>NC_136061.1:916576585-917792085 GCF_964261635.1 Lissotriton helveticus
TACCCGTTTCCCTATTATGTACAGGTCGCTGCTTTGTACAATGCATAATGTTTCTAAAAGGGATTTATCCTTAAATAATTATTGAAACGACACAAGATAGATGGTTTTTAATTGAAAATGTTCTTTTAATTATTTCCATCATGCTGAGTTATTTTTTCACTGTAAAGTAATTTATTTTGTGCTTTTGCATATGTCTTCAGCGACACTATAGAGTGTTTTCCCTATTGCTATGATCATGTGACCTGTTTGAAAATTGGTGGGGAGGCGGGCTTCACTGCATTATAAAAAAAAAAAAAGAAAATACCGTTGGGTCATTGCATGTGATCAAGGGCTCTTGGAGCCCGAAACGCGTCTTGCCCTCTTGCTACCAACCTTTCCTGCAATAAAGACCTGTGAATTGTAAGCTGTGGTCCGTCTCCTGTTTGCTTCGCTAGTCCTGGGTTGCGCTGGGATTAGAAGTGGCGTTCCTTGGAGTCTGCGCACATATATATATATATATATATATATATATATATATATATATATAAATATATTAACAACACAAGGTAGCCCAAGGAGAAACACCACAAGGCAGTAGATTCCGTTCGTTTATTTTCCTTTTTCAGCAGCTTGCAAACAGGCTTTCAGCATAACTGGCATTGCTTGATATAAATGGCCAAACGCGTTTCAGGAACAGAACTTCCTTTCTTCAGTGGCACAGGATGCAATGAACACAGAGCAGCATTGCTTACGCATATATAGAGAGTACCTGCCAAAGTGGGCGTGGCCATCATGGCCTTCTGGTCTCCGTAGTTCGTGTTACTTTACCCAAGTGGGTCCGCTCTGTGCTCACAATTAAAAGCAATTTTGATGCCCCAGTGGGTTAATGACAGTGTCTGTTGTAAAGTCTGCACCGCTTTCCAGCTGCCAAAACACGAACATTTCTGTCTCCCAAGTACCGACTCCTGGTGGGTCTTCAGTACAGGCCCGCTTGAAGCAGCAGTGGGCGTTTCTCCGCGGCAGGCAACGCCGCTCAATATTAACAACACAAGGTAGCCCAAGGAGAAACACCACAAGGCAGTAGATTCCGTTCGTTTATTTTCCTTTTTCAGCAGCTTGCAAACAGGCTTTCAGCATAACTGGCATTGCTTGATATAAATGGCCAAACGCGTTTCAGGAACAGAACTTCCTTTCTTCAGTGGCACAGGATGCAATGAACACAGAGCAGCATTGCTTACGCATATATAGAGAGTACCTGCCAAAGTGGGCGTGGCCATCATGGCCTTCTGGTCTCCGTAGTTCGTGGTTTGGCAGGTACTCTCTATATATGCGTAAGCAATGCTGCTCTGTGTTCATTGCATCCTGTGCCACTGAAGAAAGGAAGTTCTGTTCCTGAAACGCGTTTGGCCATTTATATCAAGCAATGCCAGTTATGCTGAAAGCCTGTTTGCAAGCTGCTGAAAAAGGAAAATAAACGAACGGAATCTACTGCCTTGTGGTGTTTCTCCTTGGGCTACCTTGTGTTGTTAATATTGAGCGGCGTTGCCTGCCGCGGAGAAACGCCCACTGCTGCTTCAAGCGGGCCTGTACTGAAGACCCACCAGGAGTCGGTACTTGGGAGACAGAAATGTTCGTGTTTTGGCAGCTGGAAAGCGGTGCAGACTTTACAACAGACACTGTCATTAACCCACTGGGGCATCAAAATTGCTTTTAATTGTGAGCACAGAGCGGACCCACTTGGGTAAAGTAACACGAACTACGGAGACCAGAAGGCCATGATGGCCACGCCCACTTTGGCAGGTACTCTCTATATATGCGTAAGCAATGCTGCTCTGTGTTCATTGCATCCTGTGCCACTGAAGAAAGGAAGTTCTGTTCCTGAAACGCGTTTGGCCATTTATATCAAGCAATGCCAGTTATGCTGAAAGCCTGTTTGCAAGCTGCTGAAAAAGGAAAATAAACGAACGGAATCTACTGCCTTGTGGTGTTTCTCCTTGGGCTACCTTGTGTTGTTAATATATATATATATATATATATATATATATATATATATATATATATATATATATATATATATATATATATATATATATATATATATATATATATATATATATATATATGTATATATATATTTATATATGTATGCATGTATATATAATTCATTATAATTTTATCATGAAATATTTAGTGAACATTTAATGTGATGAGTATTTTATTATTTTTGGTTTCGTGGTTATTTTAATTTAATTAAAATGTTTATTTCACATTAAAATATTAAGAATGAATAAAGTTTACTATTTCCCCTCTACTTTACTATAGAGAGATCTCCACCGCAGTGAAAAGTTGCTGATTTATTCTTAAATTTTATATTAGTCTACACTTTTGTGTAAATCTATACTCGGAAATGGTGAATAGCAGAAAAATGTAGATTTACACCGAGGTGCAAGAATACATTTCCACAGGTATATTTACCTTTTACCATATGGTCCTACTTATGAATCTTCCATATTAACTGAGAAATTTGCCTGTTGCTCCTTTTGTCTGTACTGCATGATGGTCATGTTCATTTCTGTTTTTCTTTTCCCCTTGACTGAATATATTTCGACAATAAACTGCATGCTGAAGTTAATCTAAACATTCCCATTTCTGGACACACAGTACTTTACGTTACTCTTTATAGAAGAGCACAGCTGTATTAGCCTGAGAATTACGTTCTGTCATGATACCTGTATGATTTTCTACACACTTAACAAATGTACATGTTTAATATATATCAAGTGAATAGTATTCAGCTCCTTTTTGTCCTTATTTGCTATTTTCAGGGGTTAACAGTTGACATTGAATTGTAAAACATTAGGTCACAGAGGTGTTTATGAATTAGGTACACCAACCTAATCTTAAAAATCACAAACAATCGCCTCTTTAAGTGGCTGTACATGTCTGATAACTGGTGGTTTAATAAAATCGACAAACAGTACGGTTCTTTTAGTTTAAAAATGGCTGAAAGCTGCCTTATAACTGTACAAGTTAAATGAAGCCCAGCCTAAAACATGCTACAATCTAAAACAAAAATATTCCAAATGAATAACATTGAAGCAGCATCATTTTGAATACATTTTTAAAGATTAAAGGGGTTATGTGTTTGAAAGATGTGCTATTTTGAGAAGTTCGCAAATGGTTTTCTTCTTATTCGCTGGCAACATTTTCCTAGTTAAACTTGATGTTTATTCTGAATTTTCTTGATTAGCATAAATTGTTTTAAAAAAAAGGATTTAAAAAACAAAGTACATTATTTTAACAGTTTTAAATATTGCGGATAGCGTGTATTAAGGGGCATCATTAGTAAGTTTGAAAAATGGCAATTACATGTTTTTAACATTTTCAAGAGTTTTGTAAAGTTAAAATTGCTAAGTAAATTATCATAAGAATATTTTTTGTTGTGTAAGGTAATTTTATAGTGATATGCAATTCTAACTTCTCAACGCGAACCAAACGTGTTTTTTCACACATGAGCAGCACATTCTGCCTTTCCCACATTTTTTTAATTTTGAAAGAATAATAAATGTCCAACTTCACTAGCTCTGTGAATGTATTTCTCCATGAAGTTGGACGAGGAACACTTTGAAATTTCACGTCTCTATTTTTACAGTCTTTCACAGAAAAGTTTATTTCAATAAATTTCTGAAGAACACTGAGTTGCCCTGTTTGGGGTGCATGAATATCAATCATGGACAGCTTAATTACCGCACAGATTGTTATAAATATAAGTGAACAGTTTTAACATATCGCTTTATTTAACCTCTTTCCTAGTCTCTCTTCTTAGTCGCCGGGTCCAATACTGCAGACTTTCTATGTGAATTGAAGCACTTTTAGTTTTTGTAACATGCACAATATTAGAAATAATGTTGTATAATCCTAAAGTTGAAGCGGAGACATGTCTATGAAAAAAAGAACCTACGGTATTTAATTAGTTAACTGAAAGTGAAATGGTTTTTGGTATCATGGAGTGTAGTAAGTTAAGAATCTCAGAAGAGAGCATGTAAAGTAGAAAACACATATACTCTCCCTCAGCTCTTGGGTTTATCCTTCACCCTAGCCTGTAATCTAGTAATTCCCATGGAGTAAAATATACATATGTGTCTTTGCAGAGGTAAATATTCTAAAGTGTAAACGTTAAAATAGGCTGGTGGCATTTCATCCTCTAAATATCCTGCTTTTCCAATAGCAGGTACTATAGTAATTAGCACTATGGTGAGGCAGACACAGGATGAGTACCTAATCACCATTCAGCTCCTGCCTTTGACCATTCCCTACTTTGTCACTGAAGGAGTGCAATTCTAGCAGCAGCTTTGTGCTCTTGCCACACTATGCCAGCTCCTGTAATGCAGACGTTTCATATGATTCTTGCATGATGAAGTCATATATTAAACCATGGAGAACCTTCACCCTCCAACTGGACGTGGCTTCAGAAAAAATAAAACATACACTATTTGTTCACATTTTAAGAAAGTCAAAAATAAGTTACCTTCAAGATCATCTTTGCTTATTGTGATTGTCCTTCCCTCTCCCAAAGGTATCACTGAGTGTAGAAAATAGGATGATCAGGAAAAAAGAAACAACATTTGCGGTACATTTTCAATGAGTGTGTTCATAAATAGAAAACATGATTAATCATAACTTTCGATGCCCTTACATGCTGTCATTTATTCTTCCCACCTACCCAATTTTTGTCATAATTTCAATGCAGCAAGACCCTCCACAGCCTTTGTCATGCACACCTTCATATGATCACTGTCTCACTAGGAAAGTTCTAATGACATCACATTGGGAAAATAGATTAAGAAAGTGGAACTTGTGACATATGCATTTTAGTGGTCAACTAAGAAAATATGTATACATATATACATAACTATATGTATATATTTTTATATCTGGTGTTAAACCTGTCAGGCTTGGTGTTTCTATCTGCCGTCAGACCTCCTGTTTTTAATGGCCGTAGGACTTTGTGCACTTTACCCTCACTAACCAGTGCTACAGTGCTTATGCTCCTTGCTCAAAAAGTAGTAACATTGGCTTATACTGAATTGGCTTACTTAATCCACTTATAAGTCCCTAGTAAAGTGACACTGCATGTGCACAGGGCCTGTAAACTAAATGATAGTAGTGGGACTGGAGCACTGATTGTGCCACCCACTCAAATAACCCTTTAAACATGTCTCAAGACTGCAATTGTGGCCTCTGTGTGCAGTATTTAACCTGGCTCAATAAACCTTTTGCTAGGCCCAAACATTATTTTTTTAATACATAAATATCACATCTGAGGTAGACCCTGGACAGCTCCAAGTGCATGGTGCAGTGTATTTCAAATTTGGACAAGTACTTGTTAGTTTTACATGTCCTGGAAATTAAAAACAGTTACATTCATTTTTCACTACTGCAAGGCTTACCTTTCCCACAGGATAACATTTGAATTACCTTATTATATTTAAATAAGTGTAATTTCCAAATGGGAATAGGTACCCAGTTCATGTTTGGTGTCTCTGGAATCACAAGTTAAACTCCTAAGTTATGGTGAACTCAAATTCTAAATTGCCATTCGGAAAATGCAACTTTTATAGAGTTGGCATTTTCTTGCCTTAGCTATTTGGTGCCTGCAGCCTGTCTCCAGGTCACATGACAGGGTGTAAGTGGCAGTTGAGTTTTGTGTATTCCTCCTAAACAGCCACACACATTAGGGAGCTAAGGTGTGCCTGGATGGTCCATGACTGGCTGCGTGGTTGGGAGGAGCTGGCACAGCCCCACTTACACTTGAATAGGCTGTGTTCTGCCTACACACAACGGGCTCCATACCCTCAGTAATTAGTCTGAAGCCAGGACCAGGAAGACAGGGCAACTGTGCACCTCAAAGACATGCCTATAGAAGCTTCTCCCCACTTCAAAGGCACAACTGTCTATAAATACTGGACCTCAGACACCAACTCTTCAGTACACTTCTGGACCTGTGGATACTCTGCCTGGAAGAAGAACTGCTGTGATGCTAAAAGGACTGCCACTCTGCTGGACTGCTTCTCTGAAGGAACTGCTGCCCTGCTATGCTGACCTGCTGCCTGCTGCCCTCTTGGCGGTGGAAGAAGAACTAGACCTGTCACTTCATCTTGAACCCAGGACTCCAGGATGACTTCAAGAGCTAGTCTGCTGACCTCCTGATTTGAGCCTCAGGGACATAAAGGGCTTCCCTACATCCTGCACCAGTGGGTTCCTGACCCCCAAGTGGTGCCTCTCAGCTCCTGGACCCTTGGTGTGGCTCAAGGGTGCTGACATCAAGCTTTCGGGCTCTTTGCGGCTGTGAATAGACCATTTGCATCAAGATCTCGCCGCTCCCACTGCAAATCAGCATGAAGCTCGGTCAGCCGACTTTTTGTACTGCAGCATTGGCCTTTCGTGGAGACCGCCAAAGCTTCGGTGACAGCCTTCCGCAATGCTCTCCTTGCTCCTCGTGGCCCTCTTTAATTCAAATGGGACTCTTGGCCCAAACTTGAAATGGTAAACTTCAGCGGGTCTAACCTGGTGAACGTATCCAATCTGTGTCGAATGCGGTCGGCCTGAAAGTGTGACTTTGAGCAGATATGCCAGGTAGGCACTTTATATTTTTTGGCGCTATTTGTCATTTTGGTCTTGTTTTTGATTATATTTTGCTCTTTTTTTCTAACTAGGTGTGGGATCATTTTTGGGTGGTGTTTTAACTGTTTTACTGTCTGAAGAGTTGCACAAATACCTTACGCATTGCATCTAAGTTAAGCCTGACTGCTCTGTGCCAAGCGACCAGGGGATTGAGCACAGATTAATTTGGGGTTTGCTTGTGCCTTACCCTGACAAGGATTGTGGTTGTTGCTTGACCAAGGTACATTCCCCTGTCAACCAGTAACCCAATTTCTCACAAGGGTTATATAACGCTCTTCTGGGTACAGAAAAGGATTAGCTCATGAAACTGAAAATATCCTGGCACTGACTAAAGGTCTATAGTCTAAGAAGTCAATTTTGCTTCATATGCTGGCAAGAATGGCTTGTAACTGAAATGTATTTACATTAGACCTATGCGTGGCAGGGAAAGGACTGGTTAAGTTCACATCCCCTTGCTCCGCTCACCTCGCCCACTCATAGCCATTGTCATAGCTTTGGCTGTTAAATTCGGGGGAAGGTGAATCTCAAATTTCCTAACTGAAAAGTAGTGGGCTGCAGGGTGGAGGGGCAAGATAAGCAAGGTTCTGGTTGGACTGATTAAACGAGGAACAGGGTGAGTACTGATTTGTATTAGGAAAGCCTCTGTCTAGAATGCCACAGCAAGCAAAAAAAAACGATGGGTTGAAATGCAACCCAAGTGATTGCTACTGGTTAGGCTATTTAGAAACATTCATCCCATCAACTTTTGGGCATTTGATTGAAAGTAATATGCCTGGAAACCTCTTGGGAGTTTCATGCCCAAACACCCCACCCAGAAGATATGCTCATGCTACCTTCACCTGGTAGTTCTCCCTGGGTACTCATGACTATGGATACGTTAAACACAGCAACCTGGATCCCTGCTCTGAATTCACTTATTTGAAATGTATTTTCACTGCACTCACTCTTCTTCATCTCTTCTACAAGAAAACTTTATGGTAGAGTTGTGAAATCGGTGCATGCAGGTAGGACTCCATGATTCAAGTCCTCACCTTTTACAAATCATTTTATCAAGTGACGGACAACCCCATGCACTAAGCCAAAGGCACAAATCGAGGTGAGGTGCCAGCAAATTAATTAGGTGAGTGGAGCCAAAGAGGTGCAAAGAGTCTGGCATGGCTCTAAATGTCCATGCACTAGCCAAGCCATAGCCAAGCCATCAAAACATTTGCAATGTATATCGTGCACCAAACATAATGTAAATATATAACACAGTCTTTTCAAAATTAATAAAGGTGTATTTCTTTAACACGTGGATGCATTTCACCTTAATTCGTCAGATTATATCATTGTATATACGGACATTTATCAAATGTTATAGTTCCTAAACATTAACTTAGAAACATTAATGGCTCGCCCCCAATGACAATGCCATTAGTGAACTAAGAGTCAAGTCAGTAGTTGAAATGAAATGAAATGAAATGAAAAAGAAACTTGATAAAGCGCACTGTGGCCAAGCGGCTTCCTGGCGCTGGGGACTAGACCTGACTCAACGGTGGATTCCAGGAAGCTAGCAAGGAAATGCCTGGGAAAACAAGAATGTTTTCAGGGCTTTACGAAAATGAGTGTAGATGGGGATGGAGCGAATGAAAAGAGGAAGACTGTTCCAGAACCGGGGGGCCAAGACCGAAAAACGGGTGCCCCCTGTTCTGGATTTGCGGAAGCGGGGAACGTGCAAGAGAGATAGAGAAGAGGAACGGAGAGTGCGGCTGGGGATGTAGGGGGTGATCATAGAACTAATAAAAAGGGGAGCTGAGTGGGTGTGCGCCCGAAAAGCCAGACAGGCCAATTTGAAAAAAGATCTGAGGTGTACAGGGAGCCAATGGAGGGACCTAAGTGCAGGGGTAATGTGGGAAGATCTGGGGAGACGAAGAATGAGGCGGGCTGCCTGATTTTGGATGGCCTGAAGGCGTCGGGTTTCATAAGCGGGTATGCCCACGTACAGACCATTCCCATAGTCAAGGCGGGAGGTGATGAGAGCCATGACTATGGATTTGAGGGCGTCCGCTGAGAAATACCGGGAAATCTTCCGAATGAGGCGAAGGGACAGAAAGCAAGAAGATACAACGGAACTGACTTGGGCATGCATGGTCAGGTCATGGCTGACCTTGATGCCCAGGGTCCGAACAGAGGGAACCGGAGAGGGGGGGGAGCCGAAGGAAGGGGGCCAGTGAACCGTGGACCAGGGATTTAAAGGGCCACCAGTGAGGACAAGCTCCGTCTTGTCCGGATTGAGCTTCAAATGGTTGATGCTCATCCATTCAGAAATAAAGAGTAAAGTGGAGCAAAACTTAGGGAGAGAGTCCGAGGGGGAGGAGAGATCAAAAACGAGCTGGAGTTCGTTCGCGTAATTATACACAGAGACCCTCAGCTCGCGAAGAGAAATAATAAGGGGGTGAATATAAAGGTTGAAAAGAAGAGGGGAGAGGGAGGAGCCTTGAGGAACCCCACAGGTAACCAGACGGGGGGGAGCGGAAAAGCCGAGAGGTGGACCGCTTGGGACCTGCCGTGAAGAAAGGACGCTAGCCAAGAGAAGGCTGTGCCCCGAATGCCCGCTGCGCTGACACGGTAGAGAAGAATGGAATGGTCGACTGTGTCAAACGCAGCGGACAAATCGAGGAGAACCAGGGCTTGGGGAAGATTGATGTCAGCTTTCCCCTTAAGTTCGTCCAGGACCGCAATGATCACTGTCTCCATGGAGTGTCCTGGTCGGAAGCCCGCCTGATGGGAGGCCAAAAGGTGGTTCTCCTCGACATAAGAGGACAAGCAAGATGTGACATAGCTTTCAAGGATCTTACCCAAGTAAGGAAGAAGAGAAATGGGCCTAAAATTAGAAGGGAGGGAGGGGTCAGCACCAGGTTTTTTAAGAATAGGAAAAACTATAGCGGTTTTAAAAGAAGAAGGAACAGAACCCAGGGCCAAGGAGGCGTTGAGAAGGGCAAGAGAAGGGGCAGGGCAGCTGGTGAAGAGGGCTTTAAGGATCCGTGCCGGGGCACAGTCCGCCGGAGAGCCAGACTTAACTTTTGAGAGCAGGCTGAGGAAACGATCAATGGAAATGGGAGGAAAGTGATCCAGTGAGGAGGAGGGCAAAGGAGAGGGGCAAGGGACACCAGGTTGACACACCATGGGAATGTTGGCCTTTATGTTGGTGATCTTGTCAATAAAGTAATCATTAAGTGAAAAGCAGAGGATCTGGGTAGGAACAAGACAAGTGCTAGTGCGGTCAGAAGTAGCGAGGTGGCGGACCAGGGAGAAAATTTCTCGGGGTTTATTAGCAGAGAGGGCGACTCTCTCGGTGAAGTATTTGGTTTTGGCCGTCAGGATAGCTTTTTTATAGTCGTTTAAAAGAAGTCGGTATTTAGCACGGAGAGTGGGGCAGTAATTTCATCTCCAATGGCGTTCCGAACGTCTGAGATCGAGTTTGAGGTCTTTAAGCTCCCCGGTGAACCATTTATGTGCGTCATAGGGGCGGACAGATTTGACCTTCTTAAACTAAAAACTAAAGACCCATCTGTTTCCCAAATAACTCCCTTCGACCGCCTTCCCTCTCAATAGGACTTCAAGCTACATAGCGCGGGGATGCCCTTGGGTCACCAGGCGCTTTAGAAATCGCTAAAATAAAAATAAATAAAATAAATTAAGCGGGGCAACCTGATCGCAGGAGGAAGAGAGCCAAGTGCTAATGGCTTCTGTCTGTGAATCTAAAGAAAGATCGGTAAGTTCCGGCGCTGAAGAGGTCAAAGAAAACGAGAGAGAGTTAAGGTCCGTTTGGTTCCAACTGCAAACTAGTACATTTTTGGGTAAGGACGGTTTGTCGGTCAAGGCCGAAAAAATGGAAAAAGAAATTATGAAATGGTCGGACCAAATACAGGGAAGTATAGAAGGGGGGGAAACGTCACGGCGCAATGACCAGATTTGGTCCAAAGTATGACCCTTGTCATGGGTAGGGGCCAGGATGTAAGGCGAGAAGTTCAGACATTGAAGGGTAGCAGAGAAGTCTTTGGAAGAAGGATCTTCCCTTGGGTCACCTGGCCAGTAGTTAAAATCACCGAGCAGGATGACCGATGAATTATTGACCGCCAGTGTGGCCAAGAGATCCTGTAGAGCAGCTACAAATAAAGGCATGGGTTGAGGGGGGACGGTAAATGAGGACAACAGTGAGGGGATCGGGAAGATTAAGAGATTGAGCCACCAAATAGTCCATATTAGGTATGGGTGGGTGAGCAAGGAGTTGAAATTTCAAGGTGGAGCGAATGATCATCGCCACACCACCCCCAGTCTTCCCAACCGGGCGATCCACATGGAGAGCATAATAGGTGTCAGGGAGAATGGCCAGGAGGTCCGGAAGGGAATCAGTGGAAAACCAGGTTTCAGTAAGAAATAGATAATCTGGAGAGTCAGTGTTCAGAAGATTAAAAAGTTCCATCTGATGCCTTACTGCCGAACGAGTGTTGAGCAGGCAAGCAGCAGCTGCAAGGGGGGCAGGTGAAGAGCAAGTGGCGAGCGGAAGATCAGGAGAGGGAGAGAGGGAGCTGTGGATGGGAGAGAGTGAACGGGGGGGGTGGGGGGCAAGAATACCAAGGGAGTCAAGACGTTGCAACAAAGAAGGGGAAGGAGGGAAGGGAGCCGGATGTGCAAAGAGTTGGACTGAAGAATATGCCAGAGAACGGACAGGGTCTGTGGCCCCTGGTCCCGGCCCGTCGCGGACGGGCGCAGGCGGGCTTGCCTTAGGCGTGCCTTTGGCGCGCAAACGGCGCGCCCGCTGCGCCCGTCCGCTGCGCGTACGTGGAAGGCACATGTTTTGTAGCGATGTTCAGGGCGTGGACTCGTGCAGGTGGGCGTGGCCTGAGTGGAGGCTCGCTGATGGCGGCGAGTGGGGAGAGCCTGTCCCGCAGCAACGTTCACCTCGGCTGCGCGGGGGGCAGGGAAGCGATCAAAAGCCCCAGAGGAAGGTGAGTAGGCAAAGTTAAAAATAAGCAAGTTAGCACAATTATTTTAAAAAGATTGAGTTGTAGGTATGGGCTGTGCTCCCAGGGAAGCCACGGGAGAGTCAGAGTCAATGGCCGAGCTCGCAGTCAGCTCCAGTTAAATGGACGAGTGGGCGTGGCCTCGTGCAGGTGGGCGTGGCCTGAGGGGAGGCTCGCTGATGGCGGCGAGTGGGGAGAGCCTGTCCCGCAGCAACGTTCACCTCGGCTGCGCGGGGGCCAGGGAAGCGATCAAAAGCCCCAGAGGAAGGTGAGTAGGCAAAGTTAAAAATAAGCAAGTTAGCACAATTATTTTAAAAAGATCGAGTTGTAGGTATGGGCTGTGCTGTAGGTATGTAAACACTACGCGTGGCCTAGATTCTTCTTAGATAAAGCAACATTATAGCCTATTAAATAAAACATAATATGTGCTTGTACATGCACTTCATGAACTGGAGTACTAACAAATTATCTAATATGTGATATTAAAGAAAAATTAGGCTGTGTGAAATAAAATGTTTGTTAGGATCGAACAATCATGTTCCATGGCTCCTCATACCAATAGATCATCTGCCAGCCTATTGTCACGCCTCACCTTTTTCATGTGTGCCTTCTCTGCTCCAGCCAGTTCCATCAAATCCTTCAGCCAGGCAGCTGTCAGAGGATGTGTCAGGCTCAGCCATCCAATGGCTATATATTATTTAGCCAGAGTCAGCCCAAAGAGTGCAAGTAAGCAAATTCAGTATTCTTGCAGAGGATGAAGGCAAAGTTCTGGATTGGACAAGCTAATATACAACTGTATGTAACCTTGAAATTTCAAAGTCACTGGAAACAGAAATCTAAGCTGACAGTGCCATTTAGTTGCTCAGGCTCTTAGCGTCATTAACCAGTTTTACTACAGCAAACGTATAATTTAGGGATATAATTGCCAAATCTATATTAAAATAATGGGTATACAGATTTTCTGGATCTAAGAGGTTTTCTGAATGTAAATTGCATTTATGACAGTGGAGAAACCACCAGTGTTGTTTATTAATTGTCGTTTAAGTTAAGGGCTACCGGAGGGTACATGGGTCCTCACAGAGCAGGGGCTTGGAATGGCCACTGTTTGGGGCATTCTGAAACATTCCCAGTGACTTTTATCCCAATTTGCAGAGAAGGGGAAAGCATTTCTCCACAAAGAAAAATAAGCTGCCTTAACAGAATAACGTCTGGTTTACAGTAATGTGTATGTAAAGGTTGTGCCTACTTCTGGTAAAGCTACTCTTTTTGGGGAATGATGCTGATAATTACTTATAGATATGAACTGCAGCTAGGGCCACCACATTCTTTGGTATTTGGTTATATTTTCAATCAGTTTCAATGTTATGGCATGTAAAACATCAAGACCAACATATCTGCTACCACTGTTTAGCACATGCCATTGTAACACCAATCACAAAAAATACATGTACATTTTGGATCTTGAATAAATGTCTTTAAAGTCTTTGGTGGCATCCAATACATACCGACGTCTCTCTCACCAGCAGCAGGGTCTCTCATTGTGACTGGCTCACTGGCCTTTGAAGGATGGCTAGCGCCAGCCTGGTTCACTGCTTGCACCCGGAACTGGTATGTTTTTCCTACAGTAAGGCCCGAAACAGGGTATCGGCAGATCTTCACTGGCTGCTCGTTGCATAGCACCCACTCGTTGGTGGCAACGTCCAACCTGAAATAAAAGACACACTGTTTAGTATTGTACATGCTGTGGATTCTCCCACAAATGTATATTTTAAACTTTGTAATGTGGAAGCCAACAAACAATAAAGCCTGAGTACACAATCTACGTCTATGAGGATCTGGGAAAGTTCATAATACCAACATCTCATCTGAAGTGAAATCGGCAAACAAGTGGAATTAATATATATGGATACTGGTTATCATGAGAGTCTGATGACTGAGGCCCTCAAGGAGCAACATTAAGTAACTTTTCTTCTCATTAATAACACCTGTGCTAATTTTAAGCAATACATAATTTACTTTAATATTTAATATATACTGTATATGTAATAACCTTGCTGTGTTGTGCCAGTTACATCTGTAATTAATAAAGAAAATCATACCAATTGCCTACCCTCTTATCCTTACGTTCCCACACTGACAGACGCTATTATTTTAGAAAGGCTGGTGTTTAATTGCAATCTATACATATGTTTATATGTTCAAGTTCCTCTTCCACTGTGCCTTAGAGTGTTAATTGGAAGGGAATCAAGAACGGTGTCCGGAGCAAACTCCTTTGAATTGAGATTGTATTTTATTTATAAAGTTTTGTGTAGCACGAACGTGACCCCGAAGAGGATTAGAGCGCTTCACATTTTGGAAGGGAAGAACAAAGTACAGGGGAAATGGTAAAGGGGTAACAGAGAATAACATAATTAACTAATAACAATATACCAGGATGAGAACAAACATTACTCAATAGGGTATAACAAACAACCCTGAGCTTTAGAGTTATTAGGCCAAAAAGAGTATATTCAGGGGTCATTGAGAAAGCAGACTCATGACCATTTAAGGCAAGAACTTGTTCATTAGGATTATTTTTACTTCATGTTTGAAGGCAGCCTGTAGGGGATTCTGTGGACGTCCGGTGGGAGAGAGTTCCAGATCTTCGGTGCCGAGCCACAGAAAGCTCTGAGCCTCGATTTCTTTCTATAAAAGTTCTGAAGCTTAATAGGAGAGAATTTGCACTTCTTGATGGCCTACCCTCTCCTGATAGTTCTAGCTTTTGAGCCAGGGAACCAGGGGTTTTGAAATGGAGGGCTGTGTGCGTTAAACCAGCAATCTTCAGCTGCATTCTTGTTTCATAGGATAACCAATTTAGAGATCTTAGGGCTGGGGATATGTGTTCACTTCTTTTTGTACCCGTAATCAATCTAGCAGCGATATTCAAGGAAGCCCTGAGTGGGACCAAGGTATATTTGGGGAGGCCACAGAGCGTAGCGCTCCCATAACCATGAGCCTAACCTCATACGCTGACGACACCCAGCTGGTGCTGGCAATAAAGGGCGACGGACAGAGGGTAGCAGAGAGATTTAAAACCGGGATGATCACTATCGGTGAGTGGATGGCAAGCAATTGCTTGAAGCTTAATTCCGAAAAAACGGAGGTGGTTATCTTTGGTAATCTCTCACCAGCCTGGTCAGCAGATTGGTGGCCATCGGCCTTAAGTACACCTCCCTCCCCAACGGTCAAAGTTAGAAACCTAGGTGTAACTTTTGATGACCAGCTGAACTTCATGGCCCATGCAAATAAGGTGGCAGCCAACGCCCACTTCAAACTTAGAACGGTTAGAAAAATCATTCCGTATCTACCAGACTCAGCTGCCAAAACTCTAGTCACCACTCTAGTTTTGACATCACTAGATTATTGCAACGGTCTGCTGCTCAATGCTCAGAGCAGAGTTACTAAAAAATTACAGACCGTGCAGAATGCGGCCGCTCGCGTACTATCAAAAAAAACCAAATTTGCACCTATTTCAGATACTTTGAAAAATTACCACTGGCTGCCCATTCACAATAGGGTAAAATTCAAAGCTCTATGCACAGTATACAAGACACTACAGGATCAAGGACCTCGTTTCCTTAAAAATCAATTGATCCCCTATAACCCATCGAGAACCCTCCGATCCACCTCACTTAACCATCTAGTGGTTCAACGTAGTCGAACAGTTTCTTGGGGTGATCGCCGCTTTTTAGTTGCGGCCCCCAGACTTTGGAACACCCTTCCAAGTCACATAAAAACATGCCATTCGTTTAGAAAAAAACTGAAAACGTGGCTATTTAACCAGTAATCCACATCTCCGCACTTCCTGATCATGGTGAGACAACAATTGCATTTTAGCGCCGAGACGCCTACGGGTATTTGCTAGCGCTTTACAAATATCATTAATAAATAAATAAATAAATAAATAATCTAGCCTCGGCAGGACAATCACTTGAACCATCTGCTTGAAGTCCTCTTGAGGAAGGAATAGTTTTAGAATTTTAAGAATCCTCATTTGGTGGTTAGCACCCTTGCACATCTTACTGTTATGATTCTTCATGTTCAAGTGTGAGTCCAGGGTGATTCCGAGAGATTTAGCTGAATCAATGATATGAGGGGAGCAGTTGATGGCAGTGAGATGTTTCATTCAGAGATCTATCTTAGGGGTGTGATTAGGAGGAGATATGAAAAGGAATTCTCTTTTGGCAGTGTTGAAAAGGAGGTGGTTTTCAGTTAGCCAGTTTTAGGTATTCATCAAGGTAGAGTTGAGTTAAGTGAAGTCTTTAGAGGAAGTCATCTTCAGGTAAAGTTGCATGTGATCTGCATACATATGAAAAAGAATGTTCATGGAGTTTAATGCATTCGCTAACGGTTCCAGGAAAATATTAATGAGTATGGCAGAAAGGGTAGACCCTTGCGGGAACCCAATGGAGACTGCAAAAGGCTGGGATAAGGATTGATTCACCTTGGCTTTTTGGGATCTATTGTGAAGGAAGGATGAGACCATTGTAATACCAGACCAGAAATGCCCATCCTGTCTTCCAGAATGGCTCAGAGGTTGTCATGATTAACCGTGTTGAATGCTGAAGAAAGGTCAAGGAGGATTAGGAGGCAGAATTTGTTTTGGTCTAACATTTTTAAAATGTCATCACAATGTGAGTGAGCACAGATTCAGTGCTGTGAACGCTCCAAAAACCAGATTGATGTTGATCCAAGAGTTTGAAATTCTCAATGTGTGTGCAAAGTTGTGATTTCACGCATTTTTCTAGGAGCTTAGCCAGAGTGGAAGTGTTGGAGATGGGACGAAAGTTGTTGAGATCAGTTCTGTCTGCATTAGGCTTTTTAAGAATGAATGAGACCTGAGCTGCTTTTAGACATTCGGGGATCTTGCCTTGTGATAAAGAAGCATTGACAATCTTTGTCCAAAGGGGGATGAAGGCATCCTTAATTTCTTTGAAGACAGTCGGTGGCACCGAGCCGCTGAAGTGATTAGAAGGGTTGATACTAAGAAGGGTTTTGTAGATGTCGCTTTCATTGAAGGGAGTGAAAGAGCCCCAAGTAGCCTTGTTCTTGGTGCTAATACTAAGTGGCTTTAACCTCTCAGAGAGGGCAGGAGAAGCCACAATTTCATATGATGGAAGAATGGCCTTCTGAGATTCAAGGTCAATATTGATGAGTATAGTTTTCTCCATAAAGAAAATAGCCAGATCGTCGCATGAAGGAGAGTCGTCTCCTGAGTCAAGGAAGTTGGGTGCTTTTGCTGATTGTTGTTTGACAATTTCAAAAAGTTTCTTAGGGCGATTTGATAGAGTTTGCCTTTGCAAAAATAAGGATTCTCTTTCATGCAACTGCATTCTGCAATCACGTCCGGTTTATTTTATTGCTAGTTCTTCTCTTGATGTTTTCTTACTAAGGATGTTCTCCGTTTTACAAGCTGGGTTCAACTCTTGAAAACCGGAAGCGGCGTTGCAAGTGGACAGAAAATACAAATCCAGCATTGCAACAATGGTCATCGAATGCTTCATTTTCACATGAATGTTCAATTTGCACAGTCTTCACAACATTGGAATGCTTCATTTTCACATACTTCGCAACAGTGGAATACTCCATTTTCACATGAATGTTGCATGTCTTATATGCACAGGCTATGCAACAGTGGAATGTTTCCTTTCCACAGTCTTTACAACAGTGGAATGCTTCATTTTCACAGAAATCTTTCATTTTCACAGTCTTCAACAGTAGGGCATTTCATTTTGCTTTACACCTCTAACTTGAGTCTTATTCCAGCTCTGAAGTCCCATATTTGCTACAAAACAGTTTTTTAGAATTTTCCCAAACTCACAGGCCTATTCCCTATCTAATTTAATGGATGCACTCCTGAAATGTGCTCACTACGCTATGTGTTCTCACTCAAATAATAGGAAAAATACAAAAAATATTAAATGAATCCTGAAGTACAAATACTTTCTTTTAATTTTGAAATCCTGACTTGTAGTTTAAACAATATGCACGACATCATGGCAGAAGTAGGGATCTGGACTACAGTATCTATACCCCTTTCCCCCATTTTCTCTGCATATCCATTCAGACCCAAAATATATATTTTGGAGGTTACGTTCGAAAATTCTTATTTCAGGTGTGCGGTAACAAATACAGGATTATACTAAATGTGACTCTTTTTATTGGTCACAAGACCACATTACAATTTATTTTTTCTCAATAAAGATATCAGCATTCTGCATTCTTCAGTCCAGTCATCATGTTACAACGATCCACTTATCTTCATTTGATCTAGAGTATTTTACCTGTTATGAAATCAATATGTATATTTATGGGAAAAATAGTAAATTCATTATTGAAATATAACCAAGTTATCAAATGTGTACCCTAATGAATGACATGTATCTTTTGTGCATTTATTGTACAATGATTACTTTACTTCAAAATATTTGTTTAGTTTTAATAGAAAACCGCAAAAGAGCACACAACAATTCCATAACATATGTGAAAGACCTCATAATAACAACATTGCAGTCTCTATCATCAGCGATAAAAGCACGGTATGGCAATTTATGAGAAGACAATAAAAAAACTTGTCGAAAGCTGAATGTAAACAATATGGTAGCTCAGGTGGCTAAATGTAAGGTGCGGAAACCATTTAAACAAGTGACAGGATTCTTAAAATCATAAAAGTGCAAATGTAAATGTATACAATAATGCATGTTCAATTGGGCTTGACATCTATTGGAGCGCTTATTGTACTAAGTAGCCCATCTCATAAAGTCTAGTGGTTGATGAAATTAAAGTGCAAACTGGTTATTGTCTAAATTCTACAACTCAAAAACCTCTAATTCGGGTCCTCAATGTTAATGCACAAGAAGATGATTAGTCAGTATCTACTGTTTTCAAAGAATAGGCACAACGCCTTAAAAGAACCACAAGTCTCTCTGGACGACCTTACGTGGTTTGTAAAAACAGAACAATGTCGGTGGGCTAGACGAAAACTAATGCCTAGAAAATACTTATGTATACAACCTAGATGGGAATGTGATGTGTGAAATTTAATTGTTTCCCTATGGCAATAGCTTTCCAAATGAAAAATGCAACTCTGAAACATATCTGGTTCCTCTAAAGAACATAAAAACAGATAAACATGTTCATACTTCCTAATATATTTAGTAATTAACAATAATTAAAAAAAATATTTCTACTCTCAGGGTAAAAACTATAAAATAGAATAAAGGGCAAAGTATATTGTGGCGATCATTCATCACAGGGACATTTAGCTATCGCCTACAGCCATTGCTTTTAAATTTGCCATTGCTCAAACCTTTTACTTGTGTCCTTCCACTGCTCACATATAGGGAACTTTTTTTCCCCCTTAGGTATTCCACGACAGTACACATGTTTTCAAGCTGTCTCCCTATTGTTCTTCTCTCCCCGCTCCCGTTGTGTGTTGTTTTATCTCATCTGGCTGCTTTTCTCACCCCCACTCTGCTCCCTTCTTTTTGATTAAGCACTCGAGTACATGTGCTTTTCAGCTGTGCCCCTTGTATGCTTTTCTCCCACTTCTCTTTCTGTATTGCCCTCTCTTGACAATGTGCTTCTCCCCTGCAATGATTTCACTCGTTCATGTGCTTCTCTCTTGCTATGTGCTTGAGTGGCATTCTTTCCCTCTTATGCTCCCCCACCCTCTGAGCACTGCGTTTCTACTTCTGCCACCTGTTCCTCAGTTACAGGGATGCCAAAACACTCGCAACCTTTTTTAACTAATTGGCAATTTTGTGATGAAAATCTTAATTTCTTTATTTACTGATCCAAGTTGCAGTCTTATATTGGTAAATACAAAATTAAAGGAAATAGTGCCCACACCATCCTGCTGGCACGTATGCATGCATGTGTCAGTGGAAGAACATGATTGCCATTGTGCCCTTTTTTATTTTGATGATGCTGCACAGTGGGGAAACGGCCTTTACAATGCGGGTTGTGCCACACATGCTATATCCCCGCAAGCGCAACCACGCTTGCCATATCCACACATATGTCTTAACCACACATATTAAGGCAGTGCACAGTCTAGATGTGCGGATGGGCAAGAACAGGAAGTGTCGGGACAGAAAGTTTGACGCGCACGTGTAGGAGGGGCTGGGGCAGGGTCTGGGGGTGGGGTAGTCTTAGCGGTGGGTGGCAGGTTTTTTGGTGCAGGTGGGGTCGGGGTTGTTTAGAGGGCATGGGCCAGGGTTTTAGGGCTCAGGGGTTGGGATAGTTTTAGGTTTTAGGGATGGGGTCGCTTTTAGGGCTGGGGGGTTGGGTTGTTTATAAGGCACGTGCCAGGGTTTTAGGGCTCAGGACGGGGGTCGTGTAGTTTTAGGCACGCGTGGTTAAGCAATGCATGCCTCTGTCATACATCCTGCTATGAGTGCCGATGCTTTACAACACATCCAAAAGTAACTGGCAAATATGCCCCAAAGCCGATACCTATTGGCTTTGCTAATGATTGTTTCTGTAGGGTGCTACTTAAGACATGCACTGCAGGATGCCTTTGTTCACTTTTACAAACCTTTCAACAAAATAGCCGAACACTGGGTTTCCTCTTTCATCACTTGGGGGTGTCCATGAGAGAATCAGGCAATCCTTCTGAATATCATGACACTTCACACTCAATGGGGCACCAGGAGCACCCAGCACAGCCGCTGCAGCATCTACAAAACAAGGGCATGAATGCTTGGCTTATTAAAAAAAAAGAAGACTGGTGCTTGGAGAGTTGAAAAGCCATATGCAAGATTACACCAATATTAAATCTAGCTCTATCATTCCCAGTAACAGAACAGCAAACATTTGCACTCATGTGAAGTATTTAGCATCACCATTAGAACATAATAACGCATGTTATCATTGAAAAGCCCCATCTCATTAATGCTCTGCTGAAATATCCCAGGAGCTGCAAAGCTCTGAATTACCACCCTAAAGATATCACCAAGAATGAAAGGACAGCAAACAAATGTGACACCTGTTACACAGTTGATGCTTCGGCATGCCGGAGACAGAGTGCCAATGTCTCCTCACTTTCCTACCCAACTACCTGAATCGTTCGGTTGAACTCATTCACTCTCCCTCCTGGACACCTAATTGTCAGACAATGTATTCACACTCTTGCTATGGACACCAGAGCAGACCTTCTGCTTAGGGTTTATCATTCAACTGTGTGTATGGACTGTACTCCTGTGTAATGAGGCGCTCCTCTTTGAAGCATTAGATTACACTTATCATTCACCATAGATCCCTAGATTTCCATTCACTTACCATTCACTAGAGATCCCTAGATTTCCATTCACTTACCATTCACTAGAAATCCCTAGATTTCCATTCACTTACCATTCACTAGAGATCCCTAGATTTCCATTCACTAGAGAGCCCCAGATTTACTGCCCTGGCGTCAATGGTTGGTGGGTGATGCACTTAAGGGTCACTTTCTGAAGCAAATACAGCAGTGATATGTTTTTTCGACAATAGCACTGTGTCATGCCTAACTCAGCAAAAAAGAGAATGGTGGTCCTTGGTATAGCAGTGGTAGGTGCACTGAGGAATATTGTAGAAAGGTGATCAGGTGACCCCAGTCAGAGGACAGAGGTGGGAAAGATCATCTACCAAAACATCTGATAATGTGTGAATCAAACTAACATAGCTAGGTGAGACCAGTGGGTCTCCAACTCTACTAACTCCTTCATACAATGGCATTCTAAAGACTTTGAGGAACATAGAATAGAGGCATTAATCTCTATGTACACTAACTTGTACACTAGCTAAAATACTGCCATCTGAGAAAAGAAATCCTAGCTAGTTGACTCAATTTGGTAGCCCTTCTGATCACAGTTCCAAAATTAGCATAAAAATTAACTAAAATAAACCGGCATCAATAAATTACTTGTGCAGAATAAACCGCATTGGTTCAGGATTTTGGGCAATTCATCAGAAATCAGGTAGTAGCCAGGCTCAGTGATACTTTGGGGCACATAAAGGCAGCTGTACAAAGCCATTTTGCTATCCTGGGTGTGATAATATTTTGGATCCTGAACTGGCTGAGAGAGATTTGATTGAAACAATCTTCATTGTGTGTACGGTTCTGTGCTTGTCTTTTCCTTACTTGGGGGTTGTAGGTAATTGTTCTTTTGTAAGAAACATCTTGACTTAGGATTAGTTATTGCTGTTTTGTGCTGCCACACCTAATGTGCTGAGGGTCCATTTGCCAGCAGTATGAGTGAATTCCTACATGTTCTCTGCCTATGATCCACAAACGTCTCGTCCAGCTGACCTGTTTTAGCAATATTAAATCACAGTTAAAGTTGGGGAAAAGGAGACACTCCCCGGAGGCACCTGTTACCTAATGATGTCATCATGACACTCACGCTGCGCAACCTGCATGAGTATGGCGGCTTATGATGTTTACCTGTTTGCACCAAATACCAGCTAAAGACCTGCTATCCGTAAAATAAATGTTCTTCTGAATCCAGTAGAAAGGCATCATTGTCACGTGACTCCTCTACTTCGGTCTTATATGACGAGGACAGCACTTACCTCTAACAAACACATAGGCTTTCTGCTCATTGTGTCCAGTGTGAGTAGGTACACACAAAGTGTAAAGTCCCTCATCTTCTTTGTAAGCGTAGGGAACAGATAGTGAGGCACCATGATCTGTACATCTCATGTGCCGCCGCTCATGCTCCTCCAGCACTGCACCTAAAGGAAGACAAGTCAAAGTATGGAAGTGTTAGCCCGGAAGTATTGATTTTTGCATCAGTCACACTTCAAAGATTGCATTAGTGACTTACATCCTCATAATGAGTTGGACAGTAATTGGCACAATATATATCGCATCTAATAAAATCCGACTCAGCAAGAATTTTTCCTTGGTTGTGAGAAATAACATAAAAATATTTGTGCTTAATGCATCAAAATCCTTATGTCTTGAGATTTATCAGGCATTTTTTCACCACTATATATCAGCAGGTCTGTCCTGCTGAAACTTATCTAGGGGGGTGCAATATATTGCACATTGCTCATAATTACAATATGTATGGCAACAGGAGTTGGATTACATATTGGAATGCAGGCCTATGTATTGCAGATCTAAGTAGAATTCAAGGCATAATGAAGAACCAAGATCCCCCCATTTTGTAATTTGTAGGAGATTCTTGGATATTACTATGCCCAAAGTCTTTTTGATTAAGAAAAAGGTACATGTCTACCTCCTGTGGTCCAATTATGGACTAATTCAGACACAGACATTCATTAAATCGCACTAGAGAGATATTTGGTCTGTAAGGGGTGCACAATCTTTCTAAGTTTTACGGTTTTGAAGAGTATTTGGATAGAATACCGGACTGGAGTTGGCCTGGGCCTATCTCAAACTACCACTAGGCTTTCACTTAAATAAACTAAACAGAGTTCAGCAAGTACTGTAGTTACGGTAACATTTAATAAGAGCATCAGTGCAATTTCTTTACAACTAATACTGGTTGGGACTTGGAGCTTAGAATCAGGATCCAAATTACCCATTAGGGACCTGTAATGCAGTTGCGGTTTTTAACATTTGCCAAAGATGAAAGGACGTGTCTTCCATCAGTAGGGATGGGATGAACCCTAAGAAAGTGCTGATCACTTTCAATTTGGTTACTGCACTTGTGCAAGCTACAAGCTCCACTGGTGCAAGCTACTGCTTTTCAAATAAAACATCCCACACTATTTTAGTGATTCATGTTAGGCGTTCCACAGAAACAACCCGATTTCAGCTAAGTGAGGATAATTTCAAATGGCTCCTTTGCTCCTGAGGCAGACATTTTGAAGCACCGTTTAGTGCGGGTGCAATTCATTCAAGGGCTTTGGGTAAACTGTACCATCCTTGACTCCATCTTAGAAACCAAGGTCACTGTAACGAAATACGTTATTGAAATGGTCATCTTCTAGCTGGCTAATAAATCAGGGTAGTTGGAAATCATTAACCAGAAAGGGGTTGACTGTATATGTGCAAAGCCACATTCCTCATGAAGGCTGCTAAGACATTTCTTCAACGATTCCAACATTTCTAGGAGCCATGCTTTTAGAATTCCAGTAAGTGGTTTTATTCCACAGACTACACCACATTAAGTATAAAGGATTGATAATCCTTGATACAAAGCTATATATAACCCTAAGTTTCAAGTGCAGACACACCTATCCATTGTGTATTTTTTATATTGTTTAGACTGGGTCACTTGCTGGTTACATTGTAAATCCGATTAAGTCCTGAGTAAGCGTTAATAACTTCTCTCAGTAAATTATGATTCTCCAGGTTGAAGTATTTACCAGGTTAGCTATTTACCAGTTGAGGTTAATACCTCTATCACACCTATTTTCACATGTATCAAAGATTTTCAACGCATTTTTCCATCCAAGTTCAGACATTCAAAAATCTATCAGGGCATTATTTTGCGTGCTGTGTGTACAGCAAAACTCGCAAATTCTGATCCCTATGAAAACAGGGCCGGACTGGCCATAGCGGGCACCGGGCAATCCCCCGGTGCGCCGCACGGGTGGGGGCCGGTTTTGGGCCCCTGGGGGCCATTTTTGTTACAGGGCCGTTCGGCCCTGTACCAAAATCGGCCGAAATCCGACCCCGGCAAGGAGCTCGGCGGCACCTCCAACGCCCCCGAGTGGGAAGGGGGAGAGGGGGGCAGACGAGCACTTTGCCAGGGCCAGTTGTGGTTCCCAGTCCGGCCCTGTATGAAAACTCTAGTTTGTGCAGATTGTTAAACCCGGTCATGATATCTCCAAAGGTCTGGCCCGTACTTTACTGTACGGAAAACTAGAGTAAAACAAAAAGGTGATATGTGAAATGCTTGAATTAATCTCAGCCAGTAGCATTTACCGTCCAAGGCCGGATTCAGGGCGGTTACTTTGTGGAAAATAGAAATGTCTTGTGTGGGGACAGGAATGGATATAACAGCCGTGAGGTGAACGGCCAGCGTGTCTACAGCTAGCGCTCCAGCACTGCCGTGAGGGAAACGGTCAGCGCTCCAGAACTCCCGGTGACGCCGCAGGACTACACTACCCAGGTGCCCCGGCGGCGGGAGTGACGCCACACGAGCGCCCGGAGGCGCTTTAAAGCACGGAGCGCCCAGAGCTCCTTGGGGGTCTCACTAACAGCCGTGAGGTGAACGGCCAGCGTGTCTACAGCTAGCGCTCCAGCACTGCCGTGAGGGAAATGGTCAGCGCTCCAGAACTTCCGGTGACGCCGCAGGACTACACTACCCAGGTGCCCCGGCAGCGGGAGTGACGCCACACGAGCGCCCGGAGGCGCTTTAAAGCACAGAACGCCCCTCGCACCCGCGAGTCGCGCACGGGAGCTGGCCAGGAGAAGCCCGGGACAAGGGCGGGACAGTCCTAGACAGTCAGAGACAGAAGTAGACAGGGCAGGGCCACGGACCCTGCATCCGGGACGATACAGGAGATATTTAAAAGGTACTGAACTTCTACAACTGACTAAAGAACTATTGTGACTGATCCCCCCCGTGCTGGGCTACCTATCTTAAATTGTGTGGATATTCCACTATTATTCATTAAGGCTTATATTCGTTTTTAATATATTTGTGTGATTTAGTGTGTAATTATGTCGAAAGAGAGCAGTGTAAATACCCTTGATAATTATCTTATCAAGGTAGTGGATAACATAAATAAAGAGCGCGAATCTCCCTGGGACGTGGCTCTTTACCAGTGCCTCTATTAAAATCCCCCTTACCAACGCCGGTATCAACTATTCTAGTTGATGTTACTTGTGATCCAGACCCCCCTGTAGCATTCTTAATTAATGCAATAACTGGGGATGAGTCTAATCTAATAGCTCTGAGTGCCCCCCCAACTATATAGTACCTGCTTCCCCGGCTGTTTCTGATTTGAGTGTACTTGATTCTCCTACCCCCAGAATACAGAGAACATTAAGATCAGGCAGAAGTTTTGGGAGGCCTATTTTACAAAAACAAGGAGGTAAATCGGCTAAGAAGAGATTAGCCCCTGTAGCTGATACCACTAGTTGTGACCCTACCATTATGGCCAACAGTCACCAGATAACATTAGACTCTGACCAGCTTCATTTGCTTATTAATATCATTGATGCCAAGGTTGAGATATTAATCAAACCATTAATGGATAAACTGGATTTTATTACAGGGGAGGTGGTGAGATTAGGGGGTTTATTGAAGGAATCTAACTCAGACCATGTTACCCCTGAAGCTAGCAAGAAGTTTAGTGATTCACCTCCAGCGGTGATTCACATGATCACCCCTGTTGAAAAAGCCATAGTAACAGAGGCTGCCCCTAATATCAGGCCTGTGTTAGTCCCAAATACAGTGAGTGCCAACATCCCAGGGGCTAAACCAAAGTCAGGGACATGGAAACCTAGGCGATATGGGTATTCCCAACCGGATTTACCGCCAGATTGCGCCCCGTATGTGACAGTTCTGACCAACGTACCACCTGTGAATGAGTCAGGGTCTCACGGTGACATGGAATCCCATGAGTCATTAAAGAATAAAACTGTGAGTTGGCTTAACCAGGAATGTGGTTTTCCATTAGATTTAACCGATCAGATCTTGGCTACAACCAGGACTAAATGGATTGGTAAATCGGAGAAAAATATTGGTGGTGACTGTGTGATAGTGAATTTTAAGGACCCGCATCTAGCCACTACCTCTCTGATCAGAGCTACCTCACGCCCACCTAGCGACCAAGGAATAACACTTAGACCCCTGGGATATTTTTATAGGCATTTATTTGCTCAGCCTAAACTAAGTCCTGGGGGGAGAGGAGGCTGGGGGGACTCTAGGCATAGGGGCTTGGAGGTACCAACGTTCAATCGATATCAAGCCCTGAGCGGTTTAGACTCAAATGACTGACTAAAGACTACTCAGCCATCCCAAAATCGTAATGGAGAGTCAACCATGTCAGAAAAGGAATCGGTAAATAGTGTGACTATAGAATGTGTGTCCATTGGAGGAAATGACGAGACTTCTAGGCATAACACTCAGGTTTTTAATTTAAATGAGAACATGTCCATATCTAGCGATGGCCCACCAAATGCTAGCCATTGTAGGAAAAGTGGAACTTGCTATATCGCCAGTTGGAATGTTGCAGGCTTGATGGCCAAAGAGGATATTTTAGGATGGAAAGAATTTATTGGTCTTTTTGACATTATTTGCCTGCAGGAAACCTGGTGTAAAAATTTCAAGGGTAATGATGGCTTTGTATCCTACGAACTTCCCGCCTTGGCATCACCCTCTGGTAGGGCAAAAGGGGGGTTGTTGGTTTTGATTTCAGTCAAGTTACCAATTTTGGTGAAAAAGCATGTATTAGTGGGGGCTCACTCCCAAATTGTATGGCTAGCACAAGAAGCAGGTAGAAATATCCTTTTGATTAATTTCTATAATAATATATTTGATGGTACCAGGCACACAGTAATTAATGACTTAGAAAATGCGTTAAGTAGTATTGTGAATAATTTTAATGTTGTTTATGAATTTATCTTTGCGGGGGATTTTAACATTTCAGTTTGCCCCTTATCCTATCAGAATTTATGTGGTGTCTTCGATCGTCTAGGGGACGCCGATGTCCATTTTCCCCATAATCTGTATGGAGAATCTCTGAACAGTTTATTGGTAGCGCACGATATGGAAATTTTGGAAAATGGGAAGAATGACTTAGGAGAAAGTTTACCGACTTTCATAGGGAGGGGGCTAATACTGTCATTGATTTTATGTGCATGTCTTCTAACCTAATCCCCTTGTGCTCAGAACCAAAGGTGGTTGATGTTATGCTAAGTGACCATAATTGTTTAACTATTGAAGCCATGATATGGAAATCTGCCCCTGTTTCCCAATCGGGTACTGTTGTTAATATTGAACCACATAGACCCAATGGTTTCAGGCTGAGGTGGAAAGGGGATAAGGCCAAAATAACATCTGATTCTATCATTAATAATTGTTTGACAGAAATTACGGCGATCCTCGAGCAGGAAGCAATCACGGCTGAAAGTATTGATCACTTTGTTAGAATTAATGCAATCATCAACAAAAAGTTCACCAGAATAGGTGGGCACAAGAGCAGACTACAAAGGGGCTGGTTTGACCATGCTTGCACTATCGCCCGGAAAGGTCTAAAAGAGGCCCTAGCAGTTAAACCCAGAGATAAGAGTCTGGTGATCCAACTTAGGCTGGATTACAATTTGACCCTTAAGCGCAGAAAGGCCGAACTACAGCAGGAAGCTTGGGACAATCTTAGCCAAGCTGCTGAATTGAAAAATTGTACACTGTTTTGGGCCACTGTGAACTGCCCATTTCTTAAGGATGAGAAGGTACCGGAGCTAACATCAAATGTGAGCATGGAATCGTGGATCCAACATTTCTCCATTATTTTTGACTCTGGTAATGGACCGGTCTCCTTTGGAGATGGTTGGCCCATTGTTGCCCTAAATATTACCACACCTGAGGTCATGGATAGCATAAGGGCCAGTAAGGGAGGGAAGGCCCAGGGACCACATGGGGTGCCTATAGATGTGTACAAGACGGCCCCGGAGATATGGGGCCCATTGTTGGTTAAGACTCTTAACGCAGCAGTTTGTTGTGAGATACCGTTAACATGGGCAGAATCAATAATTGTCCCTATCTTTAAGAAAGGTGATCGGGGTGACGCAAAAAATTACCGGCCAATATCTTTACTGGATTCGTCTGTAAAAGTTATGAGCCGGGTCCTTTTAGTCAGATTAGAGGAATGGGCAGAGACCAACGGGATTTTAACCAACAGTCAGTTTGGGTTTAGGAAAGGGCGTGGCACCATTGAGCAATGCCTAAACTTATAACTTTTGGTAGGGAAATATACCTAGGCCAAAAAAGGGTCTATATATTTATGTTTCGCTGACCTAAGCAGCGCTTTTGAAATGGTACACCACGCTATACTCTGGGCCAAACTGATCGAAATGGGAGCACCTGAAGGTATAGTCTATTTCCTGGCTCGCCTGTACGAAAAATTATGCACCAGTGTCCGGTATGGACCTAACGGGGAGTGTACTAGCAAGTTCAGGATAGGGAGGGGAATAAGGCAGGGGTGTGTTTTAGCACCCCTGCTTTTCACACTCTTCATTACCGAGGTGGATTCTGTTCTACAGACAGTTACGGCAGATGCCCCGAGAGTTAACAACTTTAACATCCCTGTGTTACTCTATGCGGATGATGCCGTTTTGCTGTCTAGGACCCATTAGGCCTTCAACGTTTGATGGACAGGTTTGTACAGTTCATCAAAAGCAGGAAACTGGTGATTAATAGAACTAAAACTTACGTTATGGAGTGTGGGACAGGGCGATCTAAAACAAAATCTAATTCCCATTATTTCATAGAAGGTGAACCGGTCCATAAAGTTGATAATTTTTGCTACCTGGGGATTACATTTTCCAAAAACGGCTGCTGGGATATAGAGCATAAGGCAGTTAAAACAAAGATGACGAGGAGTGCTAATGGGGTATTTGTTTTCGCTAAGAAGTTGGGGAATAGGCGGATTAAAGACATGTTAAATATTTTCCAATCCAGATGTCTTTCCACGGCCCTCTATGGGGCTGGAGTATGGGGTGTGTCACCAGCCGGGAGCCTGCAGGTAGAGGAGAATAATTTTTTGAAAAGGCTTCTGTGTTTACCCAAATCTACCTCTAATAACTTGGTCCACAAGGAACTGGGGATTCAATTTCTAAATGATATGATTATGTTAAGCCCCCTATTATTGTGGCGCTCGGTATAGCAGAATGATGGTACCTCCCTGAATAAAGCCATTATCAATGATTGCCTCACTTTGGATCATCATTTAAAGATCCCATGGATCAAATATACGATTGACAGTTTTCAAAAGGTTTTTGGGCTTAATGTATCCAATGATCGACACTGTGCCTCTGACATTTCCAAGCCTATTTTGAAAGTCACCTTCTTGAATTATTGTGCAGAGAGGCGTGCATTGGAGGAACCGAATCTCTATACCTGTATGCTGTATAACAGTATGAATGACTTTATTGGACTCCAACCGTACTTGATTCAGGTGACTAGAGTTTCACATCAGTTTGTGCTGACCAGGATGAGGATGGGGACAGTGCATTACTTGGTTGCGTGCCCCATCGTAAAAATGCGTCCATCTGGACCCTGTGCTTGTGATAATAATGCTGAGCAGAGCACTATGCACTTTCTTTTATTGTGCCAACTGTATGGTGAACTGCGGAAAATTTTCCTAAAGCCTATGCTGAAAAGATTTGGAGTAAGAACAATTAATGACTCTATGAAACTGCTTTTTAATTTGCATCACCCGGACATCTGCTTCTTTACTGCTACTTTCCTGCTTAAAGCAATTGGTGCCAGGAAAAGTATGTGCTTTTAAATATTTATTTCATCCCCTTCTGTATAATAATGTACTATGTGTCTCTTTTTTAAATTGATCAAATGTACTGTATTTATAACTGTGTGTGCTTTTATGGACATGTTTTCTATGCTCCGAATAAAGCTTTATGAAATGGAAATGGATATAAATCCAGCAGAACAAATCACTAAATAGAGAATCCAATGTTTTATGACAGTGACATCTCTGTAAAATATTAGTATTCATTGTACTGAAAAGTTTAAAAAAATCCTGTTTCACAAAAGACGCGTGCAGAGTTGGATATGTTTTCTTCATATGTATAGTGCCTTACACTAGAAAATAGAGTTAGGTGAGACATTGCTATGATTATATTATGGACTGGCCCCATCAATAGCACAATGTAGCCAAAAACCTAAGATGGCAAAAGAGAGGGAGCATTATCCCATGCAGAATTATTTTTAATTCGATTATGCCTGCAATTGAGGGGTGGTTATGTGATTTTTTTTATGGCAGCAATTCTTGCACCAACCCTGGACAACATACACATCTGTTAAAAAACAAATTACTTGCCTATTGCATTTGTTCATAAACACCAAAGCGAACACATATAGACACAAACCGTCTTGGAACCACTGGACATCTTTTTGGTGATCAAGTAAGGCTGAAGAGAAGAAGCAGGAGAGGGTGAAGGGTTCCATCTCTCTGGCAAACAAAGGCTTCAGCAGGGTGGAGAAGTCAGCTTCGTACACTGGCAAAGTGGCTGTGGTGAAAGAAGCGAAAATCAAAAAACTACAATATAAAAGCACCCTTCTTATCTGGCTGTCTCCAGATGCTCATGATGGGGCAAATTCGCAAAAGCATTTATGAGTACAGGGAGTAGTCTTTTATACATGTTACATGCCTTTGTAGACCAGCAAGGAAAAAGTCCAAATCTTTTTCTATCTTTATTAATTGTATATATTCACATTCTATAGGAGTACTACAGAAGCGCTAGTTTACGTACTCCAGGATGCCCGTGTGCGTCAGCTCAATCATATCTAAACTGTATCAGAATGCGTTTAAACTTAATCTCACCCCTAGAAATCCTAATATTCAAAGGAAAACACATTGACACTGCTGGTGTTTCCATAACTTCCAGAAGCAAATACCTCTGTCATTAGACAATAACAATGACGAACAGACCCAAAAGCAAAGATTAGATATTCTCCCCTGCTCTCAAAATAACCATTTCTTAAAATATTTACAGCCGCCACTCCAGCACCCTGCTCCAGAACCGCCAAACCCGTTGTCAGACCGACCGCCAGATTTGGAGTTTTCTTGTGGGCGGTCCTTTGGTGTTCCCACGGGCATGCCTGTTAAATAGGCACCACAATAGGATCGCCAAAGCACGTTCCTGCATGGCATGGTCTGTAAAGTCCATGCCGTCCAGGAAAGGGGTGCATGCAGACAGGGGGCACACCATGTGCCCCCCAGCATGCATCCCATTGCCCTGAGGCAACATGGGACTCTGTAGGATCCCCTTAGTTCCCTCACCGCCAGCCTTTTCATGGCGGGATCTTCGTCATAAAAAGGCTGGCATTGAGGAAACTCATAATATGCTTGGTGGTGCTTTAACGACACAGCCAGCATATTACTGCCTCACACCAAAGCAACACTGCCAGGGATTGGCAGTTCCCCGGCGATTGCAGCAGACCTACGACAGTCCAACCATCAAACTCAAAATAGGTTGGTTGTACTGCCAGTGAGGCAGTAGCCGCTGCACCACAGCGAGCTTGGCGGTCCTAAGGACTACCATAACTTGTAATCAGTCCCTAAGCCTGTAATACTTTACTCAACTGAAAATATTAGTTTTAAACTGCAGGGGCATAGTTAAATGCTAATTTAAATTGAACAATTTTTAGCACAGTCTGATACTTTCACCTTACATATGCAGTCTACCCATGCTGTTCCATCTGGATTATAATATTATTACAACTGCTTCCAACAGCCCATGTTTCCTTCCAGAGCATGACTCCACCCACGGTTTGATTTTTGAAAATCTATACATCAAGTAAATAATCCATATTGCTTGTCCGAAACTTTTTAAAGATGTTAAAAATTAAATCACATACCTTTCACCCCTTCAGCATCCCATCCTGATTTCAATCCAAAATACTCTGAAAAGCAAGAAGTGAGGTACTTTTTGAACCAGGAAATAGATTGATAATAAAAAGCTAATTCTAGAATACAGACTAATGGGCAGCAGCCTTAAGACAAGAAAGTATTTGTGCTCTATTCATATTTTAGCCAATAGGTTTGCAATAAAACAGTAATTAGAGTTCCAGTTGTCCATTCTCAGGGACTTTTTCTTACAATACCCCAAAAGCCTCTACAAAGTGCTCTTCATAATTTATCAAAAACTGCAATTTTTGTAAGGAAGGTGTAATTGCTTCCAGCAGGAACCACAGCTTATTTTTAGTGACACCTAATATAGTGAACTTTACATCATTTCGAAATTTGTACAACTAAGAAATGAATGATGTGAGAAATTGAAGACATACACAACGAGTAGTGGTATGCAACAACAATTCGTTCTGTGGACCACAGAACCAATTGCTGTTGCACACCACTAGAGTTCCCAGGTTCTTAGAGATACTGGGTCACCCCATTACTATTAATGGCCTACACAATGAGTAGGCAGCATAAATGGGGACGTTGTGTGGAAAACCAAAAACTTCTACGGATCTACACTGGCTACCCATCTTGGACTCATGCCTATTTGCTTGTAGAAAGATACATTTTCCACATCCGGCTTTGAGACACTTTTATGACAATACAAACAGTCACTAATAATATTTCTTGGGTGTTATGTGATTTATGAGCTCCAGCAGCAGTCAACAACACATAAAAGATGGACACATGGAAAATGAAACCAATAGCCAATATTCACCCATGAAACAATAGGAACAATAAATATACACTAAACACATGGAAAAACCAAATAGCATATTGAAGCAACTGATCTTCAGACCTAATTATCTGCTTGGCATGTAACTATTTTTAGGTATTTTCTTTTATTGATATGTTTTAATAGTTTAAATTTCTATTGGAGATCAAGTGATAACTCTAGTGCTGGGATTCAGATAATGTAAGTTCTCTATATGCTGCTACATGCATCAATATTCACTATGAACTCCCACTATAACCTTCCATACCATTCATCAGTATAATGAACTTACATGGACTATACATGACATTGGCGCCCAAGTTGAGTCCACCAGGGCAGGACCAATGCTAGATAATTGTAGTTATATGCAGATAATTTACACTGTCATAAAATGAATATAAACACACCTCTTACATATTTGCTATCCTGATAATATGTTGTGGACACTCCCACACTAATAGAAAGCCAAGCAAACAAAATTGACATGACCTCATCATGCTTTTTTTGCTCATCAGAAAGCATTGTCTCACCATCTTAAGGAATTTCTTATCCCCAAAACCCTGTTTTACCAATAAGAATAGAATACTCCACATTAGTGAACTCAACACCAGTTCGCTTAAATATTGTATTTTTAGTAATCCCTTCCTTGAAGCTATATTCCATACTCCAACTTTTTTTAAATGTGTTTCCTACTAGGAGAACATGCAGTACAACAGTGAGATTGCACAATTGACATTCAAATTTATAATTCAATTCATTCTAAAGAGACGAATATTCTACATTTATTTGGTTTCTAAGAAGGTATTAATTTTTGTGACATTCTTCTTAAAGGGGATGTTTTAGAAAATTCAAATCCACACTGGGAAAGAGTTACTTCCTCCCATTTTTTACAAGTGCTATAATTTTTGCAGTTCTATCAACCTAATTGTTGTACCATAGCATGACCAAGAAATATAAGATCTGTGAACAGAATATCCCTAAAACATTATGGGGCACATTAGGATGTTGGTCGGAAAGCGTCCGAGCGCGGGTCCGGAGGCTTTCCGACTGACATCCATGGTTTAAAGTCTGATCCCCTAATTACAATGTAGGTGGTCAGAGTTTAAACTGCCCGTCATTCCAGCAGGTTTCTGACAGTCTTAAGGAGCCGTCAGCCAGTCAAAAACCACCTCATAATCCCTTACATACAGCGTTTCTGACGTAGGGATTATGATGTCAGTTGCCGACATGCTTTCCATGTCGGGCTTTCTGACATTGAAAGCCTGTCGAAAAGTGACTTAGGGGGCCTCTAGAATGTCCCCCATTCCTCAGCGGCCTCCAGTTGGGGCCCTGGGGGGCACCTATGGTGCCCCCCTGTAAATCCCAAGCAAATCCAAAGGGGATGATGGACAGAGTGTTGAACATTGCAAGCACTCACCCCCAGTCAACTGATCTGGGTTTAATCCATCATCATTCTTTAGCTCACTTCGCCACCCCAGTTCAGACATGGCCATATGCAAATCAGTCTGATCCTGCGCCTCATGGGAACAGTCCAGCCCGAACTGCCAAGCCATGTCTTCGCTGGACCGGAAACAAGCATCCTGGGAACGGTTTCTGGCTGATCAGCCATCATCAGCCAGGCTAGCTTGAATCCAGTGGCAAAGTGAGCAAGGGACCCACGTCTGGGCATACCTTGCTAATTTAGGGCTAACAAAGCAAAACCAAAGGGGATGATGGACGGAGTGTTGAACATTTTAAGCACTCACCCCCAGTCAACTGATCTGGGTTTAATCCATCATCATTCTTTAGCTCACTCCGTCACCCCAACTGGGGTGGTGTGGTGAGCAAAATAACAATGGATTAAACCCAGATTTGTGACTGGGGGTGAATGTTTTGCCATTGTGCAACATTCCATCCAACAATTGTTGTTTTTGCATTTGTCACCCCGAGTGGGACGGGTATGCTCAGACGTGAGTCCTGTGCTCTACATGCTACTGGAATCAAGCTATCCTGGCTGATGACGGCTGATAGCCAGAAACCGGTCCTAGGATGCTTGATTCCAGTCCAGGGAAGAGCGGCAGTTCCGGCTGGACTGTTCCCATGAGGCACAGGTCAAGACTGATTTGCATAAGGCCATGTCTGAACTGGGATGGTGTGGTGAGCAAAATAACGATGGATTAAACCCAGATCTGTGACTAGGGGTGAATGTTTTGCCATTGTGCAACATTCTGTCCATCAATTGTTGTTTTTGCCCCTGTAAACCTGAAGGTGCCTGCCATACAGTGCAGGGAATTACACATACTCCCATTTCTCTATGGGAGCCAGTGATGTGGGTGAAAATGGGAGTTTGTGACCGCACCATGTGCGTTTGCATCATAATACGATGTTTGGAACTGCCGACCTTTGGTCGTCGGTTCCCACACCGAAACAGCTGCTTGACATCGTAATTAGGGCCTGGGTAAACTACATTGAAAAGTCGAAACATCAATGTCATTACTTCGAGGTGGTCACTATATTAACTGCCGCTACATCGTCATAGCTAAGCATAATAAGTAAATATAGGCTAGCTGATTTATTTCAAATTTATTTCAAATATTAAAAAGGATAGCCCTTAACCTAATTAAGATATATATATATATATATATATATATATATATATATATATATATATATATATATATATATATATATATATATATATATATATATCTCTAACATACATTTAATTACCCCTTAGTCTTTAATGTTTGTTTATTGTAAACTTTATAATCAATAAAAAAGATTTGATAGTGGAAATAATATTTTTTAGTGAGTGTACATATATATATATATGTATATGTATGTATATATATATGTATATATACATATATATATATATACATACATATATATATATATACATACATATATATATATATATATATATATATATATATATATATATATATATACTCACTAATAAAATATTATTTCCACTATCAAATCTTTTTTATTGATTATAAAGTTTACAATAAACAAACATTAAAGACTAAGGGGTAAATTAAATGTATTTCATTTACTTAAATTACATTTAAACATTTAAAGGTCCTTTACATCCATAATACGGTGCAGGTGCAGAGGCAAAGACGAGATTCCCTCATTTGCATGAGTCCATGCCCCTCAGCCAGTGAAAGAATGCCCTCTTGAGATAGCGCTGGCGCTACATGTGTGCCAGCACTATCAGTATTACAGAAGGGGTTGCACAAGCATCTGCCTCCCCTTCTGTAATATCAAAGTTCCTCGAGGGCATACATGTGCGCTGTGCCCCCGGAGCACTATCTGTACTATGGCTTCTAGTGTGCTAAACGCACCTGAATTTAGACACACTCAGAATCTGGGTCTATGCAGTAAACTACATATACCTAGAACTCTTTCCACTGCTAAAAATCACACATCTGGAGCAAACCTATTATTTCCAACAAAAGAGGCAAAATATTGTAAATGCAAGCAAATGTATATCCTCTGGAAAGGTACATGATTTCAACATTCTATTCACTTTCTTTTTATTTCCAAACATTTATTGTGCGGCATACTGCATGGTGAAATTGCATCAACAAAAATGATGGCTAGCCTGTTTCGTTGTTTCTGTAGAATGTTTCACCCCGGCCTATTCCCTGCACACTGTGGATCTGTACTCCCTTCACATTTTAGAGAATAGTCGGTACAGCAAATCAGGGATGACGAACAGAAGTATGGGACCCCATGCTAGGCCACAAGCCTGAGAAAGTACACTGGGCTCCTGTTATGCTGAATAGCATTAATCCAACCTGTCACAGTTGACATTCTAGCATTGACAGCCTTCACATAGAAGGAATGGTGGTTGCTGGATCAAGTCAATTAACTTGTGTCCAGCTGGCCGCCTTCCCTTGTTCTGACGTGGTTATTCTAAATTTAGTTTATAAATGTCAAGGACAGTACACTTCCCCAGCGAACTAGCATTTTGCTTTTATTTTAAAGTCGCGTCAAATGTCTAATGTAAGTTCATGTTTCTTATATGGTTAGCTGTTTTACATGTTTTTGTCTTAATTGTTTTAATCCTGTATTCTCTGAAACACATCCTTCCTCGCACCTCAATTGCATTTTTATATTTCTTTCGCATGGCTTGCAGGGGGAGCATGGGTAGTATCACATATAGTTACAAATTAAGGTATTACATGGAGTCTTCTTCATCAAATATGGCACAGTTTCATTATGAGTAGATTCCTGATATGTGAGTAAATGGGAGTGGCAGTGAGCTTATTAAGAGATGACTTGAAACAATATGAAGACACTGAGTGAGACTGTCACAAGCTCCCTTAATAATAATATCGTTCAGTGGATGGCCTAGCTGTATAATGGACTTGAAACCAATCATTCCTTATAAGAGCGGGGATCAGGGAGCAGTCAAGTTCAGATTTACTAACCCTTTGCGCCTACACAAAGAAACACAAATCAATGCAATATGGCGCTGTTAGACCTGTCAGCCTTAGGGTGGTCTTCCCTCAAACCTTTTTCCTTACTGCTCCATTTTTGGTGATCTTGTTTTTGTTGGCATTTTGCGCAATTTACCACTGCTAACCAGTGCCAATGTGTATGTGCTGCCTCCTTTAAACTCTGTGAAATTCATTTACACACTATTGACACATTTATTTTACTTGTAAGTCCCTTGTGGTACTGCATATACCTAGGGACTGTAAATTAAATGTTACTAGTGGGCCTGCAGCACTGGGTGTGCCACCCACTTAGGAGCCTTTCAAACATGTCTTTCATCTGCCATTGTAGCCTGTGTGTGCAGTTTTAAACTGTTATTTCAATCTGGGAATATAAACCTTTTTCCCGGCTTAAACCTTTCCTTTTAATACATGTCACCCCTTCTGGTAGGCTCTAAACAACCCACAAGGCAGGGTGCAATGTATATGGAAATTTGGACATGCACTTATAACTTTTACATGTCCTGGTAGTGAAAAACTCTCACATTCGTTTTTCAGACTGCAAAGCTTACCTCTCTCATAGGATAACACTGGGTTATCTTATTACATTTAATAAGTGCTAACTTTCAATTGGGAGCAAGTCGAAATATCATGTTTGGTGTCTAAAGAACTATAATTTAAAACTCTCATCCATACTAATATTATAAAGAGAGCCCAAACCTTTGAGGTGGGTAATCTCAGTAACCACAGCACCAATCACAACACCCAACACAGCGTTGGAAAGGGCAGTTGTAGCAGAAGGACATAGGCTATGCAGACGGCCACCATATATATTTGTTTTTTTTGCAGAGTTTTATATAGCGCGAACTTGACCCAAACTGAATCAGGTATCAGAGCGCTTTACATAGCACCAGTTACGTTGCATGAGGACACACATTCATTTTTGTTAGGCAAGGGGAGATTAAGTGATTTGCCCAGAATAACAGGATGTTTGGCGTCGTTACCAAGACTCAAACCCAAATACCCAGGGCCGAGGTCGAGCGCCTTAGCCGTTAGGCCAACTCCTCTATATATTTATAAGGTTAAAGAACCGTGCCAGCAAAGTAGTCCCTTGTGGTAGTGTCTGCGTTGTGCTGTGGGCGTGGGCTGGGGCGTGACTAACGCTGGGGGCGTGTGGTACGGCTATCACATCGTGGGCTGTGGGCGTGTGCTGGGGGCGTGACAAACGCTGGAGGCGTGTGTCCGCCCTTCATACCATGTGAGTCATCATACATACAAGCGCCAATTACGTTGCTGCGCAGCATCAAGGGGCACGCTGGGGGCGTGACACGCTGGGGGCGTGACACGCTGGGGGCGTGACACGCTGGGGGCGTGTGTCTGGCCTTCATTCCATGTGAACGCAATTGTGCCGCATCAAGGGGCACGCTGGGGGCGTGAGAAACGCTGGGGGCGTGTGCTACATTCCGCCCTTCATGCCATGTGGGTCATGCATTAATCAGAAGATCGTCTCCTGTGGCCGTGTGCTGGGGGCGTGACAAACGCGTTCACCTGGAGGCCTGGTAAGTAACGTTACTGCAGCCTCTCCTGTGCGCTGTTACTGAACTCTCTCATTCAACGAAATTACACGCGCCTGCTACCATCAACCAGGGCTCTAGCCGGGCTCAGGCGGCGGATCAGTACACTAATTACACGTGCCTGATAACATCAACCAGGGCTGCAGCTGGGCCTCAAGCGGGGAACACGCGCCTGCTAACATGGAACAGGCCTGCATCTGGGCCTCAAGCGGGGGAACACGCAAATGAGCGTGTCTGCGGGGACAATTACTGCAGCCTCTCCTACTCGCTGTCACTCAACTCTCTCATTAAACAGATTTACCCGCGGCTAATAACTCTCTCATTCAATGACATTACACGCGCCTGCTAACATCAACCAGGGCTGTAGCCGGGCTCAGGCGGCGGATCACTACACCAATTACACGCGCCTGCTAACATCAACCAGGGCTGCAGCTGGGCCTTCTCCATCCCTATTCTAATGAAACAAATAATGTTGTCTACCACGAGATTTTAAAAATAAATTGCCCTTGCCAAATACACACATTACACACATTCTATTTCATACCCGGACAACCTCGGGACGGGCTACTAGTTAATGATGAAGTCAGATTTTAAGTCTCAAGTCTGTAAAAGAACACTATTAGGAAGTTGACATTTTCTGGTCCCAACCATTTGGTGCCTGTAGCCAGTATCACGGGTAACATGAATAAGGTGTCGGTGGCAGTTGGCATAAATAATAAACCCTCAGACCTATCTATTCAGTACACCTCAGGGCCATTTGACGACTCAAAAGTACTGTTGTGCTGCTTTGCTAGAAGGTCTGCTACTCTGCTGCTCTGCTGCCCTGCTGCCTCAGAGAGAAGGACTGGACTTGTATCTTGAACCCAGGACCACCAGAGTGACTATAAGGGCTACTTGGATAACCTCCTGATAACAGACTCAGGGACAGAAAAGGCTCCAACCCATCATCTTGACTCACCTACTGTGAGCTTAGACCCCCCAGATTCTGCCACCCCAGTCCCGGACCCTTGTAAGTGGGCCTCAAGGTGTTCTGCCCACCTAGTTGTGGGCCTGTGAGTAGAACTGATGCAGCCTGATGCCTCTACGTGCAGCCGCCTTGGATTCGCCGCAACGCAATGAATCCTTGACATAGGACCTCGCATCACAGCCTGCAGCTTCCTTGATCTGATGTTGCACAACACATCCACGACGAAGGCCTTCACATTGCAAGCCCCTCATCGACAGCATCCTCGATGGCAATGCAGGACTTTGCACTGCAGCCCGCCGCTTCTTCAAAACTGTTGCTGCACGATGCATCCTCGACACTGGACTTCGCATCGCAAGTCCCTTTGTGGGAACATCTTCGATGATGACGCAGGACTCCGCATCTCAGCCCTGCAGCTCTTCTGGATGGCCACTGCGTGACGCATCTTAGACGTGGAATCTCCAACGATCTTCAAACAAGAATTTGAGGTACTTTGTTCAGCTGGACTAACTTGGTCCCTGTATCTGGCCTGCCGTCCATAGCAATCAGCCTGAACTTTTGACTTTGTCCCAGTCCTGCGTGAGCAGATAACTACAGTTGGCACTTTGTGCTTTTAGGCTTTAAATCTTTAAAATTGCTTACCGCCTGTTCTACTGATTAATTTTTATCATTTTGTTCTGAAATAATTTATTTTTTACTTCAATTTTCTAATTTGCTGTAGGATTTTTCTTGTGTTGTATTTTCACTTTATTTCTGTTTGACGTGCTGCATAAATACTTTATACACTACCCCTAAGCTAAGCCTGATTGCTTTTGTGCCAAGCTACCAGAGGGTTAAGCACAGGTAAATTCGGTATTTGCTTGTGTATTTGCCTGGACAGAAATTGTGGCTGCTGCTTGAGTAGGGTTTCACTCCCCTCAACCCAATTTCCAACAGGCGCAGTCTTTCAGGGTTATTTTTATCCTGCGCATCGGGTGTTTTGCCTTTGAAAAGAGCAGTGTAATACTTTGCGTTGCTTTGCATTGCTGTGTGCCATGGGGGTGTGATTGGGACATTACCCAAGTGTATCAGTTAATTCCCTGTAGTTGTTGATGCAAAGCAGAATCTACTAAGGTAGCTAAGCTGAGCTTTTGTATAAAAAACAAACGCCTCTTTCAAGCAAGGGTTCCCAAAGGACAATGTGGTTTATTTCTCAAACAAAGTTGTTCATTGTATGTGTGATGCAATGCACAACACACATCCATGGCTTGGGATCCTTCTAAGTTTGCCTAGGCACAGGGAATTTACTAGGGGAGTATATACTGTCAGTAAAAATCCTATGCAATCACACTCATACCTGCACCATAGTGTGAGGCTGTGCACTGCGCAAGGCAGCCTTTTTGTGTACCAGGGAAAGGGATGATAGCAGCTGCAGGCCAAACTTAGTTGATATGGATCTGAGCTTTAATTTTCCCTTTTTGCAATGCAGCATAACACATTTGGTTGCATTGCTATGCTGCGTGAAAAATGTGCAAATCTGGCCCTCAATTTATACCCTCTGTTGCATGGCAGACTAGATTGTGTGGAATCCAGTAAGGGTGCATCAGAAAAAGAACAACACCTTTAAAAACATCTCCCCACTGAGGGCCTGATTTTGATTGCTCTCCTGCATGTCGAAAACAGTGCAGCAATCCCCTACGCATGTTTAGCAACTTAACAGTTTCTTTTTCATTTCTTAAACCCAGTCAGAGAAAGGGTTGACCTGCATTTCAACATGCATTGCAGTGCCTCCCCCATATTTGGCAGCAGTTCTTGTCAGCTATCTATCAGAGTTTGGCACAAAAATAATGACCATATGTTATTTTACAGCTGTACTGTGACAGGAAATGCCCTGCTACTCTAGCAAGTAAGGGCAGATGGGATATTCCTAGATCTTGTACTTCACATGACTTATATTTAGGCAGCAGGAACTTAATGAATGCACTTTTGTTTGTTTTAAAAATGCTATTTTCACTTAAGGGCACATGGGCTACTGCTGCTGGAGACGTAGCTATCAATAGCCAACAGGTGGAGTGTGCCATGGGTGCTATGTAGGAGAATGCTCAACCTTCTGTACTGCTTTTGTGGGATGTGTATGCGGGGGAGAGCGAGGCTGAACATAGTTGTCTAGTGGGTTGGTGAAAGTGAAGGTGGTTGTTCAGGTATGTTGGTCCTATGGTGCGCATTGCCTTATATGTGTGCATGAGAATATTGAATTGACTGCGTTTTGACTCGGGGACCACTAAGGACGCCACTAAGATAGGCCTAAGTCTTAATCTAGCTGAACAAACAAACAAACAAATTGGGAAGGCAGGGCCAAAAGCTTGTTCATCTAAGGGCCCTGGAGCAAGCCTCATCGAATGTAATATCAGAGGGGTCATCACATGAACTTCGCTGGGAAGCCAATAGCAGGACCAAAGCAGATGCAAGAAAAATAACCGATTGTGGAACCCTTTCTAAGAGGTCAGGTTTGTCATCTTCACACACTACTCTGGAGGAAAATATGGAAGAAGAGGTCAAAACTAAGGACTTAACTGATGCCATATGTAACAAAGTACTGGAGTTCTTGAATAATAAGCTTGACCCCATTTTAGCTTGGTTGGGGAGAATTGAGAATGAAATACCCAAGTTGGGATCAGTATTGTCTGCCCAGCTGCCAGAGGCTGTACCAACAGATAATTCTTCTGCAGGGCCTGTATTGATTAGCTCCTTGCCTCATTAATCTGAGCTTCTATCACCTCCAAGTTCGGTAATTCCAACTAGGAATAGGCGCCATACTGCCCAAGAAGTAAGGGAGCCAATTTCACAGGGCTATGTGGGGGTAGACATCTTAAGAGGGTTATAGAACAGTCAGAAACCCCCCCACCCACACAGGTCATGTTGTGTAGTTCCTACAAATCTATATAGGATCTGCATGTTTAGACAACATAAATTAAGGGATTGGTGTCCAGACTGATTTCAGACACCCCAAGGATATGTTAGCCTTTAGACCAGCTATCTCACAGTGCCACCATAAGCCCCCTACCTTACCATGAGGCAAATAGTTTCTGGCAACTATCGAACATGACAACCCTTGATCCTTCAGGGATTGTGGAAACAGTACAGCAGTACTATCGAACATGACAAACCTTGATCCTTCAGGGATTGTGGAATCGTGTACAACAGTTTTTGCTCAGTCAAACGTGCTGACTCAGCCTCAGAAAGAAACACATAATAAACGATAGGGACATTTTCAATAACTATTTATTGAACCAGCGTCATTCTAGCATAAAACATGTTTGCTGCGACTATCACTAGACAGAAACTGATGTATAAGATTACAAGCACCAACAGAGTAAAACGAAAGGTAGACTTCTAGCATGGTGCTAAAACAGTGAATATATGCAGGCATATAGACATGATGGTAATCAAGAGTACGCCTATGATGCAAACTGTTGTATCTTATATCTTCCTGCTGCTCAGCTAGAGTGCATGTGATGTGGAATGTTGGATGAATGGAATGTTAGAGGTTTGTGAATGTCAGTTGAGTGAGGGCTGAGCAGCAGGACAACTGCTCCTGATGGGGTTATCGCTTTATATTATTAACTAACATCTTAACTTAAATAAAGTAACTTACTCAATCTACATGGAAGTTCCAGCTTCTTTTTGAATACATCATTTGGCGACGAGGATGGGATACGAACCCACGCGTGCATAGCACAATGGATTTGGGTGTGTATGAGATGACTGCTGTAAAGTGTTGTGTATGAGTGGGGTCAGGTTGTTAGGCCACTCATTTGCTTGAGTGTGTATGAGGTGACTGCAGTATAGTCTCTCAGTATTGTTGTTGTTTGGTAGCAGGTTGTAAGGCCACCTATTGGTTTGTGTGTGTATGAAATGACTGCAGTATAGTTTCTCAGTATTGGTGTAGTTTGGTAGCTGGTGCAGAAGTCACCAAGAGCTGTCCCACAACAGGTGTTTTGTGTAATTGTGATTTTCTATAAAATGCCTGTGGGGTATGTACCATGTTTGTCCAAGCATGTTTTGTGGGTCATGTACCCTGTGTTGTTTTTTTTTCTGCTTTTCCCTCGCACGTCAGGGTTGCGATGGGAATGTTTTTGCCTCGCACGTCAGGGTTGTGATGGGAATGTTTTTGCCTCGCACGTCAGGGTTGCGATGGGAATGGGTATGTACCATGTTTGTCCAAGCATGTTTTGTGGGTCATGTACCTTGTGTTGTTTTTTTTTTGCTTTTCCCTCGCACGTCAGGGTTGCGATGGGAATGTTTTGCCTTGCACGTCAAGGTTGCATTGGCAGTGTCCCTCGCACGTCATTGTTGCGTTGGGAGTGTCCCTCACACGTCAGGGTTGTGTTGGGTTGTTTGGTCTATGAATGAGTTTTGTGGATGCTTGTTCATTTGTCTGAAGTGTATACGTAGTTTCCTGATTTATATGATGTTAAGGTGTGTTCCTGTGTGTGTTGCTCGTTGTACTGGTCTGGCCAACTGGTATGATTTGTGGCATATGGGTTTGTTGGTGTAAGATGTAGGTGTAAGGTGTAGGTTTTTTTCAGGAAGTTACGCAATGCTTTGCTCAGATTATAGTGTGGTGTTTAATCCCTAGCATAGTTGTGTGCGAGAGGAGATGTAATATATGGTCTCAAGATGTATCTTTTGTGTCAGTTTGTGACTGGTTGGGATGCGAGGTGTGTGGAATTGTATTGCATATTCATTATATTGCATATCTATTATTTGTGATGTATTTAAAATTTATCGAGTGCATTGTTTTCAACTTAATGACAATGTGTACTCTTCATATTGTCATTATCTTAATTGTTTCATCTATTATATTTCACAGTGCAATTGTTCCCCAACGAAGGGAGATATGTTGTATCTTATGTCTTCCTGCTGCTCAGCTAGAATGCATGTGATGTGGAATGTTGGATGAATGGAATGTTAGAGGTTTGTGAATGTCAGTTGGGTGAGGGCTGAGCAGCAGGACAGCTGCTCCTGATGGGGTTTTTATCGTTTTATCTTATTAACATCTTAACTTAAATAAAGTAACTTGCTTAATCTACATGGAAGTTCCAGCTTCTTTCTGATTACTTCACAAACCCTACCTATGTGTACCTAAGTGTACCCAACATGTAAAGCCAAGAATCCCCTAGGAAAGAGCCAACCCCATTCCCTGATGGGAGAAAATGAAGGACTCCTTCTTGGTCTCGAGTTGCACACCCCGCAAGGGATGTCGGACCACTACATGCTGGAGCATATGTGTGCAGGGACCTCAGCGTCTTGTGTCAGTGTGGAAGCTTCTCCTCTGACTATCTAAGGTAGGTATGGTTCTTTTACACCATAAAGATAGCCTCGGGGTTCCTTACACAATCAATATATTGTGAATATGATTATACAAATGAGCCTAGAACAATGACTGCAATTATTCAAAGTAGTTCTTTCACCCTAGGATAAAGTTGACCACGACCTTTATGGTTTAAATGTCTTTATTGATTTTAACACATAAGCATATCCATATACATTTGGCTGGTTTCAGGCACCTGCTATGCATTACAACCGGACGGAGCCAATTGAGGGCATGAGCCCAGCATTCAAGTCAGAATTAGTCAGTTGCACGTATATGGAGTGAAATGATAAAAGGAAGAAAAAGAAGAAAAACAACCCCCTTCCCTATGAATCCCCCCTCCCCAGTCCAGTGCCCCTTGTCTCCTACAAACCCCACCTCTCTCCTCCAAGCTGAGTCAAGCCCCTAATGACCCACCTAGCAATCCTTCTTCCGTGGTTCCGTAAGACGTAGCAACCTAAGGTATTGTGGACATGTTACTTCTCGAAATTCGGTAGCTAGAAGCGACAGAAATGGCTACCATAGATCATCATAGGTTGCTCCCTCTCCCGCCATGGTAAGGGTCAACTTTTCCATCCCAAGGACGTGCCACAGTCTGTGAAGCCATCCCACAAAGGAGGGTATGTTGGAAGTGGTAATCTTTACACTGACCACGACTTTTAGACAGAGTGTCTTCATGCTGTTATGTACGTCATGTGCAGGGACTTTTCTAAGAATCCTCATGCATAATAAATTAGGCTAGTTTCAAGGAAACCGATCGACATTTATTCAGCATATAACAGGGTTTAAAGGTCAGTGCTTAGAACTGTTATGCCGAGCAAGGTAGGACAAATGTAAGTAAAAGGTAGTGTAACTACCTAGGCCTAGTTTGGAGTACATTGGGGTACTAACAGTCATTCCTTTCCCAAGCTTCCACCGGAGTGTAAGTCTTCAGTGATAGTTCTGAAGAATGTACATACCCTAAAACCTCCCCAAAGAGAAGACATTTGGCACTGAAAAATAACTAGCTTGGGTCAGGTATGGGGTGGCTGCGTGAATTCTCAAGGGAGATTATAATGGTCATAAGATCCCCATTGGTGCGTCCGGGTGCGAAGGAAGTGAATGGAGATTGCATAATAGTTAATTGTAAGTCACCCCACACTGTCAGACCGATATTGAGGTTTTTTAATGAGCAGTTTCAATCCCAGGCCTTATTCATCTAGCCAGTGCCAAAGAGCCATGGAGGCGATAATCAGCTTTGCACACCAGCTAGGGCATAATAAAGGTGCTTCTACAGGATAGGGGTTCTTTTTGCAAGGTAAGGGAAAGCAAATTAACATCATCAGAGGTCTGTGAATTCAATCTATAATTTAGAGGTGACTTCATTTGAAGCACTCACTTCTCTGTAAGAGCTGGACTGACTTTCCACCCCGAGTGTTGGGAGGTTCGGTTCTGTGAATGCACTCATAAGGGGGAGTATGAGTCTAGTGATGTTTTGGAGCAAGGTGGGTCCCCAAAGAGGGGTTTTTATATACCCTCCGCTGGCTTTGGTCTCTGTATGGAGCGAGGGAGCCAGAGTGGAAAGGGCTGAAAGTTATGTTGTGGAACATCACTGGCGTCCATTCTAAACTGAATCCTGTTTGACTCTCTACTATAAATAATGCAGATATTGCCTTACTGCAGGAGACATGGCCAATCAAGGATTTTGGTATAAATGTTTTTCAAACAGCATGTAGCCATGTTGTTCCATCTTGTGCAGGCTGAACTAAGGGGGGCTTAGCAATTCTGTGCTCTGTTAAATTAACATGTACTTCGTAAAGAACAATCCTTACTAGAACCCACTATTAGCTGCCTGTATTGAAGACCCTATATTGTTTTGATGTGGTTTTGATCAACTTATAACCTCCACAGGTGATGATTTAGAGAGAGACCTAGTGTCTTTCCTGGATAGTCATAACAAAGAGGCACTCATTGTCTGAGGGGTATGGGGGTGTTTAACAGTAGGCTTTGTGGGACAGCCAATCCAGATATATATACATTTCCAGCATACACCTTTTGGGGGGAACCTGAATAGATTGCTGACCTCCAGATTTCTGATTTTTGCCAAAGAATTCAATGCCCTGGGTGCAGCTCCCCTCACTACTTTTAAGGGTCTCAAAAAGGAAGCGAGATTGACAACATTTTAGGGTCAGAGGATCTAGCCAAGTTAATAATACTTGACCATTATGTTTTAATCTCATGTATTAGTGACCACACCCCACTTATGTTAGTGTTGTACCATACACTGAAAGGGTAAAAAGGGACAGCAGCAGAACCTAGTCCCCTCTTTCTCACAAATTGGGGGTGTCTGGATAAAATGGGAGAGGGTGGACAGGGATGGCTTTCTCAGTTAAACTTGTGCGTGTGAAGAGTGAGGCATTTTCAGTACTTACCCAGGAGGAGAGGATACCAGAAACATCTCTAAGGCTGTTAGAACTGTATGTTCTGCAGTGAAGAAGGGGTTGAGGCAGTCTAAAGTCTCAAAGAAACCCCCACCTATAGGCTGGATCAATCATGGCTGTAGAAAGGCCCACAAGAAACTGAAACTGGCTCTTTCTACTAGACCACACCTAACATGTGACACAGTGAATGCTAGAAGAAGTTATAAATCTACCCTGGAACCCAGGAGAACTGTCCTAAGGGGAAAAGCTTGGGAGGAGCTGTAAAGTGCCTCTTCCTTGAAGTACCCTTCACTGTTCTGGAAGGTTGTTAATCTATTTGTTTGCACAGGGTATGAGAAACCCTCCCTATGGAGTATCTATATACTATCATTCTAGTGGAGGCATGGGTTGCCCACTACTAGTATTTTTAAATCCTGATAGCAGAACCACTATTCGTGAGGGTGGAGAGATAATTTAGAGCAACCCAGAGCTGTATTTCAACCTTGCTGACTCTACTGAAGTCAATGGCGTAATCACCACCCTTACGCAGAGCACGGAGGGGAAAGCACCTGGCCCTGATGGTGTCCCCCTAGATCTCTTCAAAGATAACATTGTGCTGTGGAGCCCGATTTTTACAAATGTTTTCAAAGCTTCCATCTGATGGGACCTTATACACACTTCGAATGAAGAAATAGTAGTCCCCATCTGTAAGAAAAGGGACCGTTACTATCTCCACTGCTACTGACCTGTTTCCCTACTAGACAGCTCCCTTACGACCCTTGGCAGAATTTTAGCAAGCCAGCTGGAGGATTGGCTAGAGGAAACCAAATCCTTATCCAAAGCCCATTGCAGGTTTTTTCCCATCCTAGAGACAGTTGAGCAATGTTTGAATCTACAGCTGGTCATTGGCAAGTATGTCAAGGCAAGGAGAGGTTCAATTGACCTAGCATTTATGGATCTCTCAAACGGCCTTTAACATAGTTAACAGATCTAAGCTCTGGGGGATAATGACAGGGATGGAAACTGACCTAGCCAAAATTGGATTGGTGCAAGGGATCCACTGGGATTGTCTGGTCAGGGTTGGTGCACAGGGTTAACCCTCTCCTGAATTTAAATCATCCATGGTGGTCAGACAGGGGTGTGTGATGGCCCTCTTATTGTTTGTTATTTACATCATCAATCTTGAACCAAGACTGTGCAAAGCAGGGAAAGATCTCCCCAAAGTGAAGTCAAGGGCCCTGTCCATTGTACGCCATAGACACAGTCCCTATCTCAAGAACTGCAAACGGTTTATATTGTCTTTTAGAATCTTTTTACAGTATTATGGTGGGGGGGGGGGACTTTATTTACGAACCAATCTCAGAAAATCCTTCGCTATGAGTGTAGGCCCAAAAAAGGTTAAAACTCGAACGTTCTCTCTGGGTGGTACATAAATTTAAGAGATCAAGACTTTAAATATTTAGGCATTCCTCTTGACCATAATTTAACTTGACACAGTCCATTTTCCAATAGGGTTAGCCAGTGCCAAAGAGCCCACTTGAGAAGTTCCTAAGTAGACTTCTTGTAATTCCCCAAGCCAACCCCTCTTTCTTGTGCCACATCCAAGGTGGATCTGTTACCCGTTGAGGACAGGATTAAGTTGAATTGTCTGTTACTCTGAGTCAGAATTTGGGGTAAAAAGGGGGCTTCACTTTCAAAAGATGCACTGGAAGATTGTCTTTGCCTTGATCATGCTTTGGTGATCCCTTGGATCAATTATGTTAAAGGGGGGTTTACAGATCTGGGTTTTGCAAACCTATGTCTCAACCTGAGAGATATAAAGCTAATTGTGACATCCTTGGTGAAAGAGGCATTTAGGGAAAGATATCGTAGCATGCTCCTGGCACATTTTGACAAATTAAGTAGTAGTGCCAACTATATCTCAATCAAAACATTTCAATCATTGATGCAAAAAGTAGGTTCTTGCTTATCAGGTTTAATTTCTATTTATTAGGGGCCTTTCCCAAGGATGATGACTGGTGTATAACTCTGCCAAATTGCCCTTGTGATGATTCATCAAAGCAAATCACAATGCACTTTACTCTCTTTTGTTATTTATATTCTTAAATCAGAAGCGCTTGCTGAGACCAATTCTTTGTTCATCCAAGATTAGGTTGCTTTATTTGCAAAAACTGTGTGAGTTATATCTTTGTATAGCAGTGTTAAACTTTGTTCACTTGTCAATAAGGATCAGCAACCTATACAGGGCTGTGTGCTGAATTTTTCTGATATATGAACATTTGTGATGCTATAAAATGGAACCGAATCGTTTTTAACCATGTTGTTTTATGTATTTTTTGACTGTACTGTTTTATTCTGTGCTTTTATGGCTTGAGATAAGCCGGATAAAGAACAATTGATTGACTGACTGACTGACTCTCCATATTTTACCAGTGCTAATCAGTGCTAAAGTGTTTGTGCTCTCTCCTGTAAGCATGGTACAAATGTATTACCCCAAATTGGCACATTTAATTTACTTATAAGTCCCCAGTAAAGAGGTACTTCAGGTACACAGGCCCTGTAAATGCTACTAGTGGGCCTGCAGCACTTATTTTACCATAATATTTTTATTTTAGTAGCCCTTTAAAATTGTCTCAGACCTGCCATTGTAGCCTGTGTGTGCAGTTTTAAACTGTCATTCAACCTGGCAAAAGGTTGGACATGTACTTCATGTTTTACATACCATGTTAGGGAAAAGGTCACAAATTAATTGTTCACTATTACCAGTCTACCTCTCCCCTAGGATAGCATTGGGTTACCGTATCAGATTTAATAAGTAAAAACCTTTGTTTATGAGCAGGTAGAAATATCATGTTTGGTGTCTTAGGAATCATAATTTGAATCCCTTCGTAATGATAAAGTCGGATTTTAAGTCACAAATGTGAAAATGCTACTTTTAGAAAGTTGTGATTTTCTTGTCCTAACCCTTGGGTTCCTGCAGCCTGTTTCCTACATTACATTACTAGTTGTAGTTGCCAGTAGTTACATTACTAGTTGTGTTGGTATAGTCCTCCAAGAGAGGCACACATTAGAGGGTCAGGGTATTGGCAGGATGGGCCATTCTAATTTGATGAGAGGGGCAGAACTGTCACCATTACACACTTGCACTTCAAAGACACTGCCTCAGCTCACACACAAAGGACTTCAAACTAGCCTATTGTGCCTGGAGACAGACTGGGAACAGGGCAGGGTGGCAGGGAAGTCCAGACATTTCTGTAGGGGAAAGACTCCAGAAGTTTCTTCCACTTCAAAGTGGGCACCAGGTCTACAAAGAGGAACCCCCTGACTTAGTCTTCAGTACATTCCTGGACTTGTGGAAACTACAGAAGGAGGACTGCCATGTTGCTAGAGGTCTGTCCTACTGCTTGAGGCCTGTCCTGCTATATGGAAGAGAAAACTTGAGCTACACCCTTCATCCTAGGCTGAAGTGACTCCAAGGGTCAGCTGACTGATCTCCTGTTCTGAGCTACAGGGACACAACAAGCTGGAGAGGAACTGCCCAGTTGACATGATGCATTGGATCTGCTACTGGACCTGCCTGATCCCAACTGGCCTCTGCTACAGTGATTTCCTGATCCCCAAGAGGTGCCTCTCAGGTCCTGGACACTTGGACACTTGGAGTGGCAACAGTTGACTCCTCTTAGAAGAAAAGAAGAAAGCCTTAAGTTTTGGGCTTTTTGAAACTGCGAATGGGCCTGGTAGTGTCAATAACTGCCATCCACACTGACTGCCAAGGCAAAGCTTGTGAACCCTCAGCTTTGCACTACAGTGACCACCAGTGACAACCGGCAGTGTGAGATCTGCACTTGGTGCTACAGCATCAACAGCCTGTGATGACTGCCAACGTGAAGCTCCAGCAAACACCATTCATGACGCCTGACAAGAAATGTACGCTACAGCAACAACCTTTTGCAATGCTCTCCCTGCTCCTCACGGCCCCCTCCATCACAAACTGGACTTTTCATGCTGGACTTTAGAAGGTAACTTTTTCAGCAAGACTAACCTGGTCCTTGTATTCAGCCCATCCTTCATCATGGCGGTCAGAACTGATGACTTTCACCCAGTCTTGCATGACCAGATAACCACAAGTGGGCTAGGTGCTTTTACGCACTATACTTACCTTAATTATTTGAAATTGCATATCTCTGGATCTACTGGATGGATTTTTGTAGTTTTGGTGTCAAATAATGTATTACATTTTACTCTATTTATCTAAATTGGTTTGAATTTGTCCTGTGTTATGTTTTTACTTTATTACTTTTTCTGTGCTTTATAAGTACTTTGCACATTGCCTCCAAAGTTAAGCCTGATTGCTTTTGTGCCAAGCTATCAGGGTATAAAGGACAGCTTAATTTAGTGACTTTTGTCGTTCACGCCGTCAAGGATTATAGCTGTTGCTTGAGAAGGGCTCACAGCCGTTTCAACCACCAACTCAATTTCTTACAAGGACCAACGGAGGAGCACTGCCGATGTCCAATTGCCTTGCCTTCAACTTTGAGACAACCGCTCATCACCGGCACCTGCTAACATTGACCATGAGCAGAATTACCAGACAGCTCCAGGCTGCTCATGTGCTTCCGGTACTTCGATATAGCAACGCCAGGGGGAGCGAATAAGGCTGATCATCGAGCCACAGAGCTCCTGGGGGACTTGCTATGATTATCGCGCTATGGTGCTGAAGCACTTTGACTTTGAAAGCCATAGTGGAACTTTTAAGGCTGGTACTTACTTGTGGGGCCTAGCCTGAATGTTCTTTCGCACAAATGGAGAATATCCACATTTAGTAAGCACGGAAGGGGGACTCAGGATCTGGTCTGGATAATGCCAGTGGTCTGGTCTCACGAAGACTGCATATTATTTGTTGTGTGCCGTATCTCACTTTGTGTTCGTATATAAACGCTACCTTTGTTCATAAAACCAATTATCTAGTTGAACATGCATTTATTGGGGTTGATGAGAACATTTTGAGTTTTCTGCCCATGTCAACCTTGCACTCACCTCTCCTCGAGAATCCTTGGACTGCTCATCCCGCGCTACCACTGAGAGTCAAGTACTGAAGGGTGTCCCAGGTTTTCAGGGTCCAGTAAGGCGAGCCCTGTCCCATCAGGAGTAAAAGGCCTCAACCCCCCACGGTTGGGCCCAGTAACTCCTGCTTAACCCGAGGCCTTTTGAAAGGGGTTCTGACATATAGCATGCTAGGTTTTATACCACCCATAGTAGTTTTTTAATTATGCCCCCATTCGAGGTTTTTATGCCTGGTGGTAGCTATTATTTTTTATGTACTGCATGGACTTTTATGTATTTTTTTTATTCTGTCTGAAACAAAACGCACAGCAAATATGACAAGATTAAATACAATTTAAAGGCATCTCTATTTGCTCATTCACCTTTGGAACTTCAGCATAGTTATTTTGGTGGTCCTGCAGCACCCAACACCCCTACATTCAGCGACAATGGGTTTGTAACAGACTCACATACGTTGGGGGTATCCACCACCCACAAAACGTTTCTTTTCTTGACTTCTGCTCCTTGTGAGTATATGTTTGAACTGATATTTATACAAAGACAAAATACAATGTAGATTCATTGTCTAGGGTCTTTTGATTTTCAGGATTTCTTGTGAAATACCTTGATATCTCCTGTTTCTTCAAATGTGTAGGCAATTGAACCATCTTCAATTTTGTTTTCAGTGCGTATGAAAGTAAATATTGCCTTTACATTTATGGATTTCTGCAAAAAAAAAGATCTGCCTAATACAGAAATTTCAGAAATTAAAAAGCGCCATTTTTACTTTTCCTGTTTTGAAATAATCCTAATCCATGAACCTGCTGGGTGTTCATTTAATTTTGAATAATTTAAATGATTGCGTTTATATAAAGTTTTCGTTGAAAAATCTGTTACAGAAACGGTTGCTGCTGAACTAAATGGCAGTTTTTTTTCATGAATAAACATTACATGATTTCCATGTATGGAATACACACCATTATGAGTTTTTCTCAAAAATTTTGAGTCAATGTTAAAAAAAGAAGTGCCACAGAGAGGAAATCAAGTCTTACCGTAAGCAAAGGTACTTACTTCTTACAAGGACATTAGCAAAGGACGTGGCCTGTCCACAGCAGTTTGTTATCTCCACACTGTAATCAGCAGAATCATCCATGGAGCATCTAGGAACACAAAGACAATGTCATATCTAGGTCTATGTTGGGGAATCATTTTCATATACCATCTTCTGAAATCTCTCTTTTTCTCTACAAATCCTATACATGTATATACATCCTCCATTTTCTTCTGCCTTACTCAGCAAGTTAAAGCTTTTATTCATAGAGTTCTCCTCAAATAACATATACAACCATTTGGCACCCTCAATGCATCCTTCTTTCAGGTGCTTTGATGTTAAGCCAGACCACCATTTTAACATTTGAGAAAGGCCAAATTTAGAATAATTTTTTGTGGTGTAAAAAAATTAGCTGTGGACTTATAGGAAAGTTAGTAGGGGTGAGATCTCATCGTGTGGGCACCATACAGGACATATCAGTTGTGACACAATGGGTGGGGGTCGGGACCAAATTAAACAAGATCAAAAACTCACCACACAGCCTTACTGTATAGACTAAGGGAGAGACATGCCCACTCCTGGATATCCAATGAATGTGAATGTATATACAGCCAATATAAATAGTTCTCATGTATAGGCAACTGTTATCCAGAATTGTATGGAATTTCTTAGGCCCTCCTTAGCCTACTTGCAGCAAACGTGAAACCGTCTATGTCCACCTGAATCTCTAAAACTGGTGCACAACATTTGGCAATGTCATGATTTTACTTCACTGGATTGATTTCTTCTGGAATGAACAAGAATACCATTTGTTGTATGGTACTTCCACTGCTTTCGGTTCCTTGAGTACAGACATTGCAATTATATGAATATTTTTAAAACCCCAAGGTGATTTTGGAAACGTATGTTGGCAATTCATTTCTTATTGACCTTGATTTTATGCTTCCTCTTTACCATTAATCAAATGTTAGCCCTTGTCGAAGCTCAAACCCAGGTGGGATGATTGTCTTACAGCTTATACTTTCTCAGTAAAAACTAGGCATTTGTCTGACAACATAAACATCAAAACTGTGCAAGACTGATTCTATACACACCATCAGGATATGTTGACCTTAGTCCTGCTAGCTCATAGTGCACAATCCGTTCCCCTAACTGGGAAAGGTAACAGGTAGAATAAGCAACCTAAGAACATGACAACCCTAAATCCCCAAGGAAATTGTGGTAAAAGATCTAGATCCTTTTTATTTGGTTACTCATGCATACCCAAAGAGATACACAAGAAATACACAACATGATGTTTCAATATTTATTGAAGCAGTGTGATTCTTGAGTTAAATACGTATGCTGCAATAACCAATAGAAGGAAACATAATAGCGTCATCAGGAATATAAAAGTGGTGAAGAAGATAAATAATTCAACCATTGTGCTGTTTACGGAGAATATATGCAAGCATATAAATACTGTTATATTTTGCTCCTACCTAGCGCTACCTCTCCTAGTGTGCTAGGGTGGGTGAATCTGCCAAAACCCTGTAGGGTGATCTAACTCCCACGTTACCTGTAGGTAAGTTTAATCAGGAAGGCCGTCTTGGTGGAGAGCTGGGCTTCATCGCTCACATGAGGTAAACAGGAATCAGCTGGGCTGGGATTCTGGCATGTGATGACCTCTCAAGCTAGAGAAATGCTCCTCTAACTAAACAAGGGAGTGATGTTTATAACATAAACATCACTGTGTTGCCATGCCGAAGTCCCAGCCTGGGCGCTATTGTTCATTCTATTGTGATAGCGCAGTTGCCGAATGGACAATAGTAAACAACAACATTTTGCTCCGGATTAACACTTCAAGGGAAACACCACATGCGCTTCCTATCACCATAACACCTTTACCAGATTTCAATTCTGAGGCAACCATCACCACTTACAACAATGGTAACGTCTTCATCCAATTTTCTGATTACAATCTAGAAAGGCTTGACAACACTTTCATGAAGATCAAAAACACAATGTCCAACTATGCCCCCATCTCCTCTCAAAGTCCAGGTCCCTCCCCCCACTCAGGGACTGAAACAAGGGCACCATCCCATCCTCCTCTATTTTATCTCCTATGCTACCTCATGTCCCCCCCCCCCTGTCTTGGCAAGACAGGAACCGTTGCTGATGGGCCCAGTTACTTTCTCCAAAAGATGATTACTGCCATTCTCACCTTATCCACTCACTGGAGCGGTGCAGGCCCTTAGCTCATAGAAGGCAAAGAAATGATAACTACTGCCCGAGTTTGGCCAACAGCCTCAACCAGGAGACTATTCGTGCAACAACCTTATTGACTACCCTGGCCTCCGACTCGCTAGGAAGGACCTCCTGATAGCAGAGGTTGTCCATTGATTTCACATCTAATAGTCCTCTTCCTATCCATCTTCCTAGCATCACTCCCAGCAGCCCCTCTCTAGTCCTTAACTGCCAGCCTTTCCTTTCCCCACCACCAGTGGTCCCTCTGGGTAGCGGACTTTCGGCGACACATCAGTGTGCACACATTCTTCATCCACCCCTAGGTCACACTGCATTCCCACCCATTATGATGAACCTTCTTCGTTTAATGATAAACTTACGGACCTTAGTCAGGACCTTCAGTTAGTTAAAGCCAATCTCCAGAAACGTATATACATCACCTTGAAGGTTAAGAAGCACTTACGTTTTAACTTGACCTCGCAGGATCATAGAACCCCTCACTGTAATCATTCACTCCAATCTCTATGGTACGTCCCAACTTCTCTAATCATGTCTCTACGATCAACAAGAATTCACTGAACCCACTTGTGAGATCTCAACCCCACTCCAATACTACCTCCAGACCCCAGATGGTTACTGAACACCTATCTGATGCTGACATGCACTCCTTTCTGCTATCATATACCAATACACACAAAGATTCGACACCCTTGCAGAGCATCATCCAGGCTATTCCCTCCAAGCCGCATAGAGAACCCAGTCTCAAAAATAGATCCATGAACAAGCATAATCTGCTTCAAGTCTACACAACACACCATGAGACAATAGTTACCAAATATAATCTCATATCTTTGCTCCTTTATTGCAGATCAGCGTGAAAGTATGCAGCTGACATTGCTGATCTCATTCTCGCTCAAGACCTAAACCTCCTTATCTTAACTAAAACATTGCTTAAAGATTCATCCCCTCCCATTTTAGACATACTAGTACCATCCAACAATGACATCATCGGAATGGACAGATCTGGAAAAGCTGCGGGTGGCATAGCATGCAATTACCCCTCCACACTCACCCTTAAACAATCACAAAATGTTACAATGACTTTGTGTGAATACCTAGGTATAGAAATATGGAGCAATAACAAACTTGTATTTAAACTGCACACAATTTTCCATCCCCTGGGTAATAACTTACCTTTTATTAAACAAATTATGGAGACTCTCTCCTCTAACTCAGACCAACACACCAATCAGATCTTCCTTGGGGATTTCAAATTCCATTGGAATAACTTAAATGACCCAATTTTTTAAGATCTTCAAGGCCTTCGCTATAGACCTCAACCTCACCCAATCTTGCAATGGCCTAACAACCAATAGAGGCTCCAACCATGAACTAATCATTGCCAAGGATAACCAGATACACATTGAATCTGTAACAACCTGTGACTAGTCTGATCACTACTAAGGGCCTTATTATGACTTTTACGGTCTTCCAATGGAACCGCCACCGCAGCAGCTTCAGGAAGACAGCCAAGTCTGTGATGAGCTCACCAGCCGAATTATCAGTTTAATCCAGGGTGGACGGGTGGTGCGACGGTGGTCTCATGGCAGCAGCTGTGTTAGGCTCATGGGAGAGCCTAAATAGCATTCCACCGCCATGAGAGTGCCTGCACCACGTTCCAGCTTGGTGTGGCATGCACCATGACATGCATGACACACTGTGCAGGATTGAGGGTGCAATTCCATGAGGGTACAACATGTGCTGCCCTGCATGCACCCCCAGACCCAGATTCGGCCCCTTACCTGCATGGCTGCCACCCTTTTTAAGGCGGGTCCCCTCCATGAAAAGGGCAATGGATATGCAGGTCGTAATATGCCTGAAGGTGCCCGCACCAACACCGGCAGCATATTCAGGCAATTTGCAGACCATCATAGTTATGCATAGTTACTCAGTAGTTTTGATATTGAAATTAAATTTGTGATATTTCTGTCAGTCGATATTTGTTGTCTCGATATTATGTCACTGATCCGTCTCCACTTGGGCCTATATTGTGACCACATGACAGATGAAGGGTCTGGTTCCAACCAAACAGAACCGAGTTGTATACATAGGCTGAATGGGCATGCAGAGTGCATGCTGGAACAGTACGCATCTCTTGAAAGTTTCTCAGAAACTGTGCATACTGGTAATATGCCTGGAGTTGCTGGCCTCTGCTCTCAACACGGGTCCACTCTTGTGCAAGATGAAAAAGGGCTCTCACCTCTCTTGGCAGGAACATGGGATCCACTGAGACTGTATGGTCAGCCATCATCCCTATGGGTTCAGGGGTGTGTTTGCAAGGGGCATTGTAGGTCTTCAAGTGCAGGCTTAATGGATTAATGAGCACATTCCTGAGGAACTTGCCAGGCTACATCAAACAAAATCCCACCCGATGTGAGCCCCAAGGGTTCTACTTCTCTGACAGCAGCGTAACCTGGTTAGGGAGTTATTTTCTCTTAGATGGATTTGAATTTTAGAGGAAGGCAGCTACACAGGATGGGGCATCTGCTGTTACCAAGAAGTCATAATACAACTAACATGGTGATTTCAAGCAGTTAGGCAGCAGAGCCCACAAGATTACTGAAAACACAAACACAGAGCCATTCATCGGCATTCACAACGACTGGGCCCGTGGACAAAGCAACGAAGTTCTAGTCTTATTAGCCACAGAGTCAACAGTAGGCAGTAGGCCTGCCGAGATGGCATGATGAAGACCAACCTGGAAGCACATTTTCTGGAACCTAGAATGATTAGTCCTGTTAGTGACTGCACCCCCATTATGATTCCTTTATCGACCCAGAAAGCAACATGTACTGAAAGGGTATGCACAGATGCTCCTGGTTGTGTTTACCAACCTAGTGAATGCATAATAGAGTTACAGTAAGTGGGCACCCACACAGAAATAGTGATTATTTGAGGGGGCTTGCAGTGGAAACCCAAACCTGGGGAATGTATGCTCCTGGCACAGCAAGCATCCTGTAAAAGGTCAGTGGTGTGATAGCTATGGGTTGCAAAAATGGACACTCACGTGTGACGAATGCATGTCAATGAACGTTCTCTGGAGCTGGAAGTGGAGAACCATGCAGCACATGGTGGTAGAGGTCACTGGTATCATTCACCCAGAATTAAATAGCTACTAATTACTGCAGGTGGACGGTGACCTAGTACAATTCGAAAAGTCCTAAAGGTTACCAAATTAAAGCTTATCTAGTCAGTTAGCTCAGCCTTGAAGTCAATATTAAAAGATTGTCATTGTATTGTTTGCCTGTAAAGGTTTTCCTTGATATTCAACCAGCTGCCAGCATTGTTCCAAAACCTACGGGAGTTCCAGGCGAGCTCTAACCCGTCCAAACTGGTTTTTAAAATCTTGAAGGAGCTCACAGTGAACAGACTTCCCATTACGGAGATCGGTTCCCTTGCCCACTGTGAGTCGATAGCCAGCTTCTTTGTGGAAAAAGTAAATGCCATCTACCGCTCTTTTCCCAAAGTTGACCCTGACAGTACGGCCTTGACATTGCGAACTCCACAGTGTTTGGCCTCTCTCTCCATACCATCGGAGCAGGAGTTTAACCTCCTAGCGGCCAAGGTCAAGTCTGGCTCTCCGGATGACCCTTTGAGACCTGCCCAGTTTATGGACTCGGCGTCCCTCTGCCTTCCTCCTATTCGTCATCTGGTGGAGCAATCCCTTACCATCGGTTCAGTTCCACCTAGTTGGAAGGCTGCCTGTGTCATGCCTATCATAAAAAAGCCTGGATTGGATCCATTGAAGCCGGAGAGTTATCGACCTATCTCCCTCCTTCCTTGGGTTGCAAAGATTACAGAGGCCCATGTTAACAACATCTTAACAAACCATCTGGCATCTGCACATCTTTTGGACCCGACACAGAATGGTTTTAGATCTGGACATAGTACAGAGACGGCACTCCTATTCATGGTTGAACACCTCCGCTCTGTACTAGATGCAGGTCAAACGGCGGCACTGGTCCTTTTGGACCTTAGTGCCGCCTTTGACACTGTATCTCACACCATTCTTATTCGAAGGCTTAGTGAGGCAGGCATCTCAGGCAGGGCGTTAGATTGGTTTCAATCGTTCCTTTCGGAACGATCTTTTCAGGTGGTGGTGCCACCGTTCAGATCCAAGCCCCACGCTATCACTCAAGGTGTCCCGCAAGGCTCGGCGTTGAGCCCCACTCTTTTTAACCTATACGTCCAACCTTTGGCGGAGGTTGCGAAGAGTTGGGGTCTCACTATGGTATCTTACGCCGATGATACCCAGTTGGCGGTGGCTCTTAATGGGGACTCTGACCAACTGGCATCGAACTTTGCGGATGGTTTGAGGGCTGTTGCTAGCTGGCTTACGGCCAACTGTTTACAACTCAACGCCCTCAAAACTGAGGTGATGGTGTTGGGGAAACATCCTGATCTGTGGGGTGCCAGCTGGTGGCCTAAGGAGCTGGGACCCCCCCCAAAACCTGTCTCCGAACTTAAAAATCTTGGCGTCTGGTTGGATTCCAAACTAACCTTCTCGTTCCATACTAAGAAGGTGGCATCCATGTGCTTCGGCATTTTGCGTGGGTTGAGGCCTATCCTCAAATTTTTCTATGCTCCCACCCGCCAGATGGTGATCCAAGCTAGCGTACTATCGAGGCTCGATTACGCGAGCTCACTGTTCTTGGGCGCCAACCAGGCGGAAGTCCTGCGACTCCAACGAGTGCAGAACGCAGCAGCTAGGGCCCTGGTGGGTCTGCCGCGCTTCTGCTCAGTCCGTAGCACAATTTCCAAATTGCAAAGGCTGCCAGTAACCAGACGTATAGAGTTCAAGGCCCTCTGCTTTGCATTTAAAATTCTTAAGTTTAATACCCCCATCATACTTCAGCGCCTTTTGTCTTTATAACACTCCTTCGCGCAGCCTTCGATCTGCCGGCCAAAATTTGGCACTTGTTCCCCGCTTCCAAAAATGTAGATTGGGTGGCCGTTCATTTACGGTTTTGGCCTCCAAACTATGGAATGCACTCCCGGCCCACATTCGTTCTGTGGAGGACCTTCTTGCTTTCAGAAGAGCTGTCAAAACTCATCTTTTCCCTTTGTCTTATTAATCGTTCCCTACTTTTTTCTGTGTTATTGGTTGTGTTATCTGTTCTAGAGACAGCGCCGGGACGCCCCTTAGCTGGGGCAGCTGTGCGCTCAAAAAATCCAAATAACATAACATAACATAACATACTGTGTCAATGTTAATGAGCTCTGGGTGGGCAGTCAGGTAGGAGTGCACCACTTCAACCAATAACTGGAATGAAGGTATGAATGGGCCATTCATTCACTACATTTTTATTGATCCAAATTATCCATAAGAATCAGTTAAGCCGACCTCGACTGTAAATACTGACCTACCATGGATCACATTGCAAACCGAGTAATTCCACGGAATTCCATTAAATTGAGTCTACGATATGGGACAATAATGTCTGTTGATCCATGGCCCCCTCATTTATAAACTTACCCCATGGTTTTCACCCCTGAGATAGAAACAAGTCACTGTCAACAACATAAAAAGTGTCTTCATTGAGAATATAAATAGATAGTTATGTCGAGTCGGGGTCTGGTAGCTCAGTTGACTAATGCGTCCACTGCAGGGGCCTGTGTTTGACCATGGACCTCTGTTTGACCTAATGGTCACGGGTTCAAATCCTGGCAAGTCGACTCAGCCTTTCATCCATCTGAGGTCAATACAATTGTGTAACAATAAACATCTGTTATTCAGCACCAAGATGCCTACGGGTGAACGTGCGCTTTACAAATGCACATGTTATCTTATGTTAAGAGACAACTCCTGCAATCTCAAGGATTCCGAGTCTGCACAATAATGCTGTAATGTCATGGGCATGACGCATAGAGGAAGACACCATACGCAGCTAGTTACACGTGTTGTATGCTGCTGGACTAAGCAGGCTTAAATAAGTAGTACCAAAAATTGAAGTGGGTAGTGATGGGGATTTGATCGCACCTCTTTCGTTGTGTGCAGCTACGTAAATATTGTCCAACAATCTTATTTCATAATAAGGGTCTGTTTGGTACATATGCCTCGTACTACCCAAATGCAATTACACACTTTAGCCTCGGCTTCCGTGTTAATCATGAAAGACAAATACCATCGCACTCCTGCCAACAATCTATCAACTGTTATTCTCGAATCTTACTATAGTCATTAAGTACAAACAAAAAATATTCAATAACACAAAGTCAAATGTTTTTCACTGATGTTTCTATTTTAAGTTGGTACAGAAAACAGCCAGTCCGGAAAGTACAGCCGACATGCGTTTTGTCACGCCAGTGACTTTTTCAAGGCTAAGGCAGCTGTATTGAAGCCGCTGATCCTAAAAGGCGATCCGATTAAGTAGTCAAGATAAAGCAGTGGCTGAAGAAATGTGGAATCCGAAAAGACCTTATGAGTATGAAAGATGTAGAAATTCACTGGTGGTCACCATGAGGTCCATGAACGACAAAGGACGTCTGTATTGTCCTATTGAATATTTTTCGTTTGTACATAATGACTTTAGTAAGATTCGAGAATAATTGTTTATAGATTGTTGGCAGGAGTGCGATGGTATTTGTTTTTCTTAAATAAGAAGTAACAAGGCTCCTCAGACTAATTCTGAGACGGCACAATATGTCAAAAAGCAGGAAGGCACTGGAAGGAAGGTTTGATTCCATAAGATTTAAACTAGTGGTGCTCGGCTTTGTAATTATCTTACCCTCACCAGCACTAGAACACAGGACCCCGACTCTACAGACTGGCCTATCAATTGAAACCTTGTAATTCTACTTCCTCACAGACTGCTCCACATGTGGACAGAAATGGATCACCAGGTACTCCCAATTTCAGGCTCAAAATACTTAGAGGAAATTAGTTTTGGCGAGCAATTACCGACAATAAATCCTGAGGGATCTACTTGTCAGTGTGTGTTGCAGTGTACCACGAGGGTGGTGTTGGATAATGGTTACCAGATGCGTTGGGGTTGATCACCTGGGGTATGGGCTTTATCGTGTAACAGGCTACCAAGACACATAATAAGAAAACATATGTCTCAGACAGTTACATTGTTGATTTCCTTTGCGTTGCTTGAATTTTACAAGATACTTTCCTGAGCAACATGAACGCAAAGGAGGGCCGGTTACGTTCACACACCATCAGCCACATTACTAACAGATTTAGGAAAAAGTGGCAACCGACTGACTACAGGTTGTAGTCTGTAAAATAGGTCCTAACGAAAGCCCTGTGACTTTTAAGCACAACAATATAGGACAGAAACATGGTGACCGGGGGCAAGATGAGGGAGGCGTGCTAAATTACCTAACGCCACGTCTTTGAAGTTTTTAATCTTGTCTAAGGAGAGAGACCTACATAATAAAGTGATATGATGTATTCACTTGAAACCACTCTTCTAACATTCCATAAATACCTCTCACAAGTGCTCAGGAAGACTCCGTCTGGCAACAGCAGCTGTTGGATACTTACTTTGCCCATCCCACACCAAAAGGGATAGGTGTGTGCAGATTGAATTGACCCTTTCGTTTGGAGGTTATAATATTTTCAAGAGGGACAGAGATTTGCATACCGTCCGATGGAAATAACCTCTGTCTTACAATGGATTTAGCTGTCTCTTAGTTTCATTTTAAAAGGGAGAAGAAAGCAAGAAGCAAACCTGGCTTTACAGTGCAGTCTTGTTACTAATTCTTTAAAATATACCTTCAATTGTTTTTCGCTCCACCCGGACGAGTATTTATCACTCACCATTTATTGGCTGCATAGGTGTAGCACTCCCTTCTATGGGTTGCTTGTATTGCAATGCCCGAGGGACTATACAACATCTCAAAAGTGCTCGGAATCATTAAAGATACCATTATTTATGCTGTGCATTGTATGCAAAAGCAGTACATTTTGATTTATTTTTTCACTGTCGAAGTTTTTTTTTCATATTGCATTTGTAACTCACATTTTTGCCTCCTGAAGCACTTCAGACACATTGCAAAAGAAAAATTTGCAAAACCAAAAAGACTTGCTTTAATGTGCCAGCAAACGCAGGAACAGCAGCTGGTTGTATTCTTAGGCGCATTAAAGACATATCTTTTGGCTGTAGGTGCTTGTTATTCTAACTGAGCCATCAAGCAGTAAAGATGGCTCAAAGAAATAAAACAAGCCTTTTAAGTGGAAGAAAACGTTCCCTGAAGAAGATCTTTCCATCTAAACCAGTCTTATTCATAACCTGATAGTGTATTTTTCACCGGGAGGTCGATGAGTGAGTGCATCTTCTAGATCAGCTTGGTACCAGGAAAAGAATCCTATTTAATCTGCACGGTTGTATGGCGCACCCTACTGGCCTAAGTATGGACGTTTCAGGAAGCATTTGTTTGGTTTATTAGGTCTCGCACAGAGACCTAATGCAACCAAACCACAAAACTGACTTTTTACGATGAGGATTTCCAACAGTTCACGTGAATCACGTGACCACAAGCTCCTCGTGCACGAGCTTGCATTCGATCATCAAAGGCAGCCCAGTCTCCCTCACACAAGCTTCTCCCAGCAGGCAGCACCCCCCCCTACCTTTCCATATGGTCGCTCGAGTTGCAGGCAGCCTCCCTCCCACCTCCCCCCTAATTGCTTTAATTTTCACAGCCTCAAGGCCGTGAGCTACTTCAAAGAGATCCGCTCCGTAGCTAATCAGCCTGCCCACCCCCTCCCTACATCTGACAGAACAATGCAAACGTGTCCTGCAGAACTTGTTTTTAAATCCGTGCTTTTCGGCCACCCCCCCGCCACAACAATGCCGAGAGCTTGTTTATCTCCCGCGCTTGGCAACCACGCAAACATTCACAATTTTTGTTTCGCTATTCAGCCTTTCCACCCCCTCCCTACATCTGACAGAACAATGCAAACGTGTCCTGCAGAACTTGTTTTTAAATCCGTGCTTTTCGGCCACCCCCCCTCCCCCCGCCACAACAATGCCGAGAGCTTGTTTATCTCCCGCGCTTGGCAACCACGCAAACATTCACAATTTTTGTTTCCCCTTGATTAATTAAGCAATATAATTATCAGGGCTTGTGATGCAGCCTTTCGCCAACAAATCTCCAGAGGGGCGAAACAATAGGAAGTCTGTCAGTATGAATGCATTCCACGCGCCACAGATGCACGAGGATATCCGAAACAATGAGAGAAAATGCTGCCTGCAACTGAGCACAAAGCAAGCAGCTCTCAGCACGCACATATTGCCAGAGACATACCGCCGGCTCCCTGGGACACAGATACCTCGTTAGATACCGGCCGGTCCGATAAGATTCATTTGCAGTCATGTGGTGCTACGTTTGGCCCGTTGCATTACTTTAGAGCCTGACTGACGTTTTTTGGATTGAAGAGGCGGCTGTAAATTCATCTACTTTCACCTCGCTTCTCACCCCCATCCCACTTCAGTACCCTTTTTTCCTTCTCTTCCGTTTTCTCTTCTCACCACACCTCATCAAGCATTCTTCCTATTCGTCTCTTTCACGTATTGCCTCTTCTCTTTAATTCCTTTCTTTAGTGTATCTGCGTTCCATTTGTTTCCCCTCTTCTCTGTTCCTTTTCCTCTCTGTTTTATTTCCATGACCTTTTCTCTAGTCGGCCTCGTTTTGCATCATTTCCTTTCATTTTTTTTCTCTTTCCATCCACACGTCCCTAAACCTAACTCCCAGTCTCATTTCATTCCGGTAGGCGTTATCATATCTTCTCTCCTTTCATCTTTCTTCTGTCCACCCTCTTTTAATTCTTTCTTCCTCCCCAGCCCTCTTCTACACAACTCTTGCCTCGCAAACTCCTTCTACAACCTCAAGTGATTTCCTTGTGCACACAAGTGATCTGGTCTTTCCTGTGCTAGAGGGGTTTTCGTGTAGAAATCGACTGAAAGCCCAGTGTTGTTCACAATCACGTGTTGGACTCCAGTGCCTGAGGGCGTTTCATATGTAGACGCTATAGAAATCTATGAAGACGGTGTGCCGAGCTTTTGACAGCCCCATGTCACCGGGGCACCTCCAGCCATGTCTGCTATATTTTTCACCAACGCGAAGCAATTCTGGGACTTGGATTTCTCCTCCCCCTCCCCAGCCAGCTTCCCCCAGGCCGTGTTCCCTCCCACCTTTCCTCCTCTGTCCCTCTCTCTCCCTACATCCAGCGCAGAATCCATGACTGTCACGTCAGTGCCTGCCACATTAGGCACTGGTAGTGTTTCTTACCAATCTGATGCACTTTAGTTATTGTTTGGAAACACTCTGGAAATCTTCGAGAGATGCCGACCTCTTACGGAAATGTTTGCAGGGAATGTTAGAAGACTACTGAAGTGCTATTCGCACATGCTGGGTAAACAAATGTATTGCACGTAGAGACTGGAGGCTTTCCCAGCCACAGGTATCCGTCCCCGTTAATAGTATTCCTCTCCTTATTTAACCGTCCTATCTAAGGTTCTACTCTAAGCTGTGTTGAGATGCGATCTCTAGGCAAGCTGGAAGGTCAAAGCGTGTTTACAGACATGGCACCACGTGTACGGCAAAAAATTACACCTAACTGTCCTGACGAGCACTTAGAAATACATCGCATTGTAGATAAAATAAGTGCGAGTTACCTCTTTAGTCTCCTTCACTAGCGAGCGCATTGCCTACCATCTTCCAGAGGCTTCCTTTCATGTCGGAATATCCCAGGGTCTAGTAAATAGTTCCCAGTGCTGCCTTTGTGTTGTGTTGTTTCATTGCAAACAGCTGATGTGAATAACTCGCACCACCTTCTCTCCTTATTACCGCAGTGATTAGCCTTTTGCATTCTTACAGAACAGCTTGTGCACTTCTGTGTCGCGGCTGGTGTGAAGGTGGTACATTCAGCTCAGAATCAGAGCTAGCACTGCAGTCTCTTATAGGGAGCGATGGGATGACGTAGTAACTCTGCTTATTATTATTTCACAAGGCTGCACTAGTCCCCTTGTGCACCTCTGTGTCGCAGATGGTGTGAAGGTGCTACATTCAGCTCAGAATCAGAGCTCACACTGCAGTCTCTTGTGGGGAGCGATGTTTTTTTCGCTAAAAACCCCGGACTCAAAACAGCTCTCTGGCATCCCTCCCCTTCCCATCCACTGCCTCTCGCTCCTCTCTACCTTCTGTCTCTGCGCCTCTTCTGTTATTTCTTAACCTACGCTTCCTCCCTCATTTCTTCTCCGCCCTCCACTCTCTCAATGCGTTTGCCTTCATCTGCCTCCGGTGATGAGTGAGTCCTGTTATTCGTTCTCTCCCACTCACCGGCGTCACCCCAACAACTGGTTCAAATATGTTCTCTCAATGTTTCAAGCTTTATTACAAATGTCACAAAAAGATGTTTATATTGCACTTCTGTTCTTGTATTTTCGTCACAATAAAATACACTGAACATAATCTTCACAAAAGTTATTTACAAAAGTTTAAGCTATTGCCATTATAAATTACAATAACTTGTAAATATTAATTATTTAAAAAAATAAAAGCCATTGTTATTTGTAATATCAATACATCTAAGTCACGTAAATACAATAATATTGCATTTCAAATGCTATAGGTGTCACATTTGCGAAAGTTAAAACTATTGGCATTGTAAATGACAAAGCTATTAATTTCGCTATTTTCAAAACCAACACATAAATAAAAAAATTGTCATTTACAATACCAATAGCTCAAACTTTCCTAATGCGAGACCCATTGCAATTTAAGCAATTTGGGAGCCTCGCATATGGAGGGCCACCTTCTTGATCCCATCTTTTCGAATATCTTGGACCTTAAGGCCCTGCCCGCCTGTCCTCTGCCGTGGTCAGACCATTTTCTTGTCCCAGTAATTCTGCAGTGTGATTTAAGACCTGCCCCTTCTCAAAGGGTTCATATCTGGGAGAGAGCCTGGTCCAGGCTATCAGTGGATAATTGGATTGCCAAACTTGAGGACTCCTGTCCTCCTTTAGCCTTGGACCCGGTTGTAGCCGACAGGGAATTCGATCTGTGGGTGACCAATTCCCTGGATGCCATCCTCCCAAAAAAGAGAGTGGCAAAGAGGGGAAAGAGAATGGGTTCTGCTCCATGGTATTCATCGGAACTGCGAATCCTTAGGAAGGGATGCAAAAAGTTGGAGAGGGCGTGGAGGAAAGACTGGGGGGTGGCCAGTCGGGAGGGATACCGTGCAGCAATTAGAGAATATAAAAAAGCCCTTCGTGGTGCTAAGGCCCTTTTCTTTGAAGAAAGAATAAAAAGCTCCTCCAACTCGTCAAGAGAGACTTTTAAAGTAGTAAAGGAGCTGCTCAAAATTCCGGAGCCCCCGGTGACTTATGATAGCCCCGCTGAGAAGTGCAAGGAGTTGGCGGAGTACTTCCATTTGAAAATAGAGAATATCATAAGCGCGTTGCCTCAGTGTGTGCAAAACGCAGACATGGGTAATCAGGAAGGAGGAGACCATGCCCTATTGGACACTTTTGGCCCAATATCTGTGGCAGAAGTCATGAAGGAGTTGGAGTCTATGAAGAGTGGTTCTCCTGGGGATCCTGCCCCTATGAGATTTCTGAAACAGGTGGCTTCGGTCATCGCGGCTCCTGTTACAAACTTAATCAATACTTCCCTCGCCCAGGGTGTGGTGCCGCCGAGCTGGAAAAGAGCAGTGGTAAAGGCTCTCTTGAAGAAACCTAATCTGGATCCTTCGGATTTGGCAAACTTCAGGCCCATCTCTCTGCTGCCGGGACTTGGTAAGATAGCTGAAAGGTTGGTTAATCATCGTTTGTCAGCCTTTCTGGAGTCAAACGGTCTGCTACGAGAGTCACAAACGGGTTTTCGGCCGGGGCAGGGCACTGACACTGCCCTATTGGCAGTCGTTGAGGAAGCCAGGAGCATTTTGGATTCAGGAGGGTCAGTGGCAGTGATCCTCCTGGACCTCAGTGCGGCTTTCGACACTGTGAACCATCAAGTGTTGATCCAACGGCTGTCCAAGGTGGGGGTTGAGGGAGTGGCACTGCAGTGGCTCCGGTCATTCCTGTGCGGTCGGACCTATCATGTCTGGGAAGGCAGCGAGCGGTCATCATCCATCCCCCTCCAGTGTGGGGTGCCACAGGGCTCTTCTTTGAGCCCCACATTGTTTAATGTGTATATGGCCCCCCTGGAGGATGTGGTGACCCCATTTGGGATAAAAATCGTCAGCTACGCTGACGATACTCAGCTGGTGGTTGCTTTGTCCCAACTGGTGAAGAACCCGGATTCGCTGCGCCTATGTATGGCCAAAGTGCATGCCTGGATGTGCGAATCAGCGCTTAAATTAAATGGTTCTAAGACCGACATAATGCTGCTAGGGCATAAGATTCCCTCACTCCCTTCGACCATCTGGCCCAGTTGCCTGGGCGAGCTTCCCAGCCCTAAGCAGGAGATCAAGAGCTTGGGGGTGTGGTTTGAGCAAGACCTCTCTTTCAAGACCCAGGCCAAGAAAACGGCAGGGGTCTGTTTCGGGCTCCTCCGTTCAGCCCGTAAAGTCTTGCCCCTCCTCCCTCTGACATCAAGGAAGTTACTTATCCAGGGTCTGATCATCTCAAGGCTTGACTATTGCAATGCTATTTTCCTTGGGGCCCCTGAAGCTACGTTCAGTAAGCTTCAGCGGGTACAAAACGCCGCAGCTATGATGCTGACGAACGTGCCAAGGAGACAGTCAGCCAAACCTGCTCTGAAGTCATTGCATTGGCTTCCGGTGCGGGAGAGGGTGAAATTTAAAGCCCTTTGCACAGCTCATAGAATCCTCCAGGGGAGGGGACCTCCCATCTTAAAGAATTTAGTGGTGCCATATAAGGCAAACAGAGTTCTGCGCTCTGACCAGAAACATCTGCTTCAGGTCCCTAGGGTCAATAGGGCTCGCACTGGGGGGTAGAAGATTTTCGGTTCACACAGCCACCCTCTGGAATGCGCTTCCATTGAGGATGCGATTAGAGACTTGTACTCTTCATTTTCGGAAGCTTTTGAAAACACACTTATTCCCTATGTGATGTGATTGATCTGGCTCTGTGGTTATTGTTGCTGTCTGGTTAAGCGCTGGGATGCCCGAGGGTAACTACGCACTATATAAGATTCCAAATAAATAAAATTCCAAATAAATAAATTGCATTGCAAATGCTTGTTTCCTTTCTCTCTTTCCGTGCTCTCTGTGTGACTGTGACTGTCCATCGCCCTACTCTTTCGTGCTTCCTTTCTCTACACCCCCCCTTCTCTTCTCCCTCATATTCTTTCCCTGACCCCATTTTCGTTCTCTATCATTCTTCCTCTCTTAAGCTCTTCCCAGCACTTCCTCACAGCTCAAGTAGTAGACATCAGGGTTCAGACTAATGCATTTTAGTGCTGGTGTCCGCATCACCGCACTAAAATGCTAATGACATGCAAAATTAAAGCTCCTGTATGGGTGACCAGCCCCTGTAGGCCCGTTGGGTTAGATAAACTCAGCAGTCAGTGCTTGCTGGGCTGAATCAGGCCGTTTTTGTGTGCCAGACCCAGGTCGAGCAAAGGTGGCTCGTTTTTTTTGGCAATCCACGTTAACCTGCACAAGTGGTTTACTTTCAATGAAGTAAGAGTTTGTCTCGTTGCCTGTGGCTGGACCATAAAGTAGTTTGACTACAGGTTCATCCAGACTGCAGTCTCTTGTTTAACTACAGGTTTATCCAGGTGGGCAACTAGAGGCAAATTTCGGGGGGGGGGGGGGGGGGGGGGTTGGAAAATATTTCGGGGGGGGGGGGGCTAATTCTTCCAACCACGGACAGATTGGCTGTAAGAAGGGTGAACACACAACAAAAGCCTCATTTACACGTAAATGGTCTTTTAAAGACCTGTTCAGTACTCGGGGGCGGCTGCAATTTGATGCTCGCCAGCCCGCGAAGCTGTCTCCTACCCGGGCTGACAAACACGACGGGGGGGGCTGAAGCCCCGTGAGCCCAATGGGTGTTGCGCGCCTGGGTTCATCCAGGCCAGCGGTGGCTCCTCCGCTAAGGCAAAGAAGCGTTGCCCCGCTGCTTTTCAGCAGTGCATTAAAGGAAAAATAAAATGATAGTGACACAATGTTATTATTATTTTATTTTTCTGTGCTGATGCAGTTTTTCAGGGTGGGCGGGCGGGGCTGGGCTACTAACAGAGCATGGGGAGACGTGGTTGGGGCACTTTCTAAGTGCGTATTACGGTATGGCTGGCTGTTTTGTGCCAGCCAGTCATGCGCACTTAGCATGCTCTCCACCCGGCTGTATTGCACAACCTGGGTGGAGAAAATGCACAGGCTCCCAGCCCCTTTCTGAGCGCTCTGACCAATCACGACGCTGCTGTCATGCTGGCAACAGCAGGGTCGTGATTGACTTAGGAGAGCCTGTGTGCTTCCTGCTTCCCTTCCGGGACTCATTGGGAGGAGAAGTGGAGGAGAGATGAAGGGGGAGAGACACGGCTGTGAACAGGCAAGTGTACTTTTTTTCGACACCCCCCGCCCCGCCACCCCTGATCAATGCCAGCCACCACTGATCCAGACTGCAGCCTCTTGCTTGACTACAGGTTCATCAAAATTTCAGCCTCTTATTTGATTACAGGTTCATCCAAACTGCACGCTCTTCTTTGATTACAGGTTCACAAAGACTGCAGTCTGTTGTTTGACTACAGGTTCATCCAAACTGCAGCTTCTTCTTTGACTACAAGTTTATTCAAACTGCAGCCTTTTCTGCCTGCCCCCTGCAACCCGAACAATAGTAGAACAACCTTTACAGAACAGTGAGTTGACAAAAGACAAATAACACAATTGGCAAAAAACAGCCACACCATGCCACTTTTTACCAGCATGTGCCTGATAACAATAATTACAGTGTTCCCGGACATTTTTTTTTTTTTTTTACAATTTAATTCCCTTAGCTTGCCGATAAACCGTATTTCTTGTAATTCCTACTTGGTCGGTGATTTATGTAACTGATTGAAGCAGGATTTGTTTGTCCCTCATAATGAAGACCTAAGTCTATAACCTTAAGATTAACAAATTCTTGTTTGAGGGGCGTGGCCAAGCCGAACAACAAAATGGCCGCCTAATCTGTCGGCTCCGCCGATCGAGTACAAAATCCGTTGATTATCCATTTAAATTGCCTGGATTGGGGCTCCAATAACATAATCTGTAAATTGGAGGGGATGCTTCACAGTTTGCTACCACCCGCTGCCGGGAAGGAGGTACGGAACCTGAGTGGCGAGATCTACGCCATTGGGCCTGATTGAGGCGAGGGCGCGGTCGTGCGGCCTGACGGCATAGAATATCATCAGCGGCGCACGACCATCGGCGCAACCGCCTGCGGTAATGGGGTAGAAAAGTGCCTGGAAACGACACCGCGCCCAGTTCGGAGGGAAGACCCAGACCGCGGCGGACGTCATCTTCCTACCACCGATACTCCAGGAAACAAAGTAGCAGAGTGCGGAGCGAGGACCTGGGAGGCCGGCAGGTACGCTATAAAAATATCAGCATTGGTAGCAGCGCTGGCCTCCACGGGAGCGGACTAAATGCCTGAAGTGCCTGGGGGGTGGAGGAGGCCCCACACTGACTGGGAGAGAATAGCAGTGCCGGGCTGCACATTGGACTGTTAGAAGGTCATTAAGCGACTTCACGCACCAAAGGAAGCGTGGGGCCGAAATTGCTGCTCCACAGTGCCATAAAATCCGTTACACGGCTGCACGGTTGCTGCAACTGCTCCTATTTGTGGTCAGGTGAGTTTTGAGGCTGCTCTTTGACCTGTGGCACACCAGACAAGGGGCTCACTAACTAGGACGCTGCTGTGACCCTCCACGGCTGCCTGGAAATACCACGCTGCCTTCCCGCCCTGCTACCAGCAATTAGTTGCAGCACAGGAGAACACAGCCTCCTATCAAGACACAACCACGGTGTGGACCTCCTTCCCCTCTCAACATTGCCTCTTGTTCAGAGCCAAGGCGTGGTCTTGGTGCGGCTGTGATACACACTTGCCCACACTCTGGTGTTGGAGAGGATCCCAGACGCAGGATATCAGAGGCCTGCATTCCTGCTATTAACGGGCTGCACTGCGCAGAAAGGCAGACTTTGGAGATTCTACTGCCGACTGCCGCACGCAGTGCCTGACACCAATCATAAATAAGCCCCTTTGGAGGGATCTGCATACATCATGGTGGGGCCGCAGTTTGAAGGCAGCCCTCCAGGCCAAATTGACGAAGTACGCATGGGAGGGAGGCCCCGGCAGGAGCCCCAAAAGGGGGTCAACCACAACCGACAAATCTGAGCCCGGTGGGAAGCAGAAGGAACCAACGCTACAGGATATTCTTGTGGCCATCACCACGTCATTGGAGTCACGTATTGACACAGTGTCCACCGAAGTGTCCCTTATCAGAGAAGACATGCGCTTAATGAACTCGCGATTGAAGGACATCGAAATCAAGACGACTTCCCTGGTGGAAGACATGTCAAGACTCCAGAGAAAGATGAAGGAGCTACAAGCACACGCTACAAAACTAGAAGCGCAGTTGGATGACTATGAGGGTCGCTCCATACACAACAATGTCCGTATAATTGGAGTACCTGAATGAGCGAAGGGGCCATAGGCAGATCTATTCGTGGAAGAGCTGATCACTACTTATCTCAAGCCAAAGGGACTCTCCAATTTCTTTTCAGTGGAATGAGCACATCGGGTGCCAGGGGGTCACACGAGGACTGGAGCCCCCCCCACCCCTCCCTAGACCACTTCTTGCTAGGATCTTCAACTTCCGTGACAGGGATGTCATCCTGCAGTGTGCCCGTTCCATCCGCCAGTGGAATTCCAAAACAGTTGCATCACTTTCTTCCCGGACTTCACCCTCAAGGTGCAGAGACAGCGACAAAGCTTCCTGGAAGTTAAAACAGTGCTTAGGAACACGGAATTGAAATATGGTATGATGTTTCCAGCCAAGTTGAGGGTGGAATCGGAGGGGAAATCCTGGTTCTTCACCAGCCCAGAGGAGACCTGGGACTGGCTGGATGGCTGGCATAAGCAGGCCACCGCAACAGGCCCCGGGCGTGAGGATGGAAGGAGACGCCCGGGACTCAGGTGGTGGCTCACCACTGCATGACTGGAAGGAGGCGGCGGGTGGTGCCGAATAATTGGTCTGTATGATTTTCCTTTGGGAGGTTGACTGATTGCATTTAGACAGTGGGCTGTGGGAATAGAGACATCTCCGCCAATTGTGTCAGACTTTTGTCGTATTGAACGAGACTGCCATGGATGGCTTTGTTGATTCGATCTCCTCGAACTTTGCCTGTTCCCTTGCTAAACATGTGGGCATCAGTGGGCGTGTATTGGGCCCTTGCCGATGCTTTTAGCATAAGCCCATTAAGTTATTAATGTTAATATCAGTATAACAATTTCTTAGAGATGGGTGATCGGTTGGGCGGCACAAACCCGTAAGTTCTTGGAAGGGTGGGCGATAGGCACTCTGCTAGTTTGGGGGGCGGGAAGTTTCGTTACCACCGAGCAGGGAGGCAGGGAGGGGGGTTTCGGGGAATGCATATTGGATTTGTGGGATGGGTGGGAGGGGATTGTATTTGTGTTTTGGTTTGGGTATTGTTGTTCAGGCATGTCCTATCTTTTCGGACTCAGATACAAATTGCGGCAGACACGGTGTTAGTAACGCTCTCATAGATCACAGTGCTTAGAAGTGTAACAAAGCCTTCCTTATCTTCCCCCTGAAGTGCTCATTTTTAAATCTGAGTGATGGGTACTATGAGTAGACAGAAACTTACATGGCTCTCATGGAATGTGAATGGGCTGGGGGACAGAATAAAGAGAGGGGTGGTTCTCCAATTCCTGAAACAACACTTACCAGATGTTGTGTTCCTGCAGGAGACCCACTTGTTGGGCAACGATTGTAGGGCCTTGTCACAATGGGGTTTTTAGCTGGCTGCTCATTCCGCTTTTGGCTCTGGTTCCCGGGGGTGGGCATCCTCGTTCGTAAATCCTTCCCCTTAACTATTAACATGGTCTGCACGGATCCACTGGGTAGATTCGTACCTCTGTCTGGAACTTGGGAGGGATCCACCCTTAACTTGGTCTCAATATACATTCCCTCGGGCCTCCATATACAGGCCTTTATTGATCTCGGTAACCTACTCCTGGATCTGCTGGATGGACGCTTATTGATGGGGGGGACTTTAACTCCCTTGTCTCAGATTACCTGGACCGTTAGCCCCAGAAAGATCTGCCACTATCCCGTAAACGGATCCATAGTTTCTTAGCTGCAATGGGACCAGCAGATGTCTGGAGGTGCCTGCACCCAGTGGAACTCCAATACACACATCTTTCGGGTCCCCATGGCACCATGTCACGCATCGATAATGTGCTCACACTCACACACCATCTTCACACTGTCAAAGAAATACGACACTTGGCCGGGTCAATATCAGACCACTCCCCCGTTCTGTGCAGGCTGGAGGTAGGGGGACCCTCGGTCGGCCGTGTGGCGCCGATCAACTCGTGGTATCTCATGACCGCCCTCCATCAGGGACAGGGTTCTGACTGAAACTGACCTGTATTTCCAAGAAAACCTGGGGTCAGTCAGCTCATCTGTCTCCCTCTGGGAGGCCTATAAGACTATCGTTCGGGGGTGGTTTTGGGATAAATCGCGGGGCAATGCAAGGAGAAGGCTGCTGCCATAGGTGTATAGAGACTGAGATCCTAGAATTCGAATGCGCAGATAGATCGCAAGACTCAGAAGATTTGCGCCAACAGCTCCACATTAAAACCAAGGAGCACTTGGCCCTGGCCACAGACGTGGCTAAGGCACAATATCGGGCTACCCTTAGCAGGATTTATGATGTAGGCGATAAAGCAGGCAAATTGTTGGCCTGGCTGGATCACAGAGGTGGGCACGGCGCGTCGTTATTGAAATTGCCACCGATTCACACTCCCGAATCACAGCTCTGCAAGACATCACGGATGCATTTGGTAGATATTACCACTCCCTGTATTCTTCCAGCACGACCTACTCAGAGGAAGAGGCTTCTTCCCTCTTATGCAATATTCGGATGCCGGTTGTTACAGAGGAGGAGAGTCTCGACCTGGACCGTGATATTACAGTAACTGAAGTGGAGAGGGCCATCCATGATCTGTAAGGGGGGAAAGCGTTGGGCCCTAACGGGATCCCCATAGAATTATTTAAGCTAAGGGCAGGCATGACCGCCCCTTTTATCACTGCTATGTATAGAGAAAGTAAAGAGCTAGGAATTCTTCCTGAGGATCACTGACTGGCCAGCATCATTGTTATCCACAAAGCGGGTAAACCTGCCGACTTGTGTTCCTCATACAGGCCCATCTCGCTCATCAACTGAGAGGCCAAGATCCTTGCAAAAGTTCTTGCCACTCATCTGTTACAAGTTCTTCCCAACTTGATACAACCGGATCAGTCCGGGTTCATGCCGGCAAGAAACGCATCTCTTAACCTCCGCCGACTGCACGCAGTGCTTTGCAGGACAGATACGATCAGAGAGGACGCTGTGGTGGTATCAATAAACGTCGCTTCTGCCTTTGACACCATTGAATGGCCCTACATGTTTGCAGTGCTTCACAAGCTAGGATTTGGTCAGAATTTATTAGATGGGTGCGTTTATTATATTGTCAACCGTTGGCGCAAGTGGTTGTAAACAATCAGAAATCCCCTGTCTTCTCCTTTGGTAGAGGCACCAGGCAAGGTTGCCCCTGTCACCGCTCCTCTTTGCCTTGGCCTTGGAACCTCTTGCAGCATGGATCCGGCAGGACCCCGCCTTTTGGGGCTTTAAATGGACATATGGGTGGGAAGACCGCATATCATTGTATGCAGACGACATCCTGCTTTGTCTTGCCTCCCCGGAGGCGTCTCTTAATGTGGTGATGGATATATCCCACATTTTTGGTAGGTTCGCAGGCTACAGGATAAACTGGTCCAAATCGGCACTTTATGTTCTTAGTGGGCAAAGACCTCAACTTCCCCGGGGTTGCCAGCTGACTGAGGATGATAACGGCATTAAATATCTGGGAATGTGGGTTTCTAAAGACCTGACACGATTTTATGACACCAACCTCCGGCCACCGCTAACGCACCTTAAATCTGGTGTCCAACACTGGAAATCGCTCCCCCTGACCCTCCTGGGATGGGCTGCCCTATTCAAGATGATGTGCCTCCCCCGTCTCCTATACGTGGTACAAAACATACCCCTTCCAGTCGCTGCATCATACTTTAAAGAACTGGAGGGCACAGTGCGGGATTTGCTATGGGAAGGTAAACCAACCCGCATCACCACACTTAAGCTCACTCTGGGGTGGTTCAAGGGGGACATCGGACTCCCAGACATTAAAAGATACTACTGGGCCTCGCAGCTCCCTGCCATTAATCAACGCACCTATAGACGGCATGATGACCAGGAATTTCAGATCGATCGATGGCTCCTCCCCGGGGGTGGGTTTGAGGTCGCACTATATACAAAGTCTCAGAAAAACGTCATGTCCGGCCCGACCCAACAGGCCGTGCAAATATGGAAAGGTGCCACTGAGAGCCTGGGTTGGGAGGGAAAGCTTAATCAAGCTACGCCACTCTGGCATTGTGACCAGCTGGGTCGGCTTTCACGCTCCTTGGGGTTCGACAAATGGGACACCATTGGTATTTCCAGAATTGGGGACCTTTGGAAATCGGGGCATGTTATACCATTCTCCCAACTTAGTCAAGAGTTTGAAATGGCCAGCTCTGAACAGTTCCGGTACTTCCAAATTAGGCACACACTACTCTCGGTTCTCCCTAAGGGTACGGCCCTCCCAGATTCCTCCCCTCTGGAGGACAGGATTCTAGATGGTGATTTGCCAGAAAAGGCCATATCCCTCACATACAAGAAGCTTATTAATAATATGACCGATCCCCTAACATGGCTAAGGGGTAAATGGGACCACGACGTTCCCGGCATGGAAGATGAGGATTGGCGAGCCGCAGTGGCTTCTCCCTGCGAAGTTGCCATCTCCTCCAGACTCAACTGGTGTAGCTAAAAATCCTCCATAGGATGTACTTGTTTTCACCCTTGTTGGTTCATATGGGATACGCCCAAGTTAGTGATTGTACAAGGCATTGCGGCAGGAGGGCACCTTCATCCATACATTTTGGGAATGCGTGACAATTCAGAAATTCTGGGAGGGGTGGTACTAATGATGGAGGAAGTATAGGGACAGCAGATACCATGCAACATCAAATTGATTTTGTTAAACATATGGGACACCACTGACCTTACGGCCAAAGAGAGGATATGGGTCACATTGGGCTTCACGATTGTGGAAGGTTCCGACCTCACCGAGCATTGCGGACTGGGCCAGAGATATGGATTGGTGTATGGTGACGGAGATACGTATCTATGTCTCCAGGGGATGCCCAAAGAAGTGGTCGCTAATATGGGGTCCTTGGAATACTTTCCGGGGGGAGATATGTGTGCCGTCGGGGGGTCAAGGGGTTGCGGTTCATAATGTTGGATAATGTGACATTCCTGAAAACAATCATGCAGCACTGTGGTGAAGAAGTTTTTGATGTTTTATCACACTGTGTGCCACTGATTACATGTGAAATGCTGTGTCCTTGCTGTTTAACATGCCAATTTCTCAATAAAAAGTGTTTAAAAAAAATACTTGTTCCCAACTAGCTCAAAGAACAAAGATTCCCAGAATGAAATGTCAAGGCCAACCTGCGCATATGACACCACCTGAGAACTAATCAATGCTAAAAGGTGATTTCCAGAACAACAAAGGAGCGGGGAAGTTAACCTAGTCAATACATTAATAAAACTCGAAAACAAGTGGTGACCAATCAAGTTGCTAAGCCCGTTAGTACAATGGTTTATGGTTCTCTGTCTTCCTCTCAATGAATCTAACGCTTTTGAATTCAATTAATTGTATGTGCTTTTTCCTTTCACTAAGAACATCAGAAAATGTATTATCATTAACAATGTTAATTTACAGTTTACAGATATTATGGCTGAAGAAGCTGAAAGCTTATTGGTGGTGCTTCATGGTACATGTCCAAATCACTTTAGTAACCATATGATGGACATTTACCATACAAAATAGATCCCTCAAATTTGAATATCGTGCATTTATAATTAATTAGTCAGTGTGCAGTCAGTTACACTTGTTAGTCACCATGGCATCAGAGTCGGGATATGGAAACAATTACTCCACAGGTGGGTCATTCTGTCCTTTCTTCAAACCTTAAGCAAGCTACACTTAATAAATACTTAGTCCTTCATTGTGAATCAGATGTATTCGCTTCCACTTGGAAAATACTGTTAACGCATATTTAGTTTTTACCTGGAGATTCCAAATTTAGCACCTAAATATGGGGAATTGTGGAATCATCGATTATTAGCTGTAATGGGCTCCCACCAAAATAGAACCCAGTGACCCAGGGATGGGCAGGCAGGCATATTTTAGACCTGGGCGAAATTTAAATTACTTTAGCATAATTCACCTAACTTTAGAAATTTCATGTTACGCTTGCATGAAATTCTCAAAATTACACTATTACACCACATGGTGTAGTACATGCCATTACAGTAAATAATTACTGTGAATGCACTGGAAAAACAAAGCATGAGTCCATTCTCACATCAGAAATTGAGGGAAGGACACATTTCACTCTAGGATATAGAGCAAAATGACAGATTTACATTTCCCATAATTACATGCAACTACATGCAATTTTGCCAAAATGAAAAAAAACAAGTAATGCACATTTTGCACACTAAGGGCCAGGTGTATAACCATTGAATTTTACGACTTGCAAATTGCGACCAATTGCGAGTCACAAAATTTAATGTACAACAGTGAATGTGACACTGTTTGCGATTCCCAATGGGGTCGCAATTTGCATGCCTTATGAATGTTAATGAGGCTGTCATAATTTGTGACCCCATTCGGAATGGCTGGCACTCCCAGGGATGGTGACCTGCTGGGGTCTGCAGACCACCATGTCTGGAACTGCTTTTATTTTAAATAAAGCAGTTTTTTTTCCAAATGCAGCCTGTTTTCCTTAACAACTTCAGCACGTCGGACGGCCAGGGGCCGTCCAACGCACAAGTGATCATGTGCTTCGGACGGCCCCTGACCGTCCTTGCACATGGCACAGGGAATCCCTCTGGTGTGGGCACCAGAGGGATTCCCCCCCCCCCCCAAACAGCCTCTGGAGCTGGGGAAGAGCTTCCCTACCTCCCAAGGCTGTTTCTTTGGTTTGTCTGAAATGACGATCAGCATGCATGTCGCGATGACGTAATTTCAGTGAAACCGAAACTAACATGAGCTGGGCTAATTTCGCTTCACTTTCCACGTGCTCAGGGGGCTATCTCGGCCCCCTGAGCACATAGAAAGTCAGTAGAGGTATTGCTGGGAAGGGGAGAATCCCCCCTTTCCAATGGTACCCCTCTCTAGTGGATCACAGCTTGGGGATTACCCCAGGAGCACTATCGCCAAGCAGGGATCCACCCACTAGGCACCAGGGGGGAGCGCCTACTTGGGCAAGGGCTTTTGCTCCCCCCCCCATATAAAGTTGGGTAAAATTCAGTATTTCTGACCCCCCGGGGGGCAGAAAGCCTACTAGATACAAGGATTTCTTTCTCCAAATTTAATTAGGGGTGAGGGCTGCCCAATATGGGCATGCCAATGCCCCCCACAAAATGACAATCTTTCTGCCCCCCAGGGGGGCAGAAAGCCCATTAGATGCCCCCCAAAGACATCAAAAGTCTTTCTACCCCACCCAGGAGGCAGATGTGGGTAATTGTCCCTGATCTGCCCACCTCCCCCGGGGAGGCAGAACGCCCACTAAGTGCCAGTGATTTATTTTTATATACGTAGGAGCTTCCCAGAATGGGCATGCCAATGCCCCATCCCAAAAAAATGCCAGTCTTTCTGCCCCTCACTGGGAGGCAGATGGGGCAATAGCCCCTAACTGCCGCCCTCCAGAGGGGGGCAGAAAGCCCACTAGCCACCAGGGATTTTTTTGCCAAAGTTTGGGGTGGGGCTGCCCAAATGGGCATGCCATGCCCCCATCCCCCCAAAAAGATGCCACAGTCTTTCTGCCCTGCACCCAGGAGGCAGATGGGGACAGTAGCCCCTGATCTGCCCCCTGGAGGGGGAAGCAGAGAGCCCACAAGGCGCCAATGATAATGGTTTTTTTTTTATACGTAGGGGTGGGGGCTGCCCAAAATAGGCATCCCAATGCCCCCTTCCCTCCAGAATAATAGCCACAGTATGTCTGCCCCTCTTGGGGGCATATTGGGGCAATAGTCCCAGATTTCCCTTCTCCCCAGGGCGGCAGAAAGCCCACTTGGCACTGACTTTTTATCAGAATGTGCCTACCTGTGGATTTTGGGTCCTAGCGCAGTCGGTACCTAGGGAAAAATAGCAAACCTGTACATTTCTGAAAACTAGACACCCAGGGAAATCCAGGATGGGGTGACTTGTAAGGCTCTCACCAGGTTCTGTTACCCAGAATCCCTTGCAAACCACAAACCTTGTAAAACAAAACATATTTACCTCACATTTCTGTGATAGAAAGTTCTGGAATCTGCGTGGGACCACAAAGTTCTATGTACCCCGCATTCTCCAAAGTCTCCCGATAAAAAAGGTACCTCACTTTTGTGGATGGGTCAAGTACTCGCAACAGGCAAGGGCCCAAAACGTATTGTGGAGACATCAAAATTACCTATCACAAAACAACCTGGTTTTGCAAGGCGGAGCACCTGGGTTATTGGCCCCGGGCTCAGTAGCCATCCAGGGAAACCTCCAAACCCACACATTTCTGAAAACAAGACACCCAGGGGAGTCCAGTGGTGTATAGCTTGCGTGCATCCCCCAACGATTCCCTACCCAGAAACCCCTGCAAACCTCAAATTTAGCTGAAGAAAAAACAAATTTTCCTCACTTTTCTGTGTGGGAAAGTTGTGAGATTACTAGGCTGACACCAATTTCCTACCACCTAGTGTTCCCCCAGGTCTCCTGATAAAAATAGTACCTCACTTTTGTGGGTAGGCATAGTGGCTGCAAAAGGAAATGGCCCAAATCGCGCTGCAGAGTCTTCAAAATTGCTTATCATAAAATCAACTATTGTTTGATTGAGTGTGAGTCAAAGTTAGATGAGTTTTCATACATAATTATGACATAATATCTGCTTAACAGTAAATATTGAAATTGAAGGAGCAGATTGGGTGTAATATAGAGCTAAGGTAAATGTTAAAGAGGGGATAAAGTAGTTTGGTGCATTATTTGTGAATTCATGGAGCTGACATAAAGGGAGCATTGAGATGATGATCTGTCTGCTAGAAAAGATGCAATCTACTTCAGAGTTATGCTCCCCGAACTCTGATGTTGTAAAGTCTCTGTAGAAGCTTGGGACGGTGAACAGTATCAAAGGCAAGGGAGCATTCACGTTCCCCATTTGTAATCCACTGCTGTTTTTAAATTATCCCATGTGGAAATCACTAATGCCTCTGTGCCTCAACCATGCTAGAATCTGCTTTGTAAATATGAAAACAGGTTATTTTCTTTGAATGTAGGTATATGTTTTGAGGCAGATCTTCTGAGGTAAACGACCCCTGCCCCAAAAACTGAGGCCCAGTAGCCCCTGCTTGCCGGCTGCCCACTGAACTGGATCTCACATGTGCCCTTTGCCAGAAAGGATATGTATTCAGAGTGACCAGCTATACATTGTATACCACCTAATCTATATAGTCAATGTCATTCACTTAATACTAAGTTTTCAATTGGAGTGAACGGCACAATGGGTTCAGGCAACAGGAACTAAAGGCATTGAAGGAAAATAAAGAAAACCATGGCACAAATCTTTGTATTATGCTTGAAGTGTTAATGTACTTAATTTAATGTTTAGTGCTACGATGTGAGTTTTTAAGCACCATATTGAATGTGTTCAAATACTTCTGAGATGTACATTGGAGGTCTGGCTATTGCCATACCTTGTGTGATCAACAGAAATAGAGCTTTAAGAAACAGAACTGTCAGAGACTTTGGCAACTCCTACATGTTTAATATTTATTACAGCATTTAATTGGGCAGAACTTGTCTGTTGCTTCTGAAAAAGAGTGCAGTACTTGTTGCACTTCTATTGACTCCTAAGTGGTGTTCCCTCACCGAACAGGGCTGCAACAAGAAGATCCCTCCACAATGATTTGATAGGATTGGCTAACACTATTGCTGTGTGAGCAGCAGCAGCATAACTGGTAGAAGTATTGGTGAATACAGCTTCCCAACAAGGGATTTCCCTCATCCAAAATGGTTGCAATGTCCAGCGTGATGATGCTGCGGCATCTGAGCCTGTTTGCTTTTTCCTCCCCATTTGCAGGAGTGACATTCTAAACAAAAACGTTTATTTTGTCGGACCTTCCTTGCACTCCAGAAGTGCTGCTTAGCGCGGCCTTAGCCTGTGGCCCTCATTTCAGTCCCTCCTCCTACACCAATCAACAACCTCACTTCACTCTCCTCAACTTCACTAGCTCCTCCATGGACTGCTCCCATCTCACACACCAACCAGCTGTAGCCTCAGCATGATCTACCCTCCGATACCAACCCCTGCAGAGCAATATTGCTGTGCAGGCCAACAGGGCCCAGATGTTGGTCTAAATCCTTGCTTGAGAAGCAGCAGAAATAGCATGTCTGCCCACAGGTAAGTGCCCCACCTTTCTTCACAGTGTCTGTTATGAAGGCCATTGGGGCTCAGTGAAGGGCCAACTAGTACCTCTTAAACTGAAAAGTCTTCCCCCACCTGCACCACACCCTTCGCCTGCAGTCCCAGCCAACTCATACATCAAATCATAGCCACAGTGCTTCATCTTTAGCCTATTGTGCTGCTCCCAATCCTGATGGCTTCGCCTGCTTTCACCACCACCTTTTGGCTTATCACCACTTCCAAAGACTGATCCGGCTCTTAAAGCAGCCCCCACAGCCCCAGCTCAACTTCCTTTCCCATACCATTGCACAGTCTTCGTATACTCTCCCCTCTTGCATTGCACCTGTAGTTATGGTTGAAAATGAATAAGAATCTAGTACTGTGGGAAGGACAGATATTTTGTGACTGAATTTGTAGACATGTGTATTTCCAAAGTGTTCTGTATTTTGATGTGTGCTGTGTTAGAGGTGTGTTCTGGAGGTGCTGAGTGATGGTGAGTGGTGTAATTGCAGGTTGAGCAGTGTGAGGGCAGGGTGAAAGGAATGCCTGTGTATGTGCAGGGTGAGAGGTGTGACTGCTGGATGAGTGGTATGCCCATGGGAAAACTTGGTGACCAGCGTGCTCTTGTGAGTGGATGGGGAGAGTCAAAGGTGAGCCAGTGTGAGTGGAGAATGACTTCTGAACCTATGTGGATGTAGTGTGAGCTGTGTGAATGCAGGACGATGTATCCTTAGGCACTCTAAGTAATTCACCTCATCCTTGGCAGTTGGCAATTGGGGATTCAAGTGTGATTTGAACAATGGTTATCGAAGCTGATCGTGCAACAAAATGTCAGCCTTTCGGACATGCCAGAAGTTAGTTTTCTAGTGGTGGGAGAGTCTTTGAAGGACAGAGCCAGATACTGAGCTCTGGCTCAGGAAAAAGTCCTCTTGGAACTTTGGTCCAAGACTTTATGTGGGTTCTGCCAGCCACTCCCTAATGTCAGTCACCAAGCCCCTTCCCCTTCATCTAGTGGCGACATTGTGCACCATAAAACCAGGAAACTTGGTTTCAAACACAGTTTACCTGAAAGACAAAATCTGTTTTACACTAGGCAAATGCCTTATTTCACTGTGCATCCATGTTAATGTTAATGTTATTGGTACTTGTAGAGCGCTAACTGTTACCCGAAATTGTCCTAGCGATGTGTGAAGGCCTGCTGTCGACTAAAAGCATGTGGGAATTTAACAAGATCAGTTAGAAAACAACCATGTTTTCAGTGCTTTCCTGAAGGCCAACAGATTGGTCAAATTTCTCAAGGATGGTGGAAGAACTTTTCATGATTTGGCCGTATTAGCTATCAAGCTTCTGCCGCCCCAATTGGCTTTTTCACCCAAGGAACACTCACGAGTTTTGCGTCCGATGACCACACTGCTCTTTTTGGTATTTACCAGCGGAGTCGGTGTTTTAAGAATTCGGGCTGGTTCCCTGGAGGGCTTTAAAAAACAGACAAAGAGACTTAAATAGAGTCTGTTTCCTGACTGGCAGCCAATTAAGTTATTTTTTGTTGTTGCTGAGGTTGACTCATACTTTGGTGTGTTAGTCAGGAGTCTTGCCGCTGCGTTCTGCAGAATCTGTAGTTTATTCATTGATCCTTTATGGATCATAAGATAAAGACTGTTGCAATAATCTAATCTGGACATTATTAGTGCCATAACAACTGTTTGTTGTGCGTCTTTCGGAAGAAGTGGTATTATTTTTTTACAAGATTTAAGGGTATACGATGTTGATGAAGCCACTGTATTAACCTGATCCATAACACTTAATTTATTGTCTATCCATACTCCAAATGTATTCACCTTCATGCTCGGGGTGGGTAGAGGACCCAAAACCTTTGGCCAACATTCAGGAGTCCAAAAAATAGGGTTGCTGCCGAACAACACACCCTCCGTTTTGCCAGAGTTGAATTTTAGGCAATTTTGGGCCATCCATCCCCCAACGGCTTTCATGCAGTCCTGCAACCTAGACCCAGCTTCATGAATCACTTCTGGTAGTAAAGACACCACAATGTGGGTGTCATCAGCATAGGAAGTCAAAGTGAACCCAAAGGATTCAATTAGGGGTGCCTGGACGACACGTACACATTGAAAAGTGTTGGGCTCAGTGATGACCCTTGCGAAACACCACAGAGTGGAGAGAAAGATTCAGCTTCAAATGTATTCAGGGCCACCGTTTGCATTCTATCAGAGAGTTAAGATTTAAGAAGATTCCAGGCAATGCCCTTGACTCCAATCTCCTCCATGCGGTCCATCAGCAAAGCATGATGGACTTTATCGAATGCTGCAGATAAGTCTAACATGATCAGATCGGCCTTCCCTCCTTGGTCCAGAATGGTCCTGATCTCTTCTGTGGACTTAGGGAGCGCCGTTTCCATACTATGGCCCTCTTTAAACCCCTGCTGAGTTGGGTTAAGGGCCTGGAAGTCCTGCAGAAATGTATTAAGTTGAGCATTCTTATTTCTTTCTATGATTTTTGCCGGGAGTGGTAATCTGGATATTGGTCTAAAATTGTTTGGATCATTAGCGTCTAGGCTGTGTTTCCTCAGTATGGGCAAAATTAATGCATGTTTCCAGTCTTTGGGAAAGTATCCTTCTAAATACATTGTATTGATAATGGAAGTCAGTTTCCGTGAAACTGGCTCTGCCGCTAGTTTTACTACCGAACTCGGACATGGATCATAGGAGGAACCTGATTTCTCTTTCTCCAATAGATTGTAGGTGTCTGATTCTGTTAGGAGAGCAAAACTGTCTAATCGTGGGGCGTCAAGATTTGATTTATTCTATCACCCCTTTTTATAAAAGTGCCTTAAAAATAATTCAACTTTGGATGTGCCCTCTACAAAAACTTCACTTTTATATGCTTTAATAGACTTTAATGTTGCTCCATATATTATAAAAATCTAAGCAGAGTTCAAATGACAACTGACTTGGCTGTTGGTTCACTAATAACCAGGGCCACTGTAATTATGCGGCAGAGGAGGAACAAATAATGCAGCGGTGTTGACTAAACTATGTGTCGAGAAAAAGCAAAATACGTGGCGTAATGTGGCACATTTTGTGAAAGTATTACCTCGTTATTTTATCCTCTTTACACAGTGAAACACTGTCTCTGAAAGATTTCACCTTATTAATACCAATTGACTTCTAAATACAGCATTAAGCAAATGAAATATAATCATTACACCTTCGTGAAGGGCCTTCCAGAGCACAGGAACCGTATCTCTATGTTTTTAGTAAATTTTGATCGGTTTGAGCTAGAAACTATATTTTTTGCAAAATCTACAGATTATGCAGCAGACGAAGGATTATGTGGCAAATGGGGCACATCCAATATTATTTGAAAACGCTTAAATCGCACAGTTCCAGTGGCCCAGCTAATATCATCCTCATTGCTGGCATGAATGTTTCAAAGTTTACTTTTGGAAACTGTGAATTCTGATAAATGTCAGTCAATGCAGAAAATAGTTTCAGTGTACTTAAGTGAAACGCTTCCAAGTTAAAGAAATATGCTATTTGAAATGAGAGACTATGGCACTTTTTTAATGATCAATGATATACTACATAGAGGGCGCAATTCCTGTTTTGGAGTTTTGCGGCAAACCATGTCAATGGCTAGGCACTTTATAATATTGTGGTACATTCCCACATTTCTATTGCAGCAACAGTCCAAAATGAGGGGGGACATTGGGGGGAGGGGGGAGGAATTAAACCTCACAAAGACCTGTGAACTGATAAATGGTCTTGTGAAGACCTGCGAAGTACTTTGCATGAGGTTGGATCTTAGTTGTTATCCCCTGCTCAGCCCACAACAGCTGACGAACTGCCTGGGAACTCTATAGACCAGGCTACAGGAGACGACGGGAGGGCAGAGGAATGGCTAAAGCCCTCGCAGCTTAATGGGCTTTACGCGCCTGGCCTTACAGTTCCTGTGTGAGCTAAGATTGTTCTATCTTAGCTGCATGTGATGGGTTTTATGTGTGATAGAAAACTACAATGATGCTGCTCACTTTCTGCATGATCTTTCTACAAGAGTAGGATACCGCATTTCTCAAGAAAAACACGTTGGCCATTCATTTAATTTTGGATGTTCTGGTCGGGAGTGAATAGTTAAATAAGAATGAATGTAAAGTCCCCAGCATTCTTTTTGAACATTCTGGGGCCGATTAGGATCGCGGTTTTCCCGCATCCTCAGGGCTGGGGGTAGCCACCGCCGGCCCGGAGGATACGAGAAAACCGCTGGGGAGGCACAAAAGACCCACCGCCAAATTAGGATGGCGGTGGGTCTCAAAATCGGTCTGCAGCTTTTCCGCCGCGGTCGCCTTCCGACCGCGGCAGAAAAGCTCTAACATGGCTGGCGGTGTCTACCAGACACCGCCAGCCATATTAGGATGGGGGTCAACAGATGCCTTTCCGCGGCGGATTCTCCGCCGTGGAAAGGCATACGGTGATTTCTTTGGGGGCCCGTTGTGGGCCCCCAGGTTGAGTGGGGGGTCGGTGGGTGCACATGGGGGGTACCTATGGTACCCCCCTGCATTTGCGTGCACGAAGCGGCAGGCACCGCGCGGTGCCTGCCGCTTTGTGCATGCAAATGCACTGGTGTCATTTTTTACATTGCGGCGGGTGCTGCTTCAAGCAGCACCCGCGGCAATGTAAAAAATACAGGGTGTGACCGCCAGGGTGGCGGTCACATCCTAATTGCCATGGAGGGACCGCCGCTGCCCATGCGGACTGTCCCTCATACTCAGTGGTGGCGGACAGACGCAAGTCCGTCCGCCATCATAATCAACCACTTAATTCCGTCGCTTTTCCTTAATATTTATTTAGAAATAATTTAGGCAGCACTAAATTACTTTTTAACTGATCTCTTCTTGTGTTTAATCTTTTAATTTTATATTTCATGGGAGAAAAATACTGGATTTTTCTAACTATGCAAAATTGTATCCTTGTTTTGACATAAAAATGCCAACTGGCGAAGTTTGTACTGTTGCTGTCAGCAGTTCTGAGCGAGATGATACACCCCACAACTAATGCTACTTTACAGTGTAACTTTTATCTGAAACCTCAACACATAATATTGCCTCCTATCTAATTAGGTAGTATCAGTGGAGCTCAGTATTAAATTCAAATGCACCAGTTGCAGTAGTCTTTTGTGTTTGAAAATACCTCACTTATTTCCCCTTAACATTTTTGGATGAGGACCAATGTGTGCCATATTTCAATTTTTTCCCAAGGCTTCAGAAAAGCCTGATATCAACTTCTAGTGGCTGAGGTTACTTCAATCACTCTTTTCATCACCTAGTTGTTTTTGAAGTAGAAGCCCTAAGTGCAATGGGCATGCCCAGATGGGCCATAGGACTCAATCTATACCTCACTGATGAGGTCTATGTAGGCTAAAACCAGGTGTGGGTTGCTTATGTTCACAACTGGAAGGGACCTGGCCTGACAGTTCAGACTGGACTGTTCTTACTGGAGGAGGACCAAGCCTGATTAGCATAAGTCTGTCTAGAATTGCACAATTAATTAAGGTCTGGAACGCCACTCAAAACGATCATTAGTGGCTAAGATTACATCAAGCATTCCTTCCATTTTTTTTTGTTTTTGAAGGAGACGCCCCAAAAGCGAAAATCATGCTCAGATGTGGGTCCTCTGCTCACTGTGCCATAGTACTTAAGCTATACTTCACTGGTGAGACCTAAGTAGGTTGAAACTGGTCTGGAGTATTTTTTGTTACCATCTGGAGGGCGTGTGGTCTGGCAATTTAGACTGGACTGTTCCTATCGGAGCAGAATCCAGACTGGTTTGCATGAGGCGGGTGATTTGCACAGTGGGTGAAAAATGATGGTCTGGAATGCATCTTGGAGGGGTCACCAGTTACTGAGATTACAACTACAACACATTCAGAATCATCTGATTTACAAAATATACATGAAATGACAAAAAATCATACCGGTTGATCTCTAGCGTCAGCACACCAAACTCATTCCTCATCCTATATTTCCCAGCTGGAGCCAGCCTGAGTTCAATAGGAACTCCATTTTTGTACCTTAGACAAAGAACCAGAAAAACACAGTTTAGAAACAATATTTTCCCTAGGGAGGTACCCATAACTTAAACTATGCCTGTTCAAACTATCAAAATGGAATTGTCAATCATGTAGGAAGTTTGCAATCTAAACTAGGCAAATGATTTCTTTGTCTGTTTTCTTTACCAATAATAAAGTCACATGGTCTCATTCACAATGTTTAATAAATACACTTCACAATGACATCAAACTTCATTTAGTTAATTCTCATAACAAGATTGCTGGGTATTTTCCTGATATTGCTGTAGCTATATGGTATACTTCAGTTGCTGCAGTGACACAGAACTGTTATACTAACCTGTTCAACATTAACTGCAATATCATAATCGTACAACATGAGTTACCCTTTTAAAAGTTCAATATATTATCGTTTTGTTTATTCTGTTTTGTATGCGTATACTCCTGTGATGCATAATCTGTAAATCGCTATGATACTCTCGGTGGTCATGTTTGCGCTATTAAAACTTAATAAATAAATAAATAAATAACTAAATAAATAAATAAATATTTTCATGAATTTTAACCAGATGAAGCATTGTAACTTGAAAGATCAGCAAAGGTGGACCACAATGACAGCAAACTGAGGGCCAGATGTACGACCCTAAATTGCATGTGCAAATGGAGTTGCAACCCGTTTGAGACTGCATAATTCCTCAGTTTATTTGTGACTCGCTCTTTAGGAATTGCAACTCGCTGTTAGGAAGGGGCATTCCCTTCCTAATAGCATCCACAAAGCAATATATTAATGTTTCGTGACTGCAATTATGGCCGCAAAACACTTGCAAATTACCACCCTCTTCAAGAGGGTGGTAATGCAGTCGCAATTTAGAAGGGATCCCCAGGGAACCCCTTCTACTTCGTGACTGTCTCAAAAAATATTTTTTAAGGGCAGGCAGTGATCCCAGGGACCACTACCTGCCCTTAAAAAATGAAACAAACAAGTTTCATTTTTTTTATTGCATCCTGTTTTCCTTTAAGGATTTCCTTTAAGGAAAACAGGCTGCATTAAAAAAAAAACTGCTGTATTTAAAAGCAATCCCAGACATTGTGGTCTTCTGAGCCCAGCAGGCCACTATCCCTGAGAGGGCCTGTCATTCCTAATAGACTCGCAAATTGCGAGATACTCATTATTATTCCTGAGCATCGCAATTTGGGACCCCTATGGGAATCTCAAACAGTGTTAAGCACACTGTTGTACATGCCAAATAGTGCCTCGCAAATTGCGAGACGCAAATTACTTGCAATTAGCAAGGCGCTATTTTGCACGTCATACATCTGGCCCTGAGTACGTTATGGGGCTACCCCAAGCAAGGATATCCAATAAATAACTTGACCTGTTTATTAGCTTCATATTTATAATCAATTTCATTTTTTTCTTTCAGTTTTAAAATGCTTTCAATCTTTTCGGTGGTTATATATTACATTGGATTGATATAGATAGGAATAAAGATTATGTAGTACAATTGATGTCAGGACTATATGCATATATTTCTTCCAATGGCATTAGTTTGTAACTGAAAGACAATTCTGAATCATCATGTGGCCAGACTATTGTTGTTTTTTTTTACAGTTATAAGAAGTCTAGCTAGTAAGACCATTTGCAGCCAAAAATTGTATAGATTGCAGTCGTCATCTGCAGGAAAACTGCATATCTCAGTGAAATACTAATTTGAAATCTACCAGTTGGACAACCCCACACTTGGAAAATGTCCAAAAAGGCGAAAAACTTTTCTGAAACAAATTTTAAAAGAAGTCTAGCTAGTAAGACCATTTGCAGCCAAAAATTGTATGGATTGCAGTCGTCATCTGCAGGAAAACTGCATATCTCAGTGAAATACTAATTTGAAATCTACCAGTTGGACAACCCCACACTTGGAAAATGTCCAAAAAGGCAAAAAACTTTTCTGAAACAAATTTGTAAATTTTTGTACAAAAACGGACCAGACCATTTATAAAATTCTGGCATAAAAACATTATATATTTATTATAATTCAAACATTAGCAATTGTAGGCATAATAATGACCAAGCAAATGAACAACAAGAGTGTGTGAGGCGAATTCATTAGAGATAGACGATGCATTATCGCATTCTGGGGCATATTTACAAGCCCCTATCGCCACGGGAACGTCACTTTTTATGATGGTCCTGTGGCGATAGGGGGTCACCTTATTTACAAGGCAGCGTTAAGCCACTTAACATGGCTTAACCCTGCATTGTAAATAAGGCCCCCTTTCACGCTATGCTTAGCATGAAAGGGGAGGGCAATGAGCATTGCAGGGACCTTCCACCGCAAGACCCGTTTATTCTGATGCTGCCTCATATTTACAAGGAAGGTGTAAATACTAAATAGGAGGCAGCACCGGAATTAAGACCAGGGAAAACCTGGCGCAACAATGAGAAATGTTTAATTTCTCCTCGTTTTTCCTGTTTTCATGTGTGCTGAGCTGTGCAGCAGACATGGAAACAGCAAAAAGCAAATGATTTTTTATGTACAGGAAGGTCCCCCTTCCAGCACACAATCTTTTACAAAAATGCAGTTTTACAACTTCTATGTGTGCTACATTAAGCAACACACATAGAAGTTACAAAATGGCATTTCAAGATTGTTTATGTGCAGGAAGGGGGACTTTCCTCTACATAAACAATCTTTCCCTGCATGCAGACACCCTTGCACTATGGTGCAAGGGTGTCTGCGATCGTGCTAGGCTGCTAAGTGTAGCGCCAGCGCAGGGGGAAATGCAGAGCTGCAACATATTGTTGTAAATATTGTGCAGCCTTGCTTTTCTGAAGTGGCGAAGTAAGGCATTAAGCCAGGAAGGCTAATGCCTCACTCCACCATTTCACTTGTAAAAATGACCCTCTGTATTATGAAGTGAGCTCTAAGGTCAGACAGAGGAAAGAGGAAAAACTGGAAGCTAAAGACTGGGAACATGGAGCAGGTACAGGTTAAGGTTAGAATGGGAGGTGGCTTGCCAACTAGAAATAGGGTTATATAAACACAATAGCATAAGAATCAAATGATGGACGGAATGCTGATCAATGCAAACATTCGCCCCCAGTCACAGGATCTGGGTTTAATCCATATACATTAAACAGACAGGTAAGGAAAATTGAGGAGTGTGGGTCATATAGCGATGGGGAATGATGGCTGGACAAGGGGCGGGTGGGGGCAGAAGAGAATGGGAAAGTAAACAGATCCCATCCATGCAAGCTTACAAGTGAAAAAAGAGAGGAAGAAGATGGCACAAGTTAGGAGGGTGAGGACAAACAAAACAAAGAATTGGTGTTTTTCGACGAACAATTCAACAAGATAGTAATAAGGGCAACTGATTTATGTGATCCTGACTACACTTGTGTAACCTTTTGTTAACATGAAAGGCCGTGTTGGATTTACCAATCTAGAGAATGACCCTTCTTTTGACAAATGTGAGGAAACAGATCGGATGGAGAAGAGTCACCAGAGTAACGTTGCACAACTCAATGTATCCCCTAGATCACATACGGCAAGATCGGTGGTGATAGACAGTACATATTTTTTTAACATAAGGGAGAAAAAAAAGCCTTACATGATGGTTATATTGGACGTTACAGAGAAAGGTAATGGATGAATCTACATGTATACTGTGAAGGTCAGTAGTCTGAATCAACTCAAGACACTTCCTGCAGAAAATAGTCTGAAGACTAAATACTACTCTTGGTGCAATGTTGTGAGCACCATAACCTTGAACTTCAGTCTATTCACCTTCTCCTAAGTTGCTGTTAGTTCATGTGAAGAAGTGCAAGCGGCATCTGCGGATGCAGAGGATTCAATTGTGAACCACACAGATGTCCTTGAAAGACACCTCTGCATTGACATAGAGCCAGTGCAAGGGAGAATATCTTTGCTGTTTCCTTTCTGGCACTGGTATTTGGCACGGATGAAGCTGGAAGATGTGATGCTCAGACAGGCCAACGTAGAGTAAGCTGGTATAGCTGAGAAGGATGTGATGATAGTTTCGACTACATCAGATTGTTCCTCCTGATTTATGAAACACAAGATGCAGGGGAGTAAGTAGAGCACTGGAGCAGAATGCTAAATATGACAGAGTGCGCTCCAAAAGCGATCACTGACAGAATATCGGAAACACAAATACCGTGTGACAGAATATTGTGTCAAAAATATTGAGAACCAAAATATTGAGAAGGAGAGTGCAAATAGGTAAGCATAGATTTACTATTCTTAACTCTACATCTTCATACCTTGACAATGTATATTTATCGTCAAAGTACATATATGTGCAGTTATACATAATAAAACTTTGCTTACCTATAGAAAATTACCTTCACAATATTTTTGTCGTCGATATTCTTGACACAATATTTTGTCCACGCAATATTTCTTTCGCTGATATTATGTCTGCAAACCCTCCAAATGTGCAGGAAAATATGTGATGAATTGTTTTCTTCTGTGCACCGCTACCTATTGGCTCTTTGAGGATCATCTTCCTTTGCAAAGAACAACTTCATTAAACATGCATTGGAAATCTCAACATAAAGATGCTGTCTATGGCAAGCCTATGATCCATCGCTAATGATTCGATTTTAGCGCCAAGACGCCCTCTAGATAGCTATCGCTCCCTACATTTAAATTATCATAAAATAACAAAACAAGAAATGTATAATCTCACCTCATCCCTTATCAGTGATTCACGTGGAGTAATAGACTTCTGTTCCACTTTGTTGAGCATGCTATCTGTGGAGAATGCTCGGTCATTTAAAAGTTTTGTGCTGCCTTTGTTAATTTGTCCTGTAGCATTGGCAGTAGAAGAACAGCACAAGGGAGTTGATTTAATGGAATTACAAAGAAAGAAATCATACACAATAGATTTTTAGATTAATAGATCATCAGTTTAATTTGGTATTATCTTGGATCCTAATCCCCTCCATATACTTTTGCCAGAAGGCTAGATTGAAGAAACACTTCAAGATTCAAGATAGGGTGCTTGGGAGATCATAGTGGAGAGCGTTTACCGAAATGAGAAAGCTCAGAGAATGATAAAGTACTTGCAAAAACCATGGCCTTTGAAGTGATGTCTTTTCCGTTCTTGGAAAAATATGACTTCCCCTGGTTTTGCCTAAAATATCTAAATGTTTAAGCCAGAAGGTAATCTCAGAAGTGAAGCACCTCATGCCTGAATGGACCATAGACTCTCCTGGATTGGCTTGACATTGCCAGGGTCATGCAATAAACATCCCTGGCAAAACCTATAGTTGTTTCAAACATTTTCATATTTTTTGTTGTTGAAATGCTCAGACCTGATCCCACTTCGTAATAAGGACTGAAATTGCTGACCACAAAGGAGTGTCCAAAAACATGTAGCTGTCTCAGGTTGCTTATGTTTCCATTGAGTATGCATATGGTGTAGCAGTTTGGGGTAAATGGTCCCTTTTGGGACATGTCCTTGAATTCGTTTTCTATGGCTTTCCACTGACTGTATTGCCAACTCAGTATGCAATAGCCCTGGAAGACAAAGTTGAAGAGAGTTTACCCATGTCCAGTGGGCTGTACAACCCAATCTTTTACTAATGGAGATATTCCTCTTTGGGAGCACACTGAAATCTTATTTTATAATATATTTTGACTGGCAAGATTGTTTTTGCATCAGCCTTCTCATTCCCACTCCCTGCAGACATTTGCTTTCTATGTGGCTTCAATTAAAGTTTTCAAAAAGATGCTACTCCTGCTACGCAGAAAACTACTGCCCCACACTGCATTCAGTTGTAAAAGTGAATGAGCACCCACTCCTAATGAAGACATTTGCACATAACTCTTCACAACACATAATCAACAATCTCTGGAAGACCCAACCCCAATACCTGCTCATCTCAGTCATTAAATCATGTGGTGTTTCAACACCCTGGACACAGACGCGTACCTACCTACCGAAAATAAAAGAAGGTCCAGAATCATCCTCTTGCTTAATGTTGTTTGCCATCCCTTGCTTCTGGTATCTTCATGGGAGTTCCAATTTAGAGTAATTTGGCCCTGATGAGACTCCAATTGATGACTGACTTTGGGTGCTTGAGGTTGCTGTGAGCTTGACTCGGTAGGCCCTCCTTGCTGGTGTCTTCTTGGTGCTGTAGTTTTCTCCATTCCCTCCTTTTGTGTTGGGGTTTTCAGAGGTGGTGTTCGGTTTGGGCTGTGTATCCAATTTTTATTGTTAGGTAAATGGACCACAGTATGTTCTGGTCCGTGAAGTAAGCAGCGTGTCAAACTGATGACGGTCGTCTTCTGACTAGCCGGGTCAGTAATAGGATACACCATTGTGAGTCCCTTTGAAGCCAAGTCCTGACAGCTGGTCATCGACGGAAATATTTCCTTCAACCTTGTACATAGATTATGAGGTCACTCCATACCTAAATATTGAGATTGTACAATTCCCCATTTGTTGAACCTTATTGTTACGATAATCAACGCTTGGACATAAATATCTGCACTCTTAGCCCATGATCTGCTTACCTTTTCCTTAATTGAGATCAATTAATACTGTTCAGGTCGACCCAATTTAACCTATGTATTCCGAATTTCTGTGGTTTCCTGGTGAAGGCGTACTGTACACTGAAACGCGCATAGAAAATCAAGCGAATAGCCACTTAAGTCATCTGCCCACATACCTTTTTAATGTATTTCTGTTCTAATATATATTGTATGTAATTGTGTTTCACCAATTGTTTATGTTTGTCTACTTCATTGAATTATGTTGAAATGTCGACACATGTATGCAACTAATAGACAGATGACTTGTGTTTCAGAATGCTTTAAAAAAAATTGTATTAAAGAAATTAATTTTAAAATGGATTTGAGTGCACTCTGAGTCCTATATCATGTTTGTGGTTCACATTCTCTGTTAACCATGATAGACCTAGGGATTGTTCTTCTCAATTGTGCATTTGCTCTGCCCTAGGAATCTACATTTGTTGCAGGGGGTCCTTGTTATGTAACTTTGGTGCATAGAACAGGCACATGGTTCTACGCTGGTCCAGAAAAACCTATTGGCCTTATGTCATGAGAGAGAAATTCACAAATCATATTTCCAGCTATAGTGTTACGAATGTTGGAACTTGTAGTTTCATGTTTATCATTACAAGCATGGGACTACAAGTCTTTTTTGGGCAAGCAACAAATTAACTATTTGAGAGCATAATGTGGGAATGTTTTGCAACTGTATTTCTGTCACAAAACATTCGTACATGCCAATGCGATTCGGTATTTGGACAGGATGCCTTAAACATGCCTCTTTCAAATACCGAATCGCAAATCCCAAATTGCAAATAAGTAACAAGTTACCTAATCACAATTTGGGCTTTGTACATTCCCCAAAGCATTTTTCCATCACATCCATCCCTTGATTCCGCCCATTTGCAACCGGAAAATTGCTTTGTACATATGGCCCATGGTCTCTTAATGCAGGAAGTTAGAAACCCTTTTCTTTCATGGGATTTTCGTCTGGTGATATTTTATCTTCAGGGAGCTCCATTTGAGCCATCAGACTCTTGCTCCGAAAAGTTTTTTTTTTTTGTGGTAATCACAATGACAAAGAGAATTGGAGAGCTTGGCACATTAACATGTTGTCATCCCTGTGTAAGGGTCTTTGATGATAGAAGTTCTTTCTTTGGGTCCTAGGTTTCTTACCAAGGAGAATTCTAGATTTCATCGAGAGCAAGAAGTGGTCCTTCCTTCTTTGACACTTGATACAAACGGTCCGTCTGAACCATCTCATCCTCTAGATTGTGAAGCTGTGACTATAAATCTAAGAAGATCTTCAGAATTCAGAATATCTGATAGTCTCTTTGTTAATTTCAGCAGAGTGGAGAGAGGAGATAAACCTTCATCATCTATCCAGGCGAGATGGATTAGGACAGTTACAGCTTTAGCCTATCAAGACATTGGCAGGGAAGTTCCCAATTCAATTGTATTTTTTCATAGCAGTGGGATTGCGATGTCCTGGGTGGAATAGGCTGGGGTTTCAAAAGTTAACATGTGTGAAGCAGCCACTTGGGCTACCCCTTCCACATTTATTACTCATTAAACCTTAAATGCGACACAGGGGCTGGAATTATCTTTTGCTTCTTCATTTGTTAAGGACTCTGTGACATTACAAATGGGATGCTGCATTGCTGAATCATTAATTGGATAATAAAATAATAATAATACTGAGCTTATAAAGCACCTGGTTACACTAGCCAGTGTGTCCCTGCGCTGTGCCGCTGAGGAAACCGTCCTGGCCTGTTCCTGTGAGGTGCCCCCTCCTGGGCACCCCAAGGTGAAGCCAGGCATCCTAACGGTAGGGCCGGTGTGGAGATTAAGCAAGCTATTGCCCAGAGTTGCAGAATGGGACCCATGATTAGAGTAGGCACCGAGGCGAGAGAATTATCGGGTCCGAGGACATTGAGCCCAAGACCCTGCCGCGACAGGAATTGAACCCTGGTCCAGGCCAGACCTCTGCATCAGAGTCTGCCGCTCTAACCAGTGAGCCACACTTCTCTGAATAAATTAGGGGATACTCTTTAAATGCACTGTCCCTCAAAGCAGAGCTTCCTGGCACTATTTTAGACATAATGCAATAACAGATAACAATGCAGAACATTATTGTTTCCAAGGAAGTTGATGGAAAGAGAAATGGCAAAGTTAGATAAGTCTACAAAACACTTCTGCTGACACCGAGAGGAGCCAAGTTTTCAAAACTTTTCTAAAGACCGATTCATTATCCACTTGGCTCAAAGAGCAGGAGAGCTGGTTCCAGGTCTTAGATCCTATGAAGGTGAAACACTTTGCACCCCTTGTTTTGAGTCTAAACTTTAGAGTTTGACGATGATTGGTGTTAAAAGGTCTAAGTATCCTTTGCGTGCTGTTGAGCACAAAACGATCAGCAAGATATTTCGGGCCTCAAGAGTGAAAAGCTCTGAAGAACAAGGTCAGAGATATGAAGAGTACTCACTTCTCAACAGGTAACCAATGAATAAACGTATGTCCCTGAGAGACCGAACTCTTATGAGGAAGCTTTGAGCAGCAATCTGACTGCCCAGTTTTAGACAACTTGGAGCGTATTGAGTAGCTGCGTAGCAATGCCACGATAAAGACTATTTCAGTAGTTCAACCTAGATGTAATAAGTGAGTGGGCTAGTTTCCTTGCTCTGAGTAATTCAAAGAATTTTTTGAGCGATCTGATCAGGGAGAAACAGGATCTTGACACTGTTAGGATTTGAGATCAGATGGGCAAGGCTGCATCAAACTTGATTCCTCAGCTCCTGACTAAGTCCACATGAATTGGAGGTGGTAAGAGATCCTTTGGCCACCAATTATGTGGGGAGAAAAAGTTATTGTTCCGGAATAAGATTATTTCAATTTTCTCTGTTTTGCATTTTAGGTGATTGCATTCCATCCAGTGCATAACAAGGGTAAAGAAATTCTTAAAATGTAATTCTAAGCCTAATGATACTTTGTCCAAGACAAGATCATCTGGGTGTCATCTGCTTATGAAGTTGTTGCAGTACCTAAGGATTCAATCAATGAAATCAGAATAGACATGTAAACTTTAAATAGCATTGGGCTGAGGGACAAAGCCTGCGGAACACCAGGCTTCAAAGATTTTTCTTCAGTTGTAAAATGAAGGAATATGGATTATGTTCTGCAGATGTGAAAATATATAGGAGTTCAGGGAAGGGTAGTAAAGTATTCAAAATGATGCCTTTCTTGATACAGGAAATTACGCCATTTTTATTTTTTGTTGATGAGTGTACTTGCTTGGGCATGGTTCATGTAGTATTGAATGGGGTGAGTAAGGTGAAGATGAGGTAATGCTCGTGTTACTTACTGGTAATCTTTATTATTCTGATTCTTCCTTACCAGCCGCGGCCGGCATTGGGAGTAAATGCAGGGCGGTGACGTGGGGAGGGGGAGTGGCAGGGTTGGGGGTAGTAATGTATGGATTACGGAGTTTTACAGGTAAGTAAACATTTAAATAAATAAAATGAATTTCGTTGAATACACTGCGTCGTATTTTGTGATGCAGTTTACTCAACAAAATTCATTTTATTTATTTAAATGCTTACTTACCTTTAAAACTCCGTAATCCATACATGACTACCCACCACCCTGCCCCACCCCCCCACGTCACCGCCCTGCATTTACTCACACTGCCGGCCGCGGCTGGTCCTTACTCTTTCTAGGAACTTTGACCCTCCCTCCCTCCCTGCTTCTTCATCAACATTCTATGGAGGGTTTGTTACAAACAGGAAGTGAGGTAGAGCAGGAGGTGTTTTATGGGACTAGTTCTCTCCCAGGAATGGAAAGTGAACAAGCATTTACAATGCAATGGTCTCAGCATTATTTTTTTTATTTTTTTAAGGTAAGACTTTATTGGTAAGTGCCAAAAAATACAACGATATTCAACAGAAGCCGGTGATTCATCGTATATCAAACAGAGAAATTTCCGTCATGGGTACACAGCTATTCAGCCGACAACCTTCCGGTCCGGCAGCGTTAGTGGACGTTTTGTGTCAGGCATCCGCTTAATATATGTACAATATGAGTAGTTTTACATTTTATTTTTATACAACAAAACGTTAGACTCATTAAGTGCAGGTAGTTATAAATGTCGAAGGCAATGTATTTCAGGCATCTCATGCTGGTCGTGAGATCGACTCAACCCCCCCGGAACCCATTCCTGCCCCATACCCTGTCAGAACTTAGATGAATGCGCATCCCAGCCCCTCACTCAATGCTACTCAGCCATCCTCTAATGTATCATTCCTCTATCCCTTCTTCGTCCCCTGAGCTATCCATGTCGTCCTCAGATAGAGGTTCGCACAGATCTCCCCTATAGCTGTTCCATGCTTGCCATATCTTGTTCCACTTGCGAGGATTAGCTCTCATTTTATAAACTGCTCGTTCGACCACCATAAGTCTGTCCATCCCCCTGCACCACTGTGTTAGTGTCGGTGACTCTGCTATCCCCCACTTCTGTGCTATATCTCGCTTGGCCACCATGACCCCAATCGTAACCCATTGCTGCCCTCGACGCATCATATCAGTCCCTTCCCATATATTCAGTAAGCACACCCGGGGATCTGGTGCAAGTGATGTCTCAAGGGTTTGGGAAATGGTGCGCATGACTTGGCTCCAATAGGCAGCGATAATCGGGCAACCCCAAAGTGTGTGAAGCAGTGTCCCCTCCTCGCCGCAACCTCTGAGGCAGTTCGGGTGTTCCGCTCTGTGTATTTTATGTAGGGTGGTTCTGGTGTAGTAAACTCTGTGAAGTATTTTGAATCTAAATCGCGCTGAAATACCTGCTTCCCGTGGGGAAGCCAATGCGGCATTCCAGTCAGTCTCGTCCAAGTCCCCCAAATCAGTCTCCCACTTCTCCTTCAATTTAAGTAGGGGGTCCGGAAGATTATTCAGTAGCTTCCGATACGTGAGTGATGTGGCACCTGTCTGTATAAAGTCGGTGAGCAGACGGTCTTCTAGCGGTGAAGATTCGGGGACTGTCGACCCTGGTTCAATAACTGTCATCAAAGCATGCCTTATTTGCACGTATCTGTAGGTTTCATTGGAGCCCAACTCGTACTGCTGCTGCAGTTGTGGGAAAGGGATCATCCCGTTGCTAGTCCATAGGTCCCCCACTGTTGTTATTCCAATATTATCCCACTGGGTAAATCCCTTACTAGATCTCAGGCAACCGAGTTGCTTTGCGTCCCACAATGGTGTAAGTTTAGTAATAACCCCGTTCCATTTGAGTCGTGTCTGCGCCTTATGCCAGAGCTGCACCGTGTGCCTGGTTGGGCCAAGCAGCTTCGCCGTGAGACCCCGGTTATATAGCGGGGCTAGGAGGCTGTGTGTACCTAATTGCGCTCTGTCTGCTAAATATGCCGGGTCGTTTTGCGGGGCATGGATCCACTGATTTAGCACCTTAAGCTGTGACGCCCAGTAATATAGTTGTATATTTGGCAGGGCTATTCCCCCGTCATACCATCCTCAATTACGTTTTGCATGTGCCACCCTGGCTGGGCGCTCTCCCCATAGTAGGCCTGTCATTGCCGCAGTTACTGTTCGAAAATAGGAAGGCGGCACCATATCCGGGGTGTTTTCTAATACATACAGGAGACGAGGTAGCGCCATCATTTTAAATAATGCCGCTCTACCCAGCAGAGTTAGAGGGAGGGTTTTCCAGTGTCTGACGTCTGCCTTTAGGCGAACAAGTGGTGGTAATAGGTTTAGTGTATAGAACATCTCCGAGTCTCGAGTAACGTGGATTCCCAGATATTTAAACGATGTATTTGCAATCGTCAACGGACAGTCATCAGGTAGGGTCGGGGCAGGACCCCATAAGACGTAGATGACCGATTTCGACCAATTAATCGTGTACCCGGAGGTTTTGCCATGTGTATCACAGAGCGCCAGTAATCTCGGGATACCGGCCTCCGGGTCAGACAAATAAATGAGCATGTCATCTGCATATAGGGAAACCCTATCCTCCCAATAATCTCCCCACTGCACTCCTTTCAGTAATGGCGTCGTCCTAAGGACTGTGGCCAACGGTTCTATGACCAACGCGAATATCAGGGGTGAGAGTGGACATCCCTGTCGCGTCCCTCTGGCCAGAGGGATATCTCGGGAAATGTGGCCATTGGCCGCTACGTGTGCGACTGGTTCCGTGTACAGTAGTCTTACCCAGGAAGTGAACCTGGGGCCAAAGCCCATATGTGCCAGGACCGCGAAGAGGTAGTTCCACTCCACCATGTCGAACGCCATCCTGGCATCCAAAGAGAGTATGGCCGCCGGGTCTGCTAGCGTATGTGCCCTAGCGAGAGCGCCGTGCACGCGCCTGAGGTTTAAAGCCGTGCTCCTATGTGGCATGAAGCCTGACTGGTCTGGATGGATCAAGTGTGAGAGGTGGGGCAACAGCCGATTGGCCAGCAATTTCGCCAAGATTTTTGCTTCGGCATTAAGAAGAGAAATCGGACGGTACGAAGTGCACTCTGTGGGTGGTTTCTCTGGTTTCGGAATGGCCACTATGGTAGCCCTTCGTTGATCCAAAGGTAACATGCCTCTCTCCCGACTCTCCACAAACATATCTAGTAAGGGCTTGCACAGTACATCTGTCATAGTCTGGTACCATTCGATCGGGATCCCATTGGGGCCCAGTGCCTTACCCGTATGTAGCGCGTTAATTGCCGTCCGTATCTCTTCCACCGACAAGTCAGTTTCCAGGTCGTCAACGGCCTCCTGTGGCAAAGTCTCCGTCCGCACATCAGTAAGTGCCGCTACCGCTGTTGCCTCTGTAACCTCCGCTTCCGGGGTGTATGCCCCCTGGAAGTGATCAGCCAGGATGTCTACAATTTCCGCGGGGCATGAGTGCATCCGCCCCTCCGCGTCTCTCAATTGCAGTATAGCCCTGCTGCCTTCCTTCTTTTTATCCAGCCATGCCAGGAGCTTACTAGCCTTGTCCCCTATATCACATATTCTGTGTGTTGTCATCTCTATATTCTCTACTGTCCGTCGCCGAAGGTGGTCGTCATGTAATTGTTGACAGATATGAAGCGCATGAAGCGCCTCCTCTGTCGGGTCTGCCATATGTTCCGCATTAGCCCTTTCCAACTGTAGTTCTAAATCTACCAATTCCTGTCGTTGCGTACGTTTATGTCCTGCTATCGTTGCTATCGCCTGTCCACGTAGCACTGTTTGTAGGCCTCCCACAAAGTCGAGGGTGATGGCACCGAGTCTGCATTTTCTGAAAAGTAATACTTGGTCGTTGTTTTCAAGGCCTTACGGATATGTGGAACTCTGAGATACCCAGGGTGAATTGGATAAACTCTTTTGCGCGTACTTTCAGAACATGACAAAGTGAGCGTCAGTGGGGAGTGGTCTGATATACCCCGGGGTCCAATCATCATGTCACTAATTATGAGGCGGCCCTCTCCCAGCGTGAGGAAGTAGTCAATACGGGACAAGCTATTGTGGGTTGCAGAGTAATAGGTGTATTGACGGCCTTCTGGGTGAAGATGCCGCCAAATGTCCCTTAGACCCTGTGCCTCCATAAATTCACTAAAGCGAGTTGGGCCAGCTGCCTGGGTTCTGACCGGGAATCTATCCTGTGTGTTGTTTGTTACAGCGTTAAAGTCTCCCCCCACCATTAGATCACCCTCCGGTAGTTCTAAGAGGAATTTACCCAGGTCCGGAAGTGCGGTTGCGTGCAACGCTGGTGGAATATATACAGATACTACGTTGAGGGGCGTCCCTTCCCATTGGCCACATGCCGCTGCAAAGCGGCCATGGTCATCAGTTTTAACGGTCTGTAGTATGAACCGGGATGACTTTTTCAGTAAAATCCCTGTCCCCCGGGACCCTGAAGTGAAGTCTGAGTGGACTATCATGTGGTAGCCACGTCTATCTAGTGCCTTGGTAGTGCCGCCTATTAGATGTGTTTCCTGCAGGAGGACCAGATCATGATTCAGCCTTTTAACACTTTGCAGGACTAACCCTCTCTTTATCTTGTCCCCCAGCTCCCTCACATTCCAGGACATCAATTGAAGTGGGGCCACTGGGCCTGAGTGGGGATTCCCCCCTAAATTATCAGTCTGCGCAGCTTGCGCCATTGCTTAAATGCAGAAATGGGGATGAACTCCACAGGAGACGTCATCAGTAACCACGGCCCATGACTAACCATAGAGCTGCCAGTGGTAGGCTGTAGTAGTGGGCCTGTCCTTGCCTTGGACTGAGGCCAACGCGACCGGCATGTGCCAACCAGCACATAGTGCCATGCAGTGTACCTCGCATATTCCTTAAGAGTCAAACAGTTTAAACAATCAACTTGTAACATACCCCCTGTCCCCCCTACGCCCCCCCACCCTGCCCCCCTGCAACACGGACCTTGAACTGCCCGCCACCCCAATTTAGCAGAGTGCCTAACCCATCCCACATAGAAACTCAAAGTTACTTGCTCGTTGGGGGAGAAGAACACTCCGGAGTCGGCGACCCCTCATACTCTCCTTGGAGGTCTTCAGCCCAGTGTCCATGGTAGCTCACCCGGAATCATTAGCACTATTAAATGTTCTCTCGTCCATCGGACTGTCATTCTATCGCCTCCACGTCTTCGTGAACACTGCCTCCCGTTGGTGAGCGACTCGCTGCCTCAGGACCAGTTGTCCGGACGTCCATCCGTCCATCCGTGCGTAGGTCTCTCATATTCCTGCCCGAACGGCGGGACTGGGAAGATGGTCTCCAGCCGTCCAGCCAGTCTCGTGCTACTTCCGGGTTATCAAAAAACCAAGTCTTGTTTTCGGCCACCACACGCAGTCTAGCTGGAAACAGCATGGAATATGGAATTTCTTTCTGTCTCAATTCTTTTTTAATGTCCAAAAACGTTTTCCGTTTGCGCGCCACCTCCGCTGTGTAGTCCGGGAAGAAGGCCAGAGTGGAGTTCTGTATCTTCACCGGAGGAGATACTCTTGCTGCTTGTAGGATGGCATCCCTATCTCGGAAGTTAAACAGCCTCGCTAAGATAGGTCTCGGGGAAGCCCCCTGTTTTGGCCGTCCTCCCGGCACTCTGTGTGCCCGCTCAACGGAGAAGAAGGTCGACAGTCCCTTAGGCTGGAGCTGAGATTTAATCAGGTTTTCCACAAAGAGATCAGTCGCCCTGGTGCCTTCAGATTCCGGAACTCCGAGGATTCGTATGTTGTTTCTTCGGGAGCGCCCTTCCTGGTCGTCCAGCTTTTCTTTCAGCGCCTTGTTCTCTGCCGTGATTTTCTCCATCGCAGTCTGTAACTCTGACACATCCTCCACTAGCGACTTCGTGACCAGTTCCAACGACCCCACCTTTTCAGCCATTTTGTGGAGATCCGCTCGGATGAGAGTTATCTCTGTGGAGATGGAGCCCACCGTGGTCTGTACCTGCGTCAGCGCCCTCATCACATCGTCCAACGTCGCTCTTTTCACCCCTGCGCCCTCCACCGTCCTTGTGGTGCTCGATCTTCCCTCCGTCAGGGGTGAGGCGTTTTTGTCGCAGGCGTACCGTTCGATACGAGTTTGTGTTGTGCCACTTTTGGAGCCCTTACCCGCCATAACTGCTGCTGTTCCTCAACTGACCGTCAGCACCGGGTGGTAATTACAAGGAGCTGACCGGGGGAGAGGGTGTCTGTTTGCGCGCCTTGTCCAGCTGCTATTGCAGCCTATATTCCACGTTCTCGCGTCCCGACAGCCGGGGGCCAGGTGGGGCGGGCTCCGCACGTGGGTTTCTGAGCTCCTGTCTGGGTAGCGCGGTGTGTGTGTTCACGGTGGGTGTCCGGTCCCTCACCAATGTGTATGTAACAATAGGCTCATGGAAGGCCGCAGTCACTTGAAGTTCGGTGGATGGCGCCCTCTCGCGGCGTCCTCTCATAAATTGCGCCCAGCGCTAAATGTGCTGCTATTGGCGCGGGGCAGTTGTGTATCTCGGCGCTATGGCAGGTACTGCCTCTTGACCGTTGCGATCCGTCCGACGTGCCACTTGTGTACCTGCTTCGCCAAACTCGAGATAGATAGTCCCTCGTGAGCCTGCCCTCCAATGACCAACAGAGAGATCGGGTCACATTTTAGCCAGGTTCATCTCCGTGTGTCAAGCCCCTTCATGTGTGCATCGCAGTGTCACTTGCAGGCTAGATCTATTGCCCGTCAGGCTCAACACGGGGCGAAGGAGGAGGGGGGGATCACTGTTCATTTTATGCCCCCTGAGAGTGGTGCTGATCCGAGGACTCCAACCTCTCCCCCTACCTCCGGTATGATGCGCTTCGCCTCCGCGCTGGCTCCCGGTCACCCGGCCGCGTCGCCGCCGTGTGCAGGGTATCGGCGGCGGCTTCCTGCGTTGTACCGCCGCCGGCGGTCCGTTTCCCGTTGGGGGTCCCCTCAGTCACTTGCAGGGTCGTCCGGGACACGCCGGCTGGATGCCTCAATGTCCACCCTCCGGTCGCCGACACTTCCGGTTTCACGCAGCCGGGCTGATGGCACTTCCGGTCGGGTACTGCGACGAGTGGGGTCCCCTGCTTCTGGCCGGCTTCTGGGGCGTCAGGATATGCGGTCGTAACTCCACCATCTAACGTCCGATTCGCATCGGAGTTTTTGCCGCCAGAGCCGCCCGGTCCTGGGCCTTCGATTCCTCCCTCAGAGTCCTGAATTGGTCACGGATCAGGGTACGGATGATAGGAGAGGCCGCTAGTCTCACGGAGCTAGCCCTCTAAGCTGCCGCCATGTTCGGCTGCAGGCCACGCCCCCCGGTCTCAGCATTATTAAAGGTAGAGCTATTGGCATTGCTCATTACATTTTTTTTTTTTTAAATCATAGATAAATGGCATTGTCATTTACATTGCCAATAGCTTAATCGTTGAATAAATGGCATTGTCATTTACATGGCCAATAGCATAATCGCTCACAAATGCATGACCTATTGCATTTACACCCACACCGAGTCACACACACAAAGCCACCCACACACACATACAGAGCCACCCACACAGAGCCCCAGACACACATACAGAGACACACACACACACACACAGAGACACACACACACAGAGCCACACACAGAGCCACACACACACAGAGCCCCACACACACACACACAGAGCCCCACACACACACAGAGCCCCACACACACTGAGCCCCACACACACAGAGCCCCCCCCACACACACACACACACAGAGCCCCACATACACACAGAGCCCCACACATACACAGAGCCCCCCACACACACAGAGCCCCCCACACAGACACACAGAGCCCCACACACACACAGAGCCCCCCACACACACACACAGAGCCCCCCCCCACACAGAGCCCCCCACACACACAGAGCCCCACACACACACACAGACCCCACACACACGGAGCCCCACACACACAGAGCCCCACACACACAGAGCCTCAAACAAACACACAGCCCCAGAGCCCCCCCCACACACACACAGTGCCCCCACACACACAGAGCCCCCACACACACAGAGGCCACACACACACACCCAGAGCCATACACACACCCAGAGCCACACACACACACCCAGAGCCACACACACACCCAGAGCCACATACACACACAGGAGAGCAAGCACAGCGAGGGGGCAGGGGAGCAAGCACAGCCAGGGGGCAGGGGAGAAAGCACAGCCAGGGGGCAGGGGAGCAAGCACAGCGAGGGGGCAGGGAAGCAAGCAGAGCAAGGGTGCAGGGAAGCAAGCACAGCGAGGGTGCAGGGAAGGAAGCACAGCGAGGGGGCAGACGCCCCCGAATCCGAAAAAGACGGGGCTTAAAGGGAGTGACGCCCCTCTCCTCCAATGGCTGGCCAGCATTTACGAGGCCAGCCAATGGAGAAGAGGGGCGGGTTCAAGCCCCCTACACTAAGAAACATAAAATCTCAGAGCTCCGCCCACTGCTTACGCAGTGCGACGGAGTCCTCGACCTAAAAAGCAATACTACAAGGCTCAAAATTATAAGCGTGGATCGCAAAAAAAGCAGGGTTAGCTGGAGATGTAGCACTCAGCATGGGGAAATATGAGTCATTTGTTTAAAGGGCCATTACAGTCGGTTGTAGCAGAATCACAACTATTTGTTATAAGAAGCATGTGTCCCCACAGCCCGCTATTGGGGGGCTGTGTCTTCACTCTCAGTATTTGTTACAAGTTTTCTAAAGTTCAAAATTCTTTCTCGTGGTTGCTTGAATGAGCTTCGTTCAACAATTTGCAAAGCAGCAGGATGCAGGACTTGGTAGGCTCCTTATGTCTAAAGTATTGAGACGAGACAGTTGGCACCTGCTATTTGTGTTTGTCTGGTGGTTCTGCATTGTAGTGCAATAATGTGCAGGTTTGGAAAACGCAGATATAGCAGGGAACAGGGCCTGTCCATTAGCGAGAGAGGGGAGCTCTGTTACTGTACCACTAGCGACAGAATGACTTGGTAAACTAAAGGTTTTTGGTCTTTCTGGACCATCTTGTGCCCGTCTAGATGGTTCAAATGTTAGCACTGTTAACCTTACCGTTCTTCCTCTAAGTTTGCTTCTTTTGAACATCTTCAGCCAATCTGACCTTGTTGGTATTTACGGACAGCCGGTTCCTGGCTGCTACTGTTGTTCAGGTACCTCAAATCTCTTGCACAAAACATTGGTGAAATATGCATATGGCTTTGAGTTTTATTAGTTTTTCCTTTAGGGTCTTGCGGAGAACTTTCAAAGTTAGGTGTTTGCAATGGTACTTCTTCAGTGGTACCTTCATATACTTACTTTCATCACCCTCAGCATACCAGTAGCTTCTGAACTTCACCTCCACGATTACCTCACTAATATTACCTCACTATTCCCCTGAACTCAAATGAAATACATTAAGCTAAGTAAGGTAAGTTTAGGCATAGGAAAAGGCGGCTTTTGCCATCCCCTGCGCTGCCCACAAATAGGTTGCCTAGCACCTTACACAATCTTTGCACCAAGGTTTAGAGGTGTCTGCCTGAGTTCTAGAATAAGATTTGTATTGGAAACATACCTTTCCAGTACAAAATCCCATGTGTAGACAAAGTCCGATACATTCCTCAGCTGCAGGGCACGGGCCGGGTCCAGTCGTCCCCTGAGGTGCTGAGCAGCCGTCACTGAGGAGACCCTCCCAGGCCTTCCCTAAGGACAGCCGACGAGCGAGTCTAGGCCCCTGGGACTTCTCTGCGGACTGGGGGCTGCTGCGTCCCTGCACGGAGCTCCATCACATAAGGTAGGAACAGAGCCCCCTTCTCAACGAGCCCTCCCCGAGGCTGAGGGGTAGGATGAGGTGGGGGGCCTCACCAGCCAAATGTGCAGGCTTGTCAAAAGAAGCACTGTTTCCAGTGCACTTGTATTAGGTTTTTTCTTAGTTTAAGATTTTAATTCGGGAACAATGTGTGTTGTGGGATGATAAACAGTAATCGGGAGTATGTGTGTTAGGAGGCATGTCTTTCTGATAGTCCTCGCCCCTACTTAACAAAAATGTGTGACGTTTGTTCTCAGAAATGCAACAAGAACGAATATACGTATTGTGTTCTGAAAAGTGATTTTAAAGTGATGCAGGTTTATTATTGAGGTTTAAAGAGCGTGGAGTTCATTGCAGCTCGCCTTGCCCGCACGTCACAGCGCCTTCCCGGGGCCCCGTGCTGAGCAGCCCCCTCAGACTCAGTCATACATTCATCCTGTCAGAGGGGTTGCGCAGTCTCTCCACACTGCCGCTTTTCTCTGACTCCACACCTGTAGAAGGGGCTGCAGGAGGGGTGCGTTCTTGAAACTTTAAATGCTCATTATTGCTGCTCTCTCGGGAATGTTGAGGGGCTTGATGGAAACAAGATGTTTGCCAGGAACAGGGACTGAACCCTCCGCTGACCCGCGGCAGGGGGGACTATTTTGTTGGCAGTGTGCCCGTTTTGAACAGCAACAGCGATGAATGTCAAATTGTAAGAGGCATTTGAGTTGCCAGTCATTTCTGTATAAAAAGTATAAAAGCAGCTCTTTTGAGAGGTACCTGTTTCTGGATACCGGAGTGAGTGTATTACCCCTGCTGAAAAACGCTGTTACTATTTAGGACTAGAAGTAAGTCGGGCTTCTCTGCCCACCCGCACTGGTACTGTCCAAGGAACCATCTAGACCCCTGGTATTGCCCCGTTCAAGCGTCCCCCCCCTACTAAACCGCATTGGTACTGACCTGCACCTCTGCCCGGGAGTGATGATACTCTCATATTAGAAGTATAATACTGCTGCTGAGAAGCCATGATACTCTCCCACTGAGAGTATAGCAGTCCTGCTGATAAATGCGGATACTCTCCCATTGCAAAGTTCAGTAGCCATGCTATGGAGTGCTGGTATTTCGTATTATATTAAAAGTGTAAGAGTTCTGCTAAGGGGTGCTAGTACTCTCCCCCATTAAAAGTATAGCTGCCCTGCATCACCACCACTGTATGTGTGGAGTAGGGTCACGTGTGCATACACACGCAGACGTTCCTTGCACAAATATTACAAGCACAAACACACATTACCATTGCACTCCCGAAAACGGCAGAGACGAGATGGTCGGCGGGCAGAAATGGCTGCCGCAAAGCTCTGAAATTTTCGGAATCGGGGGCGTGTTTTTTGGTGAGTGACAAATGACGTCACAGATAGAAAGAAGCTTAAAAAAACGCCCCCGAATCCTAAAAAGACGGGGCTTGAACCGAGTGACGCCCCTCTCCTCCAATGGCTGGCCTCCGTTTAGGAAGCCAGCCAATGGAGAAGAGGGACGGGTTCCAAGCCCCCTCTAAGAAACATTAAATCTTCGGAGCTCCGCCCACTGCTTACGCAGTGCGACGGAGTCCTCGACCTAAAAAGGGCATTGGAGTGGTGAACGAATGGTGGTAATGCTGGCACATTACTCATGTAGTAAGTACTGGGGTGAGTAGAGTAATGAAGACTACCTGTAAGTAATCCAAGCATTTGCTTCGATACAATGGTGGAGAAAGTTTACTGCAGCATGTGAAAGAAAAAGGCACATCTCCATATTTCACGCGAGTACAGGAAGAATGTTTCCCCACTGGCAAGAAACTTTCTTTTAAAGAAAGACATTAAAAGAAAAGTCTTCGATTTTGCATATTTCCACCGTGTGTACCCCTGTGGATTTTTTTTCCCAATGTGGACAATCCATTAGAGTAAGGGTTCTGCCAATAGTGTATGATTGTAACTCTACAAGTTGTATAGCTTATCGTATGTTTTCTTACTGGATGATGTGAATCAGCAAAAATTCTCTCATCTCTGCAAATATTCAACTTGTGCAGATTTCAAAGTAATAGCCAGGTGTACTATAACACTGGTCAAATTGTGACCAGTATTTTTGTCACCACTGTTGAATTTTGCAAACCAACCTAAGAACCAAATGGTTGGCTCCCAAATTCTAAATCGGAGTCAGTCGCCGTTCATCCAATCTCATTAATATTCATGAGGTAAGTTGCAAACTGTAAATCACTCTAATTGGCCGCAATCACATGGATGGTAGCCTGCAAGGATCAACAGATCATCAGGCCTGTGATTGTGTTTTGATAAAAAAAACTTTTTTTTAATGCAGGCCAATTTCATTAAAGGAAACAGGACGGTGTATAAAAACATGTTTTTTTCAAAACCTTTCAATGAGGTTTGGCAGAGGTCCTGTGATCCAGTGCCTACTCTGTTTGAAGGTTTGTCAACATTCACAAAGAGGCAGAGGGGAAGGGGCCAAAGGGGACCCTTTGACTTTTGCAAATGGATTATGAGCCTAACTTGCCGGTCGATAACTTTTCAAAGGGTTGAGACTGGAGCCACAGGTGCAAATCATTGCTGCATCTCATTTGAAATCACTATTTGGTAGAGGCACCCACGGCACGGCCCTTCCAAAAAGCAATTCAGTATGGAGCCGCAAATCCATTTTAGAAATCTGTAAAAATGCACAAGCTCCTAAAATGTCTTTTAGTGATTTCAGGGTTGTAGACAGTGATTTGAACATTTTGCGACAGTAAAAACTTTTAACACATCTGGTGCTTAGACTTTTTTGTGACTGACAGAGTGACTGTTCTGTCAGTTGTGAACCACCTGAATCTTATCTCAATACCCTTCCCCTGCCCCAAACCTATGTCAGATATGGAAGTTGTATAAAGGAATTAAAATATGTGGCTAGAAAGATCAGACAAGCTCCACGTGCAATCCTAGTCAGTGCTGGGCTATATTTTATAATGTAGTATTACTATAAAAATGTTTTGCAATATACCACCTATTTGCCCTTTCTTGCCACATAATTTACTCACCCTTGCCACATACTTTGGTGTTTCCCTGAGGCATAATGCCAGTGGCCCTGACTATAGACTAAAAAAATGGGATGGAATGAATGTTTTAACACCAACCCTATGATGCAGGAAGCATGATCTGCGGGTTGGTTCAAGATTTTCTTTTTATAGGGCTTTCGGCTTTATGTGCAGTACTGAAAGCAAACATGCAAAAAAATCCAGTGCATCTGGGTCTGGCAAGATTGGGAAGCGTCATTTCACCGCAGCAGCAAATTATGTAAGCATCTATTTATCCCACCCTGACTAAGAGCACTGCCCACTTTCAACTGGGGAGTTTCCCAGTGCTCTGTATGGCCAGTCCAAACCTAGTGATCGGTCTGCCTTTAGTTCATCACATTTCAATGTTGCCTTACCACTTGTTTCCTTGAAAGGAGTGTCCCCACTGGACACCACATGCATGGCAATTATGAGATGCCATGCATATGCAAATAACCGCAGCTGAAGATCAAATGAAGCATGCAAATAATTTTTATATGTTTAAAAATAAAGTTGATTTTAATGGAGCGGTGAGAGTTACAGTCGCAATATTCCATGGAGCCGTACACTGCAGGACTGCTTGCTCAGCAAACAACCAGACTACACTGAAAACAATTCTAGGTCCTGTCTCAAAGGCCAATGATGCCACTCAATCTTGGAACATAAATCCTGCTCATATTCTGGGCTCGCGCAAGGGGCGCAAGGCTTCCGCACCTGTTGTGGGTATTAACAAAACATCTCGAGCTCTTGCGCGACGCGGACTAATGAGCGAGCTTCACGAGCTGTGGAACGCAGCATCTGAAGGAACTGCGGCCCATCTCCAAGAAACCGGGCCAAGAATCCGGGCCAAGTTTGGAATAACGAACGATATGTGCCCTGAGAGGAACGTGGATGTGACGAATGGCGAAGCCAGGCTCACTTGCCGTCCAAAGGTCCCATGAAATGTAGCCTCTCATATTTCCACAGTAGCCAGGATGTTTAATGAGATCAGTTCTGGCTGGGGAAACACGTCAGACTCAGCGAGATCCCGCCCAAGAGATTGGTAGCATGACCACTGACTATTATAACGATTTTCATTTATACTAATTTCCCAAAATAAAATAAAAAATCACAGCTAATTGCCCACGCTTATGTGCAGATTAATGACTTTTTCCAACCACGAAACTTTAAAGTGTATATCTTTCCAAAGATATGCACCAGTCGTAGCTTTCTAGGTGAATTTCATTTTCTGTTAAGGCGCTGGTATTTGAACAGTGTGCATGCAGTTAGTTATATGCAGGAAGTAACAGCACGCTTTGAATGCAAGCACCTTTGTGCAATCACACTTCTATTTCTCCACGGGGAACATTTTCAAAATACTTAAATTCTTCACAGAAAGCAGAAAGGGCAAGGCTATATCTTGGAGCTAGTCTAATTGAGCGGATTTGTCGATCCTAGTCACATGGCCACAATGTTGTCTATAGAATTCCCTCGCAAGTAACCATTATGAGAGCACTTGCTTCCATGTTGAGGGATGTGGTGGAATCATGTTTCCACACACTTATGCGAGAACTCTTTAATTTATCTTATTAGAGCAAAAATAAACTTAAGTGGCATAGTTTAGTCTAAAAAAGGAACTTAAATGGTGATGTGCAGGGCTAACTTACTTAACATTGTCTCTCCTCCGTTGGTGAGAAAAACAGACTATGAGGAGAGAGGGCATCTATGGAGCTCTACTCTTGGCAATGTACAAGGGGCCAGACGTACGCACATTGAATTTGCTAAAAATTGTCGTAATTTGCACTCTAACTTTTAGCGAATTCAACTGTATTTTAAAAACTGACCTATACAGGGCTGGACTAGCCATAGAGGGCACTAGGCGTTTCTCCAGTGGGTCGCCAAGGTGCGGGCCGGTTTTAGACCCCTGTGGGGGCGTTTTTGTTATCGGGGGCTGGTTTTACAGCACAGCTGCAATTTCAACCCCTAGCAACAAAAGCGGCACAAAGTTTTCTGCTAGCACCCCAACCCCCTCAGCCCCTCAGGCCTGTCTGAGCTCTTTGCTAGGGCCAGTTTCGATTCCCTGTCCGACCCTGGACTACTACACTAATTGGTCTGTTCACAAAATACTGATTACAATGGGTCACAATTGACCTCCCTCATGAATATTAACCACTTCGGCGCTCATGACGAGCTGAGCTCGTCATGAGTCGTGCCGCTCGCACGCTGATGACGAGCTCAGCTCGTCATGTAACGCGGCTTTTTTAAAAAAGCCGCGTAGCGTGAAAATCGCCGCAGCACGCATGCGGTTAATAAGGTAGGTTGTAAATTGTGAGCAACTATGATTCACTGTTATCACACGAATGGTGGCCTGCTGGGGTGAGCAGACCACTGATGGAGCAAGGTTGCGCACGTAAAGCGACTTGCCGTTCTTAGCCCTCTCGAAATAATTTGTAATGTACTAATTAACATGTTTCTTCTTACTAATATTGTACCACATGACATTACTAGTATCTAGGGGAAGCTCGCCTATGTGTTTTTATTAACGAGTAACTTGAGTGCACTAAAATGGCCGTCACAAACGCGGAATCTGTACTGCGCATGAGTCTGTCACACACAAGTGACATGATGTATTCTCTCTGTTTGGTGGGAATTTTTTGCTTCTGTGAACTAGAACTAAGATGGCTGTTCATGTTCTACATACTAAAGCGCCTGCTGCTCCTTTTACTAAACATTGTTCATTCTGCTTAAACTCTAATGCAATAGTTAAAATAAAGTAATGGGAATAGATTAGAGATAAGTGGTATACAGTGCATTCATTTATTCCTTGTTATAAAACTGTTTCTCTTCTATTTTGCATGTATCGTACTTTGGGCCTGACATGTACTTCTGCACTCCATCTTTGGAAGAACTATACCTGTGCTAAAATCCCTGAATCACTGACATTGAAACCCGGTCAAGTCTTGACGTGCTAGAAGATATGCCTGGGAGCGCAACCTCTTAACTCCACAAAAGGAAGCTGGACTGTACAAACTATAATACAATGTTATTGATATTGATACATTCACTGCCGGGTAGAATAAAAGTGCATGGGAAAATAAAGTTTTGGGCGGGAATGCTAATTTCAATATTTGAAACAGGTGATCTCATAACTGGCATGGTGTGATGACCTTTCCTCGTCTTTTGACCAATCAAATTGTGGGAATACACAAATTTGCAACATTTGGGGGTGGTACACTGGCCTGGAAAATGGTATAACTAAGGTAGGCTTAGCTAGCTAGATTGTCCGACTTGTCCGAATAGCTGACCTGTCACTGACCCAATGCACTCAATAGAGGATCGAGAGCAGAGGTGCTGGCGGAGCACTCTGTCAGAAGATTCAGGAGCAGAGGTGCTGGCAGAGCACTCTGTCAGAAGATTCGATAACCTAATCGGGGTTGAGGAGGAGTATCGATATCCCAATCGGGGTTCTAAGGGAGAAGATTTCCACAACCCAATCGTGGTCCGACTGTTAGCCGCAGTGAGGGGTGTGACGCAGGCATTGCACTTACCTGAAGGTACCTGGTTCAGGCTGCATCCATCCTAATTTGGCTTTCACCTGTCCTGATCTGCACCTGTGCTGTCTACTGACACCTGAACCTTCGGGAGACTTGTTCTTTATTTCCAAGCCCGTGGCCAGGGTTGGTCTTCATACCATTCTAGGTAAATATACATCCGTGTGAGTTCGTCATTATATTGTTTCCTTTTCTTTACCCTCCCTATGTTCAAATGCTTAACAACAGCTCTCATCAAATCTTTGCATATTTTGCTTTAATCATTGTCTTTCTAATTGAACAAGCTCTTATTGAACTGGTATGGACTCTGACATTTAAGAATTTACATAGATAAAGCGTTTAAACCTTTCCAGAGTCTGTGGTTATTTAAAGGTAAATGCAATGTTGTTATGCTATCTATTATGCTAACACCCTTGATCCCTTAGGACTTTAGGTACCAGAGACAAGGATTGGTAAGTCAATGGTATAGGTCCTAGTAGATAAAACGTTAACTTGGTAAGAGCGTGTAAAGAGTCACCTGCTCAAAGTGAATAGGTATATGTTGATGTTATTTTATGGGTCCAGGTGAGTATGGTAAAACCCGAGCAGGTGAAACTCGGCGCGCGCTCTATCACCACCATATTTGTAATTGCTTTTAAACAAAGAGGAACATTTGTAAAACTTTTCTTAGCAGTGGCTGCTCCTTAAAATATCTATTTTGGACCATCCACAAAGGAAATGGGTTCCGTGGAGAATCCGTCTTGTTTGCAAATGGGTTACTACCTACTTTGAGGTATTGGCTAAATCTTAATGTTTTGCACCGACAGTTCGGACACAAAACATTAATACATACTGTAAGGAATTGCTATTTGGAAGGGATGCGCTAAATATGCCCCTTCCGAATAGCGATTCCGTATGATTTTCCAAGCCCATTTAATTATATGGTGACATGTTACCACATCATAAAATGGGTTAGTACTAGGCCGGGGCAATGGCATAGCAAGGGGGTGCAGACCACCCTGGGCCGCAAGAGTTTTGGAGGCGGGGGACTCCCCCACCCCCCGCTCTTACCTGCGGCCATCACGGGGTGGCAAATGCAGGAATCGCCAGCAACCCCCGACCCCCCGCTACTACTTGCGGCCACCCCGGGGTGGCAATTGCAGGGGCCACCACGGGTGGCAAAAGGTCTGTCTACGCCACTGGGCCTGGGCAGAGTTTTGCTCCATCAAGTGACCCAAAAACTCAGCTGTGCTACGTGGAGTTCCGCAAGCAGCAGAATGCGATAGGTTACACTGTTTGCACTGATCTTTAGAGGCAGGTATTTGTCTCATGCTGGAAAATCAGCGCGGATGGCACCAGGCACAGCACAAGAGGGAGCTGATTCTTTTTGCTGCTCGAGTACATTTTCTACTTGAACAGCAGCTTCCTCTGCATGAATGGATGGTTTCTTAACACGACCATCCACGCCCGCCCGCGCTGAGAAATCTCTCTTAGAGGTGGTCTAGCATTGTATTTTCCACGCTCGTGCTCGCCAACTTAATGTTGTCGAGTGCGAGCGGGGGGAAAAACTCCACTCCTCGAACGCATGCTCTGCAGAGTGCGGAAAACTCCACAAACTCTTCGAACAGAGCGGCGATCACCACCCAGGTATAGTTAGTACATTCGAAAAACACATTTTCTTGCTGCACATCCTGAGATTTAACAAATTGCAGAGTTTGAGGCACACTTTTAGAAAGGGGGAATTTCTCTGTGCTTATGACTTTTGTGCTTTGTAGCCTGACTCCAACCCATATCTGGGCCTGGTTGACAGCTACACTTTGGGCATACTTTCCAGACAGCCTCAACACAGGAAGAGTCGGGTGTGACTGGGTTACATCTGCATACTGTTAGTCTTCCTGGGTTAGGAGGGAGGGAGACCGGGTGCACTTACATTTGTATAGCCTATGTCCTGCCCTCCCACAAAGGGCCTACTGATCACTGAAGCCAGGGCTAGGGTTGAAAGGGAGTGTTGTGCACTTCTAATGCATCTTTTGAAGTTACCTCTTGAACAAAGGCATTTTGAAGTATAGATACAGGGGCCCTGACCCCATGTTTTAAGAGCACTTTTAGATCTGGAACAAACCTCTGTCAGAAGGACTACTGTGCTGTTTACAGAGCTCATATATGCTTCTATTCTACTGTTGCATTGCTGCCTGCTAATTGCTGGGTGGAATAAAGGACTCACTGGATTGCTCCTCTGTTTGTTTCCCTGTTGCCAGCTGCTTCTTGACCCTGTTCTACCAAGGTAGCGTGGCGTCGTCAGGAGGAACCGCCATTTGAACTGCTTGCTTTGTTATATATTGGCCTGCCTGCCTGTTAGGTTTCTGGAGAGACTGCCACCCTGCAATATGAACTCTTGTGGTAGCTTGCCAACGTGCCCTGTGTACCCCTTTGTGTCCTCCTGGAACTGGTGCCTGCCCCAGAATAGGGCTCAGGACTCTAGGTCCAGCCCTCGCAGTCTCTACCATCAGCACGTGGTGAGCGCTGGTTATTGCTTTCTTTTTCCTCTTAGGACCGTGCATGTTGAGCGCCTTGTTTCTTATATGAGGAGAGTGGGAACGGTATACAACAAGCCGAACCCTGTACCTCCTGAAGACAAGAGAACCGAAAAGCAGTTCGACTATGTGCTCTGGGTTTTTAACAAACAAATCTGCACCTTGGGCCTCCAGCTCACCTGAAACACCTCCCAACTTTACTGGTTGCCGAGGAGACGTGGAATGTCTCCGTTGCGTCGGCGCCACTTCAGCCCGGACGGTTGATCAGCACGACATTTGCCCACATCGGTGTCCCCACCAAGAAAGCCCCCCGTTGCAGGACCCGAGAGGCCTGAGTGTCTCGCTACAGCTTATTGTGGAAACACCCCTACCCCCATGTTGGAGCTCCTTCATCCCGGTGGCCCACTTGACAGGTACTGTGCAAAGCAGCCAACTGGGGGTTATGAGTCTATGTTCGGGAGCAATCTGAACTCTCCCACGCAAATATGGTGGGAGTAGGCCCTTGTTACCATGGATATTGTCCGGTGTGCTTGGTGGAGCATGGCCATCTCCAGGAGTAGCGGGTTCCGCTGTTGATCCCCGATGGGATTTTGCTACGTCATAAAGGAAGTGCACCAATCCTTATTGTTTAATTTGTTGGACAAGTGCTAGCTCCGCAAGCACCAGGCTCCCTATTGTTTATTGCTGATAATAAGTTCCTGAGAAAAGGAGCAGTGGAATCCTTTCTGTTTCACTTTTGAACAAGTGCTATCACTTCTAGCGCAAGAATAGTACTGAAACTGACCATTTGCATGTTATCTGAAGAAGTAACTGCATACTGATCATTTTTCTATGAGTAATTAAGTGCATTCATTGTAACACCGAGCCATTACATAGTTTGCAAAGTATTTATGTGATGTCAGTAATGTGAGGCTTTAACAGCATATATCTAGAAAAGTATACAAGCATTATCGTTGTACCTTTGTTTGCTTCAAGATCTCCACTTTGGTATCCAAACTTAACTGCTGCATTTCATATTATAATGTATGTTGTTTTGATTCTTGCATTGACAGGATAATGAGTACTATTTCAGTAATTGCATGATATGCATAGTACTTATGATTCATGTATTTTTTTCCTTAGGGTATGTGCAATATATACTATATATTTTTATATATTCCGGTGTGGAGTCTCTATTGTGGTGTATTCACTGTGTTATTGTGTGTGTGTTGTGCAAAAGCTTTACACTTTGCATGTGATGATAAGCTTGACTGCTCTGCGACAAGCTGCAAGAGGGTGATATAGTTGGTGTGTAACTTACTTTCTCTGACTAGAGTGGTGGGTTCTGACTAGCTTAGGCGCTTGCAAACCCTAGCCAACCAGAAACTACATTTGTAACCAAGATCTATAACTCAAGGCTGTGCCTGTGTGTGGGACGTAGAAGAATAACACAAAAGAGATAGATGGAATGCTTCAATTAATGTTACTGGTAACTGCTAGGATTTCATTGAAGTAAAAAAAAAATTGTGCCCACTATGCTAGTCTAGACAGCGTGCATGTATTCACGGTCACAGTGAGAACGAGACTCACATCTCGGTGTATGCACCTGCTGTCGTAACATAACTGACAGCAAATACATAGCTTTTTCTTAATATAGTATTCTATCTTCCTTGCATCTATCTTCTTGTTCTTTCAACCCTAATTCTCTTTATTAATTGACTGAGTTTCTAGATGTACTTTTGTCAAAATGTTTTTCAGATTAATCGAAGTAATAGAATGTTAACTCAAAATCTTAGAGGACGGAATTCATGGAATATCATCTTTCAATTGTCTCTGAATTTCCACCTGATTCTGATGGGAGAGAGCATCAGTGTTACCATTATTGGGGCCTAGCCAGTAGTTTAATATAAAATCATAGTTAGGAGAGAACAATGTCCACCTTAGTTGGCGAGGAATGAATGCTCAAGCTGAAAATGTCTGGGATCTTGAACAACTTCTATAGTGTGTTGGCCCCTATCAAGTAATACCGCCACTCGCCAAAAGACATTTTGATGATCAGAAGTTTCTTAATATATTTTACCTCTGCTAACAAGAATCTGTTAGAAAAATAAGCCACAGGTGAATCCGTCCAGTGTTCAGGTATCTCTGCGATAAAACACAGACTATGCCATGATATAACGCATCTGTTTCCAGAATAAAAGGATATTCTACATTAAGCTGTTGTAAAATAATGGGGGTAGAAAACATCCTTTTTGGAGGGCATGGCCCTTTCAGACTTTTTTCACCAAATAAAACTACTACCTCACGTGGTAGCTTGGTATGGGGGTCTTATGACTTCAGAAAACTGATGAACGAACCTAATATAAAAACAAAGCCCAAAACTCTAAATATATTGGTAAAAGAATCGCTCTGTTTCTTTACGAAAAAAAACTAATGCTCAAGAAATTTTATAAATTTGAAAGGCTTTAACTGCTAAGTCAAATGTTTAAAAATGTTCACAGATAGTTTCCAAAACAGTTTGCTTGCCAGAATATTTCTCTATATTCAAAATGCTCTACAGCAAACTCCAAAGAAAGTATTAGTTTTCCAATGAATCCAAGATCAAGGGTTCTGGCTAGAGCAAAATTGCATTTCTGAAATGTACTAAGCTTTTTTGCAATGCTGCACTGACTCTCTATGAACACCTCTAACCTCTCTGCCCACAAAATAAACTCGGCATGGGCATGTTTGGAGTACAGTGCACACTTCTTTACTCTCAAACTGCAAGTAGTTAGAATCCACACAAATAGTAAATATTGACCACCACTTAAAAAAATACTTTCTTGCACACCCCGTTTTTCCGATTTTTTTAAAAACACTCCAAAACTTTGCAACATTTCAGGTATTTCCTCAGTTCCCACAGGGGAAAATCACAAACCCTGGGTATGTTTACAATCCTCAACATGTGGACAAATTAAAATAATTATTTTAATTTACGTTGAAAATTCATGTTTTGAGAGGCTATTATCTGGGATCTCATAAATGATGTTATTTTACAACTATTTAACATGTAAAAACAAAATCCCTTGCAGGCACCTTTACCTAGGAAAAACATAGTGAAAGTGGCATTTTCAAAATTGTAAATTAAAATCACACAAGGCCAAGAGAGAGATTTATTCATCCCAATTCCAATTACACCAAACATAAACAGGTTACCTGTTCCCATTTGGAAATTTCAGCTTATTAAATGTAATTGGGTAATGTCAATGCTAGTGGGAGAGGTAGAACTTTAAGTAGTAAAAAAAAATGTAAGAGTTTTGTTACTACCAGGACATGTAAAGCTTATAAGTACATGTCCAACTTTTTAAATACACTGCACCCTGCCCTCTGGTCTGTGCAGGGCCTACCCTATGTGTGCCTTATATGTATTAAAAAGCAGGTTTGGGCCTGTCAAAAGCTTATTTTGTCAGGTTGAAATGGCAGTTTAAACCTGCACTCACAGGTTGCAACGGCAGGCCTGAGACAGGTTTAAATAGGGCTACTGTAGAGGGTGGTACAATGAGCATTGCAGGCCTACATGTAGCATTTCATTTACAGGCTCTGGGTACATGTAATACCACTTAACTAGGGGCTTATAAATAAATTAAATATGCCAGTTTGGATAAGCCAATTTTACCATATTAGAGGGAGTAAGCACACACCTTAGCACTGATTAGCAGTGGTAAAGTGCAAAGAGTTCTAAGGCCAGCAAAAACGAGATCACCAAAAATGGACGAGGAAGGCAAAACGTTTGGGGGAAGACCACACTAAGACTGACAGGTCTAACAGTAGCACATTCTTGAGAGAGCCCGGTAGTAGGTCTCACTGAATACAGTCTAATAGCGATTGGAAACAGGAGATATGGAATGGCGATGATGTGCATGAATACATCGTTAGACATCCTTTATTAGACCCTGGACTATCAGTCACTTTGCCTACACATTTGTTACAACCAGCAAAGGAGAAAAAAAGCCATACGATGTATTTGTATTGCATATAAACTGTTAGAACATGGATTGTGGGGCTACTATATACTGAAACTGCATACAATTATAAGCTCGTCTCTAGTATCTTGTCTTCTGAAATGTGGTCTTTATTTCCCTGTTTTGGACCGAGTTAAGATATATGTGTTAGAATGTACATATGTCACTGTGTTATAGCAGGTAAGATAGCTCAGTGTGTGAAGGCACCCTCTGCAGAGTGCTCTGTGCAATCTGCATGTGTCGTCTTCCAACACAGCCAGAATAACTCAAGTGGTTATTGTGTCTGCTGTAGAACAGTGTGTGCAATCTGTAAATCTGTGCTCACAGCCAGCTTAGTGGGTTTATGCATTTGTCTCAGAAAGGCAAGTCTAACCTACAAGTTGCATGTTCTAATTCTGCTACGGTAGCTCAATGGGTTATAAACTTCCCGTATTTAGGGATTACATTTGACGATCAAGGCTCTTGGTTTCCACAAATTTTAGCAAAAAGCAATGCCTTGGTGAGATCGACTTCTGCTGTTTTGGGATTTGCACGTAATTTAGGAGCAAGACGCATGCAAGCCCTTTTTAAAATATACGGTGCGAAATGCGTCTCCCTCGCAATGTATGGTGCTGATATTTGGGGAATTAGGAATGTGAAAGCAATCCAGGCGGTGGAGGACAAGTTTCTTAGAAACATTTTATGTGTCCCACAATCTACAGCTGGCTATATCGTTCATCAAGAGTGTGGGGCTAGTTTTGTGGAAGATCAAATTACCATGGCACTCCTTTTAAAATGGATTTCGACCTGGCTGAACCCAGAACTGGGGTTAAATCAGGAAATCTTTAAAGATTGCTTAGCCCTTGACCATGGGAATCGTATCCCGTGGCTCAGATATGTCTATAACATGACAGTGTTATTGGGTCGACCTGAGTTATACAATTCGCCCGAGAAACTGTCGAAGGTGGACATTAAATGGGTTAAGGATTCTTATCTTTTAATGGCCGCTACAGCCAGAGAGGATAGGGAGCTGGTTAAGTCGACAGTAAGAGCCCATCAATTGCGGAAAACTACCCTGACCATCGAACCCTATCTGGTTATTGTTACAAACCCCAATCATCGTTTTTTACTGACCAGATTTAGGTTGAACCAAGTTCATTCGCTGTTCGCAGAGTTACTTGGTTGGAAGAGGATGGAAGAACTGGGGGTTTGTTCATGTGATGACTCCTCCACTCAGGATACAATGCATTTTATTCTTTTCTGCAAGCACCTGACGGTCATCAGGAAGCGTTTCATCCTCCCAATCCTAGCTAATAAAGGCTTTCTTCAGGCCAAGCCTACACTTCTATATCTCCAGCTGTTATCAAATGTGTGGGAAATTTTTAATGTTGCTAGCTTCCTCACCACAGCCGTAGGAATTATGAGAAAATTTAGGTTAAGTTTAATTGGCCCAAATGCACTTTAACTGAATTAAATGAATGTCTGCAACGTCTCAGTTTAGTAATAAGGTTTTATGAAATTTGCCCAACGTGAATTTGAATATATTGCACTGTGTCTTAAATTTTATGGAAATTGTTACAATTTTTAATCTGTAATCAACGATTTTACAAATTTTTGGTATAACATGATAGCATACTTTTATGGTTTTAAAACAAACTGAATAAAGTACTTTGACTGACTGGGTTATAAACTTGCTGTAAAGGTCTGCATGTAATGCGCTGGTCTGCAGAAGAGAATGGTTCAAATCCTAGCAGCTGTCCTTATTTTCTGTCAAAATTGTTATATTGAGTTTAATTAAACAAGGTAACACCTTGTATTTGTAGCACTTTGAAAAGGAAGAAACATTGTATGCTACGCTATATAAATAACAACGCTATTAACCTTTTTGGAACCCCAACAAGGAACAGTAGCAAATTAGTATAATTGAGCAGGAAAGTAGATAACATTTGTCATTAACAAAAAAAAAGTATGCGTTCTGTGCTAAAAACTTGGCTATAATTAGAATGATTATTGGTACACCCTGCCATACAGAGCATCCTAGAAGCACGTTAGTTCCCTTTTTTACCTCTAGCATTTTTTTGTGGTTTCAAGGTGCCTATTTGGAAAAGACAAATTTTTCTCAAGCAGCTTAAAAAGCATTCTGTATTCAAAGGTCTCCCTTGAGCACATTTGACTTGTGCCATGAGGCAGCGTTTAAACTAGGAGGGGTGCCAGTTCTTCTGAAAAAAGGGTATTAGTTGCGCACCACCAGGTCGGCAAGTACGAGAGGGCTTTGTACATCTGTTTTTCCTCCTCGTTTACTACCGCTAAAATCCCAGTAGTCTTTGTGAAAACCAGGTGGTTCATATGACTTTGAGCTGTCTGCTGCTGATTTGAAGGCAGTGCTTAATTTGTAATAAGTAAAATAAATAATAATCTATATATATAAAAACGAATGTATTTCTGTCTGTTTGTCCTTTATGCATTACTACACCTTTCATCCGATCGGCATGAAACTTTGGGAAGTTGTTGAGTACACTCCCGCAAAGGATTCTGGCAAAAGAAAAAGAAAAAAAAGAAAAAAATTGTTCAATATCCGCCCCCCCGGGTCCCCAGGGCCCTCATAATCTTTTCAATACTGAACGTTTACAGTTTCCGGTACGACTCGCTTTTGCAATGACCATCAACAAAGCACAAGGACAATCGCTGCAAGTGTGTGAACTAGATTTGGAAAATCCGTACTTCTCACATGGACAACTGTATGTGGCCATCTCACGCGTTGGAAAACCCTCTGATTTATTCGTGTACGCACCAGACGGAAAAACAAAAAATACAGTGTATCCACAAGCACTCGAATAAATAAACAGAATTAAAACCATACTTTAAAATGTTTTCCATATTAAAATGAATAAGTTTCAATAAAAATGACACAATGTAAATTGAATGTTATCATAACAAGTTTCCTTAAATTTCCTTTCTTCTGAGATCGCGGCAATGCGCGACGGGTAAGCTAGTAAAAAATAAAAATAACTGTCAATTCCCAAACTTTTCTAAGGAGGCTGCCGACAGTTCCACTACTGTCAAGTCTGCCAGGCGTTCAGAAGGCAGCCTCTGACTCTGAGTTGCCTGTGAAGCCCAAAGTTTTACAGTCTTGGTCTGCCCGAGGAAGGGGCAACCACTTTCATTATCTACAATGCCACTGACACTTCCAGAAAGAGTCCCAAAGGAGGAAAGAGTCCTGAGAAACAAACCTCTTTATGGCAGCAATCACAGGTAGTATGGATCCAAGGAATAACTCAAACAGGCAGGGACGACCTGGAGACGCAGAAATAAGGAGAGAATCCCCCTAGCGAGAACACTGGGAGAAACAGGAGCGAGGAAACAAACCCACAGGATAGAAGAAGTGTTGCAACTACAGGAGTAAGAGAAAAAGTGGTTTTGCATGGGATGTTGATGCCCGCTGAATACCTTTCAGCCCTGTGGAAGCAGCCAGCCATTTAAGTGAGAAGTATGAGCACCTGTGGTATGAATTATTGTAGTGTTATTGTAGTGTGTAAGGACGAGACCTCTTTGGTGGAGGGTCCTGGCCTAGCTTCTGAGATACACAGTCCCATAAGCATGCTGTATCTTATGAAGAAGCCCTAGAGTAAATATGTTGCTATTCCCTGTAGTAAGGTGCTGATCTTTGCTTCTGTAGAGGGCATCCTCCTCCCGTTGACTCAGTCATCTAACCACAACACTTACTGGTGTAGCAGAGAGGGACTCTTTTATTGTGCTCATCCCTACCAGTCGTTTAAAAGACAAGCACATACAACTTTTGACTGACTCTGCCTAGCTGTACTGCATTTAAGAAGCACTGGTCTTAGAGGATTACCTAGTTCAATGTGCCTTTCAGGGGACTCCACTGTCTAGAACTCTCCCAGCTCCCTACAGGTCCCTATAGGTCCAAACGTCCTCAAGAAAGGCATAACAGAGCCCACTCCCTTTGCTCCCACCTCCAGCCTGACATGTGCTGGGTAAGTTGTGGGTTGCAGCCCCTTGGGGTCTCTCCCTCCCACCTCTCCCGAAGTTAACTATTCACTCATCTTGTAACGTGAAGGGCCAGTCTCTTTGACCCCTCCCCCCTCCTGTCTCCATCTTGGACTGCAACTGGATTGGAGATCTCTGCTTTGGAAGGGAGCCTGGGTGCTGGTCTTCTTTCGCTGCTGTGGTTGTGAAAGGTTTTAAGACACAGGCAAAGTGGGCACTTGCCCAGGACCCCCACGTTCAAAGAGGCCTCTGTGGGAAAGTAAACTTTCTCTCTATCTAGCTCACTTCTGTCTATTTCCACATCTTACCCTCTCTCCTCTCCTCCTATCTCCATCTGTGAGTCTGTCTCTTTTTAGCCCAGTAGCATCTTAAGGATTGTTGGAGCCCTGGAAAGAGATATTTCAACAGTTGGTATGTGAATCCTATCACTGAAAGCTCATTGGGCATCACCAAGGCTTCAATCTGCAGAAAATGGGTAATACAATTCAAAGTTGTTACGAATAGCAGGCCCAAAATGTGTCTTGCCAAGTGCCCCAAATACCCTTAAGATGACAATTGTGCCTTCTCCCACAAAGGCTCAAGCCATCCCCAGGTCTGCTGGCATTTTACATGCTTAGCAAAGGTTAATACTGTATTTAAGTCAAACACACAAGATGATGGACGGAATGTTGCATATTGGCAAAACATTCACCCCCAGTCACCGATCTGGGTTTAATCCATTGTTATTTTGCTCACCACACCACCCCAGTTCAAACATGGCCATATGCAAATCAGTCTCGACCCTGTGCCTCTTGGGAACAGTCCAGCCCGACCTGCCAAGCCATGTCTTCCCTGGACCGGAATCAAGCATCCTAGGACCGGTTTCTGGCTATCAGCCATCATCAGCCAGGATAGCTTGACTCCAGTGGCATAGTGAGCATGGGACCCACGTCTGGGCATACCCTTCCCACATAGGGCGAACAGCAAAACACACAAGAGGATGGATGGAATGTTGCACATTGGCAAAACATTCCCCCCCAGTCACAGATCTGGGTTTAATCCATCTTTATTTTTCTCACCACGCCACCCCAGTTCAACCATGGCCTTATGCAAATCAGTCTCGACCCTGTGCTCATGGGAACAGTCCAGCCCGAACAGCCAAGCCATGTCTTCCCTGGACCGGAATTAAGCATCCCAGGACCGGTTTCTGGCTATCAGTCGCCGTCTGCCAGGATAACTTGACTCCAGTGACGTAGTGAGCACGGGACCCACGTCTGGGCAATATCCTTCCCACATAGGGCGAACAGCAAAACACACAAGATGATGGACGGAATGTTGCACATTGGCAAAACATTAACCCCCAGTTACAGATCTGGGTTTAATCCATCATTATTTTGCTCACCACGCCACCGCCGTTCAAACATGGCCATATGCAAATCAGTCTCGACCCTGTGCCTCATTTAAGTCAGCTCCAACGTCCTGTGTGCTCTGGGGAAAGTCATCAAACCTGGACAGGTTCACTTATCCTGAGAAAGACCCTCTGTCCTGTTACAGGCCCACTGCCTTGGTGCATGCCTGTGCATGTAGGGCCAGACCCTCATCTACTAGGAAAAGGTCATATGTGAGCTAAGACAAGTTATCAGTGTGTTTGGACCAGGGCTCTTTCCTCTGGGTCAGGAACTGTTTGTGCTGGGGCAGCATACATGCCAACATTTTAAAAATGGGGGGCCGGAGGTTTTGAAAACCAAATTTAGGGGATGTATTTTTCCCATTTACTTATAGTGAATCAGAGGCAATTTTAGGCGGAAGACTAATAAAATAAAGCAATTTGTGGCTTCAAAACTCAGGAGTCTGCTGCCTGTATCGGGTTTATCAGCATGTATGGGGCAGCCCTGCTGCTTTACGACTGACACTGGCTATGGAAACATAATCTGTCTTTGTGGCTTTACTGGTGCAGGGTTAGTGTACTGTACTTTACTGTTTGTGGGGGTAGGCCTGTGTGTGCAGGGGAGGGGCTCTATCCTAGGACAAGTGCTGTGTGCTCTAAGATAAGCCAATACTGTCCTAGGTTCTGTTCTGTGTGCTGGGACAAGCCCATGAATGTAAGTGCATTCAAGCTATCTCTGTCACACTGCAGGCTCTGTCTCTCAATAGAAGTGCAGGCTTTCAGTCCTAGTTCAGGCATTCTTTTTTCTCTGTGCATGCTCTGTGTGTGCCGGTGCAGGATCCCAGCTTCAGTCTTCTCTTATCATTCCTTCCGTGGTTTTGAATATCTGTCCCTAGTGTCACACATAGAAGGCGGAAGGGGATATTGTCCAGGGACACGTTATTCTGGGCCAGCTCCTATTCAAGACAGTCTCACTAGTGCAGTATACATCTATGCTGCAGGTGACATCACAACCAATACCCATCACTGATATTGCACCTTATGAGGGCCTAAGCCACACGCACTACAGCATTTCACCCTCACTGCAAATGATGTCACATGCAAAGCTGCAGCACGTCTCCCTAGCTGCATGTGACGTAATGGAAATATGAGTTAGTTGCCAGAGACCAGCTCTGCAAATGAAAGCAGAAGGGGTGTATCAATTCGCAGCAATTTTATCCACAGCATGAGGAGCATAATAAAGGGTGGAGAAATGTGTTTGTGTTCCTTGCTCCTGCCATGCAAGTGCAAACAGTACAATATACAAAAAACGGATGGATTTAATGCTTGAATTAATCTCAGCCACTAGTAATTACTCGGGCTCAGTGTGCACTGAACCCACATCTAAGCATAGCCATCATACTGAGAGCTTTACACTAAAGTGCACACAAAAGTGATGGAGGAGTCAACATCTGTTACTTTATCACACTGGATTGAATGCACATCTTCAACTCCACAGCTGCACAGTGATATTCTAATTTAATTAATATGGTAGTTGCCTCGAAGCATAGCTTGTATTTTTTTTTAAAAGCAAGAGATTCTGGAAACATAAAGGTACTAAGATGGATAACATTGCATGTGAATTTCAGCCAAAAAGAATATTCAGTTACACAAAATGTACTCTCAGCTCATAGCTTCTTGCTGAATATCCCAGGGAGTATAGTTAAAACAATATACAATTGTTGCACTGTGCACACCATGCATAGCTGTTTTCAGTTGACAACAGAGAACAACAAATAGAACAAGCATTTACAATGCAATGGTTTCGCCTTTGGAAAAGTTAGAGCTATTGGCATTGTAAATGACAAAATTTGTATTTATGTGTTGGTTTTGAAAACAGATAAATAAATGGCATTGTCATTTACATTGCCATTAGCTTAATCTCTGCAGTCACTCTGCACTCCCTAGCACTCCCTAGCCACTCTGCACTCCCTAGTCACTCTGCACTCCCTAGCACTCTGCACTCCATAGCACTCCCTAGTCACTCTTCACTCCCTAGCACTCCCGAGCTCTCCCTAGTCACTCAGCACTCCCTAGCACTCCCTGGCACTCCCGAGCTCTCCCTAGTCACTCAGCACTCCCTAGCGCTCTCTAACACTCTGCACTCCCTAGCACTCTGCAGTCACTCTGCACTCCCTAGCACTCTGCAGTCACTCTGCACTCCCTAGCACTCCCTAGCACTCTGCAGTCACTCTGCACTCCCTAGCACTCTGCAGTCACTCTGCACTCCCTAGCACTCTGCACTCCCTAGCACTCTGCAGTCACTCTGCACTCCCTAGCACTCTGCAGTCACTCTGCACTCCCTAGCACTCCCTAGCACTCTGCACTCCCTAGCACTCCCTAGTCACTCTGCACTCCCTAGTCACTCTGCACTCCCTAGCACTCCCTAGCACTCTGCACTCCCTAGTCACTCTGCACTCCCTAGTCACTCTGCACTCCCTAGAACTCTGCACTCCCTAGTCACTCTGCACTCTGCACTCACCACTCTCCACTCTCCAATCTGCACTCTCCACTCTGCACTCTGCACTCTCCACTCTCCACTCTGAACTCTGTACACTCACTTTGCACTCTGCACACTCACTTTGCACTCGGCACTCACTAGTCTGCGCACTCACTACTGTGCACTCACTACTACTCTGCACTCTCTACTCTGCACTCTCTAATCTGCACTCTCTACTCACCACTCACGACTCTCCACTCACCTCTCTCCACTCTCCACTCTCCACTCTCTACTCTGCACTCACTACTCTGCACACTCACTTTGCACTCTGCACTCACTACTCTGCACACTCACTTTGCACTCTGCACTCACTACTCTGCACACTCACTACTGTGCACTCACTACTACTCTGCACTCTCTACTCTGCACTCTCTACTCTGCACTCTCTACTCTGCACTCTCTACTCTGCACTCTCTACTCTGCACTCTCTACTCTGCACTCACTACTCTGCACTCACTACTCTGCACTCAATACTCTGCACACTCACTTTGCACTCTGCACTCACACTCACTAGTCTGCACACTCACTACTGTGCACTCACTACTCTGCACACTCTGCACTCACTACTTCACAATCTGCACTCTGCGCACTCTGCGCCCGTTAGTGGTTAGACCGACCACAAACTTCGAGTCTCGGAGTAGCATGCTATAGCATTGTAAAGCTCGTTGGCGCCTTGTTTTTATTTATTTATTTAATGCATTTTTATAAAGCACTATATACAATTTAAACACTGCTTTGGTAAATTTAAATCAAGGCCCGAGTGTTAACTGAGCGATCAGACCAACTATGGTTAATGAGAAATCTACAACCGAGAATCCCCATATAACTGTTTTATTTTTCTTGTTTCCCTTCGTAATTCGAGCAACGTGACATTGACCCCCAAACACTTTTGGACGAGTAAGTACACGCCGGTGAACAAATGAAACGCGTACCCCCCCACCCCCACATTCACCAACCACCTTGCTACCATTATACGCGGGGGTCGGCGATAGTAAGCACTTGGCTGTTGATTTGAATTGCTTGATCACATATTTTATACTAAAATCCCGTTGTTTGTCATGCATTTATTTGCCTCTAAAAACAGCTGCAAAATGTACATAATCTATGCGGAAGGGCAGGGCGCAGACTCAGTTGATGCAGGTAAACAGTTGGGCGCACTTGCAAGTCCACGGGAGAGAGAGACTTCGGCAATAAATGTGTCTGGACTACCCCAAGTAAATACAAAGCGCCATTAATCTCACTTCTCGCCCAGTTGCCTGCCATTGTTGAGAGTAAGTGACGCATTAGAATTGACTGTGGTAAGGGACAAAGTGCCCTCCCAGCTTTACCTAGGCGAGTGACCCGTCTGCAATGCATGCATTGTTTGCCCTTTGAACAAGCCCTGCCCCAGTCACAGCAGTGCCATCAAGACTGAATGCCCCCCCCCCCCTCTCAGAGACGGTGTTTAATGTCACCAGCCCCCAAAGCACCTCCGGACATAAATCAAACTCTCCATCTAGTGCGTCATGTCCTTTCTTCCCATGCGATTGGCAGAACCTCCCACTTATGTGTGTGCAAGCAGACCACAAACCCTCCTCACGCGTTTCTGGGAAGCTAAACCTTCCTTCCCGAAAGTCCAGTCACCACAGATCAGAACAGTGACAGACACCATTTCGGAACTATTTGTATAGCGCCTTCCCACCTCTTGCGAAGCACTGCCCACTTACACTGCATGTATGTCATGCAAATAACTCTGAAATCCTGGCAAAAACAGCCGATAAAACACTGGGTTTTGCTCATACTGCTATTATCGCCAGGAAACTACTCATCAGTTCCCCAGATTAAAATATACGGGGGATAAATACGAGTTTTACCAACATTCAAAATGCACACTGAGGTCAAGAGGGATGAATGAAGACGAGGAAGATGGTTCACTTTTTACGCCGAAAAAGCAGCCCGGGCCTTCTTAAAAACAATCACAAATGCCCACCCACGGATTAGGACATCCAGACCTGCCAGCTTTGAGATCTGTTGCACCCTGTGAGGCTACGAAGCACAGCGGGACCTTGGAGGGGGCGGGGCACAGAACCCGTCTCTGTCTGAACAGTCATAGGGGGGCCTTACTAGGGACTGTCCGGTCCCAGAGAGAGAAAGGCGGGGTCTCGAGTTCTTCAATGAGTGAGCAGGTATAAAGACAGGGGTAGGGACTTGAGCCCAATGCTTCCCGAGAAACCCCTCTGTACTCTCCTAAAACATTAAGTCATCTGAATCCACATTCCACGACCAGGGCTTATTTATTAAGTGATAAAGCGCTGACGTCCCCCAGCAGGGCTTCAGAGCGCTACACTTCCGGTGGGTGAGGAAATACCAGACAAAAATCAATCATGTGCCGACTAGTGACAGAACACGCCAACTATTATTTACACACGAACAGCGGGAGGGGGGGGGGGGCGGGAACGTAATACTCCATCTCGGTCATGAACACTTATTAACACGGAAATACACTCGTTGTGCTTCCCTGTCTTTTGCCAAGTGTTGTGTTTCGTCCCTTTTCTTTGTCGGCAGCACAGACATGGGCAGAGTGTGACTGACTGTACAGCAGCTTCGAATATAGGAACCCTGCCGGGAACAGGGTGGTGTGCTATAGAGGGCGCACTGCACAGGGGCAGGAGGGGGGCAGGCGCTCTCTGCTAAGATGTTACCTTTATCAATCAAGGACGACGAATACAAACCTCCCAAGTTTAATCTGCTGCGGAAGTTGTCAGGATGGTTCAGGTAAGAAGGGGCAGAGGGTGACGATACCAGTGTAGAGGTATTGGAGACTGTCGGGGAGATGGAAAACAAGTCAGGTCCCGGGCCGCGCTGTGATTGGCTGACGTCACGGGGGTTTCCCGCCGGCAGCCAATCACAGCACGGCCCGGGAATGACGTCACGGGGGTGTCCCGGGCCGGCAGCCAATCGCAGCGCGGCCCGGGACAAAGGGGCGGGGCTTAAAAAAAGCACCAGAAACGCCCCCGAATCGCGTTTTCGAGAGAAAACGCGATTGACAGCCTCTGCCTCCCAATGGCTAGCCTCCATTTATGGAGCTAGCCAATTGGAAACAGAGGCTGTCCTAACCTCACTATTAGAAACAACAGATTTCGATCTGGGAGTGGCTTCGCCCCTCGCCAGGTTACGAAACCTAAAAAGAATACTGAGGAACTGAGCTGACAAAACATATTTCTACCATATTACTCGATAAAAAACTCAAAGCATGTATTTCGATTTACACAATATGTAAATAGAAAACCCTGCTCCTTATCAGGCTGTCACTTCTTACCACTTGGCAGTTGGCGGTGGGTATCCCAGAATGGTGCAGGACAGAGTGACTGGCATTCTTTCCCAGACTGCATGGGCTCTAAGTGGTATCCAGAACATAGGTGCTCGCTGAGCGCACAGTTCCTTGACTTCCTTGGTCTGCCGTGCCTTCTCCTGAGCCTTAAACGAGAAATTTTAATATTTAATTTTTCTGACCTTAATCTAAACTACAGTGATGATCTGATTCGATTAAACATGAATAACTCATGATAGCCTGGCCAAATTGTTGGTGAAAGTTCTATTCAGAGCTCAATGGACATAGTGAAGATAATGAACGTGAAATGTGATTTGCCTTGATCACTGGGCTGGATTAATTAAATCACTGAGGGCCATATGTATCAAAATGTTATTTTGTGATTCTCAAATAGTGATTTTTTGCGAATCGCTATTTGAGAATCGCAAAACGCTATGTATGTAGGATTAGCAAATAATTTTGCAAATCATACATGTTCCTTAATTGCGAATCGCAAATTGCAATTCGAAATTAAGGAATACCTCCCCATTTTTCAAAGAAATTGCAAATTACCATCATGGTAAATTACTGTGCCTTTTTGGCCAAATTGCACTTTTTCTGGGCCTCTTACATTGCATTTAAGGAATCGCAATTTGCGATTCCTTAAATGCAATTGCGAAATAGGGAATTGCAATATTTGCGATTCCTTATTTTGCGAGGCTGTTTTCCATTCATACATCCCATTTAGCTAAATTGCAAACTGTGAATTTCGGCGTTTGCGATCGCAATTTCGAATGATACTTATGGCCCTGAGTCTCAATAGATATTATGAGAAAATTGCAATTTATCCAATTCAATAAAATCATAATAGTAGTTCACCTTTGCTAAAGTAACATAACAATCAATGACAGAAAATTAAAACCAACAAATTATCATTGTTCATTAACATGCAAATTACTGTGATACTACTATATTGTGGTTGTGCCCCTTTCACTGTGAACTTTTTCACTTCACTCCAATATCTCAGGTTCTACGTCTAGCTGAATTCCTTAGTGTTTTACATACCAAAGCCCCTAATCTTTGGCATTAGTGTTCACCCATGAATATGGTATTGCAAATGAATTTGAGTTTTGGTGAAAGGTCAAACATAGCACAGCACCAGAATATTGTGTCCTAAATATAATTTCCAAATAATATTACCATATAGGAATTAACAATAGGAAATCTACATCCAATAGAGGGACGTTTAGCACAAGATATTCATGTCAGATGATATATTTGATAACACAGATTCTTATACACAACTGTAATAGAATATGACTGACACATGTCAGAGAAAAATGCACAATTGCAGTAATGTAAGAGAAGAAACACTTTGAGAAACACTGTTTGCTTATGGTTGTCCTTATTTAAAGCTAAATTTACAGTTATATCACAGTTACTAGGTGCTTTGGCGAAGGTAGCAGTCCACCACTGCTGTTGAGCAGCAAAAGGCCATGGAGAGTTGCTTGCCAGAACTTCCAGAACTTGCAAACTGGGACTTGGGACATGTTTTTGCAAGAGACGTGTTGCCCTCAGTATTGTCATTCTCTTAGATAAATGCTGGCGGCCCTCCCATGCCCAGGGCTTGCTTGTGATCCAGCATTTTCTGGAGCCACTTGCTTGCCATTGATCTTCCAACGGGCCTTTCTATGCGTCTGAGAGGTGAAGGGAGTTAACATTTACTACGATCAAAATCAATTAACAGTGCAACACATTTGGCCACACAATGTGGACCAGGAATTGGTTGCTGTGGGTTAAGAAGGTTTATACAAATTCAAAGCCAAGTTAAGATACTCAACTCTCAAAACCATGCTGAAGAAATACAAAATAGCAACAGGCAGTCAATGTCTGTGAATGAAATGAATGCCAACTAATATAAGGCAAATAAGAAATTCAATCACAACAATAAAAAAGATTAAAAGTGACACTTGATGCTCAGCAAAGAGTCGCAAATTGTGTTGTCTATGCATTAGTAATCTAACAGCCAGATTCATCAATGTCAAATTCTGCGATTCCCAAATTGTGAGAAAAAGCGAATCGCAATTAAGAAATCTCAGAATGGCATTCATGAATATTTGCGAGATAAAAAAGCGAATCGCAATCGGCCGCAATCGTCGATTGCGAGTCCCCGAAAATCAGTAAATCTTCGCATAATCGGCCGATACCCGTGTTGAAATTGCGATCTCGCAATTACCGAAATCGCAAATTGCGATCTCGCTAACTGCGAGATCGAAAAAATGGGAAGTCGCATCCTGAGCACAGTGATGACATCACAATCAGGAAGTAGGCAGGTTCCACCCTCATTCATTTGTGAGAGCCTGAACTGGAAGCAGCATTATCAGAGCTCCCCTCCAGTGTGCCTACAGGAGTAAACCAGGAGACACCCCAGTGGCAAGCATGTAACAGGAAGCTGCAGGTGGATCTTCCAGTGGGAGAAAGAGGAAAATAAGACTTTCTGAGCAAGAGCTCGAATTTTTGATTGAAGGAGTCAGCAAGGACTACAATCGGATCTTCGGTAAAGACTCCAGAAGGGTGCCCGAGGCCGATAAAAGGCGGTTATGGTTGCGCATCCGCACAAAAGTAAACTCTGTGGGGGTGACCCAGCGCTCCGTGGACGAGATAAAAAAACGCTGGTATGACCTCAGAGGACGGCCAAAGCACACCACTAAAGCACTATTGCATTGTGGGACATGTAGTCTGACCACAATTACCATCTTGCCCCATTAAGCCAGACATGTTTAGTGAGAGTCAATCCTGCAGCGAGTCAGGGAATGGTAGTCTGCATGCATGTAGGAAGCCTAAATGTGTAAGAAACATGTCACTAATGAACGTCCACTTTACATCACAGGTGGCGCAGAAGTCCCCAGCACAGACAGCGATCCCCTGGTAATTGAGGACATCACGGAGGACACAGAGGGAGACACACATCTATCCCCACATCCCGGACCATCAGGGCAAGCTGCCGCACCAGTGGTCATTACACCACCTGCCCCTGTGGCCAGTGCCACCCCTGTGCCACCACACGCTGCAGTACCACTGCGCGTCACACAACCACCAGTTGTGCTTGCAACACCAGCAGCAGTTCCCCAACCAACCCGCCGCCCTGCGGCTGTGAGGAGCCAGTCAAGCGGACTGATGAGGGAGCAGCGCACTAACAATTCCCGCGCTGGCAGGGTACAAAACGTGCGACCAGGTGGGCTCTCCATTGAGCGCCGTATGCTACATGTGCACCAAACCCAGGCCCGTCATTTTGCGGCTATCCACCTCCAACTGAAAAAAGACCGGCTGAAATGTAGCACAAATGTCAGACCGCATGGAGAGGATAACAGCTGCTATGGAGACCCACACACAGGCCATGTCCAGGCAGCGGGATCTCAACCACCGCAGACACCGCCAGCTGCTGACCCGCCTGTCAGCATACACGTGGTCCAACTATATAATTGGGAATGCAACCTCCCAGCTCTCGCGACGCTCCTTGGCCATGCAGGTCCAAATGGTCCAGTGCTGCCAGGACATCGCGAGATCTCTGGAGCATGTGTCAACAGCAGTGCTGGGCATGCAGGCTACCGTCCATGGCCAGGTGGGGGGGGCTGACGACACTAGTGAGGCTACATCCAGCCATAGCAGCCAGTCCAAACACCGGTGGTAGCACCCAGCCGCAGCAGCAGGCCCTCTGCTGCCTCACGGCCTAATCAGGAGGAGGATGTAGAAAGGAGGTTGGGAGCATCTGCCCGGAGGCGGCATTGAACAATAGAACATTTACATGAGGGGCCATGCTGCTGCTACAAGCATGCCCTCCACAGGAACATGGTACATATGACAAAATATGTCAATCATGTAACAGTTTGGGAAATACCCACTTTATTGTGATGTAACAATAACATACATGCTGTCTAACTTAATCTGACTCATGTCATTTTTACTATTGTCATGCATGAGTGAAGTCATGGGTGTGGGGAGTGGGTGCACTAGAAATAGTTCATGCAGATTTGGTTACGGCGCCTGTGTCCTTCTGCAGCATTATCCCCATGTGCGTGACGCACATGTGCAGGTGGTCGGTTGTCCCCTTCCGACTCACTGCCAGAGATGTCAACAGGGATCCTGCTCTAGGTAGCAATGTTGTGAAGGATAGCACACACGGCCACGATGCGGCAGCAGACCTCTGGCTCGTATTTCATGGCCCCACCAGTCTTGTGAAGTTTGCGGAACCTGCTTTTCAACAGGCCAAATGTTCTCTCAATACAATTTCTTGTGCGTATGTGTGCTGCATTAAATCGCCGTTGCTGTGGTGTTGAAGGGTTGAGGTATGGGGTGAGGAGGTACTCATGGAGAGCGTAGCCGCTGTCACCTGAATGAAAGGAGTAGAGGGTGAGTGCCTGTTCTGCGCAGCTACATGATCACAGTGTACTATTTAGGGGCATGTGTACTTACCTAGTAGGTGTCCTTCCCCAAAGTCTCCACTGGCCAGTCGTGTGTGGATGCCGCTGTGCCTGAATATGAAGGAGTCATGTGTGCTCCCCGGGTACTGTGCCACAATGTCCGTGATGAATGTTTTTGCATTGCACACCATCTGGATGTTGAGGGAGTGGTAGCTTTTTCGGTTGCGGTACATGTACTCCATTTCTGCAGGTGGGCAGATGTGGATATGGGTACAGTCAATACATCCTATGACATGTGGAAATTGAGCTACATTGTAAAATTGTAGCTTGGTCTCATTCAGGTCCTGTTGGCTGGTGGGGAATGAGATGTAGTGGTGTAGCCAGGTCAGCATAGCATCCAGGAAACTCCTTAGGCAGTGGGACATGGTGGGCTGGGATATCCCCCCTGCAACAGAGACCATCCCCTGGAAGCTTTCGGAGGCCAGGAGGTGCAGGCAGCACAATACCTGCACATGTGTGGGCACGGCATTTGTCCTCCTTGTTGGGTGCTGCATCAGGGGGTCCAGATCCTGGATAAGCTTGATGATCATAGCCCCAGTCAGGCGGTACCTTGCGTAAATTTGCTCCCTGGTTTGGCCCAGAAGGGTGACCCGCTGGCGGAATATCCGCTCCTGGATCCTCCGTCTGTTCCGTGCTGCTCGCTGTAGCCTTCGCCGCCTCACCACCATGTAGAGTCCTGGCATTGTGAGAATCCTCAGGCTCCAGCTGCATGTCCTTAAATGTGTTTGGTCAGCCCTGCACCCATTGGTAGTTTGTTAACCGTTTTTTGAAAAATATTTTTTTTCCTTACTGGTTACCACCTGATTTGTGTTCTTCTTAATTTGCGCGTCACAATTTGCGAATTTCTGGGTTTTCGCATTTAGCGATTTTTCATGAATGGCGATTGCGAATGTTTTGCGACTTCACAAATGAATTCGCAGAATCCATGGTTTCTCGCAATTTCAGATTCGCAAATGCCCATCTTCCAGGATTCTGCGAATTTATTTGCGAAGTCGCAATTTTTATTTAGCGATTTCGCATTTTTGGACTTTTCTGTATCATGAATTCCTTTCCGTCAAATTGCGATCGCAATTGCGAATTCGCAGCTATTGCGATCGCAATTTGGCTTCATGAATCTAGCTGTAAATTTCCTAAATCAACCCATAGCTAAGAGGGTGGTTCGATACCTAAAGGATCTAAAAAATTACGGTATTGCCACAAAGGAGACCAGAATGAGGCAAGGAAAGATTAGATGTGGAAGTGTCAGCATCTCAGATGCTCGGTCAAGAGTCTTCTATGGGCCAGAGAATAAGTATTAGACTAAGCCACTCTTAGGCAACAAACCAAAGGTAAGCATAGAGGTCTAAACCTCTATAAATCAATTGGCATGGGAGAATCATGTGAGAGGTCTGCAAGGAAAACTGCAAGAGAGATCTGCATAGAATCAGCAAAAGGGGTTTGGCAGGAGAGAATCTGAAAGAAGTCTAAAGGGCCACTGTCAAGAGAGAAAGGGACATCTGGAAGAGTTCTGAAGGGATCTTCAAAGGGGGGGTCTGGAAGGCTCCACGGTGTAACCTGAATCTCAGACGAGGTGAACACTAAGTTATAAAACACAAAGTCCCTGGGAAACACCCCCTTTGTAAGACTCATCAGGGGTCCATTGTTCTCGTTCCGTTCTCAGGTTGCAGACTGCATTATCTGCAGGTTACCCCACACTGGACATGGGAACGACATCTCCTTCTCATGCACTTGTTTGTTCGCAACATTTGCTCAATAGGTCTATCAGTTAACGCTCTGGTTCCCAATGTTCAAGGTCTTCTTCTTAAGCTCTTTCTCTATCTCTAGTACAGTAATGTGTCTATTCAACAACTAGCAATGCGTGTGAACACCTGCAGGAAAGGTCACGTTAGCAGAAAATGGAAAACAGTATTGATGCAGCATTGTGAAATACAGGCCTAAAATGTCAGGACTACTTAAACATTAAACAGTGCACATTTAATGTGTGTGTGCACATTTAAACACACATGAATATTAGTGTCTAGTGCTTTCGATTTGAATAACATGTGGCATACATAAAGTCGTCAAATTAATCAGATGTATGTATGGCTGAGACTTACATTTAATTAAATATACGTATAACATTAGTGCACACATTACATAAACTTCTTGTCGTCTTAAGAGAAATTAAAGGATGATGGAACCCGCACAGCCTGGGTTATAATCCGTGAGGTTAAACTGAGGTAAAGTTCTGTAGTGTGCTCAAAGGGAATCTCTGTCTGGCCTGACAGAGAGAAATCCGTAAGAACTAGTGCATTGCCCACCCCTTGGATGGGAGAGAGCGCCTCCAAGCACAACTGTAGGGTGACCAAACGGTCTTATTCCATAAATCAGTTCAATCCAAACACATAAAAGTGTTGTTCCAACTTTCGCAGTTTATTAAACACATTGCAAGTTCATGGCTTAACCATCATTCACTGGGTAGTTGGTATTCAAAATATGCTGATCAATGTTATATGCATAGTCACAACAAATCCCGATGCATTTCGGGCCCCGCCCTTCTTCAGGGGGTTACTCTACAAACAGAAACGAAAGAATCATGGTGTCAGCTAAGAATCATCATCAAAGATATCAATCATATGGTACAACGTGCGTTGAGGGGAGAAAGTGGAAGATAAAGGACAGAAGGATAAACCCGTCGGTAACCGGTAAGTGAATGTTGGTAGGAAGTGTGGGGAGGGAAACGTGAGGACATATGCTGGCAGTGTTCACGTTCGTGATAACGGGCTCTAACAAGGGGTATAACGGTAAACAAATGCGCCACCGCGGTGCTCATAAATAAAACGCAGATCGACGTGCCCAGTGTACATGCATAAAAACATATACCAGTGTGACGATTAAAGACTTAAAGTCCCTATGGGGGTACTTACATAGATGAAACTACGCACGGACTCAGCGGAGTTCCGAGCCGGCAGCTGTAAACCAAACGCTCTGTGCGGAGGCTGTGTTCAAGTGTGTGGAAAGGTCGACATAGTGAAGGGACTATGAGATAGCGGGCTCAATGAAGAGCGCCATCTTGGAATGTGTTGGGATCACCGGGAAGGTAAAGGGAGAATAAGGTGAAAAACAACCAAAGGGGTGAAGTGAGATTATGGCTGACAATCAGGAAGGTCTAAAGAAAAAGATCATCACAGATAACATCAATATCATAAATAACATTGAAATTCCATACGATCATTTAACCCATGGGGTGCCATGGTGGACAAAAAGCGGATCCAGAAATTTTCTCTTTTTAACAAGGTGTTCTTATTGTTCATGGTCACCTTTATTTGCTCCAACACCTGGAATTTGAGTTGGGCAACATTGTGTCGATTCTCATGAAAGTGTGTGGCCACACTGGATTTCAAGTTCTTGGTCCTGATGTTACTCTTGTGTTCAAGGATTCGAACACGGATCTTTCTTTCTGTATGGCCAATGTAACATTTTCAACAAGGGCATTTGAGTAAATAGATGACATTGCTACTGTTGCAGGTGGCATTAACTCGCAGCTTGATGGAGTGCCCTTTCAACGGATGGTTGGTCGTATTGCCTGGAATGCAGTTATTGCAATTGCTGCAATTATAACAAGGTTTTAAACCTGTGTAGGTGGTCTGAGTGACTGGTTCTTTGGATTTGGTTAGAATCTCTTTCAAATTGCGGCCTCTAGTGAAGGCGAACATGGGCGGCTGATCAAAAAGACCTTGAAAATCTGGTTCCATGGTTAAGATCGGCCAGTGTTTGCGAATGATGCGTTGAAACGTGTTAGAGATCACTGAATATTTGGAAACCACGACCATGCGGTCAGACTGTCTCTTGGGTTTGGGTTGGAGGAGTGTTCTCCTCATGATTTTTTCACTTCTTTCAATGGCCATGTCAAGGATCGGTGGAGGATATCCTCGTGCCTTCAGTTTTTCCAACATGATCCTCATCTCTTGTTTGCTTTCTTGCTCTTTGGAAACGATGCGTTTCACTCGAAGTAGTTGAGCAAAAGGTAAGTTGTTCTTCAAATTCCAAGGGTGAAAGCTTTTGTAGTGTAAAGTTGAGTTTCTGTCTGTGGGTTTGCGGAATAAAGTAGTGGACCATTGGCCTGTCTCTCTATGTATTTCCACGTCAAGATAATGTACACATCTCTCATGATAATCCCATGTGAATTGGATTCTGTCATTGATGTTGTTCCAAGTCATTAGAAATTCGACCAGAGTATCAGCTGGTCCACTCCATAGTAGGAAAATGTCATCGATGTAACTAAGGTATAATTTTCCATGCTCCGACCACTTAGTTTGACTCAAGATGTGTGTTTCCTCAAACTGTTTCATGAAGATATTCGCGTAGCAAGGAGCTGCGCAATTGCCCATGGCCGTACCATTGAGTTGATGCATCCACTTGTCCTGTACTGTAAAATAACTATGGTAAAGAGTGAACATGGTCAGTTCCATCAGAAAAACTTTCAAATCCAGATCGAGGTCTGATGTTGTTAAGGCCTGTTCAATGGCATCGATACCCCAGTCATGGGGGATGGAGGTGTAAAGTGCACAGACGTCCACTGTGCACATGATCAGTTCAATGTCTTTTAATTCTTCCATGGTGGACTCAAGTTTTAAAAGGAAATCCGTGGTATCACGTACATGTGATCCTGTTTTTAAAACAAAAGGCTGAAAATACTTGTCCAGAAATTTGCCAATGTTTTCATGGATGCTTCCCTTAGTGGACACAATCGGACGAAATGGAGGTTTGGTGGGATGTTTGTGTATCTTAGGTAACATATGTAACACAGGAGGTTTCGGATTATTGGGTGTCAAATATCGTCTAGTTTTATCATTGATGGTGCCGTTGTCAAAAGCACGGTTAATGATTTGAATCAGGTTCTTGGTAAAGTCTACAGTAGGGTCCCCAGGGAGAACATCGAAAGTATTGGTATCACTGATGTGGGCCTCAATTTGTTCCTCGTAGAAACTGGTATCCATGATTACCAGGGCGCCGCCCTTATCTGCATTCTGACAGGTGATAGTGGGATTGTCAGCCAACCGTTGTAAGATGTTTCTCTCCTTCTTCGATAAGTTCCCATGTTTCATCGGTTGTTGGAATGGTAGGCTTGAAATCTCTTGTTTGATCAAATTCTCAAATGAGTCTATGATCTTATGGCTGGAGGGAGCCATGAAAGTGCTGTGGGGACGAAGTCCTCTGAGCATATCATCTGTTTGTGGTGGCATTGGGCAGATGTTCTGAAAGTAATGTCGCAGTCGGATTTTACGTATCAGTTTGAAAGCGCTAACTTCTAACTCGAGGGTGTTAGTTCTGGTTGTGGGGACAAATGATTGCCCCTTTTGAAGAGTTTTCATTTCCTCGGTGGAAAGTTGTATTGAGGAAATGTTGATGACTAAATTCTCATCCAAAATCACCTTCTTTTGTAAGGTTTCTTGCTCTTGGTGGCTGGCGGTGTTTGTTCTTTTTCTGTTTCCACGGCGGGTTTTGCCCCCCCGGGATCGGATTGTAAGTCCCGGCCCGGTTCTAAAAAATGAACCGCAGGCCCAGTAGATGTGCTTGGTGTCTGAGATTCGGTGTTGGGTATATCCCGGGTTTGTCTCTGTCGGTTTTCATCCTCTGAGGATGAAGTTTCATTGCCAGAAAAAGGATTGTACGGTTTGTTGGGTCGTCGGCGGGCGTACACCTCTGCCCAGGTGTACACCTCGCCGAGTTTGTAGTCTATGGTGTCTCGTTTGAATTTCTGGAACTTTTTTTCCTGTGTCTCGCGAGTATGTTTGTCCAGTTGGGTATCACCTGTCAGAATGCAGATAAGGGCGGCGCCCTGGTAATCATGGATACCAGTTTCTACGAGGAACAAATTGAGGCCCACATCAGTGATACCAATACTTTCGATGTTCTCCCTGGGGACCCTACTGTAGACTTTACCAAGAACCTGATTCAAATCATTAACCGTGCTTTTGACAACGGCACCATCAATGATAAAACTAGACGATATTTGACACCCAATAATCCGAAACCTCCTGTGTTACATATGTTACCTAAGATACACAAACATCCCACCAAACCTCCATTTCGTCCGATTGTGTCCACTAAGGGAAGCATCCATGAAAACATTGGCAAATTTCTGGACAAGTATTTTCAGCCTTTTGTTTTAAAAACAGGATCACATGTACGTGATACCACGGATTTCCTTTTAAAACTTGAGTCCACCATGGAAGAATTAAAAGACATTGAACTGATCATGTGCACAGTGGACGTCTGTGCACTTTACACCTCCATCCCCCATGACTGGGGTATCGATGCCATTGAACAGGCCTTAACAACATCAGACGTCGATCTGGATTTGAAAGTTTTTCTGATGGAACTGACCATGTTCACTCTTTACCATAGTTATTTTACAGTACAGGACAAGTGGATGCATCAACTCAATGGTACGGCCATGGGCAATTGCGCAGCTCCTTGCTACGCGAATATCTTCATGAAACAGTTTGAGGAAACCCACATCTTGAGTCAAACTAAGTGGTCGGAGCATGGAAAATTATACCTTCGTTACATCGATGACATTTTCCTACTATGGAGTGGACCAGCTGATACTCTGGTCGAATTTCTAATGACTTGGAACAACATCAATGACAGAATCCAATTCACATGGGATTATCATGAGAGATGTGTACATTATCTTGACGTGGAAATACATAGAGAGACAGGCCAATGGTCCACTACTTTATTCCGCAAACCCACAGACAGAAACTCAACTTTACACTACAAAAGCTTTCACCCTTGGAATTTGAAGAACAACTTACCTTTTGCTCAACTACTTCTAGTGAAACGCATCGTTTCCAAAGAGCAAGAAAGCAAACAAGAGATGAGGATCATGTTGGAAAAACTGAAGGCACGAGGATATCCTCCACCGATCCTTGACATGGCCATTGAAAGAAGTGAAAAAATCATGAGGAAAACACTCCTCCAACCCAAACCCAAGAGACAGTCTGACCGCATGGTCGTGGTTTCCAAATATTCAGTGATCTCTAACACGTTTCAACGCATCATTCGCAAACACTGGCCGATCTTAACCATGGAACCAGATTTTCAAGGTCTTTTCGATCAGCCGCCCATGTTCGCCTTCACTAGAGGCCGCAATTTGAAAGAGATTCTAACCAAATCCAAAGAACCAGTCACTCAGACCACCTACACAGGTTTAAAACCTTGTTATAATTGCAGCAATTGCAATAACTGCATTCCAGGCAATACGACCAACCATCCGTTGAAAGGGCACTCCATCAAGCTGCGAGTTAATGCCACCTGCAACAGTAGCAATGTCATCTATTTACTCAAATGCCCTTGTGGAAAATGTTACATTGGCCATACAGAAAGAAAGATCCGTGTTCGAATCCTTGAACACAAGAGTAACATCAGGACCAAGAACTTGAAATCCAGTGTGGCCACACACTTTCATGAGAATCGACACAATGTTGCCCAACTCAAATTCCAGGTGTTGGAGCAAATAAAGGTGACCATGAACAATAAGAACACCTTGTTAAAAAGAGAAAATTTCTGGATCCGCTTTTTGTCCACCATGGCACCCCATGGGTTAAATGATCGTATGGAATTTCAATGTTATTTATGATATTGATGTTATCTGTGATGATCTTTTTCTTTAGACCTTCCTGATTGTCAGCCATAATCTCACTTCACCCCTTTGGTTGTTTTTCACCTTATTCTCCCTTTACCTTCCCGGTGATCCCAACACATTCCAAGATGGCGCTCTTCATTGAGCCCGCTATCTCATAGTCCCTTCACTATGTCGACCTTTCCACACACTTGAACACAGCCTCCGCACAGAGCGTTTGGTTTACAGCTGCCGGCTCGGAACTCCGCTGAGTCCGTGCGTAGATTCATCTATGTAAGTACCCCCATAGGGACTTTAAGTCTTTAATCGTCACACTGGTATATGTTTTATGCATGTACACTGGGCACGTCGATCTGCGTTTTATTTATGAGCACCGCGGTGGCGCATTTGTTTACCGTTATACCCCTTGTTAGAGCCCGTTATCACGAACGTGAACACTGCCAGCATATGTCCTCACGTTTCCCTCCCCACACTTCCTACCACCATTCACTTACCGGTTACCGACGGGTTTATCCTTCTGTCCTTTATCTTCCACTTTCTCCCCTCAACGCACGTTGTACCATATGATTGATATCTTTGATGATGATTCTTAGCTGACACCATGATTCTTTTGTTTCTGTTTGTAGAGTAATCCCCTGAAGAAGGGCGGGGCCCGAAATGCATCGGGATTTGTTGTGACTATGCATATAACATTGATCAGCATATTTTGAATACCAACTACCCAGTGAATGATGGTTAAGCCATGAACTTGCAATGTGTTTAATAAACTGTGAAAGTTGGAACAACACTTTTATGTGTTTGGATTGAACTGATTTATGGAATAAGACCGTTTGGTCACCCTACAGTTGTGCTTGGAGGCGCTCTCTCCCATCCAAGGGGTGGGCAATGCACTAGTTCTTACGGATTTCTCTCTGTCAGGCCAGACAGAGATTCCCTTTGAGCACACTACAGAACTTTACCTCAGTTTAACCTCACGGATTATAACCCAGGCTGTGCGGGTTCCATCATCGTTTAGTTTCCACTACCTTCTGACCCAGGAACTCAGCACGCCATTTACCTTCATCATGAATTTTGATTCGGTCTCAGGCATGACCGACCAAAAGGCGAGCACATTCGCCTTCACCGCTGATGATGCTAACAAGATATATGGCATGATCCAGGATGACATCATCTCCACTGCCAGCACCCGCAGTGTCGAGAGCAACGTCAGACAACTACTCTACCTACTCAAGAAAGAATCTAACCAGAAACTACACGCCAGTACCCTGATACGGTACCATCGTGCGCAAAGGATCCCTCGGGCCTGAGGGTCCCTCTAAAGCCTTTAATATGTAAAAACAACGTCAAATTTGTTGAGCGGTGGTACTCCATCCTCAACAAGTGTTCTCTCGACCTGATCCTCCTGATCGTGGAAGAGTTGTCCAAAACACTGGAAGAGTTATCTCACGAGATAAAGAGCGTAAGGAACGAGCTGGACAGTGCCATGTCCGGAGAAGAACTCACTAAAATGTTGGGGGATGTCACCACCCAACTGGACAAACATACTCGCGAGACACAGGAAAAAAAGTTCTGGAAATTCAAACGAGACACCATAGACTACAAACTCGGCGAGGTGTACACCTGGGCAGAGGTGTACGCCCGCCGACGACCCAACAAACCGTACAATCCTTTTTCTGGCAATGAAACTTCATCCTCAGAGGATAAAAACCGACAGAGACAAACCCGGGATATACCCAACACCGAATCTCAGACACCAAGCACATCTACTGGGCCTGCGGTTCATTTTTTAGAACCGGGCCGGGACTTACAATCCGATCCCGGGGGGGGCAAAACCCGCCGTGGAAACAGAAAAAGAACAAACACCGCCAGCCACCAAGAGCAAGAAACCTTACAAAAGAAGGTGATTTTGGATGAGAATTTAGTCATCAACATTTCCTCAATACAACTTTCCACCGAGGAAATCAAAACTCTTCAAAAGGGGCAATCATTTGTCCCCACAACCAGAACTAACACCCTCGAGTTAGAAGTTAGCGCTTTCAAACTGATACGTAACATCCGACTGCGACATTACTTTCAGAACATCTGCCCAATGCCACCACAAACAGATGATATGCTCAGAGGACTTCGTCCCCACAGCACTTTCATGGCTCCCTCCAGCCATAAGATCATAGACTCATTTGAGAATTTGATCAAACAAGAGATTTCAAGCCTACCATTCCAACAACTGATGAAACATGGGAACTTATCGAAGAAGGAGAGAAACATCTTACAACGGTTGGCTGACAATCCCACTATCACCTGTCAGAATGCAGATAAGGGCGGCGCCCTGGTAATGATGGATACCAGTTTCTACGAGGAACAAATTGAGGCCCACATCAGTGATACCAATACTTACGATGTTCTCCCTGGGGACCCTACTGTAGACTTTACCAAGAACCTGATTCAAATCACTAACCGTGCTTTTGACAACGGCACCATCAATGATAAAACTAGACGATATTTGACACCCAATAATCCGAAACCTCCTGTGTTACATATGTTACCTAAGATACACAAACATCCCACCAAACCTCCATTTCGTCCGATTGTGTCCACTAAGGGAAGCATCCATGAAAACATTGGCAAATTTCTGGACAAGTATTTTCAGCCTTTTGTTTTAAAAACAGGATCACATGTACGTGATACCACGGATTTCCTTTTAAAACTTGAGTCCACCATGGAAGAATTAAAAGACATTGAACTGATCATGTGCACAGTGGACGTCTGTGCACTTTACACCTCCATCCCCCATGACTGGGGTATTGATGCCATTGAACAGGCCCTAACAACATCAGACCTCAATCTGGATTTGAAAGTTTTTCTGATGGAACTGACCATGTTCACTCTTTACCATAGTTATTTTACAGTACAGGACAAGTGGATGCATCAACTCAATGGTACGGCCATGGGCAATTGCGCAGCTCCTTGCTACGCGAATATCTTCATGAAACAGTTTGAGGAAACACACATCTTGAGTCAAACTAAGTGGTCAGAGCATGGAAAATTATACCTTCGTTACATCGATGACATTTTCCTACTATGGAGTGGACCAGCTGATACTCTGGTCGAATTTCTAATGACTTGGAACAACATCAATGACAGAATCCAATTCACATGGGATTATCATGAGAGATGTGTACATTATCTTGACGTGGAAATACATAGAGAGACAGGCCAATGGTCCACTACTTTATTCCGCAAACCCACAGACAGAAACTCAACTTTACACTACAAAAGCTTTCACCCTTGGAATTTGAAGAACAACTTACCTTTTGCTCAACTACTTCGAGTGAAACGCATCGTTTCCAAAGAGCAAGAAAGCAAACAAGAGATGAGGATCATGTTGGAAAAACTGAAGGCACGAGGATATCCTCCACCGATCCTTGACATGGCCATTGAAAGAAGTGAAAAAATCATGAGGAGAACACTCCTCCAACCCAAACCCAAGAGACAGTCTGACCGCATGGTCGTGGTTTCCAAATATTCAGTGATCTCTAACACGTTTCAACGCATCATTCGCAAACACTGGCCGATCTTAACCATGGAACCAGATTTTCAAGGTCTTTTCGATCAGACGCCCATGTTCGCCTTCACTAGAGGCCGCAATTTGAAAGAGATTCTAACCAAATCCAAAGAACCAGTCACTCAGACCACCTACACAGGTTTAAAACCTTGTTATAATTGCAGCAATTGCAATAACTGCATTCCAGGCAATACGACCAACCATCCGTTGAAAGGGCACTCCATCAAGCTGCGAGTTAATGCCACCTGCAACAGTAGCAATGTCATCTATTTACTCAAATGCCCTTGTGGAAAATGTTACATTGGCCATACAGAAAGAAAGATCCGTGTTCGAATCCTTGAACACAAGAGTAACATCAGGACCAAGAACTTGAAATCCAGTGTGGCCACACACTTTCATGAGAATCGACACAATGTTGCCCAACTCAAATTCCAGGTGTTGGAGCAAATAAAGGTGACCATGAACAATAAGAACACCTTGTTAAAAAGAGAAAATTTCTGGATCCGCTTTTTGTCCACCATGGCACCCCATGGGTTAAATGATCGTATGGAATTTCAATGTTATTTATGATATTGATGTTATCTGTGATGATCTTTTTCTTTAGACCTTCCTGATTGTCAGCCATAATCTCACTTCACCCCTTTGGTTGTTTTTCACCTTATTCTCCCTTTACCTTCCCGGTGATCCCAACACATTCCAAGATGGCGCTCTTCATTGAGCCCGCTATCTCATAGTCCCTTCACTATGTCGACCTTTCCACACACTTGAACACAGCCTCCGCACAGAGCGTTTGGTTTACAGCTGCCGGCTCGGAACTCCGCTGAGTCCGTGCGTAGTTTCATCTATGTAAGTACCCCCATAGGGACTTTAAGTCTTTAATCGTCACACTGGTATATGTTTTTATGCATGTACACTGGGCACGTCGATCTGCGTTTTATTTATGAGCACCGCGGTGGCGCATTTGTTTACCGTTATACCCCTTGTTAGAGCCCGTTATCACGAACGTGAACACTGCCAGCATATGTCCTCACGTTTCCCTCCCCACACTTCCTACCACCATTCACTTACCGGTTACCGACGGGTTTATCCTTCTGTCCTTTATCTTCCACTTTCTCCCCTCAACGCACGTTGTACCATATGATTGATATCTTTGATGATGATTCTTAGCTGACACCATGATTCTTTCGTTTCTGTTTGTAGAGTAATCCCCTGAAGAAGGGCGGGGCCCGAAATGCATCGGGATTTGTTGTGACTATGCATATAACATTGATCAGCATATTTTGAATACCAACTACCCAGTGAATGATGGTTAAGCCATGAACTTGCAATGTGTTTAATAAACTGCGAAAGTTGGAACAACACTTTTATGTGTTTGGATTGAACTGATTTATGGAATAAGACTGTTTGGTCACCCTACAGTTGTGCTTGGAGGCGCTCTCTCCCATCCAAGGGGTGGGCAATGCACTAGGTCTTAAGAGAAATCACATTCTACATATATAAATATGGTTTCTATCCAGTTATCTAAACATTCAGTGATGTATAATATATCAAGGCGAACATTTCTGAAAGATGAATTTATTTTAATAGCCAATACATTAGCTTCTTAAATGAAGATGGTTTAATTCACTAAAACTTTTAACATCACAAACAGGTATGGTAAAACACATGATTTGGGTAAATCCTCTAGTCATACAGTGAATGCACTCTTTAATATTCATGTCAAGGGCAAGACTTACATGAATGTTATAACCACACAAGAAACATGTGCTATGGGCATTTTCATATCATATATCTCTTCAGTATTTGTGACGTATAAAGGGTGGGCAAACTTTACGCTGCACTACTTGCAGCAATTAGCAGCTTGAGTAGCAAGCGGATGTAATGCAGACAACATGTTTTAAACCAAGCAAACCGCATCTTTCCTGTAGTCTAGGAAGAGGCTGAGTCACAGGCACACAGACATCCTGAGATGTATCATGAAAGGCTTTGCTCATGCACTTGTTTCACAATTTGCTGAGCGCCTGTTTTATGCGCCTGCAGAGTGTCAACTAAGGGGCAGATTTACAAGCCCCTTGCGCCACTTTTGCATCACGTTTCTTATAAAAGTGACGCAAATGTGGTGCAAGGGGCTTGTAAATCCGCCCCTAAATTCCGTTAACCCGATGTTTCTCTGAATGCGTGCTTTATTTTCAGACAGCACAGCTCAGAAACAGATAAAGGCAAACACTGCTCACTGTTTTTGAGCTGTACTATTTAAAAATAAAGCACTAACTCAATATAAGGTTAAATTAATTCACATTACACCCTGCAAGCACATAAAACAGGTGTTTGGATGTGCACTGTACTAGAAAAGACTATCATGATGCGGCCCCCAAGGTGCAGGAAGTGCACAGGGGATCTAAGAATGTTGCAGCATCAGCTTGCGTGTCCCACAGACGGATGCCCACATACGATGGTAAGAGTTAGCATACTTTTCATTATTTCCTCCACTTCTGTTCCCTTCTTTGTTTTCACCTGCCATCAATGCCACAATCAGACAGTCCTATAAATCTGCCTATTAATTGGTTCATTCACTGTCAAATCTTAGTCTCACCTGTTTTTACACATGCCACTCACTGGAGAAGAAAAATTAATGCAGTATATTTTAATTACATGTACATAATACTTCATACCTCTAGCGAGAAACTGAGTACTACTCCCTCTTTTACTGAAGACTAAGGCATGCAATCTGACCATATTTAGGATCAAGTAAACTGATTTAAGCTCTTCCAAGCATCTCCAAGCAGTTTTCACTGCTGCCTTACAGTCATTATGCCCAGTCCTGTTTTTCAGCCTAATAACATGCGGCAAAGCAAGGAACTCTGTATGTGAAGCAGGATTCAGAAAGAAAATGAGTAATCTTAATGGATCACTTCTGGCTCTTCTGAGCTCGAGCACATCAACAACTGAGATTAATGTCCCATGTGACAATGAGTGCACCATGCCATCCCACCAACAGATGGGGAATCACTGAAGTCACCCATATGGTTCTAACTAGAGAGATGAGGGTGCAATGATGGTGGCTGAAGTTGAAGCAGCAATCCCCCAACTAAGATAACATTTCACTTTACACAAATAGCTTCCAGACATTTAGAACCTTTTTTGTATACGTAAAGAACTCTAGAGGTGTCAGCAAGTGATTATACACCAGCAACAAGAAGGATGGATTTGGGAACTGCAGACAGCAGGACATTTTAGGTATATAACAAGAGTTACTCTGACAGAGAGTGTATTTTCAGGAGTTATATTGGATACTACAAGCACAAAAGGAAGAGGCGAGGAACATTCCCTACAAAACCACCAACTGAATTCTGAGACTTCTTCGTCTCTACTTCTTCACGTCAACTTTGAAAATCGGAGAGCAAAGTATACAACTGATGTTGGACCAAAGCAAATAATTGAGAAAAGCAAAATTTCTAGGAGATAGGGCTTAGTAACATCCCTTCTTAAACCAACCACAGCCAAGAAGAATAAAGATGAACTGCAGGTATCTTAACCCCTTCGACGCTGATGACGGTTCCGTCATCAGCGTCGTTTGGGCTGTGCTGATGACGGAACCGCTCCGTCATCAGCACAGCCCTCGGGGGGAGCGCTGGCGCTCCCCCCCTGGGGCATCGATGTTGCTGCTTTTACCTGTGGTGGCAGCGGAAGACTTTCCGTTGCCACCCCCTGGCCCCCCCACGCTTCCTGGTGACGTCAGCGCGAACAGCGATCGCCGACGTCATCAGGAAGCGCTGGACGCGCTGTAAGCCATTTGTTTCCAGTGCTTCCAGCGGGAAGGGTAGGTTTTCGGTGCTCCGGTGGGGCGGGGGGGCCGTTTCTTGGTGCCTTAAGGCATCGGGGGGGGGGAACAGTGTTTCCTCTCCCCTGATGTCCCAATGCACGGCATTCCTGGTGCACAATCGCACACAGCGTCACGATCGTGCACCAGGAATGCCCCACTAGACACCAGGGATTGCTTGTGTTTGGTTGGATTGCTTGTGTTTGTTTTTTTTTGTGCAGGAAGCGACCCCTTGGGCAAGGGTCGCTTCCTTAGTAGGCCAAATTATTTTACAGACTTTTCTGCCCCCCCAGGGGCAGATCGGCCGTTTTTTTTGCCGATCTACACCCCGGGGGGGGGGGGGGCAGAAAAGCCTACTAGACACCAGGGATTTCATTTAATTTATAAAGGAAGTGACCCCTTGGGTAAGGGTCGCTTCCTTGTGGGCCACAATTTTTTTTTAGACTTTTCTGCCCCCCCTTGGGGGCAGATCTGGACCCAGGGGGGGGGAGGAAAAGCCCACTAGATACCAGGGATAGTTTATTATTTATGAAGGAAGCGACCCCTTGGGTAAGGGTCGCTTTCTAGGGGCCTAACATTTTTTTTAGACTTTTCTGCCCCCCCTGGGGGCAGATCGGCTGCTTTTTGGGACGAATCTGGACCCAGGGGGGGGTAGATTCGCCTACTAGACACCAGAGATTTGTTTTTTTTTATAAAGGAAGCGACCCCTTGGCCAAGGGTCGCTTCCAGGGGGCAATATCAATATTTTAGACTGTTCTGCTGTTCTGCACCCCTCTGTTGGCAGATCAGCTGTTTTTTTTACCGTTTCTGGACCCAGGGGGGGGATAGAAAAGCCCACTAGACTCCAGGGATTGGTTTTTTTTTATAGGAAGCGACCCCTTGGCCAAGGGTCGCTTCCTTGGACCCATTTGTTTTCAAAAGTATGTTCTGCCGTGTCTTTATTTGGCCTCTCTGCCCTCCATAAGGTTGCTTCCAGGGGGCCCACGTTTATAATGATTTATATTCTGCCCCCCATGGGGACAGACACCCCATTTGTGACATACCCTGTGACATAGCCTGTTGTAATGTGTGGTGTGTTTGTTTCTTCTAATGTGTATTGTTTTTTTTCCTCTTTAGATTGTTGCAGTGTGCGGCTCCGTTACTGGTGGTTCTGTTGTTCTGCTGTTTGTGTAGTTGCATGTGTTTGGTAAGAGACCTTTTTTTGTTCAATTGTAATGTAATTGTTTTTTTGCAAAGTGTGTAATAATACGAGTTTGTTTGGTTTCTGTTTTTTGTGATTGTAAAACTTGTTTTGCATTTGTTCTTGATGTGTACTTCTGTAGATGTAAGTTTTTTCTTCTTCTTTCTAGTGGGATATCATTGCCTATTTGCTGTGTCTTTGCAGAGTAGGTACTGGTGAGTGTAGCTGTCTCTTGTAAGTGATTTGTATATTTTTTCAATATATAGAGATTTGTGATAAAGGCTTACTTTTTTTACTTACTTTGCACAGTGTTGGGGTTGTTGAGTTGTTTGTGCAGACTCCTTTATTTGTAAGGATAATGGCTAGCCACCGGATTACTGCTCAGCAAGTTGTTGGAATGCTTTTTGATTCTTCCTCTGACCATGGTCCAGAGACTGACTCTGATTCTGAGCCAGAGGTGGGAGTTGAAGATTCAGGTAGTGAGTATTCTCTGCACATGGCTTCATCTGATGATGAAGATACTCTGAGTGCTGATGAAGCTACTTTTGGTGTGGATGAAGTGCCTGTGGTTGCAGAGGACATTGCTGTGCCAATAGTGCGGCAAGAGGCATGTGGGCTGCAGCCTGGGGCTGCTAGACGTCCAGTTGGTGTAGTGAGACAAGAGGCAGCTGGTCGGCAGCCTGCGGCTGCAAGACTTGACGATGAAAGTTCTGACCTCTGGGTTGCACCAGGCATGGTGCAGCCTGCAATGCCTGAATTTACTGGTGTTCCAAGGTGTAGGGTGAACACTGAAAACTTTTTACCAATAGATTTTTTCATGTTGTTTATGGTTTATGGATGATGTGTTTTTGTCTGAGATTGTAGAGCAGACTAATTTGTATGCAGACATTTTTTTGAGGGTGAACAGTGCCAGCCTTAAGCCCCAAGCTAGAGCTACCCGGTGGACTCCCACAAATTTGGAGGAGAGGAAAAAGTTTTTGGGTTTAACTTTTTTGATGGGCTTGCTTAGGAAACCATCAATGGCTTCATATTGGTCTACTAGTCCCTTGATGGCAACAGCTATATTTCCGGCACTCATGAGTCGTGATTTGCTTCTGCTTCGGATGATGCATTTTGTTGACAATAGTTTTGCTTTGGCACGAGATCACCCTGATTGTGACCGTCTTTTCAAGATTTGTCATTGATCATTTCGTTGATCGATTTCCTGAGATCTTTTATCCTGGAAAAGAAATTGCAGTGGATGAGTCTTTGCTGTTGTTCAAGGGCCGCTTGGTATTTCGACAATACATTCCTAGTAAGAGGGCACGCTATGGAATTAAGCTTTATATGCTGTGTGACAGTCAGACTGGATATGTCTCTAATTTCAGGGTGTACACCGGTAAGGAATCCAGGATTAACCCCCCTGGTTGTCCGTCGACTTTTGGAGTGACTGAGAAAATTGTGTGGGTACTCGTGGATTTTTTAACAAAGGCCATCATTTATATGTAGATAACTTTTACACTGGTGTGCGGTTGTTCAGGGAATTGGGCAAAGTGGACACTGTTGCTTGTGGCACAATCCGCTCAAACCGTAAAGGTTTCCCAAAAGAACTTGTTTGTTAAAAGCTTGCTCGGGGACAGTGCAGTGCATTGCGTTGTGAGGAGCTTCTAGCTGTGAAGTTTTCAGACAGGAGAGATGTCTACATGTTGACTCCATACATGATAAAAGCACTGAACCGGTGACTCTTTGGGGTCAGGTTGCAGAAGCGCGCAAACCTGTGTGCATAATGGACTATAATAAGTATATGGGCGGTGTTGACAGAGTAGATCAGAGGTTGGAACCGTATGCTGTTCTTCGTAAGGCTTACATTTGCTACAAGACGTTGGCTATCCATCTTTTCCACTTGGCAACCTTTAATGCTTTTGTTGTGTTCCAGCAATCTTGTCCTCAGTCAAAGATGACTTTTGTAAAGTTTCAGGAGTCTGTAATAGGCAGCCTTGTTTTAGTGGAACGGGCAAGTGTTCCTAGAGTTAGAGTGGTGGAGGATGTTGCCAGATTGAAAGATCGCCACTTTCCTGATCACATTCCTCCTACAACCTCAAAAGACTTTCCCAGTCGGAGATGTAGAGTCTGTTGGCGAAGAGGTTTGCGGAAGGAGGTTCGTATGTACTGCCCCGACTGCCCTTCAAACCCTGGCCTGTGTGTACCTGCTTGTTTTAGATTGTACCACACGCAAAAGAAATTTTGGGAGCATCCATGAGTGTTAAAGTGAACTGGTTGTACTTTAATCTTTAAAACTTATTGTTTATTTTCAAAGTTGGCATTTGTGTAGTGTTGTTAGATTTAGTTGTTGTGTTAGTAGATTTGTATCAATTTGCAAATTTTTTTTTTTAAACTAAAGTTTGATGTTGGTTTGCGTGTAGTTTCCATTGTCTGACGGTGTGCATGGTTTGGCGCTTGGCTGGCGGTGTCTGTGGACTGGTGCTTTTCTGGCGGTGTCTGTGGACTTGTGCTTGGCTGGCGGTGTCTGTGGACTGGTGCTTGTCTGGCGGTGTCTGTGGACTTGTGCTTGGCTGGCGGTGTGCGTGGTCTGTTGTTTGTTTGGCAGTGTGCGTGGTCTTGTGCTTGCCTGGTGGTGTGTTGGGATTGGTGCTTAGCTGGTGGTGTGCCTGGGCTGGAGCTTGGCTGGCGGTGTGTGTGGAGCGGTGCTTGCCTGGTGGTGTGTGTGGACTGGTGTTTGGCTGGTGGTGTGTGTTGTCTGGTATTTGGTTGGCGGTGTGTATGGTCTTGCGCTTGCCTGTTGGTGTGTTTGGATTGGTGCTTGGCTGGTGGTGTGCCTTGACTGGTGCTTGGCTGGCTGTGTGTGGGGAGTGGTGCTGTCCTGGCGGTGTGTGTGGACTGGTGCTTGCCTGGCGGTGTGCGTGGTCTGGTGCTTGACTGGCGGTGTCTGTAGACTGGTGCTTTCCTGGCAGTGTGTGCGTGGACTGGTAATTGGCTGGCGGTATGCGTCGTCTGGTGCTTGACTGGCGGGGTGTGTGGTCTGGTGCTTGGCTGGTGGTGTGCTTGGACTGGTGCTTTGCTGGCGGTGTGTGGGAAGTGACGTAATGCTGGTTACTACACACAGTGCTAGTTGAGCGCCACTCCATGTAATCCATGAGCTTGTCTTGTTGCTGTGTCAGGAATGTGGGCGTGTGAAAGTGATGGGCCCTTGATTGGCGTTGTCTGCTGGTGGAAGTGTAGTAATGTGATGGGTCCGCGGCTGGCGGTGTGAATGTTTTGTATGTGTCACATGTATGAAAGGTGTATGAATGGCCTGTAAAGCGGTTGGTGCCTTGTCGTGGCTTTACAGCTCACGAGCTGTGAGTGAATGGTTCAGTTTCTTGTTCTTTCCATTATTAACAGTGTATTTCATTTTTTGTGAAATCACTTGCTAATACAATGGTATATACTGAACCATCACTCACCCTCGTGCCAAATCCAACCAGTATGTGTGTGTGTTTGAAAACTTGATGTCAGTGTAGTTTACATTTTTTTTTTTTTTTTTTTTGATTCAGGACGAACCTTGTCATTTTTTTTGTAAATGTTGTGATGTGTTGCTTTTGTGCCTGGTGGTGTGAATGGTCTTCTGTGTGTCAGGTATGAAATGTGTGTGAATGGCCTGTAAAGCGGTTGGTGCCTTGAAGTGGCTTTACAGCTCACGAGCTGCGAGTCATTGGTTCAGTTTTTTTGTCCATGTAATTGACAGTGCATTTCATTTTTGTGAAATCTCTTGTCAATAAAATTTTATATACTGCCAAATCCAACCAGTATGTGTGTGTGTGTGTTTGAGGAATAGATGGCTGTGTAGGGATTTTGTTTTTCTTAGTCTCGGTGCCAAGGTGTACATTCCGCTTACGAATAACCAGCCCATTGTAGATGTTCTTGAAAACCCATGGGACTACATGGTGATGTCTCTCAGGTGAAATCTAACAATTAATTGTATTCACAATATCCTGCAAAACTCCCAATGTCCGTCATATTTTCCTTGCACTATTGTGCCCACATTGTCACGCTGCACAAGTAAACAACTAATTTTGTCAAAACGAATTGGTTTAGCTAGGGGGGACACATGGGTTTTTCACTCCTTCTTCGGTTGCCATGTAGGGAAACCTAGCATACCCACACATTTTTGCAAATTAGACATCCGGGGGCTTTCAAGGGGGTATGGCTTCCATGGATCCTCCAACGTTCCTTTTCTCAGAATCTCTAGCAAACTTTAAATATAGCTGAAATAATTTATTGTTTTCAAACATTTCTGTGTTTAAAACTGTGGCATTACTGGGCTCACACAAATTTTCACCTACCCCACGTTCCCAAAGGTCTCCTGTAAAAAATGGTACCTCACTTGCCCAGGTCTGCCTAGTGCCTGCGACAGGAAACAGCGCAAAACGCAACGTGGACACATCGTCATTTTTGCAGTGAAAACTGGCCCTTTTGTGGCAAAGTGTCTACCTTTCGTTTTTGAACCCTAGCTCTGCCGGCAACTAGAGAAACCTAGCAAACCTATACATTTTTTAAAACTAGACACCCAGGGGAATTCAGGACGGGGTGACTCGACTGCCTACCACCAGGTTCTGTTACCCAGAATCCCTTGCAAAACTAAGAAATTGTGAAAGAAAATGCATTTTCCTCACATTTCTGTGGTGGAAAGTTCCGGAATCTGCGTGGATCAACAAATTTCTACCCACCCAGCGTTCCCCCAGGTCTCCCGAAAACAATGGTAGCTCACTTACGTGGGTGGCTCAAGGACCCGCGACAGGCAAGGGCCCCAAACCTAAGGAGGCAACATCAAAATAACCTATCACTAAACAACCGGGTTTTGCAAGGGGGTTCCCATGAGTTTTTGGCCCGGGGCTCGGCGGCCATCGAGGGAAACCTACCTAACCCACACATTTCTGGAAACTAGACACCCAGGGGAGTCCAGCGAGGTATGGCATGCGTGGGTCCCTCAAGGTTTACCTACCCAGAATTCCCTGCAAACCTTAAAATTAGGTTTAAAAAACACTTTTTCATACATTTTTGCGTGGGATCTCCGTGCCGGCACAAATGTCCTACAGACCAGTGTTCCCCTTGTTCTGCCGAGTAAAATGATACCTCACTTGTGTGGGTGCTCCAAAGCAGAACAGGCTAAAAATGAATTTTTAAAAATTGTAGTGTTTGGGATTGACAAATTAAGCACCTCACCTTAGTCACAAGCCTTTGGCCCACCCACACAAATGAGGTATCATTTTACTCGGGAGAACAAGGGGAACGCTGGGCGGTAGGACATTTGTGCCAGCACGGAGATCCCACGTAAAAATGTATGGAAAAGTGTTTTTTTTTAACCTAAATTTAAGGTTTGCAGGGATTTCTGGGTAGGAAAACATTGGGGGACCCACACATGCCATACCTCCCTGGACTCCCCCGGGTGTCTAGTTTTAGAACTGTTTGGGTTTGGTCGTTTCCAAAGATGCCCGCCGAGCCCCGGTCCAAAAGCTCAGGTGACCCCCCCAAAAAATAAGGTAGTTTTGCTAAAGTTAATTTTCACGTTTCCACCGTAAGAATTGGGCCTTTTCCTGTTGCAGCCACTATGCCTACCCATGCAATTGAGGTACCATTTTTATCGGGAAACCTGGGAGAACGCTGGGTGGGAGGAAAGTTGTGTGAGCCCAGTGATGCCACGCTTTCCCACACAAAAAGTGTGAAAAAACTGATTCTTTCAGCTAAAATTGAGGTTTGCAAGGGATTCTGGGTAAAGGAACGTTGGAGGATCCACACAAGCCATACCTCCTTGGAAGCCCCCGGGTGTCTGCTTTTCAGAAATGTGTGGGTTTGGTAGGTTTCCCTAGATGGCCGTCAAGGACGGGGCCAAAAACCCAGGTAACCCCCTTGCAAAAGCTGGTGGTTTTCACATAGGCAAGCCTGTGTCAAAACCACCAGCTTTTGCAAGGGGAGTTACCTGGGTTTTTGGCCCTGTGCTTGACGGCCATCTAGGTAAACCTACCAAACCCACACATTTCTGAAAAGCAGACACCCGGGGGCTTCCAAGGAGGTATGGCTTGCGTGGATCCTCCAACGTTCCTTTACCCAGAATCCCTTGCAAACCTCAATTTTAGCTGAAAAAAAACAGTTTTTTCACACTTTTTTGTGTGGGAAAGCGTGGCATCACTGTGCTCACACAAATTTCCTCCCACCCGGCGTTCCCCCAGGTCTCCCGATAAAAATGGTACCTCAATTGCGAGGGTAGGCATAGTGGCTGCAACAGGAAAAGGCCCAATTCTTACGGTGGAAATTTGAAAATTAACTTTAGCAAAACTACCTTATTTATTGGGGGGGTCACCTGAGCTTTTGGACCAGGGCTCGGCGGGCATCTTTGGAAACGACCAAACCCAAACAGTTCTGAAAACTAGACACCGGGGGAGTCCAGGGAGGTATGGCATGCGTGGGTCCCCCAATGTTTTCCTACCCAGAAATCCCTGCAAACCTTAAATTTAGGTTAAAAAAAACACTTTTCCATAGATTTTTGCGTGGGATCTCTGTGCCGGCACAAATGTCCTACCGCCCAGCGTTCCCCTTGTTCTCCCGAGTAAAATGATACCTCATTTGTGTGGGTGGGCCAAAGGCCTGTGACTGAGGTGAGATGCTTAATTTGTCAATCTCAAACACTACAATTTTTAAAAATTCATTTTTAGCCTGTTCTGCTTTGGGGCACCCACACAAGTGAGGTATCATTTTACTCAGGAGAACAAGGGGAAGACTGGGCTGTAGGACATTTGTGCCGGGATGGAGATCCCACGCAAAAATGTATGAAAAGGTGTTTTTTAAACCTAATTTTAAGGTTTGCAGGGAATTCTGGGTAGGTAAACCATGGGGGACCCACGCATGCCATACCTCGCTGGATTCCCCCGGGTGTCTAGTTTCCAGAAATGTGTGGGTTAGGTAGGTTTCCCTAGATGGCCGCCGAGCCACGGGCCAAAAACTCATGGGAACCCCCTTGCAAAACCCGGTTGTTTAGTGATAGGTTATTTTGATATTGCCTCCTTAGGTTTGGGGCCCTTGCCTGTCGCGGGTCCTTGAGCCACCCACGCAAGTGAGGTACAATTTTTTTCGGGAGACCTGGGGAAACGCTGGGTGGGTGGAAATTTGTTGATCCATGCAGATTCCGTAACGTTCCACCACAGAAATGTGAGGAAAATGCATTTTGTTTCACAATTTCTTAGCTTTGCAAGGTATTCTGGGTAACAGAATCTGGTGGTAGGCAGTCGAGTCACCCCATCCTGAATTTCCCTGGGTGTCTAGTTTTCAAAAATGTATAGGTTTGCTAGGTTTCCCTAGGTGGCGGCACAGCTAGGGTTCAAAAACAAAAGGTAGGCTCTTTGCCAAAAAAGGGCACGATTTCACTGCGAAATTGAGTTGCGACCACGTTGCGTTTTGCGCTGTTTCCTGTCGCAGGCACTAGGCAGACCCAGGCAAGTGAGGTACCATTTTTTTCGGGAGACCCAGGGGGACGCTGTGTGGGTAGAAATGTGTTGATCCACGCAGATTCCAGAACTTTCCGCCACAGAAATGTGAGGAAAATGCATTTATTTTGTCAATGTTTTAGCTTTGCAAGGGATTCTGGGTAACAGAACCTGGTGGGAGGCAGTCAAGTCACCCCATCCTGAATTTGCCTGGGTGTCTAGTTTTCAAAAATGTATAGGTTTGCTAGGTTTCCCTAGGTGCTGGCAGAACTAGGGTTCAAAAACAAAAAGTAGGCTCTTTGCCAAAAAAGGGCACGTTTTCACTGCAAAATTGAGGTGCGACCACGTTGCGTTTTGCGCTGTTTCCTGCCGCAGGCACTAGGCAGAATCAGGCAAGTGTGGTACCATTTTTTTCGGGAAACCTGGGGAAACGCTGGGTGGGTGGAAATTTGTTGATCCACACAGATTCCAGAACTTTCCACCACAGAAATGTGAGGAAAATGCTTTTTTTTGGTCAATTTTTTAGCTTTGCAAAGGATTCTGGGTAACAGAACCTGGTGGGAGGCAGTCGAGTCACCCCATTCTGAATTCCCCTGGGTGTCTAGTTTTCAGAAATGTATAGGTTTGCTAGGTTTCCCTAGGTGCCGGCAGAGCTAGGGTTCAAAAACAAAAAGTTGGCTCTTTACCAAAAAAGGGCACGATTTCACTGCGAAATTGAGGTGCGACCATGTTGCATTTTCCTGTCGCAGGCACTAGGCAGACCCAGGCAAGTGAGGTACCATTTTTTTCGGGAGACCTGGGGGAACGCTGGGTGGGTGGAAATGTGTTGATCCACACAGATTCCAGAACTTTCCACCACAGAAATGTCAGGAAAATGCAATTTTTTTGTCAATTTCTTAGCTTTGCAAGGGAATCTCGTGTAACAGAACCTGGTGGTAGCCAGTCGAGTCACCCCATCCTGAATTCCCCTGGGTGTCTAGTTTTAAAAAATGTATAAGTTTGCTAGGTTTCCCTAGGTGCCGGCAGAGCTAGGGTTCAAAAACGAAAGGTAGGCTCTTTGCCAAAAAAGGGCTCATTTTCACTGCATATTGCGGTGCGACCATGTTGCGTTTTGCGCTGTTTCCTCTCGCAGGCATAAGGCAGACCCAGGCAAGTGAAATACCATTTTTTTCGGGAGACCTGGGGGAACGGTGGGTGGGTGGAAATTTGTTGATCCACGCAGATTCCAGAACTTTCCACCACAGAAATATGAGGAAAATGCGTTTTTTTGGTCAATGTTGTAGCATTGCAAGGGATTCTGGGTAACAGAACCTAGTGGGAGGCAGTCGAGTCACCCCATCCTGAATTCCCCTGGGTGTCTAGGTTTCAAAAATGTATAGGTTTGCTAGGTTTCCCTAGGTGCCGGCACAGCTAGGGTGCAAAAACTACAGCTAGGCACTTTGCCATAAAAGGGTCCATTTTTAACTGCAAAATTGAGCTGTGACCACGTTGCATTTTGCGCCGTTTCCTGTCGCAGGCACAAGGCCGACCCACACAAGTGAGGTACCGTTTTTATCAGGAGACTTAGGGTAATTCAGATTTGTAAATCAACTGTTATTATCTATTGAGTTTTTATGCATTTCTCCCTTCCCAATGAAAGACATTGTGTAAAAAAAAATCTTTTTGAAAAATGACCAATAATTCTCATGCTAGTATGAGTATTCCCGATTTTGAAAATGTGCAAATATATACTGTTTCTAAACTCTATAATTTGTACCCAATTCAGAAATACATAGGTGTCTTTCACACCGATTTTTCAATGTATACATTTTTCAAGAATAGGTGCTCTATACCCAGTAAATAATAAAATACCATTGCAAGTTGCTGCTCAGTTTTTGGCTCTGGGTTCGTCGGGTTCTTGGTGAAACTACAAGTCCTATATATCCCCACATCCAGGAAGGTCAAACGGATATAACGGTATATTGCTTTTCAAAAGCTGTCAAAATTGCAAGAAGTTATAGGTGAAAACGTTGAGACAAAAGGCTGTTTTTTTCAACAAATTTTCAATTATTCCAATATTTAACTGTTAGTGTCTATAAAGAAACCTTCATGGATTTAGACAAATTACCCCTTTCTGAATTCTGAATTTTGTCTACTTTTCGAAAATGTATAGCTTTCCAGGATCCATTATTGCTTTCAAACTCATTTCTACCATTAACTGGAAGGAGGTTAAAAGCTCTAAAAATAGCAAAAATAGGCTATGTCCCAGAAAAATGCCAAAACTGTGTGAAAAATGTTGGTTCTCTGACAAAAGACTGTCATTCCCTAAAAGCTGAGAAAATGTAGATTTCAGTCCCACAAACCCTTTTTTGATAACATTTGCAGGGAAAAACCCAAAGGCTTTCATTTGCAGCCCGTTTTTCCAATTTTTCTGAAAAAAAACTAAAATTTCACTGTATTTTGCTTAATTTCTGGGACCCCTCCAAGGGAATCTACAAACCCTGGGCACCTTTAGAATCCACATGATTTTGGAAGAAAAGGACGCAAATTTGGCGTGGATACCTTATGTGGTCAAAAAGTTACAGGGGCCTAAGCGCGCACTACCCCAAATCGCCAAAAAAAGGCTTAGCACAGGAGGGGAAAAGGCCTAGCAGCGAAGGGGTTAAACAGTGCCAGTGTCATTGGAATCCCTATGCTGCTACAGAAAACATGCTACAGTGTGATTATCCAGCTACAAGCCATGACAGATTTCTGGTTGTCTGACTCATTACACTCTGAATCTTGGAAGAGTTAAATTCATCAAAGAGAAAGGTGAGAGACACCTGTACGTTTTCATTTTTTCCTAAGGATGTGCAATAAGAATTCCCCCCCTTGGCTGAAGAGATGTATCCTAATGTGCCACTGGGAGATTTTACGACAATATGGTCTACTGAGGATAAAACAGGCCACCTGATCTAGTGATTGTTTGCAGGCATGCATGATAATTCCCCACCCCTGGATGTCCCAACCTCTACTGGGTGAGACATCCTGTGGGCGGATGCCCCGTGGTGTGTAATCACCAGTATACAGTGTCCAAATAGTGGTTAGCTGCTGTCTCTCATTCCAAATCGTAACCCTTAGCAGAAGAGAGTAAATCACTCTAACTTAGCAGTCCCTGGCCACTCTGCACATCCTTGTAGCCATACACTACATTGTTTGTTGACGCAGAATGCCCTACCCTTCCTGGTGCCTCAAGGACATCATCTAGTGTGTGGCCAGAGCTATGCACCATTATACTTGTGGCAGGCTTGGCAAGTTTTTCTTGGGTAAAGTCAGGAATTGTATCGCCTTTGCTTGTGAAGTGTAAGTGATCACCAATTAGATAGTGATTTACAACAGAAAAGCCCTGACACTTTGCCTCTACAACAATCCGAGCCTCCAACAATACAGATATCTAGAAGAATTCATTGTTTTCACGCATCAAGGCAGCTGGACTGAACATTCATTAGTCTTTCCATCTGAAAGTTTATCCACAAGCATGCTTAGTGATTGATTGTCTTTGAGTTCTAAACATTCCAATCCCAAGATCACGGCTGATGAGTAGACTGATGTTGGCTATCACAATGAAGGGCATGGCATAGGGGATACTAATCATTGATGTCTTTGGGCACTCTAGGAAATAGTGCCCTCCTAATGTAGCAATAATGTTTTTTTTGTTTTTTTCTATCCACCTTTGATAATATATCTTTTAGTGTCAATTTAAATAAGAGCACCACTCAGACACATTATCCAAAAATCATTTATTAATGTGTGCATTTTGGTTGATATGTTCAGCCGTTTATGTATGCTGTTCTTACCTTTCGACGGATCGACATTTTATCTGCTCTGACCCGCAGCAATCGGCTTGCATGAATGATATCTCTCTCAATTCGCTCCATGTCATTTCCAAACCTGATACTTTTCTGGTGTCTTGTTTCATGTACCAGCGCTTCTGCTTCCCTTCTCACTGTTGCTTCCCTGAGAGAAATTAAACATACACATGCAAAGTGCACATTAGCAATTAAGGTTTTGTCTCTGCATGAGTAGCTACATCAAACGTTTTTGGGAAATGGAAAAGGGTCAGTTCAATCTGTAACGAGTGAGTTGATTAGACGTACAGACTTTAAACACTGAAAAGGTTTGGAATATATTGACTGCTTTTTATACTACTAGCGGTTATACAGTTTACATTTCATATGTTTCTAATGGGTTCAATTAATGTTTTGTACTCTAAATTAACGTAATCTAATAGATTCTATATGCTAGCAGCCGGTAGGATATAGGAATGAGATCTATACTCTAAAAGTAATTTATCTTTAGAAACAGCCTTTACGCCAACTTTTCAAAAGAATACTAAATCCTCTTTAGGTTGTTAATAGCAAGATTTCTAGAGATCTGTCAAGCGGGCCATAAAAAGTAGAACCCGAAAAGTAGTATTTGCTATTTAACTCCTATAGAATTCTTTGCACCTCAATGCAGAAAAACAACAGAAGAATGGAAGTACAACCAACTTGGCATGAAATCAAAACATTACTCAGAGGAGTGCCTTTGCTTCATTTTGACTAAATATATTTAGCTGTTTCCGAATAATTAAAGCTTTAAAAGTGTCTCAGGCTGGGCATGAGGTTACATTTTAAAATCAATAGGACTGCTAGTCTGTAGAGTTCCACAAATCTGGTTTTGTGGAACTCATAAATCTAAAAATTGAAATAATACTTAAATCTGATAGGATAAGAGAGCATTTCTCCTGTCAGCCATGCTGAGTTTGTGGATCCATCTGGATCTGGGAAACCAAAAGGATCTGATTGACTGGCGCAAGTCTGAGCAAAATTATGTTTCTGTTATTTCCTTCATGGGCCTTGAGATTTGCATATCCTGGCAGGTGATGGCAATCCTGATGCAAGCTTTACTGGTGGGGACTACAACTCCATGGTAAGCTTCAAGGACTAATGTTGGCCTATTGGAGGGATCAGTGAATCCTTGAATGCAAGTGATTGGCTGCCTGCTGTGGGTTGGGCCCATTCCCTGCGCAAATGTCATAAAGAAGTCTAACACTTAGGGCCTGTTTACAATGTCAGGCGGACTAATCGTCGCTGTCTCGACCTCTGGTCAGTGGTCTCGACACCGCCATTACATTGAGACCACACATGGCGCGGTTGCATACTCCCATTTCTCTATGCACCAGCCCCATGGAGAAATGGGGGATTCTGTTAATCCCTGCACCATGTGGCAGGCACCTCAAGGTGGCCGTGGAGGAATGGGGCCTAAGTCACTTTCCAACAGGCTCTGCATGTCAGAAAGCCCAACATGTAAATCCTGTTGTAAGCAGACATCATAATCCTGATGGCAGAAACGCAGTCCTCAGGGATTATGGTGGGGCCTCCAACTGCCCAATGGGCTCCGTGAGCCCACTGGAAATCAGCCGGAATGACAGGAAGGTTGTGCCTACAAGGGATTTCTTTTCATACTGATATAGTATGAAAAGGTGCCTACAAGGGATTTCTTTTCATACTAATAGAGTATGAAAAGAAATCCCTTACAGGCACAATTACCTGCTAATATATAGACAACCCAAGCCTCCAAGGGTTTATTGGGTTTCCCACTTTTTCTTGTAGTTACATTGTTAATAGGCGGTCAGAATTGAAATTGGAGATGTCGGTCGGAAAGCCTCTGACCTACAGTTGGAGGCTCTGCGACCGACATCATAATCGGCCCCTTAATATCACAACTATTGTAAACTGTACAGTAATGCTACTTAATCCACTAAATTGCTACAAAGGAATGGATAAATAATTATGGAGATTGATAAGTTAATTTTACTTAACTTTGCAAAGAAATTGAACATGTTTGTAAATGTCTTACTGTAATTTTATTGATATAACTCAACTCTTGTAAATGTAATGCTCAATAAAAACGTTTACATAGATGAAATGGAAAAATCAATTGATTAATGCTGTAAGAACATGTTGCATACACTAAGATATTGTCCTTGCAGTTTAAATAAATGAATGATATCAGTGGCTATAATCCTTTTCATCGTATTGTAGATATTTATGATAAACTCTGATGAACACGTTTGAGACATATTACTGAAATTCTGACTTTTGTAGGCTTCTGAACTACCTTAAGTTATGCAATTGCTTTTTAGGCATATGTTTGCACAAATAATATGTGCCTGACTGTAACACGGTGGATAAATACGTCTTACTAAAAAAATTTAAATGTGATGAAAATTTCATTTATTGAAACTGGAGTGTCAAAGTTGGTTTCTGAAACAATATGAGTTTAGCTATTAGATTAGGAAGATTTATAAGAAAAGCCCCTAACAATAAGGGAATTGGTTTCAAATGTAAGATCTGGTCTTTAAAACTATTACAGATATGCACAACTTCAGATCTATATGAAATAGCCATTCAGAAGAGGTTTCCTCAAGAAGCTTTTTCATCAAGCTCACATAGGACTGATTTGGTAAACACAATGAAATCCATTTTACTGGATTTAACAGCTGCATAAATATGAGATTGAAAAAATAAGAAACAAAATTAACATAAATGTTGCTATTAGCAAATTGTTGAATTGTAAACTTAAAAAATATTGTTTCTGATACACACTGTTGAAATCTTAAAACATCACCATTTACAGGAGGAGCTCTAAACCTCATGCATGTCACTGGTTCAATCAAAATCTGCCTTACTGACCAACACTCAATAGAGATGCATTGTAATCATGACACTTCATTCAAAACTATAGTACAGAAGTAACACGTGCAATGAATGACACATCAACAACCTTATACAGGTGTCACAAGCAACATACCAAGATGTTTCCAGGTGGGACTCCAGGGTCCAGGTTGCTCTAGCTATTGTCATTTCCAAATCAGACACTGCAACACTGGTGATTTCCTCATCCCTTCCGGAATTTCCATGAAAATAAAACAAATTAAGACCAATATTAGCTAAACAAAGTCATTAAATTCACCTTTAGAATCTCTTTTTTAACAATGCAAAACAAAGGCAGAAGAGCGAGCTGGTTCATATAAGTTTATTTTCTCCCTCAGAAATTACATGTTTAATTTGGGTTTTGGAGACCCACATCTGAGTGACTTGACCCAAATCCAAATAAATGTTCAGATATCAGATACATCTTATCAGTTGTGCAAATATAACTTCTTACTCAGGTAGTATAAATGTGTTCATGCCATTAGTCATATGAGTGGTTCTTGACACTTGCTTGCTCCTACTACTTGTTTATATATCTGAGTAGTGAGCACATCAAGTTGAAACATGGACAAAAAAGGAAATCATTGATGGTCATGTTTGTGTTAGTCAATGCTTTCAAAGCTTTTTTTATTTTGATGATCTGTATAACATGGTTTTAGATATATTATCTGGGCTATGTAAAGGACGGTTCATGAAACCCAACTGATTTAGTGTTGACAATGTCATCTATGTCTTTGGGAATCATAATGTTTGGGAGTGGTGGGGAACAGCGAGGGGTTAAATTACCCATTTTATCTCAAGGATGCATGGATGAGGTAGGCACTTCTCTACTGCCAGGACTCACATGTTGACAAATAATTTACTGCAATCAGTGCAACACTCAATAGATATTGAAAGAACCCCATCCACAGCAGTGACCCACAGTAATTAAATGTTGTTGAGAACTGCTTTTGTACCACAACAAAATATTCTGTTTAAGCAGAATATATGTTGTTAGTTCTTCATACAAATTTGTGAGTAAGGAAAGAGCAAATGTAGTGTCACTCTGACCTCTGCCAATTTTGCAGGACTGAAGTTAGCAGCATCCATAAATACAAACCAGGTGCAGGGAACAATAAACAATAAACTTTGCGGTGGTGAAATAAAAGAAAACAATAAACAATAAAAGAAACATTATGGTACCTTTTTAGGTCTGGCTTTAGTCATGGCTTTTTGCTTTAAAAATAAATATGTATATATATATATATATAATATATATATATATATATACACACAATATATATATATATATATATATATATATATATATATATTACCTACTGGCGGTCGCCAGTAGGTATATATAGTTAGGATTTTTTCTCTATGGGTTTTTTGAAAATTCTATGTCTAATAACTTTGGCGTTTGTGGACGGAATTGGCTGAAATTTTCAGGAAAATGGCACATTTTATTTCTGAGCAGCCCCTGAAAATTGGGGGGGTTCGTCCAGGGGGGGTCGAGAAAAAAGGGGGGTCCCAAAACGTGTTTTTAACATTGAGTTTTCCATAGGGCGGTTGGCCTCACTTTTAGCCCGAACGGCTGAATGGATTTGCACGAAACTTGGCAAAATTGTAGGGACTGGTAGCCCGATGTGCCTTTTGTAGGTCTCAATATATGTGCTACAGTGGATTTTGAGAAATTAACGTTTAAAAAAAGATATATATCTGTAACAGCGGACCGGGCAGCGCTCCAGGACGCGTACTTTTCGCGCAACAGAGCTTTGTGAAGCGAAGCTGATTGGTTCTCCGGCGTCTGTCAACATTCCAAACAGTCCGTAGCGGCCGCCATCTTGTCTTTCGGTAGGATCGAGAGACAAGAGGAGGCCAAAGCGAAGGGGCAAATGACCATAAGGGGGAATAGTAGATCCTCGCTGACCCCCTAGGTTTGATGTGGAGGTTTTAAAAGGGCCCCGCGGGGCAAAAAAAAATAATAATAATAATAATCGAACGGCTGAATGGATTTGCACGAAACTTGGCAAAATTGTAGGGACTGGTAGCCCGATGTGCCTTTGCTAGGTCTCAATATATGTGCTTCAGTGGATTTTGAGAAATTAACGTTCAAAAAAAGATATATATCTGTAACAGCGCACCGCTTCGCGTACTTTTCGCGTTACGGAGCTTTGCGAAGCGAAGCTGATTGGCTCTCCGGTGTCTGTAAACATTCCAAACAGTACGTAGCGGCCGCCATCTTGTCTCTCGGTAGGATCGAGAGACAAGAGGAGGCCAAAGCGAAGGGGCAAATGACCATAAGGGGGCATAGTAGATCCTCGCTGACCCCCTAGGTTTGATGTGGAGGTTTTAAAAGGGCCCCGCGGGGCAAAAAAAAAATAAAATAATAATAATCGAACGGCTGAATGGATTTGCACGAAACTTGGTAAAATATTAGGGACTGGTAGCCCGATGTGCCTTTGCTAGGTCTCAATATATGTGCTTCAGTGCATTTTGAGAAATTAACGTTCAAAAACAAGATATATATCTGTAACAGCGCTCCGCTTCGCGGAGATAAAATTATATCTGTATTACCTAGCTGTTGCTAACACCAGTTAGCGACGGCTAGTAGGAGATAGCGACCATCTTGGGCCCCACTTTGCATGTGAGTGATATTTATCACTAATGACATGCAAAGTGGGCATGCCAAGATGTTAGCGACTGGAAACAGTCGCTAACATCGCTATCTCCTATTATCAACTTTTGGAAATATTCGAGATAAGCGCGAATATCTCCAAAAAGTAACAGCTGCCCTGAACAGTTCTTAGCCATGTTATCCAATGGGAGGTGGATAACATGGCTAAGAGCATTAGCTCGGTAATGCATGAATATCGCTGAGTTTTCAGCGATATTAATGCATTGCGGTCGTTTTTTATCGTATTTGCGATAAACCTTGATAATAGCAAGGTTTATCTGCGATAATTTCTGACGGTAAAAAAATCTTTGCAATGCATCGTTAGGGATTAATATCGCTTAACTTTGGTAATATGCCCCAACGTCTGTTAACGTTCGATTCGAAGGAAATCAGGAAGTGTTGAAAAACATTGTCTGCGCCATCTTGTCTTTTTTCAAATGCCACACTTTTGTCGTGCACGGCAGCCATTTTAGATGCCTTGACCAGACCCACTCTGTGCACGCTGTCGATCCTTAGCATGGCTCCCCACCCTCGCAAGCATCTCACCCAGGCAGTGGTCACCCCCGCTCTCTGTCTTATGCATGGGTAATAAACCTCCCCCCATCTGCGCTGCTCTTCCCTGAGAATCACACCCTGTGCCCGCCCGACACCTCCCTTTCGCCCTATTCACTACCGCACCCTCTGACACTTCTTTTCCTCTGTGTCCGATTGTCCAGGCCGGTCCTAGGCTATCAGCTAGCCCTGCAGATGTAGTTTATGGCCACAGCTGTAAAGAATCACCCCTCTTCAAAGGAGTTATAGTAGATCAAGGCCCACACTCGATGAGATCCGTCACAGCAGAAGCGTTGCTATTATCTGAAAACCATCCTGTATTGTGATTGGGGAGGGGACCGAGCGTGAAGCGGAAGATTCCAGGGATGACTCTTTGTACATCAAAGTTTTTACAATTATGTGTCACATTAAAAATATATAGCACTCCGACAAAGTAGTAAGATTATAAAACTTTAATAATTTATAAATATATACAAGAAAACAAAAATAGTAATAACATATAAACATTTTTAGGGAAAAACAACGAAGTAGCGGTCGGCTGTGCGAATAGTCCCAACGCAGCACAACGTCCAGATTTCCGGCGTGGGGCGTCGCGGGGGGTGGGTCATCAGTAGCAAACTATTGTGCGAATAGTTCCAAGGCAGCAGAACGCGACGAAATCTAGATGACACGAAAGGGATGTCTAGTAAGTTGCCACCCAGCAAATAACGGCGTGGGGCGTCGCGGGGGGTGGGTCATCAGTAGCAAACTGTTGTGCGAATAGTTCCAAGGCAGCAGAACGATGGCACCAAGGTGATGTCCAGTAAGTTGCCGCACTGGTTTTGGTATCCTACAATGCTGCTCTGAATAACGGCGTGGGGCGCCCCGGGGGAGGCGGCGTGAACGGGCCTCTCCAGGTGGAGTGTCATCTGTTGTAGTGGGGCGCCCCTTTACCGTTTCAGTTGCCATTCCGTCCGTTTTTGGTCCACTGTGTCAAAAGCCGCAATTCAGCTGAGTTGCGCCCACTCTTGCGGTGCAGCGATAGGCGGCTGTCACAGGACTCTCAAAATGGCGGCAGTCTCTTTCCTTTTTGGGCCTGGTCCACTGAAATGGCCCTGGGACACCTTGGAAATCGGACGCTTGTCTGCTAGGTCTTGGACCCCATTCTCGAAAGCGTCCCCTCCGCCTTGAGAATTCATCAAAAGTTTTGGGGGCCCCGACTCCTGCAGGCTTCTGGTGGGGAGCGGCTGCCATGATTGCTCGCGGAATGACCACGACGGAGCTACGAGATGGTGGTGCTCTCATGCTGACGCCAGTTTAGTCTGAAACATCCAGAAACAAGGTGGGGCTTTCATCGTTTGGGAAAAAAAAAAAAGTTTTCATCCAATGAAAAGTGTTGTTTTTAGGTCATATGATCAAGCCTTCCATCATTAGGAAACCAAAAGTAAAATGAACCAATGAAAAGTTTTATAAACAAGTCACATGACCTGTTATGCGGCATAGGGTATAAAATGCGTAGAAAATACGTTGGCACGTGAGGCGGCGTCAGTAGCGGACCGATGTGCGAATAGGCCGAAGGCAATACAACGCGCCAAGATCCGGATGGCACCGAGGTGGTGTCCAGCAAGTTGCAGCACTGGTGTGGCCATCCTACAATGCTGAAAGTCGGCGTGGGGCGCCCCGTTGGCCTGTGAGTTTGCGTCAGTAGCGGACCAATGTGCGAATAGGCCGAAGGCAGCACAACGCGCCAAGATCCGGATGGCACCGAGGTGGTGTCTAGTAAGTTGCCGCACTGGTGTGGCCATCCAACAATGCTGAAAGTCGGCGTGGGGCGCCCCGTTGGCCTGTGAGATGGCGTCAGTAGCGGACCGATGTGCGAATAGGCCGAAGGCAGCACAACGCGCCAAGATCCGGATGGCACCGAGGTGGTGTCTAGTAAGTTGTCGCACTTCTGTGGCCATCCTACAATGTTGAAAGTCGGCGTGGGGCGCCCCGTTGGCCTGTGAGATGGCGTCAGTAGCGGACCGATGTGCGAATGGGGCCAAAGGCAGCGCAACAATATTTTCTGACTGACACCACAAGGCGCTGAGATGCCAAGATCCGGATGGCACCGAGGTGATGTCTAAGTTGCGGCCTGATGTGCGAATGGGGCCAAAGGCAGCGTAACAATATTTTTTGTATGGAAGATACCACTAGGCGTTGAGATGCCAAGATTCGGATGGCACCGAGGTGATGTCTAGCAAGTTGCTGTACTGGTGTGGTCATCCTACAATGCTGAAACTCGGCGTGGGTCGCCCCATTAGCCTGTGAGATGGCGTCAGTAGCGGACCGATGTGCGAATAGGCCGAAGGCAGCACAACGCGCCAAGATCCGGATGTCACCGTGGTGGTTTCATAGTTGAGAGGCACTTCATCTGCAGTGGGGCGCCGAGATCCGGATGGCACCGAGGTGATGTCTAGCAAGTTGCTGTACTGGTGTGGTCATTCTACAATGCTGAAAGTCGGCGTGGGGCGCCCCATTAGCCTGTGAGATGGCGTCAGTAGCGGACTGATGTGCGAATGGGGCCAAAGGCAGCGCAACAATATTTTCTGAAGAGAAGACACCAAAAGGTGCTGACATTCCAAGATCCGGATGGCACCGAGGTGGTGTCTAGCAAGCTATGCAGTTGAGTTGTGTGCGCACTTGCGGCGAATAGGTCGAAGGCAGCATAACAATGTTTTTTGAATAGAAGACACCACAAGGCGTTGAGATTCGGTTACCACCGAGGTGATGTCTAGCAAGTTGCTGCACTGGTGTGGCCATCCTACAATACTGCTCCGAATAACGGCGTGGGGTGCCCGAAGGGGGGGGGAGCCGGCGTGAATGGGCCTTCCTAGGTGGAGGCTCGTCTGCTGTAGTGGGGCGCCCCTTTACCGTTTCAGTTGCCATTCAGCTGAGTTTCGGCTGCTCTTGATGCTACAGCGACAGGCGGCTGCAAGAGGACTCTCAAAATGGCGGCCTGTTCTTTGGATTTGGGCCTGGTCCACTAAAATGGCCCTGGGACACCTTAGAACTCGGACGCTCGATTTTTTTTTCCTTTCCTGTACATGCAAAAAAAGGTAAATGCCCGGTACGTTACACGCTTCATCTGCCACGATGAACTCTCCAGAGGAACCGAAAAAAAATATAGTTGTGGTAACTATACCATGCATCGTCATATGGAGAGGTGGCACCAATTAATTATAGTGCTGCATAAAAGAGAGATTTGGAGGAGAACCCCTGACCTGCTAGTACATTCATCAAAGAAGTGGCACTGAGAGCTTCAGAGGCAAGGGAAACGGTCCCAAATATTTAGAAGAACTTTGGAAAGATTAAAATGACATGTTTAGATTGTGGCAAATTAATTTCATGTGGACAGATGAGTGTTACTCTAATAAATACAGCATATGAACATCATCATAGTCGATGGTTGGTAGAGACATTTTGACTATATCCTGGACCTGCCCGTCCTCGCCCAAAATGGCGCCGGAATAAATGGGACTCGTAACTCCTTGTTGTGTACTGGTTGCAGAACCTTGAAATCACGAGATACGTATGCAGTTTTGAAGCACATGGCGGGCGGGGACGAGAATTGATTGACTATTTCGACATCCCTATTGATATTAAGTTCTGATGTGTTATTGATTACTGTACTGTTGAAAGTTCGAATTAACGTCACCCATGGTACTTGCCCGCAAATGTATATCTAGATAATTTTATTGTAACTGGCCCTGTCGTATTTTAATTATAAAATGTACGTCCACCGATTCCGTAACTGTTAGACACCTTAGTTCTTGCAACCTAATGGCCCGCCCGTTACGTTCCTCTACAGTGTAAATGTGTATTCATCATATACGATTACAGTTTGCTCTGTGGCAGGCCCACGTGGTTATAGGCTCGTATTTGTATAATGACATTTTCACAATAAAGGTTTTTAAAAGAAAACATGGTAGTAGTATATACATTGGTAAAGTTTTTAATAATAGTGACTGTTTTAGAATCATTAAAAGGCAAGTGAAATAAAGCAGACCAATTACATGAAGGGTAAAAGGTATAATACGAAGGAACGCAGTAAAGATAAATGGTCAAGGGCTGTTGTGTTTTCTATTCCTGTAACATAAAGTGATCGATAAGAATCTCATATTCAGGCGTATCGGCGACTAAGACAGCAGGTCGACCCTCTTTTGCTCAACGGCTCCGTCATGGGACGAAGAAACGCTCTTTTTTTCGAAAAAAGAATATATTTTACTTGCAGGACAGTTGTAAAATTTCCGGGAAAGTACATTAGCCTGGAACATTATAACATATATTTAAGAAAAAATAATGTTCGGAAGTAATGAAAAGCGTAATTTTTAGGTCATATGACCAAGCCTTTCATCATTACAATAAGAAAAGTAAAATGAACCAATGAAAAGTTTTATTAACAAGTCACATGACTTGTTATGCTTACGTTACGCGCTGCGCGCCCCGGATGACTTCCGGATGCGCTAACGCGGCGCGTCATATGACGCATTACGCGACAACGCAGGTACAGAATATAGTCAAAATGTCTCCACCAACCAGCGGTCGGAACACAACCCCTTTCAGCAGGCTAAATAGTTCTGTTAAATGGCAACAGAAGGGACAGGCAACAAGAACCATCAGTCAAAGAGGGGAGGGCTAGTTCTTCTCTACCGGGTTACATTGGGGCGCTACCGGAACTGATCGAATTGGTAGTCTACAGTGTTTCTGGATGTTTCAGACTGAAGCTGGGGTTAGCATGAGAGCAGCACCATTTCGTAGCTCCGTCGTGGTCATTCCGCAACCAATCATGGCAGCCGTTCTTTATCGTTATTTTGGGCGGGGTGGGTGGCGGAGCCGAGCTGTTTTGCAGCCATCATTGTGTGGAGTTCAGTTCATCTCACTAGTTTTGTATTTGTCATGAGGGGTTGTTCCTAATGTTTCTATTTTAGCGAGGTCAAAAAGAGATCCCATTAGTGGCCTACTGATTTTGCTCGATTCCTTTTCTTTTTTTTTTACACGATTTTTCGTTATCTGGAAAGACTAAACAGAGTATTGCGACTCTGTGTTTGTTTGTAAATAGAGAATGAACCAAAGAGAACTAATTCTAAAACAGTAAATACTTGGATAACAATCAATCAAATGGAGAGAGAAGCAGGCACGACGGATTACAACGGGGGCAAACGCCTGCGTTAACTACCTTTCACTATCTGCAAAGAGAGAGTACTCCTAATAGAAATGAGGGGGGGGGGGGCACCATTCAAAGCAGATCAGTGTGCATAAACACGAAAATGTTTTCACTTACCACGTACTTGACATTCGACAGCTTATGATATTTGCTATTAAAAAAACATTGAAATTCACTGAAAAAACCATAGGTTATAGACCATATATAGTTAGGAATTAGCATTTACAAAACCTTGAAAATTCACTGAAAAAACCATAGGTTATAGACCATATATAGTTAGGAATTAGCATTTAAAAAACCTTATTTTACTCACACAAAACCATTGAAATTCCATATATAGTTAGTTGCACTAACTATATATCGCGCACCCGCAATCCACTGCTGATCATGTCACATATTACATCATTCATGACATGGTCAGTGACATCACTGATGACATCTCAAATGACATCACTGATGACATCACTGATGACATCTCATTTGACATCATTCTTGTGCTAATACGATAAACCTCTTCAGACTCTAATATAACCTTAGATACACTCAGTGTATACAGACACTCACACACTGCCACTCATTCATGGAGTTACTCACACACCCAGTCAGTCATGCAAAGAAACAATCTCACCTCCATTTCTTCAACTATACAGTTAAACACACCTTACTTATTGAAACATATACTAACACATATTTACTCTCTTATACAATCCCTGATACAAGTTCACAATGATCGATACAACCACTCACTCATTCAGTGGCTCTCATGCACAGTTATTTATATATGCCAACTCTCACATGTACTGTGTTTTACATATGTACTTACTATGACATGTAGCATTGAGATATCCATTCACTCATCAATACACTCATGCACACAGTCAACTGCCCATGTAGCTGTTTCCACATGCACTCTTGAACTCATACACCTAGTGAATAAACTGCTCACACATCTATGCATAGAGTCACACACCTTCCAGCCACCCCCACACAAACTCAATCTCCCATAGAAATACTTGGGCAACCAATTAATAACACATATAGCCTCTCGTATAGCTAATGATCAACACATGCAGCAGTTTACAGAACAACAGACATAATGATGCACAAATTAGGACAGTTTAGTCACTAACCCATGCATTCAGTGAGACACATTTAATCACTCACTCATACAGTCAGTCACGCACCTACTAAATCCTTCATCCAGACACTTATACATCCACTCATTCTTCAATATGTAAGACATATTTTAACTTTACAGAAACATACAGTCACTGGATGTTGTCATCAGTGATGTCATCAGTGATGTCACTGACCATGTCATGAACGATGTAATATGTGACATGATCAGCAGTGGATTGCGGGTGCGCGATATATAGTTAGTGCAACTAACTATATATGGAATTTCAATGGTTTTGTGTGAGTAAAATAAGGTTTTTTAAATGCTAATTCCTAACTATATATGGTCTATAACCTATGTTTTTTTCAGTGAATATATATATATATATATATATATATATATATATATATATATATATATATATATATATATATATATATATATATATATATATATATATATATATATATATATATTTTGCTTCCGCCCACTACATCATACGGCATGGAGCAGGGGGTCAGCACTACTTCAGTCACTGGATAATTCACTTTGAGAGAGCACATCTGCACAGAAGGTAATTCCTTCCAGTGCCAGTGCTTTTATTTTCACTTCATTACTTTGGTGTTGCCTTTGTGTTAAGAGTCTGAAGAGATAGCCGGATGCTTTCTAACAGCTCTCCATGTTGATCACAGGGCATGTTCCAGCTTCATCACTTCCTGTCTCCTGCTGATTGTGTTGTAGGTTCCTTTTGGAGTGGCCTTTTTATCTGACTGCTGCTACTTCACTACATACCAAGTATTGTCCATTTAAAACTGTTCTTCATGAAGTTGTAATTTCTTTTGTTATTTGGGCACTGAAGTGCATTTCTAACTGTGCTCCTGTATGTCATCTTGTTATATATTATAATTGAGGACTATAATTATATTTGTAAACCAATTTAGGCTGTATGCAAGCTTGCATTACCTTGAACTTTCTTTAAAGCACTCTTGTATGCTGTTATATTTGTAAACCAATTTAGTCTGTATAGTCTTATATTTGTAAACCTTTCTAGTGCTGTTGTATTTTGTGCTTATATAGACGTTTAACTTTAATATTACTAACATTACATCTATCTATCTATCTATCTATCTATCTATCTATCTATCTATCTATCTATCTATCTATCTATCTATCTATCTATCTATCTATCTATCTTTCTATCTATCTATCTATCTATCTATCTACATATCCATACAACTATTTGGCTTTGCAAGCCTCCCTTTTTTACCTACCTTTTCAGTGCTTCTTATCTATTTGTAGTATGGATTTACAAAAACATTACACATAAAATCATTAGCAAAGAGGCTGGAAGCCAATGGCAAATCAATTGGTTTTTTTTATTCTGGTGTTATCCAAGACCTTCTGTTTTTACTAAAATTATGTGTGTGATATAGTCAGTAATAGAGCTTTTCAGCCAGTCTTCATCCATTAGTCTGTTGTCTTGTCAGTCACATTTTTCTTCCACCAACTACATCATGTATCATGGGGAAGTGAGTTAGTCCCCTTCAGCCAATGGCTGACTTCACTCTGACTTACAGCATTCTGCATTTTCACAAGGTGCACCCTCCACACACAAAGTCGTTCTCTTCAGTGGTGCCAGGAACTACTATAGTAATGTGTGCTTTTTGTTTTGCAAATGCTCATTTTTACTTGTGTAATAGGGGTGGAACAGACCAGTTTTGGTTTAAAACATAAGACATAAAGAACTTTGCGCCACGACAAAATATTTACATGAAGAATGGAACCAATGCATTTTCTTCACTTTTAAAAACAGTTTGAAACAGAGTTTGGGAACAGACAGTTTGCCCTTTCGCTTTTTAAGATAGCAGCACAAATGTTGCACAACCACTTTCCTTTACTTTTTTTGGGGGGGAGAAAATAATTTTTCCTTTGCTGTATTTTTTATTTCACTTCTTTTAAATTCACTAAATACAAACAAGGAAAGGCAAGAAAATGCAGTATTGTATTATAATCCCAGTTTTACCATCAATCTCAGGGTCACTGAGAAAGGGCTGGTTAACTATACCTCAACAGCAGTGTCGGCTGCCGCCAATCTAAAGTAGTAGGGCAGCATGGGGAGGGGGTTTGGGGAATAAAAATAAAATAAAACAACTTACCTGCCGCTGCCAGCCGCCTCATTGCTCCTCTTGTCTCTGCAGTTGATTGGCCACAAAGCGCAGGCTCCCCACCCAATCCAGACGCTGCTCTTATGCTATACCTAGTATGTGAGAAGTGCTACTATTGGCCTGAGTAGGCTGGTCTGATGCTCACTCAGGCACAGTGAGCCTGTGCCTTTTCTCCACCCGGCTGTGCAACACAGCTGGGTTGGAGAAACATAGGTGCACTTGTCGTTTTGACTGTCCTAAGACGACAGGCCAAACCGACATGCGTACTTACAGTGCCCACCACTACTCCTCCCTGCCATGTCCCAGCCCAGCCCAGCCCTGCCGTAGACCCCTTCAACATTGCGGCTCAGACAATGATAAACAAACTTATAATACCACTGTTTTTTTTATCATTTTATCATCCGCTGGCTCTGATCAGTGGGGCGGCACTCCTCCACCATTACGAAAGAGCTGCCTCTGCTTAACAGCACTATTTCTACTGTAGTCTGATGTCACTTACATCCAGGTCTCCAAAATCATTTTGCTAGTCCTGAGTTTTGTCCTTCCTTCCTAGTCTTCTTCTATGTCCGTTTCAATGAAGTACTACCTGGGAGCCATTTTGGGAACCTGGACAAATCCATAGCAACTCTTGTGATTTTATAAATTTGACAACTGATCTTTGAAAAGTAAGAAAGTATTTAGATTTTGCCTGTGTACATTTTTTATGGTTGAACCTGTTGCCAATCACTGTTCCTAATATAAGATTGTATCAGGTTTTCAGCATACATTGCTTAAAAAATCTAAACTGGCCTACTAGCACGTTGACTGGATTGTTAGTGTTGCTTCATGCAAAGTCATGTGATTGGTGAAAGGACATTCCAGTGGCGTTCAGGGGTTGTTTGCTTGGATTTTGTAATGTTTTAAAGTGGTCTCCAAGGCTATGACTTATGAATCATAACACTTAGGACACTGTAAAGAAAGGCTTTGTGAGCACAATGATGCTCGTGAAGCATGGTAAGGGATGGGCGCTTGAATGGCTCTCGGCCTGTAGGCACAGTCATTGGAATACGGTCAAGGTTGAGAAACGATCATCACTGGGCGATATTTGCAGCAGTAGAGTTTCTAAAAGTGATTTTTAGGAGTGATACACACTGGTCCACAATAAAAGAGGAATGTGGCCAAATGGCTACAGCGGTCGACCTTGAAGCTGGGGAAACAGGTTCGAGTCTCGGCAGGGACGCTTAACATCCTGTGATTCTTGGCAAACCACTTAATCTTCTTGTGCCTAATAAAAACAATTAAAGTGTCTGTCTGCTACGCAACTGGACAGTGGTGGCGGCATTGGAACGGGGGTGGTGGATTAAAAAAATAACATAAACGTACCTTCTCAGCCGCCGCATGCCTCTCCCCGTCTGCTGTGCTGGAAGCCCCCAGGCTTCAGGACTCTCCCAGTCAAGCCAATCATGAAGTGATTGGTCTGAGCGTCATGTGTGGACCCTCAGGCAGGGCCTGGGGAGGCTGGGCATTGTTCTCCATGGGGCTGTGCAACACAGCCCAATGGAGAACATGCCAAGTGCGCATGAGCACTTACAGGAGTGCGAACCACTCCTCCTGCACTCTGTCGTCACAGAGCCCAGTCCCACCCGGACTCCTGCATAGAAAAATAAAATAATAACGTCCTGTTATTATCATTTTATTTTTATTTTTTGTACAACTGAAATAGCAGTGGGGCGATGCTCCTCCGCCTTAGCGGAGGAGTCACCACTGCATCTGGAGCTTATGTAAAGCGCTCTGATACCTTCGAGTCGAATTCACGCTATATAAAAGTCCCTAAAAAAATACATTTTAAAGTGCGTGCACGCATGTGTGTTAATGCATATAGATATACGTGTGCTTAAAAAGTTTATATCTGCCTTTGCATGGATTTGTGGACATATCCGTACACATGTATATATATGAGCACTCATATAGAGACATATACATTGAAGTTCAGGTTTAAATATAGATGGACAAACACATCTTTTTTTCTGTGTTGCCTCTCCGCGCTGGTGGTAGGGCACAAGGGGGGGGGGTCAGGACAAATAGAGCCGGGACAAGGGCCATCTGACCCCCGTTAGTGATGCCACTGATTTGCGCATGCTAATTCATTTAATGGAATGAAATAATAATAATTATAATAATAACACTAGTGCTAATAAATATAATGCAGACGATTTTCCCTGGACTTCTATTAGGAGTCGCCAGAGGCAGGCGCTGCCATCCCAGGCCACTGGCACTGCTCTTGCAACTCAATTCAGAAAACCTTAGATGACACCTGAAGTGTGCCTCAAGTATTACCGTAAGTTGTGAGGACTCCATATTATAAATGAAGTGGTAGCATGGAAAAGGCTTGCCTTTTCCTTTTCCTTGTTAACAACATTGATCACGTTATAAAGACGTGGGTTCTGCGGAAAAAGAACATTGCCTTCACCTTTGCGGGCCCGTCCAAAATGAAAGTGACAGATAGGCACGGAAGCAGAATCTTCGATGACCCCAACGACCTACACAGATATCTACAAGGCCCGGAACCAGAAGAAATGGAGCTACCAAGCCCCGGGGCAAAGCGAAGGGCATCCTCGGACGAAACACACGAAGGGGGCGAATAGGAAAGGATGGTTTTGTGTAACACGCATACGCAACCAGGCACCGAGACTCTGAACTTAACGAACAAATCTACCTCAGACAATCACACAACAAGAGCAACCGCAGCTACCTCAGCAGAGCCACCGCAGCCACGGAAAGAAGGGGCAGAACACCAACCACCATATCCTTTTAGCCAGTACCCGATCGAACGAAGTAACCGTAAGGGCTGGGGGCCAGCCCAACAACAGAGACTTAGCAAGGACTTGGGGGGGGGGGAGTGTGAGGACCCTTGCTGTCGCACACCCGGTTTACTACTGACGGGGGGAGGGGGGGAGGTGGGCAGGCAGGGGGGGGGAGTGAAGCTGGCGGACATGACAGTACATGGTATAGCCACCATTTGTGTAATGAACAAAATACCTCTAATCTTGCCTTTCTCTACATACATCCTATACTTTTTCCCTGTTTCTATTCCCATCCAATCCCCTGGGGGGGGGCTGCAAAACGCAAAGCACCAGCGACAACACCAGACCACCATGACAGACACAACAAAAGCTGGCCTGTCCACTGACCTGAAGATAGTGTCCATGAACGTTAAAGGACTGAACCACCCGGTCAAACGAAGGAAAATATTAGAACACCTGGCCAAACTAAAGGGAGACGTATACATGCTGCAAGAGACCAAGCTCTCAGTAGAAGAAGCAAAGCAACTCAAAGCCAGATGGATAGGGGAAGTACTCTGCTCGCCAGCAAAGGGGAAAAAAAGAGGAGTTATAACGATCCTGAGCAAGAGGGCCAACCTAACAACACAAACAACGGACGCAGACGAGGACGGCCGCATGCTAATAACGAGTGTCCAGAGAGGGAGCGACAGAATTCACATGGTCAATATATACGGCCCCAACTCTGAAGACAAACAATTTTGGCAGGGAGTGGACAGCAAACTATCCGGCCTGCCCCAAGAAGACCTCCTGATCACAGCCGGGGACATGAACAAGACAATGGACCAAGCAACAGACAGGCACCCAAACAGGCCGAGCCATAACTCCAACAACAACAACAACACCCTGAAAGACCTGTGCATCAAACAACATCTAGCAGACCCATGGAGGCTTCAACACCCGACAGCGCGCGAGTACACCTTCTACTCACACCCACACAACTCCTTCAGCAGGATTGACTACATACTGATGTCCAACACGCACACGCACCTCATAGAAGAAACGGAGATAGCTCCAATTACCATCTCGGATCATGCTCACATAACACTCACTCTAAGTGGCAAACACAACGAAAACCCAACGAGGAGATGGAGGCTTAACGACGACATCCTCCAGAACAGAGAGAACGTTAAAGAAATTGAAGCCACAATTAAAGAATACCTCGAGCACAACGACAATGGCGAAGTAGGGAAGGACATCATATGGGACGCCCTCAAAGCGACACTAAGGGGGAAACTAATAAACATCAAATCCAGGATGAACAGAAGCAGAAACAAGAAAATCTTCGAGCTTGAGGAGGAGATAGCACTGGAGAGAGGTCACTGCGCAAACATAACAGACAAGTACACGCTCACCCTGCTCACAAAAAAGAAATATGAACTGAACAAGATCTTAAGCGAGAGGGCAGGGTCCTGGCTAACGAAGTTCAAATCAGTCAACATATGCGCAGCAAACAAAGCAGGGAAACAACTAGCATCGTACCTAAAGGCAAAGCAGAGGCAGCACACGATAGCAGCAATAACAGATCGAACGAACAAGTCCCAAACAACGAACAAAGGAATACTAGAAGTCTTCAGACAATTCTACCAAGAGCTGTACACGGAGGATCAGACCCTGAGCAAAGATGCAGGACTAGATCTGCTCAATGACACCAATCTGCCAAAACTCAAGGAGGAGGAGAGGGAGTCGCTTGAAGCCGACATAACGGAAGAAGAGATTGGAACAGCCATAAGCCAACTGAAACAGAACAAAGCGCCAGGACCAGATGGATACTCCGCAGCGTTCTACAAAACTTTCAGCGAACACATTAAAACACTAATGGCACAAACGTACTCGACATGCATCCAGAACGGGAAGATGACGGAGTCCATGTGCGAGGCCAATATCACCATAATCCCCAAGGAGGGGAAAGACCCACAATATCCCCAGAACTACAGACCAATCACGCTAATAAATGTCGACTGCAAAATCTACGCGAAGGTCTTAGCCAATAGACTAAACAGAATTCTGCCAGACATCATCCACACCTCACAAGTGGGATACATTAAAAACAGACTATCGCAGGACAACACAAGGCTACTGTGCCACCTAATTAACCACACAGCAAGCAGCAATGAACAAGCAGTCATGATAGCGCTGGATGCGGAGAAGGCCTTTGACAGAGTCTCGTGGCCCTTCTTGAGAAACTGCATGGGAAGTTTCGGACTGGGGGGAAAAAACACGGCAATGGTCATGGCCCTCTACAACAAACCGAAAGCAAAAATAGTGGTAAACGGGAGCGCATCCGAAACGCTCACGCTGGGAAGAGGCACCAGACAAGGATGCCCCCTCTCCCCCGGCCTCTTCTTGCTCGCTCTAGAACCCCTGCTAGCCAGAATAAGGGACAACACAGGTATAACAGGCGTCAAGATCAAGAAGAAGACTGTCAAACTAGCGGCGTATGCAGACGACATCCTAATCACAACAGCAAACCCCTCCACGTCAATAAAAGCGCTCATGGCCACTATAGGAGAATACGCGGAAGTCTCAGGCTACAAACTCAACAAGGAGAAATCGGAGTGCAAGCCAATGAATGTCCATACCACAAGAGAGGTCCTAGGCGAATCCGGACTGGCATGGCAGACGAAACCACTAAAATATCTAGGACTCCACTTTGGAAGAGACCTCACATCAACGCTACAACACAACGAGGACCTTACACTGAAAAAAATAAAAGAAAGGCTGGAGCTATGGTCGCCAAAATACATAAGCTGGTGGGGACGAATTGAAACCATCAAAATGATGATAACCCCGGCGATAAACTACACGCTAACAATGCTGCCACTCCCAATGACAGAGACATTCCACAAAAAGCTAGACCAACTCATAAACATCTTCCTATGGAAAAACAAAAAACCAAGGATAAGCCTACAAAAACTAAGACTGACAAGGGACCTTGGAGGCCTCAACCTGGCGAACTTCAAAACATACCAAACGGCATGCCTGGCGAGACAGGGTATTGCCTGGATAGACGGCACACAAACATACAAACCAGTATGGCTAGAGGTCGAACAAGACATCCTGGGAGGGCTCAAGCCAATAGCCCTTCTAACAGCAAACCGGCACCCACTAAAGTCCAACGCCATACTGAAACACACGAGGGAGGCACTGATGAAAGTAGACAGACGCATGGCGCAGAAGCTGAAAAGCACAACATGGGAATCTATCTGGTTCAACACAAAAGTAACCTATCATGGAGCGACATTGCACAATGACATATGGATCGAGAAAGGCATTAGCCTCCCCAACCAGACGGAAACCAAGCAAGGACCGGTGACGTTCCAGAACCTACAGCAGCTTCACGACCTCCCGAACCAAGAGCTCTACAACTTCCTCAAGATCAAGACAGCCATAACGAAAGCGAACTTACGCAGAGGGGAGCCAGGCATCATCAAATACCTGCAACTCCTCAACTCAGCAGGTCACCAAACTGCAAAGATCTACAAGCTCCTAAGCCCCTCCACGCTGGCGCAGAACAAGAAAGCCACTAACGCATGGGAGACGCTCCTGGGCAGGCAACTGAATGAAATAGAACGGGCAAAAATGTGGAGCACAGCGACAACAAACAAAGTCACCCCACAACTAGCGCAAACAAAGTATTGGCTACTCCACAGGGCCTACTGGACGCCATCCAAGCTCCACAAGGTCGGCATCGCAGAATCAGGCAAATGCTGGAACTGCCAGAAAGAAGAAGGCACCCTTGAACACCTCATTTTCACCTGCGTGAAAGTCAAGAGGTTCTGGACACAGATCAACACCTTCTTGAACGATATGCTCAAAACCGACCTAACAATCAGCTTCGTAAGCCTGGCGACAGAACACCTAACCGCGAACCTAAAAAGTAGAGAAGAGAGAGAACTCCTAGACCTACTCCTCACAGCAGCCCTTAAAATAATCCTAACGAACTGGAAGAACACAGCCAAAGCGAACTTTAAAACATGGATTAACTGGGTCACTTTCCTGAGAGGAGCAGACAACATCACAGGCAACTTCTCGAAAGAACACAACGCCAAACTACACATGTGGCGCCCACTCGATGACCACCTGAGGAAACCCCAGTAAACCCCCCCCCCTCCTCTCTCCCCTTCTTTCTCTTTTTCTCTTCCTTCCCTTCTTGTAATTGAGGGAAAACAAACGATAAGAGTGCGCATCCACAAATGGACTGTTATAGAAAAAACCGCTATTGTACGCCTATATATATATATTTTTGTATGGTTTTTATATGCCAATAAATTTTTTTTAAATAAAAATAAAGACGTGGGTTCTATCTCATTTTGCAGAGCAAATTTGGAATTATGTTCCTTTGCTTAAGAATTGCATGTATTGCACACAGGAATGGCTTTGGGGCGGTGCGATCAACCGATGCATCTGCACCTGGCGCAGACTTTGGCGGGGGAGCTGTGTTTAAAAATAACTATTGGTTTAAAAACAAATGAACTTCCTTGTGCCTCCTGCAGTTTTCAGGCAACAATACAAATGTCAAGATAGCTGTGATGATTAATGTTCCAACTGATGAGAGATCGGAATTTTGGCTGGTGGCAGTTTTGACTCATCATAAAGTAGGGGAGAGGGTTAATGTGCCTGTGGAAAATAACGTGTACCCCAGGGGTTTCACAGAACTGAGGGTGAGTGAACTATGAATAGCGTTAAAGAAACATGAAATGTATGTCAGAGAGAGGTTATAGAGAGGTGAGGTGCACTGTTGGGAAGGCACCATAAAAACGCAGTAAAAGCGCTAAAGCCGTCCCTGATCGCACATCTTGGGCTAAAATGCAATTAATTTTGCAAGTTTAGCTTAGTTTTCGTGACAGTGAAGTTCTGACTCCTCACTGATACATAACGGCTTGTATTAAAGTTAAACTTATCAACATTGGGACAATGAGCTCCAGACATATGTATAATGTGGCTTTATAAGTTTCAAAGGCACAGGCAAAGCAGGCACTGATAGAGCCGGCTCTGCTCTGCACAGGGTCTTGCACTGATTATCTTGAATGATTGTTAAGCGGATTGTTTTAAATACAGTTTTCCTTTAATTAATTTTTTTAATGTGAGTGATGTGTTAAAGTCTGTTATGGACATTTTGCAGAGACATTTTATGTTAATATTTTATGCAGCATCCATTAAAAAAAGTGTCTCACAGATCAAAACAGGAACTCACATATGAGAAATGGGAGGATGTCACAAAGATTAGTTGGAGTAATATTACTATATTAGTGAGATGCTGCTGCTTTGTTACGCTATTGAAAACACACATCACTATCCTTAACATTAAATGTAAACACTTTTAGAATTTGGACGAGTGTGCTTGTGCATTGTCAGGGAACTGGCCAAAGAGGGCATGAAAGAGCTGACATTGAATCATAAGGTCAAAGCTGTTCCAAACAGGGCCCCCAAAATATGTTTGCCCAGGGCCCCCGAAATGATTAAGATATCCATGATATTTTGATCAGAAAGTTGAACATGGATGTGATAAGCAGCCATTTTACTCATTTGACAGGGGAGTTATATTTGTTATACACAAGATCAGGACTCTCTGAGACAACTTCGACAAACAGAACCAAGGTACTGACATACACCAGCCACCAACAACTTCACCCAGACGACCATCACCACCTGGAACCCTGTCACCACAGAAGACACTACATCGACCATGAGGAGTATACACTCAGGAGCTCTCACCGACCCCTGTCCAAAGCACATCTTCCACATCGCCGCCTCTGCCATAGCTCCGGAACTACGAAGTCCAATCAACTGCACCCTCAAAACAGGCACATTCCCTGATGACTGAAAACACGTAGAAGTCAAACCCCTCCTCAAGAAGCGCTCTGCAGACCTGATGGACCTCAAGAACTACAGACACATCTCTCTCCGCCCCTGTGCCGCCAAAGTCAAGAGAAGATCTTCGACAATCAGCTCACGAACTTCATAGAATCCAACGTGATCCTCAACACTTCTCAATCCGGATACCACAGCCAAAACAGCACAGAGGCCGCTCTCCTAGTTGCCATGAATGACATCCGAGCTCTCCTCAAACAAGGCCACACAGCAGCCCTCATTCTACTAAACCTCACAGCAGCCTTCAACATCATCTACCACCGCACTCTAGCCACCAGACTCCACAACGCCGGCATACAAGGAACTGCCCTAGACTGGATCAGCTACTTCCTCACCGGCTGAACTCAAAGAATTAGCCTCCCTCCCTGTCCGAATCCACAGAGATCAGATGCAAAGAACCCCAAGGAACCTCACTCAGACCTACGCTCTTCAACATCAATCAATCAATCAATCAGGGCATTTATAGAGCGCACTACTCACCCGTAGGGTCTCAAGGCGCTTGGGGGGGGGCGCTACTGCTCGAACAGCCAGGTCTTGAGCTTCTTCCTGAAGGAGAGGTGGTCTTGGGTCAGGCGAAGGTCGGTCGGGAGGGTGTTCCAGGTCTTGGCGGCCAGGTAGGAGAAGGACCTTCCTCCTGTTGTCGCTCTTCGGATGCGGGGGACGGCGGCGAGGGCGTGGTTGGTCGATCGGAGGTGGCGTTTGGGAGCGTAGAAGTTGAGGCGGTTGTTGAGGTAGCTCGGGCCTTGGTCGTGTAGGGCTTTGTGTGCGTGGGTGAGGAGACGGAAGGTGATTCTCTTGTTGACGGGGAGCCAGTGCAGGTCTCTCAGATGTCCGGAGATGTGGCTGCGTCGGGGGATGTCGAGGATGAGTCTGGCTGAGGCGTTCTGGATCCGCTGGAGTCTCTTCTGGAGCTTGGCGGTGGTTCCGGCGTAGAGGGCGTTGCCGTAGTCCAGTCGGCTGGTGACGAGGGCCTGGGTGACCGTCTTCCTGGTCTCGGTGGGGATCCACCGGAAGATCTTCTGTAGCATGCGCAGGATGTTGAAACAGGACGTGGAGACGTCGTTGACTTGTCTGGTCATGGAGAGGGAGGAGTCCAGGATGAAGCCCAGGTTGCGTGCGTGGTCTGTCGGTTTGGGTGCGGTGCCCAGGGCGGGGGGCCACCAGGAGTCGTCCCAGGCGGAGGGCGAGGAGCCTAGGATGAGGACTTCCGTCTTGTCTGAGTTCAGTTTCAGGCGGCTGGTCGTCATCCACTCGGCTACGTCTTTCATCCCTTCGTGGAGGTTGGTTCTGGCGGCGGCGGGGTCGTTGGTCAGGGAGAGGATCAGCTGGGTGTCGTCGGCGTAGGAGATGATGTTGAGGTTGTGTTGGCGTTCGATGGCCTCAAGGGGGCTCATGTAGACGTTGAAGAGGGTGGGGCTGAGCGAGGAGCCCTGAGGAACGCCGCAGATGACTTCCGTGGCTGCAGATCTGAACGGTGGCAGGCGTACTCTCTGTGTCCTTCCAGCGAGGAAGGAGATGATCCACTCCAGAGCCTTTTCCTGAATTCCGATGTTGCTGAGGCGCTGCACTAGGGTGCGGTGGCAAACAGTGTCGAACGCCGCGGAGAGGTCTAGGAGGATGAAGGCTGCTGTTTCACCGTTGTCCAGCAGGGCTCGGATGTCATCGGTGGCAGCGATGAGGGCGGTCTCGGTGCTGTGGTTGGCTCGGAAGCCAGACTGTGAGGGGTCGAGGGATCCATTCGTCTCGAGGAAGGTGGCCAGCTGCTTGTTGACGGTCTTCTCGATGACTTTGGCTGGAAACGGGAGGAGCGAGATGGGGCGGTAATTCTTGAGTTCGGTGGGGTCCGCTGTTGGTTTCTTTAGTAGAGCGCTGATTTCGGCGTGCTTCCAGCTCTCAGGGAAGGTGGCGGTGTCGAAGGAGGTGTTGATGATGTCCCGCAGGTGGGGTGCGATGACAGCGTCGGCCTTGTTGAAGACGTGGTGAGGGCAGGGGTCTGTCGGAGATCCGGAGTGGATAGAGTTCATCGTGCAGATGGTGTCTTCTGTGTTGATCTGGGTCCAGGCGCTGAGGGTGGTGGTGGGGGGCGTTGGTGCGGTCGTGGGGAGCGTTGTTTGTGGCCTGAAGCTGTTGTGTATGTCAGCGATCTTGTTGTGGAAGTAGGAGGCGAGGGAGTTGCAGAGGTCTTGCGACGGGGTGATGTCGTTGATTCCGGCGTTGGGGTTGGAGAGCTCTTTCACGATGTTGAAGAGTTCCTTGCAGTTGTGTGCGTTGTTGTCCAGCCGGTCCTTGAATGCTGATTTCTTGGTGGCGTGGATCAGTTGATGGTGCTTCCGGGTGGCGAGCTTGAGGGTGGTCATGTTGTCCGGTGTTGGCTCCCTTCTCCAGGCTTTCTCGAGGGCTCGGCAGTTCTTCTTGGAGCTCTTGAGTTCGTCGGTGAACCATGGGGCCTTCTTGCTGCCGGGTCTGCTAGGCGGGGTCCTCAGTGGGGCGAGGTCGTCTGCGCAGTTGCTGATCCACTTCGTGAGGTTGTCGGCGGCCTGGCTGGGGTTCGCTGAGCTGGCGGGAGGGTGTTGGCTCAGGGAAGTGGCGAGCTGGTCTGCTGTGATCTTGTTCCAGTTTCTTCGGGCAACCTGTTGCTGGTGGTGGTGGATCGTGGATCTTCTGAAGGTGAAGTGGACGCAGCTGTGGTCCGTCCAGTGGAGTCCGGTGGCGTGGCTGAAGACGATGTCCTTGCTGGAAGAGAAGACAGCGTCGAGTGTGTGTCCGGCGAGGTGGGTGGGGGTGGTCACCAGCTGCTTGAGTCCGAGGATGGCGAGGTTGTCAAGCAGGGTGGTGGTGTTGCGGTCGTTGTTGTTCTCCAGGTGGAAGTTGATGTCCCCCAGGAGGATGAAGTCAGCGGAGGGGAGGGCGTGCGGGCTGATGAAGTCGGCGATGTCTTTGCTGAATTGTCAGCGTGGTCCCGGGGGTCGGTAGATGAGGGTGCCTCTGAGGGTGGTTTTGGGGTCCGTGTGGATCTGGAAGTGCAGGTGTTCGGCGGTTGTCAGGGTGTCGTCGGTGTTGGTCGCGATGCGGATGGTGTCTCTGTAGATGATGGCAATACCTCCTCCAGTCTGGTTGCCGCGGTCTCTTCGGGTGATCTTGTAGCCCTCTGGGATGGCGATGGCGATGTCGGGCGCTGAGGAGTCGTTCATCCAGGTTTCCGTGAGGAAGGCGACGTCAGGAGCTGTGGTGTCGAGGAGGTTCCAGAGTTCGATGGCGTGTCTGTGGACGGAGCGGGTGTTGAGTAGGATGCACTTGAGGTGGTTGCTGGTGTTCGGCTTGGCGGGCGCTGGTGCGGGGCAGGTCCGGATGCAGGTGAACTTGCAGGCGTGGCAGCTGAAGGGTCCGTGGGTTCGTCTCGGGGTGGCTCGGTAGCATCCCGGGATTCGGCCGGTGTTGAGTGCGTTGAGGGTGGCGGCGTCGTACGTCCGGCGGGGGCCAGGGTTCTTGGCCCTGGGCGCGGTCCAGGCGCGGACGGGCGCAGACGGGCTTACCTTTGGCGCACCTTCGGCGCTCAATCGGTGCTCCCGCTGCGTGCGTCCGCTGCGCGCGTCCGCTGCGCGGTCGCTCTGGGGGCATCATAAAAAGGGAGCCGGTCGGGAGGGTCTGCGGGAGGGCGGGAGCGGGAGCCAATCGGCTGGCGGGGGGGCGGGGCCGCGGGCTAGGGCGGCGGGAAAATCTGGCACGGCCTCGGCGGGCCTCGGGTGGCTGGGGTGGCGGGAAAATCTGGCGCGGCCTCGGCGGACCTCGGGTGGCTGGGGTGGCGGGAGGCTGGAGTGCTCGGCGGCCCTCGGTGGCTGGGGCTGAGCAGGCAGGCACAGGAGCGTGGGGGTGACCAGGCCGGGAGGCGCAGTGGTCACTCCCTGGCTCTGGTCGGGCTCCCCTTAAAAAGGGAGCCGGTCGGGAGGGTCTGCGGGAGGGCGGGAGCGGGAGCCAATCGGCTGGCGGGGGGGCGGGGCCACGGGCTAGGGCGGCGGGAAAATCTGGCGCGGCCTCGGCGGGCCTCGGGTGGCTGGGGTGGCGGGAAAATCTGGCGCGGCCTCGGCGGACCTCGGGTGGCTGGGGTGGCGGGAGGCTGGAGTGCTCGGCGGCCCTCGGTGGCTGGGGCTGAGCAGGCAGGCACAGGAGCGTGGGGGTGACCAGGCCGGGAGGCGCAGTGGTCACTCCCTGGCTCTGGTCGGGCTGCCCTTAAAAAGGGAGCCGGTCGGGAGGGTCTGCGGGAGGGCGAGAGGGCGGGAGCGGGAGCCAATCGGCTGGCGGGGGGGCGGGGCCGCGGGCTAGGGCGGCGGGAAAATCTGGCGCGGCCTCGGCGGGCCTCGGGTGGCTGGGGTGGCGGGAAAATCTGGCGCGGCCTCGGCGGACCTCGGGTGGCTGGGGTGGCGGGAGGCTGGAGTGCTCGGCGGCCCTCGGTGGCTGGGGCTGAGCAGGCAGGCACAGGAGCGTAGGGGTGACCAGGCCGGGAGGCGCAGTGGTCACTCCCTGGCTCTGGTCGGGCTCCCCTTAAAAAGGGAGCCGGTCGGGAGGGTCTGCGGGAGGGCGGGAGCGGGAGCCAATCGGCTAGCGGGGGGGCGGGGCCGCGGGCTAGGGCGGCGGGAAAATCTGGCGCGGCCTCGGCGGGCCTCGGGTGGCTGGGGTGGCGGGAAAATCTGGCGCGGCCTCGGCGGACCTCGGGTGGCTGGGGTGGCGGGAGGCTGGAGTGCTCGGCGGCCCTCGGTGGCTGGGGCTGAGCAGGCAGGCACAGGAGCGTGGGGGTGACCAGGCCGGGAGGCGCAGTGGTCACTCCCTGGCTCTGGTCGGGCTCCCCTTAAAAAGGGAGCCGGTCGGGAGGGTCTGCGGGAGGGCGGGAGGGCGGGAGCGGGAGCCAATCGGCTGGTGGGGGGGCGGGGCCGCGGGCTAGGGCGGCGGGAAAATCTGGTGTGGCCTCGGCGGGCCTCGGGTGGCTGGGGTGGCGGGAAAATCTGGCGCGGCCTCGGCGGACCTCGGGTGGCTGGGGTGGCGGGAGGCTGGAGTGCTCGGCGGCCCTCGGTGGCTGGGGCTGAGCAGGCAGGCACAGGAGCGTGGGGGTGACCAGGCCGGGAGGCGCAGTGGTCACTCCCTGGCTCTGGTCGGGCTCCCCTTAAAAAGGGAGCCGGTCGGGAGGGTCTGCGGGAGGGCGGGAGCGGGAGCCAATCGGCTGGCGGGGGGGCGGGGCCGCGGGCTAGGGCGGCGGGAAAATCTGGCGCGGCCTCGGCGGGCCTCGGGTGGCTGGGGTGGTGGGAAAATCTGGCGCGGCCTCGGCGGACCTCGGGTGGCTGGGGTGGCGGGAGGCTGGAGTGCTCGGCGGCCCTCGGTGGCTGGGGCTGAGCAGGCAGGCACAGGAGCGTGGGGGTGACCAGGCCCCTCTTCCAACCATCGTCAGAAATCACTGACTCAGCACAGTATCCTTAGCAAAAGACACCCAGCTAATCCTCTCCCTCTCTAAGAAGCCCGGCATCACCAGACACAGTTTCCAGGAAGGAATGAAGGATGTTGCAGATGCCTGAAGCTCAACTCGGCAAAAACGGTAATCCTCATCCTCGGATCCACACCCTCCGAGTGGGATGACACCTGGTGGCCCCCTGGCCTCGGCAACCATCCCACACACATGTATCACACCCGCAACCTCGGCATCATGCTCGACACCTCCCTCACCATGAACTGACATATCATTGCCGTATCTTCCACGTGCTTCAACACCCTCCGAATACTCCTCAAGGCCTTCAAATGGACCCCCCCGAATCCAGAAAGATCGTCACCCACGCACTTATAACCAGCAGACTGGACTACGCGAACGCCCTCTATGCCGGAATCAAACAAATCTATGCTGCACAAACTCCAGACAATCCAGATCGCTCCAGACAGACTTGTCCTCAGTATCCCACGACATGACTACATCACCCAGAACATACGAGATCTCAACTGGCTCCCCATCAAAAAGAGCTGCTCACCTCTGCCTACGAATTCCTTCACAACACCGGGCCGCAATTCCTCAATGAAAGAATCTCCTTCTACGCTCCCAGATAAAACCTCCACTCCGTCGACCTTGCCCTGGCCAAAATCCCTTGCATTCGAAGAGCCAGAATGGGAGGAAGAGCCTTCTCCTACATCACAGCCAAAACCTGGAACAACCTCTCCCTCACCATCAGGCAAAGACCCACACTACAAGCATTCAGGAAGAGCCTCAAGACCTACCTCTTCAGCTGAATCAGAGCTGCACGAATTCCCCGCCTCCCCCAGCACCTTAAGACCCTCACGGGTGAGTAGTGCATTTTATAAATCCCTGATTGATTGATTGATTGATATTATGATCCTTCGGCTGCCAACCAGCTCTTTTGAACATATTCTCCATTCAAACATAAGCCCCTAACTTGGATCCAGTAATAGACACTGGTCTTTTTTTAACCAAAACGTTGTCTTGCTTCACCCATGCACTAATTTCCGATACAATATGGACTTTGACAGGACTTTGTCTCACACATCATTCTCAAATATGGCATTTTTTGACACTGTACTCTATGTACATATTTCTTAGTCAGTTTTACCAGATACATAATGACATATTGACCAGGAACACATACATAGGGGGGAAGTGGTCATAGCTTAAATCAGTCCATGGAGAATTCTCAACTAAAGATCACATGATGCAGCTTCTGCAATGGCATTAGAATAAATGTCATAGTTTGTCTTCCTGTGAAATCATTAGGTTTATAAGTCACCGGAGGTCACTTCCTGTGATGTCCTCATAGGTTTATGAGGTCACATCCAGTATCCCTGTAAATTTGGTGATTGATGGCCACAAGTGTATCGCTGTTTTACAACTACAGAAAAATTTCCATATTGCCCCCACTCACGATCATATAGGTGTGGCTCATCCTCTATGTAACTCAGGTCTTGATGTAGGTTCTATGGCCAAATATCTGACCGAAGAGCCTAGTTGGTGGGTTGGGCTTTTTCAGCCATTTATCACAGGGGTACCATTGGGTTTAGCCTTCGTGATTAGGCCTATAAATAAGTCTATGTCTTCATTTTCTCTTTCCTGGATACTTCCCGTCAGGGCTGCCCCGTTTAGAATTGGATTTTCATTGAGGAATATGATCCTGCTAAATTTGAAGATATTTAAATGTCTCAGAAAGTTGCTGTTATAACTGTGCCAGGAACTTACCAGAGACAGTAGGGTGCAGTTATAAGAAGGCAATGCTTTCCTGGTTTCGGTACTTAGGGGCCGATTAGGATGGCGGTTTTTCCGCATCCTCCGGGCCGGCGGAAGTGTCCGCCGGCCTGGAGGATGCGGAAAAACCGCGGCGGAGACTCCAAAGACCCACCGCCAAATTAGGATGGCTGGTGGGTCTGGAATTCCGTCCGCCGCTTTTCCGCCGCTGTCGGCTTCCGACCGCGGCGGAAAAGCTATAACATGGCAGGCGGTGTCTATGAGACACCGTCCGTCATATTATGATGTTGGTGTAAATATGCTTTTCCACGGCGGCTTTTCCGCCATGGAAAAGCATACGGACATTCACTTTGGGGGCCCGTTGCGGGCCCCCTGGGTGAATGGGGGGTGGGGGGTGCACATGGGGGGTACCTATGGTACCCCCCTGCATTTGCGTACACAAAGCAGCAGGCACCGTGCGGTGCCTGCCGCTTTGTGCATGTAAATGCAACACATGCATTTTTAACATTGCGGCGGGTGCAGCTTGAAGCTGCACCCGCCACAATGTTAAAAATAGAGGATGTGACCGCCACCCTGGCGGTCACATCCTAATTGCCATGGAGGGACCGCCGCTGCCCATGCGGACGGTCCCTCCTACTCAGGGGTGGCGGACGGACGCAAGTCCGTCCGCCATCCTAATCGGCCCCTTAGTGTGTATTGAGGCAGCACGTCTCTGGTTCCTGTTGTTCTCATTGTGGGGAAAGGTGCATCTCCAGTCACTGCTCAGACCGTGATGGCGTCTGCAAGGCAGAGGCCACAGGAGTTGTGTTCTGCAGCTTATGCAGAGTGCCAACCTTTAAAGGCTGCGGTACCGGGAAGAAAGCTCAAAGAGGGAGAAGGACGTCAAACTTGGGGTTCGCTTGTATCTTTTGGACACCATACCTTTAAGGATGTGGATGTTTTCTACCCTATGTGACATTTCCTTCTAGCTGGGAAACTCTTAAGTATACACTTGCCAACTTCCTTGTGTAAGGTAAGTCTAGGCTGAAATCGTGGCTGCTAGCAATTATGGCTGGACTGCCTGTAGTGGGCATCGGCAGTTTCCCTGGGAGGCAGGAAGGGGCGGTTTTGCTGTGGTGTGGGCCGATTTTGTTACTGGGGGCCGGTTTTGCAGCAGTGCTGCAATATGGACCCCCAATAATAAGTGCAGCAGTGCTTTATACTTGGGGTGCTGGTTCAACACAATTGTCAAGGCTGCTTTGGGTTCCAAGTCCGGCCCCACTAGGAAGAGTCGTTCTTCTTGGGCAATCAAGAAGGCAACCTGATAAACTTTCTCAGTGTCCGGTTCTTGTTGGATGTGTTTTCTTTTGAGGAACTCCTCTTTGGCATTTACTGATCCATAAATAGCTGTGAATATTTTCTCTGTTGACATCTGAGCAATCCCAAGGCTGGTATCCCTTCCATCTGAGGTGATCCGAGCTGTGTTTTAAGTACTGTCATAATTCCTGATCTGCTGGGAGCCCATTGACTTTGGTTGTTACGATCCCAACCATTCGGCCTTGAACTTTCTGGGTGTTATTTAATGCTAGGAATTTGTTTGGGTTCCAACACTCTTGTTCAGAACCTATGGGACTCCAAGAACCAGGATTCTGATTTCCTCAGGATTGTGGCTCCCACCAGAGGATGTTGTCTCGGGCTGTCTGTCTTCACTGTGCCTCAAGGTTGATTTGTCTGTTCTGAGGTCATCCACTTCCTTTCCTTCCTCATGTGAGGATGTTGCTTGTAAGTATTTGTGAGTCCTGTGGTGCTAACACTGTAGTAATAATTATACAATGCAAAAGGAAAACCCCTGAGATTCTATCTTCAGTGTGTAAAACTAAGCAGAAAATAATTTACTATTTGTCTGGAATCTTCAATGAAATAAAGGAATTGATTTGCAAAATGAAAAATCTAAGTCCTATGACTCCTCACTGATACATAACAGCAAATTTACAAGAAAACGTTGGAGCGCAGAGCTGCGCCGAATTTGGCAGCGCCGCACCCTGACATTTTCAAAATGCAGAGATGCGCCGAATTTACAAGAATAAGGCACACCCTTGTGTTTCTCCTGGCACTTGTGGAAAAAAGCTGTCTAGCGTCAGTGCAGCCACCCTGCCGCCATGTTGCAAGGGTGCCTGCACTGAAGGGATGATTGCTTATGTGCAGAGAGGGACACCTTCCTGTACATAAACAATCAATAATGGTGATTTGCATATTCTAGGTGTGTTGCAGAATGCAGCACACATGGGACGAGCATGGCATCAGCTTTTAGCTCTGTCTCAGCCTTGTAAACCTGGGTCAGTGCCAAACAGCAGTGGGTGTTGTGGTGGAACCCCCCCAGCAACATCCATTGCATGCCCCTTTCCCACAGAGGACTGTGGCAGGAAGACCCAAATTTACAAGGTGCCTTTAAGCCATGCAAAGTGGCTTGGCGCCACATTGTAATATGGAAAATGACACTGCGCCATCAGAGCGTCAACAGCCACATCCCTCAGTATGATACTGGGCATTCTACGACACGATTAATCTTATTTCCAGATCACTATTGAATAAAATAAAACATAAGGCAGTTCTGTGGATTTCCATTGCTTGGACTAGATCATGGAAGGGCAAAGTATGTAAAATTAATCTTTTAAGGATCAATTCTTCACCTTCCATGAAACCCTACTGATGCGTCTTCATGTCATTCTGATACCTTTGAAATGCCACCCCCCTTGACCTCAAGGCTAGGGGTGTGCAAATTTGTGAAGTCTGTGTACTTGCTACTTCATGATTTTTGCTTATAGTTTCTGAACGTCATTAAATGTGAAGCTTATGACAATTACAAAATAAGGACAGCTCCGCCTCCCTTTGTGGCAACAGGAAACCATTCCAACTTCTGCAAGGAGCAGTGGGGGAACTGGTGCCACTTGAAAGCCAGCCCGTCAGAGGCCTGCAGTACATCCCATGTATCACCACCTACACCTTACAATGTCCCCCGACAAATTAACTCTCTTCTCCGTTCCTACCAAGGACCCTACGGGTGAGAGCCCTTGCAGAACATCCAGAACATCCACTGCCTTTGCAACCACCATTTCCTATTCCATTCCCTTGGGCACCTTTTGGTCCTTGGCTGTTTTCCTGTTGCAAGATGATTCACCCCTATGGGCAGGACATCTTTCAACTGGAAAACAGTACATTTTGCGGACCGCGATTGGGAAAACTTGGTGAAGTCACAGGGCTTTGCACTCCTTTGCTGAAGAAAAGTTGATCAATTCACCTAACTGCATGGGCATAGGTTTCACATTCCCCAGCCACTACCCATTCGCCCACCAAAGCTGATACCGCTATGAAAAATCCCAAACATAATCTCATCCATCTTTAAGTTTTTCATTTTGAATTGAACACCGATGAGGTCACACCCAATCATCTTCTATCAAGAACTACCATTGTGGCAAGAAGTTCATGTTACCCTATATGAGATTCCCTTCTAACTTAGAAACTCACCAAGAGATGCATGCCAGCTTTCTTGTGTACTGTAAGTCTAGGCTGCAACCGTGGCTATATGGCAGAGCGCTCTTGCCATGGGCAATGAAGAAGGCAACCTGATAAACTTTCACAGTGTCCATCCAGTTCTTGTGATATGTGCTTTCATTTGAGGAAATCCTCCTTGGTATTAACTGAGCCATTAAGAGTCACGAATATTTTTTTCATGGACATCTGAGCAAACCCCTTTCTATGCATCATCTTAGGTGATTTCAGATGCATTTGGTGCATCTGAAATCAACAATGACTCGGCTGTTTTATTATAGGGACAACCTACCCAAAAGATGTGTGAATTTTCAAAATGTGTTCACTTTACCGCACTTTTCAGCAAAACAACTTGTGCAAAACGAGTGTATTTGCACGTATTTTCCACCAGAAACCAAGTCTTTTCTAGCCACTTTAAAAAAGGCACGAAATGAGGAGCAACAGACTCCCAACCCAACTTCACATAGGGTTACGTTGCTGTCCTTCTGCTCTGTGCCACTCTTTACCCCGACCATCATCTGAAGATGGATGCCCCATCTGCTCTTTCCTTCTGCTTAGCCTTATGCTATACCTGGCACTTTTGTTCCATGCACAGAATTCCTGGTTCAGATCCATAATAAATGAAGAGATTTAAATATATTCCTAAGGTGCTAACACAGGTTCTGGAAGTTATCGCTTTAAAATGCTCACCTGCTCTTAAATTTCCTCTTGTGCGTTTTAGACTCCATGTACAGGCTGTGCTGTCTTTTCTCAGACTGCTCCTCCTCGCTGCGATGCTCCAGGCTCCTGGTCTCCATGCTGACCAGGATACTTTATCTGAAACAAAAGGATAGATAATGAAAATCGGCTGACATTATAGCATTGCACTCAGAACATTTTCTTATATATTTACTTTAGCCAAATGCAATTAGTATTCGTTTTGGGAACCTAATCCCACCAACAACGAGTTCGCTCTATACACCAACAACAAGCAATCACAAGTTCAAAGACCACAGCAGAAGATACACTCCCTAGACTGGTGACAATAGTCAAGTGATGTGTTAACTGAGTTTCCAACCCACGAGGCACATTATTCCATATGCCCCTGAGATACCGCTCCTGGAGTTACCCGGTGCTCAGGAGTCCCTGCGCTGTGGGACTTCATGACCCACATCACTCACTGCATGGGACTTAACACCTGGGAGGCTGGTGCCCTTGGCATCTAGAAGTGGATTAAATGCAGCAGGGAAGCAGGTAGGACCACTGATCTCGCCCTCTTGCTGGCTAAATGGACGATAACCCTAAAGTGGCGGATGCATTGTCCCCCCAGGTGCATCTTGGCGGCACACCCTGGTTGCCTGGGCTGAAGCTGAGAGGACTGCAATGTGCAGAGAAGAGGTGAGAGGCCTCTGCAAATATCCCATCTCTATGGAATAGGACGCTATGTTGATCAACCTTCAAAGCACTCTCAAAGACGACTCCCATCCCCGTGAGGTCAATGTCCAACTCGTTAACTGTGCAATGGCTCATACCTTTGCTCCTTGTGGTCACTCTCCTTTCGCTGGTACGCCAGTGCCTGCGCACATTTAACAACACATCCCTCTGCTTTTCCATCACATAAACCCTACCATCTCATCTGTGGTATTCAATCAAAGTATTGAGTTGGAAATGTCAACTTACACTAATATCGAGTTTTAAATATCGTGACACAGAAATATCGACAGCAAGAATATTGTGGTCAAGAATATCGACTTGAAGGTAAGAAATATCGATTTACAAAAATATAGAAGTCATTAAAACCGTTTGCTAAAATATATATTTGTTTAAAATATCGATTTTTAATTAGTCTTATGTATTTTAGTATATATTTTAAATGTATGTGATTTTTTATGTTTAAGCATTGTTTATGTTTTTAATACATGTGTTACATTTTTGGTAGTTAGTAATTTTATTTTAAATACATTTTGTGTTTTTTTTTAGTTCCGTAATGGGTTGTTGGTTTATAGGGGAATAGGGTGGTAAGTAATTTAAATATATTAAATTAATGAGTATTTTGTTTTCATTAATATTTATTTAATTGAGATTTTATAATGTTAATTTTGTTTTAGATTTTTTTTGGGTAAATTGTAGGTGTGGGTTGTGGGAAGTAATTTATTTGTAATTAATTAACAATTCGTTCTTAATTAATATTAATTAATTGACAATCAATTATGGTGTTTGTGTAATTATTTTAGGTGCTAGTTGTGGGTTTATAGGGGTAAAGGGTGGGAAGTCATTTATTTTTAATTAATTAATAATTTGTTGCTAATTAATATCAATTAATTGACAATTAAATATGGAAATTTTGTAATTCGTTTTAGTTGTGGGTTGTGGGGTTTTTAGGGGTACAGGTTGGGAAGTAATACATTTTTTATTAATAATAATGTGTTGATAATTAATATTGATTCATTAATTGATAATTGATTTGGGTAATGAATTTTTTGTGTGTTTGGGTTTTAGGTTTGTAGAAATAAAGGGTGGGGTGTAAAATTCATTTTTCTTACTTTATATTTGGATGTTAAATAGTATTAGTTATTTAATAGAATTGCTTTCTATTTGTGTAATTACTTTTTTTGCAGTTTAGTTTTAGGTATCGGTTGTGGGGATTATAGGTGTAAAGGGTGGGAAGTTAAATAAATGTTATTTTTTATAATATGTTTTTCTAATTAATAATATTTGTTTATGATAATTAAATATGTTAATTATGCAAATATTTTTTATTTATTTCTGATGTGGATTGTGAATTGTATGGTGTTATAGGCTAGGAAGTAAATAGTCTAAATGTATGTAATAATTAATGTTTTTGGTAATAAATAATTTTGAAATAAAAATATTTGTTTCAAAACGATTTTTTTTATTTTATTTCATATAATATGTGGAGGTATTTGTGATATGCATTTGACATTATAATATGTTTTTAAATTTTTACTTTTAATATTAAATATATTTTTATTTTTAACATATTTATATATTTTTTTACTTACTTTAAAAAAACATATTTTTATTCTGTTGACGATATTTTGTTTGTTACTAATTTTAAACTCACAGGAGTGAGAATAGTACATCTTACCCCTATGCAATGCAACACTTTCCCAATTGATGAATTGACTAGAGAGGGAATAGTAAATTTGATCACTCCGCTATACAACACTTTCCGACTGTTGCAGTCATTGGAGTGAGAATAGTAATTTTCACCCCTCCGCTATCCAAAGCTTTCTTTACTGATGCACACACTGGAGTGGGTATAGTAATTTTTACCCCTCTGCTATCCAACACTTTCCCTACTGTTGCACTCATTGGAGTGGGAATGGTAATTTTTACTGCTCTGCTATCTAACACTTTCCCTACTGTTGCACTCACTGGAGTGGGTATAGTCATTTTTACCCCTCTGCCATCCAACACTTTCCCTACTGTTGAACTGGCTGTATTGGGAATAGTAAATTTTATCCCTCTGCTATCCAGCATTTTCCCTACTCTTGTACTCCCTGGAGTGCGAATAGTAATTTTTACCCCTTTGCTATCCTACACTTTCCCTACTGTTGCACTCATTGGAGTTGGAAATTTAAGTTGAAAGTTTTTTAAATAGTTTAATGTTTTAGTTTATAAAGAATGTTTTTTTAATCGATTTTATGTTATTAGTATATTTATATACATATATTTATTTGTTGAATTTTTATGTAATGTAAATATTGTAATATTCATCAGAATTATTAGTGTATCTATTGTTTTAAAGTAAATATATATATATATATAATATTATAGATATGCTTTTGACTTTTTTTAATTAAGTTTATTTATGAAAATGTTTATTAAATCTCTTTTTTTATTTATTGTATTCTTTATTGTATTTAATAATGTATTTTAGATATATATATAAAAAACAATATTTTGTAAAACTTTCTTAATGACTTGGATATTGTTTTTTCGATATTTTTGTACTTTTGTATGAGGATATTTTGATTGTCGATATTTTGTCAGTGTACCCTCATCTGTGCTACATCCCTACGTCTGCACCAACACATTGCTCGCTATAGCAGCCGCACAACAATAGCATATCTCCTTGCGCTTGCGTATTGCCAGACAATTCACCCTTGTTCACCCTTCTTTCTACTTTTTGAGAAGCACTCCCAGTATATTTTTCATTTTTTGGCAAAATGACAGATTAAATGTTATTTATATGCACAGCAACCTTATCTGTAATCTTTATAATGCCATGCGGATACTATCTGTAATGTTTTCATCTTAAAATATGCTTAAAAAACTGTTGAAAAAAACACAAGCAATAACTTTTTCAAGTCTATATTTGAGACATGAATCTGGCAATATTCAAAGCCCAACTTCTGACCAGCTCCAAGTCACTTACACTCACCTTTGACACGAACTACAGCCTCAAGACACACTTAGGGCCTGATAATGAGTGTGGTGGGCCACCGACTGCCAAACTCACATCGCGTGGCGAGGGCAGTTCGGCCTCTGCCGCACCTGCGGCCTGAACGCTGTCTTACAACATTGGCAGTCGGACCGCCTTTGGACCACCACAAATGCCAGGGAACCGCTTTCCCTTGCAGTGGTGCAGCGGCAAGGTACTCACAATATGCTGGCAGTGCTGTTGAGGTACCGCCATGCATAATATGAGGTTCCTGGCCACCAGCGATCTCATGGAGTTTTTTACTCCATGAAACTGCTGGCAGTCAGGAAACAAATGGGGCCCTACAATGCCCTTCTGGCCCCATGCATGTTGGTACATGCAGGGGAGCACATGTTGTGCCCCCTACTTCACATTCCATGCAATGCTGGAACCCGATGTGGCAGTCCCTTGGGGGTACAGCATTAAGGCTCACATTTTAGCCTTTTTACTGCACCGCCGTGGGACCACCAAGACTCCCGCCCGCCAGACCACAATTTCACTCTTAATCTGGTGGGCGGGCCGTGGCCTTGTTTGGCGGTGTGGGGCAGTGGTGTGGCGGCCAGTCTCCACACTGCCAAACTCATAATTGGGCCCTTGGCCAAGAAGTACTAATTCTCTCTAGTATTAAAATTAAAATTAGCAACGAGTAAGTTGGGTATTTTAGGAACTTTGTAACTGGACCCATCCCTTCACCCCACAGATATTCCTACACTTTTTACAGAAGCATTAGGGAAAATTTTTCTAAACAAGGGTGTATTCTGAAGTTTCATTGTATTTCTCCTTGCCCACAGCCAGTCTCATCCAAAGTTTCAGTTTTAGCACTACAAACAAAAGGTTCTTTCAATATGAAGTGCTATACTAAGGGCATTGACGTCACTGTTCTGTCCCTAGTGATATGAGTTGATCTAGAGTCTCAGATATCACTTAGAGGTTGGCAGAGGTAGCATCTGATAGGTGCCCTTTGATACCTCTGCTCTCAGAGGTTATGAAGGCAGTAGTCTGAATTCGTTCACTCTGCAGCAAATAGGAGATTGTTGAAGGGCTTGGGATGGGACGCAAGGACAGTCACCGTCACGGGATGTCATGAGTTCCCAAAGGACACACTCCGTTCCTTCTATTAATCCTGGCATTTTGCTGCATAAGCTTTCATGTCTACAGTAATGATGTCTGATCCGTCCAACTGTGGAAATTCACTGTAAATGTTACTGTTGCTAAAACAAAATCACAAACTTGTGACAGTACCTCAAGGGCTGACCTTGTTCATCACAGGACATTGTGAGCCTCGGATTCATACCGAGCTTAAGGTTCTAGTCTGGCTCTCAAATGGTGTTGATACATAGGAATTGCACCCTGAAACCGTCCAGCACTGTGCAGACCCACCTTCAGTACTTCCACTTCCTGGTCTATATCTGCTGTGCACTATGTGGTAATCCGCTTGTAAATGCATGGGTTTAGAAGCGCTGTTTAATATGTATTTCTAAACCACACATTCAATCAGGACTGCCCCATTCCCTTACTACCTGTTTGTCCTTTCCACCTTTTTCATACATTAGTAATTCAAACTTTAGTCAACCTCCACACACAACATCAGCGTCTATAGAGCAGCCCACTCAGCCTTGATGTGTTCCAACCAAGGAAACTGCTACAGAACGACTCTCTTTTCTCGGAGCACTCTGCTGCCTCTTGTGGCCAGCTCTGTACCTGCACGGTAAAAACCAGACCTGCCAACTAAAACAACAAGCATTTGCAATGCAATAGGTCTCGCATTGGCGAGAGTTTAAGGTATTGGCATTATAAATGACAATGCCTTTTATTTATGTTTTAAAAACCATTACGTAAAGAAAAGTCTTTGTCATTTACAATGCCAACAGCTCAAATTCTCACAAATGCGAGACCTATTACATTGTAAATCCTTGTGCGGTGCCCGTGCATATCGAATTAAGGGGGCACTGTGATCAGACGCAGCGCCTGTGCATATATTTAGAAATAAAATGATCAAAAGGAAACTGTGCAACAACATCATGCGCAGCGCCCCTGCATTTATTAAAAATAACTATAAAATGGGCGCCATGCAACAGCATCATGCGCAGCACCCGTGCATATTAAAATAAGCGTGTGCCGTTTTTACATTAATTAAGCAAAGAGTTCTTGCTAACGGCTAATACAAGCTATACAGCAAGGACGCTGTAAAAGGTCCAGTCCTGATGGGAAGGTACAAATGAAGACAAGGCGGTACTAAGGAGGGACTAACAAGCCTATTAACGAATCAGAAGCCTGGGGTTATGAAGAACATTGACATAAGTCAATGAAAAATATGGGCAGAGAGTGGGTGGGGCTTCAAGCCCATACTATAATACAGCATGTCTTGCAGCAGCCATGCGCTGCCCAGGCTCAACCTAAAAATCTCACTGTGTGAGGAGGGAGCAGCGTCTTTGAGTGGGTAGGGCTTTGTGCCGAGTAAGACAAAGAGGCACTGTTCCCTCTGCCCACTCTCAAATCCCCTTCTCCAAAAAAAAGAAAAGAAGCTTGCTGAGTATGGTCCTGGGGTGCTTTTACACCGTTTAATTGGTAGTCCAAACCCTCTGAAAACGAGTTGGAAATTCAGTTTACAGTGGTTTTAGCTCGTTTTTCCTGCCCCCGTGCTAAATTGTCTTCTCACTGGTTGACCATGTGAAGGGAGCTGATAGTGTGTGTCACACAGTGGCTTTGTGTGAGTCGGTAGGTATGCAGCACCTACTATAAAGAAGTACAGGCAAAAGCAATCATGTTGGCTTATTTGTGTAATGAGAGTGTTTTCTTGAGCTTTAGTTAGACACCCATAGCACGGATCATATGTACATCAGCATTGCAATGTTTTCTAATGGAAAACAGACAACCTAGAGACATATATAACCATGAACATACAACTAATACACACATCGTCCATGCATACACACACACACACACAAAGACATATCTCACACCCACAAAGATACACATCTCACACACACATGCACGCATACACGCACATACATTCATATAAATACACAAACCTAGTTTCAGGCACTCCAAGTTTCACGTCACAGCTTCAGAGTCCACCCCTGATTCCTGCCCTTGGGGCTTGTGTGTGCGCAACATGGGTGCACATTACAATTTCAGGGGTGCAACAGGGTGTCCTTTTGACACCCTTGCACCCTTGAAATTGCATGCGCAATTTGTAAGTACCTAATGGAAACTCGCAAATTGCCCATACAATTCCTATTCATTCCAATGGGCCTGTAGGCCCATAAGAATGAATGGAAAGCCATTCCTTAATTGCAACTCGCAATTTGCGAATCACAATTAAGGAATGTTTAGGAATTGCTATTTTTATAGCGATTCCTACATGCACAGGCTTTTGCGATTCCTTAATTGCGATTCCTTAATATTTGCAATTAAGGAATTGCAAAAGCCTTCCTTGATGCATGTGCCAGATAGAGATTCAAGGCTCCTAAGCCAATCTAGGCTTGAAGATACACAGAAAGTACCTGATTTGACTTTAGCCAGTGGGGCTTAGATTCACACACGATTAAGCACAGCAGCGCTGCTTGACAAACACAGTAGTGCATTAAATGAACAGTAAATTGAAATGAACATAACATTTGCAAATAACTGTGCGTCAATGACGCTATCAGCTGTGCTGACTCCAAAAAGTGCTTTTATGTTAAATTTTGTGCCTGGTGCAAAAACGAACTAGCAGGATTTCATGACATTTGTACTCGAGGTACACCTTCCAATACAAATGTATATGTGAGTACAATCTCCCAGGAATAAGTCACATATGATGTTATATTCACTGAAATTACACATCACTCATGGGAATATCACATGGTCCTCTACTCGCCCATTGTTTGAACCCCGTTTAATTGATATTAGGATTTCGTGCAAAGCCAGGTCATTCTCCGTTAGCAGATCTGACTTCCTGTGTAATCCCAGGGTTGTTTGTGTTCCTTTTGCGTCATTACGCCTCCTTTGCATTTATCATCAATTGTTTGGTTCAACTCGATCCCAAGGCGTATGATTTTACACTTGTATCAACTTTTCTGCACTAAATATATTTTGTGCATGAAACTTAAATCGACTCTGCTGTTTGTGCCGCGTAGTGTTGCACGGGCGCCCACATAAATACCACGTAAGTCTGGGCCTGGAAGCATTTTTCAGGCAGGTTACAGTGATACTTGCTTTAGAAAGCAGCGAGATACCCCAGGTTGCACAGTAACTGTAGCTCCTTTCCTCAGATAGCAGGCCACCTCTCAATCCATGCAGGATGTGCTGGTGTGGCCATAGATAGTTGAGAAATCTCTCTGTCTCCACAAATCTTAGCACACATAATCAAGCACAATCTGTTGAGTACTGTGTTACACATCTAATGAAGGCACCAGCAAAATAAAATAAACACTATAAAATGCCAACTGAACGCTAGAGTAACAGATTGAATTCTCACCTGGAAGCGGAACTCAGTGGGCGTGGTGTGCTGCGGTGTGAGTGCATGCCGGCTGTAGCGCAGACAAGGGAAGCGACATCGGTGGCGGCTGCCTCCGACATCGACACCATTGACACCGCAGCTGTCTCGCAGCTGATAGCCTGAGCAGCAACGGCTCCCCACTGGCTCAGAGGCAGCTGCTGAAAAATAAAACGATATCTGGCTGAGCCAGGGTGGGCACGGAGGGGCCGGGCCATGGGAGGGAGGACTGGAGTGTACTGCTAACTGTACATGTCTGTTTCGCCGCTCATATTAGGCCAGCCAAACAGACATGCACAGTTAGGTATCTCCAACCCAGCTATATAGCACAGTCAGGTTGGAGAAACAGCACATCCTCCCTGTGCCTGAGCGGAGCATCAAATCAAACCGCACAGGCCAATGCCCACGCTGCTCTCATAGCATGAGCGGTGCTCAGGGATTGCTCAGGAAGTCTCGGATGCTGTCCCAGGGGATGTGGGACCAGGAAGCAGGCGCGAGACAGCAGAAGCAAGAAGTAAGTTTAAAAAAAATAATATTATTCCACCCCACAGCATCCAACCCCCTGTGCCGTCCTCCCCACACAAAGGAGGAGCCAGGAAATCTGTAGGCCTTAATTGAGACCTAGCAACACCACTTAAGTCAATTGACAGTTCCTTCATATTCGATATTTGAACAAAAGAAAGAGAAAAACAAAGCCACACAGCAACCAGGGTCTAGTCATAGTGATTTGATGTTTGGTCCTCAGAGCACGGGGGCCAACATAACCCATGGTTCAGAAAAGGCCTGTGCCATCTCTGAAGCGACTACAACATCTCAACACCAGGAAACAGATTCCTTCACTACAACTAGTGAATCCACTCTATCAACAACTAGTGCAGTTACCACACGAGATTGGTCGAGTCAAATTTCACCACACTCTCTGAGGACAGATGTCAAGCATCACTCAAATATCAGACCATCGAAGCTGGCATATGTCAACCTTCCACCATGCAACTTCAGCTGCCTAGTCAAACGTCTCAATCACACATGGCCTCTGACCAAACATACTCACTGAGATTTGAGAATCCCCCTCTGATATTCCATCAACCTGAGCAAGGGGTTCTATTACATCCACAGGTAGACATCATTCAATCAGCCTCTCAAAGGCTTAAATTGATTCAATGCTACAAAACAAGAAGACCCCACAGTGTTTTAAGTAGAAGCGCAGTGTTTTAAATTGTAGCACAATCTTAAAATAAACCAGCACTCTACACAACCTGAACTATTTACAATGCAAGCACATAGAAGCAGTTGAATTCAAAGCCAACATGTCAATCTCAGGCAATGAAATCACGGCAGTTGCATGGGCCAATCCAACAATAGGATATCAGGTATGTCAGAATGAGAAACATTTCTTAAAATGGGGTATTGAAATAATAAGGTCTTAGCCAGAGCTCTACCCTAGCCCGCTATTGCTCTAGCTGGGACAGTCACACAAGGGGCAGATTCCATTGAATTGAGTATTCAGGGGAGCAATAGGTGCAACAGGTCCAAGAGAACTTAGAGTCCCTCTACAAATATCAAGTAACCAGCCTCCTGATACATTACGAGTCCCATCATAAACAAGGTAGGAGACCCTATGGACACAGAAGGGGTTCCTCCCAAGCACGACGTTGGGGGGTTAACTCGAAGGCAAGGGTGGCCCAGCACTGAACAATCACCACTAAAACTGTGTTCCTGGAATGGTAATGGTCTCACCAGGAAGGTGGGGCAGAATGACTTCACCTCTTTTATACAAAAGTTTCGGCATCCTGTTATGCAAGAAACCTGGTCGCAAACATGTCTACTTGGCTTCAGAGAAAATCAAATTGAAAGAATCAAATTGAACTAGGCAGGAAAAACTACAGATTTACTCCCCACCTATAGTACCACCAATCTCCAGTGGGAACAAGCACCTTTAGACCTGGTCCTCTCCTGGATTAAATGTGTCAAACTGCCACCTTCCACCTCTGCACATAATGCCGTCACCCCTCTAGCTTTCAGTGTATACGTTCATCCAGGTAACAAGAGCAAAGCTGACAAAACAAAGACCCTGATTGCCCTGCTCAGATCCTCACAATTTATCATTCCACAAGCATGTCTGGTGTTATCAGGGGACTTTGCCATGCATTTATTACAGAGCAGATCTGTGAAGCCCCAACTGCTTGAAACGCAGACCCAGCAATCATCTCAAATTATTCTGGAACTGACTGGCATGGTAAGTCATGTATCTGGGCCTTAGAAAGTATTGGCCTTTGCACACTAAATAGACTCCTCGCTCAGGACCAAACAGCAGCATACACCAGGCTGTCATATAAGGCAAACACAATCGGACTACACATTGGCAGACATCTAGTTGTTTCTGATGATCAATTAATATGGCATAACCGCTACGGTAGAGAGTGACCAGTTTCTCCAGTACTTTGAGCTAATGATCAGTCCACCAAGGAGCCCACATGCAAATGACATACTAAGATCTTCCAGGGACTTCAATTTAAAACATCTTACATGGTCAGATTGGATAGCGTAGGGGTAAAAATTACTATTCCCACTCCAGAGAGTGCAACAGTAGGGAAAGAGTTGGATAGCGGGAGGGTAAAAAGTTACTATTCCCACTCCAGTGAGTGCAACAGTAGGGAAAGCGCTGGATAGCGTAGGGGGAAAAAACTTACTATTCCCACTCCAGAGAGTGCAACAGTAGAGAAAGCGTTGGATAGCATAGGGGTAAAAATTACTATTCCCACTCCAGAGAGTGCAACAGTAGGGAAAGCGTTGGATAGCGTAGGGGTAAAAATTACTATTCCCACTCTAGTGAGTGCAACAGTAGGGAAAGCGTTGGATAGCATAGGGGTCCAAATTACTATTCCCACTCCAGAGAGTGCAACAGTAGGGAAAGTGTTGGATAGCATAAGGGTAAAAATTACTATTCCCACTCCGGAGAGTTCAACAGTAAGGAAAGCATTGGATAGCGGGAGGATAAAAATTACTATTCCTACTCCAGAGAGTGCAACAGTAGGGAAAACGTTGGATAGCGTAGGGTTCAAAATTACTATTCCCACTCCAGAGAGTGCAACAGTAGGGAAAGCGTTGGATAGCATAGGGGTAAAAATTACTATTCCCACTCCAGAGAGTGCAACAGTAGGGAAAGCGTTGGATAGCGTAGGGGTAAAAATTACTATTCCCACTCCAGAGAGGGCAACAGTAGGGAAAGCGTTGGATAGCGTAGGGGTCAAAATTACTATTCCCACTCCAGAGAGTGCAACAGTAGGGAATGCGTTGGATAGTGGGAGAGTAAAAAATTACTATTCCCACTCCAGTGAGTGCAACAGTAGGGAAAGCGTTGGATAGCGTAGGGGTAAAAATTACTATTCCCACTCCAGAGAGTGCAACAGTAGGGAAGGCGTTGGATAGTGGGAGGGTAAAAATTACTATTCCCACTCCTGTGAGTGCAACAGTAGGGAAAGCGTTGGATAGCGTAGGGGTAAAAATTACTATTCCAACTCCAGAGAGTGCAACAGTAGGGAAAGCGTTGGATAGCGTAGGGCAAAAAATCACTATTCCCACTCCAGAGAGTGCAACAGTAGAGAAAGCGTAGGATAGCGTAGGGGTAAAAATTACTATTCCCAGTCCAGTGAGTGCAACAGTAGGGAAAGTAAATACTTCATATATTAATAACACATATATATATTAATACCAATTAAAAATGTATTAAAAATAAGTACAAATGTAATATAATATAATTATTAATCAAATGAAAATTCAAATACAAATTATTTATTAATAATCATTACCTAATAATACAAATAAATTACCAATTTACAGGTAATTAATTAGCAAATGAAAAATAATTAACAATTATTTAAAAATAAATACCAATAAATAAATTTATAAATTTAATTAATATCAATTAAATTACTTCCCACCCTATTCCCCTATAAAACCACAACCCGCTACAGTAACTACATTAATAAAATTAACATAATTGTCAATTAATCAATTAATGAAAATTAATTACCAATTATAATTTAATTAATTACCAATTAAACATTAATTAACAATTAATTCAAGATAAATACCAATACATAAATTAAAACATTTAATCAATTATAATTAAATTACTTCCCACCCTATTCCCCTATAAACCCACAACCCGCTACAGAATTAAATTACGCAAACATTAAATACCATAAAATTCATTACTTAAAATAAATTATAAAATAAATATACACTTTTTACACGTATACTAACATAATAAACACTTTAAAAAATTCGATATTATTAACAAATTTATATATTTTACATCTATATTAAATACTTCGATATTTTGACTTGCTATATTTATGTAAATCGATATTAACTTACCTCAAATTCGATATTTTTGTTGTCTATATTCTGTCCATTCGATATTTTGTCCATTTCATTCGATATTTTTGATGTCTATATTCTGTCCATTCGATACTCTGTCCATTCTATATTTTTAACTCGATATTAAGGTCATTCTATTTTTTACTCGATATTATGACTGTATACCGTGCTTACTGTGTAACATGTGCTTAGAGTGTTCAGTTCACTGATGTATGGAATTAAAACTGGCCCTGTGTACATGCACCTGAGTTATCACTGATGCTAAAAACATGGATTGACTTGCAACCAATGAATGTTAAAAAGGTCAAGGGAATGCATTTTAGCAATGTAGTTCCTCTCTTATTTTACATGCTTTACTTAATCTTGCATTCCCCAGGTTAGATATTTTATAATGTTGTTGTTTATATTTTTTTCTGTGCATACTTTGAAGCTTGAGCCATGCCAGGTGTTTATGAGGGGCTTTAATTGGGCTCTCAGGCACTAATGTGAAAGCCAAACAAATTGCCTGTTAGTGGGTTGGCCTCTCTGCAGAGCACACAGAACAATGTTTGTGTATTCCATTTGCAACTGAAATTCTGTGGATATGTGTATGAAGGGGATACACTGATGTAAAAATATTTGCAAGGCAAAATTAAGAAAAATTAAAGTGCTTACATTTGAGGGAGTTCAGTGGATCTCGGAAGCTGGCATTTACTGTCTGCAACCCAGTAACACCGACCTACCACAACCCTCTATCTGGAATTAGGAGCACGCGGCCGCAGCTCCCTCCCCCATTGGGATACTCAAGCTATTGCGCCTTCCCCTTCCCATCACTGGATGGGTCTCACTACTACCGCACCATTACCTTTGACGCTCTAAGCGATCCGATTCCCCTACACCTCAGATTGTTTTTTCTTGGTCTGGCTGTTCACCATTCCTGCCCTCAGTTCCATATTTATTACTATCCATGCGGGAGTTGCCAACATTTATTACAGGCAATTGCACACAGGCATGCTTATTCTAAATGTCCTGATGATGATCTATTTACTGTATATATGGATCGAAACGCCGTCAACACCTGATACACCATATATGCTGCTCTAAATTGTCATTTAATGTGTAAAGGTGTTCTCTTGCAGTTTGTTTGTTACATTGAAAATTGTGTGTTTACCAAACCTACAGCTTTGCCTCAGCCTTTTGTGTTGTTCATTGTTTGTCCCTCTTGATTTAGTTGGATGCAGGATTGTGTCCCACTTACAAATTGTTTTGTCTGTATTGTTCTATTTTAATTTGAAATATTAAATATCTGACCTCTGTCCGGCTGGACAAGTTATACAAATATGGTACTAACTGGTTCTATAGTCATTTCCCCCCTTCTTACTGTTGTTTCTCTAGGTACCACTGTTTTTAAAAATAGCTTAATTCCCAAGGTCCCTGGCAGACCTTACTTGGGTTCCCTTGTTTCTTTACGTCATGTTATAGCAAGGCGCCCGCTTTCCTTTTACTTTTTTAACACCATGGGGCCTGCTTCTTGGGCCGCCATGCGCATAAGTTCTAGATAAATGGGTGCCACCCATTCATGGTTCAGCAGGGCGCTCACTTTTATTTTTGCAACACGGGCGCTGCTCTTTGTGTTTGAGCATAGTGTCCGATTTTATGATTTTGGTAGCTCCGTGAAGAACAGGCGCTATTGTTACACTCACGTACGTAGAGGCACAGGCACTCTCTACACACAGGAGAGGCATTCCCTGTACACAGAGGTGCAAGTTCTTCCCAAAGCAAATATACACAGCCTCCCTCTGTACATTAAGATACAGTCACTCACTGAACACAGATATAGGCACATATAAGAGCTACAGGCACACACACACACACACACAGTCCCTTAGTGTTCACAGAAATAAATGCAGGCCCAAACTGGGGGTATGCACTCACTGTGCACAGATGTACTAAAACTCATAAAAAGCGTCTTTTATAGTGCACATAGATATGGACTCTCGGAACACATGTATTCAGAGGCTCTCCCTGTACACAGAGCTACAGTCTTTCACAGTACACAGAGGTGCACGTGGCACTCAATGTGCACAGTGGTCCAGTACACCCGTACTCAGAACCTCTCCTGGTACATGTTATACAGAATTCCACTGTACACTGGTGCACACTTTATACACAGTCAAATCACCGCCACTTTACAAGAGACACAAACATACGCAGTAAGAAAACATTCTCCCTTGGCCTTCTCTTACTACAGTTTTTTTCCGCTATAGACTAAAGTTGTGTACACATTCTTCTTGTAGGCGGATGCAGTGGCTAGCAGGAGATGCGCTGTGTTTTTAGATCACGCCGAGGCAGCGCTGTCTCTTCGGGGCATGCTGTATGTAGATTATGGTACCACAATAATGGGGTTAAACCCAGAAGCGTCACTAGGACCTGGGTGAAATGCGGTACAATAAGGGGGGTAGTCCCAGTGGTAATGCAATATTAAATGGACATCTACATCACCTGATAAATCAATTGTAACCAATTTTTAAGCATATTGAAAATATTTAATCACATTGAACATATAATCCTCATGTTCAAAATTAGCACATGTATCATACGGATTTCTGCATAGGTGCCCAGAAAGGGAAAGGGATGAATAGGTGCATCAATGTGCAAAAGTGAGGGTGAGTGATGGAGCGAGGGTAATGAACAGTGTGCACATCAAAAACGCATAAAAAGGCCTAACCAGCCTTAACCAAGGATAAATTATTCACAATAACAGAATGTCAAAACAGGACACAGTAAATCTATCACTGCTGTCCACATTCAATGCATTATGTGTTCTCTGTATTGAATGTGGGCAACAGTGATAGATTAACTGCGTCCTGTTTTGACATTCTGTTCTTATAAATAGCTTAGTAGTCCCTCTTTAGTACCTCTTTTTCTCCTGTTGTAACCTCCCACAAGGATACCCCCTGTTGCATGTGTTGTTACTCACTATGTGTTATTTACAGTTGGTGAACACTATTTTCTTGGTAACTTTTTCCTAGCTGCTGTTGTAGGCACAACAGGCTCTCCCGCAAAGCAGAGTCCACGTATTTTCCTGCCTTAGCCAGACATCCAATCATTATCTTTTAATCACACTTCCTCCCCTCCCCACTCCACAGCCATGTATGTGGTATCTCTGTATGTTTTTTTAAAAAGTGCTGGGTGACGCATGATTTAATTATAATAATGGGGGCCATACACTTTTCTTTTCTTCTGATTGGCTGGACAACTACATTTTTTTACTATTAAATGCTTTTTTAAGCAGAGAGGGCTGCCTTGCTTCATGTTCAACAATGGTGGCCACACACCTGTTTACTTTTGCGCGGCTCACCCAGCTCTTTTTTTATCAAAGTTCTCCTAACCAGGAGAGTTAGTGCTGGGGTCCAGGAAACGGAGTGGAAGGCACCCTGTGGAAGGAGGCTGATATCAGGGCTAGCAACCTGGGTGCTCGGGTTTCCCTTCGGTCTCCATGTTCAACACCTCACTCACTCCCAATCTGGCAATGTGCCTGCTTACACCCCGGTTCCTTGTAGCTTTCAGCGCCGGGCCTTTCTCAGTCTTATTTCTGTTCTAGGCGAGGCCTCAATCTCTCTGCTCTTTGCAGCAGGCATTCTAATCCTCTGCGCTACTTTAGCATAAGTGGAAACAGCTACTAGATAAAACTCCTATCTCTCTCCAGCAGGAACATTAATCGCCAAAATGACCATTAAATTTATATTGTTGCCTGACAACCTCTGGACGCACAAGGACACATTCTTAAAAGCAGGCATCCTAATCCTCTGCGCTACTTTAGCATGAGTGGAAACAGCCACTAGATAAACTCCGATCTCTCTCCAGCAAGAACATTAATTGCCAAAGTTACCTTTAAATTTTTGTTGTTGCCAGACAACCACCGAACACACCAGGACATGTTCTTTGCAGCAGGCATATTAATCCTCTGTGCTACTTTAGCATGAGTGGAAACCGCCACTAGATACAACTCTGATCTCTCTCCAGCAGGAAAATGAATAGCCAAAATTACCTTTACACTTCTATTGTTTGTTGCCTTAAAACCTTTGGACACACAAGGAACTCTGCACTGGGTACTTTCAAAATCCCTGTTATTTATCACCACAACACCCCCTGCCCCCAAGGTCAGTGCCAGGTGCAGCTACAGCAGTCGCACTGTCTTGGAGCCTGCTTTGTACACAGCAACAGGTGAATACCAGGTCTTCTCAGCGAACTCGACGGCAGCGTGCACCAAGCTGGCAAAGACATTACAGAGTAAGAACAGAAATTCTTTTACCTTCAATGTCTTGTTTTTGTGTCCTGCAATCCTAATGTATATACTGGTGGAGTGAACTGTTACATTGTTTTTGTACCTTTTACCCACAACTTGGGTGGTTACCCCAATTGCCTTTTTAATTTTGGCGCGTACAATCTTTAATCACCCCTTTTTTCTATCCAAAGAGTAGTCCAAATTATGGCTAGCTAGAATGTTACGCGAATGCTCCACTACCTTCACAGAACACGATTTCACCAATTCAGTGGGTTTGCCTTCTGGATAGTGCATATACATAGCCACACAACCTTCCTACAAACATTGGTAAACATCACATGTACACAGTCATCCTTACCCTCAAATCTATTCTGCATAAATCCACAACATATTTTAATATCTTATAATAGCATGCTACAGAATTCAACTACACACACTTCTGCACCACATCATTCCACTCCATGTCACACAATTCTACACCATAAAATAGTACTCCATGCAATGCCACATAGCACCACTACAAACCATACCACATAATTCCACACAACGCAATTCAATTCCACACAGTTCAGCACCACACACCATAATTACACTCCACATAATACCACTCAGCTCCACATAATTACACTACACATAAATACACCCCACAATCAAGCACACTATACCACATACCAGCAACCCACATAAATGCAATCCACACCATGATACATAATTCCAGTAAGAATAATTTCGCCCAACGCCACACAATTCAACGCCACACATTTACAAAACACACCACATAATGCCACACAAATCCACATATTTCAAATACTCAACACAATTCCACAACACACCACATACCTTCAAAGCACAACACATATTTACACAAATTCCAATACAACCCACATAATTTCACGCCAAACCACAAACATCCACTACACTCCAAACCAAAACATATAGGTAAAAGATATTGTCATTTACAACACCAATAGCTCTAACTCTCGCAAATGCGAGACCAATTGCATTGCATAGGCTTGTTTTAGTCTACAATGTCTCGATGCTTCTCGACACACTATAATCTCAGGCTAACTCAGGCTAACCCTTCCATCCATGCTCTCTTGTTAATCCACTCTATTTGGTTGACTTGTGACCTATGTCTCTCTCCCGTTTCCTTTCAGTCCATTGCTCTCTCCATTTCTCTCTCTCTCTTCCTCCTGGTCGCCATTTTTCAAGTCGATGATTTTCGAACTGCTATTGTTAGGTCTCACCTGAGCCAGCTCATGCGCTGTTCTGCAAGACATTTATGTGGGGTTTTTTAAAGTGCTACCAGTGGCTTTTGTTTGCCTCAAGCTTGAGGTCATGCACGCGTGCACGTGCGCAGCCGCCATGTGGGTTTGTGTCATGGCTCATCAAGCCTTGCGTGCCTCTCTCCGCCTTGCTTGCTTGTTTTGTGCTTCAATTCCCCCCCGCCCCCACCACAGATCGCGTCACCACTCACAACTCCCGGCCTTGTCTTTATTATGTGAGCCAGATAATGCTTTCAGTTTTGCCTTTTAGCGTGCGCGCCTCCCCCTCCCCCACCACAGATCGCGTCACCACTCACGTGTTTTCACAATTCCCGGGCTTGTCTTTATTATGTGAGCCAGATAATGCTTTCAGTTTTGCCTTTTAGTGTACGTGCGCACACACAACTCCCGGGCTTGACTTTATTATGTGAGGCGGATAATGCTTTCACTTTTGCATTTTAGCACGCACACGCGCGTGCACAAATCTGTAAGAAGGGGGCTTGCGATTATTTATCCTAAGCAGATACTTTTCATCTTTTACTTGTCTCTGATGAGCAGTGAGCCTTCCATCTGGAGTGCTTGTCAATGAACTATGAAGTCAGATTTAAAGAGCACTGGTTACTTTGCTTTACATGTACCCAATAGCGTGCCTACAGCGCAGTGTTAGTGTTCGCCCATCACAACAAATGGAGCAAGAAACTACCTTCACAGCACTGTAATGGCAGCAGGTCGTCCAGGACGCATTGTGGTTATCCAAGTACGCTCTTTCTAACCATTGAACATGTTTTGTTTAGTTGCCCGCTGTACAAACGTGCCAGAAGCAAGTGACTGAAACCCGAATCGTAGCTTCCGGCATTATTACCCCCTGCTGTTCGTATCCTCAGCTCTGATCTGATCTGAGCAGGCTAACGGCTTTCTGCCTGAGCAGATTCTTATTAGCAATTGGAGTGATTAGGAAACTTGTATGTGCCCTGGACATGCCGCATTAAGCGAATTTGCAACCCTTTATCATACCGGGCTATAAATTCTGGATAAAGCCAGAATAACTGCTGTTCTTATGTTGAATGTTTCCTGACACTGACACAGATCTGTTGCGATCACATTTTCCTGGCCCCATGCTTATTTATTTTTGTTTAACATAGATCAGTTTATTGAACTTTGACTTTAATAATACTGTTTGTTGATCAGTGACATTTCGTTGGTTATGCACGTAACACCGTGTGGAGAGGCATGTGAGTAGCATGCCCAATTCTGCCTTTGGGGAGGGTCATGCCGTGTTTTTTTTTTTTACTTTTAATCTGGCTGTTTTAACTTTCTAATTTTAGAGAACATTGTCGATCTGTAATAATGTATTTTATGTATATCGCTTTTATGGTCCTAGACTAGTTACCGAAATAAAGTGTCTTACGGATTTACTCTTCCTAGCCCTTTCTGACGTAATGATGACATCTCTGGAACTTGGCGTCCAGAGTGAAGGGACGTATTTTACACAGTGGACAACCATCAGTGGCTTCAATAAAGACAGAAAAGAAATGGAGACTAGAGAGTGTCTTCGATAACGCCCATACAATATTTTAAATACCAAACGGTCTATCAAATTAAAACCTGCTAGGGAGTCACTCGCACCAAAAGAGAAGGATTGTCATGCATGATAATAAGGCAAGGGGAATTACTAAGGCAAGGGGAATTCCTAAGTATCTGCACGCTTTCTATAAAATCGGTCTCCATTAAGGACGTGCTTCAGATATAATGCCTTTTCTATTCCTCCCCATCAAGTGTTTGTCCACCCTAGTGGGACAGGCACTGCACTACGTTAGAAATGTACACACCTTTTACAGGTGCGTGTACATGCAAGAAAAGGCACAGCAGAGTCAGCACTTATAAAACGCCTGGGACGGAAGTCCCAGAGTAATTGACAGTTCTCATTGCCTTGCACGACCGAGGTAAATGTAAACAAGCATTGACATAGCAAATAGGTCTCGCCTTTGGGATCTTATAAGTGTTTAGCCGTGCAACAGTTGATGCTGTTGCACTAAGGATATTGTGCTGCATAACTAAACACTTATAAGGTCCCAAAAGCGAGACCTATTGGCTATGCCAATGCTTGTTTCTCCTGCATTCGCTTTTGTTTGTTCTGTCATATCTGCAGTTTCTCCGCGCTATTCAGGTCTTTTCATACTGCCACTATTTTCCATTGGCTCCTCTATCATACCACAATCATTACTAGCACTCCTCATATATTTATTTTCCCTTTGTTGCTTCATTTCTTCTCCTTTGCATTCCTGCTCACTTCTGCACTTTTTTCTCCAGTCATATGCCCTTTCTTTTTCTTTCTTACTCGTTCTCATATCTTTAAATTCCCCCTTTTCATCCCAGATGCATTGCCATTGGCCTCAGTCTAATCACGAGTTCAATCTACCTAATACTCATCTGTGCACATCATTTACATGCTTACCCTTTGACCACAAGCCATGACGGGGTGTGTCCTTATATTCTATATCCATTTCCCTCAGATGTTAGACTTATTATATCCGCCTCCACACCTCAGGAGCTCCTTCTACACTTCCCAATTCCAAGAAGGCCCTTCTTGCGCCACCAGTCAATGGCATCAACAAGCATTTGCAATGCAATAGGTCCTGCATTACTGAAAGTTTGAGCTATTTGCGTTGGTAATAATAATGCAACGCCAATAGCTCAAACTTTCAGTAATGTGAGAGCTATTGAATTCCATGTTTTTTTCTATTCATTTATTTTTCGAGCAATAAACGCGGGTGCCGCAATTGTTCAAAAAAATAACAAAATAGAAAAAAAACATTTTCAATGCAATTTCTCCTGCATTATTGAAAATTTGAGCTATTGGCGTTGCATTATTGTTAGCAATGCCAATAGCTCAAACTTTCAGTAATGCCAGGCAAATTGCATTGGAAATGCTCGTTCTTCCTTGGTGTTTGCTAGAGATATGATTTTTGTTGTGATCTTTTGATGACATGGATACAGTTGCTATCAATCAGCGAATTTGTCTTATTTAGTAACATATTTCTTTATTGTTCTTATAATTATATCATTTGTCTTGAACAAAAAGACATGCACTCAATATTTACTTTGATGTGGTAACACGTGCGAAGGTTGGCATGCATGACTGTGCTTTTGTGCAAAAGCTCATTAAAGACACACCTATTGACTTTGCCACGTTCATTGCTCCTCTTTGCATCTCTAGAGGCCTATTAACGTTCATAGTTTGGTTGAGGAGTGTGGGCAGTTTTATCCAGAAGGGCCCGCGCATTATAAGGCATGACATGGAGTTTAACCAATAAATAAGTGACATGTTATGTTATGTTATTTGTACTTGTAAAGCGCACTGCTACCCTGAGGTGTCCTGGCGCAGAGTACTGGTGACTTGGGGAGCATCGGGCTGTTTAGTGAGAGAAGAACCATGTTTTTAAACCCTTGCGAAAAGAAATTAGATCAGGTGCATTTCTGAGATGGAACGGGAGTTCATTCCATGCCTTGGAGGCACAGTGGAAAAAGCTTCTGCCTCCCCAATTAGTTTTCTTTAAAGTGGAGGTTTGGACTAATTTGGAGCCTGAGGAACGCAGGGTTCTGCCTGGGGCGTACCATGTAAGTCTGGTTTTAAAAAACTCCGGGTCAATCCCATTAACCGCCTTAAAGACGACACAGAGTGCCTTGAAGCGTGATCTGAGTGGAACTGGGAGCCAATGTAATTTCTTAAGTTCTCTTCTGACCGAGGTAAACCTGGGTGTTCCTGTCAGCATTCTCACTGCTGCGTTCTGGACCAATTGCAACTTGTTCATATGTTGTTTCTGAACATTAAGATAGAGACTGTTACAATAGTCCAGGCGGGACATAATGAGGGCAGTACAACAACAACATACATACAACAACAGCATAGCATGTCGGCAGATCTTGTCTGGCACACCCAGTCCGACACATCTCCTGTCTGAAAAATGAGGTAAGGAGCCGTCCCTTAATGAATAAATTAATAACTAATTAATTAAAAAAAGTATTACTGTGGGCAAATTGATCCCACTCCAGTGTTCTTTTTTCTTTTCAAGGGAGGGGGGCAAAACGGTTAGCTGGTGTTGCATGTAATGGTTTTCCAAGTCCATCGTAAGCGAGATGGAGGCCCAGGACACGCAGGGTCATCCACACCTCACACAAATATATTCAAAGGATGAAAACCCTAAAATTCCAATTGTACGTTCTGGTGAGATGGAACAAACTTCACCTGCATATAAATTAGGTCATTTAGACCCTGCTAATAGAGCAAGCAATGGAGCAAATAGTAATAGTACAAATATGAGTCCAAATACTATTTGCACCTATTTTGCACTACTACAGATTGAGACCAAAACACACATTAAACTCAGCGTGGTTTTGTGCCTGAATTTACCCAAAGATTTTACCCATTGAAAAGTGGGGATAAATGCAGAAAAGGTGAAAACACAATACATAAAATGAGCTAAATACATCATTCACATGTACACATCCTTGTGCTAATGTGTAAATTGGACGCAAACACACATCTCCCAATACACTCAGCAACAGTATTTTGGTCTAAATGTGGGCCAATATGCATCTTATATGCAACTTTTTCTCGAGTGGATTCCGTCAAAGTACTGCTTAAAATGTCTGGGCCCATCCGTGCTTCCAAGCAGGGACGTATTTTGGCATGGGCGATGTTGGAACAGGCCCTAGACGCCTTATTTCAGAGGGGCGCAGTGACCTTGGTTTTTATTTATCATTTTATTTTAAGGTCGCCTCTCGCTGCATAAACTATCGTGTTCCCTCTGTCTCTTTCCCACTCCTTCTCGCTTATCCAGGGGCCTCTCTATTCTAATTTAGCATCTAAGTAGGCTATTTAGGTGAGGGGTAGGAAGGAGAGCACCTTCCTCGGAACTGAGAACAGAGTCAGGAGCGATCAATGGTAGCTCTCTGCTATGTTGAGCACAGAAAATGCAAACAAATAGGAAGTGACCATAAGCTTTCTGCCTCACTCATGCTCCGTGCCACTGGTTTCATATATGCTTTAAAAACTAAAGTGTGCCCTGTACACAGCGCCCAGTGACCTTTTTGATTCATGTTTAAAGTATAACACTTCTGAGTCATACCTTATGTGCACTCCCTCTTTTTGATATGTCTTCAATGTTGCAGGCTGCAGGAACCTGTTCTCCACCCCCTTGAAGCAGAAAATCTAATCATTTTCACAAAGGTGCTCAAATGTTGAGGACTGCTGTTCTTTATGACAATAATAAGCACATTGCATCAAGTTGTCTGCATTTTAAATTGTTAATTGTGTCTGAAAGAGAGAGAGAGAGAGAGAGAGAGAGAGAGAGAGAGAGAGAGAGAGAGAGAGAGAGAGAAATCCCAATTGTTTGGTAAGTGTGTTATTGCCTCCACGAAGATGAAAGGGTGAGTTGGCCATGCTGTGGTCGGAAGCTGTTGTGCTCAACCTAGTGAGCTATCTTATATACTTTTTTAAGTGCTTACACATGCTGTTAAAAGTGGATGCACCCTTACACATTGACTAAAGAAGGAAGATTCTGTTCAATGAAAGACTTTTCTAATCCACTGTTTGGAAGGTCTGAATGTTTTGAAAAATGCGCAAGATTGGTTGACTAATAGACTATTAGAAACTGATCTAATTGAGTACATAGAGGTTTGAAAAGAGGCAAGCATTGGTTTTGAGAGTAACTGATGAGAGGTCCGGTCTAAAGCAACAGATTCTGAAATGGCCCCCTTACCCATTAAATTACATTCTCAGAATCTACTTCAATGGACAGGTTGAGAAATATAAGTGAGGAGAGATGCTGCATACATTTCTATAAGAGATAGGCCATGTGCAATTGGGAGGGTAAGTACCAATAACGACAGAGAGTGTAAAGTATTCAGTAGAACACCACATAGGTAATGGAATAGCTCCCAAATGTCCTTCAAACCCTCTGATTTTTTTGATCATTTTCTTGACAAGTATGCTGTAAAAGTCACCATTTGGTGCTGTGTTTAGTAGGTTCACCAGCTGATATTGCTTCCAAGCGTGCCTGGCCCAGGCACTAAAGACAGTAGGCAGTGTGATGGTGGCCCAGTGGTGCAATGGGCCACATCAATGGTGAAAGGGGGGCACGACTTCCTTGGAAACATGTTGTACAGTTGCACTTATTTATTTATTTGTTTGTTTGGTTATTGATTTATTTTTACAAATTAAACAATGCCCTGTCACATAATGCACTTAGGAAAGGTTAAAGGAAAAAGCTTGGGTAGAGAAGAGAGCGGAGGAACAGCAAGAAGCCGGTGCCAAATTTGATTCCACCCAGTGCGCTGCTTTAGCAAAGGGCCGCCCTGCTTCCAAGTGAAGCCATGGATAAAAATGTGCTACGCTTAATGAAAGTGCACATTGCACAGTGTGAAAACACCAAACTAAGAACTTGTTTCATAATGCGCCACCAATCAATGGTGCTATGGATAAGGAGCACAAGCATTAACGTGCATTTGTGAAATGCATGCCATTGCACGTATCACTATCACATGCATCTGTGGTGATGCTTATCCAGGGACTATTTGGATTTCGGCCCGCATTCAGCAAGAGTTTCATCCCTGGAACTAAAGTGTGATGATCGCTGACAGTGAGTCTTCTTAAGTATTTTCACTTTCCACATGAGTAGCCAAGGAATTCCATTTTGTGACTATTCCCATCTCCACGCGTTTGTTTCTATGCACTACTCTGTGCCCTGAGCTCCGGTTTCATCTTGGAATCTGATATGCTGCCAGGATCAAGTCTTCCGATCGAGCGGCGCCATTTTGTATCCGAGCAAGGGTGAGTCTATATATGTCTTACGTAGTAAACATTGCGGCCTCTGTCTGTCTCCACGCCTCTCAGGGGATTATGAATATCTCTCCACTTGTCAGCTGTTGCTCTCCTCCCACACTCTTGTGGGATTCGGCATCCTGCTATCTGAGGCCCCTTATCTCAAAGAGAAATGCGAGGCATGTCTCCCGTTGCAAGATCCTAATGGAAGAAAGCAAGTTCTATATTTATCCTGGTCAGATATAAGTAGTTGCTTCACTCTATGACATTTGGCTTGCTGAACATTCCAAAGATAAACAATACTTTTTTTGTACAGGGCCACAGCTATTAATAGTGCAGCAGGTGCAATGGCACCAAAGCCCTGTGGATGACAGGAGCCCACTGTACTCCAATTGTAGTTGTATTTTTCTGTCAATAAAGGGGTTGGGCTAATTACCTTGGTAAGCCACTGTCTATATATTAACTTACGTATACATAATTTCCATTTTATGTTCGTACAATTCACACTTATGGAGCCATTGAATGGGCTGGGGTGTGGCCCTGGCTCATTACTAGGGGCTCAGATTAATTCAAGCATTCAATCCATCACTTTTTAGTCTTCTTTGCTGTGATGCCCTAAGTGCATGGACATGGCTAGAAGTGGATCCCATGCTCACTTTGCCACTGGAACCAAGCTGCACTTGACTGAAGAGGCCCGAAGAGTCCGAACCTGGTCTCAAGTTACTAGTGGTCCGGTTCACAGAGGGACTGGATTGACATTTGGGGCTGGACTGTTCCTACTAGAGCAGGACCAAGGCTGATTTGCATATGGCTGGGTCTAACCTGAGATGTCATTGAGAGCAAAAAGCAATGGTCTGGGTTATCGTCCTAATAATCAACAGAGGCTGAGATTTATTCAAGCATGTTTCCATCACTTTTCGTATTATACATATTGAGTTCTAGGCTCTTACACTAGTGAAAGTTGATGATACACATGCAGGATCCACTGGGAGATAAAAGAGGCCAAGATGCCAAAATAGAAGTGGCTCCTATTAGTGAATTAGAAAGCTAAAATATGGCCCATGTTTCCGAACTGGGGCAATTTTGAATGTGTAAAGTCACACTGTATAAGTATTTTCCAAGGTACGTAAGACTGCGTGGGTTTTGCAATGTTTGTTTCAATAACTGGAAAATTAAAGGTAAAAAACTGGCCCAGCAGACCGTAAAAAAGGTCCAAAAACAGCCTATACACTGACCTCCCAGACCAGCCTGTAGGGCACTGCCTGATTGAGCTATAGTCCGACCCTGTAACACATGCACAGTTACGTAGCCCGTCAAACCTTAGCAGTTTGTTCCGAATGTCTGAGCATATACATTTTACAATGTAATTCAGCTACAAAGCACTACACCCTCTTTGGGGCCCATTGGGGAAAGGGAGGGGGGGGAGAAAAGCACCGACCCGAGGCTCAATGTAGGTGTGATAAAGGCCGCTTTATTGGAAGCAGGTGCATCCTACACAATACCATCCTCGGCCTGCGCCGCACAATCTAAACCTCATACATACGTAATTTCCTGACTCACCCCCACCCCCTCCCCTAACTGATTCCCACAATCCACAAACAGTAACAATTAGCATAACATAATAGCATAGCGTAATTAGCATAACAATTAGCATAACGTCAATTTGCCTCTCCACCTGGCTAAATACTTTCTTGTGCTTGACCTACCCCCCGATAATCCCAACAGGTTTTCTACTCTTCCCCCATATAATAGGAATAACCGCCCCTACATGCAGAATGCACCCTACACCTGCTCCAGCGACATGAGAAACCCCCCACCCAATCATAAAACCCCCCTTTTGCACCAGCCTCCAACAAAACATCGCCCAAAATCCTACGGGACCCCCCCAAACCACCCCGAAAAGAAAACTCCCCCGACCAAGGGGAATGCCTGCCCTTGGGCCCCCCCCCCTACAACATGTCCCAGGGAGGGTGGGAGGGGAAAAAATTGTCCCTCCGACAACCCCCGCCCGCCGGCCGAGGCACCACACACAAAATGGTGTCTCTGCCGCGTGGCCAGCCGGATACACACCCCCAGCCCAAAAGGAGCCCAACCGCGACCCGCCCCCAGCCCAAAAACTACCAGACAAACGCCCAACCCGTCCCCGGGCTGCGCCAGCTCCACCCCCCCCCCTCTCCCCGGCCCCCAAATTCCCCCGGGCGTGGCAGGCCTCCCTTTGGTCGGCCGCCCCCCCCAGGGCCCCCATTGGGGCCCATTGGGGAAAGGGAGGGGGGGGGAGAAAAGCACCGACCCGAGGCTCAATGTAGGTGTGATAAAGGCCGCTTTATTGGAAGCAGGTGCATCCTACACAATACCATCCTCGGCCTGCGCCGCACAATCTAAACCTCATACATACGTAATTTCCTGACTCACCCCCACCCCCTCCCCTAACTGATTCCCACAATCCACAAACAGTAACAATTAGCATAACATAATAGCATAGCGTAATTAGCATAACAATTAGCATAACGTCAATTTGCCTCTCCACCTGGCTAAATACTTTCTTGTGCTTGACCTACCCCCGATAATCCCAACAGGTTTTCTACTCTTCCCCCATATAATAGGAATAACCGCCACTCGAGGGACGTGCTAACGGTCCTCGACCCCCCCCTAGGACTCCCCAACGCTTAAACCCGGGACGTGCCGCACGACCCAGCCGGAAGGACCACCCCCCTAATCATATGGCCCGCCGCGGACCCCCCTCAACACCGTGCTACCATGGCTATGCCTTCGTACCGCCGGCAGGTCCTCCCCCCTAACTATAGGGCCATGCCCTCCGTCCCAACGTATAGGGCCATGCCCTCCGTCACCACGTATAGGGCCATGCCCTCCTGCACCACGTATAGGGCCATGCCCTCCGTCACCACGTATAGAGCCATGCCCTCCGTCCCCAACGTATAAGGCCATGCCCTCCGTCACCAATGTATGGGGCCATGCCCCCCGTCACCAGCGTATCGAGCCATGCCCTCCGTCACCAACTTATAGGGCCATGCCCTCTGTCACCCATGTATAGGGCCATGCCCTCCATCACCAATGCATAGGGCCATGCCCTCCGTCACCAATGCATAGGGCCATGCCCTCCATCACCAACTGTATAGGGCCATGCCCTCCATCACCAACTGTATAGGGCCATGCCCTCAGTCCACGTCACCCCCGGGGCGTGCTTCCAGTCCACGGAATCGAGCTCTCTACCAAATGTGACCGCACCGACAATGGGCCGTACCCTCTCTCTGGCGCCCAGGACCCCACCCTGTCACCACAAGGCCTGGGAAACCGCCCAGCGCCTGCAGGCAGTCCGCCGAAACCGGCTGTCCCACCAGAGAGAAGCCCTCCGGATGGTGCGTCCCACACCGGAGCCCGTCCGCCCGGAAAAAACCCCTCCGCATCGCCCCCCACCCCCCCGTCACCCACCATACCCCGCCGCCCCCGACATGGCCGTGTCACCGTTCCTCATCAGACCCTGCCGTACGTCGCGACCCCCCTGTCTTCCGGCGGGCACCACGTATAGGGCCATGCCCTCCGTCACCACGTGTAGAGCCATGCCCTCCGTCCCCAACGTATAGGGCCATGCCCTCCGTCACCAATGTATGGGGCCATGCCCCCCGTCACCAGCGTATTGGGCCATGCCCTCAGTCCCCAACTTCTAGGGCCATGCCCTCCGTCACCAATGCATAGGGCCATGCCCTCCGTCACCAATGTATAGGGCCATGCCCTCCATCACCAACTGTATAGGGCCATGCCCTCCATCACCAACTGTATAGGGCCATGCCCTCCATCACCAACTGTATAGGGCCATGCCCTCAGTCAACGTCACCCCCTCACCCCCCGGGGCGTGCTTCCAGTCCACGGAAACGAGCTCTCTACCAAATGTGACCGCACCGACAACGGGCCGTACTCTCTCTCTGGCGCCCAGGACCCCACCCTGTCACCACAAGGCCTGGTAAGCCGCCCAGCGCCTGCAGGCAGTCCGCCGCAACCGGCCGTCCCACCAGAGAGAAGCCCTCCGGATGGTGCGTCCCACACCGGAGCCCGTCCGCCCGGAAAAACCCCTGCCGCATCGGCCCCCACCCCCCCGTCACCCACCATACCCCGCCGACCCCGACATGGCCGCGTCACCGTTCCGTGTCAGACCCCGCCGTAAGTCGCGACCCCCCTGTCCTCCGGCGGGCGTGTTCCCTGACCATGGAGTCGAGCTCACCACGGAGAAATGACCACACCGACACGGGACCGTGCGTCCCCTCTGGCGCCCAGGGAGACGTCCTCCACACAGTGCGTCACCCCCCAGAGCCTGTCCACCAGGAAAAAGCCCACTACAAAGAACGTACCTCTCACCCACGCACGACCCCCAAACGCCCTTGAAATGCCTGCGGCCTAACCAAGCCGCTTACCCTGTTCCCGCCTATACGCCAGCACCGTCACTACCAATGTAATGAATATTCCTTTTCTGCTCAGGAAACGCACTTAGCGTGTTACCATATATAACTGCAAACCAACAAATTACATCAAAACAGCGTACTGCTGCAGAGGTAAGATTTCTTTCCAGTTAGAGAGCTAGGAGACATCTCAACCCCTCCCTGTGTCAAAACCTCAGCCCGGCCTCCCCCATTCTATCCTATAGGCAGAATGGCCCTTCAGCAGGGAAAACCAAATGGCGTGTTCTTGCACCGTCAGGACATTACACACACCTTAGCACATGTCCTTCCCCTTACCCACACTCCACCCCGCCCAGGGATTACCCGGGACCTACCTTAGGGGTGCCCAATGTGTATGAAAGAAGGGGGAGTCAGGCCTGACAAGTGGTTGCACTTGTCCGGAACACACGCCGAATTAGCAAACTGTGCGAAGCTCCTACACTGCAGCCTTGAGTTCCCTTCCCCCACGCACCCTCGACTTACTAGCCCTGGCACCCACCGTGCACATCACAAGGGACTTTACTAGTAAGGCAAACATAGCAAACATGGCCCTCCAATTACCATTACACTTCACATAGGGAACACTTATACCTTGACACTGATCAGCAGCGGCAAAATACCCAAGCATCTAGATTGGCAACTCTAAGTCAGGTAAATGGTCTACGACGAAAGCAAAACATTTAGAGAACTGTCACTAAAAAAGGGGGCAACTCCTACAGGGCCCTTAGTGGTTGAATAATCCTGAATCACCTCAAAGTTATTTCTGTCTAAAGGTGCCTTCGCATGATCATTTCCCAGGTTTCTCCACCAAAAGGACTAGCTACCCATGAACTCTCAGAAATCTTCCCCATAGATTTGATGATTCCTTGTAGGAAACTACCAATTCTTTTGTGGTATCCCCCCAGATGGTCGCCGTCCTTTTCTGAACCTGTTTTGTTTGCCCGTGGCAAAATGCCTGTGCTTGTCATTGAAACAAAGTAAACTTGGTATTCACCTAAGTGGCACATTTCCTTCCCTTTTGAAGATCCCTAGTACCTAGACCCACCTGAAACTAGGGCCTGCCAAGTAATGCTACTAGTGAGCTGCCGCACTCACTGTGCCACCCACTGAACTAGTATTTATTTTTTATTTTTTATTTTTTTTAAAAACATGTCTCCAGGGTTACACTGCAGCCTGAGTCAGCCGGTAGAATGGTTTTCAGACCCGGCAAAAGAAACCCTTTTACCAGGCACCAACCTTCCCGTAAAAGACTGTCAATTCACCCTATAGGTAATCTTTAAAAACCGTAATATGACCACAGTGCAACGTGCATGGTATGTACAAGCAAGTATATTTAATAGCTCCAGGTTCTGATATAGATGCATAGCCGGAGTCGTGGTCAGTCTCTCAACGCACCCCCCGACAGGCATCGTCCGGACAGTGGCGCGCGCCACGCTATGCTGTAACCGCGCTCAAGAGCGCGAAACGAGCGCCCGTGGCAGCGAAGCGCCTCTCTTCTAACTTCGGCACCTGGCCGGCACCCCCGCACCCACAGGGCGGACTGCCCTCCCCAGCGGCACTGCACGCACCGCAGCCTATTCCCCAACCATGCGCTGTAGGAATATGCACATGCGCTGTCATGACGCACCTCCCAGCAAACCTTCCCTCACTTTCACGGGTGGCAAGCCTCCCCCCTGTATTGCCCATTCCTCCCGTCTCTTCCCGCCCCCCATCCCCTTAAAAGAATTTATTGAAATATTCATTTACTTATGCTTTGCTATGTAGCGCGGGCCCCCGCCCGAAGGCGCCAGAGCGCCTCACAACCGGGACAGAAATGAAACACAATGAGAAATAGTACCAAAGAACATAGAACACAGCATACGTCACGTTACCTTCGGCAATAGTGACAATTGCGAGCAAACAGAATACATGAGGCAGTAAATATTTCGAGCAACCAAAATCCATGAGGTGAAACATACTGAGAAACATTACAAAAGAACCGATTACCCAGCATACGCCACGTTACATAAGGCAATAGTGACAATCACGAGCAAACAAAATACCTGAGGCCGTAAACATTGTGAGCAACCAAATCCATGAGGTGAAACATAATGAGAAACAATCCCAAAGAACATACTACCCAGCATACGTCACGTTACATAAGGCAATCGTGACCAAACAAAATACATGAGGCATTAAATATTTCGAGCAAACCAAATCCATGAGGTAGTAAAGATAATATCGACAAGTGTGAGCAAACAAAATTCCCCGAGGTAGTAACAATTGCGAGCGACCAACTTGACATGAGGTAGTAAAAAAGTGCCCAAGAGGAAAATTGACAAGCGTGCAGTTATAAGAGAAAATAAAGTATAAGCTGAGGTATAATACTGCAATAAGCGCTAGACACTCAGGCACAAGAACAAGCGTCTCTACTCCTCTGCCCTCAAAACGAAAACCCCCGGCGGCCGTAGGGACCCTTCGGGTATGGGCAGCTGGGACTCACCTAGTCCCACGTGGGAGCCGACCGCCCGCACCAGGCAGAGCCGGCCCATCCGCTCGGCCGCGTGGAGCCGCATGCTGCTCACCTGAGCTCCACCTTCATCCAGCGATGCCAAGCCTGAACTGTCCATTGTATCCACACCTACAGTAAGTCCCTTCTGCCACACAGCAATTTGTCCATCACGGTATTAAGGAAACGTCCACAAAATGTGTCCATCCAAAAAATTGTCCCTCCGACAACCCCCGCCCGCCGGCCGAGGCACCACACACAAAATGGTGTCTCTGCTGCGTGGCCAGCCGGATACACACCCCCAGCCCAAAAGGAGCCCAACCGCGACCCGCCCCCAGCCCAAAAACTACCAGACAAACGCCCAACCCGTCCCCGGGCGGCGCCAGCTCCACCCCCCCCTCTCCCTGGCCCCCAAATTCCCCCGGGCGTGGCAGGCCTCCCTTTGGTCGGCCGCCCCCCTCAGGGCCCCCATTCCTAGTGTTCTCACTAGATAATTTGATAATTCGCAGTGCTTAGCTTGTTTATGATGGTCCACCAGATGCTTGGACTGTCAGACTATTTTTAAGCACAGTACATCAGCATAGTGTTAATCATTTAAAAAGGCAGCACAAGCAAATATAATACCAGTGCGTCCAGGACTTTCTTACAACTTTGGGTAACCTGAAATAGTCCAAATGCTCGAATTTGAAGGAATGTGCTGCCATTTGGCAGCATTTGCCGAGGCAATGGGTGATGCAGTGGCCTCTTGAGAAATATTTTAGGGCCTGATTACGATGTCAGCCGGACCACCACCGACAGGCCATCAGTGGTGGTCTGACCAACTGACAGCCCTTCGGTCCAACCACCATATTACAATCCAGGCTGTCGGACCCTAAGAAGTCGGGAGGGGGGGGGGAGCATGGGCATCCGCAGAAATGTTTCCAGGGGGGGGCGCTAACATGGCAAATGAAGGGGCGTGGCTAATGTTAATCAATAGGGGCGGGGCTAAAATGGCAGACAATCAGGATCGGGTAATGCTCAGGCCAAGCTGAGAAAAAAAAGTGGTGAATTCTACATTTGAAACTGGACAACAATTAGAGCACACATATGAAACCTAATATTACACCCTGCCCCCTTAAAACTCATACATTCCCTAATCCCTGATTTAGCCCCCTGGCACCCCAAAACCCATAACCCATACCCGCCCTGACCCCTAAAATTGTCCCCCTGGTACCCCAAAACCCATACCCACCCTGAACCCTAAAATTACCCATGCCCCCCCAAAACTCATACCCGCCCTGAACCCTAACATTACCCCAGGCAACCCAAAACCCATATCCACCCCGAACCCTAACATTTCCCCTAGCACCCCAAACCCCATACTCGCCCTGAACCCTCAAATTATCCCTGGCACCACAAAACTCATACCCACCTTGAACCCTAAAATTATCCCTGCCACCCCAAAACCCATACACACATTGGAGAGGAATTGGCCTTAACGGCTAGGGCGCTCGACCTCGGACCGAGTCTCGGTAACGACGCCAGAAAACCTCCTGTGATTCTGGGAAAATCACTTAATCTCCCCGTGCCTAAAATGAATGTGTGTCCGTCCGTAACGTAACTGGTGCTATGTAAAGCGCTCTGATACCTGATTCGGTTCGGGTCTAGTTCGCGCTATATAAAACTCTGCAAAAATAAAAAAAATAAAAACCTAAAATTACCCCACTGGCATGCCAAAAGCTGAACGCTACCGGGCAGATTTACAAGCCCCTGCGCCACTTTTGCGTCACTTTTAACATGGGAAAAGTGTCGCAAAAGTGGCACAAGGGGCTTGTAAATCTACCCCTACAAGCTTACACTACATTCGCATATTCGGAGGGGACTGTCCTCCTTGAGGTTTCTATGCATGTAAGTCTAAAACACTGTAACCTAGATATGCAGCTAGTAGGTAATGCTGGTGATGCTGCAGAATGCATTAAAGTTACTGGAACTTACTTAAAAACTGCTGCCTGCTCTTCTGATCGGGCTGATCAGCGGCACTGTCGTCCTGGCATCCAGCCTCTCCCGAAGGTCTCACTTTCTAGATAGGTGTTGGTCAAATGTCTCCTGGATTCTCCTTGCCTGGGCCTCCTCTGCTTCTTCGTCTGTGCCCTTGGATGCAAAAAGAGACAGATCCATGGCCCTGTTCACCATTTATCTGGTGAGCAGCGCCATGGATGTGTATTCCATGCAAGTGCACAGACAGCAGGGAGAAAGGGATGGCAGTGCAGGTGACGCTTTCCTTTGTAAAGTCATTGTAAAGTCATTCCTGCTGGCGTCATAGCCCATGGTTTGCTGTCTGTGCACTTGTATGGATACACACCTATACAAGTGCATAGACAGCAAACCCTGGGCTATGATGCCAGCAGAAATTCCTATACAAAAGAAAAGCGTCACCATCCCTTTCCCTTTCCCCTTGCTGTGCACATCTTCCCACTCCCACGACATGACCAGGCAGCTAGAAGTGGTGATTTGTCATTCTGAGGGGTGTGAATGTTATAAGAATGTGTGTGCCCGGCTGAGACAGCTTCCCGGCACACCACACACACAGCCGCACCCAAGTACTTCACACAGGTCTTTAAAAGACCATTTACTTGGTAATGAGGCTTTGTTGTGTTTTCACCCCTACTTAGAGCCCCTGCATCTCCACTCTGCACATGGCTTTGGCTGGATGAATTAGCCACCCCCCTCCCGAAATTTGAGGGAGAGGAGTTGACGTGAGGTTTAAAAGAGGGGTGAACAAGGGATTGAAGACACTGAGTGGTGACCGTGATGGGGCAGACATTTAATGCAGTTTCCTTTACAAATAGGTTTATTGTACAAATCTAATTTGACATACTCGCAGACAGCAAATGCTGCTGCTTTCCATGGCGTCTGAAAGTTTTTTTCAGGAAGTTGGGTTGACGAGCTGATCGGGTTATTTTCTTCTTTCATGTGGTGGTGATGAGTGGGTTGCAGGGCGCCTGCACTTGTCGCCTCTGTCATTGGTAGCCCCCTCCATCTGAACGCCAAGGATCACCGACCCCCAACCACCGGCACCTGGAGGGGTCGCTGTGATGCCTAGAGTGACCAACTGGCATGGGTGCAAATTCAGGAGAGTGAGTGTAAAAATTCAGGACAAAGGGTCAAAATTCAGGACAAAAATTCAAGACAGGAGGTCAAAATTCAGGACAAAACGTAAGGTTTAAATACACATCAGAGAAGGTTGCGCAATAGTATATAAGTAAGTAAATAGACAACCACTAAAGTACAAGTGAAAATAAGTTTATATTAGGCTGAGACAATTGTGCACTTCATGGTTTGTCAGTATACGCGCAGCTTTAAGCAAATGTGCAGGTCTTTTTATGGTAACAAAACCGGCCCCACCTTTCCAGCTCCCAGAGAAAACACCTGATGCCCGTTCCGGCCAGTCTGGCCTTGATATCACCCTCCAATGGCGCCCCTCATCTTCACATAAACCCTCTCATGTGTATTTAATTTCTTGTATAGTGCCACTCATCCCAAATACGTGGGGCAGACTTTTGGAGTGCGTTAAAACACACACATATTATATAGAGACAATCACTCATATAAATGAGAAAGTCAATATATAGGAAATGTTGCTTAAGATAATGGGGCTTACAATGTGTAATCATACTTTCATCCATCATTCAGTCTTTCACGATTCATTCTGTCCTTCCATATGTGTGCCGATCCATGTCCATATTCATCCATTTACAAACCTATCCATCACGTTTCCTTCCATCCATCTGTACACTCATCCATCCACTCTTCCACACATCCATCCATTAACTCATCCATCCAGCCATTCACCTGTTCAGTCATCCATTTACACATCCCCCTTCCTCTTTCAATTCCCCTTTCACTTAGCCATCCATCCTTCCATCCACCCACCCATCCATCTACTCATCCACTCATGAATCCATCCATTGAACCTATCATTCATCTATCCCTTCTCTCATCCATCCACCCTTTCACTCCTTCACTCAACTATCCATCTACCCGCCCTTTCACTCACTCATCCAGCCTTACATCCACCCTTTCACTCATCCGTCCATCCATTCACCCTTTCACTTATCAATTCATTAATCCACCCTTTCACTTATCAATTCATCAATCCATCCATCATTTCACTCACCCATCCACCCATTCACTCGCCCGTCATCCACCCTTTCACTCATCCATCCATCCATTATTTCACTCATCTATCCATCCATCCATCCATCCACTCATCGCATAACTTACTTACTCACTCACCTTTTCACATTAATTATGAGACCCATCAAGGACTCCACCCTCGCTGTAGTTCCTAAAGCAAGGGGTGGGGTGGAGCAGGGTTCACTATGCCCCTGCACATAGGCAATCTGAAAAAGTGGAAGGCATGAGTCATGCATGATGCGCAGAGCCTTGACGTGGGGTGACTGTGAAATGGTGTTGTTTCCAGAGCTTTAAGTGGGATGAGAAAACTAGGGGGTCTCTTCAAAACGGTGTTTGATGTAACAAAATGCGTGCCTTAAAACACATAAGCTAAAATTCTGTGCTTAATATAATGTGCCGCCTGACTGGTATTTTTGTGGCTTTTCTCATTGCATCTAGATATATAATACAAGTAACGTTACACTTAGAACAAGTAACGTTACACCTACAACAAGCCAGAACTGTTGGCTTTGTCAATGGTTGTTAGTTGAATAAAATAAAAAAACTATAATCCTTTCCTTTCAACTTCTTTCACTGCCTTCCTTTGGCTAACTGGATTCTCACCTAGCAGCAGCATGGGCGTTTTTGCACTTTCATGTGACAGAATGCCCTGCCCTGGACCGAGGTTGGATGAGGCCACCACATGCTGTGCCAGCCCAGACTGACCCATTGTCATTCTGTATGGGGCAATCAGTCCCACACAGAATGATAATGGGCGGGGTGGGGCTGCTCTTGTGCTGAGAGGAGTGCGAGGCGCCCCATCAGGGAGCTGAGGCCTTTTGCAGGGGAACAGCTCTGTTCCCTGCAATGCTTAAAAGCCCCGGCGTCAGGCCTCACTCCTGGATGCATTTGTACAGATGGGCTTGCGCAGGGGGGGGCAAGGAGAGGCGCTCCAAGGGGTGGCAAGCGCCCCTCCTTGCCCCCCCTGCGGACGCCCATGGGGGGGAGACTGCCACCTACAACCGGATCAGTGATCTTGTCGGGGTGGTGGTTGGAATCGCAGTCCCGAAAGGAGTCGGTGCCGAGAGAGGCACGCGGTCGGGATTACGATATCCCGTTTCGACAGCCTTTTCAGTTGGAAAGACTGCAATTAAAAGGCTGTCGAAAACTGATTTTGGGGGGGCTCCAAACAGCGCCTCCTTCTGTCGTGGGCCACGGGGCACATGTAGTGCCCCCACGCATCTCCATGCACCGTGTGCCATGCATCACATGGTGTACAGCACAAGGTGCATGGATGTGCAGAGGCGCTCCTTTACACGACAGCTTGTGCTGCGCCCATTTACGTAGGCCGCAGCACAAGCTGCCATGTAAAAGAGCTTTCCTACCACCAGCTCAGGTGCTGCATCCTAATGCAGTCTCCTGACCGCTGCAATAGCAGTTGGTGGCTCGACCGACCGCAATCAAAATAAGGCTCTTAGCCTCCTCCACTTATTTATCATTATATATATTTTTTTCTCTTCACAAATGAATCTTTGATCATTCATGATTGCTATTGTAGATGTAGTTTTAATCAAGCTTTTTTGTTTCAATTTATATAGGTCTATATAATCAACGCTGAAAGATTACAATGTATTTCAATTCTTACTTCATGTCTCTTTGTGACATTCTGTTTGCCTCTCTAATCCTCAGATCAATTCCTGGAAAACCATAGGTTTTTTGACTTTGTGCAACTACTGGAACCAATATTTTTCTTGGAAATCCGAGCTTCATGAATTAAAATGTTAAAAACGTTGAAAATTAATTTAGCCTAATTTAACATGGAGATGCTGACATTTCTTTCAAAGGTTGAAGGCATTCTTTATCACACTAATCTAGAGGTAAATACTACTACACTGATCCTATCGCTTACAGTGGCGGCACCTCCGTTAAGGCGGAGGAGCATCGCCTCATTGCTCTGTGAGCGGTGCAAAAATTAAAAATAGAACGATGACAACCAAATGTTATCACCATTTTATTCTTCAGTATTGAGCCAGGGCATGGCGGGGCTATCCTGACGGACAGCGGCAAACAGCAAGGAGGAGTGTTGGGCACCATAAGTGTGCATGATGGTTTGGCCGGCCGTGTTAGGATAGCCAAATTGTCATGCTCACTTAGCATTTATCAACCCAGCTGTGTTACGTGTTACACAGCCATGTAGAGAACAGTCCCAGCCACTGTCTGAGTGCCAAACCAGGCTGTGCAGACGAATTGCGATGCTACTGTCATGCTGGGTAATATGTGATTGACTTTGGGGAGTCTGGGAGCCTGTGTGGTGGTGGGAGTCAGGATCAGCAGAAGACGGATGAGAGGCGGTGGCTGTACAGCTGTAAGGAATCTTTACTATTTTCTTTTCCCCCACCACCTCCCCTCCTCGTGGACCGCTGCCCCACCACTTCTGGTCCCTAGCAGCCGCAACTGATAGCTTATAACAAACTTTTTAAGATCCCGCAAGAGAGAGTCCAATGAGAATGAAGGTGCCCTTTTATCTTGTTTTGTTCTTGCAAATCTGCTCTCAGTATAACTACATAGGAATGTAGCACCAGCGGAACTTCAGCCTGCAGATAGTTTAATAGCTGTCCTGTGTAATTTAGATGGGGCTATGCAATAGGAAAGGTGCTTAGGCCCTCAGGATAAGGCTTTTGGGAAGTTGTTAGGAGGGTACTAAGGTCTTTTCAGAGAGCCCCTTCTGTTTATGCATAGATTTAGCATTACCCTAAGAAGGAGCACTCTATCTCACCCCAGTCATTCCCCAGCACAGAGGGGTGCACACCCTGTATCTGAAACCATCAATCACCATGCATCAATTTCAAGAAGGTGTTCAATACGTGTCGGCGCACTCGACTGTAATCCCTCTGTAAACTGTTAACAATCCTATGGCATAGTTTTACTCAGGGTTTTAGAGGTGTATGCCAGCTGTAGAAAGGGGGTGCAATTCCTATTGGATGATACATAAATATTCTTCTTATGCCAGTGTTCATCCAGGGGCTGGGCAGGGTTTATGAGAAGATTTTTAGGAGTATTGTGCTCTCTTCTCTTCCACGGTTTCTAATGGTCTGTTCATCCTCACCCTGCATTCCTCCCTCCAGGTGTGGTTCATGGATTTACACCCGGTTTATGAGAAGGGTGACGGATGCTTTTGGAGAAACATGCAATCTTGAGAGTCATCCCTACGGGATCAATTCCTAGGACTAAAACTCCTCTGACCTTTACTCTCAAACTATCAAAGAGTTGTAAAATGTCATTGGATGCACTAATGAGAGTAAAAGGCCTACGGAGCTGTGAATGTAGAGGCAGGAAATCTGATCTCTGTTGTGGTTGCCAGTCAGGGATTAGGAGAACAGAAATAATACTGGGGCACCTGCCAACATACGTGATTTTCCTCTGACAGGAAGTCTACTGGGAGACCCTACTCATGTGTCTACGCGATGCGATGGATTAAAGGGGGCAGTGATCAGCTGGGACCTCTGTCCTCGCTGTTTAATCAATGCAAGACTAAATCGCCTCCTGTTGCTGAAGGCCATGCTTAAATAACAACAGCTGAGAGACGGAGCTTGATGAGTTCATTAAACAATAAATGCCCTCCTCCATGCACTAATTACAATTGCAGTCGCACCCATATAGTGAAAGGAAGCAGGACTGAAGGTGAATGAGCTAATCACTGCATCATTTAAATCTAAAAGGATGATTTACAATTTGGTTTGTTAGATTTCACTCCACCCCTATGGTGAACTTTCCTCAAATGTCAAAGTGACAGTAGAAAATCTGCCATATTATGAGTGTTCCTTCAGGGTGGATGAGGTTGAACTGTGGTTGAATCTGCAGTTGGAAGATAGACTTTTGGAGAGCAAATGTCTGGTGGAAAATCAACGCATGTCTTTCGATGCTGGTGGATTGTTGATCACAAGCTGTTCGAGCTACAAATGAACCTCCAAAGTTAGAGTAAATAGTCGGTGCCCAAATTCAGTATCAGCCCGTGCAGGTAAGAGCAGTTGGGCCAGGTTGGGGAGGGGGGGTGAGGGGGGATTCAACAGACGACCATGAGGGAAAATTAAATAAATAATTACATTTCCCTCATCGTCGTCTGTCGAAATCCCCCTCCACCCGCCCCCACCGCTCTTAACTGCACGGGCCACAGCTGCCCAAATTACTGGTCTCCCTAACTTACTGTTGGTTTCCAGCATGTCAGAAACATCATAAGTACCTTTTGATGCAGGTCCGCAAAATTTTTTACTGTGGACTTTCAAGGGTGTAATTCCTCCATATCATGGTTGATCGTGTACTCTAGATTTATTAACTAATCCAACATGTCTTACAGAATTGAGTCGGGCCAGAGGAGTCTTTACTGGTGACATGTCCATCTTCTATTGAACTTTACATTGGATGGTTATATAAGCAGAGGTATGAAAAGAGAATCCACTGTCTAATGGCGGATTCCGTTACCACCCTCCTTTAAGTTAGGCCCCAAGTGTGAACTTCTCTCATATTGACCATTGCTTTTGTTCATATGCAAAAGGTTGTCATCTGGTAGACACCAGTACGTGCATTGTTTCATTGCCTGGTGCCAATGGTCATATGCAGAATTTTGTGGTGACTAAGGTTATAGCGGCTTGTTTTGGTCTTTATACTGACTTTCTCTTTGGCTAGATCCAACCCCTTGTTAATCTTTAAGGACGAAACACTGGTGCTGATGCAAGTAGTCTTTGGTGTAGAGGCATTTCACTCAGTGGTTAATTTGTAAAAAAATAAGTGCCAGCGCTCTAGTTAGGAGGCAGCCTGCCCCAGCTCATTTCTTCTGTTAGCGCTGCCTAAAACAGAAACAACTACTAACCAAGAAAGTGGGGAGAGGATGTGGCATAATGGCCAGAGCTGCTGACTTCGGAGCTGGTGAACCAGCCTCTTGTGATCACTTAATCTCCCTCCGTAAATGAAAGTATCCTTAACTGATGCTCATGAAAATGCACCGGTGTTGATAGTTAAGTGCTAGGACTGAGCACTAGAATCCACCTGTTCAAATTATGCACTGCTGAAGGCCTCATCTCCTCTAGAAGGGATCAAGGAGTCCCCAACGTATTTTTGCCCTTCTGGGCCACATTGAAGAGATATTGTTTGGGTCCATGTGTAGGCTACAACCATGCCACTCATGGTGACTCTTAGAAAAGCTATGCTGGATGAAATGTTTGAATATTTGTGTTGTCATTTAGAAGCGGAGTGACCTAGCAGGTTGGATCAGACAGTCATTTTTTGGGGTGGGAATGAGACTGATTGCATATGGTCGGCACTCTTCTGTAATAGCACAGACAGCATAAGAACATGAAATGAAACACGTCCAGAATAATTAGCAGGGATTTGGATTAACTCACTAATTGATTCCTTTTGTTTATAATTTGTTTTAAGCAAATACATTTCTTCATTAGAGTGTGATTGTGGTAATTTTTTCCCAGTTTCCGGAATTTGCACTTTTTACTTTGAGCAGGATTGGTTGTAACATTATGTGGTAGACAAGGATGTACAAATTGAGCCCATTGAATAAAGTGGGTGCACAGCCTTCCATCTGTGAATGTCACTTGAGTAATGGCTGGGAATTCACCCTACCCACCGTCCCAAGTCCTCTTTCCTCTTGGCAGAGCTTCCTAATGATCTGGAACATCTTCTCAACAGGAACAACGTGTTGCTTATAAAACCAAAACCTGGTCCAGCCTACACCCCAGGGTAGGAAACGTGGGTCATCCATTCTTCCACAGTCCCTGCTGTATTCTTCCTGTCTTGGGCATACGGGAATTGAGTTGCCGTGGTTGTTCCTGCTGGGCTTGCACCGCTCCTGCCCAACGAGGGGTAATTCTAGGAAGAGCATCGTGCTTCCCAAGAAAAACGTGCAAGAAGTTTTCTTCATTGACATGTGCAAAACAGTGACATGGGCGAGTCTCAATTTTTTTAAACTGTACAGGTTTCGGATAAGGAGGCGTTCATCTCCAGACTTTGTTTTGCAGTCGTTAACCAATTGTTGGGGTATTTAGTTTATGTCTGTTAGTTTTTGCAGAACTGTTGACTTAACTGTGTGATGCTTGGTCTGTCAGAATGTGGGGTCTTTTGACAAGGCCCGATAGTAACAAAGGGTAAGAGGCCTTGGGAAGTAGGTGTAATGGCTAGATTGCTTAATGATAGGAGAAGGCTGGAAGGAGGGGGGCATGGGCCGTTGCATTGCAGGGCTGTCTGGCCGCTTTAACTTTCTGAACCCCAGACTTCATGTGGAGCCGGGTGGGACCTGAGCTACCACCCAACACCGGTGACCGTCACGTCATGACACCCATGATTCCACGATACACCAAAAAGAATCAGCGTTGGTAATAGCTTATTATATTATGGCCGTTATTTACGGTTACTGCCCTGGTGGTGGTGAGCGGCCAGGCACTGGACAGCCTGCCTTTATATTAGATAGGCGGGCTAGGCCAGGCTGCTGCAAATGCTGCCTGCACTATGATGTTGTCGGGCCGGGCTTAACACGACAACCCAGTAGTGCCTCAACCGCTGATGACTTTGGCGTGAACCGGTACGTGCGGGTGTGCCGGGGCGTGGCATTTTGAAAGAAATCTACCAGCGCTGCCTGATGCAGAGCCATACCCCCACATAACCAAATCTAGCCCCCTGCCCAATCAGTGTCCCGCCCACCGGCATGGGCCGCCACCTAACTAAAGAAAGCAAATTAAAAATGTGCATTGTGACCGTCACTCATGACAGAAACCAATCTGATCAGCATATTGGATTACTTCATGCAGTAAATAAATTATGAGTCGGACGGTCTGGACTAGTATGTGATGCGCGAAGTCAGTGAGGTAACTTAAATATATACTGTCTAGTCGAAGGCTACGCATACGTCACATTCACCTTGCCATATGACTTGCAGAGTTGCAGACGCGTGGTTTTATGTAGATCCGGCCCTGATGAATAAGTACCGGTGCTAAGCACCGGAAAGCACCGGCACAAATTAAGCACTGATTCACTGCAGGAGAGCCATACGATAGTAATACCAAACACACAGAATCCCCTACGTAAGTAGAGCCAAATGCAGGTAATATCAGTTGAATGTTTATCATAGACTAAGTGACATAACCTATGCATATTACTTTTCAACACACCATACTTGATGTGTTTCACGTTCTATGGGTTACACGTGACAAGATGAACATTTTTGGAATTCTCTGTAGCCTCTGAAGACCCTAAGACCCAGTCGCTAAGCTAACTACTGTAGACATCTTGACTTTCATTTCCTGATTGCCTGCCACACTAAGCTACGCTAGTGGAGAAGTGTGGCTCAATGGTTAGAGCGGCAGACCCTGATGCAGAGGTCTAGCCCGAGACCAGGGTTCAATTTCCCGCCTCGGTGGGTCTTGGGCTCAAAATTCCACGGACCTGATAATTCTCGCCTCGGTGCCTATTCCAATCATGGAGTCCCACTCTGCAACTCTGGGCAATAGCTTGCTTAATCTCCACAACGCCCCCCACAACGCTAAGAATGCCTGGCCTCCACCTTGTGGGTGCCCAGGAGTGGACACCTCACAGGGAAAGCCAGGATGGGTTCCACAGCGGTATTCATACAAGCGCCTTGAGACCCTTGCGGGTGAGTAGTGCGCTATACAAGTATCAATTTACATTTACTCTCCCACCTCTTTACGGACTGCTATTCTGTTAATTGTGATATTAATATACGTGTAGCAAAAAGAGATCGAGTTTCCAATAATACCCTTTCCTGGTCTTTTCAATGATTTCCCCAGGGCCGTAGCCACGGGATGGGGGGCATTTGAGGGCCATGCCAGCCCTTATCAATATTTGCCCACCACACCAAAGACCCAGGCAGCTGGCGCTATCTTTATTGAAAACTTGGTTTATCTAAAGAAATTGCATTTGTATTTGAATGCATACAATATAGTCACAAAATATTCATGCTGTAGCTCGGAAGGTGAATGATCAATAAAAATGCCTTTGCATTTTGTTTTTATCTTTGTCATATCTGCCATGCGGAAGGCAGAGGTCAAAGGTCAGGCATTGTCTTTGACAAATTGCTGTTTATTCTTTTAAAACAAAGATGTTTACTTTTCATTCTCTGACTGCAAAATGAGAGAATAATGCAAAGTGAACTTGTTGACAATGTTACTGGATACAGGGAGTGTGAAAAGATAGACTGTAGGATGGCATTTGTTTTCTAATACACTACAACATTTAAAGACATGTAAATGAACTTCACAACTATTTCAAAATATATCAGCAGTTATGAAAGGGCGAAAAGAGCCAATTTTTTTGGGAGTACCGAAGTGTGACGGAAATAGATATTTTAATTGGATCAAAACAAATCTTTGTGATGCACAAAAGATACATATTGTATTGTGTTGTATTGTACTTGTAGAACTTGGCCCTTTTTGGCTAAAGTCCCTAAACCTTTTGCTTTCCCCTAGACCTTTTTCTGACATAGTCGTGCCAACTTAGATGCTTTGGACACTTTGCCACTGCTAAACAGTGTCAAAGTGTAAGTGTTCCCTGTATAAAGTAATGGTAATTGGTTGTCCATGATTGGTATGTTCGCCTTAGTAAGTGAAGTCCCCAGTAAAGTGCACTATTTGTGCCAGGGCTGGTAATGCAACTGCTACTAGTGGGCCTGTACCACTATTTGTGCCACCCACACAAGTAGCCTTACAAAGGGAACTCAGGCCTACCAATGCAGGGCCTGCACACAGTTCGGTAAACTGCCATGTTGTTCTGGCAAGTCCATTCACTTTCCAGATCTTACCCTTCCCTTTCTGTGTACACCAGACAACCCTATGGTAGGTTAGGGTACCCCCTGGACAGGGTGCAGTGCATGTGAAAGGTGGGATGTACTAAGGTGTGTGTCATGTCCTGACAGTGAAATAATCTCCATTTTCGTTTTTTACTGTTGAAAGGCCATCTTGCCCATAGGATAGAATGGGAAGGCTGTGTAATATGTTTTCCAGCCTATCTTCCCTAAGGCTTAAGATGGAAAGGTGAAGTTTAGTATGCCTGAACTCACAATGTAATAACACATCTTTTTATGAAGGTGGTTTTTGCATTGTGTTTTCATAAGCCACTCTTTTAGAAGTGGTTGAGGTTTGTTGTCTAACATTTCTGTGTGTCTCTGCCTGGCTGTGGATTGACTGGATGTGAAGCGATAGGATCTGGGGAATGTCTTGACCCAGGGGAGGAGGTGAGACAGCAACAGACTGACCTGCATCTGGAGTGTAGGGGGAGGAGAAGCCCTAAGAGGTGAAGAGGCCTGGGTTGCTGCTATAAAACAATTGGTGTATCTCCTGCCGAGTGATTAAGAACCCAGACCCCCACTAATTAAAGGAAGAAATGTGTCACTGGCAGGGAGGCACCCAGAACTGGTTTAAACAGGGGTCAGTGCCCCCTGAAGCACAAAGACTTCAAAGACATTGAGGGGTATAACTATGAGAGCTGAAGCCCCTAAGAAACAACTGAAGAGACTAAAGAATAGGACTGACCCTTACTGTGTGATCTGGGGCTGGCCTGCAGTTTGCTGTTTCAACCAAGGAAAGGCTGAAAAGACTTTGCTCTGTCCCGCTGCTTGAAGGACTTTGCTGTGTGCTGTTTCCTAAAGTAACTATTCCAAGGGCCTTAGGTGAGCTGGCTTCCTGTTTGGAAACACAGGAATATAAAGGTTTCCAGGAGAATCTCAGCGGCGCTGTGGGAGCCTGCCTGTTGCAGGCTGAGACCCTCGTATGAACTGCCTGTGATCGCCGATGCCTGGTGTCCAAGTGATTCTCAGTGATGCTGTGTGCATGTGCTTTGTGCACCACTGAGATCTTCAGGAGGATCGGCCTGTGACCGAGGGCACCTGGAATCCAAGCAAGGATCAGTGATGCTGTGTGCTTTCTGCAACCTGAACCCCGTTCTGAGGATTGTCCAGTGATCGTGTGCACCAGAATCCAAGTGAGTCTCATCGACGCTGTGTGCATGCGCGTTGTGCACTGTGAGACCTTTGTGAGGTTTTGCCTTGTTATCGTGTGCACCGGAATCCAAGTGAGTCTCATCGATGCTGTGTGGATGTGTGTTGTGCACTGTGGGACTTTCGTGAGGATTTCCCTTGTTATTGTGTGCACCAAAATCCACGTGAGTCTCATAGACTCTGTGTGCGGGTTTGTTGTGCACTGTGGGACCTGTGTGAGGATTTGCCTTGTTATCGTGTGCAACGGAATCCACGTGAGTCTCATTGTCACTGTGTGCGGCTGCGCTGTGCACCGGGAGACTTACGTGAGGATTAACCGTGTTATCATGTGCACCGGAGTAGAGTGAGTCTCAGCGACGCTCTGCGTGTGATCTTTGTGCAGCCTGAGACCTGTGTGTGGAGTGCCCAGTGATCATGCACCAAGAGTGAAGGAAGACTCAGCGACGCTGTGTGCGTGTGCTTTGTGGCAACCTGAGATCTTCGTAAGTAAAGAGGCCCGGACCAGCAGTCCCAGAGGAGCTATGTTGCTGGCCCGAGCTGCCGTTGCCATTTCACAATGCTGCTTGGAGGCCCAGCCACTGGATGAGGAGAGGAGAGTGGGTTTGCGCCCCCCAGGTAACGTGTGTTGACTCCTGGGGTGGGGCGCGGGCTCAGAGGGAGATGCTCTCGGCCGCCCTCTCGTGTTGGCAGCGTGAGCCTCTGTTTCGGGTCATGTCGCGTCCCGTATTGCCAAAAGGAGTGGCGGTACAGGGGACGGAGTGCGAAGCTGCACTTTGGAATTTCATCGTACTGTGTGGGGGCAACTGTGAGAGGCTGACGGAAGGTAAGAAGAAGAGGTGGAGAGACCGCCTAAGGCCCGGTGACCAGGCCTGAGTGTACTACGTAGTATTCCATTTCTGAGAGCGGAGTACCTGACTGACGTATTACACATTGCAACATTTCTGTATAACGCACTTCTTGATTGTCGTATGACGCATTGCCTTGTTCCTGCATAATTAACTACCTGATTAGCGTATTGTGCATTGCATTATTCCCTGCATAATGAATTACCTGATAAGTTTATACGCATTGCCTTATTATTGCAGAACGACATATCCGGTGGTGGTATTACGCATTGCATTGTTTTACCTTGCAAAGTGCCTGATTGTTGCATTAAGCATTGCATTCTTTTCATTGCAGAGTGTCTGATTGCTACGTTACGCATTACAGTATTTTTACATTGCAAAAGTACCTGATTCTAGCATTATGAACTGTATGACATGTTATTAGGAGTACAGGAGAATATTTAGAAGTGCTTATTGACATCGCCAGAACTTACAAGGGCTGGCTGGCCTAACAACCGGCCAGGAGAAATATTACACAACCTCATATGTTGGTTTTATATTGTGTGGTCTTATCGTATATCTTTTTACATAAATTTATATTTGTTTAATAAAATTTGTGTGGAGTCTATTTGTGATGTCATCATTGGATTATTGTGACTGTGGGTGCGAATACTTTACACATTTGCCTTGAAGATAAACCTGGCTGCTGGTGCCAAGCTACTGAGGGGGTGAGCAGGGCTATCAAAGAAGGTGACCTTCCTTTCCCTGACTTTAGAACACGGGTCCCTACTTGGCCTAAGGTACCTACCTCAGCCAACCAGGGATCCCGGGTTTAACAGTACTCCAGCATTTTCATAGCACTTACTGTTCATATGTGGGACACTGACGCGTTTACCTAAATGGGCAGCAAACTACACCAAGTAAGGTGTGTATTTGGAAGGTTGTTGTCTTTGTTTTGAGAACCTATTGGGGAACTGTTTCCATTTCATGCATGGGGACTAGCGAGGTGTGGTTATCGTTTTTTGGGATGCTGCACATAGCAATGTGATGGATGATGAGGTGTGAGCGACACAGACGTGCAGTATATGGTTTTTCAGTACACTATCAGCTTTGAACCACTCTGCAGGTCACTTTATGGTATTTCTTATAATTATGTCTACTTAGCTAGTTAGTGCATTGTCCAATCAGAAATTATGTGTATTGTTGTGGGCCTAAGGTTGCATGGTTGGAGGTAGAGAGAGATCTGCTGGGATGTCCATTGTTACTATGATCTCACATCTCACATCTGAGTGTCATTGTGAAATGTACATAAGTGGTCCTGGTACATAGCTATTTTGGACCTGCACTATTGGACAAAATTAAAGACCTCCAATTCACCAGCAGTGTGTGACAGATCTCGTCTTTTATTCTAACCCTTTTTATTTGGTGATAACTGGTTCACTGTCTGCATAGTGCTGGCGATGGACAACCCTTATAGCAATACCGTCTTATATGAATGCAAGAGATGTAAGTTACAAACTGGCTACTTACCATTGAGTGTTATGGTGTAAGTACTAGTGTGGGCCATATGTGAAATTACATACATAACTATATAATGCCCTGGTGAACCATAGGTTAGCCCTTATTAGCGTACCTGCATATTGAAAGAAGTTTGCTTGTTCGGGTTGTATACAATCTGTGGATTGTAAGCTGAAGACTGAATTTGAGGGTGTGACTGTCTTTCTGGGTTCGTTGTTAGGATGTCTGTATCTCCTGAAGTGTACATGCTCCTGGATGGTTCGAATACTGACCAGTAATGAGTTCCAAAGCAGTGCCTCCTATGGATTTCTTTTGGTAAGATGGTATGATAAGTGGTAAAAGCCTGGAGCACAGCATCCAGCTTTCTTTGTATTTCTTGAATTTAACTTGAAAGAATAACAGTCCTTTTCCTGTAAAGCTTTGTGGACAATACAAAGTGCCTTGAACATTGCTCTTCTAAATATAGGTAGCCAGTGGAGTAATTGCAAGACTGGAGTCATGTGTTCTCTTGGGTAAAGAAAGAGAAGAAGTCTTGTGGCAACATTTGTTTTTTAATACATATTTTTATTAAGCAGTTGGTTGAGAGTACAGTCCCATCAAGGCATTGCGATATACATTTTTTGGGCTGCACGCAGAGGGCCTTTTCCAAACCAGTGTGCAATACATGTCCCCGCTCTGTTCCCCTGGAGCATGCCCTGACCCATTAGGGAAAAACCAAAGGTGGTGATGAACGGAGCGTTGACAATACAAACACTCACCCCCAGTCAACTGATCTGGGTTTAATCCATCACCGTTCTTTAGCTCACTCCGCCACCCCAGTTCAGACATGGCCATATGCAAATCAGTCTGACCTCATGCCTCATGGGAACAGTCCAGCCCAAACTGCCAAGCCATGTCTTCCCTGGACCGGAATCAAGCTTCCCAGGACAGTTTTCTGGCATTACAGCCGTCTTCAGCCGGGCTTGCTTGACTCCAGTGGCAAAGTGAGCAAGGGACTCACGTCTGAGCATACCCTGTCATATTAGGGCGAACAAAGAAAAACCAAAGGAGGGCCTTTTCCAAACCGGTGTGCAATACATGTCCCCGCTCTGTTCCCCTGGAGCATGCCCTGACCCATTAGGGAAAAACCAAAGGTGGTGATGAACGGAGCGTTGACAATACAAACACTCACCCCAAGTCAACTGATCTGGGTTTAATCCATCACCGTTCTTTAGCTCACTCCGCCACCCCAGTTCAGACATGGCCATATGCAAATCAGTCTGACCTCATGCCTCATGGGAACAGTCCAGCCCAAACTGCCAAGCCATGTCTTCCCTGGACCGGAATCAAGCTTCCCAGGACAGTTTTCTGGCATTACAGCCGTCTTCAGCCGGGCTTGCTTGACTCCAGTGGCAAAGTGAGCAAGGGACTCACGTCTGAGCATACCATGTCATATTAGGGCGAACAAAGAAAAACCAAAGGTGGTGATGGACGGAGAGTTGACAATACAAACACTCACCCCCAGTCAACTGATCTGGGTTTAATCCATCACCGTTCTTTAGCTCACTCCGCCACCCCAGTTCAGACATGGCCATATGCAAATCAGTCTGACCCCGTGCCTCATGGGAACAGTCCAGCCCGAACTGCCAAGCATTGTGTTCCCTGGACCGGAATCAAGCTTCTCAGGACCGGTTTCTGGCATTACAGCCGTCTTCAGCCGGGCTTGCTTGACTCCAGTTGCAAAGTGAGCAAGGGACTCACGTCTGAGCATACCCTGCCAACTTAGGGCGAACAAAGAAAAACCAAAGGTGGTGATGGACGGAGCGTTGACAATACAAACACTCACCCCCAGTCAACTGATCTGGGTCTAATCCATCACCGTTCTTTAGCTCACTCCGCCACCCCAGTTCAGACATGGCCATATGCAAATCAGTCTGACCCCGTGCTTCATGGGAACAGTCCAGCCCGAACTGCCAGTCATGTCTTCCCTGGACCGGAACCAAGCTTCCCAGGACCGGTTTCTGGCATTACAGCCGTCTTCAGCCGGGCTTGCTGACTCCAGTGGCAAAGTGAGCAAGGGACTCACGTCTGAGCATACCCTGCCAACTTAGGGCGAACAAAGAAAAACCAAAGGTGGTGATGGACGGAGCGTCAATACAAACACTCACCCCCAGTTAACTGATCTGGGTTTAATCCATCACCGTTCTTTAGCTCACTCCGCCACCCCAGTTCAGACATGGCTATATGCAAATCAGTCTGACCCCATGCCTCATGGGAACAGTCCAGCCCGAACTGCCAAGCCATGTCTTCCCTGGACCGGAATCAAGCTTCCCAGGACCGGTTTCTGGCATTACAGCCGTCTTCAGCCGGGCTTTGCTTGACTCCAGTGGCAAAGTGAGCAAGGGACTCACGTCTGAGCATACCCTGCCAACTTAGGGCGAACAAAGAAAAACCAAAGGTGGTGATGGACGGAGCGTTGACAATACAAACACTCACCCCCAGTCAACTGATCTGGGTGTAATCCATCACCGTTCTTTATCTCACTCTGCCACCCCAGTTCAGACATGGCCATATGCAAATCAGTCTGACCCTGTGTCTCATGGGAACAGTCCTGCCAGAACTGCCAAGCCATGTCTTCCCTGGACTGAAATCAAGCTTCCCAGGACCGGTTTCTGGCATTACAGCCGTCTTCAGCCGGGCTTGCTTGACTCCAGTGGCAAAGTGAGCAAGGGACTCACGTCTGAGCATACCCTGCCAACTTAGGGCGAACAAAGAAAAACCGAAGGTGGTGATGGACGGAGCGTTGACAATACAAACACTCACCCCCAGTCAACTGATCTGGATTTAATCCATCACCGTTCTTTAGCTCACTCCGCCACCCCAGTTCAGACATGGCCATATGCAAATCAGTCTGACCCCGTGCCTCATGGGAACAGTCTAGCCCGAACTGCCAAGCCATGTCTTCCCAGGACCGGAATCAAGCTTCCCCAGGACCGGTTTCTGGAATTACAGCCGTCTTCAGCCGGGCTTGCTTGACTCCAGTGGCGAAGTGAGCAAGGGACTCACGTCTGAGCATACCCTGCCAACTTAGGGCAAACAAAGACCCATTAGGGGACATCTCAGTCCCTCAATCCTGGCCTTTTATTGCAGCAACATTTTTGATGAGTTTGTATTTTGCGTATGGTGAATGTGGGTGCAACAAGTAATAGGCTGTTGACATTGTCAGGCTTGGAGATTATGAGTGCGCGAATAGTTTGCAACTTATGTTGGTATCCAGTATGGGAAGGTGGGACATAGTGTTTTCATTGTGTACAAGGCGTTCTTTGTGACATATGGTATCAAGTATTGGTCTGAATCCAATGTAGTCCCTAGGTTTGTGACTACTCTTTATATTGGTGGAGGGCCCTCATCTTTAGTTGGCCATAGGGCAATAGGCTGGTATTTTTTACATCGTCCATAGGTCATATTCTCTCTTTGCGATATTGTCCTTCAAATGATTATTCATCATCCATGTGTTTATGGCCCAAAGTCAGTCATCAAGTTTTAAATTGTAGAGGACTTCCAGACTACCCGTTTTTTAAATGATTTGAGTGTCATATGCATAGTTGTAATAGGCGTGGTTGAATGATCTTATCAGGTTTGGTAAGAGGATGTTGAATGATAGAGGGGATATGATGGACTCCTCAGGGACACCTCAGTGTTGTGTGTGGGTAAGGATCTGATGTGAACGGTGGTATCAACACTAGCTTGCAGTCACAGCTGTGAGGACAAGATTTCAATGGGCATTAGCTGAACTCGATTCTCACATGATTCTCACCTTTCACATATATGTTAAACAAGAATTTGATTTGTGAAAAGATTGCACAACTGTGCAGGACGTTGAGTCACGTTGCTCTTAAGCCATCGACTTTCATGACCTTTCCTATTTCTGATATATTAGTGGTTGCCACTACTTAAGCCTACCAGCCATTCAGAAGCAATGTCCAATCAGGAAATGGGCAGATTTGAATATGGCATAGTGCTTTGGCTAGCCTATTGACTGGGACAGAGTCATCACAAGTCAGCTATGGCTCAAATTTGACTGATATTGTTCCAGCCCTCAGCCTTTCTAGGAGCATTAGCCTATTGTGAAATATAGCCCAGTAAGATAATGTATCTGCTCTAGAGATCTTTATTTTGTTTGCAGGGGCCAGATAGTTTATTAGGTGAATGTGCCCACTGCAGAGGACTCCAAATACACCAACTAGCAGTAGTGATAATCTGAAATGACCTAGTTTAGCCTGCAATGTCACAAATGTCTACTGTAAAGGACTATCTTTCAATAGGGTTTAATATCTAGATAACCCTGCCATGGCCAACTCACTGAGGATTCCTGTCCTTGACCAAGTATTGTGGAAACCATAAGTATGGCATCGGAGACTGAAAACACATGTCTTATAATTGACCTCTCTAGATATCTCCACACAACACTGACTAACATTTTGTGATTTTTATAAATTGGAATCTCGGATCTGTGTAAAATGAACTTGCTATTTAAAATGTGTTGACTCCTTTGAAATTCTGCCTTATGTTTCTCTAATTGATGGTCATGGTGAATACATTTCTGTTTGAGGTCATAAACAATTATTGTGCTAAATACATAATCCTTAGTGAAAATTTGGGGTACAGTTTCTATTGGAAGAAATGTAGGACCACTGGGTGGTAGAAATGTTATTGATCCTCATAGATTCCATTATTTTCCTTCATAAAAATATAAGAAGAATCTGTAATTTAGGCAAAGTTTTGTGTTGGAATGGTAATCTGTGTATGAAATAGTACTGGGATCCAGGCAAGCCAAACTACCCCTAACTACCCTAGGTGCCTTGTTTTTAGAACTGTCTGGGCCTCGCAGGTATCACTTGGCGCCTGGTCTAAATACCGCATCCAGCCACCTGGTCAGAATGAGTCAACTTGCAAGGCAAAATCTTGATGTTTCTGTGTTGAGTTTGAGGCCTTCCTTTCATGGACGATAGCCATGCCATGAAAGTGAGTTACCAATATTATTGGGAGAAGTGTAGGATCCCAGTGTGGTAAGACATTTCTATTCCACTACTGGGGACAACTTGTTGAAGTCTGCTGTACTGTGGACGACAACAGGTTGCCCACTGGCCTAAAGTAGTTAAAACCCACCAAAACCATGAAGCCTGATGTCCTGTCCAACAAGCATGGATAACATTCTACAGGCATATGATGGCCACATTGCACTAACTTCTTTGTTCCAAAGTGGTAGGGAACTTCTCCAGTTCCTGAAGTCCCCCAGTATGTTAGACTTCTGGAACTGAGGAAAAGTGAAAACCACAGTGGCCAAAGAAAGGTGGCAGTCACTGTCCATGGCCATGCACAGCCAAGAGACAGTTTAACTACTATACTTATTCTATAGGGAAGAGGGCTAAGGAGAGAATAAACAATATTGAGAAGTAGGGAGAAGATTGAGAGAAGAGGTTCTAGAAAAGGAGAGGAAAAAAGAAAGGAGAATAAATGGAAAGAGCATGAGAGAGTGCAAAAGAAATAGGAAGGAGAATATAGACAGATGCAACAGAAAACATAAAGGGGCAATGAGGAAAAGAATGAGAGAGGCACTGAGAACTAGACATTAGGAGATGAGCAGAGAAGAGAGAAAGAAAAATAGATCCTCATGGAGTAAAATTAGAGTCAGATGCACATGGAGAAAAGGTGAAATATTTGTTTATTAGGATTTATAGCTTATCTTGTTTTTGCCAATACAGCTGGCCCAATCGGAATTCTATACACAATTCCGAACTTATTTCCTAAAATGGGTCTTCGTGTAAGATCCAAAAATCACCTTGCATAGTATTCCCTGAAGTTCTATTATGGTCTAACCATTGTTACTTGATCCATATTGCCTTTTACAAATGATTAACAATGCCACCTCCCATTATTAAACATATTGTCAGAAAGTAGGCCTCTAGTTGTCAGGGGTATGTTCCTTGTCCAAGCAGGGACCACAATCCTAGTCAGGGTAAGCTAGATACACACTAAAAGATAACCTCTGCTCAAACTCTGGAAGCTTGGCACAGAGCAGTCAGGCTTATCTAAAGAGGCAATGTGTCAAGCACTTGTACAGCACAAGCACACACACATACACACACAGTAACTCGTTGAAAACACCATAAAAATTCTCCACACATGTGTAGAACAATAGAGAATATTTGTATGAATAAAACAAGACTAAAATGCCAAAAATCTAATCAGTAGAACCTTTGTTACGAATTTGTAAAGAAGAAATCGAAAATAGTGCTTAGAAGTCAGTAGTGCTAAGGGGTTACTTGAGATAGCGCTCGATCGGGGTAAATCCAATGTTCAGGATGACCGTGATGGAGGGCTGGTTGGCTACAGGACACCGATAGGTCCTACTAATAAACTACTTAGGATGAAGCAAGCGTTCATGTTGAAAACTCAATGCAAGGAATCAAGGAGGTGCTGCATAGTCATCGATCCCGTGAATGAAGGTGAAGTATCGGCGCCGATCCATGCAGTAGATGAAGGCATCAACATCGAACCCCTTTCTGATACAGGCGCTGTGATGATGTTGAGCGATGCTGCCCATCGGCATTGAGCTGTGCAGTCCACCGAGGCAATACCTTCGATCGGCTCTTGCGCTGAAGGGCAGTGCATCAGTTCAGATTGGCACAAAGTCATCACTGCGTTGATTTTGAAGTAAAAACAGCTGCAGAACCCACTTCTGAGGCCCAGTACTGGATTTGCACCTCAGGCAAGGGAGGACTCACAGATTACAGTCCAGCAGCAGGAGCAGGATTGCAGGAAGTCTTTGATGGCCCTGAGACTTCAGAAGAGGGGGCAAGCCAGCAAGCCCTTGGAGTCACTATAGGTTCAAGCGAGATGGGTCCAGTCCAGCAGCAGGGCAGGGATCAGCGGGAAGCAGGCAAGCTCAGCAATGCAGAGAAGCAGCTCCTTCAGAACAGTCAGTCAAGCAGAGAGGCCATCCTTCTAGCACAGCAGTTTTTACTCCTCACAGAGTTCTTCACAGGTCCAGTAGTGTATCATCTTGGTAAGATTGGAGCCCCAGTACTTATACAAAGTTGTGCATTTGAGTGCGGTGACTTTAAAGCAAGCCCTTGAAGCATACAGGTCCCCTTTCATCCAAGCCCTGTCTGCCAGGCTATCTGTGGAGGGAGTAATCAGCCCCATGTGTGGGACACACAACACTGTCTATTCAGGTGAACGTGTCAACTACCCCACCCTCTCCCTGCCCAGGAAGGTCTATCAGCATGTAGATGAAAGCAGATCAGTTTTCTGTTACACCCACCCTTCCTGTGTGTTGTTGTCGAGAGGGTATGCACTTAAGGGGTCATTAGGATCGCGGACGGACTCAAGTCCGTCCGCGACCCCTGAGGAGGAGGGAACGTCCGCAGGGGCTGCGGCGTTCCCTCCGTGCTGATTAGGATGTGACCGCCAGGGTGGCGGTCACATCCTCTATGTTTAACATTGCGGCGGGTGCAGCTTCAAGCTGCACCCGCCGCAATGTTAAAAATGCATGCATCGCATTTGCGTGCACAAAGAGGCAGGCACCGCGCGGTGCCTGCTGCTTTGTGCACGCAAATGCAGGGGGGTACCATAGGTACCCCCCATGTGCACCCCCCCACCCCCCCTTCACCCAGGGGGCCCGCAACGTGCCCCCGAAGTGAATGTCCGTATGCTTTTCCATGGCGGAAAAGCCGCCATGGAAAAGCATGTATTCACCACCATCATAATATGGCGGACGGTGTCTCATAGACACCGCCTGCCATGTTATAGCTTTTCCGCCGCGGTCGGTAGGCGACCGCGGCGGAAAAGCGGCGGACGGTCTTCCTGACCCCCCAGCCATCCTAATCTGGCGGGGGGTCTTTGAAGGCTCCGCCGCGGTTTTTCCGCATCCTCAGGGCCGGCGGACACTTCCGCCAGCCCGGAGGATGCGGAAAAAACGCAATCCTAATGAGGCCCTAAGTGTGGTTGTCACCCATCCCAGACATGTATTGGAGACAGGCTGCATGGCACACAGAGCAGTAAGAGCAGAGAAATGTCCATTTCTAAAAGTGGCATTTCTAAAACAGTAATGTTAAATTCAACTTTACCACTAAAGCGGTTTTATCATTCCCATTCCAAACATATGAAACATGATTTAAGCTACTCCTTTCAAATCAAGGAATTACATCTTAAAAGTGTTTTAAGGAATTTCCAATGCTAGCCTTTGAGAAGAGTAAGCCTCACAGCAGAGAAAAACAAAATTAACTGTTTGTCACCACAAGGACATATAAAAAATAAAAAGTACATGTTCTCAGATAAGAGATGTGGGGGTGAGTGTAGGGGAGGGAAGACTCTGACCTGAAGCCAGCTCATTTTTTGGAAAAAAATAAAAAGAACTTCAGAGCTTTGCATTTCACAAAGCTTGAACAGTTTATAAAATACACAAAGTTGTGAGTCAGCCGACTTTGCAACTTACCTCTATTTTAAATGCCATCTAATTAATATGATTTATTATTAGATTGTGGAAAGTTGACTGAGTGCGCTTCAATATTGATGGCACGGGATATTGAGGATAGAATATCAAATCCTAAATATTAACAGGTAAGTAAGTGTTAGATTTTTTAAACCTTACTCCACATACATGCATCTACGCAATATATGTATCTTCAAGGTATGTAGATGTGGAGTTAGACATAGCAAATCTATCATTTTGCTATTCTGTCCTAGATATTTTTGTACCACGATATTCTGGTGGTCGATATTTAGTAGTACAACCAGTGACACCAATAACTAAAAAAAGACCTAAGAAGTGTTGTGTGATTTAAAACATTGCATACTGTACCTGTTTCCCTACAAGTATTTGGGGAAGAATGCACCTGTAGTGCACATCTTTAATGTTTGGTCATGGCTAAGGGCCACTCCCCCCTAAAACATGCTCCTGGCTAGGGGCCTGGATGTCCACACCTCCCACCAACCTTCTCCTCCTCCTTTGACAGCATGGTTTTTAGCAATAACGTTTTACGGGTCCAAGTTATTTTATCATGGTGTGCAGGTGCATTGTTTCTGCTGGGTCTGGCACTTTACATGTGAACAGTTGTAGCTAATTTTGAGAAATGGTATGCATCTTCACACTTTCCAGTTATGTTTTAATTTCACATCCAGTGTCCTTTTTTATAGTTAAATTCCATGTTGTCTGTTTTTGTGATATAGTCAGGCCAAAGGTGATGTGATGTCACCTGTTGTGAAGTCATTTATGCAGATGTCGTTTGATGTCCCTTTATGTGATCGATTGGTGGCAAAAAGGCATGTGATGTCACTTCCTGTAATATCATTGGGGAGTATAGAGGCATGCACTGTCACTTCGATGCCCCTATATTCTTGGATAACTGCTGCTATTTGGGCTTTGCACACTAACACTGTGGAAGTTCCAGCACGGGAGTTAGGGAGGTTATGTCCTGAAAGTTTACGAGAGGGCTTTCAGCTTAGCATACGCAGGAATTATTTTACGGCTTTGGTGTTATGCCCATGCAAAGCCCTTTAAAATGCTACTGGTGTGGCATCAGGACAGAGGAGAATCACAGAGCAGCATGTGCATTGTTGCATTAGCTCTTCCTGCTACTTGGTAAATCCTGCTCCATCAACTGTACAATAGGCTCTCAGGAGAGATGAGTCTGTGAAGTACTTGCAGGTCAGAGAGGCTGTCACCTCTCGTGAGTCCTCTTCTAGGTCGAGACCTTTGTATATTTGTGAGGTGCACACAGAAGGCACATTTTAGGTGACTGTGATGTCGGCCATCATTGTGTGTTACCCTACTGCTTGCCCTGTTTTGTTCCAGACCTGTAGACACGGTTAGATTCTGTTTATCAGTCGAGTCAGACCTACTGATCTGCGTGAAAAGTGGGACAGATTACAAGTTGAAGAAGAGGAAAAACTGACTGCAAAACATATAATGCTATTTGCAGAGCCAATCAGCACTGTAGTGTGCAGCTCTAAAAATGCATTTTCCACTAATCTGTACATAAGGGGTTTATTTTAAAGAAAGTCACCAAATCCTTCAGGACGGAGGATATTTGGAAGGTTTAATGCAATATGTTCTGTGCTCACTTCATAAATGCATTACTTTGCTGCAAACTATTTTGATTTTTTAAAAGCCAGCTCTTATTTTCTGGGAGTTAATTGGCACTCCCTGCTTCTTTCTTTCCACAAATACATTGAGAATATTCTTGATGGAAAAGATCACTTAGTCACCAATTACTCTCTTTGTGAAAACACTTCCCTGCTCTTCTCTTTTCATTGTTTCTTGTTTCATATTGATTGTAAACCTTTTCGATGATACAACACTTTATTCCTAGTGTGAGCACTATATAGCAGGGTGGAAATGTAAACGTCCCCTGAGTCCTTCCTCCTCGAACATTGCCTACTCTTGCTTTATTTTATTTTCAGCCGCGGCCTGTGGAGGGAGTTATGTGGGGCAGACAGGCGGGGCGGGGAGGGGAAGGGTGGGGGTGGTAAACACCGGAATATGGATGATTGCAGGTAAGTAAACAATTAAATTAATAAAACGAATTTCGTAGCGCGACTTGCATCGCATTTTGCGATGAAGGGTGCGCAACGCAATTCGTTTATTTAATTTAATTGTTTACTTACCTGCAATCATCCATATTCCAGTGTTTACCACCCCCCACCCTGCCCCTCCCCCGCCCCGCCTGTCTGCCCCACGGAACTACCTCCACAGGCCGCGGCTGGGGCAGGAGTCTTGTCAGTGATGCGATCCGCCCAGGAAGGTTTATAGTCAGGGTCGGACAGGGACAGAAAACAGCCCCGAGCACCAAAATAAAAGTGGCCCTAATTAGTGAATTAATTAACTAAAAAAACCTGTATCATGTTTGAAAATTGGGGCCGTTTTGAACTTATAAAAATATGCTTTACAGGTGTTTTGAAAGGTATGGGAAAATTCATGTTTTGATGTCAGGGTAATCAAAGGGAAAAACTGGCCCATCGGGCCATAAAACAGGCCCACAAATAGCAAAAAAAACGGACCCACCCAACAGCTGAGGCCGGTGCAGGTAAGATTGGTGTGGTGGGGCAGAGGGGAGTCGACAGACGACGGAATAGGGAAAAGAACATTTAAAAAAAGAAAAACACTTACGGTGAGCACAAGGTATGTGATTTTCTTTTTTTAAATTTCCCTATTTCGTCGACTCCTCCCCATCCGCCCCACCGCTCTTACCTGCACCAGCTGTGACTGCCACACACTGACCTTTCAGACTGCTCTGGCCCTGGTCACTGCCTGATTGCTCTAAAGGCTAGTTCATCCCTGTTTATAGCCCCCATGCTAGACACCTCTCTACATAAATACCCTGCTTTGAGTGACCTTGTCTAGGATAAACTGTGCTTAACTTGTAACAGGACGCGTGCCAGTGCCCAAAGGTCTGTGCAGAACCCGCAGTCAGTGCAGTTGAATGTCACTGAGCCGAATACCAGGGCTGCACAATCCACCAGGTGGCGTTTTAAGCCATTACCAGACACTCTTTGCCCTTTGGCTCCCTCTTGGGGGTCCCTGCTTTTACTCTTTGTGATCATTTCCCTGTCTTTCTCTTCCTCCTTCTTTCCCGTGTTTGTTTTTCTCTCTCTTCCTCTTGGGAAATGTCCGATCAGGAAAAATATGTGGCTGTCACCGAAAATGAGTGCTGGTGGCCCCCGCCGGCAACCACAGGCTCAAAGTAAGCATGGAATGGGTTAACAAAGTAGGTGGTCAAGGTTTTCCCTGAGTGTCACAAATAAAGTAGTTTGGCCTGGATCTGGGCCATCTTCTCTGAAGAATCACACAGGATCGACTTACATAGAATGGAAAGAAATGGTCATCATTGATAGCCTCTGGCTGTCATGAAAAATCTGCATGGATCCTGCCCTCGTGGGCGGATAGAGAACATCTCAGATCTGGCAGACTTCAGACTGTGATCTTAATTACTGTCCAGGAGGAATCTTGGTGGTCAGTTTGCCTTTAAGACAATTCTGCCTACTGTACTGTATTCCCTCTAGAGAACGTTAACACTGAGCTTCTTTTTATAGGAAAACAAAATCAATAGTAGTAAAATATTAAGAAAAACTGGCTGATCAACGTGTATGTGCCTGTGCGTTAATGGCATAAGTTCTCTGAGGACATTTAAACTGTCTGTCAGAAGGCGAGTCAAAAAGTTTGTGGAACGCATAACTTTTTTATACATAATCAATGACGACAGCTTCTTTCATGGGTGGCCGACAATTTATAAAAATGTAAGCCTAACAGTTGTGTGTATTTCCATTCTAACGAAAAGTGGTGAAATATGCACAACTAATACACTCATTCCCATCAGCTGGGAACTAGATAGAACAGAGAATAAACGCAAAATGCCCCCCCCCCTCACCTTCCCGCTTGCCGAATATGATCAGAGGCCCCGGAGTCTCTCATATCTCACAGATATTTATCAAGATTAGTTAGTGCCTAGAAACTGATGTGCCTGTTAATTAGAGTAAAATGCCAAACACCTTACCCCAGGCACACAATTCTAGTTATATATTATAAGATTATATATTATAAGATATTTTGGCGTTCATTTACTACAACTCCAAATGTTACAGCAAACTTACTTATTACGACAAATAACGCAATTAACAAACCAGAAAAAGATAACATTAATTCCAAGACCTGACAGTGCTATCCAATTAAACAGTAACATGAGAATACATTTGATTTCCTTAGATGCTTTTGAATGATCTCAAATACTCGAATCGTTTTTTCTCAATCCAAACTGCACATATTGCAGTTCTCCATCAATAGTTTTAGAGTAAAATGCTGTATATCTTTTTCTTTTTTCTTCTGGCAGGCCTCTCTGACATACAAGCAGAATGTAAATCTGTACTTACGGGCTGTGTGCTGTGACCGGGAAGGATGCGCGGCCGGGCTGCTCCTGGAGGACGGAGTGTGGGAGACAAAAGATCGCGCGCTCCCTGCTCGCGCCACCATTAGCGATGACTGGTCCACCGAGGAATGCGTCTCCAAGCGGGGCCCACTTCACGGTTTTAAATATAGCCCCACACAAGAGCTCGCCACACTCCTTGAACAAATGCCCAGGGCATGTGTCTTTAACAGGAGGCGGTCCTGCTTCTGCTTGCACATTCAATAGGTCGGACTTGAGGATTATATAGTTTTAGCAGATTGAAGAAGATCAATGCAGCAGTAATGGGGACATTAATGATGTCATCTAATCATGATAATTGGCAATCAGGACATCCTACCGCAGTGGTAACCTGATCCCCGCCGGATGGCCAGGTTCACAATGCCCTTCTCTCATCAGACTGGTATTCCATGCCCATGAAATGCAAGCATTTTGTAGAAGCCCTCTTCATTCACGAGGTTCCTCTTTATAGGCTCCCTACTCCAACAAGTCGAATATTATCCCACAAAGTAAGAACTGAAAACTGTTCCCTGGAAAGGAGCGTGTAGTTCAGATCTACCAAAGAACTCGGAAGCACTCCCCTTCCAGCTTAGACCTGTGATATGCAGGCGAGGAATTGGCAAGAGGGTGGAGTGAGGGCATTGGTGGCAGCTCCGATGGCAGCGAGTTGTTTGTTGCCACGCGTCCAGAACCCAGGCACAATCCAGGACATCAAAGACAGATCTTTGGGATATTTGAGGCGTTGGGGGGTATTGTTGGCAAAAAATGTCATATTGCAGTTATTTTTTGGTTGCGTGGAAAGTGAGGTCTGGCGAGTAGCCGCAAGTAGGGGAGTAGTCAAGGTGCATGTATCCCATCAAACCCTTCAGACTGATGACTCTTGATTCCACATCAATACCTCACCTTTATACCCCTCCTCTGCATCTGTTTAGGAGCCTTACTTCAAATTGTCCTTTAGGGATAATATTGCAGATCCCCAATCGATCATAACGTGAACAGAGCATCATCCTCGCGTAGAACCGTGGCATGTTTCTAGATCCTCCCTATCATACAGGTAGCAAACAGGTGGATGTTCGGCCCCTACTCATGGTCACAGTGGCTGCCTAACACTATGTTCAGTTCACTGGCACATTCTCCAGACCTCGCTGAGTATCACTTTACCGGACCTTTCTCAGAGATCATTGGTCTATCGCTCCACCCATCAGTAAACAGCCAACCTCACGTGCCAGATTCAGAAACCTTCAGATTCGTATCCATCTTTTCTAACATTATGCAATTAGGAAACTGATCCAATGTTACAGTAGGCTGCCCAAAACATATCTTTCATTCAAATTGCACTATCCCCAATGAGAGACAACCGCTTACCTCTACCCACTAGTGAAAACTAATTGCATCCTTGTTGTTAGGAAATGCAAATCCTGGAAGGCTGAGGTAATCACCCAGGCCAGACTGGAAACACCACTCTAGTCAGGGAAGCTAGATACATACTAAAAGATTACCTGTGTTCACCCTCTGGTAGTTTGGCACAAAGAAGTGAGACTTATCTAAAGAGGTAGTGAATAAGTTATGTGTGCAACACACACCCCAACATAATCAATACACCATAAAAAGGCTGCACACATGGTTAGAACAATAGCTTTTTATATTCTGAACATAACAAGACCAAAATGACAAAAATCCAATGTATAGAAGTTTAGATATTGGATTTCAAAGGAATAAATGCAGTAAAGCGCTTAAAAGCAGGTAGTGCTAAAAAGGTTACTTTAGGTTATGCTGGACCAGGGCAAAGTCAAAGGCTGGCTAAAGGACCCACGCAGACCAGAGTGAACAAAATACTTTCAATGGCCACGAGCAACGAGATGCGTCAATCTTTTCCACACAATGAACACAATGCGTCAGTTCCTTAAGACAGGTGCCAAGGTTGAGAGGCATCGAGCTATGCACCAAATTCTGCCACGCAGATGAGGGGATACGTCGTACTAACCATGCTGTAGCGACGGTGACATGCTGTCCGTTGCGTCAATCTCTTGAGGCAAATCACTGGTTCTGATGCGGTGTTTCCGAAATTTACTCCCGCAACAGTGTCGATGTGCCGGTTCTGTCACATCAGAAGGAAGATGCATCATAATCCATTCTGCAAGTATATGGGCCACTTCCAGTGAGCCAGGCACAGGCACAGGGGTAGAACATTTGATATCCCTGAGTGAGTCTCAAGCAACAATAGACATGTCAACAAGCCCTTGGAGATCACTTGGAGTGAAGGCAGACTCCAGCTGAGTCAGAAAGCAGCAGGAAGCATACCAAGAACAACACAAGAGAAAAGCAGACCTTTCAAGTCTGCAGTCCAAATAGGAGTCCTTTAAGAAGCACAGCAGTCCTTCTGACAGAACTTCAGTTCAAGATCCAGAACGGTCTTATTAAAGGGGGTCAGAGACACAGTACTTAGACATGTTATGTTATGTTATGTTATTAAAAATTTATAAAGCGCGCGTACGCCCAGGGGCTTCTTGGCGCTGGTAAGATAAAAAACATAACAAGAGGTGAGTCTGCCGGAAGAGTTATTTCGGGTAAGCTTTTATGAAGAGGTGAGTTTTAAAAGCCTTTCTAAAGGCAAGGAGGTCTTTACTCTGTCTGAGGGCTAGTGGTAAAGAGTTCCATAGGGTGGCTGCCAGGAAGTGGAAGCTGCTGCCGCCTTGTCGTTTTTTCTTAAAACGAGGAACTTCTAAAAGGTCTTTGTGGGCAGATCTTAGATTCCGTGAAGGGACATATCTACCGATCAGCTGTCTGATAAATAGGGGTCCCTTGCCTTTGATGTAGGGGTTATGTTATGTTATATGTGCTTCTATAGCGCTCAGCTGCCCCAGCAAAGGGGTGTCCCGGCGCTTTCACTCACACAGACCAATCCCGAGAACCAAAAAAACAGGGGACGCAGATACAAGCTGATAACAGAACTATTGCGGTGGAAAAATATAGGTTTTAATCGCTCTCCTGAAGTCCAGCAGGCCGTCCATGCCTCGGATCTCAAGTGGGAGAGAGTTCCATAACTTTGTCGCTAGATAGCGGAAAGAGCGACCCCCAGCTCTACAGCGCTTTACGCGGGGGATAGTAACTAAATGCTGCCCAAAGGAGCGCAACGCACGAGATGGAACATAGGGAGTCAGAATGTTGCAAAGCAGGCTGGGTGAAGCAAATTTTAGTATCTTAAATGAAAGACGCAAAGTTTTAAACTTAATGCGCTCTGCCATAGGCAACCAATGAAGTGTCCGGATAGTCGTGGAGATAGAGCAACACTGAGGAAGCCCTAACAAAATTCTGGCCGCCATATTTTGAGTGCATTGAAGTCGAGCAATCTCGGCTTGATTGGCCCCTAAGAACAGGGAGCTGGCATAGTCCAGGTGACTTCAAAGCAGTTCTCTGAAGTGCGCAAGGATCTCCTTTCTTCCAGGCTATCTGTGGGTGGTAATGACTCCTTTGTGTGTGAAATTTAACACCGCGATGATCGGACTTAATGAAGTTTCCGAAATTTTTAAGACATAGCTGGCGAAAGTATACCCTCCAGAGCAGCCCGGGGTCCATAGAGAGCATTAGCCACCGTAGTTGAGCTACATCACATCGTGATTGAGCACACTGGTTTCAATATACATGCCGTAGAGTACCGGAGAGAACAAGATACGTGAGTTCAAAAAACAGTAGAAGCTTGTTTTCAGCCTGTGCATCGCACTTCTGTTTGTAATAGGGAGAGCGAAAACTACACCCCCCAGTATGTATAGCGCCCAAGACACTCATGTACACTTCAAGAGCCGGATATCCATGGATCATCTAGAATGCCCATTAGTAGAAATAGGAGCATGTTTTGACATCGGGGCGGCTCAAATGGATAGGAGCTATGCCCATTCTAACACGATGCGCAATAATAAGGATGTAGCCTAAAAGCACTACAACTCCCAGAAGCAGTCACGTGACTTCCAGGAAGTCAGTCGGTGACTGGATAACTAAGGAACTCACTTCCGTATCAGACTACGGAGTGACGGTATGCACCCCCGCTTACAGTCGGATTAATTCTACGACGGCAGCACATCTTCCGGTAAGAGACCGTAGCAACATTACACCGATCCTGGGCAAAATGTGATTAGAAGTCAGGAAGTCTAGTTTTTAATTATCGATTTCAAGGCAAAGCTTTCCCGGTAATAGGGAAGGTCAGGGGCATTTTATTGCTCCTTTTCTCTCCCACAAAATTACAAAAAAACACTTTAAATGCCGCCTTAAGTTTCACAAGGATTTCCATAACCGTGGGGGCTCTGCATACACGAACAACAGAGTGCTCCCCTTCAGGCATGCAAGTAACTGAGTTTTTACTCGCATTCCCCTTTAGGTAGTTTTCCAGGAGAGCAGACCAACGGATCAACTCCGTGTGCATCAAAGGTCTGGAGGCACCAGGGCATCACGTGGTAAGTGACCCGCCACGCCAAATTTACACTGAGTTCATTCCTTGATGAAAAAGAGGCTCATGAGGCGTTTATTCTTTGCTCAACAGGGAGTCATGGTGCCTACACAAATATTGTTTCAAGCAAAACGGGGGTAAGTGGTTCTAGTATAGATTGTCTCTAACAGTTTGTGGGTATGATTGAAGCTTGGCCTGGTCTGATTTCTGGTCTGTATGGTCTTTTAGATACTGAATCATCAGAACCACATTTGAAGGCAGTCCTCCAGAAGACTTAAGGTAGGGATAAAAGAATGGTGAGGTACTGGTTCTGTTGACAGCTGAACAGCAACCTATAAATAGGGTTTTTGTTTTGTCTTGTAGAGTCTTTTTTGGTCCTGAGGAGAACCCCACGAGTTTGAGGGTTCGAAACGCGTCGACCTGGTCCCAGGTCACACAGACTGTGTATATAATAAAAAGAAGAAAAGCACAGCTTTATTCATTTCGAAAAAAGAGACAAAAGATTTCTGAACTTTCATAACAGTTTGTTTTAGTCTTTATGTTCATGTATGTTGTTGGTTACATTGGGACCACTGTATATTAGGAGTGTCTGAAGTTTGAGAGAGGAGTGTATGTGGACAAATTTGTTAGTTGTAAATGTTGTGTATATTTTGTATATATTTGTATAGATAAGTTGTTGTTTATATCTTGTATGGATACTATGCACAAAAAATAGAGTGTTTGAAAAAATAAAAAATAAAACATTTTATTAAACCATTAGATGTTGTAAATGATAAAGCAGACGTTTATGTTTTGTTGATAAAGGTTCAGTTGAAGATTTTTGTAGGAGTCTTTTTCAGTTCTGGCAATCGTTTTGTTTCATAGAGTATTTGAATCAGCCTGACTGAGTCCGAGTCAATGCCCTTGCCTGTTTTTGCGTCCTTTGTGTGTGGACAGGACTCTTCCTATGCAAGTGATGTGTTAGCCCATCCATTTCATCCTGCCAGGCAAGGCACTCAGAACGCAGATGTATGTAGATGGGTCGTCAGGCACACCGATCCTTTCTCTGTTGTGGCTGTCTAGAGGGAATGCATAAAGTGAAGCTGTCACCCAGCCCAGACATGAAGTGGAGACAGGCTGCAAAACACACAGAGTTATAAGCACAGAGAAATACCCAATTTCTAAAAGTGGCTTTTGTAAAACAATAATGTTAAATCCAACTTCACCAGTAAGGTGGATTTGTCATTACCATTCCAAACATATGAAACATGAAAATACCACCCTTCTCTGATCAGGAATTTCAGCTTAAAAGTTTATTAAGGAATTTCCAATGATAACCTATGAGAGGAGCAAACCCCACAGTAATGAAAAATGGAATAGGCTGTGTGTCACTACCAGGACATGCAAAACATAAAAGTACTCGTCCTTCCTTTTACTTACATAGAACCCTGACCTTAGGGCAACCTAGAGCCTACCTAAGCAGTGACTTATATGTAAGAAGAGGGGAGTTTAAGTTTTGGCAAGTAGTTTTAAATGCCAAGTTGAAGTGGCAGTAAACTGCACACACACGCCCTGCAGTGGCAAGTCTGAGACAGGTATGAAATTCTACTTCTGCGGGTGGAACAATCAGTGCTGCAGGCCCACAAGTAGCACTTGATTTACAGGCCCTGGGTATATCTCATACCACTTTACAAGGGACTTAAAAGTAAATCAAATATGCCAAACTGGTTAAAACCAATTATACCATGTTTAGAGGGGAGAGCACATGCACTTTAGCAGTGGTCAGCAGTGGTAAAGTGCCCATAGTCTTAAAGCCAGCAAAAACAACATTAGAAAAAGAAGAGGAGGAAGGCTAAAAGTTTGGGGTGACCATTCAGAGAGGGCCATTTTCCGACACTTGTTATCTGTTATGGTATTTTGTAGACTGTATACAACAATGTAAGGCACCACAAGCCACTTCAGCATGTGATTTTATTCAGCCCTCTAAGGCACCGCAAGCCACTTCAGCGTGCTATAATTATGACTAGGTTTCTTTTGTTTTTCAGTGGAGCTAAGTAGGTAAAAATCTGTTTGACTGATAGTCGCTAAATCTGGAACTACAATGCTTGCACTCATCCTCAAACAGCTCGGATGAATGACTCATGGGTGTGTTACATGAGTTCAGAGATTTATTGTTAGCTGCCAAAAGGGCTTTGCTAACTTACTTAATGTGGTCTCTGTGTCTAGTTGCCTGGAACAGTTGGTGAAACAGTCAACCTTGGCATGCATAGTGCTGATCAATCAACTTATTTAGATTAATCTACAATGAATGATGATCTGTTAAAGTGTCTGGAGGCATTGTACCCCCTAAAGGCCTGATTGTGAAATATATTCAGAAACATCCACGCTAGAATCATAGCTTTGTTGATATACTGTGGTAAATATTTTGTGAATTCTTATTTAAGTTCTTGTGAATCCATTTGCACATATGTAATTGTAAACACTAGATGAAGGTTTACTACATTAGAGGATCTATACCCGGCAGGCCAATTTATTACACTGCACGATGCATTGGAGACATTTGGACTGGAGAGGAGGCAGTTCCTTCAATGTGAAAAAATAGCAGCCACGGCATGAGAGATAAGACCAATTTCCCAGAGGCCCCTGCACCTACTCTGATGCTAGTTATGTTACTCTCCCTGGCAGGAGGTCAGAGACTGATTACACACCTGTACCAGGCCTTGCAGATGGATAGACCATCGATACTCCTGAAGATCGAGAAAACCTGGCAGCAGGTTAGTTAGGATCCCATCACGACCAAGGACTGGGCCAAGGTACACAGGGAAGTGCAGACTGTGTCTGTCAATGCAAGCTTCAAACTCATACAGCTTAATATTGTCCACAGTGATTATCTCTCCCCCAAGCAACTCCACATAATATACCCTTCTAGAGACCCAGGGTGCTCACGATGCAGAAGCACGCCAATGGACTTCTTCCATGTGATATGGATTTGCCCTCGGACTGCGCATTATTGGTTGGAGGTACTAGAATGACACTTGTAACCACTACTACCAAGAGAAATATTTGGAAAACCCTCATAAACGTTGTGTATAACGTAAGCGGTATATGTTGTTGGCCGCCCCACACAAACGTTATGGCAGTAGTCATTGGGTTTAACAATTTGTAAATTGCCAGCCTCACCCGAGGCGTTCTCTGGTTTTGTGGCAGTCTCCAGAGAATTTAGAGTTACCCCACTGTGCAAAAAGGGTTTTGTTAAAAAAGCTTCCAGACGACATAGATACTCTTTATTAGTATCGCTGGACCGCTAGGTTAAAAAAGGTTGGGTATGCTCGCAGGAAGTTAGGTATCCATAGCATATGATTAATAGTTTTGCAAGAACGTCGACATGTTTCTGCTCTGTTGGCCAAGGTGGTCTAAGAGCATTCGTCAGGACAAGTACAACATTTAACACAGAAAAACATATCACTACTTGTGATGTTGGTGGGTAGATTTTTAAACTTATTAGTCTTACCCTTCTGTTTGCGGTATATGAGGTCACCTAAAAATTATTAAAGAGAAAGGTGGGGTCACTCCTAGCATTTATCCAATATTCAGGAAATGGTTAATAAACAGAACTAGATACTGTTTTTGTAAAAGCTCAATTGAGACATAAGGAAACAGGTTAATGGGGACATTAATGGCGAGTAATGGGTGGCGACTGGCAAGGAACTAGCGTTTACATAGTAGGTCTGTAACTTAGTGATGATAATAGTACAGTACCTAAATTAATTCATAGACTGTGACATACCTCTAGTTAGGTGAGCTATTAAACCTAACGGAGGAACTAGCGTATGCATAGTGAGTCTGTGACTTTAGTGATGACAATAATGCAGTAACCAAATCAATTCATAAACTGTGACATACCTCTAGTTTATGGGCCCCCCAATGCCATACTTTCAGCCGTATATGCAACCATACACAGGCAGTCGCCACCCATTACTCGCCATTAATGTCCCCATTAACCTGTTTCCTTATGTCTCAATTGAGCTTTTACAAAAACAGTATCTAGTTCTGTTTATTAACCATTTCCTGAATATTGGATAAATGCTAGGAGTGACCCCACCTTTCTCTTTAATAATTTTTAGGTGACCTCATATACCGCAAACAGAAGGGTAAGACTAATAAGTTTAAAAATCTACCCACCAACATCACAAGTAGTGATATGTTTTTCTGTGTTAAATGTTGTACTTGTCCTGACGAATGCTCTTAGACCACCTTGGCCAACAGAGCAGAAACATGTCGACGTTCTTGCAAAACTATTAATCATATGCTATGGATACCTAACTTCCTGCGAGCATACCCAACCTTTTTTAACCTAGCGGTCCAGCGATACTAATAAAGAGTATCTATGTCGTCTGGAAGCTTTTTTAACAAAACCCTTTTTGCACAGTGGGGTAACTCTAAATTCTCTGGAGACTGCCACAAAACCAGAGAACGCCTCGGGTGAGGCTGGCAATTTACAAATTGTTAAACCCAATGACTACTGCCATAACGTTTGTGTGGGGCGGCCAACAACATATACCGCTTACGTTATACACAACGTTTATGAGGGTTTTCCAAATATTTCTCTTGGTAGTAGTGGTTACAAGTGTCCTATCCACCTTTGATTAATCCTGCCTAATTCTGGGGAACAGATAGGACAGCTATTCCTCTTCCCTCATCTTGATGAACTGGTACTAGAATGACTCCAGGGGTGATGGGCTGGAGGGTCCCCTAGGAGATACAATGTTATCTATTGGGCCTAGTGCATGAACGGAAAAAAGGGAAACTTAGAAGGAAATTTGCAACGCTTGGACTGACCATGGCTAAATGACACGTAGCCATTTATTTATTTATTTAGTTATGCGATTTTTAAAGCGCTGCAATTACCTATGGGTGTCTCGGCGCTGTAAGCTATGTTTAATACAACTGAGATGAGATTACTAAGAAGGCAACCCTGTCTTTAAGTGCTTTCTGAAGATGATAGATTGGTGAGAAAACAGCCATGTCTTTAATTGCTTCCTGAAGATGATAAGGGTGGGACTGGTTTTTATGTTAAGGGGAAGAGAATTCCACAATTTTGCAGCGGCGATAGTGAAGCATCTGTCTCCCCAGTTGACTCTTCTAGTTCTGGGTATGTTGAGCAAGTGGGCAGTATTAGAACGGAGCATTCTGGAAGTGGTATGAGGTTTAAATGAGTTCTTGAGGAATTTGGGTCCAACATTGTTGATTGCCTTGTAGACGATACAGAGGGATTTGAATTTTGTACGGCTTCTGATGGGGAGCCAATGCAGTTGTTTTAGATGTTTAGAGACGGGACTAAATTTTGAAATGCTCAGTAAGACTCTGGCTGAGGCATTTTGTATCATCTGGAGTTTAGAGATGACCTTTTCTTGTGCGTTCAGGAGGAGGGCATTACAATAGTCAGTTCGTGAGAACACAAGTGTTGAAATTAGTGTTTTTCCTGCCGTTTTGGGGAGATATGGGAGTAGTTTCTTGATTTTCCTTAATGTATTGAATGATGAGGAAACTACTGAATTCACATGATGGTGGAAGAGGAGTTTGTCATCAAAAATTACTCCTAATTTTCTAACTTTACTGACTGGCTCAGGGGGAGTGCCCATTTCCTCCGGCCACCAAAGGGGGGACCATGTTGGCTGGATCTTGCCAAACAGCATAACTTCGGTCTTTGTGGAGTTTAATTTTAAACAGTTGGAGGACATCCAGCTGCTGATGGCCCTCATGCCCCCTTTAAAATTTGCTGCTATTGTAGGGCCGTCTCTATGTATGGATATTACCAACTGGGTATCATCGGCATATGTCGTTAAGTTGATGTTATAGGCTTTTATTACTCTCGCTAAGTCCGAAACATATATATTGAAAAGGGTCGGACTTAGCGAGGAACATTGTGGGACTCCGCAAGGGAGGGTGAAGATGGGGGAGGTATATGTGCCCAATTTAACTGCCTGTTTACGGTCTGCCAGAAAAGATGTAATGAGATCCTTGGCTTTGTGTTTGATACCGATGGCTTCGAAACGGTCGATCAAGGTGGAATGATCAACCGTGTCGAAGGCCGCCGATAGATCCAATAGGATGAGTATAGCTTCTCCGCCGCTGTCCATAGTCATTCGTATTTCGTCTGCAGCCTTTATCAGAGCGGTTTCTGTCCGGTGTCCTTGTCTGAAACCGAACTGGGTGTCATCCAGGAGTTCGTTATTATGAATATATTCGGACAACTGTTTGTTCATGATGGATTCAAAGATTTTAGCTGGGAAGGGAAGGGATGCTATAGGACGGTAACTGGAAGGTGATGAAGGATCAAGTGATGGTTTTTTGAGCAGAGGTTTAATTATTGTGTTTTTCCATATTGTTGGGTATGAGCCCGTTAAGAACATGGAATTGCAGATGTGTGTTAAAGGTAGTGTGATGGTGTCTGGGATGGTGTTGAGTATCGAAGGGTGGCAGGGGTCCAGAGGGGAGCCAGATTTGATTGATGATATTAATTTATGGATGTATTGGGGATGTGTGTTAGTGAATTCCATGAAGCTCGGTGAGTCCGAATGTATTTGTGTATTGATTGTTTTGGTGATGGTAGACTTTGGAGTGAAGTCCTTGAATATGGACGTGACCTTTTCAGAGAAAAAGTCCGCCAGTGCATTACAGAGAGTTTGGGATGTTTCAGTGGGAGGGCTTGAGGGTGCTGCAAGGTGGTTCACCACTTGGAACAGTTTTTTCATGGTGCATTTGGCCTGATCTATCTGGGTGGTGTAGTAATTGTTTTTTTCTATGGATATCATCTGCTTGTAATTGTGAAGAGCGGATTTATATGCTGTTTTATCTGCCGAATGATATTGTTCGCGCCAATGGCGTTCTAAATTTCGGCAGTGTTGTTGTCTTTGTAATCTTAATTGTTCGGAAAACCAAGGGGCCGAGGGGGTTTTCCTATTGTATTTAGAGGTTCTGGGTGGTACTAGTATTGTAAATGCTTCTTCCAGAGTTGAGGTATAGTTGTTGGCTGCGATATTTGGGTCTGTTTCTGTATCTGCACAGGAAAATACATTAGTAAGGATCTGTATAAGATGTGTCTGATCAAGGTTTCTCCAATCTCTGGTGGTTTGATAGAGATTAGGAGATACGTTTTTATGTGTAGGGGTTTTGGTTTTAATGTCAAATAAAATTGCTGAATGATCAGACCATGTTAAAGGTAATATTTTATTTATAATGATGTGAGGGTTATTGGTAAAGATACCATCAAGTGTGTGTCCTGCTTTGTGTGTAGGAGTAGCAACTAGTTGGTTAAGTTCGACCGATAGTAGGTCGTTAATGAGCTGAGAGGTGTCTCTGTCAGTTAGGGATTCAAGATGGAAATTAAAATCTCCTAGTAAGGTGAAGTATTTATTCTCCACGGCTAGTTCACTTAGTTGATGTAGCTGGGACAGGAATGCAGTGCGAGAGCTTGGGGGCCGATGCAGTAAAGTGCCAGTAAGCGATTGGTTAACAGCAAGCGTGACCGTAAAAGCAAGTGCTTCGCAATGCGCGTGCTGTAGATCAATAGCTTTAACTTGAAGGCTGTTGCGGTAGATTATCGCAATCCCGCCGCCTTTTTTAATTGATGTACGATCCTGCCTGTAAACGCAGTAATCTTCTGGCATGGCGGCTTTAAAGTCCAGTCCTGATGCCTCATCTCCCCATGTTTCCGTGAGGAACATGAGGTCAAGAGCGTAGGAGGTAATTAGCTCTAGTATATCTATTTTGTGACATGGAAGAGAGCGGACGTTGACAAGCGCTGATTGTATAGGTTTTTGGTGTGTTATTATTTGCCGAGTGTTTTTTGTGCAAAGCGTGCAGGTGAAGGGTCCTCCAATCGGGTCTGCATATACTCATATCGGTGGATCGTGGGCCTTCGGTAAGGTTTTATTTAGGGACAAAAGTTCGCTAGAGGAGTACATAAGACGTGAGGGATCAGTAGGGGCAGGGGGAGTGGCCCTGGGCTCGGTACAGGCTCGGACGGGCACAGACGGGCTTGGCTTTGGCGCGGCTTGGGCGCGCGCACGGCGCGCCCGCTGTGCCAGCCCGCTGCGCCGTCTGGCCATGACACACATTATATAGTGATGTGAGGAGGGTGGGAGGCCGGCGCGACTAGAGCGCTCCCCCAGCCACACCTAAGATGGCGCCCACCACCGCCAGACGCCGGCTCCAAAATCGGCTGGGCGAGGTAGGGAGGAAGGTTTAAAAGCGTGTAAAGGGTGTCAGAGTGCCTGATTATATAATTCCCAAATTATCTTCAATTAAAAAGCCCCCAATAATAAAATTTGCAGAACGAAGTAAAATGCTTCCTGACGAATCCAAATGCCTCCTAAAATAGTACAAAAGTATTCCCCACACAGTAGTATCAAGCGGCAAGCTCGCAGCCCTAGTTGCACTCACTAGGGAGAGCTTCTGAAGGCAAAGCGGCCGCCGAGAAGCCCAGCTAAATACCATCAGATGGTTGAGCCCAAGACCGCCCCCACCACCCCCGGCAGTGAAAGGGATGAAGGCACATGACTGAATGGATGGAGGAGGTTCATATGAAAAGAGTGAGGTGTGATGATCTGCTTGTGTTAGGAGCCATGATCCACGATTTGACTGTGACAAGTGCTAGTGCCACCCTGGCTGCGGTGGCTGCTAGAATCCTGGGGGAATCCTTGGCAATGTATGTCATAAATACTGAGGAGAAGAGGGAAGCCATGAAGGTGAACACTGAGCTAATGCAACGCTTGGCAAATGGGGACGGCTATAGCAAGACTCCTTTGCAACAATTTGAGGCCTCCTTACTAAAGTTTCTGGTTATGGGCAGAGCACTGGTTGTTGAGGCGTGGGGGATGGGCCAGTTCACTATTGAGTTTGTTCTTGCCCTAAGTTTGTATGATGCAACAACCAGTAATATGGCATGTTACAAGGACATGGGCCCTGACTAGAAATGGTGAATATGTATTTATTTATTATTTATTTTTGGAATTTATAGAGCGCACGGCTACCCCCGAAGGGGTGTCCCGGCGCTAACAACCAATGAGCCCAGAGACAAGAAAGAGAGCAGAAAATTAAGAGGAGAACAACCAAGTCTTTAGTTTGCGGCGAAAGATGGGTTCCGTGGGGACAAATCTTAGCTCCAAAGGGAGATTGTTCCACAGTCTGGCTGCAGCTACTCCAAAACCTCTGCCGCCTACTCTAGATAGGCGGAAGCGCGGAACAACCAGAAGACGCAGACTATTAGAGCGTAAGGATCTCACCGAATGTGAGAGAGCAAGCCTTTTTTTCAGATAGCCTGGGCCGAGGTTGTTCAAGGCTCGGAAAGCAAGTATCAGTATCTTGAAGTGGATACGTTTAATGATAGGGAGCCAGTGCAGTTGTTTACGATAGAGTGCTACGGATTGACGGTAAGGAATATTACCAATCAATCTGGCCGCGGCATTCTGCACGATTTGTAGGCGTTCAATCTGATACAGGGGAGCACCTACGTAAAGACTGTTGGCATAGTCTAAGTGGGACGTAATCAAAGATTGAACCACAGTTCTGCGAGCATTCAAAGGGAGGAAAGGCAGAATTTTTTTAATCATACCCAGTTTCGCAAAACAAGCAGATGTAGTTTTGTTAATGTGAGGAGCACAAGAGAGGGTATTGTCGAACTGGAAACCCAGATTGCGAACTGTAATGGCTGGAATCGGGGGGGGATCAAGGACCGTTGGCCACCATAGGCTAGAGGGAATGGACGTTTTCTGATTAAAAAACATTACCTCTGTTTTATCCGTATTAAGCCTGAGGTGGTTAGTGGTCATCCAGTTGCAGATGTTATTAAGACACTGACGAAAGTTGGCAAACGAGGTGTCAGAGTGATCCCTATTGGGGGGCGTTTAGCCAATGAAAATGCCTTGGCTCGTGATGTCATTTGTGCATTGAATGGAAATGTTTAACACGAAATTGTTAATAAAAATATATATTTAAAACATGTAATTGAAGACACTGTTCATCTGGAATTGCAATTGGATTTATAATAGTTCCTTTACATTTTTTTTCAGGTGGAAAATACTGTTACCCCATTGGGAACCTGCATTTCCTTCAACTGCTGCCATTCCCAGGCATACGTCTCTAACTTTGTCAGTGTTCCAATTGGCCAAATACATTTTGTGATTTATTCTGCACCTTTGCAAGTTTATCGGTGTGCACGCATTTTACACTAAATCTTCATCCTGGAACTCCCATCTCTAATCGTGGGAGCAGTTTTACGCTCATAATTTAATAAATGATGATACCTGGCTATTACGGATAGGCTAATCAATTTATAAGGGAAAATTGTGAATTGCAAAAATGCATTTGCACCTATAACTGATGTCATTGCAACTGTAAGTGGGATTTAACTGTGCAAATGCCTTTGCAGATCCGACCTTAAGCAATGTCCAAATCCAACTTCTTAGTTTGGCAATGCAGAGTTATAATTAAATAATGCCAGCAACCACAGCTTTAAAGGTTTAAATCTGGACCCAGATGTCTTGAGCTACTGGTGATTATCTTTACATTAAGAAGCTAAGCAAGGCACATAATAATCTTCTGCTTTTTTAGCATTGTATTTTGTATAACTCACCAGGCCATCTTAGTTCCATATTCACAGTTGGTTTTCCACCCATGACTCATGTGGCCAAACGCTGGGTTTTCCCACCTGAGGCACATGGTAGTTGGAAACTGTAGTAGACATTGCTCAGCAGTCGAGAAGAAGAGAAGTAGTTATTGGTTCATCAGCATGAAAGTTTTCTGATAAGATCTCAAATTGTCCCATGTAAAGTTCACCCACACCCGCCTTTTCCTCCACATCACTTTGTATTGAGAGACTTATACTTTTGCTTTTCCCATTGTGAGCAGGTCTGTAAGTGCCAGAATGTCGAGTAATGTGAGCTAAAAGCGTGATCTTGTGCCTGAGATGGCACCCAGAGACGGAAGCTAAGAGAAATTGGAGATTCCATATTAAAATTCCCCTCCCATTAGCTACAGAGGCCTCTGCTAAGTCAAAATGAAGCTATGGATTCGATGGTAGCTTCAGTCACAGATACGTTCTCTCTCCCTTACGCTATAATCCATCTCATGGTGATAATGTCTGCAGAATCTGAACACTCCACAGTAAATCTAGAATCTGGAATGTACAATGAATGAATTGATCACTGCACGGAGTGAAAGCTGGAGATTCAAGTAGACATTCAGCTTTATGACGTTTTCCCTTTTGTCTGATTCTTTCAATGGGACGGCGCACCTTCCCATGGCCTGCTGGAGCCTGTGGCCCAATAGCGTTGATTGTGAAGTTCACCATTGAGGAGTTCTGTATGGAGAAGCTTAGTGCCCTGGAGAGAGGGCAAAGACATGGACATCTCACAGGAGGGTTGACCAACAAACAGCAGATTCCAATGAAGGTTGTAGGGAATGCCATAGAGGACAGCACTAGAAGGCATCAATACACCCAGAGAGACAGCCTTTGCCACACCATCCAGGAACAGACTATGATGCGTACTAGACAGCCCGCATAATGGAACATTGCCGTGGGGAAAAACTCACGGGTAGGGCATCACCAGCACTAGGAAAGGACTAGAGTATAACTATTAATGCAAAAGAAACACAATTATAGGTGGATGCAAGAGGAAGTGTGCAATGCCTAAGTTAATAAAAAAATGTATGTGGTTGCCGTTTTTAGTAACGAGGTATAAAAAGCAACAGATATGGGCAAGGTTGATAGTAATATTTGCATGTTTTCATAGAAGTGCATTCATTTATCATCCATGGGAGTTCATCAGAGCGGGGGCGGGGGTGGGCAGTGGGGACTCGACAGATGACAATGAGGGAAAATTAAATCAATATAAATATTTAATGTTCCCTCATCGCCGTCTGCCTCCCCCCCCTCTTACCTGCAAGGGACGCTCCTGTAGTTCATATCAGTGAAACTGAAACCTGTCAGAAAATCAAGTAAAAGTATACATTTATCAGTTAAAAATATTGAGAAATACTTCAGCTTCATCTTTTCACAAAACAGAAATACAGATAGAAATGTCCATAAAATAAATATCATAAAACCGGGGGGCCTTATTTATAAAAATACAGTTGAACAGATTAAGAAATACTTCCAGCTATCATCACAGTTGGCTGGAAATAGAAGCACAGATGGCTGAGTTTAGCAATGCCTTTTGGACCATAGCACAGAACAAAGGATGCATAACCCACATACGTTCTGGAGTTTCTTCTTCAATCATTTCACAGTAAGTGTTCAAACACATGTCACTAGCTGCCTTAAATGCCATGGTGTCCATGCTAAGAAGAAATCACCAACACCTGCATATAATTGATAGGTTTATTCTGCAGAGGAGATGGTTGATCCACCTTTACTTCTGCACTGAAAACCTACAGACACATTGGTGTATGATGACCATGCTGAGTTGCATTGGCTACTCTCAAGCTAACCAAAAGCATGCCAGTGCAATCTTCCAGTAATGGCCATACAGTCTTCACAGTCAATGGAAGACCCGGTGCCCAGTAGAAGAATTATCAGGAACTGGTGGATACGCTGGTAGGAGCTGAAGTAGTTATGGAAATTACAAGGGGTGAAACTGTTCCATCGCCTATAATATACAGGCTTGAGTCCTGCTGTGGCATAACAGCAGCTTAATGCAACTTAGAGGTGGATTCAGAACTTCAGTGAGGAATGCTCAAGAAAATGAAGGAGGACACACATTCTAAAAGTCAACAGACTATGCTGGGATAGAGGGTACTCATTAAGAGTTTGTGGTTAGATTCAACATTTCATTTCCAAATGGAAAAATATCACAAATGATCATTTGGTTGTCCGCAAGGGCTACTCAATTGAATTTCTGGCTCAACCAGTGCTATTGTACCAAAGAAGGAGAAGGGTTTGGGAGTGTACTCCATCGTCTTTCTAGTTCCAAAGTTCTCAGAAGAGTTCCAACTCATGATTGATTTGAAGAACCTCAACACTTTTGTTCAGAATATCAGATTCAAGGTGGAAACCTTGCAGAGGATTATTCTGTTGATTCTGTCCATCCATTTTCTAATAACTTTTAATATTATGGATGCTTATCTCCATAATGCATATATCAATTGGCAAGTACAATCACAAGTTTCTGAGGTTTGCAGTGAACAACCAGCATTGGCAGTTCAAGGTCCTCACCTTCGGTCTGAGATAAGCGCCAAGGGTGTTTAAAAAAACTATATTACTAGTGGTTTCTGATTTTATCTCCAAGGGATGCCAGTTTTCCCGTACCTAGATGGTTGGTTACTTCATGCCCCAATAATAAATCCGGCCAGGCTCATGTGGGATCAAACATAAATGATCGTCACAAGTCTAGGAGATCAGAACATGTCAACTATCTCCATCCAAAGACCAAGCATTCATTGGAACTCACTTCAGAACAGACCTTAGAAGGATGTTTCTTCCAGAAAAGAGAACTTATACCTCCATTTAGCAGTACTACGACACTTGTCCACATTGTAAGCTCATGTCAGTCTATGGTTAGAAGACCAGAGAAATATGGCAGCAACGATGCACACCGTTCAGTGAGCAAGATTGCACCTACTTTTTCTCTTATGGCATCTCAACAGCAAGTGGTCTCACTCCTAAATGCTTTCAACAAATTTGTTCCATTATCATTAGAAATCAAGGAATCGCTTGGCTGATGGCTTGGCTTTTGGTATCTGGTAAAGGGTGTGAGGATGCATCAATACCCTCTGCTGGTTCTCCCAACCAATGACAGTCACCTGAGATGGAAAGCAACAGTCCTTAACAAGATTTGTCAGTTAAAGTGGCCATTCCAGGAGACTCAGAGATCTTCGAATTAGAGAGTGGTGATAGCAGTGTTTTGTGCCCTGAAGTTCTTTCAAACTCTCCTGTTTCAAAAGAATATGTTAATGGAGATGGACTACAATTTCTCTGTCTCTATTAAAGAGCCTCAACTTAGTGGCAGTTCACTTAAGTATCTGGGCGGGGAAGAACTTTTCAAATATACAGCAGTGCACATCAGGTTAATCGACAACGTGATAGCAGACTTACTAAGCAGAAGGTTTCCTTCATCACAGGATCTCACTCTTTCCACAACCACTCTCAGGAAAATTTGCCAAATGTTTGGGGGTGCCTTTTCTGGATCCCTTTGCAAAAAAGAAGAATGTGCTTCTTCCAAGTTTCTGCTCCAGGTTTCTGGAGGAGGAACCCTGGGGAGTGGATGCTCTGTTGATAATATGGCCAAAACAACTGCTCTATGGCTTTCCTCTGTTCCCCCTAATAAAGAAAGTTCTCAAAAATTCTGGAGGAGAAAGGAGAGCTGATTCTGGGGGTTGCCTATCTGCCATGGAGGTCCTGGTTTACGCTACTGAAATCCCAAGCACTTCTTTCACCTTGGGTACTTCCCCCATTTCTATCTCCTCTAAAACCCTCTGATCTGTCCTTCCCTCTCAAACTCACTCGGTCATTTGGAAGTTGAGAAGTTCAACATTTTAGTGAGAAGCCCTTCTCTTTCTTTGGTGGAGGTTACTCAGAATTCGGGGAGACCTTCCACATTGAAATCCTACACTAAACACTGGAAATCTTTTACAAGTTGTGTTCTTCTCATAACCTTTCTGCTCCTTTTTGTGAACTATTGACGGTTTTGCATTTTATTTTGGTTGGGTTTCACCTTAATCTATCCCTTTCTACCTTAAAGTCCAATGGTTCACAATTAAAGACTTCAGAACGTTTTTGAAACAATGAGAATAGAGAAAGTCTTTGGTTTCTAGACAGTTTAGTTGTTTTGTAATGTACAGACGTCCCTCATCTTCTCTATCTCTGTCTGGGACCACCACGCAGTGTTGAAGGCTATGCAGGGTCACCCCTTTGAACCTTTAGAGATTGTTGGTTTTAAATTATTTCTATCTTTCAAGGTCTTTTTCTTGGTTGCTATCACTTTGACCCAAAGAGTAGGTGAACTATGGGCTTTCAGATGCGATCCTCCCTTTCAGAGGTGTGTGGATGATGGGGTACTTCTCAGACCCGCCCTTACCTGTAGTTCAAATGTTATTTCTGTCTTCACTGACCACAAGATTTTATTCTTCCCTCTTTTTATCCAGAAACGAAGAAATATTGTTGAGTACCCTATATATTAAAAGGGCTCTTTCAATTTATATTGACAGGTCTCAACACTACAGGAAGACTAGTTATTTGTTTGTGACATTTGAACAGTCTGAAACGAAGAAGAAGGCAACATTGATGACTCTAAGTAAGTGGATTAAATTACCCATTCTGCTAGTATCACAAAACTATTTGGGTTTCCTTTACTGTGGAGTATAATGTATTATAAAAGTGTTTTGCCTTTTAATGGCACTAAGGCACTTTATTGTGGAACTAGCAGCCCGTCCCGACGTTGTCCGTGTATGAAATAGAATGTGTGTAATGTGTGTATTTGGCAAGGGCAATTTATTTTAAAATCTCGTTGTAGACAACATTTTTTGTTTCATTAGAATAGGGACGGAGAAGGGCCAGCTGCAGCCCTGGTTAATGTTAGCAGGCGCGTGTAATTGGTGTAGTAATCCGCCGGCTACAGCCCTGGTTGATGTTAGCAGGCGTGTGTAATGTCGTTGAATGAGAGAGTTATCAGCCATGGGTAAATTCGTTTAATGAGAGAGTTCAGTGACAGCGAGTAGGAGAGGCTGCAGTAATTGTCCCGGCAGACACGCCCATTTGCGTGTTCCCCCGCTTGAGGCCCAGATGCAGGCCTGTTTGATGTTAGCAGGTGCGTGTTCCCCCGCTTGAGGCCCAGCTGCAGCCCTGGTTGATGTTATCAGGCGTGTGTAATTAGTGTACTGATCCGCCGCCTGAGCCCGGCTAGAGCCCTGGTTGATGGTAGCAGGCGCGTCTAATTTCGTTGAATGCGAGAGTTCAATAACATCGCGCAGGAGAGGCTGCAGTAATGTTACTTACCAGGCCTCCAGCTGAACGCGTTTGTCATGCCCCCAGCACATGGCCACAGCAGACGATCTTCTGATTAATGTACGACCCACATGGCATGAAGGGCGGAATGTAGCACATGCCCCCAGCGTTTCTCACGCCCCCAGCATGCCCCTTGATGCGGCGCACTTGCGTTCACATGGCATGAAGGCCGGACAAACGCCCCCAGCATTTCTCATGTCCCCAGCGTGTCACGCCCCCAGCGTGCCCGTTAATGCTGTGCAGCAACGTAATTAGCGCATGTATGTACGACTCACATGGCATGAAGGGCGGACGCACACCCCCAGCGTTTGTCATGCCCCCAGCGTTAGTCACGCCCCCAGCACATGCCCACAGCCCACGATGTGATGGCCGTACCACACGCCCCTAGCGTTAGTCACGCCCCCAGCTGACGCCCACAGCACAACGCAGACACGCCCACAACTGACTACTTTACTGGCACGGTTCTATTACCTTTTAAATGTATATGATGTCCTACAGTACAATTGTATGTCTTGCACTGTATGATTGTGATGAACACCACTGTTTCTTGAAAAGTTAATAAAAAAAAATTAAAATGTATATGGTGGCCGTCTGCATAGCCTATGTCCTTCGGCTGCAACTGCCCTTTCCAACACTGTATTGGGTGTTGTGATTGGTGCTGTGGTTACAGAGATTACCCGCCTCAAAGGTTTGGGCTCTCTCTTTATAATATTAGTATGGATATAATGTATTATATAAGTGATCTGTCTTTTAATGGTTCAGGTGTCCATGAAACTGTGACTGCTAGCTAAATTTTATTGTCATAATATGCTTTTATCATCTTGCAGCTGATCTTTGATTCTTCTCAATAAAAAAATATTATAAAAATAATAATATTTGGGTTTCTTTCCAGTTCAAGGAAGATCTACAAGAGTCATGGCGGCATTCTGGGAAGAATTTAATCTAGTATATATCGAGGAAATTAGTAGAGCAGCCACCTGGCCATCAAAATATACTTTTGTTAAGCATTAGCATCTAGAAGCTATGCCAGATTGTTTGCTTTCACAAATGGCAAGGATGTATCATGGAGAAGCACATGTATGCAGGGACACAATGATTTGACTATTCAGACAAGACTGGTATATTCCGAGATTTAGGGCGTCGCAGAGAGTCTTTGCCAGAGATGTTTAACATGCCTGCAAATAAATCCAGGAAGAAAAACAGTGGTCAGTTGGGGAAAAATAAGGAGAGCAGAGGGACCATTTGTGAGGCTACAATTAGATTTCATAGCACTACCACCATGCAAAGGGTTGAGGTACGTCCTAGAGATCGTATGTTTGTTTTCACTGTGGGTGGAGGCATACCCCACAAGGAAAAACAACAGCATAACTGTTGCCAGACTATTGTTGAGGGAACTCATTCCTAGATATGGTTTTCTAGTAACTTAGGAATCAGATAGAGGAACTCACTTTAACAATGAAATAATTTGAATAATCCGTGAAGCATTCAAAATGGAACAGAAACTGCACTGTGCATACCGCCCAGGGACTTCTGGAGTGGTAGAACAATTGAATGGCACAATAAAGTCGAGATTGGCAAAGATGTGTGTATCGACTTTAATGAGTTGGCCGGCTACATTGCCTCTTGTTCTGATGGGACTCAGAAGTATTCCTGATAGGAACACAGGATTGAGTCCCCATGAAATCATCATGGGAAGAGCAATGAGACAGGCATTTATACCAGGACATAGATTGCTGAATATAACTGATGATCTGGTATTGGACTATTGCAAAGGATTGGCTGACCTAGTGCATTCTATTTCACACCAGTTTGGAGAAGACACAGTGACAAGGCAGCCGGATCAAGCTCATAATTTGAATCCAGGATATTGGGTGGTGATAAAGAATCACACCAGAGAGTCGTGCCTAGCCGCAAGGTGGGATGAGCCACAACAAGTCATACTGGTCACTACCACAGCAGTGAAATGTACAGGCCTACCACATTGGATACATGTTAGTCATACAAAAAGGGTGCCAGCTCCTGATGAGGAAAGACCACAACAGACGCAAACAGTTCAAGCTGCTGAAGGTTGTACAATCGAAGAGCCTGGAGCAAGGTACTCTAGATATTTTGACAACGAACAACTGAGCACAAGTCAGGAGGACTGGGCACCCATAGTTGACATACCTGAAGTCTTCATCAAAACACGGAGTAGGGCAAAGTTAGAAGAACAGGAGACTACCGAGGATCAGACAGGTATAGAAGAACATGCTCAGGAAGAATTGAACAAAGAAACTGAAGTTTCTGAGCAGGACCAGATAAGGACAGAAGAACATACTCAGGCAAACGAAGAAGTCATAAGACCTGAGCAGGAATAGACAGGTGTAGAAGAACACGTTTAGGCGGCAAAAGACAAAAGTGTAGTAAGACCTGAACAGGACCAGTTAGGAGTAGTAGATCAAGTTCAAGAAGAAAAAGAACAACTTGACAGAATACCCGAACAGGAACAGGTAGAAACAGAAGAACAAGTAGAAAAAGCAGCACAGACAAGGACTGAACAAGAAAAGATAGAAAGAAACTCAGAAAACAAAGAAAATCAAGTTGTGCCACAACGTAAAGAAAACAAAAGAGCTCTTGAAAGAGATCAAGAAGGTGAAAAAGCAGTGCAAGTCAAAAGGGTCAGAAAAGATGACAATTGGCCAAGTGGGGTCATAAGCTTGAAATATTGTTTAAAAACAATAAATGAAGATCCCGAACAAGTAAACAAAGTTACAAGTCAAACTCAGGGTGAACAGTCAATTGCTAATAACATTCTTGGAGGTTCAAGATTGAAAATATTAAACAATAATTTCAAAGGACCTGAATGGACCTACGTGATTCATGAAGAGTTTGAGAATCTAGACATAAATGAAGAATCTGAAGTAGAAGAAAACATAGAACATATTGACGAAGGGGAAGTGAGACCTCCTTGAAGTACTTAAAAGATTTTGATTCCAAATTAAAAGAAACAAAAGAAATCTTCTTGAAATCAAAATGGCTGAGACCAGAGTTAAAGAAAGACCAAAAAGAAATTGTATAAAAAGATGTTGTAGGTTTTGTATATGTAGTTTGTTATTAGTGATACTAGTTTGGCTATTTTTTTTAAAAATCTTTTTATTGAATTCAAATAACAGAAAACATAAAGAAAACAAAAAACAAGGCAGTACATTACAAATGTGTCATTTTGGCGCTGGGGGGGGGCACATTCTCAAATCAGATGTCAGAAGTATATGATGAGATTGGGGAGGGGGGAGGGAAGACCAGGAAAAAGCAAGATATCTAAATTCCCGTGGAGGAAACATCAGGCTGGGAGGATGACGGGTCAGTGTCCAATTCTGAATGGGGTGGGGTACATATATCACCACGATATGCGTTCCATTGATTCCAGATTTTCCCCCATTTGCGGGGCGTGCAACGGGAAACATACACTGTCTTTTCCCTAAACATGCACCAATCGATGTTTTGTTGCCACACCAGAACTGACGGTGGTCTCTGGGCACCCCACAGCTGAGCAATGTCTCTCTTGGCAATCATATTACCCAAGGTCACCCATCGAAGCTGCGCCAGGTCATAATCAGTCGGCTCCCAGACATTCAACAGACAACGTCTCGCCTCAGGCATCGATTGCACACCCGTGACCTCACTCATAACTTCATGCACGCGAGTCCAATAGCGCATCACAGCAGGACATTCCCAAAGGATATGGAGAAACGTGCCTACCAAACCACAGCCACGCCTACACAGTCCATCCACAGAGAATCCCATGCGCACCAGACGGGGACCAGTCACGTATATCCTATGGAGAATTTTGAGCTGGACAAACCGGAGGCGTGCCGATATAGCCACCTCCCTCGGGGAAGAGATCGCAGCCTGCCAATCCTCGTCATCGAGTTCCAGACCATCGCTAGTCCATACCTCTCGAAGGCTACTCAGTAGGTCGGTCCTGGCATTGATCAACTTTTTGTAAATGAGCGAGATCGTACTATCAGGGACATGCCCATCTAGTATCCGATCTTCAAGCGGGGACGCCTCCGGAATATCTGAGCCCAGGGGAAAGACAGACAAAACCGCATTTCGGATTTGCGCATAGCGAAAGGATTCTCTATCAGTCAACTCATACTCAACTTTCAGCTCCTCAAACGTCTTGATTCTACCCTTGATCCACACATCATTCACCCTGCTGATACCGATCACATCCCACTTATCGAAACCCTTCGACTTCCAGAGGGATCCAAGTTTTTCCGACGCATAAAGCGGGGTGGCACGAGCCGGCGTATCAGCCCAGCCCAGGGCCGCTGTCGCGCGATACCACACCTGCACCGCCGTCCCAGTGGGGCCCGTGAGAGATTTGCCGGCAGATCTCGCGTACAGAGCCCTATTATAGTCTCTGCCGGGCAGCAGCCATCTATCCATCACAAACGCCGGGCTCGGCAAGGGACCGTAAGTGCAGTGGTTGATGGCCCCCAAATGAGAGGCCCAATAGTAGCGGCGGATGTCCGGGAGCGCGATACCCCCGTCATACCACGGGAGCGTCAGCTTCGCAAGAGCGATATGAGAACGGCCCCCCCATATCAATTGTCTCTGTAGACTTTCAATCTCACGGAAATAGCGGGCAGGCACAATATCAAGAGTGTTTTGCAGCGCATAAAGGAACCGGGGGAGCGACATCATCTTAAACAACGCCGCCCGTCCCAGAGGAGAGAGAGGGAGCCTACCCCACGCAGTCACATCAGCACGGAGGCGCTGGAGAGGGGGCAACAAATTGCGGTCATAACGAAGCACAGGGTCCAAGGTGATAAAAATCCCCAAGTACGTGAATCCCTCCCGCACCACGAGATAGGACATCCACGAGGCAAGAGAGGAACCTCGCCGTAGAGAACATAGATGCAAGACTTCGACCAGTTGATGACAAGACCAGAATTTTTACGGAAAGAAGTCAAGACGTCAAAAAGGACAATCAACAATTTCCGAGGCGACGTAAGATACAGGAGTATATCGTCAGCGTATAAGGATATCCGATCTTCAAACTCCGGAGTCCATCTAATGCCCTTCAAGGACGGTTCCCATCTCAGCCATGCCGCCAATGGCTCCAAAGCAGGGGCAAACAAGAGAGGAGACAAAGGGCAGCCCTGGCGCGTTCCCCTACCGAGAGCAAAGGAGGCCGAGACACGACCGTTTACCACCACTTGGGCCAAGGGGTCGGTGTATAGTAGTTTCACCCAGTCAATGAAGGTAGGGCCAAAGCCGAATTTAGAGAGAACCGCCCAAAGATATGGCCACTCCAGCGTATCAAACGCCATGGTGGCGTCCAGTGACGCCAAGATGGCCGGTTCACGCAGAGTTGCCGCCTGCGCAAGGACTCCATGCAAGCGCCGAAGATTCAATGCCGTGTTGCGATGGGGTATGAAACCGGATTGGTCCGGATGAACCAGATCGCCTATGACAGTGACCAAGCGGTTGGCAAGCACTTTGGCCAGGATCTTCGAATCAGCGTTAATCAATGATATGGGCCTAAAGGAGGCGCAGCGGTCACGTGGCTTGCCGTCCTTGTGAATCACCACTATGGAAGCCAATCTTTGATCAGGAGGGAGGGAGCCTGCCTCCAGCGATTCTAAAAACATCGACCGTAGATACGGTGCCATCACATCCGGACGGAGCTTGTAAAGCTCTATAGGGAGCCCATTAGGGCCCGAGGCCTTCCCCGAGCGAACCGAGCGGATGGCAGTCGCGACCTCATCAACCGCAGGCGGAGCCTCCAGGAGATCCCTTTCAGGGTCGGACAAACATGGCAGCGAGATATCGCGCAGGAGCAAGTGGGAGTCCTGCTCAGGTCTATCAGAAACCGGGGAGTACACTTCCCGGAAATAGTCAGCGAAACATTCAACAATATCAGCAGGGTCGGTGATACTCACGTCATTCACATCCACAATCACAGGGACCACTCGACTCGCACATTCCCTCTTATCCAGCCAAGCAAGCAATTTCCCCGCCTTATCCCCCACATCATACAGACGTCCCTGCTGTTCTCTGCTCATCTCCTTCGCCGCATCAGTCACCACCGCCCTATACTCGAGTTGTTTTAGACCCAAAAGGTGCAGCCTCTCCGGGGTGACCTCGGACTCCAATTCCCCTTCAAGAACGGCGATGTCATTTTCAAGACGGACAACCTCCTCCCGCCGACGTCTCTTAACATTGCCAATCAAGGAGAGGGCCTGGCCCCGAATGACAGTTTTGTACGCTTCCCATAACGTGACAGAGGAGGACACAGAACCCACATTTTCAGCAAAGTATTGATCAATTGTTTTAATTAGTTCCGCCCTGACCTTGGGATCGCGAAGGTACCAGGGGTTTATCGGGGCCACTCTACCCCCGACCCTAAGTGAGCGTCCACTACCAACCAAAGTGGGGAATGGTCCGAGATGCCCCTAGCTAGATGTTTCACCTCCCTTACGGAGGAGGCCTGGGAGGAGGGCATAAGCACATAATCAAGTCTCGAAAGACTGCCGTGGGCCCCAGAGTGAAAGGTATATTGCGATTGCCCAGGATGAAGCAGGCGCCAGCAGTCGATGAGCCCTAGAGCCTCCAGGAAGTCCCCCAACCAGGATTGTGACTTCGCAATTTCCCAGGGAGGGTAGCGATCACACATCCCCGACACTACAGAGTTGAAATCCCCTCCCACCACAAGCAGACCCTCGGGGACTCCCAAGATCACTCTTCCCAGATCCGCATAAGTAGTAGTCTGGAGACCCGGCGGCACATATACGGAGAGCAGGGTAATAACCCTCCCCTCCCAGCGCCCCACAATGGCGGCGTACCGTCCCCTATCATCAAGGATGATTTCATCAACAGCAAGAGGGAGGGAGCTCCGAACCAGAATGCCCACCCCCCTGGAGCCAGAAATGAAACCTGAGTGCGCCAAGAGACAATAGCCACGCCTATTCATGGCATGGCACGTATTACCAAGCAAGTGCGTCTCCTGAAGCAGAACCACATCAGGGGACAAACGGCGCAACAGCTGCAACACCACGCCCCGCTTGATCCTATCCCCCAACCCGTTAACGTTCCAACACAGTAAATTAAGTCCCCTACCCCCATCCCCAAGATCAACCCCTTCCCTACCCCACACCAGATGCGACACTATACAGCAGGAGATCATCGATACTACGCCTTGAAGAAAACAATGAAACGTGAACTGCAACCCCCCAACCCACAACACACCCCCCACCCCGCACCCCTGTGTAAGACTCAAAAGCCACCCCAACTTGCAGTGTGCCTGTCGCCCTATCGTACAACTATTCTACGAAAAGAACCCCAGAGGAGGAAGACTCACCCACCCCCCCGCCCACACCCCAATAAGATAGCATGTTAGCAAGCAATAGTGGCATAGCACCAAACCACAATCGAAAGTCAATACGATGGACCGGGAGCCGATTCCGCCCCCTATTCCTGCTCCACCGGGCCTCCCTCCGCTCCACCGGAGTGTCCAGAATGTTCAGAATGATCTGGTCCCGGAGGCAGCGTGTCCAGCCAGTCACTTGCCACCCCCGGATGATCAAAGAAAAATGTTCGTTCATTGTACACCACACGTAGCCGGGCCGGGAAAAGCATAGCATACTTCATGCCCCTTTTCCTTAGTCTCTTTTTCACCCCCTGGAATCCAAGTCGCTGTTTCTGAACCTGCTGGGTGAAGTCCGGATAGAAGCTGACTGTAGTGTTCTCATAAGCCGTTGGACCAGAGAGGCGTGACGCTTGCAGGATCGCATCCCTGTCTCGAAAGCTAAAGATCCGAGCAATGATGGGTCGCGGAGTGGCCCCCTGCTTAGGCGGGCCACCCGGGATCCTGTGTGCACGTTCAACAGCAAAAAACTTGCTAAGGCCCTTGGGTGCTAGATGATTCAGGACCAGATCTTCCACCAGCAGGTCCACCGAGAATGCTTCCGATTTTTCCGGGACACCGACCAGGCGGACGTTGTTCCGTCGTGCACGGCCCTCAAAATCGTCCAGGCGTCGAGTGAGATAGTCACGGGCGGCTCGCAGGTTACCGACCTCTGCCTGTAAATCGGAGACGTCAGTAACAAGACTAGATGTCTTTAGATCGAGGGATTTGACCTTTTCATTGGTTTTCGCAAGGTCAGCCCTGATCAGGGTAACATTGATAGCGACCGTATCCAACTTGTGGGCCAGGGCCTCATACTGTTGACCCAGTGCGGGCTTCATCCCGGCAATGGCGCCCATTACGTCCCTCAACGACAGATCTTCATCCATCGGGGTTTCTTCTCCAACATTGGACGGGGATTTAGTCGACCCGCCCGGAGAGCCCTTGGCGAGGGTGTACCTGTCCATGACATTTGATTGCACGGAGCCCCCTCGCATTGCCGGTCTGGTCTTGCGTTTCTCTCCCTCAGGCTTGGCGGCCATCTTAGTTCGTGCGCCCCGAAGGGTAGTCTGGGACCTCGTAAAAATGGCTAAACTCGATACGCCCGCTGCAATTTGGAAAAATAAGACGGGGACCTAGCACCAGGTGATGAGTAGCAGGAGGCCGAGTCGCCAGTCGGTGAATCGTGGTTGGGTTGGAAGCAGCAAGCCAGGGCGATCGAGACAGAGTCAAATAGGTCTAAGCGCGAGAAACGAAACTGAAAATAGACGACCGGGCAAGGGAGGCTCGCATGATCCGTTGTTGTTCAATTACTGTCCGGCTGGCAGAGTAACCGGGCCCGGGGCAGTACCACGGAGCAGGCCGGAAAAGTTCAAGAGTCCATATCTTCGGCTCCCGAGGTCCAAGTCGAAGTCCGAAAACGGATAAATGATCAGCGCGGCCGTGCCAGTAATAACCCGTCCTCTAAGTCAGGATAGGGTACAGGATAGTCGGTGGAGGTGGCGAAGGTCCGGGAGCCCTGAGCTCACGCGACCATCTTGGGTGCGCGCTAAGCTCCTCCTCTAGTTTGGCTATTTTTAACTATAGCAGCTCCTTATCTTATGAAAGCAGATACAAAGAATGACACTAACCTAAATGAAAAGACAGCTAACTTGAAAGGAGATAGAGTAGAATTAGAAGCATCAGATGAGATCGATTTACACCACACAGTAACTGACAATGATACCTCTTTAACCATATTCACAAAGTTGTTATTTCAATATGTAGACACAATGGAGATTAGTGATTGTTATGTTTGTATGAAATTACCTACATCAGTAGCTGAAGGAGTAACATATCACCATTTACCGTTAACATATGGCATTTCTTGTAGTGTATTGTCAAGTTTATTTTATAGAACAGGGAAATTACAATATTATTATTCTAATATAGATGTTGTGTTTACAGAAATTCCTATTTGAAAGAATATGAACCCAGTAAAAAGTAGTTTAGACGCACAGTTTATGGGCACATTTTTCCTAACAATGAAGTCACTAGATATAGAAAAGGCAAATCAAGATAATCAAACATGTTCATTACGGTAACCTCATCGATGCTCATGACGAGCTGAGCTCGTCATGAGGCACCGCGCTCCGGTGCTCATGACGAGCTCAGCTCGTCATGAGCGGTGGAATGCTCACAGGCGGGGATAATTCCCCTGCTGTGCTGAATGTTCCTCGGGAACGTGTGTGGTCATGACAAGCTCAGCTCGTCATGAGCACACGAGCGCCGTGCCTCATGACGAGCTCAACTCGTCATGAACATGGGAGCGCTGTGCACGCCCCCCACCCCCCAGCACAGTGGGGGAATTACCCCAGCACAGAAGGGCCAAGAAGAGAAAGTGTTTTTGAATTTAGTTGAAGAGATGAGGCAAGATTTCCAAAGAAAAGCTAGAGGACAGAAACATAATATTCCATCATGGGCAGAAAAAGAAGGAATTTATACAGCTGGCAAAGAACATGCTGCGATGGCTCTAGATTTTGTAAAGACAGGGAAAATATGCATCCATTGATTAAAGACAGATTATAATATCGTATTTATTGGTTCCAGTGAATGTAAACATAACTTCCTAATTTTGGGATTATTGGGGACTGAAAGGGGGAACTGATCCAGTCTTTCCTCGAATTTACTACGTGTGTGGGAATAAAGCTTAATATAAGCTGCCTGCCAGGTGGTGTTGGAGTTGCTATTTTGGAATTATTTTATCAAAAATCTATCATGTGAAAAGAATCACTGGAAGCAATGAAAACACCAATGGACTAACACGTAGAAAGTTAGTTTTTCAGAAATAATTGGTGACATATTCAGTGCATTGATACCTTCAGTGGGATACATACTAAATTCACAAAGAGTCTGTCAATTGTCAACAGTAGTTGATCGTCTATCGACTGGTACTGCTGGAGGCTTCTTGATGATTAATCACATCGCTGCTTGCTACTTTCCCCTCCTGTGCTGGACAGCAACGAAAACGGGTGTGGTCATGACGAGCTCAGCTCGTCATGAGCACCTGAGAGGTATATGCCATGACGAGCTGAGCTCGTCATGAGCATGGAAGGGGTTAATACAGAAATGGTTGCAATTAGGTCTATAGTTTTGTAAAATCGACTTGCGCTTGATATACTCTTAGCTAAAGAGGGCAGAGTCTGTAAAATGTTGCAACATTGTTGCACTTATGTTCCAGATAAATGCACAGAAATCAAAGGATATATAAAGAATATTACAACAATGCAAGAATAATTGAAACCATTGGAAGTTGATAATGTATGGGAAAAATTAACAAAAAGTATTTCTTCAGTAGGGAATTGATTTTCCAAAATATGGAAAAGTTTACTAGGACAAATAGTATTCCCTATAGTAGGTATAGCAATAATAGTGTTACCAATTAGAATAAGGTGTAAGTGTTGCACTAATAAACTGAGAAGGAGGAGATATGAAATAAATGGAAAGGCAAACAAAAGAAATTATGAAGAAATATAATTAGAAGAGATGAAAGGCAAGTTATATGAGCAAATGAAAGGATTAAAGAACAAAGATACGTGCAAGAACAGAAAGGGAAGTGAAATTGAGAATTGCTAAAGTTGGCATCTGATGAGGGATGGGCAACTTTGTGATGGCTTTAAAATGCCATCAGAGAGGGGATTGATGGAGCATGGTCTCATGAAAAAGGAGACTTGCTTGGATGTAATCTTCTCATGTAATTGCTAACCCCGTATTAAAACCTGTTTGTGGAAATAACATGCATTTACACAACACTTAAGTATAAGACTGAAGCTTACCTATGTGTTTTACTAACCAGTAACTCAAGAGTGATGCTAAGATGGCCGCTAACTGAAATTCTTTAGTGCGCATGCGTCTACTGCACCTATGTAGTCTGACGTATCTATGCTTGGAGGGACACTTTCTGCACTTATGCAGTAGCTAACAAGATGGCTGTTTGAAACTCACATGCTTGCCACCTGCTTGCTGAAAAACGAATTCCAGCTATTTTACTAATGCTAATGCGGGAAGAGTAATATTAAGTAAATGCAATTAGTGTAGAAGTAGGTGGCATACAGTGAAACCATTTATTTTTGATTTTGACTATTGTCTTTTTGACTCTTTCAATAATGCTTATTATGGGCCTGCAGTTGTAAGCCACAATCTATTCCCTCTCGTTCTGCTACACATGCGTGATGCAACCTAGTTGGAAGATGCCATGTCAACTTGAACTCCGGTCAATGCTGAAAGCTGTTACTTTCAGGGAAACTGGAATGACAGTCCACTGACATATCTGAGAACTCCTCTAAATTGTGAATAACTGGTGTTACAGAGGGGGCTGTTCAACCATCTGAGATTCCTTTTAGAAGGAAGTAGTGGGTGCAGATGGCCAATGTAAGTCTGGGCAGTTCAGTAATCCAGTCTCAAAACTAAACTTTACAACCTGTTAGACAAGACATTCGCTCCTCCCAAAGGTCTAAATACAGTGGTGAAATGGCAACTGGTCATCAGTTTCCTATTCTGAAAATGATGGGCTCCCAAGGTGCCCCTTTGGGTGCTTGGAATATGTTACCAGTGGGGATATAAACATTGTGAAGTCACATGTGTAATGTTCAATGTCAACACTGTGCCATCCACAGTGCCGCTCAGTACATAGAGAAATTCTCCATACGCAATGACCATAAGAATTTGAACAGAGCACAGCACAAAAAAGTATTAACTGACTAACATTGGTCAGTGATCAATTTAATTCCAGACCAAACAATAGATGAAATGATCAGTATACAGTAATCTTGATCTCCAAAGTGTTGACACATAGGTATAGAAAACAAACAACCGACACGTGTTTCGTCGTTAGACGACTTTCTGAAGGCTGCTGACAAAACAGTATGACAAGTTCTTAAATATCAAAACAAGAGGGAATTCTCACTACAATCTACATTGTCAAACACTCCAAGAGGAAAGAACTTTGGATAAGTGAAAGATTAGTTCGGGACTAGACATAACTAATCTTGAGAATGATAAAAACATAACCCCAGCGGTTATTGCAAGCGTGTTGTGAATGAATTTATGGGCCCAGGTGAGTAAGTGGTATTAGATTACCTGTTGCTGGTAACCCGCTGGATCAGAGAAGCATTATAAAAACAGGTCTCAGGCCTTCCACTGCAGCCTGCATTGCAGTTTTCAAATGCCATTTCGACCTGGCAAAATAAACCTTTTGTTAGGCCAAACATTCTTTTTTAAAGCGTGTAAATCACCCCTAAAGTAAGCTCCCCTAAGGCAGAATGTTTTGTATTTAAAAAGTAGGACCTGTATGCTTTAGTTTTAAAAGCCCTGACAGTAAAAAACTCCTAAAGTGTTTTTTCACTGTTCTAAGGCCTATCTCTCCTATCTCTCCCAATGACTAAATCTGGATTACCTTATTACATTTACTAAGTGCTAAATTCATATTGGGAAAAAGTGGAGATCTGCTGTTTATACTCAAATGAACTGCAATTTAAAACCCACTTTAATGGTAAAGCTGGTTTTTAAGTTACAATTTTGAAAAGGACACTTTTAAATAGTTGGCATTTTCTTGCCCAATCATCTGTGTCTTTCTGCCAGTGTCCTGGGTCAGAAGTCTTTGACTGGCTATGGTGTTGGCGTTTGTGTACTGCTTTTAGATAGTGGGACAAAGGAAACGTAGGTGTGAGGGGAGATGGACTTCCTAACAGGATGGCTGGGGAGGAGCTGTCCACTGCCCTGATTAAATGTCAAAGGCCTTTGCCTGAGGCACACGCAGAGGAAACTAGCGCCAGGTCTGCCCTTGCATTCATCATCCTAGACAGTTTGGAGCCAGGACAGGGGAAGAACTCACCAGAACTAGTTTTGGGGGGTAGGTCAATGAATTCCCCAACACCAGGTATAAAAATTGGATATTCAGAACCTACCATCAGAACACTCCTGGACCTGTGGAAGATTCAGAAAAAGGACTGCCCCACCGCTGGAAGGACTGCCTTGCTGTTTGAAGAAGGAAGACTGGACCTGCTTGTCTTGATCAGTAGCTAGCCAAAGTAACTCGAAGTGCTAGTTGGCAGACCTCCTGCGTGAACTGCAGGGACACAACAAGGTTCAAGAGGCCTACAAGCAATGCCAGCTGACCAGCAACAACTGGACCTGCCTGGGGATGGCTTAGCCTTGCTGCTAGTCTCTTCAGGAGTTGAGTCCTGATCCTAGACCCTTGGCTGTAATCAGCGAAAACTCCTCCCGAAGAAAAGATGAAAATCCTGAATTTTGGACCGCTAGCAACTGCAAAGTGACTTCTTCGTGCCAAGAATCAAACGCCTGTGACAACTAGCAATGTGAAGCTCCAGCAGGGCCTCCTCTTTGCACCACCAGCGACTGTTTGCATAGACCATCAACGGAAGACCTGAACTTCGTGCCAACAGTGACCGCTCGCGACAGTCATCCAATGCGAAACTTTAGTGACTTTGTGCTACAGCAACACCCATCCATGACACTTGACCTGCTCCTTGTCCTGAAAGCATCCTCGTCGCAGCCCCACTGCAAATTGAACTCTTTGCGCAAAGACTTGAGGAAGTAATTATTTATTGGGACAAACCTGGACCCTGCATCTGACCTGCACCCCATGGCTGTCAGCCTGAACTTGTGACTTTCCTCTGATGTAGCACGGCCAGATTACAGCGATTGGCGCTTTGCTTCTATGTGCTATATTTACAGTAGCGACTCGTCCCCTGCCAAAGTGGCGGGCGGGCCGGGCCGGAGGAGGGGGGAGTGAGGTGGGGAGGGTTCAAAGGACAACACTTTTTACCTGAGTTCTTCCAGGCTTCTTCTTCTGGGCACAGTCTCCTAGACTGCACTCTGTCCAATCATGACGCTGCATTAAAACATCATCATGATTGGCTCAAGTGCTGGCAACTTGCGCTCCCTGGCAGACTGGGAGCCTGTACCTGCTCTCTCCAGCCCAAGCACCAGAGGGAGCTTAACTGCGCATGAGGGTTTGGCTGTCCGCCTCAGGCTGGCGAAACCCTCATGCACAGTGAAGGGAATACCCATCACTCCCCCACCAGCAGTGTCATCCCCTGAACCCGCCCCCAAGACTCGTCAGATTCCTGGGAGTAAATCCATGCAATTAAAATACGATAATAAAACAGATTTAAACCCATTTTATTATTGTATTATTTGCTGGTGGTGGCTCTAATGGAGCAGACGCCGTTGTATTTTTACCTTAAACTTTAAAAATTTATATCTCCACTTCTACTGATTGAATTTTGTTCATTTCTGTGTCATTTTATGTATTACATTTTATTCTATGTCTCTCAATTGTCTTTGGATTTTTCTTGTGTTATGTTTTAACTTTATTACTGTTTGAGTGCTGCTTAAATACTTTACACATTGCTCTAAGTCATGGGTACTCACAAACTTTCTCTCAGGGGCCAAAGTTACAGTGTGGTTTGTGGCCGAGGGCTGCCCCAGTAGGGGTGGGGTCATTGAGAGGGGGGCAGGGCTAGAGCAAAACAACTGTGACCATGAGGTTGAACACAGGTCCCTGCAGCAGACGCCTTCGTCCACTGAGCCACCAGACCCGGCATACACATCTCTCTCTCTCTCTCTGTCTCTCTCTCTCTCTCTCTCTCTCTCTCTCTCTCCCTCTCACTCTATCTCTCTCTCTCTCTCTCTCTCTTCCTCTCTCTGTCTCCCTCCCTCTCTCTCTATCTCTCCCTCCCTCTATCTCTCCCTCTCTCCCTCCCTCTCTCTGTCTTCCTCCTCCCTCTCTCTCTGTCTCTCTGTCTCCCTCCCTCTCTCTCACTCTCCCTCCCTCCTTCTCTCTCTCTGTCTCCCTGTGTCACTCACTCTGTCTCCCTCCCTCTCTCGTTGTCTCTCTCCCTCTCTCTCTCTATCTCCCTCCCCCTCTCTCTGTCTCCCTCTGTCTGTCGCCCTCCTCCCTCTGCCCGTCTCCCTCCCTCTGCCTGTCTCCCTCTGTCTCCCTCTCCCTCCCTCTGTCTCCCTCTTCCTCCCTCTGTCTCCCTCTCCCTACCTCTCTCTGTCTCCCTCTCTCTCTGTCTCCCTCTGCCTGTCTCCCTCCTTCCCTCTTTCTCTCTCCCTCCCTCTGTCCCCTTCCCTCTATTTCCCTCTGTCTCTCCCTTTGTCTCCCTCTGTCTGTCTCCCTCTGTCTGTCTCCCTCTGTCTGTCTCCCTCTCCCTCCCTCTGTCTCCCCGTGTCTCCCTCCCTCTGTCTCCCTCTCTCTTTAGCTCCCTCCCTCTGTCACCCTCTGTCTCCCTCCCTCTGTCACCCTCTGTCTCCCTCCCTCTGTCACCCTCTGTCTCCCTCCCTCACTTGCCCTCCCTCTCTCTCCTTCTCCCTCCCTCTCTCTCCCTCTCCCTCTCAGTGTCTCTATCTCTGTCGATGCGAGGTGTAATAATTATATTAGAAATAGCTTGAAAAGCAAGAGCTCTTTGCTGCACACATCGAACCACCTTCCCCAGCCTTTCCAAAATCTGAAGCACGTTATTAATGACACCCTAATGTAGAGGGTGCACGAGAGCTGGCTGGACTGCCGCGGCCGTAGTGTAATCTGGAGGGCAGAGATTCCAAGTAAGGCTGGGTCGGCTCAGACTTTCATCCCTTCAGTGTAGATAAAACAAATGCTACTCGGGGAGCACGAGCTGCGCAGAGTGATCTCCGAGGTCACGCTCGGTTTAATCAGTCACAGGAGTAGAGAAAGAAGCGTAGTGGGAGGACTCCTCCCCGCAACAGCAGGGGTGGCTGCTGAGTCACAGCGCCAAAGGGGGTCCTGGTCAGATGCTTCCCTTTACACCCAGCAATGCGCTGGGTGTAAAGCGAAGCTTTGGACACTGTTATTAAGAGCAGGTTGTGAAGGACAGCCCTGCCGTCAGCTAGGGGCAAGCAAGCTTATGTAAGTGACCACCATAAACCTGCGTGCCAGGCTAAAGCCCTGCAGGAAATATATGTGCCACATACAGGCTCCAAATGCCCATTGAGTTCAAAGGGCTTCGCCCCTGCCCCCCCACTCCCCCTCTTGTGTGTCAGCTGGGCTGAGACAGCTTCCCGGGCGCACACACAGCCACACCCGAGTACTTCACAGGCCTTTAAAAGACCATTTACTTGTTAATGAGGCTTTGATGTATTCACCTCTTCTTAGCGCCCCTGCATCTCCACTCTGACTATCGCTGGAATCGCCCAGCCCCCATAGAGCAGAGTCTCTTGGAGTCTGCACTGCTGCAACCAGCGGTGTTTGCTGACACTCTTAAAAAAAACACACAAAAAAAACCAGGTACGATGTCTGCAAGGTCCGCGGGCCGCCAAGGAAGGCTTGCCGAGCCGCTGGTGGCCCGCAGGTTCCGTACTATGAGTACCCATGCTCTAAGTGATGCCTGACTACTTTGTACGTAGCTACCAGAGGGTTAAGCACAGGTTAATTTAGTGACTTTTGTGCTTCACATTGACAAAGATTTTGTTTATGACTTGACTATGACACATGTGCTAAACAGTACACCCCTGTTTTTGTTAGGGCTCGTGTCCTGATCACCAGAGACTGTGACTTGGCCCACACATGCCACTTCACCCTCTCTCATGGACGTTTTCAGTTAGTGACACTCATCTTCTGCTGACTTGCAGGACATTGTTATTTAGTGGTGGCGTTCTGTTTAGTTATTGTTGGACTATGCACCCTCTCATTGTTTTCGAGGACTTTTTCCCAGGAGAGCCCGTTTTGCAACAATTAAACCCCCCACCCGCATCACAGTATCAGGTGAGATGGAGAATACACGGCATTCTTGCCCAGTTCGGTACCCCACTAACCTTGTGTCTAGATTGGTCAGTCCTTCGCCGGAACCGACCCGTCAAGGCTAGGTGTTTGTTCTTCGCTGTGTCCCAGAAATGCAGCCCTGATCAGCGAGTTAAAGATTAAGGCTGCTGGTAACACTGTCATTCCTGTTAACTTCACTTGCCCTTACCTTCCCCAGGCCACGCCCTCTCTGTAACTATAGCAACCCCTGGAGCAAAATTCCGAACCGGAACCGCTTATTTGTTAAGACTCACATTAAAAACAAACAGTGCTGCTCTTTTAATAGGATAGCTCGGTTGGTTAACGGGTCTCCGCAGGAAACAGCATTCAGTACACGAGTTCCAATGCTTTCTTGTACATGTAGCTGTCTCTTTAATAAATGGATAAGTAGGAGAATCATATTGAAACAAGCAGATGCAATGCAATAGTTCTCGCATTTACGAGAGTTTGAGCTATTGGCATTGTAAATAATAACCCCTTTTATTTATGTGTTGTTTTTAAAACAGATAAATAAAAGGCATAGTCATGTACAATGCCAATAGCTTAAACTCTCGTAAATGCATGACCTATTGCACATCTGAGCTTAAAAGTGCAGCAGGATCTCACACACTGGTGCAAGAGCCATCAGACACTGAGAAAGCGATAACCCCTGTCCCCAATCACCACTTAGACTATGTAAAACAGGCACTTCTCTGTAATCATGTATGTGACAAATGAAATTGCTTTCCTTGCATCACCCACCAGTCTGCATCCACCACCAAAGCCCCATTATGTTATCCACACACTCTCTAATCCATGATTAGGGAATATCACAGTAACTATGACCCTTTGATAAACACAATAAATGTAATAAAAAGATACTTGGAGGAATGCCGGTCGTGCAGGTATGGTGCTACAGCAATCAGGGAGGCTTTGCTATGGAAACTCTGCTTTACCCCTCCAGGGGTGTCCACCATCTCTCTAAGAGGCCTGCAGGGTCTGTCCCAGATTTTCAGGGCAATCACTCCTCAAAAGACTCTCATTCAGAGGCTTGTATTCAAGTGCACCCCATGTGGATACCCTAAGGCAGGCATTAACTGAGCCTTCACAAACACCTCTGCCCTGTGCTGAAATGACCATGAAGTGGAGACCTTCTGGTGGAGGAGGGAGCTGCACGAGGGAGATTTTAGCCAATATAGGTGTAGCTTCTGCAGCGATATATGTAAAGTGTGCAAGTAGTTTGCTACCATAGATGGTATTTCTAGGGTGCTGTGGTGATGCCTGACATGTGTTAGGGTCCTAGGATAATTAAAGTGTAGGGTTTGGGAATGGAAATGAACTGAGAGGATGTTGTCAACCTGGACACATGTAAGAGACATCTTCCTAAACACGCTGCATCTCACTCAACAGCGTTTAATCCTCGTCAACTACCTGGACTGGTGAGTGGCGTAGTTCACAATCTCAAGGGGTCCTGGTGAAGTGTGATTCGGCCACCCAGCTTCCAGCGTAAACCCAGAACTACTAATCCCAGAATGCAAATGGTTGGGGGCTTCTGGCCTCTGAGATGGGATAACTTGAGCTGTATGGCCAGGTGAGTGTGGGAGTACGCATGGAGGGCAGCTGGCAGTTGCAAAGGGCTGGGATAGGGTTATGTAGAGAGGCATAACTGCCATGGTTTCAGTTTGCTTGTTTGAGATTTTCATAATTTTAGTGTAATTATGAGTGACACTCAAAGACTATGAGTGACACTTCATGACTAGCAAAATCAGCAATGTAGAGGAGCAAAAACATAGATATCAGAAGTTACACTGATTTGAGCAACAAGAAACTAAGATCTTACTGCTGCAAAGCACCAGAAATGGAAGGGCTCTGCATGCTCCTTGGTGCATGGGTGCCTCTCGTCTCCTAATGCTGGGGGGAGGGAGGCTTCCTAGTAAGGAATCAATTCAGGACACTCATAACATTTAGGGTAAACATGGTTTTGCACTTTATGTTTTGTGCAAGCAAATATTTTGTATTGTGTTTTGTGCAAAACGTAACAATTTTCAAATGGAACAAAAACAGAACACAAATAATATGTTTTCTTAAAACATAATATGCCCTTTGCTTATTTATCTACCACAGTGCTGGGAATGTTTGATACAGTAGGTGTGTAATGAGCTCTCTGTACCCGGCCTGTTTTTCTGCTACCGCCCTAACATTTAGCTAGCTGAGGCATGGGGTCTCACCTGCAAAAGAGTACAGAATGCATTATACTAACGCAAGATTAGTGGGACTTGGCAGGGCTGGAGAGGGGGTAGCACAGCAGGCCTAAGCAGACGCTGCTCCCCCCCATAGGGAAAGAGGCCCTCCTCATAACCCGAGAGAGAAAAGAAGGCACCCACACAATGAGGCACAGATGGTCGCATCCAGAGTGAGCCCAACCCACTGCACACAGGTGAGCCTACCACCTCTCAATGCCTGCTCTGAGGATAACCTGCGGACAGTCTCACCGACTATGGGGTCGCTGAGGGGCCGAATCCGGCAGCTGCTGATCAGGAGGTGCCGGGGTCTGCACTGGGTGGCAGGAGGTGCTGTTCCGGCTCAGTATCTTCTCCACTGCTGCTGCTGCTCCGTCCCCTAATATTTGCTATCTCAGGCTCTCCTCAAACAGCAGCAACATCTCCTAGCAAGAAGCACTTGCAAAAACGCTGGCATTAAGTGCAGCCGATTATATAAAGGGCAGTTAAAGAATTCACTATTGCCAGCCATGGAGGAGATTCTCACTGTCTCTTGACGTCAATGCGGGGCAGAAGTGAACAACATCGATACGGAGTGAAACCAGGTGAAACGAGCCTCGACGTCCGCTCAACATCGGTGATTGGTGAAACACACGAAGGAGGGACTTCAACAGAAATGAACCAATAAGAAACCAGCATTTGTGAACGCTGCAGCTAACAGCCAATAGCAAGGGATGGGTTTGCCAAAGCCACATAGAGAGATACAACAGGTCATCGCTGATGCTTGACCTATAAACAGGACTGAATGAGGTTCTCACACCCGAGGCCTGAAAACGTGACACCTGCGTGTTCCTGACTATCCAGTGCAGAGGAGAGGAGCACACTTAAATGAGTAGTATTGACTTGGTCACCCAACTCAACTCAAACTCAACTTGAATGAGTTTCATTTGCTTGGCCTAGGCCAGATAAAAGGCTTAGACTCTTCTGGAATTTCCACCTGTACTACCAGAGACGTAGCTAGAGCTTGTGGCACCTGGGACCGCCACCACCTAGCTACGCCGCTGAAGAAAAAGCAGAAGGAAACCCAAAACTTACAGCAGTTTTACCTACCCTGTTTGTGACATCGCACTCATAACATCACAGCTTGTGCAGGACCTTTGTCCCCTGTCCCCTATCTTCTCCATCCATGACCTATCATCCATGACATCACAGCTGGTGCAGGACCACTGTCCTCTGGTCATATTTAAGCCACCTACACCATAACGTGCCCAGTTTCTGTGGCACGGACACCTACTCCTCTAGGCATAAGCTGCTATTGTAGAGAACTGGTTTTAGGGTGTGCTGATCTGGTTAAATTTACAAGAATCCCCCTCACCCCTGCCTTTCACGACCTCACCTGGGTTCTGCAGCACCCACCGGGGCTGCCCTCATCCTTGGTTAAAGTGTTTGCAAACCCTTATTAGAATCCACCTCTCTCCGTGGCTCAGCATCACTCTGTAAATGAGTTCTTGTTCCACAACACATGACCTTTCTCGTCTACCTCACAGATGTCAGTTACTTTTTTATATATATATAATTTTTTTTGCAGAACCGCACATCAGTGTATATACAATTAATACAATACCAGTGACATAAGATACCTATTAAAATAGAAAAAGGAGTGCCTTCAGGGTCGCTTATCAAGAAATAAATATACAAACACAGATGAGTATAAAAAAGTGCACATTTGATCATAAAAGTTGAGATTAGGACAGTCGATACATTTACAATGACAAATACATCATGGCAAAAGATAAAGTGCCATTGTACTTCATTAAATCTCTACTTATACAATTAATTTGTCCATTCAATGATTGCAATTATATACAGTACAAGTGTATTAGCGGCAATGAACACAAACTTCTCAAACCACCTCAGCCATAAATGTGGGTAATAAGAGTAAAGCATCCCTGCGCCCCCTAGCTTTCAATAAACAGAGGACATACAGTACCCTATAATAGGGCATTCAGATGTAAAAATGCCATGCCTCTCTGTCCATGTTTAAAAACGTACGGATCGCCTGCATCTTCAACGTTGCCCTCATGCAATCACTGGCTGTGTTGCTACCTTCTCCATTACATTTAAAAATTGGAAGGAAGTCTTAATCTCTTTAAGTCTCCCCCCTGTCTTGCATACAGCTCCTCAAACTTTTTTGTTCTTAGCATTTTTTAAGCGAATCTTCGTATGTTGGAACCCTGCATGTTTTCCACTTCTGTAAAATCAATGAATGGGTAATTAAAGACACTATTGATATTGAGACAGCATGAAAGCTGATCATTCTTCACATGGCACATATTGAAAGTTGAAGTACCAGCACCATAAAAGTATGCTTGGATAGGTAGCAATAGCAAAATTAATAAATTCATGAAGTTAACATGTTTATTAACTGATTACCTTATATTTTTAACAATGTTCTCATGAGAAAATTAATGAAGAAATTTAGCTTTTCTGTTGACTTCGTTGTGTTTATTTATTTATTTATAAAGTTTTATATAGTGCGAAAATGCTCCCTAGCAATATAGAAAGTGGTGCAAATGATGTATGTATTATGCTATATGATTGAAACTTCCAGTGTAGGTGCCTAATATTATTAAGATATTACATTTTTGGAAACAATTTTATTTTAATGATTTTTAGAAAGAGTTTATATGTGGGTGTTTTTGGTAGTAGGCCATAATTAGAGTTGAACATTTCTGAGAGTTGAACATTTCTGTCTAATTATCTTTGATAACCTTATCAGTATCCTTAATATATGATAGGTTTGGTTTATTTTGTTAGGCTTGAACTTAATTAGGAGTTTATTTTACTAAATAAGAAATGCTAATTTTAAAACGCATTGAACTGCCTTTTTCCTTCGGCTGCACTATTTCATAGCCTGGTGTAATGGATTTTTGCTATGTTTCCTCTAATGCTTCTTTATCTGTTCTGTTTATGCAATATTCTTTAATCAAGAAACCACTTTTCAGTTCTTATTTCTGTACGAATTGGTGGGAACCCAACCTTTGGACTAAAGCCGTGAAGAGAAATAAAGCAAATAGGCTCTTTGTCAACTATCCTGTGAGTACGGAAGGGACAGTCGTTTCTCATAAACAGCATGTGAAAATGTCTTGTGAGTATCAATTTTTACCTTCTGAATGGAAATATGATCACATGACAGTTAGACCATCTAATGTCACAAATGGATGATTTGGAGTATAGAAGTGACTTTCTTAGGAGGAGGGAGGCTCTTCATTCCCCCCCCCCCATACCCCCCCAGTATTGTCGGCTGCCTGCCAGACTATCTTTACATGCCCCTTGCCTTTTTCTCCTTTGTGATGAACTTGCCTGCTGGATGATTTGGAGCTGTCAGGCTAGAGACGAGACCTGAACATTCCTGATTAAAGCTCCATTCTGCTTGCCCATGCCATTGCACTTTTCCCTAGTGGACTCTAACTTGATTTCTTTGCCCAAGCTAGAAGAATTTTTTGAACCATCTTGCTGCCTTTGTTGGTGGTAGGAATCTCTCATTCTGAACTATCCTCTTATGGATTCTTTCATTTAGAAATAGTTTTACTTTGGCTAGATGTGTGGTTTCAAGCTGTAAGACTCAAGACAGAGCTTCTTAAAATGTTACTTTTATGAATTGATTTTGGATCTTTAATATAGTAATCCAAATTATCTAAATTTGTCTGTCTTTTATTGTTTCTTAATGGTTTTTCTACAGAAACTGTGCTTACAACTATTGGACTTCTAAATCCATAATAGAGAGTCATAGATTATTTTTAGAACATTAGGTTCTTTTTCTCTTGTTCTGTATAGCCACAGCAGAGCTCTTGGTTTGCATAATTCTTGTCAGACTGAACTTCTTTAAGAGCTTGTGTCTTCCAATTGCAATACTTTATTTCTAGAGGATTGTTATGAGAGTAGTGTATTTCAACCTGATATCTAATTTATTAGTTGGCTATCAATTATTGGTCCTCATAGGGTGTCCGACAGTGGGACATCCTGATTTATCACCCCTCACTACAACGAAGAAAGGTCCATCTGAGGACCAATGCCTCTGTAGGTGAAGTATGGAATTTTAGCAAAGTAAGAACTAAGTTAGTCCAAACAAATTGTGTATGGGCCCAGTGCGAGAAAACACCAAAAGTGCTTCCACTGCAATAATACATATACCTGTCCTCATTTGTCGATACTAAAACCCTGGCTCCTTTTACAAAACACAAAGAGCGCCAAAAAAGCTTCTGGGTCTATATTAACCTGGAAACCGATACTAAGAGCGGAGAAGACCTTTTCCCAAAACTGTCCCAACATGTGGCAGGTATAAAAAATATGAAGCCAGGCCCCCATTCCCTACTGCTGCCATCAAAAGCAGTGATCCTCAACCACAGGGTGCATTCTATGAAGGCATGCAAGAGTATAATAAGCCAGCCAGCGGTATAGGTAAGACATCTTCTTAAAGTCTGCTGCTCTTAAAGCCTTACTGCCTATTACTGAAATATTCTAACAGTCCTCCTCAAAGAGGCTACATTGTTTATACAGGCTAGTTTTTTAAAAAAGCTTATCACACGTTGCCTGACCTGCTGATTACATAATAACCTGTACCAATTTCCAATTTCCTGGAGCTTAGACCTTAGAGGCGAGTGTTTAGTGTGCCCATCGGAAGTGCTCCGATGAGATTGCTCTACTGTTCCCATTAGGAAGAGTTAGCATAAACTGAATCAGGGAATGAGCGGTCCACCATAGAGGCTGAACCTCGACAACCTCTGCCTCCGTATGGTTGGCGAATACTAGGTCAAGAATTTGCCCACATTGGTGTGTTGGTTGTAACACCAATTGCTGCAAACTAAAACTCTCACATGATTGCACTATTTCTTTCAGTGCTGGGCCAAGACTCCCATTATACCAAAGGTTGAAATCCCCAAGTATGATCATCCGAGAGTCGGTCAGAGCCATATTATAAAACATAGGGATCACTATCTGATACTGGAAGGTCTGCCCTCCTGGTGGTCTGTAACATACTATGCCTGATTGTTGGACCTGGCCCTTTTGGCAGGTTCACCCCGAAACTTTTTGCTTTTTCCTAGCCTGTTTCTGGAACCTGGTGTTGGTGATTTTAGGCCTTGGCGCACTTTTTCACTGTGGTACAGTGTGAAGTGCTTGTGCTCTCTGTGTATGTGTGGTGAGTGACCTGCCCTCCCATAGGAATGAATGGGGAATATGTATGCCCACGGTAGTTCCTGATGTGTGGGGAGTGCAGGGTCGAGTTTGATATGTGCGAACTCGTGAGATTGAATGCTGCGTAATGGTGTATGCGGCATGGTTGTGTCTAGTCTAGAAGTGCCACTTTGAGAAGTTGGCATATTTGTGTAATTTGTGCCTGGCGTGTGATTGGCTGGTGAGCCTGGCCCAGAGTGCCTGGGCCTGCTTGTGGATTGACTGTCTGGTTTGAGGGTGACAGAGCCCCAGGAGGTTGTCTGAGTCAGCCCGTGGATGAAAGGCGATTCATAAAAGGGGGTGGTGATGGACAGAGCATCTGATTTAAGCAGAACACTCCTACCCAGTCAAAAGATCAGGGCTTGATCCATCACCGTTTTTTAGCTCACTGCACCATCCCAGTTCAGAACCTGGCTACATGCAAATTAGTCTGTCCCTGGCCCAGTGCATCATGGGAACAGGGCAGACCAAACTACCAAGCCAATTCTTTACTGGAAAGGAAACAAGCTTCCGGGGACCGGTTTCTGGCATTGCAGCCGTCTTCGGCCCGGCTTGCTTGAATCCTGATGGTGCAGTGAGCAAGGGACTCATGTCTGAGCATACCCTTCCACTCCTATAGTGGCCAAAACGATTCATAAAAGGGGGTGGTGATGGACAGAGCATCTGAATTAAGCAGAACACTCCTACCCAGTCAAAAGATCAGGGCTTGATCCATCACCGTTTTTTAGCTCACTGCACCATCCCAGTTCAGAACCTGGCTACATGCAAATTAGTCTGTCCCTGGCCCAGTGCATCATGGGAACAGGGCAGACCAAACTACCAAGCCAATTCTTTACTGGAAAGGAAACAAGCTTCCGGGGAGCGGTTTCTGGCATTGCAGCCGTCTTCGGCCCGGCTTGCTTGAATCCTGATGGTGCAGTGAGCAAGGCACTCATGTCTGAGCATACCCTTCCACTCCTATAGTGGCCAAAACGATTCATAAAAGGGGGTGGTGATGGACAGAGCATCTGAATTAAGCAGAACACTCCTACCCAGTCAAAAGATCAGGGCTTGATCCATCACCGTTTTTTAGCTCACTGCACCATCCCAGTTCAGAACCTGGCTACATGCAAATTAGTCTGTCCCTGGCCCAGTGCATCATGGGAACAGGGCAGACCAAACTACCAAGCCAATTCTTTACTGGAAAGGAAACAAGCTTCCGGGGACCGGTTTCTGGCATTGCAGCCGTCTTCGGCCCGGCTTGCTTGAATCCTGATGGTGCAGTGAGCAAGGGACTCATGTCTGAGCATACCCTTCCACTCCTATAGTGGCCAAAACGATTCATAAAAGGGGGTGGTGATGGACAGAGCATCTGAATTAAGCAGAACACTCCTACCCAGTCAAAAGATCAGGGCTTGATCCATCACCGTTTTTTAGCTCACTGCACCATCCCAGTTCAGAACCTGGCTACATGCAAATTAGTCTGTCCCTGGCCCAGTGCATCATGGGAACAGGGCAGACCAAACTACCAAGCCAATTCTTTACTGGAAAGGAAACAAGCTTCCGGGAACCGGTTTCTGGCATTGCAGCCGTCTTCGGCCCGGCTTGCTTGAATCCTGATGGTGCAGCGAGCAAGGGACTCATGTCTGAGCATACCCTTCCACTCCTATAGTGGCCAAAACGATTCATAAAAGGGGGTGGTGATGGACAGAGCATCTGAATTAAGCAGAACACTCCTACCCAGTCAAAAGATCAGGGCTTGATCCATCACCGTTCTTTAGCTCACTGCACCATCCCAGTTCAGAACCTGGCTACATGCAAATTAGTCTGTCCCTGGCCCAGTGCATCATGGGAACAGGGCAGACCAAACTACCAAGCCAATTCTTTACTGGAAAGGAAACAAGCTTCCGGGGACCGGTTTCTGGCATTGCAGCCGTTTTCGGCCCGGCTTGCTTGAATCCTGATGGTGCAGTGAGCAAGGGACTCATGTCTGAGCATACCCTTCCACTCATATAGTGGCCAAAACGATTCATAAAAGTGGGTGGTGATGGACAGAGCATCTGAGTTAAGCAGAACACTCCTACCCAGTCAAAAGATCAGGGCTTGATCCATCACCGTTTTTTAGCTCACTGCACCATCCCAGTTCAGAACCTGGCTACATGCAAATTAGTCTGTCCCTGGCCCAGTGCATCATGGGAACAGGGCAGACCAAACTACCAAGCCAATTCTTTACTGGAAAGGAAACAAGCTTCCGGGGACCGGTTTCTAGCATTGCAGCCGTCTTCGGCCCGGCTTGCATTAATCCTGATGGTGCAGTGAGCAAGGGACTCATGTCTGAGCATACCCTTCCACTCCTATAGTGGCCAAAACGATTCATAAAAGGGGGTGGTGATGGACAGAGCATCTGAATTAAGCAGAACACTCCTACCCAGTCAAAAGATCAGGGCTTGATCCATTCCCGTTTTTGAGCTCACTGCACCATCCCAGTTCAGAACCTGGCTACATGCAAATTAGTCTGTCCCTGGCCCAGTGCATCATGGGAACAGGGCAGACCAAACTACCAAGCCAATTCTTTACTGGAAAGGAAACAAGCTTCCGGGGACCGGTTTCTGGCATTGCAGCCGTCTTCGGCCCGGCTTGCATTAATCCTGATGGTGCAGTGAGCAAGGGACTCATGTCTGAGCATACCCTTCCACTCCTATAGTGGCCAAAACGATTCATAAAAGGGGGTGGTGATAGACAGAGCCTCTGAATTAAGCAGAACACTCCTACCCAGTCAAAAGATCAGGGCTTGATCCATCCCCGTTTTTTAGCTCACTGCACCATCCCAGTTCAGAACCTGGCTACATGCAAATTAGTCTGTCCCTGGCCCAGTGCATCATGGGAACAGGGCAGACCAAACTACCAAGCCAATTCTTTACTGGAAAGGAAACAAGCTTCCGGGGACCGGTTTCTGGCATTGCAGCCGTCTTTGGCCCGGCTTGCTTGAATCCTGATGGTGCAGTGAGCAAGGGACTCATGTTTGAGCATACCCTTCCACTCCTATAGTGGCCAAAACGATTCATAAAAGGGGGTGGTGATGGACAGAGCATCTGAATTAAGCAGAACACTCCTACCCAGTCAAAAGATCAGGGCTCGATCCATTACCGTTTTTTAGCTCACTGCACCATCCCAGTTCAGAACCTGGCTACATGCAAATTAGTCTGTCCCTGGCCCAGTGCATCATGGGAACAGGGCAGACCAAACTACCAAGCCAATTCTTTACTGGAAAGGAAACAAGCTTCCGGGGACCGGTTTCTGGCATTGCAGCCGTCTTCGGCCCGGCTTGCTTGAATCCTGATGGTGCAGTGAGCAAGGGACTCATGTCTGAGCATACCCTTCCACTCCTATAGTGGCCAAAACGATTCATAAAAGGCCTGTTTCTGGAACCTGGTGTTGGTGATTTTAGCCCTTGGCGCACTTTTTCACTGTGGTACAGTGTAAAGTGCTTGTGCTCTCTGTGTATGTGTGGTGAGTGACCTGCCCTCCCATAGGAATGAATGGGGAATATGTATGCCCATGGTAGTTCCTGATGTGTGGGGAGTGCAGGGTCGAGTTTGATATGTGCGAACTTGTGAGATTGAATGCAGCGTAATGGTGTATGCGGCATGGTTGTGTCTAGTCTAGAAGTGCCACTTTGAGAAGTTGGCATATTTGTGTAATTTGTGCCTGGCGTGTGATTGGCTGGTGAGCCTGGCCCATAGTGCCTGGGCCTTCTTGTGGATTGACTGTCTGGTTTGAGGGTGACAGGGGCTGCAGAGCCCCAGGAGGTTGTCTGAGTCAGCCCATGGATGAAAGGCAGCATCTGCTGCCAAGGAAGTGGGTGGAGATAGCACCTGATAGTGAATGAGGCTGTGCCTGCCTGCCACAATGCTGGCTCCACCTCCCCACTGGGCGACTGTCACCTCTGTCCCTGATACTGAAAGGACTTCCCTATAACCAGTTATAGCTGGTTCTCACACTGCCTGCACAAAGACTTCATAGACTTTTCTGTGTATAAGAAGGGGCTGTGTCCCCTTCCAAAATGTTCTTGTTTCTGACTTGAATCTACCAGGGGCGGGCGCTGCCCAGCCCCTGGATGCCTGGAGGACTTCTGGGGGACCCCTCTGACTGGCCTGGGCTGATGGGGGGACTTGGCTTTGCCCTGGATTCCTGCTGTTTTCCTGGACTCTGGAGACCCTTTTACTGGGTCCCCTTTGCTTCACCTTCCTGATGGACTTGTCCTGGACCCTGAAGGACTTTTAGCTGGACTTTGCTGCCCAGGACTTTTGGGGACCCCTTTGCCTGGCTCTCCTGCCCCCTTCACTCATGGGGGCTGCTTTAGTGCTTATAGCGCTGGGAGAGCGCTTTATTTTTGACCCATAGCGAGCATGTCGCTATCACGCATTTTGCGTGAGGTTTGGCAGGTGCCTACCCTGCTTGGCGCCCGATTCGTGTTATGTTTTATTTTACGGGTGCCACCCCGTTTATTTAAATAATTAACGGGTGCTCACCCCGTTTCTACTTTTATTTGTGATACCGAGGGTGCCCACCCCTCATTTTGGCCCTTGTTTATCACCGCCGCGGCCCTCTCGTGCCGCCATTAGGAAGTCAGGCATCGCAGGGCATGTGCGGTGTCCAGAGCCTGTGTGGCTCCCAGTTGGCGCAGCTTTGGTTTTAGGGCCAGTGAGGGCCCTGGCGCAGTTTTGATGATTCCCAGCTGCCCAGCAATTAGTGGGCAGCTGCACCGTTTAGGTCTTGGGATGTTCCCAGGTGCCCAGCAAGTAGTGGGCACCTGCACCGTTTAGGTCCCTGACATTGAGACACAGGGCGTCCTAGCCCCAACAAGGCCAGTTGGCCTAGGGACTGCCACAGGTGGTGGCTTATGTAGGTGGTGTGCAATTGTGTGATTTTTCCTTGCACCTCTGAATGTTTTAGGCATCATGTGTTTTCTTTCCTTACACCTCTGAATGTTTTATGCATCATGTGTTTACCTTGTTCCTTGTTCCTAACACCGCTGAATGTGTAAGTTTATGCATCATGTGTTTCCCTTTACTACTCCTCTGAATGTATATTTATGCATCATGGGTAATGTGTTCTTTTCTAGACCCCTAAACGCTGTGTGATACTTAGGTGGTTGTCCGTACACCTCTGAATGTTTTAGGCATCATGTGTTTTCCTTTTCTACTCCTCTGAATGTGTTTCATGCATCATGGGTAATGTGTTCTTGTTTATACCCCTAAATGTATTTTATTCTTAGGTGGTTGTTCTTTTTAATACAGGTGGTCCTAGTGAGGTCCTGGTCCCCTGCGTGACATTCTCCTAAGGTGTTTAGGGTTGCGTAGGTGGTACTTACCTGTTCTCAGTAGTTACTGGATGTGATTTATAACTGTTATTTTATATCCTTTTATTCTAATTTCTGACAGTATTTCTATTTCTAAAAGTGTTGATTCTGACAGTGGCCCATGTGGCCCTGTCTTGTAAATAATCCCATATGAATACTGCCCGTGCCAGTTGGCACCATGTACATGTGTGATTTCTATCTGATGTGATTTTGACAATACAGAAGTTATTTTCATATAACCTTGTGTGGAGTTCCTTTTGTGGTGTGCCTAGGATGTTGTTGCTGTTGTGTGCTGGCGCAAATGATTTACACATTGCCTCCGAGTTTAGCCTCACTGCTCGTGCCAAGCTACCAAGGGGGTGAGCAGGGGTTTTCTTGGCGTGTGACTCCCTCGCCCTGACTAAAATGGTGGTTTCTGCCTGGCTTTGGCGTCAGCCTTAGCCTACCAGAAATAGCCAGTTCTAACACTGATCATATTTGTCACCAAAATGCATTCAACTGCACTCCTCTCATCAGAGACTTAGCCAAATATCCCGGAGTTACCATGGACAAGCACCTGAGTATGAAAAATCATATCAGCAATATATGTAAAGGAGAAACCCACTTGATGAGGACACTCAGAAATATCAAACCTTTCCTACCACTTAATGATTTCAAGCAGGTGGTCCAAGAGCTTGTCCTGCTGAGGCTATATTACGGCAGCGCTACCCTCTGTAGCCTTCCCAAATACACTCTGGCCCCACTAAGGGCATCATTGAATGCTGCTGCTAGACTGGTTACAGGCACCAAACGTAATGAGCACATATCCCCAGTACTAAAATCTCTTAATTGGCTCCCCTACGAAGCACAAATTCAGTTATGACGCACAAAGCCATCTTCTTCTATACTGCCAGGTACCTTGTGCAAACGCTTGAACTATCTTGTGGCGTAAGAGCCTCAAGAAGCGCCACTACTTTCCTCTTGAAACCACACATTCCTAACAAAAAGCGAACTTGTCACTGAGCCTTCTCTGGCGCTGCCCCAAAGATATGGAACTCTCTACCACCGGAAGTACGCAGAATCTCCTCAACGACGGTGTTCAAGCTGGAAGTCAAAAGATTCCTTATGAATAAATTCCTCCCGTAACTGGGCTAGGTTCTCCTGCTCTATGACATTGTCCCCACTACCATGGTACCATCATTTAATATTACTCTTCTTTACCACATACTGTGCCCCCCTTCGCAACCAGTGTACAACTGTTTATTATAACCCTCTGTGTTGCAATTGTCTTCTAATCTGCAATCATTCCTTTTTTTACTCCTACCTGATGTAGATTTTGCATTAATGTCCTTCCTTCCTTCCTAATGTAAAGAGCTCTGATATCCTTCGGGATCTTGTTTGTGCTATATAAAACACTATAAATAAATAAATAAAACTGAGATCAGCCTCCTGTAAAAATAAGATTTCTGTGGAAAAGGAGGTTAACCATCTAATCACCCCCCCCATATTTCCTTTTGTTTTACATTCCATTAACATTGCAACAGATAAATCTAACTTTAAAAACCCTTGTTTAACCTCCTTCTCCTGATTAATGTTGTTCCTATGTCACTAATCAAAATAATTCAAATCCTGTCTCAAATCTGCTCTTTCTCAATATAAGTGCACCCCACCACCCCTGCAACCAGCCACTACAATCCCATGTGAACCAAAAAAAACCTAGCTCCTGCGAGTGAATTTTTACGCTCATAGTTGCAATGGCAGGAATGTCACTATAAGTCCCACAATCCAAAGTTTTATTGCCTTTCAGGATATTCTGAGTGCATTAGGAAAAGGCCTGACAAGCACACTATGTGGTTACAGAAACTCTATCTCAACACATCTCAGTGGGATGCGAACCTGCTAGTAAGGAAACGCTTGCAAATGGGAAAGGATGCGATTGTATTAACATTCATCAGGACAGCACAAAAATGTTTCTGCTCATTTAACTCACTAAAACAATTCTGTACACATTTCTTTTTATTAAAATTTACAACCTAAATGACTGAATGCCTTTAGCTTTTAGTGACTATGTTATTAATGTATTCATGCATTTACATAGAGCAAAGGATTCCAACAGGACGATGGAAACGGCAGTGCACAAGGACTTAGGAGGTACAGAAGTAATATCCCTGGCAAGGTTATTGATCAGTGATCTGGATGGCTTGATTGGCTGTTGCTCACTGTTTTTGACTGCAGGCAGGGAGACAAGCGGGTGCTCGGTGTGTTCGGTGGTTCCTGCTCCCCTTTCTGATCGAGGAAGAAATCTTACAGTGATGGGGAGTTAAATAGGAAAATGAGCAACATAGCTGTACGTTCCAATGAGTCGGGGATTCAAGAGAGTTTTATCCATGGACCTCATTTTTCTGCCCGGACAGTACCAAGAGAGCCTAGATCGCAGGTAAGTGGGGCCATTCCTGAGAAGAGGTTTGTTCGTAAAACACAGGCACACAAACAGTTAACGCTCCCTAACTGTCAGCCAGTGTAGTGCTCTAAACATACCTTTACAAAGGGGGAAGTTTACAAACCAGTAGGGTTGTGGTGTGTTGTACCACCTGTAATTAAGAGGAGAGCCTCGTTGGCAGCTACCAAAAGTGTGTTCTCATAGTCAAGACAACTTGTAATAAGGGCCTGTGGCATTAGTTTTCCAAGAACTCATAGGAAGCCAAGGGAACACTTTTCTAATCAGTCGCAAGGTGCTGAAACAGATACCACACATAGGGCCCGATTCACAGAACTAAAGACAACATCCTAAAGTTACTAACATTTTGGTATTCACAGAAGGCACTTACTCATTTTGGTATTCACAGAAGGCACTTACTCATTTCGGTATTCACAGAAATTAGGCGTCCTAACTTTAGGACTCCTAAATGCCTTCTGTGAATACAGAAAGTCTTAAAATTAGGATTTAGCTCAATTTAGGATTAGTAAAGTTAGGAGTCCTAACTTTACTACTACTAAACTGAGAAAAATCCTACTTTTAAGACTTTCGGTATTCACAAAAGACATTTAGGAGTCTTAAAGTTCGGAGTCCTAACTTTACTACTACTAAACTGAGAAAAATCCTAATTTTAAGACTTTCGGTATTCACAGAAGGCATTTAGGAGTCTTAAAGTTAGGAGTCCTAACTTTACTACTACTAAACTGAGAAAAATCCTAATTTTAAGAATTTCGGTATTCACAGAAGACATTTAGGAGTCCTAAAGTTAGGACTCCTAACTTCTGTGAATACCAAAATGAGTAAGTGCCTTCTGTGAATACCAAAATGGTAGTAAGTTTAGGATTTTGTCTTAAATTAGTTCTGTGAATTGGGCCCCCTAGATGTTAACTGTTCCTTTATGGATAACCTACTATCCACCAAAACCCCAAGGTTTTTTACCACACCCTTGAGGCAGGGTGTTGGGCCAGATTCTATTAGCACGAGTCTTCTGACCAAAGTTCCTGCACTTTCCCAAACAGCAGGATATCTGTCTTTCCTCCATTCAGTTGTAAAAATTTGAGACTCATCCAAGCTGCCAGCTTTCTCATACACTTAATGAAAATTATTTTGGAGGTTTCAGGATCAGCAGGAGCTTTTTTCAGGATGGAAGCGACAAGTCCCAACTCCAAAGCCTTTGGCATTTTCTCTAAATCCAAGGATAAATTGAGTAGATCTGCAATGTGAGGAACTAACAAAGATGGCAAAGAGGAGACTGTGCAGGTCGGACAAGGGTCAAATGAAGACCCAGACTTAACCTTCCCCAGCGTTTCTCACACCTGTTCTTGGGAGATTACATCAAACCTTCCTAGCAGGGCTGGGGCATTTGGTGGCAATACTTTGTAGTTTGCTGGTTCATTGGACCTTCCTGACGCAGGTGGAAATTCCTCATATAATCTGGAAATCTTATCCACGAAATAACAAACAAATCACAGGGCTCTTGCAAAGCCAGTATATCCAACCTGCAGGCTGCCAGCTTCGTAAATTCCTTCAGTACTTTGAATAGTTCTCTAGCAGAGTTGCCAGCCTGCTCAATCCTCCTGATAATATGACATCTAAGCTGCTCCCTAATCTTCCTGTGGTACATTAGCAGAGCTACTGTGTATGCTCCTCTGTTAAAAGAGGATTTTGTCCTACTCCACCTCCTTGCCAATCTTTTACAGACAGTTGTTTCAAGTCTCAGCTCTGCTGCGTACCAGGAGGGTTGTTTTTTAGTAAGGAGGAAGCCACTAAATCAAAAGCGTTACTAGTGGCGTTATGGTAACTGGCCAGTGCTTCACTGATGTCTTCAAATGAATGTATGTCTCATGGTTTAAAGGTGGAATGAACATTCATACGGTTTATCTTCCTCCAAGGTCTTAGCGATCTCATGCCAGCCATCTTTTGCCAGCTCACAGTGTAAGGCCTAAATAGCTCAAAGCTGATCGAATAGTGGTCAGTTTAATAAAATCTATTCTCATCTGCTTAGAGCTGGTAAAAGGTAAGTCCAGAGTACGACCTGCTATGTGAGTAGTACCATCAATCATTTGCGGTAGCCATAACTTTGATAAATACGCAAATAGATGAATCAATTAAAATTCCGATATATCGTCCCTGGTAGTTAAAATCACATAATAGGAGAACATTTTCAGTCGCAAGAATATATGATGCCTTTGGCTCAATCAATTTAAGGCTGAAGTCTTTCTTGGAGCCCAGGGAGCGGTAGAGTAATGCTCCTTTCCATGATTCACCAGTTGGAGAGTCCAAATAAAACACATATCTCTAACCATTCTACTTATCAATAATTGAGACCATTGGAGTGTCAGAGAAAGCAATAGGTACTCCACCTCCCACTTTATGTGCTCGGTCCCTTCTAACCACTTTATATTTCTCTGGGAAATCAATGGGTAACACTAGGAAGGGCCTGGACATCAAGCCATGTTTCCCTAATGAAGTAGATGTTGGGATTGAGGGAGGATAACAAATCCCATAGTTGAAGTGCGTTTTTGGGAATAGATGTAGTATTACAATACAATCCTCTAATTGCCACAGATTTATCAAATTCATTGGACTGCTTCCCTACTGATTCTATGAGTGTTTTCTCCTCCAACTCAGTCCTATTGACTGCGCAGCATTAGGCTAGTGCGGCTTGTGCCCGCTTGACATGCCCATGCTCCTGCCACCTTGCTGATCTTTCTGATTCCTGCTTTCTGCTTCTGGATTAGACCCGCTCAGACTCAGACCCGCTTAGACTTTTTCTTTTTGCTTCCCGTTGTTTCTCCCTTGACTACGACAGCCCTCAAGGTGCCTCCCCTGTGTTCTCTGGGAGGCTGACCATCAGATCGATAGAGGTTATTGTGGTAAAGGGGATTGTTCCTTGCTTTCTCCCCGTGTAGTTGTGCGTTTGGTCTCTTGCAGCTGGTGGGAATTACTCGGGTGGGGAGGGATCAGGCGAGCCGGGGGATTAGGGTTCCTTACAACCCTGGGTGTGCCAGTCTGGGCATCAGCATAGTCAGTGAATGTTCATGCTGCACCTGGTGCCTTCCTGGTGCCTCCAGCTCTTCCTTGGCTCTGCTCAGTTCGGCCTCCACACGCTTCTACAAAGTAGAAGAAATTATCCAAGAAACCAGGGCTATGTCGGAACCTTACAAAGAAAATGGCATTTCTGTCAGAATGCCTTGCTGCGCCCACCATGTATTATTGTTGGAGATTTGGTATGAAATTAAGAGTGGGATTAAGAGCTAGTACTAGGCCACTTTGGAACCCCGCAGAAAATGCTAAAGTAACCCAAGGTCCACTGGATTATCCCACAAGGGGTCAGACATTTTTTAGAGGATCAAAGCTCACCCACAAACAAATCATTCAACCAGCTAACCCTTCCAGTGTGGGGAATCCAACACCATCACACTCAAAACTTCGGGAAACAATCAGATTCTATCAATCCTCAGTTTCTTTAGACCAATTGCCTCTACTTGCACTGATATTGTCCCGGAAAAGGTGAACAGACCCATTGATGCACTTAGGAAAATCAAAAAGGATAAATGTGGGGGGCGTGGCTAGGCGAGCTGACATGGTGGACGCAGCTTAACTGAGCTCCGTCTCGCCCAACATTTATCCGGTGATTTATCCTGACCCCCTCCACTTCCCCGCTGCCTGGAGGGATTGTCCTGCCACCAGTGACCGGTGACGAGACTCCGGTGGTTCTTTGGGCGCTCAGGTGCACCTGGTGATTGGTCCACGGAGCCGAGCAGTGTGTGGCCTGGCAAGGCAGGGCGAGACCGCGGACCTCGATTTTCGTGGGTCCCAGCGGCTGGTGCGGAGGTGGCGCCGCGGCCTGTCGAGAGTGGAGCAGGTTCCGTTATTGGTGGGACCTGCGACTGGCTCCTACAGTAAGTGCCGGCCCCCCGGAGTTCCCGCTGGGTAGCAAGCTCTGAGGGAGGGACCTCTCTCCCCCTGTTTCGACAGGGCTCCAGCGCGGTGTGGCCTGGTGCAGCACGGAGAAGCCGGGGACTCCAGTTTGAAGCAGCCCAGGCAGCGGAATCCGGCGACGGAGCCTGTGGGGGGCACTCGGGGGCATATCGTCCTTCGGATGAGCCATTCAGATCGTGGAGGAGGTGCGGCTGGCCCTGAGTTGGGCGCCGTGTCATTGGGCCTATCCTTCTTTTGGGGCTGAGTGTACGTGGATGCGCCCGGACTGGAAGGAAGCTCCCTGCTGATGTGAGCTCGAGACGGAGGGGTGGAGAGCGGCGCTCCAGGAGAGGCACGGGCCTGGGCCATTGTTGGTGTGCGAGGTTGGAGGGGGCCTGTAGATCATCAGGCAGCGGTCGGACCGGGTCGCGGTGGAGGAGGAAGCAGCGAGGAGGCCTGAGCAGTGTCCGGTAGTCCGGTGTGGGAGCTGGCTTTCTCCTATCCTGGGGCCTAGTGGAACAACGGGGGACACAAGCGCTTGACGGAAGGCCCTGGACCGAGGGTGCCCCTGACCCGGCCAGAAGAGGTCCGGGAGTGTACTAGCGGGCTTGGTGGCATTAGACTGGACAGTGTCCCGTGGCCCAGTGTGGGGTCAGACTCTCCTTAAAGCTTGGCGCAACGGACGGGGGGTACAAGACTAAACGGCAGGCCCTGGTCCGAGTGTGCTCTTGATCCGGTTGGGAGTAGTCCGGGAGGGCCCATGAGTCCTTGGTGATATCTGTGTAGGATTGCCCGTGGCTGCCCTGACTGGGCCTCCCCTGGACGGACTTCTCCAACGGGCGGCCATGACGAGGGACAAGGGTGGAGGCGGAACCACGAAGCATGGGCCCATCAACAAGCTTACGGGACCTGCTGGGAGTGCAGGAGCTGCGGGCGGTCAACAGGACTCTGACCCGGACAACGCAGCTTTGATGGCTGCCAGAACCCAGTCCAGGGATATGCTAGACGCGAAAATTGGCGCTGTTGGGTTGGATGTCACGCTATTGCACCAGGACCTGTGAAATGCTGTATCCGGCATCTCGGAGGCGGAAACACAGATTTAGGGGGTGGAGGACGACATCGCGGCCCTGAAGCGTAAGGTGACCAGTATGGAGGGCATCCAGAAGGAACTAGCGCTAAGGGCTGAGGATGCGGAAGGACGGGCCCGGCAGAACAATCTGCGTTTCGTCGGACTCCCGGAAGGCTGCGAGAAGGGCAACATGGAGGGCTTCTTGACGCAGTGGCTGGAGAGTTGGCTCCCCTAGGATTCCCTTTCAAGATTTTTTATGATAGAGCGAGCACACAGGGCTCTCATGCAGAAACCGCCGGTGGGGGCGCGTCCGCGGCCCGTAATAGCCAAACTGCTGAACTATCATGACCGTGACACTATCCTGCAGCAGGCCAGGGCCAAGGAACCCCTCTTTTACGAGAACCAACGTATCCTGACATTTCCGGACTACACACGCTTGGTGCAACAACAACGGCAATTATTTATGGCCACCAAGGCTCGACTCCGAGACCTTAAGCTCCCATACGCCTTGCTTTTCCCGGCCCGGTTGCGGGTGGTGTTTCAGTACCACGCCCATTTCTTTGATACCCCCGAGGAGGTGTTTCAATGGACTGATGAAACGGTGAAGGTGAGGGTACACACACCGCCGGGTCTGAAGTCGGATTTATCCCTGAGTAAGGCACAGCCGCAGACCTCTCGGGGGGCGAGGAGGAGGGGAAACTGGAGATCCAGGTCAAGGCGGCGGTCAGCATCTGGTGGTGCCTTGGATAAGGGAAAGGAAGCCCCTGAACGTCGGACAGTAGACCTTTGACTTTTTACACTGGTGGGCATGAGGGACTCGGATTGCATTATACCTTTGCATAGCTATGTATTGCTGTACACTGTTTAAGTTGCTGCCTGCGGATGGGAGGGAGCTGGGGTGTGGTTATCCGCAAGGCTTTGAGTGAACGTGGGCTTGATGGGGGTGGCTTAGAGTTATGGGTTGTTGGGTGGGGATCCATTGGTGTGGACGGCCTCAGGTCCTGCGTTTGGGGCCGAGAGTCATTTATGCCGCGACAGGTACTTCAATGTTCTTGAGGTATGGGGTGGGGGGTAGGGGGTGGGGGAACTGGGGTTTGTTGGTTCTTTGGGGGGACTTGTTCTGGTTGGGTATGAGTCGCACAGTCACATGAATGTCTCCCTGGTTGTTATGTGTGAATATGCATGGCGCAGCGTCCGGGCTTTTACACCGCATGCTCCCTGATGACGAACCCTAAGGGTAGGGCGCCGGGGCCCAGGGGCTCTCTTCGGGTCCTTAGCTGGAATGTGAGGGGAGCCCTCGACAAGATCAAGAGGGGGGCAGTGTTAAGGCAGGCAAAGAGGGCTGGGGCTGATGTGTTATTGCTACAGGAAACCCACCTCTTGGGTACTAAGACACTGTGCTTACAGCACTATGGTTACCAGCAGGTTTTTCATGCAGGCTTTACTAGGGGTCCAGGGGAGCGGCCATTTTAGTGAATCGCAGAATTCCTTATGTTTATTCTGCTCAATGGCTTGACACACAGGGACGCTATGTATTTGTTAAGGGTATGGTTGGGGAGGAGCCTCTTGTGCTGGGATGTGTGTATGCCCCGCCCCCTCCTCAATGGTCGATGGTTGAGAAGCTGTTTGCACTGTGGGCTGACATCCCCGATGCGCTAGCGGTAGTAGGAGGGGATTGGAATGACATCATGGATGGACTCAAAGATAGGCATTGTCCTGGGAGTGGGTCAGGGGGTGGGCCAGTCCACCAGACTGAGGGACCTCGTTAGAGGCTTGGACTGAGTGGACACATGGAGGCACCTGCATGGCAACAGGCAGGAGTACACATATCTTTCAGCTGTTCACAAATCCTTTTCCAGACTGGATTATATCTTTGTTCCCAGGGCAGTAGTTGGTAGGGTGGAGTCGGCAGATATACTACCGCGTGGGCTCTCAAATCATTCCCTCATTACAGTCGACATTTGCCTAGACAGGGGGCGGTAACCGTTTAGTTGGCGCCTATCCGTGTGGTATCTGCAACACGAAGACTACCAGAAACATATGGGCGAGGCCATAGCTGCATACTTAGTTGAGAACGTGGGGTCCGTTGCCAGTGCCAGGACTGTGTGGGAGGCCCTGAAACTCACGCCGCGGGGGGTTGACATGCTTGGTGTGCAGCTGCCCGGAGGAGGCGCAGAGCGGAGTTGGTACGGGCTGAAGCTGAGATTGAAGCGTTTGAGCGTCGGGCTAGGGCCAAGCGGTGGGGCAAGGGCCAAGCGGTGCGGTAATTACTCCTGGTGCAGCAGTCCCATGCCTCTCTGCTGATAGATGAGACGCGGCAGATATGGCTGGCGACGCGCAGCAGGATTTATCAGTGGGGGGACAAATCGGGAACGATGCTGCACCGGCTGTGTCAGGGCACATTCCAGGCGCAGGCCCTGCTGGGGATACTGGACAGAGTGGGTGCCTTGGTCACAGATCCGAAAGAAATAGCAGAGGGCTTCGCTGCATATTACGCAGATCTCTATGCTTCGCATGAATGTCTCAGTACAGAGGTGGTGGATAAGTTTATAGCCATCTTGCCGCCTCGTGCGGTATCGGATGAGGTGCGAGAGCGTCTGGAGCTCCCGCTGACAGAGGAGGAGCTAGGCACGGCCATAGGCGAACTTAACACAGGAAAGGCTCCCGGACCCAGCATGTTTCCTAGTGAATTCTTCAAGAAGTACCACCTGCAGCTGTGTGGGCGTTATAGGGTGGCCCTGGAAGAGGCCAGAGAAAGGGGTAGTCTCCCCCCGCACTGGAGACATGCTGAAGTGGTGGTGTTCCATAAGCCTGGCCGGCCCCCAGAGCATCACGTATCCTACCGCCCAATCTCTTTGCTAAATGTGGAGGCCAAAATCTTGGCCAAAGCATTAGCTAACTGGCTCTTGCCCCATATCACGGTGTTAGTCCACCCAGACCAGGCGGGCTTCATGCCTCAGAGGGCGACCAGACATAATATTCGGAGAGCGCATGTCGCGGTAGCAGCGGTTCAGCGCACAGGGGAGCAGGCGGCACTTTTATTAGCGGATATGGACAGGGCATTTGATTCGCTAAGTTGGGTCTATCTGTTTATGCTCTTGCCTCGGCTCAACTTGGGGCCCCGCCTTCTTTCATATTTGTGACTTCTATATGCGGATCTGACAGTCTCGGTCCAAGTGGCGAGTGCCATATCCTCCAGCTTTTCCATCGGGCGCGGCACCCAGCAGGGCTGCCCTCTTTCGCCGTACCTATTTGCCCTAGCCATGGAGCCGTTGGCGGCATGGGTGCGCATTGACGCGCAACTGCGAGGGTTCGAGTGGGAGCGGGGATTGTCTGACAGAATCGCACTTTACGCGGATGATGTCCTCTTTTTTCTTACAGACCTTAATAGTTCTGGCCACGCCTTCTAGAAGTCATGCAGATCTTCAGAGAATCATCAGGGCTATATATGAACCCTCGCAAGTCGCCTCTATGGGTGTTGGGGAAGCGCTCAGGAGAGGGGGACTGGGTGTCCACGCTTCAGGTAGGGGTGGGTGGCATTAAGAACTTAGGGGTGTTTATATCCGAGGTGCCTGCGGTCTCCTGGGAGCGAAATGTGGCGCCAGTCTGGGAACGGGTCCGGGCGGATATTAAGACGTGGTCCCGCATGCCATTGACCATATATGGTAGGTCAGCCATTTTTAAGGCGATGGCCCTCCCCAGACTACTATATCAACTGCAGAACCACCCTTACCCCATTCCGCCCCAATGGTTCCGACAGGTAAATTCTGTTCTGGGGCAGTTCCTCTGGGTGGTGGGCACTATACGGGTAGCATTGCGCACCTGCTTTTTAGCTACTTATTGTGGGGACTCAGATATTCTTTCTTACTACCAAGCCTCCTATCTCCTAGTGTTAAACGAGTGGTGGTATGGCGACCAGGGGGACCCGGCATATGCCTTGGAGCTCAGCCTTATGGGGTCTCATACGCTACACACTGTTCTCTATGCAGCGCGCGTACGGAAGACACTACCACCGGTCACGCAGGTTGTGTTCCAGATTTGGAGGCAGGCTCTGCGTCGCACGGGGTAGTGGAACACCCTGACAGGCGAAACCCCCCTGTAGCACAACGGGCGGCTCCCTGGGCTCGCAAAACTGCAGGGATTCCGGGGATGGGACAGCATTGGTATCTCGACACTGGGAGATGTGTTATCTTGTACGACGCTAAAGTCCTTTCAGGATCTATGTAGGGAATTTAGTATGCCTCGTTCTCAGTTTTTTAAGTATCTTCAGTTCCGCCATGCCCTCACCCCGAGTCTAGAGGGCTTGGAGTCCCTCCCCGAGTTTAGCCTTCTGGAAGCAAAGGTGTTTATGGGAGACCTAGAGACGAAAAAGATCTCTCTCATATACCAGTCACTAGTCACACATTCTGCCTAGGCCTGGGCGGTAAATTCCATTCCACTCGCGGAATTTGCAGAATTTGGGTAATTTTGCGTTCTCCGCGGAGAACGCGAAATTGGCCAAAATTCTGAGTTCCGCGATTCCGCAAAATATTTCGCTTGTTCGCGTTCTCAAATGCATGTTCGCGAGATATTTACCCCGAGCATGCAAACAGCGATTGCAAACAGTAAAAAAGCATCGCGAACAAGCAATTACGCACGTTCGTGGAATTTCTGCGTGTTTGCGGAGTTTTTTTACCGTTTCGCAGAGATTTGCGTAACGTGATTACCCAAATTCCCCCACCCCTAATTCTGCCCCTACATTGCAGCAGCTCCAGGAGACCTGGGAAAGGGATGTGTGAGAATTGGAGGAGGAGGATTGGAGGGAGGCACTTGTAGCCCCCAGTGGTGCCGCCATAGAGATGCGCCTACGGCTCATCCAATTCAAGTATCTACACAGAATGTACTTCACTAGGGAGCGGTTATGGCTGGCGAGGCTAGTTGCATCTCTGGACTGTCTCAGATGTGGCCAGGAAGTGGGGACGTTCATACACACAGTGTGGGGATGCGGCTCGCTAGATCGGTTCTGGAAGGGGGTGCTGGATTGCTTGTCTGAGGTTCTGGGGTGGGAGCTCCCCCATACACCGCAGTTGGGCTTATTGCACGTGATGGATGGGGTGGGCGGGAATGTCTACTGGTGCTGGGCCTCACTCTGGCCAAAAGAGACTTGGCTAGAGCGTGGAAGGATCCGCGAGCCCCTTCAGTGGTGGGGTGGAAGAGAGGGCTGGACTTCTCTATGGGGATGGAACAGCCGATTTTGGTAGCCCGGGGATGCCCAAGAAAACACTATAGAATTTGGAAACGTTGTGCTGACTTTAGGGGCCTGTGGCTTGAGCCGCTGGTGGACCGGGAAGATCTTCCTGAAGTGGCATGAAAGGGCCATGGCAGAGGTGACATGCATGTAGCCATTTTGATGTTTGATATGAAGGAGACGCGTGACGGACCTGGTGCGACTCGGGTGGGTGGGATCCGGGAGGGGGAAGCTGGGGGTTTGGGGGGGGGGTTGCTTAGTGTTGCTCTGTGTATGTTTGTTTATCAAAGAAAAGAAAACGGTGCTTGCATCTCATTTGATGTGGTGTATTTGTCCTGCAGATACCTCTGGTGTGCAGAGCTATGCGGAATCTGTGCAATCTTTCAATAAAGTTTGTTTTCAAAAAAGATAAATGTGATCCAAGGGTGCAAAAGACTTCTCGCACAAGACTGAAAGGCAAGCAAATTGCAGAAACTGAGCATGATGACCCCGCATATGGACAACATGCCACCCCTCACCTCTTGGCACAGGGAGCATAATGCCTTCCTCAAATCCACCAATTGCACGAGAGAAGATTGTTGTCTGGCACTGCTGACAATGCTTCACTCTATGGTTCAGTCATTAGAATTTCATTCTGAAAAACTGGAGGCCAGGTTGACCTCTTAAATACAACCTACCTGTGTTCACAGCTGAAATACACGCACAACCAATTCTCGGGTACAAGCTGACAGTAACAAGAGTATACACTCTACAACTTCTTATATAATAACAGCTAAAGCCACGCAAGAGTTGGTGAGCATTGAGTTCGACGTTCAATGCAGCCCTCCTGGAGAAGAGCACCTCACACCTTAAACATCACTTGCAGTCCAAAGGAAACAACCAACAAAACAAGAATGCAACAGGTTGTGGAAAGCAAGGAAAAAATGGATTATTAGGCAACCAGCTGCTGCTGATCACAGATCATCCAATAAAATATATCCCATCTTTGAAAAAAGAATGCAGCATCCAAGGACATATCCCAATTTTCAGGAAAAACAGACAAACTAACTCAACGGATTCAAAATGCCCGCCCCCCAACCCCCTTTCATTGAAACTTGCTCAATGCAGGAGGCACTGGTCCAGACTAAAACTAAATGTCAGCCAAGCAATGTTGTATCCATCATAAGAAACAGCTATTCACTAAATGGGCCTCTGGATATTACAACTGAAAACACGCCGCCAAGGCTCAAGGCAAGTGTTGGTAACATGGCTGAAAAGGACAACATCATACCATGTGTTAGCAAAGATAACCATAGCTTGTTAGATGTCCTGAAGGATTCTGAGACAAAAGAAGAGCTGGCTGCTATAACTGAAAATCAGCCTCTGCAGAAAAACTCAGCATTAGGGGAGATTTGCTCGAAAGGCATAAGGAACTTATTGTTTAAAGTGAAAAATCAATGCTCTATGCCACCTGTAAGATCCCCACTTTCACAAACATCATTACCAAATAGCCCTCAATGTCCGGGCAATCAACCACAAATGCTCGTGGAGACTTTCTAATTCATCCATAGCTGAATTTGGCATAATTCATCCATAGCTGAATTTGGCACAAAGGCACAACCTCTAACTCTAAAGATAATTACCAACCCAATTCTGAGCATTGCTTTAATTCAAAACTCAGTCATTGCTCATCAATCAGGAAATAAAATTCTACTCTTTCCAGAATATGTATCAACAGGTCCCGTGATATATTAAATAGGGGTAATATTCTGAAGCTACTTAGAAGCCACACACCACTAGCACGTTTAATCAGCACAGACATACTGGGGCAGATTTATGTTGCCTGACGCATCTCTGCAAATCAGCAGAGATGCGCCAGGAAAGATACGGCACGCAAGTTTATCCTTGTGCCACCCATGATGCGCCGCATTGGCGCAGGAATAAACAGATGCATGTCGTATCTAGGGCTTGAAGCAGGCACAGTGCTGAAGTTGTGTTGTGTGCGGCACGCAACTCCAGCACTTTTCCAACTTGCCCTATCTGTAACGTGGTGTGTCAAGCCTTATGCCTGCTTCAAGCAGGCGCAGGGTTTTGACGCATCAGCGTTGGTAAAGTGATTCAGTGAAATCTTGTAGATTTTACTGAGTCACTTTTCAGGGGCGTTCCTGCGACGGAACGCACCCCCCCCCTGCGTGGAAACGCCCACATGAAACCTGGCGCAGAGCCTTACACCGTGCCGCATCTCCATAGATGCGTCACGATGTAAGTATGTCGCAACGTGGCGCAGGGTTTACGCCGCCGCTGCATCACAGAAGAGACGCAACGGTGACGCAAAAGTGGCGCAAGTCCTACATAAATCTGTCCCACTGTCTTTTGCATTCCTTCCAACTAGAGATACACAATCAAAGAAACCAACCTTAATTACACGGTCCACGACTAAACAGGCAAGGCAAATGTCACAAGGTAAGGATCACTTCAGGAACTGGAGCATAAACTAACATGATATCCAACTGAAACATACCCTGTACAGTTCGGTAGTGAACCCATGACTGTGAATCATAACAGAGGTCGCTCAAGCAAGAATTTTTCAATACTTAATAATGCAATAGGCAGCAATAACCAGCTCAAAAACACAGCAATAAGCTTTCAAGATACACTAGGGAGGCAACACAGAATGTATCAAAATAGTAACAATAGATTTTATTTACACATAAGTTATCCAGTCTACAGAGTTTGTGTTCATCAGAGGTTGTTGTCTAATGGTTTGCGAGATTTTTGATGGGTGCATTCCAATTAAGATTAAATATGCTGTTGTACAGGTCAGAATTCAGGTTTTCTTTGAGAAGGGATATACCGGCTGCAGACACTATGCAGTTGTCGTTGGTTAAGTGACAATGCTGGGGGCTATATAAGAACTGGCCGAAAGTGGCCATTGAATAGTGGGGTTTTCATTGCCATCTTAAACTCTCCTTAGGTTGGAAATGTCAAGATGTGAAGAGGGATGTAATTCCATATTCTATGTGCACTGCCTAGGAAGAATTAACTCATTGTTTTAAATTTCTTCATAGCTGGGCTCTCAACAAGAGCTTCTTTACTCATTTGTTATTGGTTTCCTTCTGAGATCTGAAGTTTTCTAGTGAGTTTGCATGAAGCCGGTGCAAGATGTGTGTTTACTTGCTTTAATGAGCACCGAGTTTATAGCAATGTGCAGGGATGTGATATGATCACATTTTCTGCATCCAATGACTAGTCTAGCAACTGCATGTAACCCTACTTGATGAGAGCTTGGTGTATTTTGGCAATCCTTAATTGTAGTGAATTTCAGTAGTCAGCCTTGGCAGTACCACAGCTTAGACAGTGTGCATGAAGTAGTACTCTAGGATGAATTCTTTGATACCTTTGAGTTGCTTGAGGTGGAAATGAAGCACTGTTACTAGGTTGTGAATGTGTTGTTGTAGGTTTCAGTGTTCATCCAGATTGAAGACCATGGATTTTGCAGTGTCGACAATGTTTTGATTGCTGTTCAGGAATGACCTTTTTCTGCGCCAAATTTGCATTGGCAAGCTACCATTGATTGGTGAGATGAGTAGAAATTCAATTTTTCTGGGGTGAATGACAGACAGGGTGGTTGGGTCATGGAATGGCATAAATGGAGTTTCTTTGGGCATTGGGGTTGGTGTAGGATGGAGTAGCAGGGTACATGTCCCTGGCAGAGAGGAGGTGTTGGTTACGGCAGAGGAGTGGTGTTCTAAGAGTGTATTTGGTGTGGTTTATGGATTCTGTTCTCCATACATATCTAGAATATTGCTTGAAATCTGGGGATGAGAGTTTGTTCTTCCTGAAGAGAGGTTGTGTGGGGAAAAAGGAGTGGTGCAGGGGGGGGGGGGGATGGTTGAGATGGTATAGTGTGGGCAATCGCCAGTAGGGAAGATTCACTGAATCTGTTCAAAGGGAGTCATGAGCTGGTGTTTATATTGAATGTATGGGGTTTAAAGAGAGAGGGGTTTGCTCTGTATTGTGAGATTCTTCTTGATGTTCGGGAGTATTCAAGAATGTGAGTCAAAGAGTTTTAGGTTGGTATCACAGGCTTACATCATGGTCTTTCCAGTACTATAGATCAAGATGAACATGTTGACCTCGAGGTGTGTTGAGGCTGTGATAGTGAGTTTTTCCCTGCATAGGATTTTGGTGTTCATTAAGATATTGAAGACAATAATGAACACTTCCAGCCATAGAGTAGTATCGTGAAGGTGAATAGCAGGTCTGTTTTTAGTTTCCCATTTTGTAGAGTGGTAGTGGTTTTAGATTCGTATCACTTAGTGATGGCTGAGTATCGTGTGCAGGTAGAGGTCGTGTGCAGGCAGCTTAGTCCATTTTGGGAAAGCTTTGTTTGGGGGCATATGGTCTTTTAATCTTTTAAAAATGTTTGGATGTTTTAAATAATTCTATTTTGCTTCTTTGCACATCACAATCTCAATCTTTGCACTTACCTTAATTGCGAGTAGTTCTTACTTCCGTCTTGCACCCCGGTCCACCTCGGTCATTACCGTTTGCTGTGGAGGGTGTTGGCGGATCCATTGCTCCTTTGCCGGCTGGGTGGGTTTGCAGGTGGGTTAGCGTGTCAATGCACAAAACCTATAAAAACAGCATGTCCTGCCTGCCGCGTAGCGGACGCCCGCAGCGGGCGTGCTGCCGGTGCGCCAAAGGCAAGCCCGTCTGCGCCCGTACGCGCCAAGTCCATGCCAGGCACCAGGGATGCTGGTTCTTCTCCGCCCGGCATAAAGGTTGGGATAAGGTATTCAAGAGAGGAACTTTTGGACCTGCGCAAGGTTAAGTTTCATTGTAAACATACTTGAAACCCAGAAACCATCGCTAGAAAAGGGTCTTCCTTTTGTATGTCGTGTGACTTTGGAATCATAGGGGGAGGGGAGAAGAGTTCTGCCATTACCAAAGACATAGTTACTCCCTCGGGCACTGAGAAGATAGTTCAGGGTTTCTTTATTAACGCTAGATCACTGATTAAAAACAACTTGGCTTTTAAAGATTTTGTTCTACAACAATCACCGGACTGGGTGTTCGTAACTGAAACATGGGCCAATGATTTCTCAGGTCCTGATCTTGTTGAGGCTATCCCTTTGGGATATTACCAGTTCGGACAGGGTAGGACGACGAGGCGGGGGGATCAGGCATCTTGTTCAGGGATACTTTTACCTGTTGCTCTGAAACATTCACCTCACCACTCGACCAATACCAGGCATTATACTTTTCCATAAAAACGCACCCTACAGAAAGTTTTTGCGGTGTTCTCTGCTACCGTCAATCGGGTCCTAGGGCATCCTTTAATCAGGACTTTTGTAATCTTCTGGAGCCATACCTAGAAAGAACAAACTTTAAACTTCTTGGTGACTTTAATGTTCACTTAGATAATAACTTAAGTCACAATACACAAACCCTTTTGGAATGTATGAACTGCTGTGGCTTCTCACAACTGGTCAAATCCCCCACACATATAGCGGGCCACACTCTAGACGGGATCTTTTCTAACGATCTTCGTATTGGGGTGGGTGAGCACCTTCCACTAGCTTGGTTAGACCACTCGGCCATTCCCTTCAAACTAAGGGTTTCGGCGTTTTGGAATACTCAACCTGAAAATAGGAAAGTGGCTGATAAACTGCATTGTAACCTGATTGGCAATGAGGCCTTCACCAACCTTCTTACGGATTTCCAGCTTCCAGAACAACTAGGTGCTAACTTAGTTGCAGATGAGCTATCTAAAAAGTTATTAGCAGTTATGGACACCTTAGCACCCATAAAATGTCACTACTCAGCAAGAAAAAGACCTTCCGCACCGTGGTTCTCGGACAGACTGGGTAAGTTGAGACAGGAGTGCAGAAGGAAGGAAAGACTATGGCACAGTGATCTAGCGCTGTTGGGGAGAGAACTGCATAAACAATGCTTGAAAGCATACAAAGCAGCTATTATGGAGGAAAAGGGAAGGTATTACTTAAAAATCTCAGAGTCGCTGAAATCCTAAAAAGAGCTCTTTAACATTGTTAATTCTCTTTTCTCTCCTACGGTTACTGACCTGGTGGAGCCTTCACAGGAGCTCTGCGATAGACTCTCTATCTTCTTTTGTACTTCGATATCAGACATTTACGTCCAAGCCTTAAATCTGAATAAAGCCTTAGATGCCCAGCCTGAAATTCATCTAATGGACAGCTCCAGCAAGATGGAAACCCCCAGTTTACTTGCTTTTCATAATCTGACACCAGAAACTTTAGATCATCTATTAGAAGGAGTTAAGTCGGATTCGCCTACGGATCCCTGTCCTTTGTAGGTCCTCAAGAGTGCTAAAGCTGTGATCATACCGCATCTCACCACTGTCTTAAATCTAGCCATCTCGGAAGGTGGCAGTGGTTAGGCCACTTTTTAAAAAGCCCTCACCTGACCTGATGGAACTTACACATTTTCGTCCCATCTCCCTCTTGCTGGTTCCAGCGAAGATTTTAGAATCTCACCTGAATTCTCACCTGAGTGCCTATTTGAGGGACCACCAAATTCTTAATGGTTCTCAATATGGGTTCAGAAGCTGCCATGGCACAGAGACTGCCCTTACTGCAGTTTTTGACAACATTCAGACACATGTGGATGCAGGTCATACCACCTTACTAATTTTACTTGATCTCACCTCAACGTTTGATACCCTATCTCCATTGAGACTTGTGGAGCGTCTCAGGGAGATAGGTGTTGGGGGCTCGGCCTTGGGGCTTCTTGCTTCTTTCCTTAGCGAGCAGACCCAAACAGTAAAATTGGGAATATTGTATTCAGATCCTGCCTCCCTTGTATGCGGAGGGCCCCAGGGCTCTTCCTTGAGCCTTACATTGTTTAATATCTATGTGGCCCCGCTTGCAAGGGTGGTAAAATCTTTTGGTCTGGATGTGCTGTCGTATGCGGATGGCACGTAAATAATGGTGTCTATCTCACATAATATCAGTGACTCCGCTTGCAACTTTAAAAATTGCATGCAAGCAGTCTCGTCATGGATGGTGCAAAACTATCTGAAATTAAATGGCGAGAAGAAGGAGGTTCTGATTTTTGGGGACAAGTTGGACATTTGTTCAGGGGAGTGGTGGCCTGACTCCTTGGGCACTTGCCCAATTCCCGTCTCCCATGGGAAAAATTTGGGAGTTCTGGTTGACAACTCCCTTTTTCTGAATCTGCAGGTCTCCAGGACGGTTGCCACCTGCTTTGGGCTAATTAGGCTCATAAGGAAAATCTTGTAGTTCCTTTCATTTGCTGCACGCAAACAAGTTGTTGTTGCGCTAATACTGTCCAGATTGGACAATTGTAATGCCCTGTATTTGGGCATTAACAAAGGACAGCGGCGTCACCTGCAGCTAGTGCAGAATGCCGCTACAAGGCTGGTGATGGACTTGCCTAAACATCACTCAGTCTCGCCTTCTCCTCTCTCTCTGCACTGGCCGCAGAATTATGTTTAAAACCCTCTGCCTCACTCACTATGCCTACTATGGCCTGGGTCCAGAGGGCATTAAAGCTTTATTTCAACACTATGCTCCCACTAGGAAACTCAGGTCAGCAAGCAAACATATTGTTATCGTTCTTAGGTTCAAAAGGATGCGATGGGGCGGGTGAGCCTTTTCATTTGCTGCAGCTAAACTGTGGAATTCCCTCCCTGATGAAATTGCGGGGCAGCAATCACACACGCTCTTTCAAACGGTTTTAAAGACCTGGCTGTTCCCTTAGATGTTGGTCAGCGTGTGTCTTCACCTGCCTGCACATTGCTCTGCGGTTAGCGCCTTGATGCCCTGGGGCTAAGTTAGCGCTCTAGAAATCTTATATTCATTCATATTTGGTACTTGAATATTTAGGTGTCCAATCTGAAGAAGTTGCGAATATATTATATGAGTGTAGGCCTTCCTTTTTCAGATTGTCTAGGATAGATGTGTTGCCTTGGTATGTCTTGATAAACAAAGGGTTCAAGATGATAACACCAAAACACCATGTTATACTTACTACATATTAAAGTGATAATGTTTATCTTTATTATTTTTTTTCCTTTTTAATTAGTGAGAATATATATATATATATTTTATGTTTGTGAACAACAGCCAATCGGTTTGATAGCAGTTTTTTAAATAATATGTGTTATATGTGTTTGTTAATGTCCACTAAGGTTGTACTCAGGTCACAAAACACGATTTGATTTAGCCAATAGAAAAAGAAATCATATGTGCAGTATTTTGATATATTTTGTCTATGAATTAAGTCCCTTAGCTAGGGGATGCTTTAGCTTTTTATTGAGCGTGTCTTTTGTATAAATGTCATGTTGCTCAAACAGTGAGGATGGCTTACCTCAGTTCTCCTGAAATCTGGATCCTCTGATATTTCTGGATCTAATGGGCACTATGCTAGCAACATTACCTACCAACCGATTCGAGCTGTACAAGAGTTAAGGTAAAGTACTATGCATGCAGTTATTCTACATGTTCATAACATGCAGGAAATAATCATTTTGGGCATATTCCTACTTTGTAATCTAGGAAGGAAGATCTTGCAGTTTTACACGTCAAGCATCCCATTGCACGCTTTTCATGCATTTCTCTAAGACAAGAGTCTCTTCACTACCCAAAGATGGCTCAGTGCCAGTGCAATGTCAATTCTTTTATTACTGCACATTTTGGAGATTGGCAGTTTACTAGTATTTACCATGCTATGAAAATCCAAGCGGTTTCTCAGAGATGGTTTCGAATTTACTGATGTTTACAATGATGTACTTTAGTGTAGTACCATTTGATTATCTCCACTTACATCTGTCCACCAAATCCTACAACTCTTTAAAGAACTCAAGTTTTTACATATTATTTATGTAATTTTGATAAAAAATTCTAATAAAAGTTTAACGTTCATGAACAATACAGTGATATTAACTTTCTTTAGTAGCAGAAAAACATTTTTAATTTAAAAAAATGTTGCATACATTTAAACCATTTGACTGCCATATAGAGGTTCTTTAAAAAGGGTTTGTTAGATAGAGGACCATAATACAGAAGAATTTAAAACCTCAAAAAAATGCTGCCTTACTAAGAATATAGGGCTTCCAGCTTGATGTTTACAAACAATGAAGCATCATTTCACACTAATGTTTTTAAGAGTTCCCACTCTGCCAAGATATAAATCAGGCCCTTAGAATTTACCAAAGTGTGAGTGAATTTTTATCTTCTGTTGTGCTTTGTCATCTCTAAACAAATATTCACCATTTCTTGATTCAGTGTTCCATTTCTGGTAAAGGTGCAGACAGCAGTTTTTAACCATTCTGACAGGTCTATTTCTATATGTGCTGAGTTCATCGCCCCAACTGCGGAGTCTCAGCACTCGTAAACTTACTTTTAAAATGCAATTTTGTGGGGGGGCGTGGCTTCGACGCCGACGCAACATGGCGGACCCTTCTTGAGCTCCGCTTGTTGGCGGGACTCATACCTTCTTGTGAGCCGTCTTCCTGATATCTTCGTCCCTCGTAACATCAGGCATTTGTGTCGGAAGATGCCGTAAGCGCCTGGTTTCTTTCCTGAGTGCTCCTTTGCCCTGGCTCTTCCACTGGAAGCTCCGTTCCTTCTCCCTCATCACAACGAGGGCGGCCGCTATTTTGGGCTGTCGTGCTCGCGTTTTAGTCAGCCGGTAATCTTTTTTCCCTTTGTTATTGCTCCGCTGAGGCCCTTTTCACCGGCAGCGTGTTTGCATACATGTTTCATCAAGCTGCTCATGCCTTTAAGTGAATTTTACTCTTCTTTCTGATTTACGGCGTGGGAAATGGACTTACGTATATATATATACAGCCTTCTATCTCCTCCTCTAACTCTATGTTATATTCTATGACTGCATGATATTCAATTTCCTCAACTATATGGCTTACTGTAGTTTTTTCTACTCCTCAATTTACTTGCAGATGTCATTGGATGCTATCTTGAATGTGCGCATACTTTTACTGGGAATTGTCCTTCTTTGTGACCCCTTCAAGGAATTTTGTTTCTCAACATTCTCCCGGTACTCCTCCAGTTGAAGTAAGTCTTTGAATGTCTACGGTTTTCGGACCACCTGGTTTTGTGTGACGATTTGGGATGCACTGTTTCATGTTTTACTCCAAATAGCCTTACTTTTTGACGTGTGTTCCTCTATTGGGGATGTGGGCGGCCGTCATTATTGGCAGCTGAGCTCACATTTCCTTATTTTATTTTTACAACAGGCTGTCGATTTGCTACATTTGTGCTTGTGTACTTCTTTTATATCATCAGCTGGGACCACCTCTTTCATCTGTGTTTTTTCCTGAGGAGTGAATTCTGCGCACGTTTTTGGATCACCTGGTTTTGTGCAACGACTTGGGCTGCACTGTTTCCAGTTTTACTTCAGATAGCCTTACTTTTTGTTGTCTGTTCTTCTATTGGGGATGTGGGCGGCCGCCATTATTGGCCGCTGAGCTCACGTTTCCGTATTTTAATTCTACAACATGCTGTAGTATTACTATCTTTGTGCTTGAGTTCTCCTTTGCTATCATCAGCTGGGACCCACTCTCTCATCAGTGTTTTTTTCTTGAGGAATAAATTCTGCGCTCATTCCGAGATATATTATTCTCATTACTACAATGGCTAACGACTCACATTCTGCTTGGTCCTCTATCACGGGCATGAAACAAAAGAGGCACAAAAATGATCCACCGTCTCCTATTCATTCTTCACAAAATCCCGTTCTGGATCTTCAACCCTTCATGAAAGCAACAAATGAAAAATTGAAACAAATAAAAGATAGATGGATTGTTATGGAAGGCAAAGTATTGGATCTGGAACAACGTGTCAGCGACTTACAGGATATCTCTACTAAGATTCCAACACTTGAACAGGAAATTCATAAACTGAAAATCCACACTGAGGACTTAGAAAATCGTAATCGTCAAAATAACCTACACCTATATGGTCTTCCAGAAAATGTTGAAGGTTCCAATATGGTCTTGTTTCTTCAGAAATTTCTCCCTGAGCTTCTCAATCTTCCATCTTCAGAATCTCCCCTCAACATACAAAGAGCTCACCGTTTGGGTCGCCTCACTTCCAATCCTGCTAAACCACGGCTGTTAAACTCAAACGTCATCTCATTTGGTCTGGACACAACATCTTTATTTCCCAAGACATCTCTAATGCAACTAATGCACGCCGGAAAGAGTTCCTTGCTCTACGCCCCAAAATGAGACATCTCAATATTCAAGATGGCATTCTTCATCCATGCCTCTGCAAGATCACTCATGATGGGCGTTCACGATCTTTTGATGATCCTGGAAAACTTAAACTCTTCCTTCAGTCCTTTTCTTCCAACGGAATGGACACTAACGTCTGATTTTCTTTTTTTTTTATCTCCTTGTCTATCTCTAATTGACTTATCTGGAATACATCTCTAAACTAATTTGTTTTACTCTTCTGCACTATAGTTAGTGTTTATTATATTCGATTTTGTTCCTTTCTTTTTCCTTTTTCTTGTTTTTATTCTCTATACTATGTCCCTCATTATAGTTCTTATTTTCTATATCTTTTATATGTCTTTATGAGGTCCGCCTTGCCTCGCGTCACTACGCTCCCTCTTCATTGTTTTCTTCTTTTCTTACGGATCTGGCTGTTCTGCTATCTGCTTTGATCTGTTTGTTCGTTCTTCTTTTCTTACTCTATCTAAGCATGGGCGTAAAATCCGTTCCGCTCGCGGATTTTTCGGATTTTCGGTAAATCCGCAATCCGCGAACTCTCACGGATGTAGCGAAAATACGCAAATCCGCGCGCTGCGGATTTTTTGCTTGTGTTCGCACTGCTCGCGGTCCGCGGCGCGGGCAGCAACAATCTCGCACTCGCGAAATTACAAAAATTACAATTGGGGAGGGGTGAAGGAAGTGGCCCTGTCTCCAACTTCCTGTTCCTGTCCAGCAAGCTCCTCCCATTGCTTAGTCCATTTCCTGGCCACTTTGAATTCGATCTTGACTGGGAAGGATTACTTTTTGTGGATGCTGCTGGAGATTTGGTTTTGAGGCCTTTTGGATTACTTTTGGATTCGAAATTTGATTTCACAAGTAAGTTGATAAGTTGATGTTGTTTGTTTGTGGTGATTTTTGTGTGTGTTTTTCGACTTTTTGGGGTGGGGTTGGGGGCTGGCTATGTTGGTGGGAGGCCATTTTGAGGCATGGTCCTGCAGGTCCTGGCCATGTGGATGGGGTCAAGTGGCCATTTTGAAGTCAGGCAGTGTGCTTTGTGCCCTAGGCCCACCCAGTCTGCTCTGATTTCTTTCATTATGCCCAGGGGGCCTAGAACTCCCGCGGAGTACCCAAAAATTGGATTTTTAAAAAAAGTTTTTGCCTGTGTTCGCACTGCTCGCGTCCCACGCAGCAACAATCTCGCACTCGCGAAATTGTAAAAATTACAATTCTGCACATGAATTGAAAACTACCAGGCTTAGTTATGGGTGCATGCATGATACAACTGTTTTATTGAATTTTAACATGATTCTGGCCAGGGCATGGATGGCATTGGATTGTGGAGATTTTTGTGTGTTTTACGACTTTTTGGGGTGGTGTTGGGGGCTTGCTATGTGGGTGGGGGTCATTTTATTGCCTGGTCCCGTGTGGGTGGGGGTCTAGGGGCCATTTTTAAGCCAGTTTGTGTGCTTTGTGCCATAGGCCTGCACCCAGTGTGCTGTGATTTTATCATGCCCAAGGGGCCCAGAATCGGTCTGTTCGCGCATTTTGCTGGTTTTTGGCCACGTTCGCGTCGTGAAGCAACAATCTCGCACTCGCGAAATTGCAAAAATTGCAATTCTGCACCAGAAAACCACCAGCAGGCAGCATAAACCTTCTGAAACTTGATGGATGGCATTGGATTGTGGTGATTTGATTGGTGTTGTGTTTTTTGATTTTTTGGAGTAGGGGTTGGGGGCTGGCTATGTTGGTGGGGGCCATTTTGAGGCATGGTCCTGGCCATGTGGATGGGGGTCAAGCGGCCATTTTGAAGGCAGGCAGTGAGCTTTGTGCCATAGGCCTGCACCCATTTTGCCTTGCTTTCACCCATTGTGCCCAGGGGGAGTCAGTGGTACATGAAACTATAACCCTCTCTGTGTGTGCTCTCTTGGATCAATGTTAAATTCCTGTTTCCCAAAAATTTAGCAATTCTTAATTTTGAAATTTCCATATTGTGTGGTGTGCACGTGTGTATTCATAAATGCCTACTTGCAAACTATTTATTGAAGCGCTACATATGCAACATATATTTACTGATGTTCCTCTGTCTTCGTTTGCTTTTAGGTGCACAAAGTCAATAACTCCGCATCATCGTTGAGCATCAGTGCCAGGAAGAAGTCCTGCTGCGGCCTGCTGTTCCGACATCTGAAGAAGATGGCTCCAAAAAGAGGTGCCCGTAGCTCCTCTTGCAAGAAAGATGTCTCTACTAAGGAGAAGAAGAAGCAAGTGGCACCACTTACCAAGGAGACTGGTGGCTCGACCACTAAATTTTTGTGGAAAAAACAAAGGCCCACCATGAGTGCTGCACAGGTAGCCTGTTTAGTGGTTCAATCACCAACGACCAGTGATGTTGGCTCATCGCAAGAAAGTAGCAGCACACCATCAACACAGGTTGTAACTCATCTCACAAGTACTATTCAACAACCAAAGCCGCAACAACAACTGCATGGGCTACTAGTACAAGCACAAGTACATGCGCAAGGAGCTGGCCGAGAAGGAGCTGTCCGAGAAGGAGCTGTCCGAGAAGGAGCTGTCCGAGAAGGAGCTGGCCGAGAAGGAGAAGGCCGAGAAGGAGCTGGCCGAGAAGGAGAAGGCCGAGAAGGAGAAGGCCGAGAAGGAGAAGGCCGAGAAGGAGAAGGCCGAGAAGGAGAGGTCCATGAAGAGTTGCAAGTAGAGGTCAGTGAAGAGGCCCATGTAGCGGCGCATGGAGCGGTGCAAGTGCCCACAATGGTTGTTCTTCCAGAAGTAGGGGCACAGGAGGAAATTGACTTTGGAGCCGGGGTATCATGTCAGGAAGACGAATGCACTCCTCCTGATGATTAATTTTCTCCCAGCTCCCCAGCAAGGAAAAGATCAAGGAGTGTGTGTAGAAGTTCCTCTTCAAGCCCCGCTCCATCAGATGATCTGGATCTAGATTGGCAACCATCTCCGACGTCTGAGAGGGAGGCACACCATGAGCTGCGAAAGGTATCAAATGTTAAAAGGAAGGGCCCCGGAAAGCTCATACTTATGGATCCGAACGTCGGACTTGATGAAGTGGTGCATTCTGATGTTGTTGAACAGGATGACAGCAATGACCTAGTCATCACACACGTCATTCCAGCCACACTGGCCATGCAGCAGACAGACATTTATACCCTATCCCGACGTCATGCTGAGCGTGACCCTGGCGACGTGGCACTGGTAGCACCACCAACGCAGTCAAGTAGTACAACAAGTTCAACAAAACCTACAGCTCCCATATTTTCTCCCCAGAGGGGGACTCCATCCTGCTCGACTCCCTCAAGTAGGGTTGCTGCAATAATTGCACAACCCAGTAGATGTCTGCAAGGCTCATCCACCACTGCTTCATCTGGCATTGGCAGTATCATCTCGTGCGGCAAAACCAGAAGTTTCCAGTCCCCAGTTTGGAACTTTTTTTAGTGTCCATGCAAAGTATGATAACATAGCCGTTTGTTGCATTTGTAAGACTAGAGTTAGCCGTGGTAAGACTGGTACCAACTATGGAACCGGAGGCCAGATAGGTCATCTTAAAAGAAGGCACGCTGTCGAATGGTTTGCGCACCTAGCAAACATCAAGGGAAAGCAATCCCAAAGGGCAAGTGGCCAAAATATACCCACACTAGGTGTTTCATCTGAAGATGACGGGGAGGTAGAAGAAGCGTCAGACATTTGTCCGGTTGCACCCAGTACCCCTGGCAGCACCACACCCTCCGGAACACATAGGAGGCACACTGAGAGTCTGACAGACACACCAATGCGGAAAATGTCAACACTGAGCAGAAGTGGGTCGAAGAAGGCATCAGCATCATCCAGTAAATTTGTCCAGCGCACCATTACAAACATGTTCTCCTCAGATGCGCAATTTCAATGCAACCACCCAATTGTACGCCTGTATAACACTAAGCTGGCTAAAATGCTAGCGGTGGACCTTCTCCCTTTTTCGTTTGTCGAAGGTGTGGGTTTTCTTGAACTCGTGGCAACACTGGCCCCTAAATGGAAGGTTCCTAGCCGGTTCTATTTTGCCAGGGTTGCTGTTCCAGCACTACATAAAGAGGTGCTTGAGTTGGTTGGGGCAGCTTTGCAGAAGAGTGCTGTTCACACTATACACCTGACAACAGACATGTGGACCAGTTACCAAGCCCTTGATTACATGTGCATCACTGCACACTGGGTCTCTTTTTCAGGGGTTGCAAAACAGATAAATGCAGGTGGTGACTTGGTCGAGATTTTTAAGGGTGCTCGTAAACATGCAACATTAGCCATGTTTGGCATGGAGAAAACTCATACTGCAGCCAACATTTTGGATGACTTTAACAAAAAGGTCTCGCAATGGCTGCCCCCAAGAAATTGCAAGGTTGGTTATGTTTCTACTGATAATGGCAGCAATGTAGTTAAGGCCATGGAGAACGGTTACTATTTCAGAGTTAATGTATTTTAATATTGTGGGTTCTTTTGTTGTATTTTCTTTATGTAATTTTTTCTTATGGTGTGTTCTTTTTTGTAGTTATGTCCTCGAAGTGTATCTACTCCACGTGTGCTCTACCCCCGCCCCTCCATTATGTGTAACTTTGACACGTGGAACGTCCGGGGTCTTGGGAATCCAGTCAAAAGGCAAAAGGTATTGTCTCACTTATCTAAACTCAATTCTCAGATTTCTTTTCTTCAAGAAACCCATTGTACTGATATGGAGTCGTTAAAATTGAAAAGACAATGGGTGGTTCAAGTTGTCTTCTCTCCTGCATCCAACAAAAAGGGGGGCGTCGCTATACTCTTTCATAAAGCTTTATCAGTACAAATTTTATCTACTCAAAATGATGATAGTGGACGATGGGTAATGGCTAAGATTGTGGTGCAAAACAAAACGTTAGTTTTGTTGAATATCTATGATCCTCTTAAACCAGATCCCAATTTTTAGAATGATACTAAAATTCTTCTTTCCTCAATTGATTGCCCTAATATTATTGTCGCTGTTGACTTTAACCAATGGTTAGACCCTTTTCCCGATAGATTGTCCAAATGTAAATTTCAACCTGATAAATCTTTTCGGTCGCCCATTGCCTCTCGTCCATTGTATGATGTTCGGAAAACTTGTAATCCTGATTTACTTGAATTCACTTTTTTTCCATTATGCATCATACTCGTTCTAGGATTGATTACATTTTGGTTAGTAAATCCCTCCTCCCTTCTATTCAAAAATCTGAAATTGGATCCATTTTTATATCTGACCATGCCCCTGTTTATGCTGTTTTAACCTTTCACTTACTTTCTCTAAATTTAGCCGTTGGAAACTTAACACTTTTTTATTATCTGACGCGGTTTTTATCAAAGAAGTAACCACTTTTATTAATGAATTCTTTAGTTTCAATAACCCACAAGATACTTCTGTCCCTAATATTTGGGATGCTTTTAAAGCTGCTTTCCGTGCCTTCACCATTTCTCATGTATCAAAAAAGAAGAAGGCTTCAAGAAAAAAATATGAGGATCAACTACAAAAAATTAAGGAATTAGAGCATAAGTATTTTACCTCTCGCTCCTCTAATGCCCTTCATGATTTAATTGCAGCAGAAACTGAACTTAATAAATTTGCAACGGTTGAAGCATGTAACATTCTGCTGAAAATTAAATCTAAATATCATGGAGGTCAGAATAAAGCGGGCAAGATGTTTGCTAATTACTTAAAGGTTAGGTCTGAACGTAAGAATATTGGCCCTATTCTTAATGAATCTACTAAAAAACTAGTCTCATCAGATGAAGACATTGCCGAAGTCTTTCATGAATATTATCAATCTCTTTACTCTGATGATACATTTCCCACCACTCAAAATGTAAGCACCTTTTTTTTAGGTCTCCCTCCCCACCATCTCTTCCTGATGAATTTGACCCATTAGAGAAAGATATTTCTACAGGAAGTAAATAATGCTATCCAATCTCTGAAAAAATCAAAGGCACCAGGCCCTGATGGGTTACCTGTAGAGTTTTACTGTACATTCAACTCAATTTTTGCCCCCAAACTCCTACAACTTTTTAACTCCTTTATTGCTGACGCTAGAGCTTCTGGGTCTTTTATGAATGCCTTAATTGTTATAATACCTGAACCTAATAAGGACCACTTTTACTGTAAAAATTACCGTCCTATATTGTTAATTAATTATGACTGCAAAATTTTTGCCAAGATTCTCGTGTCCCGACTTGACAGCATCATTCCTTTTTTGATCAAAACTGATCAAGTTGGATTTGTGAAAGGTAGATTAGCATCTGATAATGCTCGGATGTTTACTAATATCATTTCATATGGCAAAAAAATATAAGTTTCCCCTTGCAGCCCTATCTTTAGATGCTGAAAAGGCATTTGATCGTATTAATTGGCAATTCATGTTTCAAACTCTCCAATGGTTTGGTTTTGGACCCTCTTTTATTTCTTATATCAGACTTTTGTACTCTTGTCCTCGAGCCAGTATTTTTGTTAATAATCATTTCTCCACATTTTTTTCTCTATCCAGAGGCACAAGGCAGGGTTGCCCTCTTTCTCCTTTATTATTTATCCTATGCCTTGAACCATTTTTAGAACGTATTCGTACTAACTCTCAGATTACTGGCTTCACACTTAATTCCGTAGAAACTAAAATATCTGCTTATGCAGATGATATTCTGATTTATATGTCTAACCCTGTTGAATCCCTTCAACATTTTATGAATGAAGTTCAACTATATTCCTCTATTTCTGGTTCTAAACTCAATCTATCAAAAACAGAAGTTCTACCCTTGATGATGATGATGATGAAATTACACTTGTATAGCGCTATCTACCCGGAGGCCTCGTAGCGCTTATGACTGAAAACTTACTTAGCGCGGGCTCAGGGCAGATCAGCAGGCTTTAGCATACAAGTGAGTTTTCAGGGCTTTCCTGAAGGAGAGATGATTAATAGTTCCCCGGAGGGGTAAAGGGAGGGTGTTCCAGAGCTTGGCCGCCGTATATGAGAAGGAGCGGCCTCCCCAACGGGTTTTCCTAACTCTGATGGAAGAAGCCAGCTGGAGGGTACAGGAACGAAGGGAGCGGGACGGGACATAAGGAGTGACCAAGGACTGTAAGATTGCAGGGCCAGTGCGATGAAAGGCTTTGTGTAAAATACACATAGCCTTGAATTGTACTCTAGCCGCGATAGGGAGCCAGTGAAGCTCCCTTAAGGCATTCCTTGCTGACTGCCAGCGAGGAAGATTGTAGAGTAGGCGCGCCGCACTGTTTTGGGTGACTTGGAGCTTCTGGATGACAAAGGAAGGGGCTCCCATAAAGAGGACGTTCCCGTAGTCCAGGCGAGATAGTATAAGGGCCTGGACCAGGATCCTCCTAGCCTGGAATGGAAGCAGGGGGAGCACCTTCCGCAACATCCTCATCAGCCCAAAACAGGTAGCCGCAGTCTTAGTAGCTTGGACCGAGAAGTTCAAGACTGTATCAAACCAAATCCCCAGGCTTTTTATTTGGAGCTTGGGAACAGGGGGCAGGCCCAAACATGGTGGCCAGATGGATGCAAAGACAGAGGGTGAAGAGTTACCCAATAAGATGACATCTGTCTTCTCCCCGTTGAGTTTTAAACAGGAAGATTGCATCCACCTGGCAACAGCCTCCAGACAGGGGCCTAAGGTGTGGGACGATCCCTCCGCGTGGTCTAAGGAGACTACCAGTTGGGTATCGTCCGCGTAGGTGACAATACGCACACCGAAGGGCTGGACTATCCTGTCTAGGGGTTCCATGTAGGCATTAAACAGAGTGGGGCTCAGGGAGGAGCCCTGAGGAACCCCACACCTGAGTGGATGTTTAGGGGACACTGCCTCGCCCTCAAAGACCTGGAAGAACCGGTCAGCCAGGAAGGATGTCAGCCATTCCAGGGCCGCGCCCGACACGCCCATGTCCGCCAGTCGTTGCAACAGCGTGACATGGTTGACCGTGTTGAACGCGGCGCTAAGGTCCAATAGGATAATGGCGACTTTTCCACCCCGGTCCAACACTGCTCTTGCTTCTTCCGTTACCGCTAGGAGAGCGTATTCAGTCCCATGTAAAGGACGAAACCCTGTCTGAGAGGCGCGCAGTAGACTATTTGACTCCAAATAGTTCGTCAAGATGTTATTTACATGCCTCTCAAGCAGTTTGCTCAGCCAAGGGAGCAAGGAAATAGGACGATAATTCGCCAAGTTGTTCTGGTCAAGATTGGGCTTCTTCACCAAAGCCCTCACCATCGCGCACTTCCATGAAGGGGGAACGGATTTAGAGGAGATGGAAGTGTTGAGAACGTCCAATATGACCGGGCGAATCACGTCCATAGCCAAAATGAGGGTCTGAGGGGGTGCTGGATCGTTAGCAGAACCGGAGGTGATTTTGGAGATAAGTTTATCTAAGACCGGAGTATCCAAGAGTGGAATTATATCAAGCCTACAGGAGACCGAGGCATCAGAAGCTGTAGAAGTGGGGCGTTCCAAATCCTTGTTGACCTCCCTAAACGAGGAATATATAGTCTGAATTTTTTGAGAAAAAAAATTGGCCAAATTATTGCAACGGTTTTGGGCGCCATCAGCAGAAGGGCATTCCACAGGGGGTGAGATAAGGGATTTAACAATTTTTAAAATTTCCCTTGGGGCGTTGGCGGCTGCATTGATTTTGCTACCATAAAAGGAAGCTTGTGCCGCCTTTATCTCTTGTTTGTAGAGCCTGATAGTGGCTCTATATTCATCCTTCCTAAGTTGGGAGTAGTCCTGTCTCCAGGCTCTCTCATATTTACGACAGGCTAATTTCATAGTCTTAAGAGTGGGTGTAAACCATGGGGCAGCTTTAGGTCTTTTCGTAAGGTTATTAGTTTGTTCGGGGAGGACTATGTCAAGTGAAGAAGAGATCCAACCATCGAAGTTGTTGGCTGCTGTATTGGCATTTAATGCCTTTCTAGCTGGATCTCTAACCAAGGCAGCTTCCCATGCAGGGAGGGGGAGAGAGGACCATTTCCTACCTTGATGTTTAGCAAGGCAGTGGGAGGAGGGGAGGGGGTTTATACGCCAAATAAAGGGTATCAAAAAATGGTCGGTCCAAGGTAATGGAATAGAGGGCTCAACCGTAATATCATTAATATTGCTAAAAATGTGGTCAAGGAGATGACCTCTATTGTGCGTTACATGAAAGCCCTTTTGATGAAGGTCCAGCGCTTGAAGGTTGGAGCATTCCAAATTCTATCTGCTATCAATTCATGTTTAATGATACTAATTTTGCTTGGTGTCTCTCCAAAATTAAATACCATGGCATCTGGTTTTCATCAACCTTAAATGATACCATTAAATTCACATTTAATACATTAATAAATAAGCTCCAATCACTCCTCCTTAAATGGTCTCCCCTGCATCTTTCCTGGTGGGGTAGATTGGACACTATCAAAATGATGATTGTTCCTCACGTGCTGTACACAATGTCGATGCTACCTATATCTCTAATGTATATTTTTCTCGAAAAAACTCCATGGGGTCGATTCCGATCCGGTAAAATCCCCGTCCGTACGAATCGTATCCGGAGCCGTTTCCGTACGACTCGTACAGATGCCGTACGACCGGACGATTCCGATCCCGATCGGCCGACCCGGACGCGATTCGTACGGTACACGTCAATTTGTACGGAAAAGCGCACGATCACCTACACACCGTACGGCGCGTACCCCCCATGATCGCAGGGGTACGCGCCGTACCCCTGTGGTCATGCGGGGTGCATGCCGTACACCCAGCGTACATGGAATACGTGCCGTACACCCACTGTACATGGGGTACGGTGCGTACCCCATGTACGCTGGGTGTACGGCACGTACCCCGCATGACCACAGGGGTACGGCGCATACCCCTGCGATCATGGGGGGTACGTGCCGTACCCGGGGGGGGTCCTTCCGTACCTGTTTCGGCGCGAACTCTGCGTTTACGGCTGTTTTCGGCTCCTGTAGGAAAAGGGTCGTACGGCGCGTACCCGACACGGATCGTACTTGCTGGGTCGTAAAAACGTGCCGCGATGTCGCGTACTGCGGGTTCCGAGTGAGATTCGTACGGAGATTTGAGTCGTACGGAGTCCTGTACGACTCGTACGGAGTTCGGCACCTAGTACGGATCGTACTTCATCGTACGTACGGGACGTCTACAGATACGATTCGTACGGGGAAAAAACTCTCCGTACGACCATTCGGAGCGCATTTTACCGGATCGGAATCGACACCCATGTGTATAAAATTCTTTTACAACAATAAACACCCACGTATTGCTTTAAACAAACTTATTCGACCCAAAGATGAAGGTGGGATTTGTTTCCCTAACTTTAAAGCCTATCACAAAGCTTTTTTAATTTACAATCTTTTTCATTAGTTTATGATTTTCTGGATGTTCCTGTCCCCAGATGGTTCCTTTTAGAACGTTCCTTATTAAAAGATTTTTCTTTTCAACATGTTATTTTTATGTCAAATTGCACCTTTTTGTCTAAAAACCCTGTTTTGAAATACTCCAAAACTTTACTCTACAATGTATTTTCTAAGGATTTTACTCCACTTCAATGTTTTGTATCCTGTACTGTATGGTATAATACATTTCTTAAATATAAAGGCAAATCCCTTTACTACAAATATTGGAAGGAAAAGGATATCACTTTTGTTTATCAATTTCTCCATAATTATTCTATTGTCCCTTTTCATGAATTGCAATCACGGTATCAGTTGCCTGACTCCCTTCTCAATTAATACAATATCATTGCTAATGCCATACAATCTCATCTAACTACTTTTTCCCTTCCATCTGACACACCATCATTGTCCCCTTCTACTCCTCTATATCTTTTATTTTCCACCCACAGACCTAAAGCCGCTCTTGTATATAAGTCATTGTTATCAAATGTTACTGATCGATCTCAGTCCCATATTGAGATTGCCTGGGAAACTGATTTGTCCGTTTCTCTTCCTGTTATAACCTGGAATGAACTGTGGTCCAAGTTATTCAAAGTTTCTGCTGCTGCTCGTGTAACTCAATCATTGTATTTTATTTATCATAGAGCTATTATTACTCCTGTTAGCATCTGTAAGTTTTCACCAACCTCCTCTCCATTATGCTGGTCATGTTCTAATGAAATGGGCACGTTAAAACATCTACTTTATGAGTGTTCTTCTGTTTTATCCTTTTGGAATTCAGTTTGGAATATGTGCATGTCAATATTTAACTTCAATGCTACTTTGTCACTATTGCATGTATTTTTAGGATCCTTATCTCCTGATGTGGATATTGTATCTTCTGTTTCTGGATTATTTGATCTTTTTATTGCTTTAGCTTTCAAGGTGATTTTATCATCCTGGAAAGATAATTCCAAATTATCGTTACTTACTTGGTGGAATTTTATTTATGATGAACACAGGATTGCTACTGTTTCCTCTTCTTCTGTTTCTCACAAAATCAAATCCGATCTTCTCTGGCTTCATTCTACTACTTACCTCTCTTCTCACTCCCCTATACATTAAGGTGTCGATTCCGATCCGGTAAAATGCGCTCCGAATGGTCGTACGGAGAGTTTTTTCCCCGTACGAATCGTATCTGTAGACGTCCCGTACGTACGATGAAGTACGATCCGTACTAGGTGCCGAACTCCGTACGAGTCGTACAGGACTCCGTACGACTCAAATCTCCGTACGAATCTCACTCGGAACCCGCAGTACGCGACATCGCGGCACGTTTTTACGACCCAGCAAGTACGATCCGTGTCGGGTACGCGCCGTACGACCCTTTTCCTACGGGAGCCGAAAACAGTCGTAAACGCAGAGTTTGCGCCGAAACAGGTACGGAAGGACCCCCCCCGGGTACGGCACGTACCCCCCATGATCGCAGGGGTACGCGCCGTACCCCTGTGGTCATGCGGGGTACGTGCCGTACACCCAGCGTACATGGGGTACGCACCGTACCCCATGTACAGTGGGTGTACGGCACGTACCCCATGTACGCTGGGTGTACGGCACGTACCCCGCATGACCACAGGGGTACGGTGCGTACCCCTGCGATCATGGGGGGTACGCGCCGTACGTTGTGTAGGTGATCGTGCGCTTTTCCGTACGAATCGACGTGTACCGTACGAATCGCGTCCGGGTCGGCCGATCGGGATCGGAATCGTACGGTCGTACGGCATCTGTACGAGTCGTACGGAAACGGCTCCGGATACGATTCGTACGGACGGGGATTTTACCGGATCGGAATCGACCCCTAATTCTTTTTCTTTCTTTTTCTATAATATACTCCTATGTCATTTTGGTTCGTTCTTTCCTTTCTTTCTTTCCTCCCCTTTCCTTTCCTTCCTCTCTTTCTCTTTCTCTTTCCTGCTATCCTGTCTCATTTATATCTTTTAACCACAATATTACTATTTTGCCATATGTTATTTGCCTGATTGTTTATTCTAATTATGTTAAATATGTTTTATTATGGCCTTTACCCCTCTTTAATTCCCATTTATTTCCATTTTGTCTGTTATCTTCTGTATTTGCAAAATCTTAATAAAAATTTCTTAAACAAAAAAAAAAAGCAATTTTGTGAATAATGAAAAAACTTAAACTTAAACGAACCTGTAAGTTTACTTTTGCGAACCAAATCCGGCCATTTGTATTTTGCATATTTTTAAAGTGTAATGTGAACGGTATTTCAGTGAATGTTTTTTGTCCCGGGTCTCCCTAAGTGGAGAATTAAAAGTATTTTCAATTTAATGGCATGTTACTTTTTCTAATGAAAATACAAAATTTAAGTTGTTGAAATCATTGCTGCCTAGTCATAGCAGTGAGCATTGCCAACTATTCTGTGGTGGCATTGTATTAGTTTATGCGTGCCTTGCACAAAGACAAAGTGTATATGGTTGCATTTCACACCATGCACAAAAGTGTACGGTCAACTGGCAGAATACATTGCTTTCAATGTATGCGGCGAAGTATTAAGGTCTTGTAACATTTATGTATCACCATTATGATATAACACATGCAATCACAGCATTAGGAGTTTAGGACTGTATACCAAGTAGTGAGTATCAACGTTTGCAAGGTAGTTTCAGAAATATAAAATCTTGTGGAGGCAGTCTTGTTTTGACCAGCCACACAATACTGTGGAAGAAGAGGATGTACCAGAACTTCCCCTTGTCTTTCAGTTTCTGTGGGTGAATCTTGGCAGAGTCTTCATTTGTAACCACCAATAGCTGTGCAGCTGACTTGATTGTCACTGTATCTGTGGTCTGCCACATGCCTGCTTGTGTGATAAATATGACGATGAGTGGGAAAATATTATCTTCAACCATCATTTCTTATAACTCATGAGTAGTGACAATGGATGCAGGAGACATTTTCAATATCTGTCTTTACAGTATAGATTCGACCTGAAACCACAGATTTCTGAAGTCCCTCAAAACCATCAAATTGACTTAAAAATATGTGTTTTTCTACATGTCCATTGTGAATCAGATTTTTTGATTGCTCTGGAACAACGGAAAGAGCGGGCAGCCAAGTGCAATATGAAACACAATAATTTGTTCTGTTTTCAGGGAACGTATGTTTATAGTCGGCGAAGACTTTAGCCACAGGACTTCAGTCTGTGGGTGTCTTGAGTCACTTGTGTGTCCCTCCTATGGCCCTCTGTGTGTAATATTACCATTGACGTGTGTGGTCGCGCTCTGCTTAGCGGGTTGCTCTCTTCCTCTGCCGTGTTACGGCGAACAACAGCAGCGGCTTCCTCTGGGATTTGATATCCGAAATGCCCCCTGCAAAGGTTGCCAAGCTGCAGAAACCCCGTATTGAGCTAAGGGCAATGTCTAAAAAAACTTCAGTAAAGCCTGGCCCCTGTCCTGCAGTATTGGAAGCAGAAGGCACCTGGCCCGGTTTCTTTAGAAAAAAACGCACCTCTATGAAGGAGCTGGGGAGGACTCTAAGCAGTAAATTCTCACTGGCGCCAGATCAGCCAGACCTGATGTCTCCGCTTTGCCTGGGCCAACAATCACAGGAATTTGAAGCAAGTAATCTATCACGGGTGGAAAACTCACTAGAGGAGGCAAGGTTACACCTACACAGCTTGAGGTGAGCCAATCTCTAATTCCCCTCAAAACAGTGGAAGAAGTGGGGGCACAAATTCCAGTAGGACTGGAATGGGGTGAGGAGGGGTCACTACTTACACAGAATGGAGGTGAATTACTCATGACAGGCAGAGAGGAGCTATCTCAAATCCCCGGGTCTTCTGTTATGCAGGAGGGGCTAGGAGGAGGAAGAGGCAAAAATCGGGGGCTGGAAACGGAAGGCAGAGATAAATTCTTCTCCTATCAGATATTTCAGACTGGTCAGACTCTTACACTCAGGATCAAGTATCTGACTCTAGCAATTCAGAGTCAAATGATTGCCAAGGGGGAACTTCGGCTGACACTGATAATGCCACAGTTAAGATGGGCAGTAAACCTCGCATCAAAGGGGGAAAAAGAGGACCAGAAAAATCAGGGTCTCCTCTGGGATTATTCGATTTTTCCACTCTTAGAGGGCAACATCCGGGCAGATGGAGCTAAGGCTGATGAAGCTGAACAGATCTATATGGTATCTCTTGAATCTATATACCAAAGCATCATGGCCCACAGAGAAGAAACACACATTGAAAGCAGGAGAGTACCGTCAGCTTGTAGGAAGATGCAGGGGGCCATCCGCAAGATTTCCAAATCCTGCTCGGAGTTCATGGGAAAAATGGATGAGGTGGAGAACAGAATGAACATGCTGGAGAATGAAACCTCAACTCACAAAGAATTGACAGCGTCTTTAGAAAATCAGATGTCGGACACCCGATGGAAACTCGAGGACTTTGAGAATAGCATGAGGTGGAATAACTTGAGGGTCCTGGGCATTCCAAAGGGGGCCGAAATATAAAAATTTATTGTCGAACTCCTGAAAGGGGCACTTCCTGAGTTGGGGAACTGGGACTGGGCTCAAGAAATCCAGCGTGCCCATAGGTTCCCATTCAACCTGAAGAAATCTCCGGTGTCAGCTGGAAATAAACCCCGGGTGATTCTGATCTATGTAGGGAATTTTCTTCTCAGTCAAGCAATTTATGATTTAGCCTGCCCAGACCGACAACAATCGTTTAATGGACAAACTTTTTTTGTTAGGCCTGATTATTGCCACTCAACAGTAGAGCGCCGCTGGCGATTGCGTCAGAAGATACAACCTTTCCAGAGTCAGGGCGCTCAGGTGTTCTTACAGAATCCGTCAAAGCTTAAAGTGATCTGGAGAGAAACCCCACACTTTTTAACATCTGATATTCTTCCTAAAGAATTCCTTCAATCATTGGACTGAACCTCACGAATGTCGGGGGGATTTGAGGTTGCACTGCCCTTCTGTCATATCTTTCAATCAACTCTTACCCAATACCTTTTCGCTGCCCTCTTTCTCTCTCTCTCTCTACTCTCTTTCTCTGGCTCTATTTTGGTTTCTGGGGGGGAAGGTAGAGGAGCGGGGAAATGGAGGAGAGGTCATTTTTTTTAAAAGGGGAAGAGGAGGTAGAGAAAATTGGGGTAAAGGAAAAAAAAGGGGGACTAAATGTTAAAATAAATAAAAATACAAAATGATGTATATAAATATATAAAATTAGGAACTTTTGAATGGGGTGGCAATTTGGGAGGGCTCACATTCTATCACCAGACCTGGTAGGTCGAGCTGTTAGTGAAGGGTGTGGAGGGCACGGGTGGAGAGGGAGGGAGTGGGAGGTGTTTGTTCATGGGGAGGAGGAGAGGGGGGCATACAGTCGGTGATTTGTTTTTTTTATATATCATGGTGTTTGTGTATTTCTAAAGAAGAAGATTTGGCAGTTTATGTGGGAACTTAATCTAATGTATCGTTCAGAGAGATTTTCTATGGAGAATTTTCTACATAAAGATAGGGGTAAAATTTGGATATGCTCACTAAATATTTGTGGCCTCCACAATAAAACAGGGGTATCCTGGTTAAGAACCTTCGTTGTATGCAGACTGATATAGTCTGTCTGCAGGAGACCCACATACACTGGAATCACCAGCACTCTTGGCTGAGGGATTAAGGCTTTGATGTATTAGCATGTACCTAGCATGCAGAGTACAACAACTAGAGGGGTAGTAATTCTGGCAAGACATGGTCTGGGGGTCTATAACCGAGTCAAGGAAGATAAGTTGGGGCGATGGGCCATAGTGGAATATAGATTTTTAACTAATAATGCCCCTATAATGATCTGTTTTATTTATGGGCCTAATCTAGATGATCCCGATATGCTGAACTTCTTAAGTATTGAACTTGCCCTTTGGCTGCATCCCCTGATTTTGTGCTGGGATTTTAACGTCCATCTGGATAGCTGTCTCAATCTTAGTGCTGATATATTATATGAGGGAAGAAAGGTAAGGGTCGTTAAGGCTCTGCGAGGGTTGGTGAGGGAACAGGGACTGGTAGACTGCTAGAATAAATATAAACCAGATGATCCAGGATTTACCTTCTGCTCAGCCCCTCATAACAAATTAGTCCAACTGGACTATTTTTTTTCATCGAACAATTGGCTGAAAATGTCGACATAGAGAGGTTTCCAAGAGTTATCACATACCATCATTCTCTTATAGTTGAATTCTCATTAACTGTTGTCACTAGAAATTAAGGCCCTGGGCCTTTGTAAGAAAATTGCTGGGTGATCAGCTATATTGTGAGCATATGGCTAAGTGGATTTCGGATTTTTTTTAAAGAAATGGGGGCTGAGCTTTGGGAATTATGGTCTGGGATGCTATTAAAGCAGGGCTTCAAGGGGAGACCTTTAGCTTCTCCATTGCCCGACAGAAAACCCTGCAGAAGGAGATCGGGAATTGGTATGAACAGTTAAAAATCACAGAGTTAGGACTGATGGAGAAAGTAATTATGGATCATAATATCGAGGATTGTCAGCAGGTAATTGCAATCATTAAATCTAAAATACATCATCATTTTGGAACTGAGGTGGCAGCCAAATATGCACAGTAAAGGTCTGAGCTATATGAATTAGGGGAGAATACTGGGTGGGTCTTGGCAAGTCGTCTTCGACAACAAGTGGTGAATAATCGAATTGGGAAAACAAGAGACCATTTAGGCCAAATTCAAGACTCTCCAACAGAAGTCTTAAATGTATTTAAAAGGTTTTATGAACAGCTACACACCGAGAGAATGTCTTCATCACGGGAGGAATCTCTGGAAGAATTCTTCAGGGATCTAGAAACGATGGAGGTCACAGAAGCACAAAATGAAATTCTAACTTCCTCGATTACTTGTGAAGAGCTTGAGACCACCTTAGCCTCCCTAGCTCTCGGTAAGAATTTAATAGGGTATTTTCAAAGTCTCTCCATCAAGAAATGCTTCAAATCCTTCAGTTGGCCCAAAGAGGTCAAGTCCCTAGCTCTTGGTGTTTCTATGCATACAAGATGAGTATGACCTGACTTTATCAATATTAGATGGAAATCTTATTGTCAATTGTATTAAGTCTTTGTAGAGGGGAATCAAGTGTATATCAGTAATTCAAGCTAAATATCCTTGATTCGCACGTATTTCTAATAGTAACTCTTGCCTTGCCACCTTCCTTTACCTCATTCAATTATTCTATTTACTGAAGCTTTTTATCCCCCTTACTTTCCCCCTTTTTACACTTCAAGCTCGAACACAGCTGTTTTCGATTTGTAGGACATACATTAATATGCTTTATTCTTCATAACCCTTTGTTTAGTAACTCTTCTGTTGCCGCCATGCGTCAGCAGCACGCTGTGACAGAAACTGACTCTGACGTCAGACTAAGAATCATTATATTTGACCACAGCCCATCCTGGAACTATTCTTGTTCCTGGGACCGCTTCCTTAACCATTAAGGTAAGACAGCACCTCATTCCAACTAAATGAACTTGCTTCCGAGCGCCCGCAGAATGCTTTCTTGCACTTAGTTTGGCTGCCCTTCTCTTGAGGCGACAACACAGCGTTTTCCCGCCATTTCTGCATGCAACGTACTTGCGACGCCTACGGTTACTTTCCGATACCTTAGCTATAAATCTAATAGGCAAAAATTTCTGCAGTGATTACCCGCTACCCCCGCATGCAGCATCCCTGTGGGTCCCATCCTGGCATTCCGGCTAGTTGGCATCTTAAGACGGATAGGTATTACTCTCACCGCCCGCCACAGATTGGACGCCTTTTCCTAAACATCTGAGACTTAACGTTTGTTCCCCACTTTCCTTCTATACTTGAGACCTAACGTTTGTTCCCCTCTGCTCCCACTACCAATACTTCACCTCTCTTTATATAAATGCAGCTGGCAGCATGCAAATTTGGCCTTTCTATGTAAATAATGTGTCTTACACAATTTACCAGTCACTACTTTCTGGTAAGCGCTATGCTCCCAACATGGCAATATTACCTTATTCATTTTCATTGTTGAATCCCTCACTTTTGGATTTTGTCATTGTACTACATGTAAAATTTTCCTCGCTCATGCTCTGTTTCATGTAACACTCGAGATTATCGTGATGGATTGCAGTACTGTTACCCTACAATGTGACTTTAATTTTTTACCTCTAGTACATGTTTGAATGCCCTGTTCTCTCCGTGCTAAGTACCACTCAAGATTATCGTGGTGGACTGCAGTGCTCTTACACTACAATGGGTCTTTAACCCTTTACCTCTAGTACATATTTGAAGGTGTTTCATAACCTGCACTATCTGTGCCAAATAACACTCAAGATTATTGTGATGGACTGCAGTACTCTTATGCTACAATGTGTCTTTAACTCTTTACCTCTAGTACATATTTGAATGTGTTTCTTGAGCTTGTACTATGATAATTTCTCCCTGCTTACACGTAGGCTCATTTGTAATTACGGGTACAGTCTATCATGATGAGGATGCTGAAATTGTCTATACCATTATGGTTTTTGTGACTAAGGGAAGATGTGAAATTATGGAACATGAATATTTCCCTGTTATATTTTTCCCCTCTTTTTTTGTCTCTTTTCCCATCCTTCCCTTCCCTTCCCTTTCCTCTCCTCTACTTTTCTCTTCTTTTCATTTTCCCCCTTTTTTCCTTTTGTTACTACTACTTTACTATGACATATTCTCTCTGCTCCCTCACATTCTAACTGTACCATCACATTGTCACTGTCCCGTCATCTGAATCTTGGTCCTAACCCATGATCTTATGATGTCTCTGTGCCTATTCAGCCTTGAAAAAGCCCTTGGCCGATGGGCCAAATGGGCGAAACACGTGTCAGCTGTTTTTTGTTCTATGCGTGAAAATATAAATAAAACAAATCATGTTTGAAACCAATCAATCAACTTTGGAAATTATTCCACCTACAAGACACCTACTAAAAATGCACAGCCCTCCGCCCATTACCTATACTGTGAGCACATGGCTAAGTGGATTTCAGATTTTTTTTTTTATAAATGGGGCTCAGCTCCGGGAATTATGGTCTGGATGCTTTTAAAGCAGGGCTTCGAAGGGAGGGCTTGAGCTTCTCCATTGCCTGACAGAAAACCCTGCAGAAGGAGATCGGGATTTGGTTTGACCAGTTAAAAATCGCTGAGCTAGGACTGATGGTGAAAGTAATTATGGGGCATAATATCGAGGATTGTCAGCAGGTAATTCCAATCATTAAAACTAAAATACATCATCATTACACAGTAAAGGTCTGAGCTATATGAATTAGGGGGTGGGTCTTGGCAAGTCGTCTTTGACAACGAGAGGTGGCTAATCGAATTGGGAAAATTAGAGACCATTTAGGCCAAATTCAAGACTCTCCAACAGAAGTTTTAAATGTATTTAAAAGGTTCTATGAGCATCTATATACTGAGGGAATATCTTCGTTATGGGAGGAATCTATGGAAGAATTCTTCAGGGATCTTAAAATGATGGAGGTCACAGAAGCACAAAATGAAATTCTAGCTTCCCTGATTACTTGGGAAGAGCTTGAGACCGCCTTAGCCTCCCTAGCTCTGGGCAAGGCCACTGGCCCTGATGGTATTCCCCTAGAATTTTATAGGGTATTTTCAAAGTCTCTACATCAAGAAATGCTACAAATCCTTCCGTTGGCCCAAAGAGGTCAACTCCCTAGCTCTTGGTAACATACCACTATAGTGCTGTTCAAGAAAAAAGGGAAACCTGACCTGGCTCCAGCATCGTATTGACCTGTATCACTCATAAATTTGATAGTAAGATCTATTCAAAAATACTTGCAGCCAAGTTAGGTAAGGTCATCATCTCTTTGGCATCACTGTACCAGCATGGGTTCATTTCTGGAAGGGACACGACGGACCATGTCCACCTTGTTATTGCTCTTTCAGACTGGGCTCAAGCCACAGAGTCACTGCTGTTGAACGCAGAGATAGCGTTCAGCAGGGTATCCTGGCAGTATTTGTGGTATGTTTTGCAATGGAAAGTAATATGTACAAATTATTCAGGCGCTTAAGGTGCTTTATTGCTCACTAAAAGCTGTAATCCGCATATCCGGGCAGGATTCAAAGGAGCTTGATATCAGTAGAGGCACCAGGCAAGGGTGTCCATGTTCCCCTCTGCTCTTTGCTCTTTACATTGACCTCTTTAAAAAAAATAGAGCAGAATATCAACATCAAGTCTATGGCTCCAATTATAGGGCTCTTGCATATGTAGAGGACATCGCAGTCCTCACTACTGATGTCACCTTGGCACTGTCAGAGGTAAAGTCCCTAGCTGATCAGTTTGGTATCATATCTGGATACAAGTTAAATATGGAGAAAACACCAGATTGTCTGCTCAAGGGCTGCTCGAACTGAGGGCCTCCCGTTGTCCCAGGAGGCAACATATCTAGAGGTAAAGATCACAGCAGCTGTACAGAAAATCCCGTATTTGAATATCATCCCAATAATGGATGATGTGAGTAAAAAACTAGAAAGGTTGAACCATCTACATATATTTTTATTTGGACGGAGGAATGTTATTAAAATGTCATTCCTCCAAAAATGTCTATATATCTTCAGAACGGTCCCTCTAGAATTTCCATCCTCCAGCAAGCCAGCAAGGATGGATAGGATCTGTTAGAGATTGTTGTGGGGGTACCATAGACCTGGAATGGCAGCTAAATGGCTGACCCTCCCTAGAGTACCAGCTTTCTTTTATACTACTGGGCATCAATCTTACAACATATAGGTATTTTATTTGTTGAGAATAAGGCAGTAGTACCAGTAGAGGCCAGTCCAACTATATATGAAATAGGAATGGGGGCTGGAGCCAAGGGGTGCTTGGTCAGGATACAGGAACCCAGTTATACCATAAAAACTAAATTCTAAATATTGAAAGCTACTTACAGAGTCTGGAGACAGGTACGGAGGAAACTGAAGATCCCTAATCTCAATGCTTAAACCCCAGTCTCGGCTTCGGGGCTACTTCCATTAATCTTTCAGGACCAAGTCATTTTTAGATGGGGGAAATAGGGGATCATTTCTTTAGGTAATCTGTGTGGGGAGGACATCTTCTGTCATATACGAATCTGCAGGAAAAGTTTGGGGTGGATAAGAGAGATTTTTTTTAAATATCTGCAGTTACGGAGTTATCTGGTGGGAAAGGAGAATAGGGTAGATTTGATATTGGAAAAAACCCTTGTTGGAGATATTAAGGGGTAAGCCCCGGATCGGGAAGGTGTACCAAATTTTAATCCAAGCCTCCCCAGATGATATTGATACACAAAACTTGAAATGTGAATGTAGACTTGGAATTGAGTCAATAGATATTGAGGATTCATTGGAGCTGGTGATTCAGGTGCTGCTCCTGGGAAGTCTTAGGAGCCAGCACTTTATGTTGCTCTTTGACCTCTATTATAGCCCAGCAAAGATCTCAAAATTGGATGGTAAGGGGGGGGGGAAATGTAAACGATGTGGAGTACATGCTGCTGGCACTATACATATGTTTTACTCCTGTCCCAAAATGGATACCTTTTTATAGGAGCTGGAGTTTTTTTTAACAATGATTGTAGGCTCACTGGTCCCAATCACCCCAGCCCTTTTAATTGTGGGATTAGTTGATAGATCAGACATAAATGAAATAATAAGGTCAGAGATAGGCTTCATATTTATAGCAATGGCTATTGCTCGCCTATGTATTACCTCTCAGTGGATAAGCTCTGACCCTCCCACCTTTTCTAATTGTCGTTCTAGAATATTGGCTATTTATAATATCGAATCTTCACTGTATAAGTTAAGGGGCCAGAAAAAAAGGAGTTAGGTCAAAGAATTTGGACCCCACTAGCAAGAATGGGCAATTAATTGTGTATCTGAAATTTCTAATAATACAGATAACCAAGGCTAATGGTAGGTAGAGGGTAGAGGCCAGGTAACATTGCCTCTTTATTTACGACATCTGGTCAGGGATACGGCTTCTAATGAAGTTTATTCTCTTTTATCCTATTTATTGTACTGGCACTTTTCACTCTTAATAGATCTTAACTTATGAGGCAAACCTTGAGGTGTTATATCTTTGTATTTGATTGAATTGTGTATTTTGTATCTTATGTTTTTTTATCTCTCCATACTTCTGTTGTATTTCCGTATTTGTATCTCTTCATATTACTGAATTATTATGTATAACTTATGAAGAAAATACCATGACATGTATAAGAAGGTAAATTTAAGGAAAAAAATAAGCATACTGAACTCTCAAAAAAAAATGATGCTCAGAGGATGTACGCTTATAATTAAAAGCCCACGCAAACCTACAGTGTGTGTTGTGTATTATTTTTGTGCCCCTTGTGTGTGTCTTTGTCCACAGTTCACTAACAACGAGAATATTGCAAATTGGTGGGCTGCATTGATGGTCTGTCAAAGTGTAAGTTTGTGTTTGTGTATAGTTTATGAGTGCTTTTGTCAAGTGTTTATAAACAGCGAAAACGTTGCTTTCGTTGAAATTAAAATTCCATATATTTCTCTGTTCTGTTTTGTGTGTCAGGGGGTAGATATGTAATCATGCTCTGTAACGGCGTAGCCTTAAGCCGAAATGACCTCGTTATGTATGACCTCGTTATGTATGCTCGCTCGCTGTACCTTGGGCGTATTTTCACAGCAGTGCATGACAACGGCGCAAAGTGCTTTGTTGCAAAATCAAAGTCTGTGGGCCTCAAATCAAATCAAATCAATTATCGTTATTTAGATATAGCACATATATCTTTAAAAGAAAGTTACAAAATTTACATTGTGTATCCATAAATAAGATAAAATTCAGTGAAGAATAAAAGCATGGTCATTTAGCAATCATTATAAAAATAGGAAGTGTCTTCTCATAAGCCTCTTAAGATAAAATAGAATAGTTTGAAGCATGGTGTACAAGGAAAAAAGTCATCTCTTCCACCCTTTTGTATTATACTCGATGATATCCTACTTTTAGGAGGTGACCGACATTCGTGAAGCTACAGCTCACTTTATTTTAACCTCCGTAAGAGTTGGCAGGTGGAAGGGAGTCTTTAGCAGGGCCTCTTTTGATTAAAGTTACGATATGCATGCAGAATAAAATTTGTGAATCTTATGTTTAACAAAGTATTCTCCGGGTTCAAGGCTGCCGTGATGGCTTGCCTGGAGGTCCTAACACCCAGCCTATTCCATTCTGGTTTAAGTCTCCGCCTCCGTTCTGAATTAAAAACTGGACACAGGCAGATCACATGCAACATAGTTTCAGCTGTTTTACCACACCCTCTACATGTCAAATCTTCTGTGGTGCGTCGCCAGGGGGGTAGATCTTTCAGGAATCGCCAGTCGCCCATTCTAATAGCGATAAGGCTGCGTTTTAGATGGAGTGAATATGTGCAGGCCAAATAGGAGGCAGGGGCTAGCCGACTATAAGAGTTTACAAGGGCCCAGGCATGACTACATTTCAAGAAGAATGATTTATCGGTGATACTTGATGTCATTCTCACACCCTTTTTGATCCCTATTTTAAATGCTGTCTGACTGGGATTCAGGGCCCACAAGTCACTCGCAGACATTTGCTGGATGGCCTCTTTAAAGAGGCGGCCGTATGTTCCACCTGGGTTATTCCGGGTTATTTCCTGCCAGACCAGGGATTCTAATGTGTTGGGATCCGCTTGTCTTAATTTATGACATAAATTAAGATATGCCCCAATGTTGGAGGCATCGTAATTTATCAGCCCCATCTCCAGTCTTATCTGTGCAGCAGATGCAGATTTTGGCAGCTGGAGCACCTTTTTATAAATTTTGGTTGTGTGCTGGTTCAGGGCTGTATTCATTTTCCCCCCAAATAGCTCTATACCATACGATAGAGTAGGGCCAAATTTTGCTCTCATCACCTCCAAAAGGGGCGATAGAGTTGGGCCGGAGAGATTTTTTGCAAGCTTGCCTAATGATACCGCAAGAGTTGTTGCTTTGACTGCAATCTCATTACGCTGCTTTCTAAAATTATATTTAGAATCCAAATGGACGCCTAGATATTTATACGACTGGCCTGTTATGAGGCTTATGTTGTTGAAAGACCAGCCTCCACCTGTGAGTCGTTTCTTACCAAAAGGAACGACTTGCGTTTTTTTTAGGTTGACCTCTAATTGGTTAATAGTTGTGTAATCATACAGTTTATCAAGGAGCCTTTGTAGGCCCACCCTAGTGAGGCTAAAAAGGACAAGGTCGTCGGCGTACAAAAGGTTGCTTAGACCCACGCCACCGATTTTTGGAGAATGGCTGTTGGTGCCATCCAGGGTCGCCGACAGATCTGCTATAAACAGGTTGAAAAGAAGGGGGGCCAACACACATCCCTGCTTCACGCCTCTAGTTGTCATTATTTTCCGCGAGAGATGTGTGCCGGACCCTAGCTTCACCCGAACCCATGTTTGCGTATGGAGTTGGATGATTGCCGGTAATAGATTCTCTGGAATCCCCCACTTCCTTAATTTTACCCATAGAGCCTCCCTGGGTACTCTGTCAAATGCTGCTTTGAAGTCGACAAAGCAACAAAACACCAACCTAGATGTTAATATGGCCTTGTCGACTATAGTTGAAATTGCTAGCAAGTTAGTGCTGGTCCCTGAGTTTGCAACAAATCCTGTTTGATTCATTGGCAACAGTTTATGGTCCTTTGCCCATAACCTTAGATCCTCCAGTAGGAGGCTCGCATAATGCTTGGCTTCAATGTCCAGGAGGGCGATAAGTCTGTAGTTATTCGGTTGGGCATGTGATCCTGATTTAAAAATTGGATGGATTATAGCACCCCGCCATGAGTCCGGGATTGTTGCTGTTCTCAGTGCGTAGTTGAAGAGATTAGATAGTATTCCAGACCAGAAGGCAATGTCAAATTTAAACAGGCTCTGTGGCAGGCCATTTGGGCCCGGAGCCCCATCAGATCTTGCTTTTGACATTGCAATAGCTACTCTCTCTTGTGTCACTTCGAGGTCCATGTCGGTGGGATATAAGCAATCAGCGGGTAGACTCCGTGGGCTGGCAGGCCCATGGATAATCTCATTTAAAAAGTTACTTCCTTTGGGATCAGGGTGTTCTGGAGACTTGAAATGGTCAGACAGGTATCTTACCCAGTCTGATTCCAGGATGTTTGCAGATCCAAAGCTCGAAGTACTAGAATTGAGATGATTGATAAGAGCCCAACATTTTCTAGAGTTTTTTTGCTTACTCTCCCACACCAGTTTACACCAAAGTTGGTTTTCATGAGACCTTTTGTCTTTTTTGATCGCCAGCTTGAAGGATCTTTGTGTGGTTTGATAGTGAGTTGTACATTCACTATTCCCCGGGGATTTAGCCAGTGCCCGCAGAGCTGCGTTTCTGGCTTTCTTAAGTGACTTGGTCTGCTGTGAAATTGTAAACTGACGCACTTGTGTTACCCTTTCGACATGGTGCTTTGCTGGAAAAAGATCAGTCAGGTGGGAGCTGAGCATTGTCCAGGTTACAGACGGAATTGCCTCTTGCTCGATTCCTCTTCTTATGATGTCCTCACTTGCTTGGAGGATGTTCGAGCTAATTTCTTCGGACCACTTAAGGCGCTTTAGGTTTTCCGTGTATATTCCCCGGCATACTGATGGGGCAGTTTTGTGTTTCATCGGGTTTATGTTAAAGGAGATAACCTGCGGCCTGTGGTCCCTTTCAGTTCTTGGGTTAATTCGGAAGTCGATTAGACAGTGGAGCAGGGCGACATTGCAGATGGTATAATCCAAGTAAGAACACTTTGTACCGTTTGTCCAGGACCAGTTTGGCGGGGTGTCGCCTGCTGTTCTGCCGTTAACGACAAGGTAACCTGCACTACAAAATTTCATCACACAAAGATCACCCAATCCACTTTGAATTTGGGTGGGTGGTTTGGTTTGTGTTATGGCCTCGATGATTGGAAGTAGGAAGGGCCCATCAGTGTCTGTTGCATTCCCTTGGAATAGGTAGGTGTTAAAGTCCCCCGTAACTATACAGTCTGAGTTCCGATGTTCAGCGGCTATGTCATTCATGATTTCCGTTAGGCGTGTCAAATGTTCTTTTTTTGTGCGAGTACTAGGGTTGATATATACATTTAAAAGGATCAGTGGGCTCTTCTTCCGCCAAGCATTGATTTTAACCCCCAGCACCAATCTTCATCAAGGGGCAGTCGTGATATTGGGCCTTTTTTAGGGTGTTTGATATATATATCGACAAGCCACCTTTGGGGTGACCGAAGCGGCTGTCCCTAAGTGCTGGATTCCATAACTCGATGAACCCGATAACTGGGCACTCTTGTGTGGCCCAAGTTTCCTGCAGGGCTATTACTGAGTGTTCACACAGGAAGGAAAAGGTGTCGGAGTTCTTAATTTTTTGCTGAAGGCCGCTTATATTCCAGGAACATATTGTGACGGTGGAGTCCGCTTGTGCATTTATTACTGCTTCTGGGGGAGGTAACATTACCAAGCGTTTAAGGCCAGGGACCACTGCTTCCGGTTCGGGTGGTCATTCTAAACTTTTGGTCGATAGAGTGGCTGGAAGCCAATCCCATCCTTGGCTGGTGTCAATGTTGGTGGCCACTGTGGGAGGAGTATTACGGTCTTCCTCAGGCCCCGACGCGTTTTTTAAGATTGAATATGTTTTCTGGTGGTCTTTCAATCTTGTAATTCCAGTTTTTCGCAGTGGCGTTGGCTGGTTTAGTAAGGCGGTGGGGTACCCTGGAAAGAAATATGGGTACGCTCGGATGCCCCATTCCCTTAAAGTGGCTTTGTGGTTCAGGAGTATGCCTGCCCAGGTGGCCGATTTAAATGTCACTAGCGTTACCTCTGATGGTTGGGTTCCTCTTGGTGGAAGGAATTCAATGGATTCAATATCATCTGATATTAAACCAGGAAATCCGGGGATACCATTTACCAATTTTATAATGTTCGATCTGTTAAGAATGTCTTGGCGACCCTTTGATTTGTATTCGGGTGCTAATAATATGTAAGAATGTGACGAGTCTTTTGAGGGTTCCATGTGTTTTTGACTTGAAGCCGTCTTATTGGGTTTAATAGTTGACAGACCTTCGTCCAATTCTTGGTCCTGTTGCGTTAAACTATGGCGCCCCTTCCATTTGGGCCTACGCTTTGTGGGCGAAACTGTTTTATGATTGTAAATTGTTTTAGTCAATTTCAGCTCTATCATTGTGCTGTCAGTCTTTGTTGAAGATGGGCCATGCTCAGGTTTCAATTCCGCCTGGGTCTCTGTGGGTCCTGGTGTTTTCATGGTTGTCTTTTCTTCCACCGGGCCTAGCTCTTTTTTTTCGGTTTGCACTTCTGGTTCTCTCGCCTCATGTAATCTCCCCGGGATTGATTGAGTCACGGTTACAGGTTTGTCTATTTCTGATTTGGACACTCCAGAGTTTCCTGGAGGTGAAAGTGCTTTTGTTTCATTGGGAGCCTGTTTGTTGGATGCCATTGCAAAGAGGGGGTAGTATTCCGGGTGGGCAGCAGTTGTTTTTGCCCTTGCTTTATTTCTCTGTTTGCGCTGGCGCTTACGTTCTCTTTTACTGAGTTGGGGTTCAAACGCTGGCAGATCTTCCGCAGTAGGAGGAGCCTGGGGCACGGAGCTGGTCGTTAGACCTGTCAGTAGGTGGTCAGTACTCACAATACACCTATTCGAAATCTTTGCGTTTCCCGGTGCAGCTTCGGCCAGGTCTGATGATTGATGCCCGGGTTTTGACTGTTCATTCGGCCATTTTGAGCCGAGGGCTGTACCCTCGTTTGGCTTGATGCCTTTGTTTATTACGGACTGCAAAGTGCCTGGATCTTGAGACGTGTCTGTTGGGTTTTTTAATAACAGACAGGGAGTTATACTTGGGTTACCGCCTTTCAGCATCTTAACTTCATTTATAACACTAGTTAGGAAGTCAGTGAAGAGAGTGAATCAATAATTGGAGAACAGCTGCATACCGACTGTATGAGCTTTGTCGACACCTGTGCTCCAAGAATTAAGTTGTTTAATTTATCAAGTTTGTTATCAATCCCTGAAGTAAACACTGCCAGAGTGTTTAGGAGATCGACTTGCACGTCCAGTTTGTCCGAGTGATAGTTTAGTGCCATGACGGTTTGTTGAAACGTTTGGAGAAGTTGAGGCCAGACGCTGATAGCTATGGGGTCTTCTTGGATGGTGTTAGAAGTGATGTTTGCTTTGGTTGACGTGACCTTGGTAGGATTTTCGGTATTTTTAAAGAAGAGTGACAGGTCCGCCAAAAGCTGGTCGCTCGGGTCAACTTTGTTGAGCGACTTTTGTGACGGTGATGTTATTGTTGCTACTGGTGGCGAAAAAGCTATATGCATTGGACTTGACGCAGTCAGATGGTCCTTAGGTGTGTTTGTTGTTTGAGGTGAGTGAGATGTTTGGGAAGGTTTAGTACTTGAATGGGTACTTTGGACATGGATTTGAGCGAGAGTTTGCTGTTGATGAGGAGCCGGTGGGTCTTCTTTTGATACGGCTGAGTCTTGACCAGGAGTTTTTGCCTGTGATTCCGATTTCCGGTTTTGTGTTGTCGGAGGGCTCAGCACATCCCGTGGGAGTCAGCACATCCCGTGGGCCTCATTTATGAGGCTGTGCGTCACTTTTACGCCGCCGGTGCGTCAATATTTGTGACGCACCAGTGGCGTAAAAAATGCGCCTTGTTGCGCCATATTTACAAAGTGACGCATCTAGGTAGATGCGTCACTTTGTAAACCCCTGCTCCACATTATACCTGCGCCAGGTATAATGTATGCAAGGGGTGTTTTGATGCAAGAAAGGGTCATGGAAGTGACACAGTGAAATCTATAAGATTTCACTGCGTCACTTCTAGGACACAAATGCGTCAATGACTGACGCAGGCCCTTTCACATGGAGCTCGCCCCATGTGAAAGGACACATTGCTGGAGTTGCGTCACTTTTGTGACACACTTCAGCAATGTGTCACTTTTGCGCCTACAGATACGTCAGAAATACTGACGTATCTGTAACTCCTTGCGCCATGATGCGTCATACTGTAAATATGACGCATCATATGTTTCGCAAGGAGGGCGCAGTAAAAAATTACACATCGCTGTTTTCACGCAGCGATGCGTCACTTTTCATAAATGAGGCCCCGTATGTTCCACTAAGAAGTTACATTTGTTGGAGGCTGTGTTACTAAGTTCTGCCAATGCACCTTCGAGGCTTGGGACCCCGGTTTAGATGTGTAGCTGTTGCGCTTTCTTGTAAATTACGAACTTATGCCATTATGTCTACACTGCTGCTGTGCGTGTGTGAACTTCTACACGTGTGGTCAAGTGTTCATAAACTATATTAAAAATGTGAATACTTAGACGTGTACACTAGAACACCACATTTTGCCTTCATCTCAAAGGCTTTAGTGATTTCCATCAATACAAGAAAAGGCAGCGAATGAATGAAAAACTACCATGCAGTTAAAAGTTTGTAACTATCCATTCAGTGGTTTCAGGCTGTAGGCAGTAGGCACACTCAAAATTTATTTTCGTAAATAACATGTATTGGCATGAGAAAAACAATTCCAGGAACGCCACTATACATTTTGAACATTTTCAGAAATCACCAACAACGTTGGAATTTTCCTAGGTGCCATATTTGTATTCTTTTGTGGTGCACACTAGTCAAGTGGTGCCAAAGATATTGAGGATTCAAAATTCGGATTTCCTATGGATTGAGGACTCGGGCAGCCTTAACTGCAGACTAAGGACTGCCTACACAGCGAAACCAGGAAGGCTCCATCCACGTCAGAATCCAAGCCCAGTGACACCGAGTGGGAAAGAATGGCGGCTCTCCTAGGAAGATGTCAAAGTGAAAAGGCTCGATGATGTATATTGTATAGAGTTACAGGATCTCCGAGCTGATATATATAGACGAACGCTGCTGTTATTTTCACCGATGTCAGCGCGGGATTAACTATCTTTTGTCATCCGTAGGTCAAATATTTCTAGTTGAGGAGGGGGTGACGCATGTCACCCTACATCACAAAAATAAAAGCGACAGCCAACCTCCGAAGCCACAAACTGAGCGAGAGTATATGGTTCATAGAGGAAAATCATCGACGCTGCAGGCACGGGGTTGCCTTAGAATTCAATACATTGTAAAAAGAATAAAAATGGGGAGTGACTAGGTTTTTTTTTCTAAAATTTGTTTTTATTGCATTTTTAGTGACAGTAAACCTTACACTTGGTAATATCAGTACATCTTATACTCGTATGCATCACCAAGGCCCAGATGTAGGTAATAGCAATCTACCGAATGGTAAATATCGAATTTTAACGATTCGGTATATACAATTCGGTAAATACTATGGGCCCGATGTAGGTAGGCATTTACCGGTCGGTAACGCCCGAATTCGGCCGTTACCGACCGGTTTCGGCCGTTACCGACCGGTTTCGGCCGTTACCGACCAGTAAATGCCTTTTCCAATGTAGGGGGCATGTATTTACAGATTCAGTATTTTTACCGAATCTGTATTTACCGAATCGGTAAAATTACCGAATTGGTAAATACAGACTCGGTAAAAATACCGAATCTGTAAATGCAAATGTAGGTGGCGCTTGAAACAGTGCCACAGGCCCCTCAGTATTCGTTATTTACCATGTAATACTATTGCATGGTAAATAACGAATTCAGGTATACATGCACATCTGTGCATGTACACCTATGCCATGTGACACACAGACATGCCCCTAGGGCATGTCTGTGTGCCACATGGCACACAAGCCTGGCATTGGGGTGCTACAGGGTGTCAAAGTGACTCCCCGTTGCCCCTGGCAGGATTCGGTATTTACTGATTCGGTAATTACCGAATCGGTATTTGCCATTGATTCCTATGGGCTTCAAGGCCCATAGGAATCAATGGCAAATACTGATTCGGTATTTACCGAATCGGTAAATACCGAATCATACAGATTCGGTAATTTAAAAAGAAAATTTACCTACATCTGCCTACTTCATATTTACCTACTCTTAAATACCGAATCGGTATGATTCGGTATTTAAGAGTAGGTAAATCGAAATTACCTACATCGGGCCCTATGTAGGTAAATAATTCGGTAAAAATACCGAATCTGTAAGATTCGGTAATTACCGATTCAGTAATTACCGAATCGGTATTTGCCATTGATTCCTATGGGCCTTGAAGCCCATAGGATTCAATAGCAAATACTGATTCGGTAATTACTGAATCGGTAAAATTACTGATTTTACAAGGGGGACAGGGTGTCACTTTGACACCCTGTTGCACCCCTGTTTCGGGCTTGTGTGCCTTAGGCACAGGTGTACATGCACAGATGTGCATGTACACTGTAATTCGTTATTTACCATGGAATAGTATTCCATGGTAAATAATGATTCGGTAAGGGCCTGTGGCACTGATTACAGTGCCACCTACATATCGATTTACAGAATCAGTATATTTACCGATTCGATATTTTACCGATTCTGTAACTAATATGCCCCCTACATGTCAATTCCCAAATACCGGTCGGTAACGGCCGAAATCGGCCGTTACCGACCGGTAATTGGCGAGCTATATCTGGCCCTAAGTACTCTATTTCTTTGTTCAGAGTCTTTCGGGTAATCCAAGTTATATCATCGTTGGATATTTGCGCAGGTGTTACTTTAAAGTGTACACAACGCTTAAGAAAATTAAGAAAAACAAAAACAAAAAAAGGAAGGGGGAAATAAGTCCTTATATTGAACAACAAACCTCCCTTAACCTAGTAACCCTCCCCCTCCCGTGAGTTTATTACCCAAAGATAAAATATTGTCACACTGCTCCCAACTATTGGAGGAAGGTAAGAAGGTATTCATACAAAGCAGAACTGTGAAAAGTGGAAAGGAATAAACTAAAACAAGAGTGGACCAGAAGGTGGGGGGAACTAAAGCAGTTGGTGTACCTGGATATCGGGGCAATCCGGAGGATTGGACTTGATTGGGGGTTTAGCAGCGGGGAGAGTTCTAGTATTGAGAGTAGGACCATTTCGATCTGGAACAAGTGTAGTGCTCTAACCCTCGTGGAGCATGTAGTCAATGGTAGACCATGCGAGAGATAACTGACTAGAGGGCCCCAGGCATATTCCATTTTTTTAAATTAGTCTCTATATATATATCGCTCATCCGTTCAATGGTGAGTGCCTGCCATAGACACGCATGCCATTGTGTGATGGTAGGGCGTCTTTCCTTTTCCAAGCGGCGGCTAATGCTGTTCTTGCCACTCACAGGCAGAGCCACATTATGGCCTTGTCTGTTTTTGTCTGATATTTCAAACAGGTGTCCCGGAGGCCGATATTTGTAAAATCTAGGGAGTCCGGGATAGGATAGCCTAGTATCTTTTTAATTTGTGCCAACATTTTCATCCAAAAAGGCCGAATTGTTAGGCAGTCCCACCAAATGTGGTGAAAGTCAGCCAAAATGCCACACCCCCTCCTGCAAAGATCGGTTGTGTTGGGAAATATTTTTTTAGTTTGGTAGGGTATAGATACCAATCAAAAAGTATCTTGTAGTGGGCTTCTCGTTGGCCTAGTAGTGAGTGGTTGTGGCGCTTTATGTCCTTTCACAGAGCTTTCCATTGTGAGTTTGTGATCTCATGGTTTAGTGTGCGTTCCCAGAATGCGAGATGACATGGACGTTTAGAAGGAAGTGTATGTAATAGTAGTGAGTAAAGGAAAGAGTTAGTCCCTTTTACCGAACTTGCACCTTTTACAGATCACTCCAAAGCTCTAAGCTCCCTCTTCGCCCCCTCTCTAATCTCATTCTGCGTGGCCCAATACTTCAACTGCAGATAGTGGTAGTGCTCTGAACTCGGTATCTGGAATTCCCTCTGGCAGTTTTCGAAGATCAGTATGTCCCAGTCGTGAAAAATGTGCGCTAGCATAAGGCATCCTCCCTCCCTCCACGCATCAAAGGGGCCCGGTTGAAGTGCAGGGGGGAAGGCTGGATTGTAGTGTATGGGGGTAAACGGGAAATGGAAGGTTGTCCACTTTGTTTGCTTCAGGATGTCATCCCAGGTTCTAAGGGTCATTCTGGTAGGGGTGCTTATATTGGCATTGGCTGGTCGATCAGATTTTGGCTTTCAGAGGAGATCCCATATAACCCTGCCCATAATGGCACGGTCCATGTGGAACTAGTGCTTGTCGGACTCGCATTGAGACCATTCCACTATAACCCTAAAATGAGCTGCTTTATAATGCCAGGTCGGGTACTGCCAGTCCGAGGGCCTCCGTAGGAGATTAAATGGGAGCCTTGGCCGCTTATTCTGTCAAATGAAATTCTTTAATAGGGTCTGGACTTCCTGTAAAAAGCTTCTCTCAAGCTCTATGGGGAGACTTTGGATTCAGTCAAGTAATTTCAGTAGGACTACCATCTTGACAGCGTGTATTCTGCTAAGTCAAGAGAGATACAGAGGCACGCATTGCTTAAGATCTGCCTGAAATTGGTGTAAGAATGGAGGATAATGTGCACTAAAGAGCCCTGTGATCAGTTTTATCCCCAGGTATGTTAGTTCTTGTTTGGCCCACTGGAATGGGGTTGAGGCCACCAAGTCTCCCATGGTTGCGTCTGTTAACGTCAAGTTTAGAAGAAACGATTTGGGCTTGTTGATTCAGAGTCCTGCTACGCCTTCTTAGCGTCCCAATTCTTCCCTGAGTAGCGCCGTGGATCGGTGTGGGTTTGAAAGTGTCAATAGGATGTTGTCAGCGAATAAAGACATTTTATGATCTTCAGAGCCGAAGGGAATCCCTCTGATCCCCTGATTCTCTCTGATCTTAGTAGCTTATGGTTCAATGCTAAGCACAAAGAGGAGTGGGGAGAGAGGACACCCCTGACACAATCCCCTCTTCAGGGTAAAAGGGTCCGATGCTATCCTGTTAAACAGTATTCTGGCACTGGGGGTCACAAAATTGGCCTTTATCATGTTTATAAAAGTCTCGCAGAATCCAAAGCGCTGCAGCATCCAGAAGAGGAAGGACCAGTCCACTCGATCAAATACCTTCTTGGCGTCTAAGGACTGCCGAAATCTGTTTCTTAGTGTTTTTTTCTACTAAGTGGATCACTCTACGCACATTGTTGTGCGACTGCCAGCCCTTAATGAACACAGACCGATCCGGATGTATAAAGCCGGGAATCAGGTTTTCTAGTCTGGTGGGCAGAATTTTTTAGTATGATTTGGCGTCCAAATTTAGGAGTGCTATGGGGCGATAAGATCCACATTATTGCCGGTCCTTCCCAGGTTTGGGGATTAATGAGATAAGTGCTTCGCTCATGGTAGGTGTGACTTGTTTGGTGGTCGCTATATAATTAAAGAGGGCCGTCAATTGTGGGGTTAGGTCTGTGCTAAACGTTTTATAAAACTGTGATGTCAAGCCATCAGGACTTGGCGATTTGTGCAGTTTCAGGTCACCGATGGCCTTCTGTACTTCCTCCTCCATAAAGGGTTCACCCAGGTGTTCCTTTTGGGCTGCTGTGACCTGTGTGAGCTATATCTCTTGTAGGCAGTCTATTTGTTCCTGAGGGTTGAGTTGATCTGCTGTGTATAGTGCGTTATAAAAGTCTATAATATTTGGGCTTTCCCTGTCTCGTCCTGTGTCTGTGCACCTGAGGGGGCCCGAATGTTCCCTATGTACTCTTTTTCTTTCTTCACCCGTAATTGTCTCGCCAAGTGTGCCCCCACTTTGTTACCCTGAGTGTAAGAGGATTGCTTAAGCCGGAGAAGTGTTAGTTCTGCCTTGTTCGAGTATATTGCCTGAAGTTTCCCTTTAATGACCTTTTTTTTTTTTAGTGACCTTTCTTTGATGGGTTAGTGGAGGGGTGGCCTTATGCGATTGTTCAGCTGTTTTCAGTTCCTCCTCCAGGGTCAGTCTCTCCTTCATTCTCTCCTTGTTGAAGGTTGCCATCAGTATCAAACAATGTCCCCATACCACATCTTTGAAGGTGTCCCAAATATTCGCCCATGTCTTGGGGGTCTTTAAATTGAAAGAACTCTCTGATGTGTGTATGTAGTGTGTCTCGTAATGTTTTATTCCGTACTAAGGCATTGGGGAAGAACCACCTCTTAAATTTGGGTTTAGGGCATGCACATTCCAGGAGTGTCCCCACCGGTGCATGGTCTGAGATGATGATAGGGTATATTGTGGCCTCTTTAACCTGCTGGTTCAGGGATTGGTCAGGAAGATGTAGTCGATTCTTGAGTAGGATCGGTGAATGTGGGAAAAGAATGTATAGTCTTTGTCTTCTGGATGTGCCTCCCTCCAACTGTCCTTGAGTCTCATGTCTTGGAAGATCGGTTTCAGGTTTTTCGAATTGCTCCCCATATGGGCTCTCTGGGGGTGTGTGCTATCAGGGCCTGAATGCCAGGTGAGATTGAAATCTCCCATCAAAATGATTTCCCCCTCAGCAACGCCCGGCAGTAAAGACAGTGTGTTATGGATGAAGACTTCCTGGTTTGTGTTAGGGACGTATATCGACGTAATTGTACACAGCCTTCCCCAAATGCGACGCTTAACCAGAACCTCTAACATTCTACGATAGTGTGGAGATTACCATATCGATTATTGGGGTCTAGTGAGCCTCCCCTGTTTGCCTCTCTCTGTCTGCTCGGCCCCCCCTACTCTCCCCCGTGGCCCCCGCACCTGCTCATCCCCACTAGCTATTTTGTGTGCTCTCATCCAAAATGCTTTACCCGTCTCAGTTCCCCGTGTGATACCCCGTTCACCCTGATTCCAGTGTAGTAGGGAAAATAATGGGGAAGAAAGAGGAAAAGAGAAAATTCTAAAACAGTAAACACTGGGACAACCCGTCCCCAAGTCAGATCACCTGTTCAGTGTCTGGCATATATGTGAGGCGAATTGGACCATAGTCCGATGTCGAAGATTATTCATTGTAGCTCCAGGAGAGGAAATGCTCTACTGCTCTATAACAGAGCCTGGTGGCTTGTTTCATTGATGACCACTTGTGCAACAGCCATGAAGATGTAGGTCATCACCAACAAGACCCGATATGAATGAGGGGTCAGTGGTTTCATGTCAGTTAAGATTGTCGGGATGGCTCTGCTTGTCCGTCTCATTGGGGGGGGGGGACTCTTGCAGGACTTTCATCCGTACTTATTGGCATTGTTGTGATTTTAATTCTATCAGGTCGTCTCATGGAGGCTTTGTTTCTTCAGTGATCTGAGTGCCTGATGAGTTTGCCATTGATTGTCTTTCGCCGCTCCGCAGTGAGCACCATTCTGCTGTGCATTGGCGTCTGTGCCTATTTCAGATTCTGGGGATGTGAGACCCAGTAGAGTGAATGCCTATTTCGCCTCGGTGATATGGAGAGCTTTGTTTTGGTATTCAAAGGCAAATCCAAAAGGGTAGGTCCAGTGGTACCTAATTTTGTCCTGTCTGAGCTGCTCCAAACCAGGCCTCAGATGTTGACGCCGCTGAAGTGTTGCTGGTGCCATATCCTGGTATAGGTCACAGGAGAATCTTTGGAACTTCACCACACCGAGTTTTCTGGCAGCTAGCAGTGTGGCCTCTTTAGTCTGGAAGGGATGGAGCTTCGCTAGGACGTCTTGTGGTCGATGTTTTCCGTCTGGATTGGGTTTCCCCACTCTGTGCACTCTTTCAGCTTTGACCTTGGGCTTCGTCGAACCCAGGGTTTCAGAGTAAAGGCCTATCACAAATGCCTCGAGGTCAGGTCCCTCTGAGCCTTCCTCCAGATTCCGAATTCTAATGTTCTCCCTTCTTGCTCTGTTTTCTAGGTCTTCAGTTTTCAGAAGCAGCGCCTGTGCCTGTGTTTGGAGGTCTTGCGTTAATGAGGTAGTCTGTTCCTTGTAGCTTTCTAGATCTGCATTTTTAGCTTCTAGATACAACACTCTGGTGCCCACTGAGTCAACGTCTTGCTGCAAACTGGAGAGTCTGGCATTAAGATCCACCCTCAGCGAGTCCAGGGACTGAGCCATATCCGCCTTGATCTCCTCCCGTAATTTCAGCTTGAATTCTCTCAGGGTGGCCAGAAGATCCTCTTTAGAGAGCGAGATACTGAGTGCCCCATCGCTAGTTGATTGAGGATCCTTCATGGATGTGGGGGTGAAATAGGTGGAGACTCTGTTGCCCTGTTGTTTTTTGGGTGGCATAGATGGGCCCTCTGCTACGCCTGCGTTGTCCTTCCACTGCTAGGGCATTCCACCAGGTGATTTCCGTGTGGCACTGGCAGGGGATTTTCTCGTAATCGCTCAGTTAATTTCCACACCACTTCGTTGAGCTAATCGTGGTATCACAAGTGGTACGCCACCTCCCCTTTGACTACTTATTTACGGGACCTGTCACTGTGGTTTGCCCGTCCTCTTACTCAAAATCTGGTCTCCTTACTGGTTCCCCTGTTGACTTAGCCTTTGCTGATTCGAGTTAGACCGGGTTATTTGCCCATGGGATCCAGAGGCCTGTAATGCTGCGAGTTTTCCCTGAATAATGGGGTGCCAGGAGTTAATTTGTGGTGTTATTGCTTGTGCTGCAGGCGCAAGAGAGTTTTCTTCGATTCTTCCCCGGGCGCGATTTTAAGGTAACGTACCAGGCTTTTCTCTCTCTCTAGGCCGCTCTTGCTGCACCCGGCAGTGAAAAAAGAGCAATATCCCTCTGCCCCGCCTCCATTATTGCCCCAGTCTAAATTTATTTATTACTGTTGATTGGGGTGAGACCCCTCCCATCCTCGGGTATAGTGGCCTCACTGCCTTCTCCCGGGAGCTGAGAGGAGCAGCACGCTCATTGACCCCAGGGGGGCCTTCGTACTGGGGGAGGGCCTATCCTCACTCACCACTGTTTCTTGGGGTCAGGGATTCAGCGTGGCACAGAGCTTGGCTGTAGCAGCTCTCTCGATCCCGCCACATGCCGTCAGCTGTTGCAGGTCTCGCTGGTAGCGACCTTCCTCCAGGCGCCTGCCTTCTGCCAAGTGCTGCAATTTCAGCTGCAAATTTGCCCCTCAGGGCAGCCTCAAATCCAGGATGCCGTAGATCTGGATCGCTGCAGGTGCTGACTGTTCACCAGTCCCATCCAGAGGAGCATCTACAAATCAGCCCCTTCCCGCTGTCCGGTGTGAGTCTAGGCCACATTGGCCCACGACTGTTCCTCTGGCATCCACTTAGATCCTGCACCTTTTGGCTATCCCGCTTCCTTCCACCTCGGCCCAAAGAGTCCCTGAGCTGACAACGGGTCTCTTAGAGGTAAGATTGTCACATTTCCATTGCTGTATCCTCCTTTACTGGAATTTCGACATCGGAGCCGTTGCGGCTCACGTCCACAAGGCCATCTTGGCTGGCCACGGCTCGTTACTTTACGTTTTAAAAACATTGGCAGTCTGCAAACACTGCTTCTTGCTAAGGAATAATAAGCAACTATTGGCATAGTCAATAAGTCTCTCTGATGCAAGATCTGTTGGCTTTACCATGTGTGTTAGCTAAAGAGACTGCTATTCAGGATGGCTAAAAGTTAGTGGCGTAGAGGAGACTGACGTGGGGTGGTGTGTCATGGAGTGTCATGGAATAGATAGAGTGGAGTATCGTTGCCTGCTCCTTGAATCAGTGCCTGTAGGATGCATGAGATGCCTTGTAGAGAGGTATTCCGTGGCAGGCAATCACTATTCTGCCTCCTGCGTCAATAGGACATTGAAGGCAGAAATTAAACATAGGGCAGACACCTACGCAAATGCTGCATGTCATCTATGTGGATCCATGCCAGATTTTCAGGATATCTGATTGATAAAATTACCAAAGTAAATTAGACGGGGGAGTCATTTACATAAGAAAGTTATCATAAACGACAACCCTACTAAGCTATCACTCCATTAGAATTTCAGTAACATCATGCTAGTTCTCCCTAAACTTTCAGTGATGTAGTCAAGGATATGGGGTTGGAACCAAACAGCCTGATTCAAAGTTAGGTGGATGGATTACTCTGTCTCCAACGTCACATATGATCAAACCACCTTATGACAAGTGCATTATATCCTATGGCACTTATTAAAAGGTGGATGAGATATTTGTCAGGTTTGTTGATTGGGTAACCTGTTTGTCAAACTTTAAAGAAGGCCCTAAATGACAAAACAGGCAAATATTGATCACAGTTAATTTTGGTTGAGGAGCTATTACATCCAAGCAGTTTCTGGATGTGTCCACAGTGGCCTCTGTTCTCTCAAGCAGTCTACATTACACCAACACAAATGGATCAGAGCTTGAGCATGGAGGACTATGGGTGCAAATAATAGCTTCTCTCATCTCAGTTTCAAGAAGGTAATGATTAGCATTGGAAGTTAACCGCTAATAATTTGTCATTTTAACTGTGACCTGCTCAGTCTAGTGTTTCCAGTTGTGCTCCACTCTGCACCATCTTGTACTGTCAGTGTTGCAGCTTTGTCAAGTGGCTGCAGTAAACTCACTGTTTGACACTTATCTTCAATTCTTGAATACAGTGTCCTGCCAGTGATATCACATGGACTTTTAAACTGATGGTGCATACAAATGTTCCATCCTTCCAAAAAGTTAGGGGCTGGAATTGTGTTCTCCCCCTTCCCCTAGAACGTCTGAATAAAATGTGCCAGCACAACTTTCCAAATAAACTGGATAAAACAGCTTGATGTTAAACAGACCATTCTGAAAACGAACTCAGGAAATATTGTAATATCCAGACTCATGAAAAAGTCACTAGTACAGAAACAAATTTCCCTCAAGTTACGAAGAAAATTATTCCTGATATCAGCTATGAGGATCTCCATAAAAGTATGAATTATCACTCATGTGCCAGTTTGAAATATTTTGGAAATGTTCTATTCTAACTTTAATCTGGGACTATACCAGTTTTATTAATCAAACACTGACATTTGATTCTCAGAAATAACGAATATTTGCTTCCAGATATCAGTCAGTCCCTCATTTTCTGAAAATGCACTCTTTGGTTATCCAAATGCCAGAAGGAATAATATGTACAGGGCAACCCATAATAGTTTGCGTCAGTGTGCTATTCATATGGTGGGCACAGTGCAAATTAGGGCTGTGCACCCACCTAAATCAAAATTATTTACTTTCGCCCCCATGCCCTTAGACTAAGAGTTTTTTTCCAGCCAGCATATTACTCTTGTTTCCCCTCCCTCATAAACTATTTTTTCATTTTCTGATTCTCCAGCTCTACGTGGTCATACAAATAGCAATAGCGCTATGCAAAGATTGTCACTACATTGAATACCATAAAAACAAAGGTAAAAAAACATTGTCATTTTAAATGCCAAGAGCTCTAACTTTCACAAATGCGAGACCCATTGCATTGCAATTGCTTGTTTAATTATGCGCCTTGGAACATGTGTACAAGCATAAATTTGTATGTGGTCATGGTCTCATGTAATTGAAGGAATGCTTGCTTCCCTTTCGGTGGCGGCTGGTACGGAACATAAGTGGTGAGAAGTGGGTGGGGAGGGGGAGATAAGATCACTTACTTGCCTGCCTCCTCCTCCCCTCCATCCTCTTCTGTTCCTGTCGACTCCTGGCAGCACAATGGCTTCCAGACTCCCCAAAGCCAATCAGAACACTGCTGTCATGCTGGTAATACTCTGACAGCAGCGTGGTGATTAGTCAACAGTGCCTGTGAGCCTGGGACTGTTCTCCACCCGGCTGTACAACAAAGAAAGTTTGCATGTCAATTTGGCCATCCTAAGACAGCCGGCCACACCGACATGTGCACTTATGGTGCTCACCACTCCTCCTCCCTGCTCCGTGACAACAGCCCAGCCCGGCCTGCCCTAAACTGGCCCAGTAATGACAATTAAAATGATAATAACATTGTGTTATTATCATTTTCTTTTTTCTTTTTGCACTGCTGAGAGAGCTGTGGGGCAACGCTCCTCCGCCTTAACAGAGGAGCCAGCACTGTTCACTTTCCATGGTGAGCATGTGCACTGCATAATTCAACGGGAGTCACACTAGCATCTGTGGGGCCTTTGGTAATATACCTGTGGCTGGAGAGTGTAAGGAGCAGCCACAAATGCCCACAATACCTCGAGACACTTCTTGAATATGATGCAGGTATTTATTTTTCATAAAAATAAAATTTTCTCTACATACATTACCCTGACATGTACTAACAAAACTTGTGTGTCGCCTACAACTACTTCCTATTTCTAGAGAAAATGTACGTTTTTCCCCAAATGCAAGCCTCTTACCTTTAGTAGAACAACAATTTTTTACATTGGTATTGCCATGTCATTTTCTGAAGATTTGCCTTTTTACTTCAAATGTCAGCTTTGATTTTAAGTGAAACGAATTTGATCACACAATATCAATATTTTCTGCTACAACTCCTCTCTTGCCCCCAAATAGCAGAGTTTAATCTTTTATAAACGAAATATAATTCATTTCTCTTTAAACTTCGGCTTCTAACTTTCAGATTTTTTTTCTTTCTAAAATATTAACTTTTCTATTTTGATAAATGTACCATTTCCTCAAAATCGTAGTTTCTCATTTCCATCAAGAACATGTCTGTACTACTGTGTCGCATAGACAGATATTGCCCACATTCCCATTTGTAGCTTAACACACCTATGTATTAGAATTAGGTGCTAGAAAGAGCTTTATAAGTGCACTTCCAGTCTTATTTGAATAGATGGTACTACGTAAGTGCACGGACAGCCATCAAAAGACAGGAATCATTATCATATGCCATTATTTGCCCACTTGTGACATGCATCGGCAGCTATCCATGCTGCATTCACCTTAATTGCTGGAGTACCTTCATATTCCAGGAATCACTATTATATACCAGGTAATGTTATAATATAAGGGATAAAGTACCCCCTGCTGTATATTGTAAGGATTCTGCAAGTCACAAGGAGTTCCATAACCATATATAAAGGAATGAGGCTGAAGGCAGAGTGCCTTTATAAGGTTAATGAGCATCAAGCTGACTTGCAATATCCTTATCATGTACACCAGAGGTACTTTATCCCATATAATACATGGTCACACCATAACCTTTCACACACACCACTTAAAAACTTGGTGTGTTACTCTTTCATATGAAAGAGCTGGAATGTTTGCAAACATATATAAAAAAAAAACTTGTGAGAAATTAAACACATCAAAAACCTGTTAGTTATTTGTTGCACAAAAATACAAATATTAGAAACAGTTCAATACAAGTCAGTTTAAAAACACAAAAAGAAGATGCACTAGCTTGGAATTTGTAGAAACATGCAGAAAGATTCTAGCTTTTCTCTAACTATCTAAGAAATGGAAACAATAAACAAGTTCTCTCTGCTTGTCATAGTAAGTTAAAAAATAAAACAGAAGAAAAAAACAACCTCCTAATTCCGTTGCTTTAAACAGGTGGTTAAATTATTCTCAGCGACCTTAGCAGCCTTTTTCCTGGCTGCTGGCCCTGACAACAGGCAATGGAACAAAAAGAACTCAACCGTAATAACTTATATTTGTTGAGTTCTGATGTCTTTTCTTCATAAATGGTGACTGGGTGCGTCATAAAGCCCAGATAATAATGATATTAGAGACTGGCGTTATACAGGGCATACACAATCCCATGTACATTTATTAGAGTATCTTTCTTCTGCACATTTTTCCATAAAAGTATAAAAGCATAAATGCTCAATACAATAAAACAATATATTTGATTCTTTCCAATTATAGTGTTAATCATTATCTAAAAAAAGAATGACAAATTATGGTATGAGAATCCTGCGAGGGGTGCTAATTAAACTACATTAATGGGTAATCTCTTCATATCGACTTCTCAATTGTAATGCACTCTTAATAAAATTCCAGTCTGCATAACATTTATCTATTGCAGAAAGCTTTTGTAGGAACTGCGTAGTAGGCAAATATTGTTTAAAACCGGCTTGACGTAGTAAATGTATTAAAAGACAGATCTGGGACTTGAATACAGGGCAAAATAAAGTAACGTTTCTTCAGATTTGTTCAGAAACATAATTGCAATGGCATGGTGGTAGATCATGTGTCCATATACATTGAATGGGAAAGGCGACTTTTAAATGTGTAAGATTTTATCTAAAAAGAGTTAAATAAAGACAATGGGATGGATTTTCATAGCAAGATAAATAATGTTTGGCATTTTTGTCCATGACAGTTGGAACATACACCTCCGCGGTGTCCAAATTCAACACATTGCATAGTCTTTCATGTGTGCAAAACTCTGCATACCGGGATTCCACAATATCCTTTGCGTCAGATTTAATCATTGAGGGTAAAAAGTTCCAATGAAGACAACTCACACTGTAAGTTTTCTCAGTTTATTCAGCAAGTGCTGGTGCGACCGACAGAGCAAACAGCGGCCAGCAACTGATTTTTCCTCCCAACATTCTACATTCCACTATGAAAACTATTGTCACAGTGGCTCATGCCCCAGGTTCTAACTCAGAACCGAACACATCGTTCCCTTTATAAACAAACTACTAACATTTGTAAAGCACTATGGAGGAGCAAACCTATTCTACTAAGAACATCACACTCTATATTTACATCAGAATACACTTCACCTGATGCAAAGATAATTTACCCAAACCTAGGTAGGATATGAATAAGTAATAATCTCAGCGGACCACAACTATTCCAAGATAAATATTTTTTAAACAATTCCCAAAATTATTGGAGCAAACCCACAGTTAAAAAGGAAGATCCACCTAATCTCTAAATCATACCAGTGCTTTCTTTGTTCTCACAGATCTTCCTGTGCCTGACTGTTCTTGGTCCGAATGATCACTCAGACCATCTTTGTTCCATTAACTCTCCATCGGTTCACTACTAACATTCCCTTTTTCTCTCTGTTTGGACAATTTCTCTTTGTTACACCATTTCCCATCACTTAGCTTCACGACAATGTCCTTAACCATCACGATTTCCAAAGGCTTTGGAATGACCCTTGGACACAACCCCAGGTAATGTTACTTTTACCTGATCTCCTTTGATAAACATCTTAGACTGCATTTTTAACAGAACCACCAGCAAATCTGCCCTTCTCATAGCCCCATCCTTGATACTCAATTGAGGGAATACATGTTTAAACAAGTTCAATATTGTTACTGAATTTTTGGGCCGCCATCCTTTGTTCAAGATACCAACCACTCCTGGCATTGCTTCATCATCCAACATAGCCTCTTGCTATTCATCCGCAGAAATGTAAAAACAAATAGCCTCTTCCAAAGATGCTGCCATGTCATCTTCTCCACATTCCACACTTGCTCCCTCATTCTTAAGTGGTTATCTCGACAGGCTGTCAGAAAATATGTTTTTTGCGCCAGGAATGTATTCCAGTCTGAACTGCTACTCCATCAATCTATGATGTCACTTGGCAATGTAAGGAGTGGCCCTCCCTGCCCCCTTGGAGGCAAATACATTCACCAACAGCTTGAGGTCCATACGGATAACAAACTCAGAACTCCACAAGTAGTTTCTGAAATGATCCACTGTCCACCAGCAAGCCAAAGCCTCTAGCTTGATTGTGTAGTATTTAAATTGCGCTCAGCTATTACTTCCTCCTTGTCTTCTCTCTTTTGTAATAAAACCACATCCAATCCGTGCTGACTGGCATCAATAACCACAGACTGGACATTAGTGTCTAAAGGCTGGCGAGGAGTAACATTTTCTAATTCACATTTGAAATCTTGAAACTCCCGTTCCTGCAGTTCACACAAACTGTAGATTTTTCCTCATTGGGACTCCATGTTATATTTTTGCCCATTACAGTTTGGAATGAACCGAGCATAAAACTCCAACATCCCAAAAAATATCGTAATTGATCCTTATTCTGTGGAGCAGGAAATTCCTTAATGGTCATAACCAAATTCTCCTTTGGCTTCACTCCCCGAGCCAATAGTTTGTAACTCAAATTGTCCATTGCATTCACAGCAAACCTACACTTTTCTGCCTTCAACGTAACAGCGCTTTCTGTTCAAATAGACAACACCTTGGCCAACGTATTGTCATGGACACAAAGTTTTTCCCATACACTAAAATATTGTACTGAAAGCATCTCACATGTGCTGTGCATGTGAGATGCTTTCAGTACAATATTTTAGTGTGAATATAGCCTCCACAACTCTCTGAAATACTGCTGAAGCTGACGTCAACCCAAATGGCTTCCTTTTAAATCTATAAGCCCCATACGGATTAATAAATGATGTCAAATGGTGGCTTTCTTCGTGCAAAGTGATCTAGTAGTAGGCGGATGAAATGCCCAATGTGGAAAAAACTTTGGCTTCCTTAAGTGAACCCAACATTTCAGTATTATTGAGCAAGTGCTGTCTGTCTACCCAAATCCTTTCATTCAGATCCCTCAAACCTATGCACATTCTGAGAGTGCAATTGTCTTTCCAGACCAAAACCACCATGGACAACCAGTCTGAGCTCTCAATAGGCTCAATAATATCTTGTTGACATAAGTATATGAGTTCCAGATTCATTTCCTTCCTCATGGCAAAAGGGACAAGTCTGGGTTTGTGCGATACAAGCTGGACACCCTCCTTCAATATTTTGTGGTGAGAAAAACCCTTGATCCTGCCAAAGGCTTTGGGAAAGGATGCCTTCCAACTCTCTTCCTCTACCCCCAAGCAGACTTGCACTCATCCTCCAACAACATGTGCTCAGCACTGTTAGGGTCCAGAATGATGCCTAGATTAGGGGTGGGTAGTTAACTCTGCTCTGCTGGCAGAGTTCCTGGAGTTTTGCCACTCTGTGCTTTGCGTCAAATGAAGTTTCAGTAAAACCTCTGCCTGCAGCCGTGGAGCAGAGCTTACCACCTGGCACCACCCCTTTGAAGCTACTGTCATGGGATATTTTCTGGTTCTCTTTTGAAGGTGCTTCTGCATCCCGCAAACCAGTTTGGATTTCGGACAGGTCTTCTTCGTAGGCAAAAAGTTGTGTTGCCTTTTTAGGCAATGCGATGCTCTCTTACACACTTTATTTGGACCCCCTATGCCTCTAGCTATTCCAAGCTGCACTGCCATGAAAGAGCTAATAACTCTACAGCCCTGATTGGCAGCTGTGGGTGGAGATTTCAGGTACAGAAGTGCGCCTAAGAGGGTCTGAAAAATTCACTTTGTTAGAGAAGTTTGTTGGACAAAACAGAAAAGGAGGTGAGCAAACCGTAGGGACTGAGGGGAGCATAGACTTATGGGGGAGAATCTAGAGTACTGACAGGATCACCATGTGGAGCTCTGAGCCTAGCCCACCCACCGTCGACCCATGGTAAGGACGAATCGGTGGGCTGGCGGTAATGCTCTTAACCTGTCAGCCAGGAATTCTTTGACACAGAGGAGTTCATTGGGGCAACTTCCTCTGCCTGGGGAGGACCGTGCAGCCCCTTCCCTGCCCTTTGACACACTGTGGCCCACATCGCACTGGGGACCACAAACTTTTCCCACACAGCTCAGAGCCGGGCAATCCACGCCCTGCCCATTACCGCACACTGAACAATACCGGGAGCTCTGTGAACTACTGTCTGGGCTGGGGCGTGGTCGGGCCGCGGGCCAAGAGGGCCACGAAGACTCGGAGCTCCGCTCGTATCCTCGGAACCTGCGACCTTCCCCATGCTGGACCATCACTTGTGGTGTGATCCTTGCTGGTTGCCGCTCCTGCTGCCCTTCTGACTTGGATTGATGCCTCCGATCGTCGAAAAGATGCCCGGACACCTGGTCTTCACCGTAGTGCGCTCTGAGGCCTGTGCCCTATTTAAGCCACGGCCTGGATTTCAGCTCATGTCCGAGCCGCACTGAGGGGGCAGATCCTGCCTGGTTCATGGCACATCTGCGCCATCGCTGTTGTGTCTCCCGCAGGAAGGGCATTGTGAGCAGCGGAGTGCGTTCCTGACCGACCCGACCACAGTTGTGAGACACTCTGGTTTGCCGAGAGCGGTGTATAGGCAAGCCTGTGTGTGCCGGGTGGCCCTGCCAACCCAGTGACCTTCACTGAGTGTCAATACAAGTTTCCTGATCCCCGTGCTGTAGGGGGATCCATGCCAAGTACCTGCTCATGCTGCCTCCACACTCGAGCTGCCTGCACTATTTGCCCAGTCCCTGTACGGGGGCGACGGGATTGTGCTGTGGAACCTTCGCGGATCGGGCGTGCTCGCACCCTACTGGCTGATGAGTGGTGAGGAGTGCGCGTGTGCGGTGCTGGGTGCTCCCGAGGCGACTGCAGGCATGGGACGCCCTAGATCATCGGGGCTGTACACATTGCTAGAGGTGGGTTCGCCGGCTCTGTGTGGCTGCTCCTTGCCTGCTACCATATCTGGGACTGCACCTTTGCTTGGGTGTTTTGCTCTGCAGCGCGACTCATCCCGCTGCACTGATCATGCTGCTCTGAGCGCTATACGGGCCATTGCTTGCTCCCTGTATTTACCCGGATACACTGACACGGTGTGCAGACTGTGGTGGCTCCTCGGATGCAGCTAGCACCCCCACCGTAGTCCTGGTCTGGATCTGGCTCTAACCCCTACAGAGTGGAGCATTTGTAGGTATCACCTATGTGCGTGGCAATTGATTTTGACAGTTAGGACCCCTGCTACGTAATTGGTGGGCAACTGCTCTTCCGGCCATACAGGAGATCTGAACTGTGTGCTCTGTGACTTATATAGTTCACCGATGCTAATGGTGTGATGATTGGCCCTGGAATGATCTAACGCTGGTGTGCGACACTTTCTGGTGGCTGTGTCCCTGGGCAAGAACGACCCGCAACAACGGAAATTATCCTTTGAAAAGCTAGGTGGTGGCACTGATTCTGCGACTGGCATGATGGCTGAGAGAGGAGACAAAGCCACTGCAACGCAGCAGCAGGAAAAAGGCAATGAGGCCCTCATGGCGGAACTCAAGGTGGGATTTCACGCCCTTGACAACTGCTTTGACTCACTCGATAAACGTCTGGACACAATGGGTGCCAGATTGGATAAGCACGAGCGGAGGTTGATTACCATCGAGGGTAGGATATCGGACTTAGAGGACGGCTCGGCTCAAGCTACATGGCGTCTGGAGTGGATGGAGGGTCTGTTGAAAACTGTTGCCATCAAGAATGAGGACCTTGAAGCTAGGGGGAGGCGTAATAACATTCACATCATGGGTGTGCCCGAGTCCCCTAACACCAGCCATTTTGATGACTTTGTTGAAGGCCTGCTGGTGGAATTATTTGGGCAAGAGTCCTTTTCCTCTACTTTTGTAATTGAGAAGGCGCACAGAACCTTTTGCCCGTGGCCTAATCCTGGTCTCCCACCTCGCCCCATCATTGCACGGCTACTTAACTTTAAGGACAGGGACACCGCATTGAGGTTGGCACGTGAGCGTGGCTTGTTGGACTGGCAGGGCTCTGCCCTCTCGTTCTATCCAGACTTTCCGGCTATGGTCCAGGAAGCTGATGAAGTGAGGTACAGAGGATTTTGTGTGAGAGATTGCTCCCGAGGAGGCCTGGGTTAGTAAGTATAATTGGGGTTTAGTGCTGGGTAGGCAGGTTTTAGTGTAGAAATCTTTAGAATTAAATGCATGTTTTAACTATGGTTCTCTGATCTTTTCATGCAGAATTTCACTTTCAGTTGCATTGACCAAGGTTTGATGTTTTATTTTAGAAAATAATTGAATTAATGTGAACCTGAATTTTCTCTTCATGACTTTTATTAACAGTTTTTCTTGAATGATTTCCTGAATAAATGGCAATGCTTAGTGAAAATTAACAATGACAGAATAAATGTTAATTTTCTTTTATGCAAATTAAATTACATAACATGTTTTAACTGTTTTCAGGTGTTTGTGAATATTTTAGAGTCAATTAATTATGCAAATCAATGTATTGTTTTAGTGAGGTTAAGCTGGTCCTGACAATCACCATCAACTTGCTCAACTAATTGGTCCATCGACCTAATTGGCGGGGTACATTGATGCATAGATTAGCTTAGTAGGATTATTGAGGAAAACAAATGTTGGTGTTAAAATCTGTGCTTAAAAGGTATCCTGTCATAGGAGAGAATTCACTCAACCCATTTTGTTTATAGATGTATTTGCAAGGGTCTGGGGTGAAGTGTGTGTGTGACTAGGTGTGTTGTACTTCGGTGTTATGGGCCCCACCGGTGTGGCCTGGACCCTGGGTTGGTGATATTTCTGGGTGAGCGCTGCATCAGATAACTTGGTAGCAGATTAATGGTTATTATTGACTAGTTTGGTGATTAGTAATGGTTATTTTTACTAGCTTAATGTATATAGAACCCCTATATTCAAAGGTTAATGTATAAGGAGTTTGATGTACAGAATTTATGATGAACATCTGTTGAGTTCGTATTACGTTATATGTAGTCCTGAAAAGACTTCCGAGTATTGCGTGAAGCTGGTCACTCTGTCTGCAGGCAGAGGAAGTGTGGTAAATGTGTTAAATGTTATATACTTGTAAAGCGCACAGCTGCCCCAGCAAAGGGGCGTCCCGGTGCTGTATACCGCTGGGGAACCCGTCCTGGCTTTCCCTGTGGGATGGTCCCTACTGGGAATCCCCAAGGTGGAGCCAGGCATCCCCGGCGTTGATGGGGCCGTTGTGGAGATTAGGCAAGCTAATGCCCAGAGTTGCCGAGTGGGACCCCAGGTTAGAGTAGGCACCGAGGCGAGAATTGTCGAGTCCGCTGACCCTGGTCCACGACCCTGCCGCGTCGGGAATTGAACCCTGGTCCCAGGCCGACTTCTGCTCCCGGGTCTGCCGCCTCTAACCAGTGAGCCACACCAGTCGCACATCGCATAGTCTGTTTCAAAAAGTAGTATCGTCGCATACTGAGGTGGTATCGTTGTATATCACAAGTGGTGTTGTCGCACATCACTGGTTTAGGGACTTTCTGTGTGAAAGGATAAATGCATAGCGAAGGCAGTCTATAAAATCTTGGTTTTAAGCACAGGGATCATTGTGTATCCTGATTTAAAACTTACTGCTGGGAGAGTAATAGAGCTTAACACGAGCTTGAGAGAAGGGTAAAGTAGAGGAAGTGGTGTTACTTTATCGGCGAGTCTAAAAATTCTGTGGTAGAGAAGAGTTAAGCACTGTCTACTGGAAATAGAGAATACTTGTATGATTGAAATTTCTATCACTTTATTTAGCGAAACAGACGAATGGAGTTGTTTTGTGTAAGTTACTAACAGATTCGATTGCATATTTTGTAAATACGGCTTCTCAATAACCTTGTAAAGGAGGGGTCAGCCGGCGCTGCAGAAGCCGGAGCGCTGTTGACGTCAAAAGTGTCCCGAAGGGATTGGTCCTTGTGACCATAACAGAGTAAGGGCTGATTGGTGCATCAGCGAAAGCAGCAAAGTAATTGGTTAAGCACTAAGAAGACGTATCTTGTTCTAATTGGTACGCTAGTGTAAACCGTGCTGTGATAGGCTGGTGTTACGGAGCAGCAACAGAAGAGTGCGCAATCTTTTGAAAGACAGGAAATTAACAGAAACATGTATTATATTGTTAAAGAGAAGAAAGTTTCACTGTTTGGAAAGGTAAAAAAATTGTTTGTGAAAAAAAAAGCCTGTAGTAAAACCGGAGAGGAAATTAGTTTTTTCCATGGGAACGCCTGTATCTCACATGCTAATGAAATATGGCTGTCTCACTTGTTTGTGGGTCGAGAATTGGGTGCAATACACGAAAGGTGATGGTGTGCTTGCATTTCCTCCAGAAAGTTCTTTTAACATAGAGGTTTTGCGAAATTTGAGAGAAATAATGATGAAACTTAAGCCTACACATAAACCTTCACAATTTGAAGTGTTAATGGAATGGGAAGGTGAGGTGTATAAGAGAGAACAACACAGATTAGGAATAGGTTATGTTTTTGGTTTGGAAAAATATCGGAATGAGAATATTGAGGACAAAATATGTAGATGGGAGCAGGTAGATGTACAAAATGATTTGTTTCCTGTCAGGAGTATGGGAGGATCTACAGGAAATAAAAAGAAAGAGGAAGAGAAGCATATTCACATTTTAGACTGTAGAAACAGTGACACAAAAGATGAATTGCTAGATGACATTCTGGATAACAGATCACCTCCATATCAAGGGGAGTCTGCAACAGTGGTGCCAAAGGCACTGCCAGCAGAAATTACAAAAGTTTTCCAAACTGTTCCAGTCCCCATAGAGATTAATGCAATAAATAGACAGGAACCTGTTCAAATTAATAGTACAGTAACCAAGCCAGAACTCCTTCCAATGAGTAGTTGGCAAGAAAGACAAGTGATAAATAGGTCAAATAATGAAGAAGAAGAAAATGAATTAGCAGGCAAAACACGAGAATTGTCTGAACATTTAAAAGAACTGCCCATGAATATGGAAGCTTTAACAGTCCCAATGAATATAGATTCTGAAATTTCTGTTTGCAAAAGTGAGGTAGAGGAAGAACATTCACTGACCATACCGTTAAATGAGGTAAAACCAAATCCTAAAGTAGATTTATTATCTGAAAGTGTCAGGAATAAAATGCCTAGTGTGTACGAATTAGATACAACGACAGATCTGACAAAAACTCTGACTTACGCAAATGGAACTGAGATACTAGCTAAAAAACAGACTGGACAGTTGCAGGGAACTAGACCTAGAGAAAGATTAAAAGAAGTCTCTTTGGGTTTGACAAATGAGGAATTGGGAGAGTGGGTACAAAGTGGCTATAGAATAGATGTAGAACGCCAACAGATAGATATTGCAGAATTAAAGGTAGACATGGAAGAATTACATTCTGGAAAGGTAAGTATGAACAGATTAAAATGTTACCAGGATGAAGAGATACTCTTTATGAGTAACAACATTACCTGGAAAAATAAATATTTTCAGAAAAATCTTGAAGAAGCTACCAGTGAGACAGGAGTAGATATTTCCAAATGTAGGGATTTGCAAAAACCATATAGATCAAACTTCACAGAGAAGGGCATATAAAATGTAAACAAAGCTGGAAGAAAAGCTAAACTTAAAGAATTGCTGAGAAAAAGAAAGAAAGTTGAAGAATGGAGAAGCAGGTGGGGAAAGAAGAAAAAACGAATAGCTGATAGGGGATCATTAGCAGTTCCTGCTGCTCACAAATGTGAAACTGAATACATTAGCACAGGGAATTGGTTTGCAAATGAATTGGCAAAATATTGCACAAAACAAGATTGTTCTTTAAATCAGACATGGGTAAAGAAAGACACTTTTTCCCAATATCACATGCTTACTAACACAGCAGAAACATGGGAAGAAGTGAGGAAAGTGCAGGATCAGGCAAGTGATGAAGAAGAAGGTTGCATACAAAAGAAAAAAAAAGATGTTTGGGCCTACCAAGATGAAAGAGCTGCCCAATAGTATGTTTGCCCATTTTGCACACATGTATCATGGACAGGCACACACAGATAGGGAAAACTATCTTGCCAACAAAGTTATTAGTCTAATTTGTGAAGTACTGAGCACTAAAAAGAAACTGAGCGCCCACACCTTCATCGCAGCACTCACTTGGCCGGCAGTTACTTGGAGGCCCGGAGACACCAGGGGGCCCGGAGTCGCAAGGAGGCAGGGGACGCCGCTCCCAGCCGTGAGGCGAATGGCGCGGTGTGCCTGAGGGGAGAACTACAAGCCCCAGAAGTCCCTGCAAGGCACAGGGGAAGTGACGCTGCAAGAGGGCGCCTGAGGCCCTCAAAACCGGCACGGCTCTCCCGCAGCGCGGGACGCCCACACCTTCATCGCAGCACTCACCTGGCCGGCAGTTACTTTGAGGCCCAGAGATGCCAGGGCGCCCGGAGACACCATGGGGCCCAGAGTCGCAAGGAGGCAGGGGACGCCGCTCCCAGCCGTGAGGCGAACGGCGCGGTGTGCCTGAGGGGAGAACTACAAGCCCCAGAAGTCCCTGCAAGGCACAGGGGAGGTGACGCTGCTAGAGGGCGCCTGAGGCCCTCATAACCGGCACGGCTCTCCCGCAGCGCGGGACGCCGACACCTTCATCGCAGCACTCACCTGGCCGGCAGTTACTTTGAGGCCCGCAGATGCCAGGGTGCCCGGAGACACCATGGGGCCCAGAGTCGCAAGGAGGCAGGGGACGCCGCTCCCAGCCGTGAGGGGAATGGCGTGGTGTGCTTGAGGGGAGAACTACAAGCCCCAGAAGTCCCTGCAAGGCACAGGGGAAGTGATGCTGCTAGAGGGCGTCTGAGGCCCTCATAACCGGCCCGGCCCTCCCACAGCGCGGGACGCCCACACCTTCATCGCAGCACTCACCTGGCCGGCAGTTACTTGGAGGCCCGGAGATGCCAGGGGGCCCAGAGACACCAGGGGGCCCAGAGTCGCAAGGAGGCAGGGGATGCCACTCCCAGCCATGAGGGGAACGGCGGTGTGTGCCTGAGGGGAGAACTACAATCCCCAGAAGTCCCTGCAAGGCGCAGGGGAAGTGGCGCTGCTAGAGGGCGCCTGAGGCCCTCATAACTGGCCTCACCCTCCCACAGCATGGGACGCCCACACCTTCATCGCAGCACTCACCTGGCCGGCAGTTACTTGGAGGCCCGGAGACGCCAGGGGGCCCGGAGACACCAGGGGGCCCGGAGTCGCAAGAAAGCAGGGGACGCCGCTCCCAGCCGTGAGGAGAACGGCGCGGTGTGCCTGAGGGGACAACTACAAGCCCCAGAAGTCCCTGCAAGGCGCAGGGGAAGTGACGCTGCTAGAGGCACCTGAGGCCATCATGACCGGCCAGCCCTCCCACAGCACGGGACGCACGAGGGTGCTGACCGGGCGTAGCCCGGGCCAAGGGCGGGCCCGTCCGTGCCCGTCAGAGACCGGATGAGGCTGGGCTGGGCCAGAAATCTAACTTCTTCATTTCGGGACCCGAAAACTAAGGTACTGTGGATTGTGTAGTTAGTCAATTACATCACTGGCCTTGTTCTTCTTACCGTTTAAGGCTGGTGCTTAAGGACTTCTTCACTGATATTGCTTAGAGGACCTGAAAGAACTGCATGAGTGCAGAACTTTTGATTTTGGATAGTTCCTTGTCCTGGTTTTTAACTTTGTCTTTATCATTTGATATTAATGTAACTAGAATAGTATTTTGAGCCTGATAGTGTGTGTGAGCCATTTTACACTTGTATTGTTGCAGGGTTTCTGTACTCACACAGAACTGTGCACAGAGGAGTGGAACCTTGGCAAATTAGGGTGTCCCAAAACTTACCTTAGCAACCAACTCACCCCTTACCGAGCTAGCTACAGTGTCTCATTGGACATATCAAACACCCAATGTTTAGACAAACCAGAACATGAACTTACAGTACCTCAGGGTACGTGGGACTCATGAACACTCTTTCGTTATATTATCATTACAAACCAGAACATGGAGTAAAGAAGACACATGTGCATTTGAAATGTTTATTTACTAATGCCGTCTTCTCAGGCGCAGTATCTTTGATAATACAAGTATACTTATTATCAGTAGCAAAATTATCAGCATAGTTACTAAGACATAAAAAGCGAATGGTGACAGCATGTTAACATGCTGTAATGAATAAGAGTTAACAACACTTATATCTCACCCTCCCTAACACATATATTATATTATTATCTAAGAAGGTCTCTTTGGGTTGTTTTAGGGCGGGCCCATACCTTAGTGTCCTAGCATGAAGGAATCACATCAGCATACACCAGCTCTCTCTGCATGTGCACCGCATCAAGTGTGTTAACAATTCTCGTGCAAAGCAATATCAATCCCGCCTCAAGCCCAAGTTGGCAAAGGCTGCACTTGTGTTATGACTATGAAGGCGTGGAGATCAGACCTCATAACAATTCCATATCGTGTTGCTCCTGAAACTTCAGCACTCTCCGTGCAGACATGGTTTATTAAACAAAACTGATATCAGAGCAATAACATATTATTCTCACATACACCACGGCAAACCACTAGGTTGAAAGCTAAGTCAACAATTAAGGGTCGTGTGCAGAAGTTGCAAGAAAGGAAAAATGGCGTTTAAATCTCAAATGTACCTATGCTAACTTAACACGATATAAGGATATATAGGAGCTATACAACACCCCCCCATGATCCGAGAACGGACTAAATAAGATAACAGAAGTGCCATCACATGAGAGCAGAATCCAATTATAAACGAGCATGAATAAAAATTCAATTATAAAAACTAATGCTAAAAAATAGCCCACAAGTATAATGTGGCTCAAGCCAATAGGCAAGCAAAAATAAAATGTCTTGACCAAAAGTCAATAAAATCAAGGAAATGCTATCAATCAGCATGTCAATTTGAGGCAGTGTCTATGATAAGACTGTATATGAAAAGTAAGCTGCAACAGCCTCCAGGAGGAAGTCACTGTCCTCATCCGAAAACAGTTCAGCCATCCAATTTAAAAGATGAAAGGAACATACGTGATCTTCCAGCACCGGATCCTCTATAACCATCAGAGGACAGCTCGGTGGGTTTTCAAGAAAACTTTGTTCCAAGAAATTTTGCGCTGCCGACAACACATCCCAGGGACCCATTAGTCCATGTGCCACCGCCAAGGCCATAATCCTTTCGTCAGAACAAACCAACTCGTGAGCAATGATAGGACTCATCAGTTGATCAAAATCGACGTCAGAAGATATTGGTCCGCAGAGACACAAATCAATGGCCCAAAGGAAATCACAGGTCAGGCAGCGAAATACAGGCTGGACACAGGTGAAATAGGAGAACCGAAAAGATAATCCAAACGCTGTGCTTAGAGTCGCCAACGGCAGTGTGCCATAATAATCAAGCATGCGGTTGCGAAACCGCGTCAGTAGCAGCTGAGCGTGGTCTTGCACAGGAAGGGCATCCATATTTAAAAAGGCAGAAAACCACCAATGCGCCAGCCGCTAATGCAAGTAAAAACGGGAACCCTCCAAATAAGGACGAAAAAATAGAATGGAAGAAGGCAGGGATGACTCCAAAAATCTTCTCAAAGGAAGTCACGAGACCACCGCTAACAACTTTAAAAAAATGTGCTAGGCCCGTTGTGGAGGACGCGTTAAAGATAGAACGGACCATGGCTCCGAAATGCAAAGGCAAATCAGTGTTTAAAAGAGCCTGAACCTCCGTACGGGTGTTAGCAATGTGAAGCACGAAAGTTTCACGGGCCGAGCTCAAGGCCACCTCTTTCTGGGACAATAGAGCTCTTATTCTAGCCATGCCGCTGAATTCTGCTCCCAAGGTCGGTATCTGTGGCCAAATGGAAGACTCCCTATGTTCACGTGTGGGAGGATAAAGAACATTTCTGCAGCAAATAGCTCGCTCACTTACTGTTACTATGAAAGCTATACCTTTAATTAAACCACAACAGTTTTCATTATTGAGCATTAAATAACTACCATTCTCTAACAATTTAAACGTGGGGATGATAGCAGGAACTGGCGTGCCCTGTAAAACGCAAGCCATATTCGGTCGGTCCTTGTTACATGAACCGTGTAACTGTATGTGTCTGCACATTAAAGAATGATCTGGCGTCTCAGTACACTCATCCCCTGTTAGATAAACCTCCTGTTCATCCTTGAAACATCTGTATGTGTATGGGAGTGACCAGACCTCATGAAGAAAACCGCTACCCAAGGGTTCAAAACGACCTATTGGCACATATTTCATACAATTTGAAAACTTATATAAAGCAAACGGCAGCGTTATTAAACCGTGGATAAGCCACGTAGCAGCAGTGGTCTCTGCCACAGAAAAAGGTAAAGATTCCAATCTTTCAATATGGAGCATAGAAAAGGAAGCATCACGCATTGAAAGCAAGCGTTGTTTGTCTGTCAAATTAAACGGTGCAAATAAAGAGGAAACGTTCATGTATCCCCAGGGAACTTTACCCATTTTTAGAGTCTGTAGTGTCCATGCAAACTGCATGATTGAACGTAATTGATTTTGACCATGGTATAATACAGACACTTCATCATGCACAATATCAACAACAGACGACACAATATTATCTAATGTGTAAATTCTAGAGGAAAGCACGTTAATGCTATTGTCAACCACTGCAAGCACTTTCTCAAGATTTGCCTGATCAATAGCCCTAAGGCGTGAAGCAGCCTCAATCTGTGAGAGTTTCCAAATTTCATTGTAAACACCATATAACCACCTTTTCGACCTGCCACTAGCTGGGCCCTTAATGAAATCATTCAAATCCACGTCTGCATTCAGTTTGGAAAGGTGATACTTAACCGCAGGTAAAGTTGAATGTTTCAGCCAAGCTTGACACAACTTGCCAACAGAGTAAGAGGTGACAGTATGACTCAAATCAAAACGGGGATCAGATCTAACAGCCTTAAAACCGTCAGTTATATTTAAAAATCTCTTTTGGCAAGAATCAGCACTACGGTGCCAAAGCAGCCAACCCTTGGGATTCATACTGGAAATGTTAAAGGAGGAATTCAGAAGCAGAGCCTGTATATCTCTAATGGACAATTTAGTAAAATTACTCCAATTCCCATATTCCTCCAACTCCGGGAAAGACGGGGTGTTTAACCTTTTAGATGTAGCCAATCCAAAGCACGTGGTCTGGGAAATGGTTTCATTTAAAAACCACATATGATTTGGGATGAGACATGCACGGTGCAAAGCTTCAGTGCCTTGTACCTGCCAGGCCCTTGAGCCCCAAACTGATTTAAGGTCTATGGTATCCTTCCAAAACTCATACCCTCCAGTAACTAAAAGATCCAGGAAGGCCTTTGAATATAACAATTTTGTATTTGTAAGTCGAACCTTGGACAGTGGCTGTTTGTGAAATTTAAAATAAAAGGACTCGGGATTGGACTGATTAAAGTCAGTGAAATAAGTATATTTTTTAAGAAACGTTTCTGAACTCCCTTGTGTTGGTGCTGGGCAATGTTCCCACTGAGTAAAATTAACCGCATCCCTTCGGGAAGATGTCTTGTGTAAGAAGTGATTGCCATAATGTTGGTAACAGAACAATTCACCATAATTAGCAGAATCTAAATATAAATCCTCAGCATCAAAAGCAGCATAATATTTCAAATCAGAAAACAAACTTTCCACAGCATTAACATCCCAATCATCAGAACGAATGTTTTGTTTCACCACATCCCCCATATTAACTCTTAGTACATTAGGGACATTAACGACTTCCGTTGGACCATGTATCTGAAAACGAACTGCATCCCACGCGATTCCATCCAGAACAGGCCACGCTGTGATGTTAACCAAAGTCAAGTCTCTTTTTAATCTGTGTGTAGAATGTGAAGAGGAAAGTGGGGCCAAAGTTCCATTCAAATGAGTAATGCAAGTTCTCTCCTCGACATAGTGTCCATTCATAATCCGAAAAAAATAAAACACAAAACCAATTGACATAAAAAGGTAAACTGAAAAAAGGACCAGCCAAATGTATATCCAAGGAGGTATCAAAAAATGTTTTTTAAACAGGCTAGCATATAATGCAATTTTAGAGGGTTTTTTCGAGGCAAGGGAAGCAGAGTCAAATGAAAATCTGGATTCCGTGGCTAAACGAGCTTGCAGGTCAGGCATGGACAAATCAGTGGGGTATGTATAGTCTGTCTCATCAAGGTTAGTTCCTGGTAAATTATTCAATAATGGACTGGAAACAGCAGGTAATTCGATGGCCACCTCAGGTTCATTATTAGAAGCAGTGGGCATAATTGAATTTCTCACAAAGGAAGGACAGGAAACAGCCGGTGTCATGCTAAGAAGAATCGGCCACTCTGTGTATCTTGACATTGTCAATAGAAATAAACCTGTTTTCCTTACGACCTGGAAGTGGTGGTAAAATGACTGTTCTTGTGCCCTTCACTCCAAGCACTGGGACCGGAGCTCGATAGGAGGGACCAAACTCTTTCTTGTTGTCGATCTTCTCTCGAACCAGTTCTCCAACTTGGGGTAGCCAGCCAACTACCGGGATCTGCAACGCATCATCCGATGTGGAGGGCAAATGTTCCTTTGCAAGAGTGTCTCTCGTCTTTTGTAGATTCTGTAAAACATTGCAATGTTCATCTGCGTCAAAGGAAGTGGCGCGAACCACCGAGTCTAGACCATCAAGGTCAGGGACGAACATCTTGATGCCAAAGAGCATTTCGTACGGGGTCCGCCCACCCAGAGACCTTCTAGGGAGATTATTAAGAGCACGCTGCACGCCATAGAGGTGAGCCAGCCAATTTCTGCCAGTGCCTATAACTCGGGCTGTCAAAGATTGCTTTAAATCACGGTTCATTCGTTCAACTACACTATTACCCTCGGGTCTGTAGGGTGACGAAAACTTGACTTGGACCCCCATCGAAGTCATGGCATCCTTATACGCCTTAGAGGCGAAAGCCGGACCCTGATCCGAATGGAAGGTACCACAGGCAAAAATCCCTATAAAGATACGCAAATCTCTGATGACAGTCCGGGAATCAGCGCTGCGATGTGGCCATACCCACACAAAGCGTGTGCATGAGTCAACTGCTACTAAGATGTATTTATACGCAGTATCAGATGAAAATGGACCGCAGTGATCTAAATAAACACAGCCTAGTGGTTTATTAGAAATGTACAACTGAGTCTGAGGCGGACGCGTAGCAGTTGAAGGTTTAATCTGCTGGCATATGTCACAAAGAAGGACATAATCACGCGTCTGTTTGTACAGTCCCCGCCACCAGAAACGTTGTTGTAGTTGCGTTACAGTGGCTGAGACGCCCGCATGCGCAGACGCCACACCTTCATGAGCCGCTGTAATCAAGTCTGTTCTGCGATCCGAGTTGGGAATCAGCCGTTCCCCAACATCAGGAATTGTCACAAAAGGAACCTTTTCGGGACTTAAGTGGTATTTATACTTCGAAGGGAATCCCGAAGGATGTTTACTTCCCTTCTCAGAGGCAGCAATCGCTGCCAAGATGTCGCTATCAATCTTGGTTTTAGACCTAGTAACTGCTGCAACTAAGTATGTAGATACTGCTGATTTCGCTGCTTCATCAGCAAGCGAGTTGCCAACAGCGTGAACTCCCACGCGCTGATGACCGAGAGTATGAATCACATAAACGAGTGGCAACATAGCCTTAAGCTCTGCCACTCGAACCCAGATCATTTTATGTTTTATCGTGCTACCCTTGGAATCATGAAAATCATTTTGAATCCAAAAGAACAAGTTCTCATTGTAAGACTGGACACAGTAGTAAGAATCACTTACAATTAGAGTAGTAACACTTGGATCTGCGTACTCCAAAGCTAGTAAGAGAGCACGAAGCTCTGCCAATTGTGCGGTGCAATCGCCCAGGGGCAACGTGTGTACCTCCCTGGAAATGAACTCATCATTCAACATAGCACCGACCACAATGGCGCATGCGGAAACGTAGGCATGTTTAGAGCCATGCGCAACCTGCGCCGACCCATCAGTGTAAATGATGCAATGGAAGTCCTCCAAAGGTCGCATCGCCAGAGGAGCAGGGTGAACGAATTCATACTGCAAGAACTCCTGCGACCGTAAGGAAGCGTCAAAAATAAACATGACATCCGCGGATGACAATGACGCAGCCCACTGAATCCACCGAGGGTGCAAAGCTTTTGAATTTGGTACACTGGCTTTCGTGACTGCCTCCAAATGAGGACAGGGTGTTACCACTAGCATGCGTTTCCCCTGTGACAAAGCTCGTTCCTTTAGAATAGCCATCTGTACAGCAGTTAAAACCTTTTCTACGGTGGGAAACCGCATCTCAGCCGAGGTGTACAAGTGTGACTTGTAAGCAATAGGTACTGTGTCACCTTCATTAAAAGTGAGGTAAGTGAAACCCACCATCCCAGGAATTATTCTTATGACCAGGTTGGTGTGGTTATCACGAGTCAGTAAATATTTAGAAGCGAGCAGATCAGCCTGCAAGGATTGCAAAATGGCTGAATGCTCAGGCAGCCAGCCTGATTTTGAGAAAGTTGGTTGTATCAAAGCATACAAAGGCTTGATACGCTGGGCATATTCCGGAATGTAAGTTCTGCCGAAATTCAAAAAGCCCAGTAAGGATTGTAATTTTTTCAGAGTTGTTGGTGCGCGCAATTGTGCGCACTTCTCCAAGAAGTGAGGAGCCAAACCTCTACCTTCATTGTTGAGCTCATAGCCCAAAAACAACACTGTGTGTTCAGCAATGTGCGATTTTGCAAAGTTGAATTTGTAACCCATGTCTGCGAAGTTGCAAACAAGAGAATTAACACGACACAGATGCTCCCAAATATCGTCGTCTGTGAGATATATGTCATCCACATACGAAAAAGCATCAGGGTCGAGTGCCTCCAGAATAGAGACAATTCGAGCGGTAAATACACCAGGACTATTCTTGTAGCCCATTGGAAGACGCCGGAATTGTTTTTGGACTCCAGCGCTTGTAAAACTGGTCCATTGGGAGCTAAAGCTGTCCAATCTGTGGGCATAAAAACCATTGGATATGTCAAGCGTTGTCTTGAAACGCTTACGCACGAGACTATCCACTAGGGCAGAGCCGTGGGTATTCTGTACTGCACAGTTACGGCAATGCGAGTTCAAATGCCGGTAATCCAAAACCAAACGATATGATCCGTCAGGTTTATTCACAGTAAAAAGGGGATTATTCATCGGTGACACACACGTTTCAATAACTCCCTGATATTCCAATTGTTCAAGGATTTCCGCGACGGAAGATTTTGCTTCACGCCGAATGGGATATTGAGGTTGAGGCTGCGGCTGAGACCGCAACGGAATTTCGTGGCAAGGCGACAATTTATCCCAACCACATTGGTTACGGTACAGAGCCGGCGCGAGAGCCCGAGCCCACTCTTCTGCAAAATGCTGCGCATGCTCTTTCGAGACAGTGTTCGCGAAACTGGGTAGGATTACCTCCTCCCCTCGCGGCGCCGCGAGCACAAAAGGCGGGGGCCAGTCAGCCTCCGAAAGTAAAATATCATATGTAGAAGACAGATTCTCCCAAAATACACCTTTAACGGTACGCTGTATGTCACCTTCAATTAACAGGACAATTTCATATAGTCTTTCAGGGGGAGCAAGTCTCGTATCCGCTGTTTCTATCACAACGTAGACATCAGTCGCTGTCACCCTCAGTAGTGGACGCAGCGCCTCTCTGACTATGGTTATCTCCGCCGCGCTGTCCAGCAAGGTCAGAGCCCACGTCAGATTCCGAAGCCGCGTTCTCACTATCTGTGGCATATCGATGCGCTGTTAAGGCTGCGACTTTCTTTTTCGCAAACTGCGGACGCCTAGGCGTAGAATCCTCCTGCTTCACTGCGCCGTCCGTCTGGCGGGACTGACCACGTCCTTGTTGGCCACCACGTCCACGTCCACCCCCTCCTCCTCCACCGGTCTTGGGAGCCGATGTGTCCTGAAAGGAACGAGGAGAGCGTTGATCAGAACCCTGAAAACGATCAGGCGATTTAATCATCGCGCGGTCGCGCAAATCATAAACTTTTTCGGGTGGCGCAGGAGCTTGTATTGCAGGAAAAGTACCCTGAGTCTGCGTTGTCTGCTTCCCCTGTGTCTGTTTTTTAGGCCAATTTTGTTTCTTGGACTTGGGCTGGGCATCTGTCACTGCAGATTGTCCCTGTGGTTGTTTTTTCTCCTTTACTGGAAAATATTTTAGACCTCTACTTGTGCGGCCAATTGTTTTATAAGCGGCCACCACAATCTTTGCTAACTGGCGGGGTTTGTCGGTATCGGGCAGAGCAGCCAAAGCATTCGACACCTGAAAGTTAACTGCATCTCCTTTAACATTGGAGAGAATGAGATCACTTACAATCTCAAAAGAACCACACAGGCGCATACCCAATTCAACCGCTGCCTCTGGACCGTGATCATTCTGAACACGTCTAACGATTTCAGGCAGGGCAGTCATAGACGGGGTGCCGAAGCACCTTGTATAAACTGCCGCAAATGTTTTTCCCCAGCTGTCACAGTCAGCAAGTTCAGGAGTAATATCCTTCGGTAGAGTAATCGTTAACATTCTATGTTTATCAGCAGGAGTAGAATTCGGAAAAACCGCCTCCAGTTGATCAAACTTCTCTGCTAGCCAGAATGGGAAGTCATCGTTGTCAACAGGACGCGCACCAAAAACCGAATTTACCATCACTGGATTGAGACGCATTCCGCCTCGTTCCATGGGAGCGGCCGCACCCCCCTGGGGACCACCAGGAAGATGTCGACCGATGTATTGCACTAAAGCACGAATCACGGAAATGGAAACTACATGCAGCCTGCGAATTTCAGCCAGGGTGCAAGCCCCGTGATTCGGGTGCGGGGTAAAGCCACCCAACGCAGGCCAATTAGTACCTGGAATTGAGAGTGGACCTAACCTCGCAGGGGACATAGAGTGGGGGAGGGCGCCATCAAACCAAACTCGATGCTGCCAATGATCAATAGGTATTTCCAATGCCCTGTACGGCGTATATTCAGCTGGGACATCTGAGGCGGTGTAGGAGTGGAACAAACCAGAATTAGCGTCCACAGCCGGAAACGTAACCCAAGAGTAAAACAACTCGTAAGGAAACGCCGGATCTGCACATACCACGAAAATCACAGCCATCCCATCTACTGGGACCTGGTACGTCTGAAGATGGTTGCGTACCGCTACGCGACTATGCTGCGCAATAGCCACCGCTGCCGCCATTACAGAATTGGAAACAAGAAAAAACAAAGAATACTTTGTAGCACAACTGGGTAGTAATTCAAAGAAACCTTTTGAGAAAGAATCAAGCTTGAATAAAGACCTATTTCAAAAAATAGGTAGGTTTCACCGACACCCCGTTTTCCGGAAACGGATGTGAAGGGGTTAAGGCATGAATGATAAACTACTCGAGTGTCATGATATAAGACCACCGAAAACCGTTGGGCGCCATGTTGCAGGGTTTCTGTACTCACACAGAACTGTGCACAGAGGAGTGGAACCTTGGCAAATTAGGGTGTCCCAAAACTTACCTTAGCAACCAACTCACCCCTTACCGAGCTAGCTACAGTGTCTCATTGGACATATCAAACACCCAATGTTTAGACAAACCAGAACATGAACTTACAGTACCTCAGGGTACGTGGGACTCATGAACACTCTTTCGTTATATTATCATTACAAACCAGAACATGGAGTAAAGAAGACACATGTGCATTTGAAATGTTTATTTACTAATGCCGTCTTCTCAGGCGCAGTATCTTTGATAATACAAGTATACTTATTATCAGTAGCAAAATTATCAGCATAGTTACTAAGACATAAAAAGCGAATGGTGACAGCATGTTAACATGCTGTAATGAATAAGAGTTAACAACACTTATATCTCACCCTCCCTAACACATATATTATATTATTATCTAAGAAGGTCTCTTTGGGTTGTTTTAGGGCGGGCCCATACCTTAGTGTCCTAGCATGAAGGAATCACATCAGCATACACCAGCTCTCTCTGCATGTGCACCGCATCAAGTGTGTTAACAATTCTCGTGCAAAGCAATATCAATCCCGCCTCAAGCCCAAGTTGGCAAAGGCTGCACTTGTGTTATGACTATGAAGGCGTGGAGATCAGACCTCATAACAATTCCATATCGTGTTGCTCCTGAAACTTCAGCACTCTCCGTGCAGACATGGTTTATTAAACAAAACTGATATCAGAGCAATAACATATTATTCTCACATACACCACGGCAAACCACTAGGTTGAAAGCTAAGTCAACAATTAAGGGTCGTGTGCAGAAGTTGCAAGAAAGGAAAAATGGCGTTTAAATCTCAAATGTACCTATGCTAACTTAACACGATATAAGGATATATAGGAGCTATACAACAGTATTGTTGAAAGTTTTAACCCCAATTTACAGGAGAAGTCTCACACAAAGATCTCTGCATAATGGGGAAACAGGCTTGTGTAGTAAACAAACAGATGATAGTCCCTCCCAAACCAATGGCTAATACACCCACATCCATAGATAGAATGTTGGAAAAAGCCCTGGGAGCAGTAGCCACTGAAAGTGAGAGGACGGAAAGACGCTTATTGTTGACTCCAAATCTAGATGTAGCATCTCCCGAACTCAGTCCACCTCAGTCTACAGGGCCTCCAGTACCCGATCCCTTCAGTGACCAACCCCTATATATTGAGTCAACCAGTCCAGGTCTATGTAGGCCCAATACACCAATACAACAGGGTAGGAAATGTAAAGCCAAATCCAACCCTAAGGCGAAAGCAACAACAAGAAAGAAAAACCCGGCAGTCAGATCCGCCGAAAAAGAAAACACCGGGGGTGAGACTTTAGATAAGAGCTTAGATTCCTCAGGTGACCAGCCCCAGTGTGTCACAAAGCTCGTGGTTGATCTCCAAATCCAAATGAGGGTTATTGTAAAGGATGAATTAAGACCTCTCCAAGATAGAATCAACAGGTTGGCCACTATCTTTAATGACTGGGTAAAACTAAGGGGTGTGCCTGACAGAACTCCTGGCTTAGACTCCAGGATTAATCCCCACCACCCACCTTCTAAAATTTTGGCTGCCCCAACTCCTCCTATGAATGAGCAAGCTCCGCCTCAAAAAACTAATGGAAGGAGTCCAGTAGTGGAGCCTAACAGAGGTAACGAGGCGGGATCATCTGAGGTTAACGCTAATACAAAGACTCTTTTGCCTACAATAAGGGGGAAACTAGTAGAACCAATACCAAAAAATAGACAGCTAGGGGGTGATGTCCACGCAAATTTAGAAGAGACTAATCACTTCCCCCCCAGCCATCAATACTCCCCCCGCTTCAACCCCATATGTACTTATACTTGCATGCACTCCTGAACTCAAAAGGGGTTATCCTGAATCCCATGAAGAATTAAAAAATAAATCTGTCCATTGGCTCACAAATCACACTTCTTTTACTTATGATCACTTGGATGAGATTTTAACCACCCGTAGAGTGGGTTGGATTAGCAGAAGGCGCAAGGACCCACATGGCGACTGCATAATAATTAATTTTAGGAATGTGCAGGTGACCCAAAGAGTTTTAGCTGGAGAGGACAGGAGGGACAAGGGTGGAATTACTCTACTTCCTTTAGGTTATTTTTATACACCCACTTGGCACCTATCTACCCCACGGTATGAGGAGATGCAATGGAGAACTGTACAACCTAATGGTGCACACCCTTACCCAATTACCCATTGGCAAAAGCAACCCAGTTTCAATATCCCGACGGGAAATAGGTTTAGCTGCCTTGACGGAGTGGATTGACTAAATTGAAATTACCCCACAGCTAAGGGTCCAACCAGTATTCCTCGACTAGGAAGCCAGGCCAAATGTGTTGTAACGACGATTAGCCGCCCTCTGGGTGAGGATTCAGCCAGTGAGAGCATGAGCGGATCTCTTGGTTGTACCACCCTATGAGTTGACTTGCAGCAGAATGATATGGTGAGGGAACGCCCGTGTGGAGGATTAATTTCTGGGGAGGTCAGTGGATTGTTTAAACCCTCCTCTCAACTTCCCAATCCGCTCCGCCAGAAACAGAACCCCCCTTCTTGTCATATATCAAGGATACTAGTTTGGAACATTGCAGGTCTAGTGAACAAATTGCAGGTCTAGTGAATAGAGTTAGAAAGTCGGCCCCTTGGTATACGACAGACTTGCAGGCCCTTAGGTCTGAATGTAAGAAGCTTGAAAGGAGCTGGCGCAGGGACTTTTCTACCCAGAAGAAAAATGAGTATAGGGTTGCCCAGAGGGGCTATCAGATGAAGGTGAGGGAAGCAAAGGCCTCACATTATAAAACTAGAATTAGTGAGGCGGAATGCTCCGCAAGAGAACTTTTTAAGATCTATAAAGAGATCTCTGTGGTTTCCAGCTCCAATGCCCCGGAGTCTGATTCTATCATGGAATGTAATAGAGTGGCAGAATTCTTTGCTAGCAAGGTTAGAAACATATACAGATCCTTCTCCAGCTGCCCGGCAAGGGGAGAGACTTTTGTTGAAATGAGGGAGGCTAGGCACTCTGATCGGAGTACCCACATCGAAGGAGCTTTGTAGGATATGTCACAGTGTTAAGTCAGGATCCCCACGAGACCCAGCCCCCCCTAGGGTGGTGGGTGAAAATCTAGAGGTTCTAGAGCCCTATATGAGACATGTCCTTGAAGTCTCCTTTAGCTCCCAGACTCATCCGCTTAGCTGGACGAAGGCGATAGTTCTGCCGATCAGGAAGAAGGCCAATATCAGTCATTCAGTGCTTGACAACCTGAGACCGATTTTCCTGCTTCCATACACCGCTAAAATAGCAGAAAAGATAGCTAACATACAACTGATGGCTTACCTGGAGGAGGCTAAACTCCTACACCTTTCCCAATCAGGGTTTCGGGCAGGGTATTCGACCGAGACTGCCTTATTGCGTGCTACAGAGACACTGAGGCAGGGCGCAGATGCAGGGCACACCATGGCACTGGTCATGCTTGACCTTAGTGCAGCGTTCGACACTGTAGCACACATCACCTTGCTACAGTGTCTGAACAAGGGTGGTGTGGCTGGTCGGGCGCTGGGCTGGCTGAAATCCTTCCTGACCGGCAGAAGCTTCCAGGTTCAGAGAGGCTCTTTTCAATTGGCTGAAATAGCACTGGATCAGGGGGTGCCTCAGGGCTCGGCCTTGAGTCCCACCCTATTTAATTTGTACATGGCCCCCTTAGCAGAAGTAGTGCAATCGTTTGGCGTAGAGATAGCATCCTACGCCGACGATACTCAACTGCTGATCACCCTTTCCCAAGTACCGTCAGGTGGAGCAGACAACTTTAGAGCTTGTATGCAGGCATTAGCTGTATGGATGGACAATCATTGCCTGAAGCTGAATGGTTCAAAAACGGAGGTACTGGTGGTAGGTGGTGATAAACGGAAATGGGCTGGCGACTGGTGGCCTAAGTGTCTGGGGGTAGCACCTATTCCGTGCGTCGAAGCCAAGAATCTAGGGATCTGGGTAGAGCCTACACTGTCCTATGAGTCGCATATTAGGCGGGTGGTCGGAAAGTACTCAAGATCTTAAATAAAACCCTGGATCTGCTCCCCCTGGAGGCAAGACGCAAGATGACCCAGGCCTTGATCACATCCCGGATTGATTACGGGAATGTCCTCTTTCTGGGAGCATCCTGTAAAAGCATAGGGCGGCTTCAGGTACTACAAAATGCGGCAGCGCGGCTTGTGCTCAGACTACCCAGAAGAGCAGCATCCAGCGCAGCTCTGGCGGCCCTCCACTGGCTGCCTGTTAAAAAAAGAATACTTTTTAAAGCCCTCTTGACTTGTCATCGAATCTGTGGCAGAAGGCTCCCCCATATATGGCTGACCTGATCACCAGATATGAGCCAGTGCGAGCACTTTGGTCCTGTGGAATGGGCACTTTGGTGACCCATCGATTTAAGAGGGCAAAAATGGGAGGTCGCTCTAGAGTGATTGCTGCCATAAATTGGAATACACTTCCACCTAACCTGCGTCCTGAGCAAACAGAAAGGAAGTTTAGCTGTCTGTTACAAACTCACTTGTTTACATGCTAGAAGGGTTCTGGTATCTGCTGCTGGTTAGCTCTTATGTCTTTTTTTGGCTCCACAGTTCTACAGCGCGGGGACACGCCGGGATGGCGCAGCCATAGCGCTCTATAAACTTCTTTATTATTATAAGCTAGATGACCCGAATTGGGATTTATTTGTTGGTAAATTTGAGATCTGCATGTTCCAGGAAACATGGACAAGAGGGGAGGTTCTAAAATTGGGTTTTGCCATTTTTAATGTTCCAGCATTATTTGGAGGTAAAGGGAGACCATCTGGTGGGCTAAGCACATGGGTAGGAGTTCACTTAGGTTGCATGGCTAAGCAGATAGACTCAAGCTCTGAAGATATACTGTGTGTCATACTCCAGTTCCCTTCTAAGTTTTCTGTAGCTCTCATTAATGCCTATTCCAGACCTTCACCTATGGGTAAAGAGTCAGCTACACTGGAAGCTCTAACAGTATTTCCAGGTTCCATCGCTGCAAATTACATGGTAATTCTAGGAGGAGATTTTAATTGCCATTTTGAGCCCCTCGAGGGAACTCCCCCGGATAACCTCTCTGACGAGGATAAATATTGGGCAATCCCGGAGTCAAGATGCCCCCCGGTTAAGAAATGGTCGTCCGATTCATCTTGTAGGTATACTTTTTACAGGAAGGACCATGGCTCTTTACTAGACTACATTATAATTGACACTAAATCCCGGAACAGGCTTGTTGATTTTAAAATTGTTCCACGCCTGGAAAGTGACCCCCATGCACTAGTATTGGAAGTCAATTTACTTAATCAAGGGAAAGCGCTACCTATGGTTGAACTTAGTGACATAAAATTGACCCTCTCTAACTCCAGGAGAAGAGTGAGATGGTCGCATTTCTCTCATTCAGAAGATAAACTAAGTTCCCTGTATGAAGCTTTAATGCCCGTTCTTGTAGTGGCATCTAGCTCAATGACTTTAACCGGGGAAGGTTTCGATATGGAGTCAGTGGCAAATAACCATACAACACTAGGATAAGTCACATTGCTTTCTTTTTCCCCAAAAAAGCTGTATATTGTCCCTGTGGGAAGACCCCCCACGTATGGTTTAACCATCAGTGTCGCATTGCTAAAAGAGCTTTAGTGGCATAAATTAAGATCAATGACCACCACAATATTAAAATAGCAAGGAAGACATACAAATCAGCAATCTATGAAGCCAAAAGGGGGTGGGAACTGGAGAGGTGGGACTCTCTGAGTACTGCTCTTGGGGACAGGGATATGAAGACCTTCTGGGGGGTTGTTAATTCCGACAGCTCTGGCACCAATACATCGGTAGATCCCAACTTGAACGAGGAGGTCTGGCGGCATTACTTCCAATCCCTCTATTTTATGGAGGCTATGTCGCCAAACGCCTTACCAGTGGGATGCCATTTAGGGGAGGTCTCTTCTCTGTACTTAGAATCCATTGATTATTCCCCTGATAGTAGCACCAACATTAGCATTACCCTGGACGAAATTAAGGGAGCCCTTAAGAAAATAGCTCCAGGTAAAGCACCTGGTCTGGACAAAATCCCAGGGGACTTGTTCCGTAATGAACCAGCTTTCTGGGCCCCCTATTTTTGGGTTTTATTTAACGCCATACTGCAGGGCATCGGGATCCCATCCAGCTGGCTTGGTGCGGAAATAATCCCTATTTTTAAAAAGGGCTCTCCACTCCTTCCAACCAATTACAGGCCCATCAGCCTGATCGGCATTTCTCAAAAAATCTTTGCGTGTATTCTGCTACTCAGGCTTCAAAACTGGATGGACGAACAGATGATTCTGTCCCCCCGGCAGGCTGGTTTCAGGGAAACATTATCTATCCTGGATCAAGTACTCAGATTACAACTGTTGTACTGGAAAACCGTCTGTTTGGAGGGCGGCAGTCTCTTTCTGGCATTTGTGGACCTGAGGGCAGCTTTCGATTTGGTCCCCAGGGAAAAACAGTGGTCAGTTTTACATTAGCTGGGGGTTCCTGATTATTTAACCCATCTCATTAAAAGGCTACATGAGGAAAAGTTTGCGCAGATTAGGTTTGGTAAGGATGGTAAGCTAACTGCCCCCATTCCAATTAAACGTGGTGTTCGTCAGGGTTGCGTGCTTGCTCCCACACTTTTTAGTTTATATATCAATGGTTTAATAGACTCTCTCCTAGCCGAAAAAGACCTAGATGCACCCAAGTTAGCCTCTCGACTGATTCCGGCAATGATGTTTGCCGATGACACGTTATTAATATCTAAATCACCTATGGGGCTTCAGAGGATTCTAAATACTTTGGAAGTTTTCTGTAGAGAAAGAGGTTTAGAAATTAACCTGCAGAAAACCAAATTTATGGCATTCAATAGCTCTAAGAGTACACGTTCTAACCGCCTTTTATATGGCAAACCTCTTGAGAGAGTTTCCTCCTTTGTTTATTTGGGGATTACTATTACAGATAAAATGGAATGGGAGGAACACATTAAAAAATCATCCCTAAAACTGTCTCAATCTTCAGGGGGGATTATGAAGGTCTTTTCCAAGTCTACTTTAAACCAATTTGCCCAGCCATCGAAATCTATAAGGTCCAAGCTCGAGGAGGGGTCTTATACGGGGCTGAATTATGGGGCCATTCTGGTCCTGAGAATCTATCACAGGTAGAGAATAACTTTCTAAGACACTTGTTGAATCTCCCGCAGAGTACCCCGCTTACCCCACTCCGTCTAGATTTAGTGCTCATGGCAATCTCAGACCTATTAAATCTTAAGCCCTTAATGTACTGGTGCCGTTTGTGGGTAACTCAGGAACTCTCTGTTTATAGAGAGGAACATTTGGAGGTTATGAACCTGAGGGGGGCTGAAAATTTGCCTTGGTTAGCACACATCAGACATACGTTCACCAGTATGAGGTGACGGGAACTCTGGACGGACCCTGAGCTTGCCTGTTCCTCAATTTCTAGAAAACAACTGAAGACCCTTTTTGAGGAGCACAATCTGGCCCAGCTTGATAGATGCCCCCGGATAGGAAAGTTAACGTCAGTATTCCTAGAAATAAAAGATAGATACTTATTTGAGCCGGCCCTTGATATTATCAAACCAGCAGCTGCAAGAAAACTTTACCTCCAATTCAGGTACGGGGTGTTGCCACTCCGATCCTTCACCCACAAATAGAAGGGTCTGCAAACGCTGAATTGTCCGTCTTGTGATTGCCCTGATGAGACAGTACTTCACGTCTTCTTCAGTTGCCCTGCCCATTATAAAGCTAGAAAACGTTGGCTGGTGCAGATTTGTAGGAATCTTGGAACTAGACATTGTTTGGAGGCATTTAGGATCCTTAAGTATGATACTAGTATCCCCATTGTTTATTCAGTCGCAAGTTTTTTATTTTCCATGTGGTTCTCCCGCAGGTACTACCTTAAATCCTCATAACGAGCGATGAATGCACCTAGAATTCGTAATCATTATACTCCTTAATAAGTAGTCTTTTATTGATGGTCCTAAATTCATAGCCCTGCTGTCTTGACTGTCTAAAACTTATTTACTCAGTGTTTGGGGAAACATTATCTTTCAAGGTTACCTCCATATTATTGTTAAAATTTCATGTGTTGAGGATACCGCTAGTAGGGAGCAACCCCAATGCGAGGATTTTGTTAAATTTTTCGATTGTATATGGCAAGATTTGGTCATCGTTTGATCACTTTTTAATTTATGTATTTATTCATTTATTTAATATCTTCACTATGCACTTTCCATGCATGAATCTTTATTTACAGTCTAGTTCATTCCTCACAAGTTATGACTAGTCGTACGTTATTAGCAGGCTCATGAAGTTCTATTTCCTTGTTTTTTTTTAAAAATGTTGTTGATACCGATAGTCATTTTTATCATCATCCACTTAAAATGTATAATTTTATTATGTGCTACCTTTATGTTCCCATTTACTTCTTTTTCTTTCCATTTCCTTGTTTAATCTTTTTTTGTATTTATTTTATTATTATTATTATTTCTGATATTTGTAAAGCGCGGCACTCATCCCATGGGATATCACGGCGCTGTAAAACAAAGGAGACTACTGAGGACTATGCTAGGGAATTAGTTTTTGGGAAAAAGGTGAGTTTTTAATTTTTGGCGGAAGTGAAGGTAGTTTGTGGTATGTCTGAGATCTACAGGTAACTCATTCCACCTTTTGGCAGCCAAGTATGAGAAGGCGCGTCCGCCTGTCCTTGCCTTGTGAATACGCTTAGATTTGGCCAGGGCTAAGTGATTCGATATTAGGTTCCCCTTGGGGATATAGAATTTCATTTTCCCTTGGAGGATGGTGGGGCCCGTTTTATGAAGAGCTCTGTGCGCATGACAGAGTAATTTAAAAGTGGCCCTCTGGCGCATCGGTAGCCAGTGAAGTTTTTCTGATTGTACTTTTGAGGTCACAAGGACCGAAATAAAGTCATAATGAATGAAAAAGAAACTGCATTGTGCCTGTTGTCCAGAAGCTTCTGGAATTGGTGAACAGTTGAATGGCACAATGAAAATCAAATTAGCAAAAATGTGTGATTCGACTGTCTTGAATTGGCTGGATGTTTTGCCCCTAGTTCTAGTGACCATGAGAAATACAAATGATAGATGGACAGATTTAAATCTGTACAAGGTACTAATGGGACAAGCAATGAGAAAAGCACATACACCTGATCAACAAGACAAGCCACTGAGAAATAGAATGCAGATCTTGGATGCATGTTCAGAATCAGGTGCTAAGCAACCAGAAGCTAGTAACACAGGAGAAACAGACTGTAAAACTGGTGATTTAAGACCAACAGACTGTGAGAGTGTACAGCATGGTGTAAGACTTAATGATTTTTCACCTTACAACGATTTAGAAAGTACTACAGAACTAGGACAACAGACACAGAGACAAAATCTGAAGTACAAGTCACTGGAATGGACATATATGGCACTTCCTAATATACAAGAGGAAGCGGATAGCCAGGATAGTCTAAGAGTGACTGTACGAGAGGTGGTCAAGGAAGAAGAAAATTTGGAAATACTGAGAGTTATCTTATCTGACACTAGAGGAGGAAAGGATGATCAGGAAAATCTAAACAAAGACTGTGAACCTATAGATAGGGATGATTTACACATGAATGTAGGGATTACTTAAGATCACCCTAAAAGTGTTACAGAAAACATTTCTGGGTTTTAGCACACAAGACGAAGACTATTTTTGATGAACAATTTCTAGGTAGTTAAAATAAAAGAAGGGGCAAAGGACTGAAAGTCATTCAAGTATGGAAACACACTTTGTACATACAGTGCATATTTAGTAGATTTTATTTCCAGGATAACTTAGATATCATAGTAAATATAACATGTGTTGCTTTAGGTATAAGATGTGTTTAGGTTGTATCATTTTTCTAATGAGACTGTTAACAATGTACCAATAGTTGCCACCAGTAGATAGAATTGCACTTCATAAGGATAAATAAGTTTAGATTTAGAACTAAAGATAACATTTTTGTTGAGAACAAGGGAAATGAGAAAGAAATTTGCTGAACTAACAAAATTTATTGAGATGCTGTGTCTGGTCGAATACAATTTTAGTGGAAAATATGGGGGGTTTTGGGTTTTGGTGATAATTCACAAATTGTTTAAGGTATTCAGGATTTGTGATCATCAAAGGAGGGAAATTGATGGAGCGAGGTACAGAAGAATTTGTGTGTACCCCATTCAGATCAATCACCCCCATAACAAAGTAAATATATTAATTTTGATTGCTGTGTATTAACCAAAACACACATTACATGTGGGAAATGCTTTGCACTAACAGGTTTGATTAACATATTAATTAATGATGTAAAACGCTTGTTTAATCTATTTTGTGCATTTAAGTGGTATAATAATGCATGTCTGTGTACATTGTGCATTGCATGCTGCTTTTCTGCTTCCTTTTTTTGGCTTGCAGTGTGATGCTTTTCTGCTAGGTAACAGTTTTAAAGGATAAATATTAGCACTGGTGGTTGGGGGACAGAAAACACATATATTCTGTGTGTTTACATTTTCTTTTTCTGTTTATCGTAGTTTTGATGGGTTGCCAATTGCAAAATGGCTTCGCTTTCCCCGGTTCTGCGCAGTAGAAAAGCTTACATCATTTTGCTGAAAGAAACTCGTCTATGCTCTGTCTTCACTGAAAACTTTGCAGCTTCATCTGACTATGTCCGAGGTCATTTGATATGAATGCTGGTGAGTGGCTGAGGGCCAAAGTGATAACCACGAGAAAAGCTGAATGTCTGCCAAGAAGAAAAGTCAAATGCCTTCCAAAAATGACCACGTGGAAACAGCTGAATCACTGAAAATTAACATTTAAAGGCCTAATGATAAACCGGAACAGTCGAACTTGTATTTATCAGTTTGTCAAAAAAAGTTATTCACAGACATCCTGGAAATTGAGAAATGCTTGGCCAGTCGAATTTGTATCTGTCGGTTTTTTTTAATCAGGAAGATATTCATGGACATCCTGAAAGTTAAAAAATACATTGTCGATTAACGAACATCCTGAGATCTAATAATTGCAATGTCATGACCAATCAGAGAAAGGGAAACAACAAAACTTGAAACATTTGAGGGTAGAGAGCCAGAAAATACAGTATAAATATCAGAGCAAAATTGGGGTTTAATGTCACAGGAGCTGATCGCAGAGAGAAGCTAATTGCACTGCAGCTGTTTGCAGAGATGCTGGGAGCCTGAAACTATGCCAGAATGCTCACTGATAAAACCCTGTAGGTTGGAGATTCGATGCGGGACACTAAGCCTGGGTAAGAGATTGCTCCAGAGGAGGCCTGGGTTAGTAAGTATAGTTGGGGTTTAGTGCTGGGTAGGCAGGTTTTAGTGTAGAAATCTTTATAATTTAATGCATGTTTTAACTATGGTTCTCTGATCTTTTCATGCAGAATTTCACTTTCAGTTGCATTGACCAAGGTTTGATGTTTTATTTTAGAAAATAATGGAATTAATGTGAACCTGAATTTTCTCTTCATGAATTTTATTAACAGTTTTTCTTGAATGATTTCCTGAATAAATGGCAATGCTTAGTGAAAATTAACAAAGACAGAATAAATGCTCATTTTCTTTTATGCAAATTAATTACATAAAATCTTTTAAATGTTTTCAGGTGTTTGTGATTATTTTAGAGTCAATTAATTATGCAAATCAATGTTTTGTTGTAGTGAGGTTAAGCTGGTCTTGACAATCATCATCAACTTGCTCAACTAATTGGTCCATCGACCTAATTGGCGGGGTACATTGATGCATAGATTAGTTTAGTAGGATTATTGAGGAAAACAAATGTTGGTGTTAAAATCTGTGCTTAAAAAGTATCCTGTCATAGGAGAGAATTCACTAAACCCATTTTGTTTATAGATATATTTGCAAGGGTCTGGGGTAAAGTGTGTGTGTGACTAGGTGTGTTGTACTTCGGTTTTATGGGCCCCACCGGAGTGACCTTGACCCTGGGTTGGTGATATTTCTGGGTGAGCGCTGCATCAAAGCAGCCAAAAATGTACGCAAGTCAAGGCTTCATTACGCAAGGCCGGCCTACGCTATGGTATGCTGTACCCCACTCGTCTAAAGGTAGACATTGATGGCAAGCCCAGAATTTTTGAAAGCCCAGCTGAGGCCCAATACTTTCTCAGATCCCGTGCGAATATTGGGCCATCCAGGAAATCACCATCGCCGGAGCGCCCGCCTTTGCTGCCTAACACTGGCTCCAGCATGGAACTGCTCTCGACGAGTTGATGGACCTTGATATTGCTGGGTGCCGTTAAGTACCGGGTGTAGTGGGTCCTCTCTGCTGGGTTCTTTGATCCCACTCATTTCTATGTTAATGTTTTTGGGGTTCGTTTTTTTTATGCTCATTGAGATTCATGTTTCATAGTTCCGAGGATATGGCGAGGCGTTGCCTCTCCCCATGTGCGGTTGCACTTGTTGCTGATGTTTCCTACTATTCACTATGTCTATTCACACTATCTTGGGGTTGTGGGGTTTCCCCTAGAAGGTGGGGATAGGTGGGTGGGAGGAGGATGGGAGCTTTTGCGATCTCATACCATCATATGTTCCTGTAACCAACAACTAATATTGTTGTTCCAAATGCTAATGTTATTGCTTCAATGTGCGCTGACTATCCTGTACATGTGTGACCATGGCGGGTAAACTTCTTACTTTTTCAGATATTAATTTCCTTACCTGGAATGTGGCCTGAACAATACCAGGAAGATGAAATACGTGTTGCACTATATGCAGCGTCACAAGACTGGCATTGCTTTCCTACAGGAAACATATTTGTCCCCCAGTTCCCCCACGCTGTTTGCCCAGAGTTGGGGTGCACACCACTATTTCTCTAACTATAGCACATATTCCAGGGGAACTGCGATACTTATTCATAAACGTCTTACCTTTCAGCTTTATAAAACATATACTGACACAGCTGGGCAGTTCATGTTGGTTACTGGGAAACTCATGGGATTTCACATTGCGTTAATGTGTATTTGCGCCCCAAATGTCGATTTTTTCCACTCTCTACTCGGCCGACTTCTCCCGTTAGGTGCTGACTACATTTGCTTAGGAGGGGATTTTAATCTACTTTTTAAACCTACTCTCAACAGTACAACTGTTTCTCCAACCACCAAACCGCATGCCCATGAAGTGCTCGGTGACATATGTGACTCACTTGGCCTGGTAGATATATGGTGAATGAAATTCCCTACAGAAAAGGTATATACACATTATTTTTCTCCCCACGACACGTGGACGCGTTTCGATTTTTGGCTGCTTTCCCGTACGATGGCCCCTTGGTTTCGGTCCATGACTCACTTACCTAGAACATTCTCTGATCACTCACCCGTTGTCTTGGGGCTTCGCTTCCCCAGACCAATAGGCTGCGAGAGGCAGTGGAGGTTCCCAGGACAGGCACTGCGTGATGCGGTTTTCTCGGTGAAAATTCATCACTATGTACTTTGATATAAATGTTGGCTCGGTCAGCACTTGGGCTAATGTTTGGCATTCAAGGCGTATATCAGAGGGGAATGTATTGCCAAGCATTCTGGAGTACTTAAATCATTGAGGGGCACCATCGCTAGTATTGAGGAGCAACTTCGGGCCTTGGACGATGAACTACTTCTCCGTCCGGAACCCGCTGGACACGCTAAACGCTTGGCTTTGTTATTGGAATTCAGGGAGGTGGCTGAGAGTGAAACCAATCTTTTGGGGAAATGCTCTACTGCTCGGCGCTAGGGTGAGGGAGACAGGCCGGGCCGCATGCTGGCGCAGCTTCTGCATCCGTGTTTGGGGAAGGCCTACGTGGCTGCTATTCGTTCTGAAGATGGGCAGATTCACACTGACACAGCAGAAATCAGGGAGGAATTTCATTGTTATTATACATCCTTGTTTACTACCCGTACGGGGTATACTGACGAAGACTGTAGATCTTACCTGGATGAGATTGCTATGGTGTGGTTGGAAGATTATTTGCAGCAGTTCCTCGCGGAGCCATTTTCCAAGGAAGAGATAGTTAGCACCATAGATACCATCAATGGCACTACTACTCCAGTTCTGGACGGCTTCACTGGTATTTTTTATAAAAACTATAAGGACGTATTGGCGCTGTATCTCCTTGAGGTCTATAATGAGGCCCTGGAAAATAAATCATTACCTCCCACCCTCCGTGAGGCTGTTATTGTATTATTACCTAAGCCTGGCAAGGACCCGTTGAATTGTAGCTCTTACCGGCCTCTCTCGCTTCTGAATTTGGACAATAAGATCCTCGCCAAAATGATTGCATTTTGGCCGGCCCTGCTTTTAGATTGGATCATATCCCCGGTGCAGTTGGGTTTTGTTCCACATAGGTCCACGGCACTCAAATTGTGCACTCTGTATGCGGTGCTTCTTCGCATGACACCGGTGTTCCCGGTGGCAGCAGTCCTGCTGGACGCCGAAAAGGCTTTCGATTCTACGGAATGGCCTTTCATATGGGCCGTGATGAGGAAACTGGGCATCCCCAAGGGCTTCATGGATCTCACTACACTACTCTATGCGCTGCCCACAGCTAGACTCGGCCTCAATGGAACGTTCTCTGCCCCACTTTTGCTGACTCGTGGTACTAGACTCAGTTGCCCACTGTCTCCTTTACTTTTTATCATAGCTCTCAACACCTTAGTTCGGCACTTCCAGGAGAAACATATACATCAAGGGCTGCAGTTTAAGACGGGTCGTCTCCTTATTTCGCTATACGTGGACGATATTGTGCTATATGTCTGACGTCTGCAAGAAAATCTTGACCCCCTCATCAGGGAGATACTCCGTTTTGGGGCTACTCGGGCTTAGGCATTAATTGGAACAAATCTGAGCTATTTCCGTTAACAGCAGCCACCACGGACTGGGAACGTGAATTCCCATTAAAATGGTGCCATGGCTCGGTAAGATATCTGGGTATACAGATTCATATTGATGCAGACCAAATGGTGCGGTTGTACTATGGTACAGCTATTCATGCCCTGGATAAGCAGGTGGAGCATTGGTTAAAACTCCCCCTTTCAATGACTGGTAGGATTGCCCTCATGAAGATGGTGGTACTTCCGAAGTTTCTCTACCTGTTCCACAAAATTCCCATCCCGGACAGTTTTTTCAAAGCACTTCGATCCCAGCTCATAAGGGTTGCGTGGGGGGGAGACACACCAGAATATGGTAGGACAACATGACATCGCCAATGAGGTGGCCTGGGCGCCCCTGATTTCTGAATATATTACTTGGTAGCTCAAAGTAGCTTTGCACACTTATGGTACCACCCGGATGCCCAGATCCCCTACAGCAGAACTGAATCTGACCTGGTGCATCCTACTAAACTTCACACCCTTTTGCCCCTGGGGATTCCTTGTGACCCCAAAGATATTCAGACGTTTTCCACCACAAGCTGTGTGTGGCGCAAGCTCTCATGTGTGCTTAGGAATGGTTCCCTGTACTCCTCCAATCTCCCTTTGGCAGGTAATACATGGCTTGGGGTAACTGAAGAGAAACTTGCAATTTGTGTACTCAGTTCCCATGCCATGGCGCGGTTTGGTGATCTGTTTCCCAATGGTCATGTGTTTGACAACCCGGGTGGGGATCAAGGTGTAACTTTGTCTTCAATAGGGTACGCTGCACCCTCCGTGCCAAAATATCAAATACCCCCTGGAACCCTCATCATTCACACCTTTGTCCCAGTTGATAGCCAACTCTGACGGGCACAAATTGATTTCCAGATTGTACAAGGCAAGCATGGCCTTGGCTCCATGCCATGACACTAAGAATCAAGAGGCATAGGGTACCCTATTCTTGACGACCAGTGGTCTTTTTGCTGCACGCAAACACGTGAAATCTCTCTCGGTAGCAGGCACAAACTTCTCCATTTTAAATTCCTCTGGCACGCATATATGACCCCGGCTAAACTCCACTCCATTGACCCATCCCGGCCCCATAATTGTCAGAAGTGTGATAGCCCTCAGGCGGATTTTCCCCATCTAACATGGACTTGTCCCAAGATTGCAGAGTATTGGGTGGTCGTTTTTGCAACACTCTCCCAAATGATCTCACTAGACATTGAACCCTCTCCCGAAGTAGCCCTCTTGGGGTATGTGCACAATAGGCCCACAAGATATGGAAATTTGTAGCACTTGCTCTGCTTTTAGCCAAACGGAAGATAGCACTGAGATGAGGCAGTAGATCCCTCCCTATGACGGCTGCATGGCTTGCCAGCCTCACATATTGCAATACGAATTGTGAACTCTATGCCACACTGCTTCCACCTAGGTCTCGCCCAAAGGATATTTGGAATCCATTAAAAACATATTTACAGACTTTGCAGTCTACTACCCCTGATGGCACCCCTGATGGCGCAGTGCCCACTGGGGTGAATTGAATTGCGTCATGACAATTTGTATAAATGTTTGTATTTTATCTGGGAGTATAGTTGAATGTTCTGGGTGATACATTGTGTAGGAGTGTCTAGTATAAAATGTCTAGGTTAAGGAGCAGTACAGCATAATAAAGTAATCGCAGGGTGGTTGGTGGTATCACATTGTACATTGTATCGCATGGTTGTTCATGCAAGACGAGTTATTCAGGAACTATTATTTGACATGTCATTGATGGTATAATTGGTAAAATGATAAATAAAGTTTTAAAAAAATTAAAAAAACTACTGTCTGTGCTTAAGAACTGCACATCAACATTGGATACATTGTGGAACAATAGCTCACTCCAACACTGTTGAGGATCACACTGCTCAGGACTTGGCATCATGGTGACGCCATACTGGATCACATTACCCAGGCGTGGGCGTGACTGCAAGGGTGGGATTGCATAGTCAGTGGGACAATACTAGACCGAAACAGACATGTCTGTTATTGTTGCCCTCTATGTTGGCCTTGAACTAGGCATACTGTATTGTACAGGGATAGATAGGGTATCACTGCTCCCATGGGAATCTAAAGAGTTGTCATTTTGGAGTTGCTGGCCTTTTGAATGTTTTGTGGGCCTCGTCAACTTGTTTGACCCTCTGTGAACAGGTACTGAAGAAGCACCTCATTAGGTAGCTGGAAGCCTGATGCTGCCTCTAACCTCTTTCGATCTGGGACCCCTCTGAGGTGACTTCCCAAGCAACCTTCTGGGCCTGTGCCCCCTCAATTAACATGCCGCATTGCTACAGGATGCCCTTGCACCTTTTACCCACCCTCCAGCTGCTGAACTCCCTGCTGCATCAAAGCTAATGCATCCAGGAGTGTTGAGGACCTGACAACGTGTAAATAGTGTATGTGCCCTAGACTCGTAATATCTGAGCGCTGCAAGAGTTATTAAAGGTGACTGTCCACAGGAGGGGGCAGCTTGTATGAGTGTCAGTGGGTATGCATTGCGCTGTCTGTGCAAATGTTCTCTGTAAATAAAATAACCGAATATCACCCATAGAAAGAGTTCATTGTAATCGGTAAGAAGTGCAGTTAAGGCAATGGTGTTTTTTTACCGTATTTATACATAGTTATTTTTGCTATTTTTAGAGGTTTATCCTTACTTTTGATTTGTACTTTGAAAAATGAAGCTGCTACTGTTTTTCTGCATTTATATTAAGTTACCAAAATGTGTATAGTCCTACTTCGATGACTGGTTTGTTTTCACCAGACATGAAGTGTATCTGTCTCACAATGTGCTACTGCTAATGAATGTTAGGTGTGCCATCCCGCTTAGAGTGCTTTTATGGCAAAGATAGAGGGATTTACATATTGATATAAACAACCACTTACAACATTCGTCTCGCTCTTGGAACTCAGCAGAAATTGGCAGAGTTTTTCTCTCCAACCAGTCTAACAAACAAGACTCATCCTTCGCTACAAAAACCTTGGCAGGTGTGTTATGACCCTTAAAACTAAAGACACTGTCAAATTCTCCCAACACCTCCACTGGCTTACCCCCATATTCAATTGGTTTAACTTGACCCGGAATCTGCCATCATGGAAAATGAAGTGCCAGAAACTTCAGTCTGACAAACTGGTCTTTTGACACTCACGGTATCCAACTTTCGTACCTAGTTTTACCTATGTCCCTCCGCTTCAGTTGAACCGGAGATCATCATAATGACATCATTACCCTCCTCAAAGTCAGACCTAGATCTACCTTCAGATGCACACTCCACAGAGAGGGCACATTTAGACTTAGGTTTATCATTTGTCGCCTTATATTTGCATATCCAAGCAAAATGCCCCTTCTTCTTTTTTTTTTCTTTTTTTTAAAACCTTTATTATCACTTCACATAAATACAAGCATGGGCCTACAACCATCCCGGCCGGCCGCTAGTCAATTCGTAAGGTCAGCAAAGCAATATAAAAAGAAACAGTGGTCCATAAGCCGGGGTCAAGTAAGTATACAGGATACAACTCGTATTGAAGCGTACAGCGTGATAAGCAGGAATTAAGAAGGTTAATTTTACAATGAAGAAAAATAAAACAGAAAAAATATCAGAAGAAGTGCCAGACGGTCACACATGATCCTACAATAGCAACATAAAACAGAAATCCCCAATGAGTGCGAATACACTTGAGGACACGGGGGCAAGGCATACGAGTCAGGATAAATGTAAACAACACATACACGTCATGTCGAATCAGCACCCCAGCCCTGAAAAACAAAACAGATTGTAGGAAACATGAAGACAACGACACCCAGAAAAAGAAAAGGCAAAGGGCCATAGAGACAAAGGAAGAACAGATAAACAACCCTCTTCCCCCTACCCCCCACCCTGCACCCCTGCAGAAGGCTACGGCCTACCCCCCCCAGCAGCGTGCCTATCGCCCTAAAGAAGAGACCCGAAATATAGAAGAAAAAAGAAGAAAAAGGAAAGGAAAAAATATGAAGAAGGGCCATCGATCAGACCACCCGGCCCCCCCCTCACCTATCGCGCACAATATACATCAGAAGCAACGTCAGAATAGCCACAGTAAGCAAGAATCATAAATTCAACCGGTAACAGCCCAGCGGAGTGTCCCTCCAAAACACCGTCTGCCAACAATGTGTTCCATCATATCCTAAACGATATCATCCCTGGCCTGCTCTATCAATAGTACCCACATACGGCCGTTCATCAATCGGCATACAGTACAATGTGGTGGGTCCAGTCGAACCGGGCGGTCCGGGAAGCGCCAATACTCCATGGGACTGTAGCCCCCGAATCCCAGCCAAATACGCAGGGCGGAACTCCGTCTGTGGCCGTACCGACACCGGAAACATCCCCCAGGCAGAACAGAGTCTCACCAGCCAGGAAGAGAAGGTCACACAATCCGACAATTGTTGAAACGCCGCCGGGGCAACCCAAACTATGGATCGATGTTGTTTCTTCCGCCGCCGTACAGATAAGGGCCCCGACGAGTCACTCCCAAACACAACAGAGCAATCCAAAGCGGTTTCACGGACCGGGTCCATCGGCGGCTCCACAAACGTAGGCGCAGCTGGAACGTTCATCACTGACGCAAAGGCGGGCACATCGGCGCTTCCTTGTGATGCATCCCTACCCATGTGGAGCGGCGGGACAACAATGGCGGCCATCCTCCTACCCAGATCCCGGGCGTCCCGGATCAGGGAAGGGGTCCGTAGGTCGCACGCTACTCCACCATTCCAGCGTGTATACCCCAAGAGCATCATGGTTAATGCAGTTTTCTTGAAAGCGGGTGCGCTTTTCAAAAGAATCGAAGTGTAATTGCAAGGTTGCAGGCCAACTCTGGACACCGGTGTTTCAGGATTATTGTCCTTCATCAGCAGAGTGATCAGGGTCTTATGCAGAGTTGTTAACGCAGCCATCGCAAACATCTCTGGACGTGGGCTCTCTCTCGTGTTGCCAGACCCCAGGACTCTCTCACATAGCGGCTTCTCTGCCCGGTTGAGGTGTGCGTATGAGAGCGCTCTCCGCCATCTTAGCTGTTCCGGCCCCGTCCTTCTCCACCTCACCGCGGGACCGGGTCTCACATCAGGGAGGAACAGGATTCACAACGGGAATCTTACAAGCCAAGGCAGGTTTCTCAACGGAGAGTCACCAAAAGGCTAAAAACTCCGCCGCACCCTGGGGGCCGCACGCTGACTCCGGGCAAAGTCGGTAATGGGCCCGGATACAACACCGGAATGGGGGGCTAAGAATCATGCACCACCCGCGACCCAGCTGCATCACACTCCCCACATGGTTCTCCGCCAGGTGGGCTGGGTCGGCACTGTCGCCATCGGCAATCCGGTCTTCGGTTCCCTCCGGCCGAGTCCTCACCATCACCAGAGGCCGCTGTTGTTGCAGTCGCGGCCGGCCACTCTCCACACTCGAGACCCCGGTCCCAGCTCCGTGAAGGCCTCAAAACAGTCGGGGACAATGCAACGGGTCTGCAGCAAGCAGAAGCCTCAGGAGCAAGCGGTAAGTGAAAGTGATCCTTCGCCTACATGTAGATGCCGTTGCAGCTCAGGATAAGTGCCAGGATGTATGTGCGGGGTGAGGAGGCTCACGGAGCCGAGCGGTTACACAGCCATCTCGATCGCCATATTGGCCCCTCCCCATGCCCCTTCTTCTTAAACTTTGCTCACACTTTTTCCACAGCCAGTCCTGATGAAGAATTGCCTAAATGGTGTTTGCTACCACACCTATAACATTCTAACCTGTTCTTTTGTTTAGTGTCCTTTTTCTTCTCCCCTTTCTTCACCGCATTGTCAGAAACAACAGAATGGACACATGTCTCCAAAGCCATCTGATTCATGTACCTTGCAGTTGACTCAACACGTTTTGCAATTTCCAGCACATTATCAAAGGTTGGCTTCTCAGCCTTCAAAAGTTTTTCCTGCATGATGTTGTTATTGGTCTTTTCTATCAATTGATTTCTCAACATCTCGTCCTCGAATTTCTTGTAATCACAACATGAAGTTAATACTCATATAAGTTTCCACTATTTCCCCTGGAAGTTGCTTGCTCATACAGAACTTGTGTATTTCCATAATGATGTTGCACGTCTTCTTGAATGATAAATCCAACATTTTAATAGCTGAAGCATAATCATCAACAGCATCCCCTACCCCCATCACTATCACTACTGGTAAGTGCTTCAGAACCTTCCTGCCCTCAGTGCCCAAGTAATGCCACAACAGAGCTAACTTCTTCTTTTGGATAAACACCTCTCCTTCTATGGCTTCCAAATAACCCTCAAACCCTTCCAACCTGGCTTCCCACTTGATTGGAGGATTGCCCGGGGAAGGATAAAAAAGGAGTAGGTGGTAGAACTGATTGCTGCATTCCTGAATGCTTAAAGTAACTATAGCATCTGAGTTCAAGTTAAAGGCACACACACAATCTGCAATTTAAATTAATCTTTCCCCAATATTACATTCCATATGATGCAGCATGCAACAGGACATGACAATATATGTTTGTTAGACCTGGCATCTTTGGCGTGGTTTCCCCTGTCTTTTTTGTCTCTGCCTCCTGTATTTTTGACGCTGTGCTGGATTTCGTTTTTGCTGCTTTAGATGCTTTGGGCACTTTGCCACTGCTGATCAGTGTCAAAGTGCAAGTGCTCCCTGTGTACATTGTTATTGTAATAGGTTATCCATGCTTGGCATATTTGTATCACCAAGAAGTCCCTAGTAAAGTGCACTGAGTGTGCCAGGGTTGATGATACAAATGCTACTAGTGGGCCTGCAGCACTGATTGTGCCACCCACATGACTAGCCTTAAAATGGTGTCTCAGGCCTGCCACTGCAGTGCCTGTGTGCAGTCTGTGAACTGCCATGTCCTCCTGGTCAGTGTCCCCATTGACCAGGCCTAACCCTTCCCTTTCTGTACACATTGGTCACCCCTATGGAAGGCCCAAGGTACCCCTTGGGCAGGGTGCAGTGTATGTGAAAGGTAGATCATGTACTAGTGCAGGTGACATGCTCTGGTAGTGAAAGGCATCCATTTTTGTTTTTCACTATTGTAAGGCTACCTTGCCCATAGGCTATCTTGGAGAATGCGGGCTACAGTGGCTACTAGCATATCTTCCCTTAGGAGCAAGGTAGGACATAAAAGTCTGGTATCCCTGAACTCAGCATTTAATAACACATCTTTTAGGAAAGGAGGTTTCTAAATCCTGTGTTTGAGAACAGCACTTTTAGAAAGTTGCTGTTCTCTTGTCTGACCTTTCTGTGTGCCTTGGCCTGTTTGTGAATTGACTGTCTGGTTTTAGAGTGACAGGGGCTGGGGAGCCCCCATAGGCTGAATGACTGCATCTTAAGTGGTGGGAGGGGATAGCACCTGGGCCTGAATAGGGCTGTGCCTGCCTTCCACAATGCTGGCTCTACCTCCTGCTGGGCGGCTGACGACCCTGCCCCTCTCTCTGAAAGGAAAGGAGAAGCCAGGAAAACAAAGTGCTCAAGGAACACCCAGAACTGGTTCAGATCGGGTTCAGAGCCCTCCTACACAAAGGGAACAAAGACTTTTAGGGGTATAAGTACAGGACCCCTAACTATAGAAAATGAGATCATCCTGGAATCAAGAAAGAACCTCTGCCAAGGAGCAAGCTGAAACTGAAGAATGAAGACTGTACTGCTGTTGCTCTGCTGGACTGACCTGCTGTTGCTTTTCTGCCAAGGAGAGGGGAAGGACTTTGCTTTGGGCTGTGTCCCCTTGCTTGATGGAATCCTCAAGGGCCTGAGAAGAGCTGGCTCCCTGTTAAGAAGTCCCAGGAACAAAAGGACTTCACCTCTAGCTTCCCTGAACTCTACTAAGAGAGTTCTGTCCTTCCTAGAGCGATTGGGCCAGTTGTGGTGCCTCTGGAAGTTGTACCTGTGTTGGGAAGCTGGAAACCAAAATTTAAGGAACTTCCTGCAAAGTTTATCGCATTGCTCACTTGCGGAGCGCATCCCCGTCAGTGCGAGGAAATTCCTGCCGCTACAAAGGCCGAGATCGTCGCAGAGCCTGTTGCCACTGCCAGAGCTGTTGCATCCTTCGTTTGGGGGACGCACCAGACCACTGCGGGAAGATACCACACCTGCAAGTATCGTCACAGAGCCTGTCGTCACTGGGTGAGATCGTCGCAGCGCTTGCTTGCGGACTGCATCATGTCGCTGCGAACATCTTCGCAGAGCCATCGCATTGAGGGTCCGCGAGAGGAGAAGATTGCCGCTGAGTCGCGCGTCGCCGTGGCCCCGGGACATCGTTGCCGCCCCGAAGATCGTCGCATTGTACCATTTGCGAGCCGCTTCCACCGAAACCTGTGCACCGGAATCCACACAAGGCATCGTCTCCCCAGGGTCTCAGGAGTGACGCATCGCTTGCTTTTCAACGCTACAGCTTTCATTTGGAACTTGTGTCGCATCTAAAGGTACTGTTGGCTAAAACGTGACGCAACTGTTGATTATTTTAACGCAACCTTAAGAACTCTTTTGAAACTATATTCTTGAACTGTGTATGTTGGATTTTTGTCGTTTTGGTCTTGTGTAGTTTAGATTAAATACCTTTATTTTTCTAAACTGTTGTGGAGTCTGTTTGTGGTGTTTTCACTGTGTTACTGTGAGTGTTGGTACAAATACTTTATACATTGCCTTTGATAAGCCTGACTGCTCGTGCCAAGCTACCAAGGGGGTGAGCAGGGGTTATCTAAAGAGTGTATCCTCCTTACCCTGACTGGAAGCAAGGGTCCTGATTTGGACAGTGGTACCTACCTCTGCCAACTAGAGACCCCTAGTTCTAACAATGTTGATCGAAATTGCATGCTCACAGAAATTGCACCTCAGTGTAAGCCTTCATCAGTATAACATTTGTTAACAATGCAGTCTTCTGCAGGACTAAATGCACAATGAAACTTACAATTTTACTTCAGCACTTGACTGACACTAAATTAAGCAAGCTTCAACAAATCATATTCAGGTGTGCGTGTCACCAACAAGTGCACGCACTAATGTATCATATTTGCAGTGTACGTATCACCAACAAGATTAAAAATGCTCTTGAATAAATGCAAAGAGTACTCACAATGCCCAGGTGTGCATGTCACCGATACGCCCTAGCCTCCAAAATGACGAGAAATAGCTCCTTTGACTCGACCATGTAGTCAATGCTTTAGATCCAGAGACCACAAAACTGCCACTCCCGTAGCAAAATACCGACCTTCCCCGTGCTCCACTTTGCAGATGTGATTGAAAATGAGACAACTCACACTGTACGTTTCCTCAGTTTATTTAGCAAGTGCTGGTGTGACCTACAGAGCAAATGGCAGCCAGCAACTGATTTCCCCCGACAGTCTATATTCCATCATGACAACTATTGTCAAGGTGGCTCATGTCCCAGGTTCTAACTCATAACCTAACAGAGGGCTCTGTAAACATTTCAGGAAGCCCTATTTTACTGAGAGACGTTTTTACATGCACCCACCAGTGTATCTTATTCACATTTTGCATAGATAAACAAACTAACATATGCTCTCTCACCAGACTGGATTTAGCCAACATGTGATCCATAGTACAAGTAGGGCAATTGTTACCTGGTTCTCTACAATGGATAAGCCCAACTCTTCATGGCAAATCTAATTTGCAGTGTTTTTGGGAATTGCCAATAGCCTGAGTGGAAAACCATTCTCAATACGCTGCCATGCGTCTATATTTTGGTACCCCCCCAAACACAAGCCCCGTAAATACCAGCAGAAAAACATTTAGTCTTAAACAATGTGATCATCTCTGGCAAAGGTTTGTGATTTTAAATCCTTGAAAAACTAAAGATAGCTTCCGTATTTCTACCCACTTGTTATGATGTCATTAAAACAGGTGCTTTCAAGCTTAAGCCAGAACTAAAAGTGATACCCATGTATTTCACATCTTTTGTCCTTTTAAGTATAGTCCCCCATTCTAAGGTGCTTAGTGTTTGTGTTTGTAGGCCCAAATGTAAAGATCTAAGATTTTGACTGATTTATTATAAAATCAAGCCCATCAATATACTCAGTAAAGTGCTCCAATAATATCTGCAAACTAACAGGTGGACGGGTGAGCAAAACCACATCATCTGCCTATGGAAGTATAGGGATTGACTGCTCACCCCTCTTTGGTGCGTCTGCGCTTTTCTAAAAGGTATTTGATTATGCCATTTATATATAACAGGTACACAAAAGGGGCTAAGACGCACCCTGTCTTACCCCTCTGTGGTATTCTATTTGCGAGGTTAGTTCCCCCTGCAGACCGTAACGGACTGCAATCTTGAAATCACGGTACAGGTGTTTGAACAGGGAAATACAGTCCAATTCAAACTCCATCTTCTGCATTGTTACCCAAAGTTTTTCCCTATTCACTAAGTCAAACGCATTTGAAAGATCTATGAAGGCCATGTGGATAGCCCCACCTCCCCACTTTGCCTGTACATATTTAAAGATGCAGATGTATGGTTTGCTCTATTGTACAAATGCCTGGTCTAAAATCAGCCTAAACAGGTTACAAAATCTTGTTCTCCTCAGCCCAGGTTTCTTAACGAGCCAAGATTACCTGCCCCAGGATTTTAGCGGTAGCATCAATCAAGGAAAATGGCCTAAAACAGGTCACTGATAGTTTGTCTCCTTTTTTGAAAATGGAGACTAGGATAGGGGATCTCCACCATTCCAGTATATTACCCTCCTCTGCACTTCTCAGGACATTAGTTAAAATCGGTCCCCAGAAATCAATATCTAATTTGAAAAGGTCCATTTTCACCCTGTCAGGAATGTGGGCTTTCCCAGGAGCTGAAAGGCTCAATGCCCTGCCTACCTCATCCAGTGCTATGGACATGGATAGAGGCACTGAGGCTATGTCTAAAAATGGAGACTGGAAATCCCATGCATTATATTCCAATGGTTGCCATCCAGACCACACTGCCTTCAAAACCACAGTCACTGAACACCACCACCTCATCAGAACAACCAAGAAAACTGCCATAGAGTAATGCATCAACAGCAACGCACACAACAGCAAACAACTCTTCACAGTGGTCAAAGAATTCACCAAACACAGCAGGGAGACAGCAGACACCCCCCCTCCTAAGACCTCTGGGATAGCCTCACCACCTTCTTCCACCGCAAGAGCAAGGCAATCTATGACAACTTCACAAACCGAGACCCACCTACCTCACGTTCAATCACCGCACTCAACTGACCCAGAAACCAGCAGACCCTGGTCAACTGGTCCTCCCTCACCACTCATGAGACCCTCAAGATCATGAAGAGCATCCATTCCGGAGCCCCCTCGGATCGAAGTCCCCACCACTTCTTCAACAGAGCCACGGCCTTCATCACACCTGAACTCTGCAGCACAACCAACTTTTCCACTGAATCTGCCACCTTCCCCGAAGACTGGAAACAAGCAGAGATTAATCCCCTGCTGAAGAAACCCTCTGCAGACCCGACGGACATCAAGAACTACAGACTTATCTACTGCTTTCATAGTCAAAGTCATCGAGAAGGCCATCAACGCCGAACTCGCTGAGTTCATCAAGATGAGCAACATCCAGGACCACTCCCAATTTGTATTCAGAAGCAACCATAGCACGAGAATGCTCTCCTCGCCGCTACAGATGACAACCACATCCTCCTTGGCAGAGATAAACCCACAGCCCTCATCCTCCTGTACCTCTCAGCTGCCTTTGACACCATCTCCCTCAACACCCTCTGTGATAGATTCACAACTACGGCATCAGCGACAAAGCCATTGACTGTACCCGCTCATTTCTCACCGGACTAACACAGTCAGGTTTCCACCTTTTCTCACAGAACCCACAGAGATCAGCTGCAGAGTGCCACAGGGCTCTCCCCCGAGCACCACCCTCTTCAACATCGACATGGCTCACTTGCAACCATCAGAAACCACAAACTATGTCAACAACACCCAGCTGATTCTCTCCCTCACCGAAGAACCCACAGCCGCCAGGAAGAACTTACACAGTGGAATGAAGGCAGTAGCCACCTGAATGAAGGACAGCTGTCTCAAGCTAAACATCAGACAAGACCAAAGTCCTCATTATGGGCTCCACTCCCACCACCTGGGATGACTCTTGGTGGCCCGCAGTGCTCGAAACCCTCCCCACACTCACAGACCACGCACAAAACCTCGGCATCATCCTGGACTCTTCGCTCTCAATGAACCGCCAGATCAATGCCGTCTCGTCCTTCTGCTTCCACATGCTCCAGAAAATCTTCAAGTATATCCCGACCGAGTCTAGGAAAATGGACACCCACGCACCCATCAGCAGCAGACTCAACTAGGGCAACAAACTCTATACCAGGCAAAAACTCAAAAAGAAGCTGCAAAACATCCAAAACACCTCTGCCAGACTAATCCTGAACACCCCCCGCCGCAGCCACATCACCGGCCACCTGAAAGAGCTCCACTGGCTCCCGGTCAACAAAATGATCACCTACAACTCCTGACACACACCTACAAAACCCTTCAAAACACCGGACCCGCATACCTCAATCACCGCCTCCCCTTCCACACTCCCACTAGACATCTCTGCTCCGCCCAGCAGGCCATGGCCACCATCCCATGAAACCACAAGACCACTGCTGAAGGAAGATCCTTCTCCTGCGTCGCTGCAAAGACCTGGAACTCCCTGCCTCCTCATTTCAGACAATCTCCATCTCTGCCACAATTCAGGAAGGACCTCAAGACCTGGCTCTTCAACTGAACAGCAGTCCCCCCTCAGCGCCTTGAGACCCTTACTGGTGAGTGGTCGTGCATTACAAGAACGCTAATTGATTGATTGATTGATCCAGGGTCACTTATATACCAGGTATGACTAATATATGCCCAGGCACTGTTATGTTATTTGGTTTTAATAGAGCGCATGGCTACTGAGTGTGCCAGCACTAAGGACCTATAACCACCAGTTAGAAGAGGAGAGTTAGAAGTCCTGGTTGAAGAGTAAGGTTTTTAGGCACTCTCACACATTCATAGAGACTCTTGCACAGGCAGAGAACACAATACAAATGCACATTTCATACATACACAGGAGAGAGCGCCCCCTTGCTACCTCTATTTTATTTGCTTTGTCAAACACAGAGTAAAGTCTCCCCACCTACCTCTATTTCACTTACCACTCTGAATTCCCTATGAAATCTTCAGTGTTCTTCTCCATTCGGATGTATTATTAGCCATGGTCTTGATCTAGTTGGAGCCAAGGGATCTGGTGAAGTGGCATAGCATCATACAACCTGCTGAGGGTTTGAGGAACTACAGCCTGCAGCTCCAAGCCCAGGCAGGTAGAAGTGTTGCTGGAGGATGCAGACATCGACAGGGACAGGCAAGACAAATGTGGGCTGTGGGTAACAAACAGCTGGACTCATTGAGACACTTGCATGCGAAAGGGATGGTGTGGACTGTAATGGATGAATTTGACTGTCCTGGTGAGGCATCCATCTCCTCCCCACATTAGCTCAGCCTGTTAAGCAAGGCTCAGCAAATGCAGGAAGGAAAAAGGGACATGAGGATGGTGTCTGACTCTTTACCAGTGCTCTATTAAAGCACCCCGAATTCTGTCAGTGCTACTGCTTTTTTTAAAGTTCCTGCTCTCTTCCCTGAATTCACACATTCAGGAGCAGATTTTCAAAAAGTGACGCACCGCTGCTGCAACACAGCGATGAGTCAAAAATCTTACGTCACTGCTGTGACAACGCAATTCAACTGTGATGCGGCAAATAGTCATGGTGACGGACCGTGGCGCAAAGCAATAGCCTGCGTCAAAAAACTGACGTAGGTGCAGCAAAACTGCTGCAAGTCAGCCTGACGCTACTGCAGAAAAAGTCAAGTAATGCCAATTTGCTACACGCAACGCCATTCCGACAACTTTGCAACAGTTCACACTGCGTGAAGTGGCAAAAGGCACCCAGGAATAGACGTAAGTCTCCAAAAAGACATTTGTGGACCACAGAGGACCTAACAATGGACCAGGAAGGTAACCTTAGTAGCCAGGACCCTCTGGCTAACACCGGTAGTAGAATCCCAGATGCACAGGCTGGGCCTGGGGCGAAAAGGAAACGGAAGTCCAATTTCAGTCGTGCGAAAATGAGATACCCGTGAGGGAGGTCACCAACTACCAGCACCAGCTATTTGTCAGTTCCAAGATGACTCTCACTAAAAAAGAGGCGATATGGCAGAGAATCATCCGAAAGATCAACAGCGAGGTCAGTCCAAGAGGACTATAAAAAAAGGTGGCATGACTGTAAGTGCAGGACAAAAGAAAAGCTTGTGGCAAATCGTAAGGCAGCCTCACAAACTGGAGGAGGCAGCCTAGCAGACCAGGAGGCACTGGATGACCTGGAGGAGCGGGTGGCAGCTGTCATCACAGAGGAAATCATAACTGGAATATCCGGACAGGACAGTGCAGCCCGAGAAACTGAAGAGCAGACAACGGGTAAGTCACACTAAGTCCACAGATGTCAGTAATGGGTCATGGTGGTGACTGCAGATAGAAATGTCCCTGTGCCACAGTCTGATGTGTGCATCTTGTTGTTCTCAAAGTATGAATGTCGTTGGTGAATGGGAGAGCCTGGTGTGCAATGATGTCTACAATGGCATTGGTGAATGGGTGTCCATGGCCCGTGGGGCCTGCAAATGAAGGTGCCAAAGTGGATGTTGTTGTGCTTGGTCCTAGTTTTTAAGTTGTGTAGTACCATGGTCACCGCTGGTTCATTAGAGTGTGTGGTTAGTTGGAGTGTTTTTCTTCATTGTAGGAAATGGCAATGCCTCATCCTCGATGGACGTGGTGGGCCTTGTGAGTAATTAAGTAGCTCTCACTGATGGCGATGGTGATTTATGATCCAGACAGAGGTTGGTACATGTTTTTGTGAAGTAGCTGACATCTGAAGAGGTTGCAGCAAAGAGGTGCCACATTTCTGTAGTGTGAGTACAAAAAAGGGGTTGGCCCTTACGAACTCAAGACCTGGGTCAGTGAAACATTACAAAATAATGGGGTTGTCAGAGTTGAAGAATTTCAATTGGGCTTATAGAAAGCCAATTATTTAAATGTACAATGTTCACACAATCAACAACTTCGTTATGAATTTAACTGAAGAATATATTATTTTAGACAATTCAATTCAAAATATTTTGGCATTTATTTAGGCAAAGTTTCAATCAAATTGCAGCCAAAGGTTCATTATAACGACATAGTAGACATGTAATTGTAAATTCATTACATTCGAAAATTCAAAACAGTGCTCTCAGTGAGAGGGGAAGGGGTGAGTGAAGTGAGTGGGACACGGTAAAGGTGTGGTGACATTTTAGTGGCATCATTTCGCAATTAAGAAGCCTTTACACTCAGATCAATTAGCAAAGGTTCCAAATAATCATCACACATAGAGGGCGAGACACAATCTCTTATTTCAGTCCTATGGTGTGAAGTAAGCAAAGCGTAGTTCTACGTTTCGACCCCTGGATTACGCTAAAGGGTTGCTTTCAGCCTCATGTTGGGGTCTTCATCAGGAAAGGGGGGGAGAGCCTAGGGGGCAAGGTAAACACTTGATTTAATATATATCAGTGATTGTGCGTTTATTTACAAAGGAGTATGAGAGACCAGGGATGTGGTATTACCTACATCAATAGACGGTCAACGTCTGTGCCGTCTAAAACGGGGCCATGGTACAGCTCCCAAAGTTTATCTGAAACAATAATAAATTAAAAATCGGCGTCAGGGTGCTAGTTACTAACCAACTGCCAGAGGTTGAGTGGTCGAACAGAACGGGACTTACTTTAACGTTGTACTACCAGACATAGTACCGGAAAACGCTGTGGGCACGTCCCTCATTCACGGGGACCTCAAGTGCTCCTTAGCTGTGAGAAAAGAAAGGTAGCGCATTGAAGCATGCCGGACAAGGGCATAGATTGGCAGACAAATTGTGCGAGAAGAGTTAGTTATATGGTCAGGCAGGAGGGGTTATAATCTCACCTTAGGACGGGACCGCAATGGCTAGATCCCCGTTCCAGCTGCGAGCTGTATCCGAGTGAAGACTCGCGGTGCAGCCGCTGGATGCCGGTAAGGCGAAAAAAGGGCTCGTCTCAGACAGCCAATCAGCGCGGAGGTAGGGCGGAACCATTCTGAAAATCAAGGGAGCGTCTACTCTGGATTGAGTTGGAAAGGAGGACTGCAAGGGGGGATCTGTAAACACCTAGATCGGTTGTCACAGTAGATAGCCTCAAACACGCCCCGTGTTGTTTCAATTGATGGCAGTCGCTTTGACACAAAATAGGATCGGGCGAGCAGTCATAATTGCACACATTAATATGTAATGTATTATAGAGCACTTGTATATGGCCTCATACCATATCGAGATTTAGACAAAACAAGGTTTGAACTATAACATATGGACCCTCATTGTGGTTAAGAGGTACGTTAAAAAGTGCAGCTTCACACAATGTATCTTTTAAAATCGCAGATGTCCAGAATCAGAACACATTCAAGTATGCATAGTTTTGGTACATTGAGAGGGCGGTGGTGGATTGAGCGTGACCTCCCCAACAGAATTAAGTGATCATTCATGAATATACAGGTGACGTGTGAGAGGTCGTTGCAAAAGACCTAAAGCAATTTAAAAGGCCATAAATTGTTGTAGGATTTATGTAAAATAGCATACGTAACCACTTTTCAGCTAATGCACTGGAGAGTAAATTATGTGGAGGAGATGGCTGTGTGAAGGGATTCATAGTCTATGATGACACAGAGTGTTCATTCTGGACATAAACTGGCCATCTGAGAAAAATTCGCCTCGAGTTCATTCAGTCCTCTCCTTATAGTTTGAAATTTTTGCATCCACTTGCATTCTCTGGTGTTAAGGATGGAGGTCAAGTTGCCTCCCCGTGGTCCCAGGCAGACTTTCTCTATCACTAGCCAGCGTAGAGATTCAGGTGTATGATTCCTTTCTTTGAAATGTTCCACCAAGGGGGCCCCGGTTGTGGAGCACCGGATTCTGCTGCAGTGCTGAAAAATACGGTTTTTAACCTTTTGTATAGTTTGACCTATATACATGAGGTCGCAGGGGCACAGAATTGCGTAGATCACTCCACTGGTGTTGCAATTGGTCAGCGACTTAAGATTGATAGTGAAGTTGTTGTATTGAATTTGTTTGGTCTCCCAGCACATAGGGCATGCTTTGCAGGAGGTGCATTTGAAGTGTCCAACAATTTCCGGTAACTTCCATAGGCTCTGGATCGTGGGTGCCTGTGGAGTTTCAAGCAAGGATCGTACCACCATGTCTCTGACGTTTCTCGCTTTTTTGAAGGCGTGCATTGGAGGTTCCGGCACCTCAAGGATGTCTGCCACCAGGCCCCAATGTTTGTTGACACTTTTTCTTATAGTGTTACTCTGGGTGCAGAATGTTGTTACGCATATCATGCGTTCAAATGACGATGCTCGTTTCTTGGTTTCAAGTAGGGTTGATCGATCCTGGAACCAGGCTCTCTTGCGGGATCGCTTCACTAGGCGTTTAGGATAGCCTCTGTCAATCAGACGGTTGATGAGTTCATCTGATTCCTTAAAGAAATCTTCTTTTTGTGAGCAATTCCTTCGAAGGCGCAAAAACTGCCCAAAGGGGAGGTTGTCTCTCAAACCCCTCGTGTGGTGGCTGGAGTAGCGTAGGAGAGAATTTCTCTCTGATGGTTTACGGAAGAGAGTGGTGTATAGGTACCCATCTTTCTCCTTGATGCTTATATCGAGGAAGTCAATCGACTCTTTATCCATATGCATCGTGAATTTGATGTCTAAGGATTGGTTATTAAGCCAGATTAAGAAAGCTCGGAGGATGTCTTCATCACCAGTCCATACCATTATCACATCGTCGATGTAACGGTGCCAAGTTGTTATCATCTCCCTGTGTGGGTTGTCTGGTGAAAGGATGCAGTCTTGCTCAAATTCGGACATATAGAGAATAGCTAGGTCCGGTGCAAAGGCAGCGCCCATGGCTACTCCTTTACTCTGTATGTAGTAGGTGTTTTGGAAGATGAAAAAGTTTTTAGTCATTGCAATTTCAAGTAATTCGATCAGGAACTCCGTAGGGACTGGTGTAGGTTGTTCCCGTCTATTAAGTATTCTCCTCATGCAGTCCAGAGCTGGTCTCTGCGGAATGCTGGTATACAGCGAGACGATGTCCATGGTCACAAGAATCTGGTTCTGTTTGCTGAATGGTTTATGGTCGAAAAGGTTGATGACTTGCATGGTGTCTCTTAAATAAGTCGGGGTGGCTTCCGCTAGGGGCTTTAAGAAAACATCAACGTACTTGCAAAGTGGTTCAATCAGTGAGCCACATCCTGATATGATGGGTCGTCCAGGTGGCTTGTTGAGGTTCTTGTGTACCTTAGGTAGTACGTATATAGTAGGAGTCCTAGGGTGATTCACATTGAGGTACTCGAACTCTTTCTTCGAAAGGAATCCCATTTCTAATGCTTGTGTTGTGATAGTCACAATGTCTTTACGTACTTCCCTGGTAGGGTCCCTTGCCACCGGTCTATAGCTGACCCCGTCAGTGAGTTGGGATTGGATCTCAGTTTTGTAGTCGTCCACATCCAGTATGACTATAGAGCCCCCCTTGTCCGCCGGCTTGATTACCACAGATTTATTGTTTTTCAACGATTGGAGAGCGCTCCTCTCACCGCCACTGATGTTCTGTTTCACGTATTGTTTTTTATTGATGGTTTTGAAGACATCTCTCATGACCACACTTTCATAAGTTAGTATCTCATGGGCAACTGAAGCCATTGAAGGCATAAAAGTGGACGGTGGTCGCAGATTGGTGAAGGCAGTCATAGCTGGAGTTGGTTTGTTTTTGAAAAAGAATTTCAGCCTCAGTTTCCTGAAGAACCTGGTGAGTTCAGTTTGTATGTTGAATTTATTTGGATAGGAGGTCGGTACAAAGGAGAGGCCTTTGCACAGTATCTTTCTTTCATCTTCAGTGAGTGTGTATTTAGATAAATTTATGATGGGATCACTTCTCTCAGGTGCCCTGGTTACCACTTCTTGCTGGAAACGTACTTGCTTGGGGGTGTTGCCCTGTTGTCTCCCGCTGTCCCAATTCTGCTGTTGGTTGCCTCGATTGGGGCGGTTGTTCCATGACCCTCGGCCTCTTCCTCTGGGTGGTCTCCACTGGCTGCCCTCTAAAAAAGGGGATTGGTGTTCTTGTGGGTATTCCTGTGGTTGATACCATTGTTCCTGTTGTTGGTAGTTTGCACTGGATGCACTCTGGTCGTTCTCGCTGTCACCACTGTAGGAGGAATCCGAAAAATTGGTATATCTTCTTGCACCCCTGTATCCTCCCCTTCCTCTGTTGGAGAAACGGCCTTGATTGTCTTGCCTATAGTAGTCTGGTTGCAGATAAGGATAGGTCTTTTTCCGGTCAAAATACTTAATATCCTTGGCCAATTTGTCTAGTTTCTTTGTCTGGTCTCAACATCAAAGTCTTTTAAAGTCTTTTTTAGTCTCTCTAATGTTTCTTTAGCGTCAGAGAAAGCCGAGTGGTTGGCAATCTCCGCCTTTAAATCATCAATTTCTTTCGTCAGTTGTTCCACTTGGTCTTTGGCCGTCTCCACTCCCAGCACCATCCAGTGCCGGGAGCAGTTGTTGGCCACGAAACTGAATCCCTCCTTAAATTTCGGGTTATCCACGAAGATGGCTGGTTCGTTACGGACCTGTGCAATGTGCAAGTGGATGCAAAAATTTCAAACTATAAGGAGAGGACTGAATGAACTCGAGGCGAATTTTTCTCAGATGGCCAGTTTATGTCCAGAATGAACACTCTGTGTCATCATAGACTATGAATCCCTTCACACAGCCATCTCCTCCACATAATTTACTCTCCAGTGCATTAGCTGAAAAGTGGTTACTTATGCTATTTTACATAAATCCTACAACAATTTATGGCCTTTTAAATTGCTTTAGGTCTTTTGCAACGACCTCTCACACGTCACCTGTATATTCATGAATGATCACTTAATTCTGTTGGGGAGGTCACGCTCAATCCACCACCGCCCTCTCAATGTACCAAAACTATGCATACTTGAATGTGTTCTGATTCTGGACATCTGCGATTTTAAAAGATACATTGTGTGAAGCTGCACTTTTTAACGTACCTCTTAACCACAATGAGGGTCCATATGTTAATGTTCAAACCTTGTTTTGTCTAAATCTCGATATGGTATGAGGCCATATACAAGTGCTCTATAATACATTACATATTAATGTGTGCAATTATGACTGCTCGCCCGATCCTATTTTGTGTCAAAGCGACTGCCATCAATTGAAAAGACACGGGGCGTGTTTGAGGCTATCTACTGTGACAACCGATCTAGGTGTTTACAGATCCCCCCTTGCAGTCCTCCTTTCCAACTCAATCCAGAGTAGACGCTCCCTTGATTTTCAGAATGGTTCCGCCCTACCTCCGCGCTGATTGGCTGTCTGAGACGAGCCCTTTTTTCGCCTTACCGGCATCCAGCGGCTGCACCGCGAGTCTTCACTCGGATACAGCTCGCAGCTGGAACGGGGATCTAGCCATTGCGGTCCCGTCCTAAGGTGAGATTATAACCCCTCCTGCCTGACCATATAACTAACTCTTCTCGCACAATTTGTCTGCCAATCTATGCCCTTGTCCGGCATGCTTCAATGCGCTACCTTTCTTTTCTCACAGCTAAGGAGCACTTGAGGTCCCCGTGAATGAGGGACGTGCCCACAGCGTTTTCCGGTACTATGTCTGGTAGTACAACGTTAAAGTAAGTCCCGTTCTGTTCGACCACTCACCCTCTGGCAGTTGGTTAGTAACTAGCACCCTGACGCCGATTTTTAATTTATTATTGTTTCAGATAAACTTTGGGAGCTGTACCATGGCCCCGTTTTAGACGGCACAGACGTCGACCGTCTATTGATGTAGGTAATACCACATCCCTGGTCTCTCATACTCCTTTGTAAATAAACGCACAATCACTGATATATATTAAATCAAGTGTTTACCTTGCCCCCTAGGCTCTCCCCCCCTTTCCTGATGAAGACCCCAACATGAGGCTGAAAGCAACCCTTTAGCGTAATCCAGGGGTCGAAACGTAGAACTACGCTTTGCTTACTTCACACCATAGGACTGAAATAAGAGATTGTGTCTCGCCCTCTATGTGTGATGATTATTTGGAACCTTTGCTAATTGATCTGAGTGTAAAGGCTTCTTAATTGCGAAATGATGCCACTAAAATGTCACCACACCTTTACCGTGTCCCACTCACTTCACTCACCCCTTCCCCTCTCACTGAGAGCACTGTTTTGAATTTTCGAATGTAATGAATTTACAATTACATGTCTACTATGTCGTTATAATGAACCTTTGGCTGCAATTTGATTGAAACTTTGCCTAAATAAATGCCAAAATATTTTGAATTGAATTGTCTAAAATAATATATTCTTCAGTTAAATTCATAACGAAGTTGTTGATTGTGTGAACATTGTACATTTAAATAATTGGCTTTCTATAAGCCCAATTGAAATTCTTCAACTCTGACCAACCCCATTATTTTGTAACATTTCTGTAGTGTGCGTATGTGTAGGGACTGAACTTTGTGGAGGATGCAGTTGAGCTGGTTGTATGGAGTGTTGTTTGGCTGGATGGCACAAGGCACTGGTGTGTTGATGTGGCAGAGGTTTGTTTGGAGTTTAGATTGGTGCAGGGTGCAAGATATGCATACAGACTTGCAAGATGGCAGGTGGTGTTGCATCCAGGGTAGATGTCGAGGGCTGTGCTTGTGTTGCAGCGGAGGAGTGTATGAGAGGAATGGCCCTTGCTGGTGAATGTGGTCCAGGGGCAAATGGACACAGATGGTCTTATCCATGGCTTGCCTTCGTCACGGGAGACATACATTACAACACAGTTATCACATTGGAATGCCAGTTCAAAGTAACTTCAGGCACGCAGTTGCCTTCATATTGCATGTCTTATCAACGTATTGTGATGCAAGTAATGGACATTCATCATTTCCAGGTTAGCTAATTCTGGGTAATCACACATAAGGGAGTTTCCTTGTGATCAAATATAACATTTGGGGGTCTTGTGGGTTAAATAATGAAATATAGTTTCATTTTTGTTTGGATAAAATTTGACAATGGATTTATTTGGGGGTAAAAAAAGAGAAATAGTGAATCTTCTAGAGTAAAAAAATGAAACTAGGGTATCTTTTGGGGGCAGAAATGAAAATGAGGGTGTCTTATGGGGTCACAAAATGAAATTAGGGTGTTTTTTGGGGCAAAAAATGAAATGAGGATGTCTTTTGGGGTCAAAAATGAAATGAGGGTGTCTTCTGGGGTCAAGAAATGAAATTAGGGTCTTTATTGGAGGCAAAAAATGAAATTAGGATCTTTTTTGGGGTCAAAAAAATTAAATTAAGGTGTCTTTTGGGGTCAAAAAAATTAAATTGGGGTGTCTTCTGGCCTCAAATGTGACATTTAAGGCGATTTTGGAGGTGTGAGATGAATCTCAGGGATCAGGGGTTGTTATGTTTTAAGAGTGTTCCTTTTAGAGTTGCACTCACTGTAGTGGGAACTGTAATTTACAATGCTACCCTATCCATTCTTTCTCCACTGTAGCAATATGAGACCTCTTGGTATGCATTGTATTGGAATGCAATGTAATGGTATGACTTGCAACCAAAGATATTCCTTTGGTATACCACTGGTCTGCCTGCTGCGCATGGCTGCACAGCATATGGCATTGAGAAATGAATTAGGGGGCACTGACCAGCTGGGAGGTGGAAAAAGCCTGAAATTACACTGGATGCAGGGTTGCGTGTGAGCGGGGTTTGGCATCACATTCCAAAAGGAAAAGTGCAACAAGCCTTTGTTCTGTGTATTCTGTGCTACTGCTCCTCTGACTCTGCTTCAAGGAACAGGAAGCGGCCAGCCAGGCTCCCTCCCCTAACTCAATCACAAGGCCGCAGTGTGGCATTGTGATTGCTCATGCGCGCAGAGACAATACGTTCAGACAGGGGATTGAGGGGTGGGCATGTTCTCCATGCACGCTGTAATGCTGCCTGCATTGAAAACAGGGAACTGCACATGACTGTTCCGGACGGACTGAGAGGGCCAAAGAAACAGTCATTGTGCACTTTAGTGGGAATACCACTGAGCCCTGGGCCTACTTGTGAGTAGAGCAGCCCCAATCACCCACCCACCCAGAAAGGAAACAGAGCATGAGAACCTCGAAATTTGACCTTCATGGAATTTGTTTCACCGTCTTGCACTGCTCAAAATCATTGGCCGAATGCTCCAGCACCATAGTGTATTATCCGTATGTTGTGCTTGAAAGGAGGTCAAAACACTGATATCACACACTAATTTACAATTGCCATTGCAGTGTTGCCAGAAAAGTACATCTGCAACTAAGAGCAACATTTCCAATGCAGTGTATGTCCACAGGTCAGTAATAATGAATACCAATGACCAGCATGACTACTGTAACAATAGGTGTTGCAATGTCCATGCAAATGGGTATGAGTTTTGAGCATCAGTCTGCATCAGGACATAGCTCACTTGACTGTGACACAGACATCAGCTTTGCTAACCCACAAGTGTTGCCTCTTACTAAACCTCACTACAATTTAACATGCAAGCACAACTAACACATTTCCACCTTATTTTTCATAGAATGCAACTTCCACATCAGAACGGGTGGATGGCACCAATCTTGTTGAGGACTTGGATGACACCCTGCCCTCAATTGACAGTGACACACTGGAGGACCTCATTACCACCATACGGTCACCTACAGCACCTTCTGAGGTTGACTGCAGTGTTTTAGCTGCTCCTGCTGAAACCCAACCAACAACAACAACAGATTCTGCCACAACAAACAGAAGCCCAGACTAGGAGAACACACAGGTAGGGTTACAAAGAACCGCTGAAGCTCTACAACTGGAACTCCTCAGAGAGGTTCATGTGGCTGTGGAGAGTGTGGGTGGCATCCTGCAAGCAGTACTCCGAAGCCTGAATCCTGATTTGGGGAACATTGGTACAGAACAAGGCAGCAACAACCAAACACCAAGACTTGCACAATCTCTGGCTAACATATCCAACATAATGAGTCAGAGGTATGTACAAATTCCTCCACAAAGTGGCACCAGGGATGTTGCTCAGCACCTTCAAAATATAGATGGCACAATGAGATACATGCAGCAAAAGCAAGACATGTACATGGTAATTATGACTGCCTTTCTTGGGGAATTGACTGTTGTTAAAGATCAGCAAGTAATGTTGAATGCCCTAATGGCAAACTTCATGTTACCAGAATATGTGTTTCCTCACACCTCCTCTGCCACTGCTGGTGGTAGCAGTGATACAACACGCTCTGCAGCTACAGAGCCAACAAAGGCCCAATCTGACGACTCTGAGGAGGAGAACGAGTCAGCAACACAGTTCAGGAGGAAGACTGGTCACTAAATTGACACAAAGTCACAGGTGTCGTATGACAACAGAAACAATTTGCCTTTGAAGGAGAAAAATGACCTACCGACAATATCATTTAAACAACGGTAACACCTGTGCCACACATCTTTTTTTCCTCACTAACTGAAGTAGAATACATTGTGACAACATTGTATTCATCACAGAGCAAAATACATATAAAATCTCTTTGTTTTAACACTCACAAACACGTCAACATGAGTGCTGCTTCACTACTTGTGTTTCAAGAAAAATGTGCCCTTGTTTCATGTTTGTACCATTCCACAATATCACTTGGTATAATGTTTGTTGTAAAATTCGGACACACGTGAAAGACTGTGTAAGTACTTGATCAATGTTTGTTTAGTTTGACAATGCAAATGTGAAAATACATGTTGTCATATGGAGATTTGAGGGGCAGATTTACATGAATGTGCCACAGAGCAGCACAACAAGCCAGTTGTCTGTGCCACACTGTGTAACTTTACAGGAATGCCACATATATCCAACCAAATGTGGCGTTCCTGTGCTCTCGCCTGTGCTGGCGCTGAAAGAGCTACCATGCGCCTGTGCATACACCCTTGCATCATGGGGCAAGGATGCCTGCATCATGGTGAGATTATTTTGTGTGCATGAAGGGGCACCTACCTGCACAAAAATGGTCACAACAGGCTTTTTCTAAAATCAATGCGTGCTGTAGACTGCAGCACACCTGCAAAGTTAAAAAAACGTGGAGAAATGAAAAGCTTGCTCCTCATTGCGCCTCTCTATTCCACCCTTAGTGGGGCGTAGCATACTGACACATTGCCAGGTTTACAATTCCTCATAAAGCTGGAAATGTGTATTTACATGGGAGTGAGGTGTGAACACCCACAGCAACACACATGGAACGCCCCTTTCACAAATAAATCTGTGTGTAAAGTGGCTGTAGTTACAAGGAAATGAAAGGCCAGGCAGGGGGGCTAGTCACGTCCTTGTAAATATGGGGCAGAGAAAAGCGCTGCCAGTGTGTCACCAAAAGTCACAAACTGGCAGCGCAATGGGATTGTAAATCTGCATATAAAACATTAATGATGTAGTGTAAAAATATTGAACTTGTACAGCCCATGAAAATATACATACCTGCAAACAAGATGTAGTCAAAGTTTGACCAGGGTACTTCATTCACCAGCCGTGTCACTTAACTCCGCCTGTATACAGTAATTGGGTAGTCCAGTCATACGAATTAGCCACTCGTAACACAATGACTACTTGTCCATTAACATGTAATAGCTATGACAGCACCGAGAGAGATAATGTGTGGCGTGTACGTTCTGCACGTCTGTGTAAGAGTCAACCCATATTTCACTTACATATAGCAACATCATACATCGATGACACAGATTCGTGATAGATACATATTCAGAGGTTGCCCAAAGACTCATGGTTTAAATCAGACCCATATGTATGTGAAGACTCAAGAGTGGGTACCCCAAAAAGTTGAAGCACATGTGTTGGTTTAACATGTACAAATATTCATACAGGAGCACCAACCTGCTAGAATTAACAAATAAGATACTCTCAAACAGTAATCTATGTTCACAATCCATGTGCCCAATTACTCACACAAACAACATACTAAATGCTGACCATCAAAGAATATTGTCAAAGCTTGTAAAATAACATTATTTTAATAACAATAACATTTGAAACGTATATCATCAATCATCTAAAAAACTCCCACGTAAATATCTTATTAACTAATTTAAAATCTTAAAACCTATCTATACTAACTATGCCTAACCTACCTAACTTAACTTAACTTATCCTAAACTAATCAAGAATTACGTAAGACAACTAAACATCATCCCCCACCTCCCTTAACACATCAATGCACAATAGACATACACATACTTATCCTATACATAAACTAAGTAGAAAGGTATTAAAACACATATAGATTTTTTGGGATTTATGTTTTTTAAACACGTAAACACACACTAAAGGACCCACCCACCCCTAAATATTATAAAATACTCTATAAATAAAAGAGAATAAAGAGGGGGAGGAGCCAAGATGGCGATCGGAACAGTCGCATGAACGCTTCGCTCTGAGGTCCCTTCCTCCCCGCACGCCTATCCTGTTGATAATCCTGAGCGAGGCTTTTTGATCTACGTTGTTAGAGAGAAGCGCTCACTTACCATCTATTTCTGGGGCTCCACCGTGCAGTAGATCCGAAGAACTGCCCTCGTCTGCTTGCCGGCCTTCGTGGCGCTGACGCCGGGGCCTCGAGTGCAGAGGTTGCCCGGCAGTGTTCGTAGTGTTGGCGGCCCTGGTTGGGCTGAGAAACCGGTCAGTGGGAGCCTGAGAGCCACGAGCCGGGAGAGTTGGTGCTGACCCACTCCCAATAGTGGGTTGCCCCGTATGCCCGAGTTGTCGACGAGCCGGAGAGAAGCTGTGTCGCCCGGTTCCCCTTGGGTGTGACGCCCGCCCATGTTAATAGTCCCGTCTGGGAACCGGCGGTTGGCTCCCGAAGAGCTGCGGGGAGCGCACCCGACCTTTCGGTGACTCTCCTTTCCGCACCAGGCGTCGACGGCCGACGATCAGCCGTGAGACCTGTTGCCTCTGGTGGTCGGACTGGACTCGGAGGTGGAGGGGAAGTGGCGGAGAACGAAGTGGTTAAGATGGCGGATGGCGCCTTGGAGTGTACCCCTCCCGGGGACGGAGACACCGCTGAATTTGAGACCCCCGGACTTCGGCTACATGGGGAGACGCTTACGCGTAGTCACGTGCTGGTTGCACTGGTTACCCTGCGGATTGCTCTGCTCCGGAATTCCCGGGACTTGGAGGTACGGATCGCTGCCATTGCTGATCCGCCATTTTGTGGCGTAGTGGCTTTCCCCCGAGTTGGTGCCGCTGAATCTCCTTCGGTCGCTGTGCCAGGTTCCCCGGATGAGTCTACAGTTTTGAGGGTGCGAATGGATCTGGCTCCTGTGCTGCAGTGCTTCCCGCATCCTGTGCTTTCCTTTCCGTGCTTGGCAGACCTGTTTTTGGACTTGGACTTGTTGGTGGTCGGGGCATTGTTACATTCTGGCCGCCGCCGTGCATCTTCGGTTGTTTCTTGGTGGCTGGGACGATGTTGTGCGGCGGCGCTGCTTGTTCCGCCTGGAAGGATTGAACTTTTTGTATCGACCTGTCTCCTGACTGCAAGGCTGTTTAGCAGTTCTACTATTCACAGAAGTGGCCAGGGGTGACCTCGCTTGGGTCTTGGAGGGACTTCTTGCTGGTTAATGGTGACTCAAGGACACGTCTTGTGGGGCTGTTACTGATTGCGTGTTGTGCGCTCGCTGATCTTTGTACTTTCTGTGGCCTCTGTCTCTACGATTTTAGTTGCGGGGGTGAGGGGGACCGGGTCTCTGAATCACCGGCTCCTCTCCTCATTCTTTTTCTTTATTGTCTTCTTCTTTCTCTCTTTATTTCCTTTCTTTAGGGTGACTCTGGGGCGACAGGCACGCTGTTAGTGGGGTAGGCCATAGCCATTACGGTGATGTAGGGTGGCGGGTGTTGGAGGGGTTTTGTTATTTTAGTTTGTTTTGTTCTATAGTCCTTTTCTCTCTTTCTTCCCCAGGGGGTTGGCTATATCTTCTTCTTACATCCTTTTTCTGTTTGGCATCTGCACTTGTCTCTTCTTTCTGTTTTGTATGGGTGGGTTTTCCACACAATGTTCTTGCTAAATTGCTAGCCATTGTTTGACCTTTACTCCTGGCCTGCCTTCAGCGGGCATAGGGTGTTTTCGGCCTTATTGCTTATCATCGATTTCTGATTGCATGGAGGGGTACACCCCTCCCGTCTCTTCTTGTTTATTGTGTAGTGTGATGCCTCTGTTGATATAGCCACTGCCTCCTTCTCAATATTATAAAAATGAAACCTCTCCTATCCTTGTGCTTTGCTGTGCTACGACCACGTACTACGACTATAACGTGATTCCTCCTTTTATCGTACACATTTACAATGCTCCTGTCTTTATCTCCTGATTTTGCGGCCGGCCCCCGTGGTTGTAGGCCTGCGCCTGTATTGCTCTGTTTGACTTAATAAAGGTTTTACAAAAAAAAAGAGAATAAAGATATTAATAAGAAAGACCTAACTAACCTCACTAAACTAACTAAGAGTACCTATATTGACAATACTAATTTTACAATAATATGAATCCTAATTATAAAACAATGCACAATATATAACAATATGTACAATCAGCCCATCAGATGAGGCTAATGAGATGGTCGACACACTGCTGGATTTTGTCCATTTTGTCTGATATTGCAGGCATCTGTTGCTCAAGTCCATCAATTTTTTTTTTTTAAATCCACATCCTCGCTTGACACGCCATGTCCGCAACACTGTCCTGACGTGGACAGGGATGTACTGACAGCTCCTGGTTCTGGGGTTGGGGCTTTTGATGGTCCAGTATGCTGGTCTGAATGCTTGCCATTCTTCCCATTCTTGGCTGGGGCGTTAATATTCCAGGTATTAGCTGCCTTCTGCTTGTCATACCCCTTTCTACCTCACAAATGTTTGAGTATCGGGTCTTCCATATGCGGAAAAGCCTTTCCTCTTCCACACCCATGTTATCTGTATGAAAAGAAGTACACATGTGGCAGTCAGTCTGTACATGACTGACAAATGTAGTTAGGAAATGCATGCTATCATGTGCGATGATTCCAACATTAGGGTCAATCCTCCGGTCACTGTGTGGCCCACACAACCCAATACAATACCACTCAGTTGGTTCATCACATACTATACAGTCTGCTGAATGTCATGATTCTACGTAAATCATTTTCACACTTAAAAACGAATCAATTTATGATGAGCCATAGAAATGAGAAACCAGTTAACATACATCATGGCTTTTGATCATTTCCACAAAAAATTACATTATCTGGCTCCCCATGTACAAATCATGTAGTCATGTGATCCTTAATCTGCAACACCAGCTGAGATCAGACAGTGTCACAGTGTGTCGTGGATAAAGATAATCTTTTCTAGACATCTATGCCGCTTGACCGTTCATTTCACACATCCACAGATTAATGCACTGTAGTAGCAATTTCCATTTTTGGAAAAAGATATGTGGTTGCTGTCTCCACAACAATGAACCTCAGAATTTATGACACTACTCATGTTGACAGGCATGCAGCATGCCATGTAGTACTAGCAGAGTGAAATACACCTCAACTTATTTATCAAGCATATATGCACCTAGCTTCAAAACGTTGGATCTTGTTTTTGTGTACATTGTTTAAACTACGACACACAAAACAAAGCTACAGTTTGATTACAGCTACTAAGTCCTCATGATAATGGACAAAGGATTCATTACAGTATCATGAAATAAGTTTTACGGAGTCATGACTGTGAAGGCAATTTTGGAGTACAAGATGTTTCACAGTTGTGTGATGACACAATTAAATATTGTTCTTGACACAGCACAAGGATGACTCCATCCAAATACATAAGGCAGACTGCCATTCCTATAGCTCATTTGCATACAAATGAGTATGGTCTATGGATGTCGTTTGAAAGTGCGTCATGGATCAGGTATTCCTAGTACGATACATCAGACATTTGAGGCATGGATGACAAATAACAGTCAGATTACGGAACTTGTTCACACTTAAAATGTCAAAACCGTGAAGAGACATATGACAATGATGGACACTGAGCATGACCAGTTTGTGCTTGGTTGTTCTCTGTGTTATTACATTGACTCTATGCGAAAAGGCATTGGAACCCATGTATTTCCCTAGACCAGCTGACTGACTTTGCACCCACACTGCAACCCAGGAACATCATACTGTCCAACGATTTGACTACTCACATGTAGTGAGGACTGTGTTAAGCATGCCTTTCTCTCCAAACATCATCCATCTGATGCTGCTGTCTCCACTTGGCTTCTGCTACCCCTGTCTAAGTGGCAATGGGCATTCCATATTGCATTGTGGATTTAGGGAAGGCCCGTCTGACACTTTCATGGCTTTTAATATATCCATGCATGTCTCCACGCAGTACAACATTCACAAAGTGTTTCATCATGGTCTTTGAACTTTGATAGCGTTCAACCAGTTGAGACTGCAGCTGGATGTAGTGATGATACTATAGTTGTCCTCATACAGAGTCAAGCTTCCATCCTTGCACATCACCATCACAATCAATGATGAATGATACTCACAGGTAGCGTTGGGGTCGTCAAATGTGTTGACCTCCCCCTGTGTATAGGGCTGTGGTCAAGCTAAGAAACATGAACAGATGGACAGTCGTGTTGGAATTCCGGACACATGTACATTCTATGCAAAATAAAAGTTAGCGTTACACATGCATATAATTACGAGACCATGTAACCCCTTTCACATTAAGACAACAATGCTGTGCCACTTACACCTGGACATTGTAAATGCTGTATCAATTCCACATCACAGTTCACTGAGTGTGAAACAAACATGTGTAGCATCCCTGTGAGTTTGCATGTGCTTCGACTGATTCATCAGATAAAAAACAGAAATTGTCTCAACCACATTGAATTCAGAACAACTTAAGTGGATGGAAAAAATAAATTCATTCCCTTCCAGGCAAATCTTTTATTGCCATTTGCTTTATATTTTATCAGAAATGTTTAAGTTATACTAGCAAAAAACAAACACTGTACAATCAATCTTCAAACATTTTTTACAAAAATCACATAAATTATAAATCAATTAAGACAACATCAAAGCATACTACAGGAAATACAGGAAATTTCAAAACAAATGCATATATCAATAACAATAAATGGATTTTGAAACTGTGCGGTGAACTTGTACCAAACTAATGGCAAACAATACAAATCACTGGACTACTGAGTCCTAGTTATTGTTACAAATCAAGATTTGTTCCATCCAACACAAAAGCCGACGCGTTTCGAGGCCAGGACAAGTGTCCCTGGTCTCTCATCAGGGCTTTACTTCTTTATATCTGAAAGATGTAAAGAAAAAAGCTAATTACTGGACTTGTTATCCATTGATTAACTCTACTAGCTTCTCCACAAGTGTTTGCTGGCTGTACATACCGACTTGGGGTCATGTGGCGGGGCGTCGCTTTCCTTGCGAATCTGGGACACCAGGGGCTTTATTTGAAAGAGGGGGGTACCTGATGGCAACAAGAAGGGAATAGCGCGTGTAACTGGGGCGCCAATATGTGACATTGTTTGCATAAATATCCCAAAAGAAAACTGACCTATAAATGTATAATTTATGTGATTTTTGTAAAAAATGTTTGAAGATTGATTGTACAGTGTTTGTGTTTTGCTAGTATAACTTAAAAATTTCTGATAAAATATAAAGCAAATGGCAATAAAAGATTTGCCTGGAAGGGAATTAATTTATTTTTTCCATCCACTTAAGTTGTTCTGAGTTCAATGTGGTTGAGACAATTTCTGTTTTTCATATGAGTATAAGGTCCAGTCTCAATCACGCATAAGGACCTAACTCCTTAGGGATACATCGACTGATTCATCAGACATGCCCTTGCGCAGACACAATTACACAATGCTGTAAGGATGTCTGGTCCCGAAAATTGGTCTGCGCATGCACATGTGTACACAATTTTTTGATGAGATGACTCACAATAGTTCTTTGACTCTCTACATGCTTGCAACATATTAAATACTATCTTGTTGCCTGATTGCACACTGATTGGACCTTGCTTGTGGCTTTTGCACTGTTTATTGCACGTGTCTTGTTGTTCTTTTGGCTTCCCGCTACCCCCTCAGTTCCTGATGCTGATGCACCCGCAGTGCCTCCACCCTGACAATTCCAGAGTTCCAGCTGCACATCCATAACCCCCTCCCAATTTGATGGTGTTTGATGCATGTCCACACAGCAGGCATGCACAGTATTTGCTCATAAGCCAAACCCCTCTGCAGCCGTCAACAACCCAAACACAACCAGCACCCCAGATCATGGATCTCCCAAATCCCTCAGCTATAACTCAGCAAATGTCCTTCCACTGAACCAGTGAAAAATTTCATAAATGCAACCTGTACACACAGAGCAACAACCATGGACAGTAATCCTGACTACACTGCCCCCAGACCTTCACCACCAACTGCACACACACATACTACGTACACACCAAACTGCACCAACTCATGATCTCTGAAATGCATCCTCCTGAAAGTGTCCTCCATGCACAGACTAGCTATGGAGATCTGGGTCATCATCAACACCCTTGCACCAGATGTTGCATTACTCACAGTAACCAGGGAAAATGCCACCTTTGCCAACAACATTGCCTACTACATCAACGAACGATATACAAATATGAGGAAGGGCCTGCAACAACCGCCCTGTATGAGGCCTTACCATTGCACTTAAGAGCTACCTCCGAATCACAAACTCAAGCTCAAGCAACAGCCCGCTCAACACCAAACACCTACACTTCCACATCCAGGTCAGTACAAGGACAACACTGCGAGGGACCATTGGCTAAAGACCATCCAGACCTTGAACTGTGTACACCACCTACATCGTAAACATAATTGCACAACATGCCGTTTCATACATGTACTACATACTTGTAACATACCTCTACTCACAGCTTGACAAACTCAGTGACAACAAAGTTACCAGCCGCATGGACAATCTTGCAAACGTCTGACTGTAACAACTTGTCACCACCCAGAACCACAAGCCAGGGCAGGAACATCCACTACAGCCAGCCCACGTAACCCCCATGGACTGACCAGCACGGCTTACACCTCCGCGTCAACAGAGCATCTGCATACAAAAATTTCTAAATGCACTCCACAAAGGAACAGACACAAAATGAACATGGAACAACTACAATCAGCCACAAACATAAATGCCACCAACACCTTGAACAACACAAACTTTGCCAAACATGGACCCCACAGATGGATCTCAAAATATGTAAATGACCTTGCACCAGTTTGTAACACCAACACACAGCAGCACAGGAAACTAACATGGTTCAAGGCCAACCGACATCAATTGTGACACACATGCAGACACCTTGTGGAAAAGCAGAGTAACAGCAAATCCCCTGAAGACAGATCCAACTGCAAGACACCAAATCAGAATTCCACCAGCACATCAGACTTACAAAAAGGAACTTAATCCCACAATCGATCCTCACAAACTCCAGAAATGCAAAGTAACTATTCGGTATCATCAGTTATTTTGGCAAAACGCACATGGATAATACAAACATCTCTCCCTCCCAGGACCACTACAACAAGCACTGCTCATACTTCCCCTCGGATGTCTTGTGCCTCCAAGACAAGTTCAAAGAACAGACACAGGTCTCTGAAACCACACAATAATCAGGCAACACCAACGACCCCTCCATCCCACGCCTCTTTCACAATGCTGCTGCAGCGATCACTCCAGCATTATAAGATTACAATCAAAACCAGCCTTAAAAGTGGCATTTTCAAAGTCAAGTGGAAGTGCGCATAACTCTGACCCACATTGAATGAGCTAACAATCATCGGCCTGCACAAACCCCACCCTGCACATCTTTAGTGCAACTGTAAAGACCTGACTCTTCAACAGCACGCAGATGCTCCCAGATGCATTCAGACCCTCACATGCGAGTAGCACACTTATAATTTCAATGATTGGTTGGTTGATTGATGCCTCATCCTTACATAGACATCCAGACTTATGTATATCATGAGATTTACACAGGATAGGGCCGGATTTTCAAGAGAGTGCTGCATTGAGGCACCACAAGCCCTTTGTCTGCACCACACTGTGTAACTTTCTGAGCACTTGAATACAATGGGGCCACTTTCCTAGACCCCTGTGCCACCAGTACTTCACTGTTGTTGACATACTGGTGGTGCCTTGTCCTGCTCAATATTTACAAGGTCATGAAAATCCAGCCTGCGTGACTTTCCATGCCCTTGTGAAAATGCCACCTTTACACGGAGTAGTTTGCGTAGAAGGGATGTTCCATGGGTGTTCCTGTTGGTGTTAACACTCAACACCCATAGCCATTGATGCATTGCCAGACTTAAAATAAAGCGTAAATCTGGAAATGCGTCAGAATGCGGTGCCACCCTAGGGGTGGCATAGCGGTGTGCAACGAGGAGAAATGTATTTATTTTTCCTTATTTTTTCATCTCTCAATACGTACTGCATTCTACAGCACACATTGGAAGAGGAAATCACCTCAAATATTTCTTTTTTTGCAGGAAGGTGCCCCTTCCTGCACAAAAACAATCTCCCCACAACACAGGCAGCCAGCACATTGCAGCAGTTTGTGTGCCGGTTCAGGGGTAAGCACAGAGATGCAACATATTGTTGTAAATATGTTGCATCCCCGCACGTTAAAAATAATGCTGCTTTGCGCACAAAAATGACTTGCTGCACCGCGCTGCTTTAGTTGCTTGTAGATCTGCCCCATAGTTTATAGCATCACAGAAATATTTCCACCTTTGGCGCACCGGTGCTTGTGTGTGTGCAAATATACCATTGAAAAGTCAACATCAGATAAATTGGTTACAACATATGTGTTTATGTCCACACAACATGCAATAAGTTCCTTGAGGTCAGATGTATTTTCTACGACACCATTGCAACACCACTGAATCTATCTGAAAGTATGGAGATTACAGTGTATGGCATTGCTGTGCACCTCTTACAAAACCAATATGACTCATATTATAAATTTACTTACCAGTTGGCCCACCGACCTCCAGGCCAAGATGGTCCAGCAAGTCTCTCTCATGGTTGATCACATCCTGCCAGCGTTGTTTGATTTGGTGGGTTGTGCATTGCACGTCAAAAATCCTGGCAAGATGGTGCTGGACCCTGCCTCACCTCTGCTTGCATTCAGGTGCTGTGTAGCCCTTGCTCATCTGGCCCCCGTGCTGATCACTCTTGGGAGGAAAAGATAAATTAGCCAGATGAGGCCACCAAACTGCCTGTTGGACAGGTTCTTGGAGCTGCCGGACATGCTCACTTATGAGTGGTTAGTGTAAATGAAACTTAAAAATAGTTAGAAATGAAACTTCTTGAAAGATAAAATACAGAAAAATTAATTTACCCCACCCGTATAATAATCCTACACCTAACTACCCCTATTAAACACACACACCCCAAAATACAACTATTTATACACACACAAGACTTCCAAGTGACAAAAGACTGACCAACAAATGTTAAAACTACACACAAGTCTGACAAAACATACTCCAAAATCTAATCTCAATCTAAGCACTCCACACCAGCCTCCTCCACCAAGCACACTCATCCTGGTTTACGCCATTCTAGAATCATTGCTTAATTTCCTGCTTAGATGTGACACGTTTTGACGTTTTGCGTCATATTTCTGATGATCTGTCGTGTTTTTGACTCAATTGCCATTTCGTTTCACATCTGCACGTGTGACGTGTCTCTGTATTGAATGTGTTTCCTGTTTGTTGCAATTGGCTTCATGTGTTAACATGCATTTGTCAATACAAAGCGTGACGTTTTAACTTTGTGTTGCGCTTTGTCCAGATGCTACCCGTTTTTGATTATTTGCAACACTTTACGGTGGGATGCGACATGTTTCAAGGGGTCAAGTCAAGTCAAGTCAATAAATTTATATAGCGCGCTACATACCCAGAGGGTCTCAAGGTGCTTGAGGAGGGGTGGGGAATTACTTCTCGAATATCCAGGTTTTAAGCTGCTTTCTGAATGCTAGGTGGTTTTGAGTGAGGCGAAGGTGCATGGGAAGTGAGTTCCAGGTTTTGGCCGCTAGGTAGGAGAATGATCTTCCTCCTATGGTGGTTTTGTTGACGCGGGGAACAGTAGCGAGGGCTTGGTTGGAAGAGCGCAGCTGGCGGGAGGGGGTGTAGAAGGAAAGACGTGAATTGAGGCATTCGGGTCCAAGTTCGTAGAGAGTTTTGTGTGCGTGGGTGAGGAGGCGGAAAGTTATTCTCTTATTGACGGGGAGCCAGTGGAGGTTTTTCAGGTGACCAGAAATGTGTTCTTTACGCGGGATGTGTAATATGAGTCTGGCTGATGCGTTCTGGATGCGTTGGAGTTTTTTCTGAAGTTTTGCGGTGGTACCGGCGTAAAGGGTGTTTCCGTAGTCAAGGCGGCTTGTAACCAGTGCGTGGGTGACCGTTTTTCTAGTTTCGGTGGGGATCCAGCTAAATGTTTTTTTGAGCATGCGAAGAATGTTGAAGCAAGATGAGGAGACGGCGTTGACTTGTCTGGTCATCGAGAGTGAGGAATCCAGGATGACGCCTAGGTTCCGTGCGTGATCCGTTGGGATGGGTGCTTTTCCAAGGGCTTCTGGCCACCAAGAGTCGTCCCAGGCGGAGGGGGAGGTACCTAAGATAAGGACTTCTGTTTTGTCTGAATTCAGTTTCAGACGGCTATGCTTCATCCATTCGGCTACCTCTTTCATTCCTTCATGTAGGTTGGTTTTGGCGATGTTTGGGTCTTTGGTGAGTGATAGGATCAGTTGAGTGTCATCAGCGTAGGAGATGATGTTGAGGTTGTGTTGGCGTGCGATGGTCGCGAGGGGGCTCATGTATACGTTGAAGAGGGTGGGGCTGAGTGAAGATCCTTGTGGCACGCCGCAGATGACTTCAGTGGCCTCTGATTTGAATGGTGGGAGGCGTACTCTCTGAGTTCTTCCGACAAGGAAAGAAGTGATCCATTCCAGTGCTTTTCCTTGGATTCCGATGTTTCTAAGTCGTTGTAGCAGGGTGTTATGACAGACTGTGTCGAAGGCTGCGGAGAGGTCGAGGAGGATGAGGGCGACTGTGTCTCCATTGTCCAGTAGAGTTCGGATGTCGTCTGTTGCTGCGATGAGTGCGGTCTCAGTACTGTGTTTGGCTCGGAAGCCGGACTGTGAAGAGTCGAGGGATTTGTTGGCTTCGAGGAAGGCGGCGAGCTGGTTGTTGACAGCTTTCTCGATGACTTTGGCCGGGAATGGGAGGAGCGAGATGGGGCGGTAGTTTTTGAGTTCGGTGGGGTCAGCTGTGGGTTTTTTCAGAAGGGCGCTGAGTTCGGCGTGTTTCCAGCTTTCTGGGAAGGTGCCGGATTTGAGGGAGCAGTTGATGACGTCTCGGAGGTGTGGTGCTATGATGGAGTCTGCTTTGTTGAAGATGTGGTGAGGGCAAGGGTCTGAGGGGGATCCTGAGTGGATGGAGTTCATCAGGCGAATGGTGTCCTCAGTGGAGATTGGGTTCCAGTCATTAAGGATGTTCAAGGGGGGTGAAGGTACGGCAGAGGGTTTGGTGGGTTGGTCTTCGGGTTGGTTGTTGAAGCTGTTGTGGATGTCTGCGATTTTGTCGTGGAAGAACGAAGCTAGTGAGTCGCAAAGGGTTTGAGAGGGGGTGATGTCGTTGGAGTTGGCAATGGGGTTGGTAAACTCTTTGACGATGTTGAATAGTTCCTTGCTGTTGTGGGCGTTTTTGTCTAGTCGGTCTTTGAATGCGGTTTTCTTGGCAGTCCGGATCAATTGGTGGTGTATGCGGGAGGCGTTTTTCAGGCGTCCCTGGTGTTGGTGTTTGGGTCTTTTTTCCAGGTCTTCTCAAGGGAGCGACAGAGTTTCTTGGATTTCTTAAGATCATCGTTGAACCAGGGGGCGTTTTTGCTGCCTAGTTTGATTTGACGTTTTTTCAAAGGTGCTAGGTTGTCGGCAGTGTCGGTTAGCCATTGTGTGAGGTTGATGGCTGCTTGGTTGGGGTTCGATGAGTGGGCAGGGGGGTTTTGAAGAAGCGATGTGGAGACCTGGTCGATGGTGATTTTGTTCCAATTTCTTTGCAGAGTAGGTTGAGGATGGTTGTGGGATGTGGTCTTTTTGTAGACAAAGTGAACGCAGCTGTGGTCCGTCCATTGGAGAACTGTGGTGTGACTGAAGGAAATATGTTTGCTGGAGGGGAAGATAGGGTCGAGAGTGTGTCCTGCGCGGTGTGTGGGGGTATTAACAAGTTGTTTGAGTCCTAGGTTTGCGAGATTGTCCAGAAGGGTGGTGGTGTTGTTGTTGTTGTTCTTTTCCAGGTGAAAGTTGAGGTCTCCCAATAGGATGTAGTCCTCGGAGGAGAGGGCGTGTTGGGTGATAAAGTCAGTGATGTCTTCAGTGAATTGTGCACGGGGTCCTGGTGGCCTGTATAGGAGTGTGCCTCTGAGTGTGGTCTTGGGGTCGGTGTGGATCTGGAAGTGAAGGTGTTCGGCGCTAGAGAGGTTGTCGTCTGAGCTGGTTGAGATGCGGATGGAGTTCTTATGGACGATGGCGATGCCTCCTCCTGTTTGTTTGGGGCGATCTTTTCGGATGATCTTGTAGCCTTCCGGGATGGCTATGGTGATGTCTGGGGCCGAAGAGGCGTTCATCCATGTTTCTGTTAGGAAGGCGACGTCTGGAGAGATGGTGTCTAGTAGATTCCAAAGGTTGATGGCGTGGCTGTGGACCGATCGGGTGTTGAGTAGGATGCATTTAAGGTGGTAGGCGTCAGATCTATGTTTGGTGTTAGTGGATGCGGAATTGGTTTTTGTGCCGTCAAACTTGCAGGAGATGCATGTGAAGGGTCCATGGGTGTGTCCAGGTGAGGTTTGGGCGCAGTTGGGGAGTCGGCCAGGATTAAGTGCTAGGAGGGTGGCTGAGTCGTATGTAATGCGGGTGGGCTGGGCATTGCGTGGAACAGGGGGTCTGGCGCTGGGCGCGGTCCAGGCGCGGACGGGCTTACCTTTGGCGCACCTTCGGCGCGGCCGTAGCGCGTGGACGCTGCGCGTTGGGACATCTGCTTTAAATGGATAGTGGGGGGGGCGGAGCGTGGGAGGGTCAGCTGGGAGGAGTTAGCCGGGAGGGTAGGCGGGGCAAGGGAGTAGACAACAACCTGGATACAAAATGGAGTTAGAAAGTGAAACTTGGGCAGCCTTTGGTCAGTGCAAAGCTAAATAACAATAGTGCACACAATTGAGGCAGCAGAAAAAGATGCAGATTATAAAAGGCGGCAGTCACACGAAGTATTACCAAAATGCTAGCTTAGTGTGAGGTACGGCGCGATGAATCAACAAAGCGCTATGTGAATTTGCTAATCCTGTCGTGCACGATGTTTACCAAAGCAAAATTACTTGGGCGCTGTGATTAAATGTCGAGCGCGATGTTAACAGTGCTATTCCAATGGAGTCCGATGTTATTAGTTCCTTATAAATGACGCGCGATATTTAAAGGGCTAGATTACACGAGTGCGAAGTCGGAAGCAGCTATTTAAACAAGCACGTTGACACAGATGCAAGTGCGAGCAAGCGTGCTGCTACGATACCAGCCAGATGATATTGCAGCAGAATTCTTTGCCAGGGAGCGTGGGGGGGAGCGACCGTCTCGGATGAGATCCAGGTGGTCACCTGGATCTGAGTCTGGGTCAGGGTCTGAGTGAGTCAAGGCAGGTTTGTAGATGCTTTACGCTTGTGACTTTGCAACACTTTATGGTCTGATGCCACACGTTTCAGGGGGTCTGAGTATGTCAAGGCAGATTTGAAGATGCTTTACGCTTGTGACTTTGCGGCACTTTACGATCGGATGCAACATGTTTTAGGGGTCTGAGTGAGTCAAGCCAGATTTGTTAGTGAATAGATGGATATATGTGGTGTTGTGCAAGGGATGTTTCACGTAAAGTACATGTGTGTATTCCTTCTCAACATGTTGCATGATTTAATGATGAGTTGTGTTGTTTTCTGTCACCAACATTCCCTTCCGTCATGGGATATGTGTACATATTATTGGGAAAATCGGTTAGTTTGTTTGTGGTACTTTTAAGTAGCACTTGCACAGCATGTCGATAACATTGCATCATGCATTGTTGGCACTACATGCATTCCATTTGTTACCATGTCACAGCGAGGAACCATTTGGCTTCTTTTCAGGCCCCTTGCAGCACTGGTGCACCACTTTTCACATTTCAAAACGTGACACATCAGTGGCACAAGGGGCTTTTGATTTTACCCCTGTGTCTTAATGAGTGATGAGAGGTGCCACTTTATGCAGCTATGTATGTCAGCCACACCACACAGACATCCTTAGATCATGGTGCAAGGGTGCCATAACCACTGCATATCAGCTTTTTGTGCACAATTGCAGGGTCGTACAAAACAATGCAACATATCATTGTAATAATGTAGCATTCCTGTGCTCCAAAAGTGCCACAGCTTGTCACAATCAAAATTATTGCACTGGCATGCAGCTGCAGTTTCATCTTTATCTGCACATATATATTTGTATCTTATGACCTGTGAAGCAAATAGACACAGAGTTGATGCTCCTACTTACATTTTTATTGTGATATTGGTGCATATTGTTACAAAATTCGATTTGCTACATCATGTGAAGAATTGTGTGACAATGTGTGTGCGACGTCCTATCCCTGCTGTAGTGTGGTGTATGTCTCGTCCTTCAGCTTCAGCTTCTCATCAGCATCATCTATTTGTTCAGGGGCTGTTCCTCTTTATCCAAGGGCACATTTGTTTTCACACATATATCATGGAGTATTGCACATGTCATTATCATCTTCTACACAGTTTCTGGAGAATAGAGTAGCCCTCCACCTGATAAATCTAGGCAACGGAACCTGGACTTGAGCATTCCGAAGCTTCTTTCTATGATGTTTCTAGCTCTGCAATGGCCATGGTTGTATGCCTTTTGCAGATCAGTCTGTGGATTTCCAAATGCTGTCATCAACCACTTCTGTAGGCCATATCCTTGATCAGCGGTAAGTGGAAAGTAAGTAAAATGTGTTACTTTTGGGTGACATCAGTGTACATGGCATGTGTTGTACGTCATTTTTTTGAAGGTTGTAATCGTGAATTACGTTGGTGCCAATTACATGTTGTGCTTAAAGTTGGTGGTCAGATTTTCGTGGCCCTTGCACTGACATGTGTGGTAGGTAATAATGGGGTAAACCCTTACCTCATCGACCTGGGTCAGTGCAATGTTATATAAAAAGGGGTGGTCGATTACAAAACAGTTAAGCATCTCATTACTTAAGAAGAAAGGTACATCAACCAAGTAAATATCATTTAGATTGCATTTAATCCAACTCATTGCAGTGATTTGCTGCAGTTACACATATATTATATTTCAAATTCATACAATACATGGTAAATTACGCTTAATTCTTAAATTAGTGCTCGGTGAAAGTCAGATAGGGAAAGGGATTTAAGGGAGGGTAGGGTGTGTTTGGAAAAGAATGAGGGACAAAGAAAAGGAATTGTGTCCTATAAACAATTCAGTCTTATTCAGCAAAACATTTCCAGTCATGTTACAGATCTCAGTGTGTTCCCATGGTATACACTATACACATGAATTGAATTTGGCTGATTTCCGGTAGGATGTGTATGTGTAGGTCATGATGTCGACGTTTCGACCCCCAAGTTAAGGGCAGGTAAGTCCTCAGTTTGGGGTCTTCCTCAGGACAGTTAAAAACAGTGACAGTGAGCACCTAGGAAAACAGAAATGTGTATCACTAGATGTAATCAATTGAAATCTAAAAAACAGGGCCAAAATTGAAGATGTACCTACATGTGCAGGCGAACGAGGGGAAACCCGTCTGAGTTGGGGCTCGCGCCTGTGTCGTAGTTCTCTGAAGAAAATAGATTTCGGTTAGGAAGGATAATAAGGGCAGGTCCTGGTGACTTAGACCAAGCAGATAGAACACGACTTACTCAGTTCGCCCGTTCTTTGAAGAACCAATGACGTGAATTGGCGATACTGGGACCGGTCAAGCTGTGGGTGAGGCAAACGTCCTACATCCACCGGGCGGTCGAGTTCAGCGTGTAGATGAGTTACACAATCTGGAGAAACATAGAGAAGTTGTCCAAAGACCTGTATCAATAACCGGCCATGGGGGAAAAAAGAGAGGGGAATCCCTCCCATGTTTTTTATATACATTAATGGTCGGTCCGAAATAGGAGATCCCTAGTCTATCCCGGGCGGGAAGGCCCACGTTGTTGTGAGAGAACAGGAGATTGCGGCGGTATATTGCCAGAGGAAGTCGCGCTGTCTGGGTAAGCCAGGGTTGTGAGCGTAACTCCTCGATGTTTAATCAAGTGCATTCAAAGGATTTCAAAGTTTGGGTAAAATATCCTACATAACTATAAAGGTCACGCAGCCTGAGAAAGTCTGGGACGAGAGCGCTTATCCTCGATAATTAATCAAGTGCATTCAAAGGATTTCGAAGTTTGGGTAAAATCTACATAACTATAAGGGTCGCGCAGCCTGAGAAAGTCTGGGACGAGAGCGCTTATCCTCGGGGTGTAGTTATTCTGACCTGGTGAATTCGCAAATACAGCGCGGAGCGAGCATACCTGCGTGGCCGCTGCCGAATCGTCCAAAGTGACAGCTCGCAGGCGCCCGTCAACCTGTAGATGTAACAGGCGTATCTAAGGCGCGTCTCCAAGGGGCGTGCCAGAGGGCCTCGCGGTGCCGCCGCTGGCTGCTGCGCGGCTGGTGGAATATGTGGGGCGCATGCGCCGACCTTGAGACACTGAAAACCCTCGAGGGGTCTCTCTGAGTTCCTAAAACGTATCACAGACCCAGAAAAAGAGGATACATCGGGATCCTCTTGTGGCACCTGGCTCATTGGGCATAGATACTGCGAAGGCAACTGTAGATGTGTTGCAGGATCAATAAAATAAATGTGCGTGTTCATGCATATGTCTGTGGCAAACCTCTACAAGGGAGATGATGAGGTACGTGGCTCTCTAAGTGAGGATCACTCATATATGTACACTTCCCACATAGCTTTAGCGTCACCATACGTTTGCAGATGTACAGTTCAACAAAGGGTCCCTGCCCTGGATATTACATACTCCATCATTGGACGCTAATGCACATTGTTCTCTAAAATTAGATCACTTATATGTACACATCCCGTATCGCTTTATCGTCAACATTTGTGTGCAGAGATACAGTTCAACAGAGTGCCCCTGCCCTGGAAATTGAACATGTAGATGTACATACCCCGCATTGTATTATAGTCAACAATATTGATACAGTTGCACAATTCAACCCAGTGTACCTGTACTGGATATACCACCATTTTGTTATGACATCTTACTGGTCGGGTACCAGTCCCGCCAATTGAGAGTAAGTGGCATCAAGTTCATTCAGGCCATTGTCAACAGTGTCAAGAGTGTACATCCATTTACACTCCCTCACATTTAGCAGTGAGTTCAGATTACCCCCCCTGGGACCCACAGTTATTTTCTCAATCACCAACCATTTGAAGGATTCTGGGGTGTGTGATTTTGACGTGAAGTGTTCAACCAGAGGGGAGCCCGGTGTCTGACACCTAATCCTGCTACAGTGTTGTAAGATACGCTTTTTCACATGTTGTTTGGTTTGTCCGATGTATACCAGATCACAAGGACATATGATGGCATAGATAACGTCACTTGTGTTGCAGTTAGTCATTGTTTTCAAAGTAACTGTGTTGTTACGATAGTTCCAGACCTTGGTTTCCATTGCCTGTGGGCACGCTTTGCACTTCGTGCATTTGAAATGGCCAACCACTTGGGGAAGGTTCCATATGCTTTGCAGAGTGGGAGGTGCCGGAGTTCCTAGGTAAGACGAGACCACTTTATCCCTGATGTTCTTAGCTTTCTTGAACGCATGCATCGGCAGTTGTTCATGGTCGATCACATCCGATACCATAGGCCAGTGTTTGTTAACCGTCTTCTTAATCAGGTTACTCTTCGTGCAAAAAGTAGTAACGCAGATGATCCTTTCGGAGTCCAAGGAACGTTCTCTAGGCTTCAAAAGTTCCTCCCTTGGGCTGTACCAGGCTCTCTTTCTTGCTCTTGTAACCAGTCGTCTTGGGTAGCCTCTTTCCATTAGCCTCCTAATCAGAAGGTCAGATTCTCGGAAGTAGTCTTCTTTAAGTGAACAGTTCCTCCTTATCCGGAGAAACTGACCAAACGGTAGATTATCCCGTAGGCTTCTAGTATGGTGACTTGTGTATCGTAGTAGGCTATTCCGTTCAGTGGGTTTTCGGAAGAGGGTTGTGTGGAGGCGACCATTCTGGACCTTGATACTGATGTCTAAGAAATCCACTGAGGTCCTACTCATGTTCATAGTGAACTGAATGTCCTTAGACCGGTTATTCAGCCATGTAAAGAATCCATTGAGATCATCTATACTCCCAGTCCATAGCATCAGCACATCATCAATGTACCTCCTCCACATCCAAATGTTGGATTCAAATGGATTAGTCCCGGTGAGGATATGGTCTCCTTCAAATTCCGCCATATACAGTATTGCTAAGTCCGGGGCAAATGCCGCCCCCATCGCCACTCCCTTACTCTGGAAGAAAAATTCATCCTGAAAGATGAAGAAATTTTTCTTCATCGCCACTTCCAGGAGTTGAATGATGAAATCCGTTGGTACCTGGGTTGGTTGGGTTCTCCTGTCCAATGCCTTTCTCATGGTTTCTAGAGCCGGGTCCTGAGGAATGCTCGTATATAATGAGACAATGTCTAATGTCACCATTATTTGTTTATCTTGATCAAAGGCAATTTCATCCACTTGGTTAATGATCTGCATGGTGTCTCTGACATAGGTGGCAGTCCCAGTTGCTAGGGGTTTCAAAAAAATATCTATGTATTTACATAGAGGTTCCAGAAGGGAACCGCAGCCCGATACAATGGGGCGTCCCGGTGGTTTGGTCATGTCCTTATGTATTTTAGGCAGCGTGTAGATCGTCAGTGTTCTGGGTTGTGCGACGTTCAGGTACTCGTATTCTTTCTGGCTCAGGAATCCCTCTTCACGGCCTTTACCTGTGATCTCTAGGATCAGTCTCCTAATCTCCCTGGTAGGGTCGGCGTTGGTTGCAGTATAGCTCACTCCATCCCGGAGTTGTGTATGGATCTCTTCTTTGTAATTCTGGACATCTTGGAGGACTATCGCCCCTCCTTTGTCCGCCGGTTTGATTACCAGTAGTTTATTGTTACTTAAATTATCCAGTGCTTGTCTTTCACCTTGAGTGATGTTGTGTTTGACATAGGTACGTGTTGTGCAAATGTCCATCACTTCTCGCATCACCATGTTCTCATATGCAAGGATCCGGTGTGGTGTCTGGTGGGTTCTGGGAGTGAAGGTCGAGGGCGGTCGTAGTCCGGTTACTGAGTTGGTAGTTGGAGTGGGAGAGTGCAGGAAGAAGTGCTTAAGCCTGATTTTCCGAAAGAAACGGGTCAGTTCCGATCTTATGTTGAAGTGGTTCGGGTGGGACGTTGGTACAAAAGATAGTCCTTTATTCAACACACTTGTCTCCTCCGGAGTGAGAACATGCTGAGAGAGATTGACAATAGGGCTTGATTGACTCACCACTTGTAAGTCTTGCGTCTCGTGCTGATCTCTCCGTGGGGCTCTGGTTGGAAGCGGACTTGTTTCTGTGGGTTCTCTGGACGCTGGGTAGTGCCCCCTCTGGCTCGGGTTGGCCAAGATTGGCCTCTGCCTCTGCTCTGGTAATTTCCACGTCCCCGAGGTGGTCGCCATTGATTCCCCCCTAAAAAAGGGTGCCATTCTGGTTGGGGTTGGTACCATTGGTCCTGATAGCTGTCGAACGTTGGGGGGCCAGGCGTTCCTGAGTCACTGCCTGAGCTGTAGGACGAGTCTGAGAAGTTGGTGAACTTCCGTCTGCCCCTGTAGCCACCTCTACCCCTGTTGGTGAACCTGCCTTGGGTGTCTTGATTATAATAGTCCTCTGCTAGATAAGGGTAGGTCTTCTTCTTATCGTAGTTCGCGATGTCTTTGTTAAGTTTATCCAATTTTTTGGATTGGGTTTCAATGTCAAATGTGTCAAGAGTTTTCTCCAGTTTCTCTAGAGTGTCTCTCGCGTTGGTAAATGCACTATGACTCTTGATCTCAGCCTTGAGCGTGTCAATTTCCTTCATGAGAGTCTCAACCTGTGTCTTGGCTGTCTCAATGCCCAGCACCATCCAGTGGCGCGAGCATGTGTTAGCTACGAAACTAAATCCCTCCTTGAACTTGGGATCGTCCACAAATATTGCCGGTTCGTTTTTGACCTGGAGTCCAGTGGGTCCAGGTCAAAAACGAACCGGCAATATTTGTGGACGATCCCAAGTTCAAGGAGGGATTTAGTTCGTAGCTAACACATGCTCGCGCCACTGGATGGTGCTGGGCATTGAGACAGCCAAGACACAGGTTGAGACTCTCATGAAGGAAATTGACACGCTCAAGGCTGAGATCAAGAGTCATAGTGCATTTACCAACGCGAGAGACACTCTAGAGAAACTGGAGAAAACTCTTGACACATTTGACATTGAAACCCAATCCAAAAAATTGGATAAACTTAACAAAGACATCGCGAACTACGATAAGAAGAAGACCTACCCTTATCTAGCAGAGGACTATTATAATCAAGACACCCAAGGCAGGTTCACCAACAGGGGTAGAGGTGGCTACAGGGGCAGACGGAAGTTCACCAACTTCTCAGACTCGTCCTACAGCTCAGGCAGTGACTCAGGAACGCCTGGCCCCCCAACGTTCGACAGCTATCAGGACCAATGGTACCAACCCCAACCAGAATGGCACCCTTTTTTAGGGGGGAATCAATGGCGACCACCTCGGGGACGTGGAAATTACCAGAGCAGAGGCAGAGGCCAATCTTGGCCAACCCGAGCCAGAGGGGGCACTACCCAGCGTCCAGAGAACCCACAGAAACAAGTCCGCTTCCAACCAGAGCCCCACGGAGAGATCAGCACGAGACGCAAGACTTACAAGTGGTGAGTCAATCAAGCCCTATTGTCAATCTCTCTCAGCATGTTCTCACTCCGGAGGAGACAAGTGTGTTGAATAAAGGACTATCTTTTGTACCAACGTCCCACCCGAACCACTTCAACATAAGATCGGAACTGACCCGTTTCTTTCGGAAAATCAGGCTTAAGCACTTCTTCCTGCACTCTCCCACTCCAACTACCAACTCAGTAACCGGACTACGACCGCCCTCGACCTTCACTCCCAGAACCCACCAGACACCACACCGGATCCTTGCATATGAGAACATGGTGATGCGAGAAGTGATGGACATTTGCACAACACGTACCTATGTCAAACACAACATCACTCAAGGTGAAAGACAAGCACTGGATAATTTAAGTAACAATAAACTACTGGTAATCAAACCGGCGGACAAAGGAGGGGCGATAGTCCTCCAAGATGTCCAGAATTACAAAGAAGAGATCCATACACAACTCCGGGATGGAGTGAGCTATACTGCAACCAACGCCGACCCTACCAGGGAGATTAGGAGACTGATCCTAGAGATCACAGGTAAAGGCCGTGAAGAGGGATTCCTGAGCCAGAAAGAATACGAGTACCTGAACGTCGCACAACCCAGAACACCGACGATCTACACGCTGCCTAAAATACATAAGGACATGACCAAACCACCGGGACGCCCCATTGTATCGGGCTGCGGTTCCCTTCTGGAACCTCTATGTAAATACATAGATATTTTTTTGAAACCCCTAGCAACTGGGACTGCCACCTATGTCAGAGACACCATGCAGATCATTAACCAAGTGGATGAAATTGCCTTTGATCAAGATAAACAAATAATGGTGACATTAGACATTGTCTCATTATATACGAGCATTCCTCAGGACCCGGCTCTAGAAACCATGAGAAAGGCATTGGACAGGAGAACCCAACCAACCCAGGTACCAACGGATTTCATCATTCAACTCCTGGAAGTGGCGATGAAGAAAAATTTCTTCATCTTTCAGGATGAATTTTTCTTCCAGAGTAAGGGAGTGGCGATGGGGGCGGCATTTGCCCCGGACTTAGCAATACTGTATATGGCGGAATTTGAAGGAGACCATGTCCTCACCGGGACTAATCCATTTGAATCCAACATTTGGATGTGGAGGAGGTACATTGATGATGTGCTGATGCTATGGACTGGGAGTATAGATGATCTCAATGGATTCTTTACATGGCTGAATAACCGGTCTAAGGACATTCAGTTCACTATGAACATGAGTAGGACCTCAGTGGATTTCTTAGACATCAGTATCAAGGTCCAGAATGGTCGCCTCCACACAACCCTCTTCCGAAAACCCACTGAACGGAATAGCCTACTACGATACACAAGTCACCATACTAGAAGCCTACGGGATAATCTACCGTTTGGTCAGTTTCTCCGGATAAGGAGGAACTGTTCACTTAAAGAAGACTACTTCCGAGAATCTGACCTTCTGATTAGGAGGCTAATGGAAAGAGGCTACCCAAGACGACTGGTTACAAGAGCAAGAAAGAGAGCCTGGTACAGCCCAAGGGAGGAACTTTTGAAGCCTAGAGAACGTTCCTTGGACTCCGAAAGGATCATCTGCGTTACTACTTTTTGCACGAAGAGTAACCTGATTAAGAAGACGGTTAACAAACACTGGCCTATGGTATCGGATGTGATCGACCATGAACAACTGCCGATGCATGCGTTCAAGAAAGCTAAGAACATCAGGGATAAAGTGGTCTCGTCTTACCTAGGAACTCCGGCACCTCCCACTCTGCAAAGCATATGGAACCTTCCCCAAGTGGTTGGCCATTTCAAGTGCACGAAGTGCAAAGCGTGCCCACAGGCAATGGAAACCAAGGTCTGGAACTATCGTAACAACACAGTTACTTTGAAAACAATGACTAACTGCAACACAAGTGACGTTATCTATGCCATCATATGTCCTTGTGATCTGGTATACATCGGACAAACCAAACAACATGTGAAAAAGCGTATCTTACAACACTGTAGCAGGATTAGGTGTCAGACACCGGGCTCCCCTCTGGTTGAACACTTCACGTCAAAATCACACACCCCAGAATCCTTCAAATGGTTGGTGATTGAGAAAATAACTGTGGGTCCCAGGGGGGGTAATCTGAACTCACTGCTAAATGTGAGGGAGTGTAAATGGATGTACACTCTTGACACTGTTGACAATGGCCTGAATGAACTTGATGCCACTTACTCTCAATTGGCGGGACTGGTACCCGACCAGTAAGATGTCATAACAAAATGGTGGTATATCCAGTACAGGTACACTGGGTTGAATTGTGCAACTGTATCAATATTGTTGACTATAATACAATGCGGGGTATGTACATCTACATGTTCAATTTCCAGGGCAGGGGCACTCTGTTGAACTGTATCTCTGCACACAAATGTTGACGATAAAGCGATACGGGATGTGTACATATAAGTGATCTAATTTTAGAGAACAATGTGCATTAGCGTCCAATGATGGAGTATGTAATATCCAGGGCAGGGACCCTTTGTTGAACTGTACATCTGCAAACGTATGGTGACGCTAAAGCTATGTGGGAAGTGTACATATATGAGTGATCCTCACTTAGAGAGCCACGTACCTCATCATCTCCCTTGTAGAGGTTTGCCACAGACATATGCATGAACACGCACATTTATTTTATTGATCCTGCAACACATCTACAGTTGCCTTCGCAGTATCTATGCCCAATGAGCCAGGTGCCACAAGAGGATCCCGATGTATCCTCTTTTTCTGGGTCTGTGATACGTTTTAGGAACTCAGAGAGACCCCTCGAGGGTTTTCAGTGTCTCAAGGTCGGCGCATGCGCCCCACATATTCCACCAGCCGCGCAGCAGCCAGCGGCGGCACCGCGAGGCCCTCTGGCACGCCCCTTGGAGACGCGCCTTAGATACGCCTGTTACATCTACAGGTTGACGGGCGCCTGCGAGCTGTCACTTTGGACGATTCGGCAGCGGCCACGCAGGTATGCTCGCTCCGCGCTGTATTTGCGAATTCACCAGGTCAGAATAACTACACCCCGAGGATAAGCGCTCTCGTCCCAGACTTTCTCAGGCTGCGCGACCCTTATAGTTATGTAGATTTTACCCAAACTTCGAAATCCTTTGAATGCACTTGATTAATTATCGAGGATAAGCGCTCTCGTCCCAGACTTTCTCAGGCTGCGTGACCTTTATAGTTATGTAGGATATTTTACCCAAACTTTGAAATCCTTTGAATGCACTTGATTAAACATCGAGGAGTTACGCTCACAACCCTGGCTTACCCAGACAGCGCGACTTCCTCTGGCAATATACCGCCGCAATCTCCTGTTCTCTCACAACAACGTGGGCCTTCCCGCCCGGGATAGACTAGGGATCTCCTATTTCGGACCGACCATTAATGTATATAAAAAACATGGGAGGGATTCCCCTCTCTTTTTTCCCCCATGGCCGGTTATTGATACAGGTCTTTGGACAACTTCTCTATGTTTCTCCAGATTGTGTAACTCATCTACACGCTGAACTCGACCGCCCGGTGGATGTAGGACGTTTGCCTCACCCACAGCTTGACCGGTCCCAGTATCGCCAATTCACGTCATTGGTTCTTCAAAGAACGGGCGAACTGAGTAAGTCGTGTTCTATCTGCTTGGTCTAAGTCACCAGGACCTGCCCTTATTATCCTTCCTAACCGAAATCTATTTTCTTCAGAGAACTACGACACAGGCGCGAGCCCCAACTCAGACGGGTTTCCCCTCGTTCGCCTGCACATGTAGGTACATCTTCAATTTTGGCCCTGTTTTTTAGATTTCAATTGATTACATCTAGTGATACACATTTCTGTTTTCCTAGGTGCTCACTGTCACTGTTTTTAACTGTCCTGAGGAAGACCCCAAACTGAGGACTTACCTGCCCTTAACTTGGGGGTCGAAACGTCGACATCATGACCTACACATACACATCCTACCGGAAATCAGCCAAATTCAATTCATGTGTATAGTGTATACCATGGGAACACACTGAGATCTGTAACATGACTGGAAATGTTTTGCTGAATAAGACTGAATTGTTTATAGGACACAATTCCTTTTCTTTGTCCCTCATTCTTTTCCAAACACACCCTACCCTCCCTTAAATCCCTTTCCCTATCTGACTTTCACCGAGCACTAATTTAAGAATTAAGCGTAATTTACCATGTATTGTATGAATTTGAAATATAATATATGTGTAACTGCAGCAAATCACTGCAATGAGTTGGATTAAATGCAATCTAAATGATATTTACTTGGTTGATGTACCTTTCTTCTTAAGTAATGAGATGCTTAACTGTTTTGTAATCGACCACCCCTTTTTATATAACCTTGCACTGACATAACATCACTTTTTGTGATGCACTGCCAGCGCATTATACTGCCTCATATTTACAAGGACAGGAAAAGCCACCATACGTGGCTTTTCCTGTCCTTGTTAATATGGCCCCTTCACACGCAGCCAGCACTTAGCATTAAACGTGCTTACATGGGTGTTGCTGTGGGTGGTTTTACGCAACACCCATTTCCAGATTTACGAGGAATTGTAAATCTGGAAATGTGTCTGAATGCTAACCACCATAGAGGTGGCGTGGCGAGGTGCAAAGAAGAGAAATGTTTTCATTTCTCTTTATTTTTCCACTTTCTATGCATGCTGTATTCTGCAGCACACATTGGAAGAGGAAAATACCTGAAGTGATTGTTTTTGTGCAGAAAGGTGCCCCTTCCTGCACAAAAACAATCTCCCCATGAGGCAGGCATCCTTGCACCAAGGTGCAAAGGTGCCTGCGCCAGCTCATGACAGCTGTTTTTGCACCATCGCAGGGGAGAGTACAGGAATGCGACAAATCATTGTAAATATGTTGCATTCCTGTGCTATGGAAGTGCCACAGCATGGCACAGCCAAGGGGCTCGCGTTGCCACGCTGTGGCCCTTCCTTGGAAATCTGCCCCGTAATGTTTTAGTTGGTTGCACACTTTCCAACATTGTGCTCTGCACATCTGGGCTCATTTCAATATGTGAGTATGACAAAAGTTTATTCTGTGCAAAAGAGAGTCAGTTGCATGGCATAGTGGTCCTACACATTTTGTTGACGTTATGGTTTGATGTATTTGGCCCTGCATTATCACTCATTTGGCTTGACATGCCTCTGAACAGGTACCTTTGACACATGGTGCACCAATACATGCATCCAGTGTGTAATTGATATGTACACTTATATACACATAAATGCACATGCACATTCTATTTGGATGGTTTGCTATTTCCATGCATTCCTTACAAAACATTGAACCTTTTAATAGTTAATTTGTGTTAGATGCCATTTGTGCATATGTCAACAGTGTGACTTATTGATCTATACAACTTTATGTAGGATATTTGCATGCATTTCTATCTGGTGTCCCTTCGAACTTTAGGTTATACTGCTATGTATGTATGCAGCTTTGGACTGTATATTTTGTGGTTATAGTGGATATGTGGTTCGGCATTTTCGCATTGACTTCTTGCATCATTCAGACACAAGGGCATGTAATGTGGCAGAGGGCCAGCTATTGTTGAAGAGTATATTAGTATGCAAATGTATTTATGCTTACCTACAAGGAGCCCATTGCCATATTGTCCATTTTGGAAATGATCATTGATAATGCTGTTTCTGAATATATACGAATCATGCACACTCCCAGGATATTTTGCAAGTACATTGATGTATAGTCCTCGATGGTCCACAATGGCCTGGACATTGATGGAGTGTGTGTGCTTTCGGGTGCGGTATGGCTGTGAAGTTGCCGCAGGTGGTACAAGCTGAACACGAGTGCAGTTCCTTGCAGCAAGCACATGTGGGAAGTCAGCAATGGCATAGAAGCCTTGTTTAATGTCCATCTGCTGCTGGGGTGTGTATGGGAAATGGATGTGCTGTGGTAGATGCCCTCCCTTCTCCAGCGCTGCCTTTGTGGTAATGGTGGAGGGTGAGGTTGTGAGATTTGTTGTGGGGGGGTTGTCCTCTTCTTGGTGCAACTCCCAGCTGCAAGATTAGGAGGTTCATGTTGCCTGCTCTGCTGCACAACTGCTCTGCTGCACTTTTATTTCAATTTACATGGTATTTGCGTCACTTCCTGCGCGTGGGTTAATGAGGCAGAGGCTTGCGAGCGCATTTTTACATTTGTGTGATGCATTTTATAGATGAGTCAATGCGGGGTATTGATGTAAGTATGCCTGCCTCAGAAATGCATTGGTTTTTGAGTGGGAACGCCTACCTTGCGTATCTTAATATTTACGTATCGCAGACGAATCTCACACAGCTCCATTCCATCTCATCTATGTTTACGTGCCGCATCTTCTTAGATGCATCACATTGTCAATTTCGCGTAAAAAACCCCACTGATGCGTCACAAAAACTGACGCATTGGTGGCGCAAGGGGCATGTAAATCTGCCCCTCTGTCTATGTGCATTTTCTGTGAAAGTGTCTCACTCTCAAATCCACAATGCATGTTAAATGACTAAACTCTGTTCAAACTCAGCCTAGTTGCTTAGTTAAATTTGGTGAAGTGGCGAAAGCCCGATTGATGCTAATGGACCAGTGATTTGTGGCCTCTTGGAACAAAAATTGACCCCTTACAAGCTTGATGGTCCTCCTTTTCTTGTTGGATGCAAAAGCAGAGCAAAACAGAGCAGAGCTTGATTCCCGGAGATGCTCACCTGTATATATTTACATTACCATAACCAGACTTGCCAGCTCAGGCACTATTTTTGCTGGCAATGAGAAATGGGAGGAGCATTGGAGAGGCTGTGTTAGATCTGACACCCTTAGTGTGTTTCTTCCCTAACTTTTTCCCTTCAACCCTCCTGCATTACTCACTTCATTTTTGCTGGCTTTCGAACTCTGCATACTTTACCACTGGTAACCAGTGATAAAGTACTTGTGGTCTCTCCTTAAAACATGGTAGAATTGGCTTGTACTCAATTGTCACATTTAATTTACTTGTAAGTCCATAGTAAAGTGGTACTACATGTACCTACCCAGGGTCTATAAATTAAATGCTACTGGTGGGCCTGTGGCACAGACTGTGCCACTCATTTAAGTAGCCCTCCACAATAGTTTCAGGCCTGCCATTGCAACCTGTATTTGCAATTTTTAAACTGCCATTTCGGCTTGGCAAAATAAACCTTTTACCAGGCTTAAACCTTCCTTTTTAATAACTATAAGTCACCTCTCGGTTGGGCCCTGAACAGCCCAGATTGCAAAGAGAAGTGTATTTAGTTTAAAGTTTTAGATGTCCTAGTAGTGAATAACTCTTAAGTCGTTTTTCAGTATTGCAAGGCCTACCTCTCCCGTACGATAACATTGGACTTACCTTATTACATTTAATAATAGGCTGTAACTTTCAGTTGGGACTAGGTACACAAGTCAAATGTGGTATCTAAAGAATTATAATTAAAGCTCTCTTTAATGATAAAGTTTGATTTTTAATCACAATTCTGAAAATGCCACTTTTAGGAAGTTGGAATTTTCTTTTCCTAACCATTTGTTCCATTCAGTCTGATCCAGGGTGACATGACTAGGTGTTGTTTGCAGTTGGTCTTTGTGTTTTGCTTCCAAACAGTGAGGAAAAATGGAGATACGTTTGGCAGCTTGGGCTACCCTGAGTTAAAGAAGGGAAGGAGCTGTCACCAATCACATTTGCTCATCGCAATGGCACTGCCAGAGCACTCTCATAAAGGGATTGTCCCTAGTCTATTGTGACCCCTGACAAGCTGGGGCCAGGGCAGGGAAGAATGGGATGCCTGACACCTCAGAGAGGTGGAAACCTTTAAAAGCTTCCTCCACTTCAAAGTGGGGACCAGGTATAAATATTGGACCCTTAGACTCAACTCTTCAGTATACTTCTGCACCTGTTGATTCTGCCAGGAAGAAGGATGGCTGTGCTGCTCAAAGGACTGCCACTCTGCAGGGACTGCTTCCCTGCTATGCTGACCTGCTAAATGCTACCTTTTTGCGTGGGTGAGAAGGACCAAACCTATATCTTTTGAACCCAGGATCCCACCTGCAGCTTTTCCCAATGATGAGGCAAAGGTGGCTTTTGTTTTGTCCTATTTGGGTGGAGTAGCCTCCACCTGGTCCATTCATTTGTTGAGAGAGATGATCCCTTATTATACAATTTTCCGCAATTTAAAGCAGAGATGTGCAAACTGTTTGCCAGACATCAGTTTGTTTAGGCTAGTGATAACGAGCTCCTGAACTTGCGTTAACGTACTAAGGATTTATTAACATATATTACATCTTTTAATCACCTCATTTCTGAAACCGAATGGCCTGATGAAAAAAGAGCGTCATTCTTTTCAATGCTGTGGTTCAGCTGCATCTGTTCCACAGCAGGGCAGAGGGAAGTTTGTCCAGAGCAGCAGTCCAGCAGAGTGGTAGTCATTGTAGCAGCACAGCAACCCTCTTCCTGGGTGTGTTCTTCACAGGTCCAGTAGTGTCTAATTTGGTGGGGCCAGAGACCCAGTACTTATACCCAGTTGTGCCTTTCAATAAGAAGTGAATTAAAAGAAGGGCCCCCATACCCAGCCCTGGCTCCAGACTCACTACAGGGGTGTAATCAACCCTTTGTGTAGGGACAGAGCACTGGCCATTCAGGTGTGTCAGCTCCTCCCTCCCATCCTGCCCAGGTTGAGCCATCAAGATGCAGATGGGCACTCAGTCACACTTACCCTTCCTTTGTCTGTGGCTATCTAGAGGTAATGGAAAATGTTCAGCTGTCACCCACCCACCATAAAGGTACCCTAATATAGGCCCGGGTAACATCATACCCCTTCACCTACATTACCTACCCTACACTACAATTTAACAAGCCTTTTAGGATTGAACCTTTACCTAGTTCTAGTCCTGGGAGCAGAAGGAGGGTTTCTCCTAAACAATGGAGTCCTATAACTCCATCAATAGATTCACACAGTATGAATGAATATTCATAAGGGTTCCTAGAAACCAGACTGGGGCTACATCACCTTCCATTTCTACATACACGATTCATCCCATATGGCATCCTCAAATCCAACAATGGCTAATACAAGCAACAAGGGACAAAGGAGCCCTAGATACTTTCTGTATAAATATTGCACCTCTTGCTAGTGTTACTCAGAGGAAACCGAGACTTCCAGGTCGACACACTGACCAGAGACGATGAGGCTCCTGCATCCAGATGCTCCAGCTGACAGTGGTCTGAACATCCCTTGTGGGGTGTTCAACTCGAGACCAAGAGGGGCTCCTACATTCTCACACTTCAGGTAATGGGGTTTGACTAAATACTAGAGGGATTCTTGGCTTCACACCTACTCACATGCTAGGTACACTTAGGTACAACTAGATAGGCATTGTAGGAGTACCCACACTTTTATCATGCATTTTATATTCATGTATTTATTCATGCTTATTGCAAGATGGTAGAACTTTACTATCCTATTATATTCACTGTATTGATAATCATATATCTCTGCTACTGTCTAATGGTTGTTGCAGCTCATATATTTTACACGAGAATAACAACTGTTCCCTAAACCCTTATTAAAACGCCCAGACTGTTTATTCTGTGTATCACTGAGACGAACTGAGTGAGCATGAGTGACTGAGCGAAAAGTTCTATATTGTTTCCACGATCATGAAGGATCAGGGTTGTCATGTTCTAAGGTTGCCAGTAACTATTCTCTCCCCGATAAGAGGAGACACTAGTGGCACTGTGAGCTAGCTAATGCAAACAGGCTAACATTTCTCGATGGTGGTATACGGAACCAGCCTTCCACCAATCCCACAGTTTATGTTATCCAAACGCACCGGTCCTGCATGGGTACAATAGGAACTACACGACATGTCGCCCAACGTTGGTTGGGTTCTTATTTAGCAGTAGAATCTGAGTAGTTCAGTCATGCTATTCTCAGAGAGCCCTTCTCACAAAACGCCAGAGATGTCTGGAGTCGGAGGGCACAAACTCCACCACAGCTGAGTGGGCAAAATATCCTATTTATTGGCTGCTGGTTAATCTAACTTGAAGGGCATTGTGTTCCTAAATTGTGCATAACACTTTTTATTATCATTATTACCACTTATAAAGCGCATGGCTACCCCCAACGGGGGTGTCCCGGCGCTTGCAGCAGCAGGGATAGCGATAGCTATGCAGTTCACGGGAGACTAAACAGCCAGGTTTTCAATGTTTTCCTGAACAATCTCTCTGTCTTGGCTTCCCTGATGTGTATAGGCATGGTGTTCCATAGTGCCGCAGTTTTTACAGAAAACGAGCATCCACCGATTCTAGCTTTTTTGTAACGAGGAGTTACTAATAGTTCCTGGAAGTTGGATCTTAGGGCCCTAGTCTGGGTGTATTTCTGTATTCTTACTTTCAGATAGTTAGAACCTTTCCCCCCAGAGCCCTATATGCTATGGTTAGTGCTTTGAACTCTATTATTTTCTTCACTGGAAGCCAGTGCAGGCTTCGTAGGTGGGAGGAGATATGGTGGTGTAGTGGGCTGCTCCTGATCTCCCTTGCAGACTGTTGGCATAGTCCAATTGTGAGGTGATCAGAGCATGCACCACTGTCTTCCTACTGTCCATCAGGAAAAAATGAAGAAACCTGTGTAGGGTTTTTAGGTTCCAGAAACACTGGGAGGAGACATGATTGACCTGTGCTTTGCCGGTAAGTGAAGAATCGAATTTAAAACCTACGTTTTTTTGCCACCTGTACAGGTTCAGGAGGGGGGTTGAGCTCTACCACCCACCAACATTCTGATCTTGGTGTCTGCAATTGGTTGAAAAATAGCACCTCTGTTTTATCCGTGTTTAACTTCAGGCAGTTGTCTGTCATCCAAGATGAACTATTGAGCAGACACTGCCTGAAGTTGGAGAAGGCTGCCTCCGGGTGTCCTTAAAGGAGAATACCAGCTGGGTATCATCAGCGTAGGAGACAGCCTTAACATCCCATTCTTCAACTAAAGAGGCCAAAGGGGCAAGATAAATATTAAAAAGGGTCGGGCTCAGTGCCGAACCTTGAGGTACACCGCATGTAAGGGCTTTCGCCGATTAAATGTGGGGATGGAGGGAGATTAGTTGGTACCTGTCTTCAAGGAATGATTTAAACTAAGCAAGTACGACACCCATCACTCCAAGCCTTTTTATTAGTATCCGGTGGGAGACCTTGTCAAAGGCCACGTAGTGAGTCAGTAGCACCAGCATTGTACAATTTCCCTGGTCTACTGTGGCGCGCTTGGTCTCTCCCACCTCAAGCAGAGCTGTGTCTTTGCTATAGCCAGCCCTGAAGCCTGACTGAGAGTCATGTAGGAGGGAATTTGACTCTAAGTAGGCAGATAGCTGTCTCTGGACCTCTTTCTCCAGAATTTTCGGGGAGTAAAGAGATCGGTCTGTAGTTTTTGAAAAAGGCATGGTCAGCATGTGCTGTCTTCCAGGATGCAGGAAAGGAGCCTGATCTCAAAGAGGAGTTCCAAATAGAGTTCAGGATCGGGTTGAGGCTAAGCATGGGTGGAATTTGCAAATTCGCGATACGCGAATTCGTGTGAATTCGTAATCGCGATTCGCAAAAATCCGCCAAATTTCACGAGCGTGCCAATTTTTTTTCTGCAAGTTCGCGAGCTTTTTTTACCAGTTCGGGAACGAGAACTTGCGCATGCGGTCGCGAACATGTTGTTTCTACTTAACCAGCCTGCTCGCGATGCCTTTTTCCTGTTTCGAGTCGCAATGACGTGTTCACGTTCTCAATTTCCTGTTTCGGGTTGCAATGACGTGTTCACGTTTGCAATTTCCTGTTTCGGGTCGCAATAATGTGTACACGATCGCGGCGTCGCTCGGCCAGCTACCAAAATCTCGCAGCGCACGCGAACAGGGAGGAAAACTCATTAGCGAACGCAGAATCATGGTAAGTCAATGCCGCGCCCGAGATTGTATTTTTGAAGCGCGAACAAGAAAAAAAAAATCCGCCAACTCGCGAATTGCGGATTTTTGGGCAATTTCGCGCGATTCGCGGGTAGCGAAATTGCCAAAAATTCACAAATTCCACGTGCGGAAAGAATTTTCCACCCATACTTATTTGAGGCATGTGGCTAGTAACTTAAAAAACCTGTCCGGACAAGGGTTGGTAGGTGAACCTGAGCTTATTCTTTTTAGTTCAGCCAGTGAAGCATCCAAACTAAAAGGGCAGAATTCTGACCAGTAGTTAAATGATTGGGAAAGACTATGGGGTTTATCTATCCGCTCAGACTGTAGAAAGGAGATATAAATTGCCAGAATTTTCTCCTGGAAATAGCTGGCTAGGTCTTTACAGAGAGTGACTGAAGGGGTAACTGAGCTCTTTAGTGCCCGTGGTTTGACAAATCCCTGCACTAGGTTAAAAATCTCTTTGGTCGAGTTGTTGGAGGATTTAATGTGTTCTGCAATGTCATCCCTAATAGCATGACGTTTGAGTTTCCTAAATTTCTTTAACTCTATTTTATATGTATTTTTTGCTGCAATATCGTATTTTTTTTCTCCATGCACGCTGAAGTTTTTTGCATGCACTTTTACATGCCTGGAGTTCCGTAGAGAACCAGGGGGCAGAGGGTTCATTCCTAGCATGCTTTACGGGCATCATAGGGATAATATCCAGCGCTGATGTGACCCAGTGGAGAAAAATTGAGTTATCCTGGCTGGGGTCACCTATTAACTCAGGAGGGGTGTTCAATAGTTCTGCTTCTAGTGATTCTACTTCAAGTTTATTCCAGTTTCTTCTAGTCTCATAGGTTAGATCCCCCTGTGTAGATTGGGGCTGCGGGTCAAATTGAAAGGTATATCTTAGTTATCTGAGTTCCCTTGAGGAAACTTCTTCATGACAAAATGACTGAGGGCGAAAATAACCCCGTAGTGGATCTGAACCTCTGAGGAGAGGAGGAGGTGGATGGAATTCTCATTGCACCTAAATTCAGACGTACTATCACCCTAAAACTGCTAGAATATAGTTTATCAGCTAGGAGTGGCTTCGTAGATTTTGTGATTGTAGCACACACATCAAACAAAACAGAGGTATTCTATTTGTGGTTTTACATTCCCAGAAGCAGATGCTAGAACACACACAATTCACTCTTACACAGAGGGAGATAAACCAGTGGAATGTGGTCCTTGTGAGGACATAGAAGTTCCACTCACGTACCAGGAAACTTTTTACTGGCTTAAAGGCACCCTACACTACATAAGACACAGAGTAAGATTAGGCCCGCTCGGAGGAGACGGGGCAACATGGCCAATATTAGTGACCTACACACCACATCCTGACATTGATACAATGCCACAACCAGACTTACTCATACAACACAAAGATTTACTTAGAATCTACAGAAACCTGACACAATTTGTCACAGTCCAACCAACAACAGTGGCAACAAATGGAACTCAATCACAGGGTACAGCAACTAAAATAACTCCACAAACATTACATGCGGTAATGGGCAAAATGCCCACAAAACGTGAACAAATATAATTCTGGGTAGCTCAGAAAATAACTTTTAAAAACACAGAATGCTAACAATCTGCTTGCCCATGGGGATAACATCACAGTTAGAGGGTTGTACCACTTGGGGTACAGTCTTTGCTGCCATATATACCAGAACACATGGTTTTCCTTTGTTAGCGGTAATACCCAATATATTAAGGCAAATACAAAATGAATATGGAACAGAGCCTGCTCTGAATTTAAGTTACTAAATAACTATGACCGGGTATCAACCATAATACTAGCTAATAATAAAGGAGAAGCAGCTTCAGGGGCAATCCGCCAACGCCTAAGGGAGTTCACGAACTGTCAACAAAATAATTGCATCTGCATATAAAGACAGTTTGGGTGGGAAAGCTTTAAAACCACAACTGATGGGCTGTCCTGAAAAGGACACTTCTAAGCAGACACCAGCTTCTTCTAAAAGGAGTGGGATAATAAAAAACAACAAAACTTTACAGAAAAGAGATCTCAATCCCGAGGTAGATCTCCTCCACAGGAGCCCTCTGAAAAGAGGTATAATCTCAGGTCTCAGGAATAGGGATAATATTAGGAAACCTGACAGGATACAGGGTACAGGATACTGATACATGTTGCTCTCGTTCCTTTCATGGCCTGACAAAAACCTCTGAGAGAGAAGGACAGTCAGAACACAAAGAAGAGCGTACAAAGTACAGAGACAAGCAGCACGATCAAGACTATACTTCCAAAAAAGAAGACAAGCCAAAATCAAAACCTCAATTTAGGAAAAAGAAAGTGGCAGGTCTGAAGATCAGACATGCCCAGAATTCTGAGGACGCAGCTTCTGAACGGGGAATGGGCTCTGACGATGCCAGACAGTGCAGCAGAAGTAACAATAGCTCGCCAGAACCTGATGGAATTGCTGGTGACAGCGGACTTGAATGATTACATCACGGTGGAAACAACAGACACAAGGGTGAGCGTCCCACATAAGTTACACGAAATAACACTCTAAATGGAGGGGGACAAGCCCAGGAAAGTTAAAGGTCTCTTTTGGGAAAATCTGTCATCTAGTTATGACATCCTATTAGCAGAACAAGATTGGCCGCCAGCATTCTTTATGGTGTACCCTAGGGGGGAAGATGTAATTTTTTCAGCATTCTCCGACCTCGTTCCCACACATCTTAAACATGCATATGCACGGAAGTGGGCAGTAGCCCTAGTTCCAGCACTGTATACAAATCATGCAGGGTGGGATGAGGATTCAACCCACCACATGATCCAGTTAAAAGTTTCACCAAATGCACAGAGGCAATATCCAATAAAGAAGGAAAGCTAAATAACAGGTCAGGGAGATCTTAGATCAACTTGAATACCAAGGGCTGATCGAAAATTGCACCTCACCTATGAACAATCTTTTGTTTCCCGTATCAAAACCGGACAACTCATATCGTCTAGTTTTAGATCACAGACATTTAAACACATGCACAAAGACATTCGCTGTCCAAAACGCACACAGTGCCACATTGATGAATAACATTGTGTGGAAAAAATACAAAACAACACTTGATATCTCAAATGGATTTTTCTGCCAAATATAGCGCCTGAAAGCAGGTAGTTGACCGCATTCTTAGCGTTGGGGTCACAGCAACAATTTTGTTACCCCCCCCAGGTCTCTAACAGCCCGGGTGTATTGTCAGCAAGAGTAACCGAAGTACTCCAAAATTTTGATGAGGAAGCATGATATTTATCTGGCGGACGATGACTTAAAGAGGCCTTTGACCAGGGTGAGCACCATAATTATGGGATTCACCTGCAAATTTAACTTTAAAGGATCTAAAATTGCCCATCTCAGTGTCCTATTTTTAGGATATGAGCTTTCAAGGGAAGGAAAAAGCCCGGCAGCTTACATTTTTTGAAAAGTGTGCGCTGCTCCAACCTCCAAAAACATATAAAAACTTACAATGAATACTTGGATTCCTTAATTTCGGTAGAACATATATTTTGAATCATGCAGAAAGAGTAAAACCTTTTGTATGACTTAATAAAACCTGACTTTTCAGTTAAGAATTGGACACAGGAACTTTCAAACATCCTACGTTCACTACAAGAAGACATGATAGCTTCCAAGCATTTACAGACATGAGTAAACGTACGCAACTTGGTGATCCGTGTAATAGCGGGTCAATGCGGGTACACTTACTTAACCTTCAATGAAGGCGAAACGGTACCAATCGCATACAAATCACACCTGTACACAAATGCAGAAATGCGTTTTACTTCAACAGAGATAATACTGACAGCTGTTCAAATCGCTGTAGCAGGAGAAAGAGCACTGGTTCAGGGGAAGCGCATAATCGCTGTCACTCCAGTACCGGCCTTAGAGGCTGTTACGAAGGCTAGCATTCCAAATGTAACAGCCTTACATCTGAGATGGATACAATGCAACGGATGTTAAATATAGGTTTGATCCAAGTCTAAAAACGCATGCATTTCTGCAACATGAACAAGAATATCCTTTACCAAATGAACTCTTGCCTCTAGACCAGTACGAATATATTATTTACACTGATGGATCAGCTCAACCGGCCATAGGGAGTAAGCAACAATGCAGCACTGGCATGTGCTATCGTTAAAGGTTGCATGCAAGATGGAAAGTTCCATCCAAGTTGCACTAAAATGCAATCTCTAGGAGACTGCATGGCTCAGTTGGCAGAACTAAAAGCACGGAAACTGGCACTTGTAAATGCGGATGACAAATTCCCAGCACTAATTGTGTGTGATTCCTTTTACTGTGTACAGTCGCACAATGAGTACTCATTATTGGGAGCAAAACGGGTTTAAAGATGCAAAAGGTGGCACAATTAAGCATGTAGGAACAGGTAGTTGAATTAAAAAATAAACTACCACGGGTTCACGTGATACACACATTGAGCCATCAACGTGATGGCATTCACGTTGAAGGGAATTCATTGGCTGATGAAGCTGCAAAGGGGGCTGTACGCAGGGCTTCCGTAGATGCAATCACTCATTCTAAAACGAGTATAGATGGCAAGATAATGGTGGCTGTCTTTGCTTCACTTAAGGACAGCTCAGCAGTACCTAAAACATTTCCACTCAAGTACTCCTACAAGTTAAATGCTCACAACATTCCATATGCTCAGATTCCTGTAGTGGGGGACAGAGTAATACCAAAAATGGATCGTAGATAAGGTTTGATTGTTGTAGCACACAAGGGTTTGGGCTCTAAGCAAACAGGCATTACAGCGACTATTTCGTTATTGAAACAGTGCTATTGGTGGCATATTGAAGACCTTTGATCTTCAAGTCACAAGCACCTTGACCGAGATATAGTCACAAACTGTCCCTTTTATTTCGTAGAAATGGTGGGTCGTATCTTTAACATGTCTGATACTAGTGGTATTAAATGTGACATCTGCCAGCAGATGAAGGGGTCCACCATAACACGCCTGGAACAGACACCATTGTTAAAATCAGACAAACCACTTGCTTGTGTATATTTGGATATCTGCGGCCCCTTACAATCTGATGGGGCTTACAAGTATATCTTGGTGGCAGTGGATTTATGCTCAAGATTCCTATGAGAATGGCCTCAGTGCTCGGCTGATGCTCAAACTGTTATCAAAGATTTGCAAGTCTTTATAGAGACATACGCAGTGGGCACGTTACATTCGGACCGTGGCCAAGAGTTTAGCTCTCGGGCTTACAAAGAGGCCATGGAAAGTATGGGTGTAGCATTGCGGTACTCCTCTTCGAACCATCCTGAGGGAAATTCAGTTGTGGGGAGAAAAACCTGGGACTTAAAGCAGTCTCTAACAGCTAGGGTATTAGGCAAGGGTGGTAGTTGGGTCCATCACTTATATGGGGTCCAGAGAGCCCTCAACAACCAGCCAAGAAGTTCTCTAGGGGGTATCTCTCCATATGAGGTCCTACTTGGGACGAGAATGTGGGTACCTGATCTTGAATGTGAAGGCACAGTGGAGGATGGGAAACCAATTGATATCCATGATTGTTTGGCTATTTTACAGGATCTAAATGATGCCAGGACAAGACAAAATAACGTCCACATAAAACAGACCTCCACTGGGGAAGTCAAGGCAGTCACGGCAAGACCTGTCTGGATCCCAAAGGTTGGGGATCTGTTCAGAGAGAAAATAGCGGACAAGAAAGAATACAGGCCATCATACAGAAAACCTGTACTGGTCCTAGCTGTATAAGGAACAAGAACTGTACTTTTGCCGCCTCTTGCTGCGAAAAAGGAGAAACGATTTGTCTCAATTGACTTAATCAAACCACACTATGTGGCCAATACTAAACAGTAGGCCTCGTGGACTCCACAGTAGCCGAAGCCCTCCTCTAGCTACAATCTAAGAAGTTAAAACAGAAAGACTCATCACGTTTGAAGAGCCTCTTGTGCGGAATGATGGACTATGCAACAATGCTATGGAATTTGTTCCCCTTGAACACGAAGTTCATCATCATAATGAAACTCAAAGCAACACTAAAGTTGCAATTAGACCAAATACAGACTTCTCATCAACATGCCTAGACGTGAGCAAAATACGTTTTTAACAATTCCTGATGTAATTCCAACAATTGATCAAACTGCTTCTGGCTACTTCATGAACTTTGATGCGTTTTCTTTGGATCCAAGTGAACTGGAAACAACACCAGCCCAAATATCACTCAAGCAGCAAGTTAAAGACTTTCGGAGCTTTCTCAAAAAGACGTACCTGGTATTGCCTTGGTTAGAACTATGGGTAATTACTGGGATACTATTTTTTTCTTTTCTGGCTAGGTTTAGTTATAACTTTTAGTATGCTTATTAATGGACGATACCTTCAACAAAGCTCTATAAGCCAGAAAGTTAATTTGATTTTAAAACCACATCAATCGTCTCATCATGAGCAAACAGACTTCTCATCAGTGAACATCACAGCGGTTCCGATACCAGACGGTATAGTTTGGAACAAGGTTGATTTCGAAATATTCGCCCTACTGAACTTTTAAAAATTTCTCATGTATTTATAATTTCATTAAGTGATATCATTACCTCCAGTACATTTTCTGATGATTGAGACTCTGAAACTGTTAAAAACATGTTGTCTGATTTAAAAAGAACTGCTGCATTTCTGAACACTGAAATGTTAGAAGGTAATTCAGACTATGACACTTTGTACTGTTACCAAATTATGGTAATCATTTTCTGCACAAATCTATTTCACCAAGAAATGTTTTTGAGTACCATCAGTTGAAACATTGCCCTACACCACCAAAAAATAGTTTGCAAACGTTTGCACAGAAATTTTCATTTTTTTCAGGGTTTAACACCACTGACCCAAACTCATATTATGATATGCTTACACCAACTTCAGCAATGAAAATTATGTTAACAAACACAAAACAGATTTACTCTGCACCCTTTATTGCCCAATTGTCTGGACAGGGTTTCGACCTATGGAAGGGCACAATAGACTTAAAATCACTCTGTGGTTCTAGGGACTGGCAAATCCAGGGAACAGAAGCTCTATTTAGAGCATGCCTCATTCAACAGCAGATGATATTTCTAAATGAAACTGTGCAACAGACATCCTGTCTTGGATTAGACAAGATAAAGGACCTTAACACACCTTGGTTTCCAACACCAGCACAGGAGTGGAAAAACTCAACTTCATAGGAAGGGGCAACATTTTACAGTACAATAGATCAGACCCTAATTGGAAAGAATTGGTGGTTTGACCCTTAGACCCAAACTTGAGTATCACCGAAGGGTTCAATATCCATAGGCCAGACCCACGTTATGTACAAAGAGAACACCCACGGGGTAGTGACATCCTACAGTGTTGGGAAGTTGTGCCTTGATTGGCTAGAAACCTCAACACTCACAGAAGTGAAGCAACACTCAGCCTTACTCTCACAAGGCATGGATCTTAGGTATTTTTTACATGGTCCCAGGAAACCACGTCAGAAACTTTTTAAATATGCTGGCATTTATGCTGCCTATAATGAAATCTGTAAAATATCTCAACAAGAGGCTGCAGAGAGGATACAGGAAATAGACCGTCTTAACTTGGAGAAATCTCTAGCTGTGGTAGACAATGGGTTAACAACTTTGACCTCCAGGATAGATCCTTTAGGCAACATTGTGCCTTCTGCGACAGACATCCTAGAACAAAATTCGTGAATATTACAACACGGGCAATCTCAATAATGTACTATCATGTTATTGAGCTGGGCGCTGCAATCTTTGCATGCAAGCTATGTGCCTTGGCGTTTTATAAACAGTACGTCTCTGTTTTCTGAATATAATCTAACAGATAAACAGGTTAAAATGGCACAAAGGGGAGCTAAATATACAATGCTGCATATTGATAAATTGGACTGACTACCATTTACAGTAGTGGAAGCTCCGACTATGGAGTGGCTTATCCATGCCCACATAACTCTACCGGTCACTACTTTTCAGTTCCAATATTGCCTTGAACCGAGGCAGGTGGGCAAATATGAAAAGATGGGTAAGGAATACATTAAGGAATCCTGGGATTTACCATTTACATTTTGGCGCCGAAGTGGGGATTGAGAAGTGTTTCTAAGTGGTACAAACTGCAAGAACGCTTTAAGCGGTTCTCTCGTGTGCCAGGACATTTCATTGCACAGAGCTTGTAATGGGTCAGTAGCAAACTAGTCCTGCAACATGAAAGGGACTCCAGCTGCTGTGATTAAACCGGTATTCGAGCTGCTCTCGAATGGGAGTTACTTGATGCTGAACCATCAGGTTACCGTGGGATGCTTCTGGGCATTGCCTATCTGGTCACTGTGAACTCCAGGGTTACTTGCTGTATGCAAGTATTGTTTCCCCCAACAAGCACAGTCAGGGAGGCGCCGTTATGGCCTTCATTGAATGTTTGATTTATACGATTTGATACTTTGAGCAGACTGAAAGCCATGCTTTTACAGTAAAAAGTACCCTTAACCTTTCCGTGAGAGACCTTTGATCTTCAAGTCGCAAGGACCTCGACCGAGATACAGCTACTTTTATGTACAAACTGCCCCTTTTATTTCGTAGAAATGGTGAGTCGTATCTTTAACATGTCTGATACTTTTGGTATTGTACACCCACTTAAGATTATAGGGTCAGGATTTCTAAGCACCTTTCATGCAATCCTCTGGGTTATTCCAAATTGTATACACTCTGTATTTGGAAGCATTTTTGGAGGTCTACCTCTGATCCTGCTCTCAATAGCTGGAATCCTGATTGTTGTCCATCTGCTCCGCAATGGACGGCCCAATTATCAATGAGATACCAAAAGCTCTCCTGGAGCGTAAATAACGTGAACGTTTGGTACAACATCTGGGCATACCACGAATACGGGAATAGAGGGCCTCTTGTTTCCTATAGTTTAGACCAGTCTGGATGGACTGCATCTTACCTGTTCTTCGATGCCTGTTTTGCGGTGACGAATGCATGTTGAACCTCTGTCTGACACTTGCAACAGACACGCCTGCGGACTTGATCACCAGGCTGGAACCCTTGAGGTCTCATGCTCGGCAATGTCCCCAGCGTATTCCTATACTGACGCCTGCATTCCTCGAGAACCCGAAGTTGCCTTTTACAACTGGGTTGAGCATCAATTCTACCACCAGCACCACTAGCACCCAGGTATCGACTACAGCACCAGCTGCCTCTACACCAGCTATTGGCAGAACTGAATATCTCCTGATACCCCGGGAAGAGACTGCAGGCGATCCTGGACGCAGCGGGAGCGGGCACCTTTGATCCATGGACAATGCTGTAGACTGTCCTCGACATCATCAAACACTCCCCCAACTATGTTCCTCCTTCACACCGACCATTATGCACATTGGAGACACAGGCCACTATCAAGCCACCTGACCCACACATAATACACCTACCCAGCACAATTGCGGCAGCATACGCACCCCCAACAGTCCTACTTATTTACAATCACAGCTGCCACCCCTGTCAACATCATCCCCTCCATAACCAACACCCCGCTACTCCATTCCTGCTACACATTTATACTCCTAGCACGTACATCCCCCATTCCAGCCCACCACCTCCAGTTCAGATGTTAGAACATAATAGGACACTCCATTACCACATTAAAGACATGCCACCCTCTGAGTTTACATTGGACTCAAGTACACTTCCCTCGCCCACATCCCAGCCATCCGCTTCCACAGCTCAACCATCCACAACTCATCCATCCACACCCGCAACACCCCCTCCTACTCTACTCATGCCTGCACTAGACCACAAACCTGACCAGACCACAACGCACCCATCCACATCCATAACACAGCCTCCAACCTTACTCATAACCACACCAGCCCCCAGACTTGATGAGATCATGATCACATTACATCAAATCAAAGAAGAACTCCAAGCATTTAATGAGCTGATATCGAAACAACCATGGTTCACTAGAGCTACAAGACAGCCCAAAGCTAGTGGGCTCCTGAACCACCTAATAGTCACTTCAAAATGTACTCTACCCAGCTGGAAATCAGTTCCCTCCCGTAATAAATCAACCCGCCCAATCTGAAGCACCAATCCGCCCCTGGAGAGTGATCTACTTTCTCTACTTCACTCATATGAACCCGCCCTCATGAACCCTCTCAACCCCACTTCAATAACTATCCCAACTATCCCCCCAACCCACACAGGACCACTAAACACAACACTAGAGGCGTCATTGACAACAACCTAAGAAGAGTCCCCCTCACTCAGGAACCTACGTCATCCCTCATTACACCCCGTCTCAAATGCATACTCTTAAATTGTAGATCGGCCTCTAGACACGCAGCGGACATAGCTGACCTCATTCTCACACCAAAACCGGACCTGATAATGCTAACCAAAACCTGGCTAAAGGGTTCCTCTTCACCAATCATTGACATACTAGTACCCCCTAACTACGACATCATCAGACTGGGCAGATCTGATAAGACAGGAGGAGGCCTCGCCTGTATACACTGTAGCAATATCTCAGTAAACAGATCCATATCACCTGTATTCCCTTATTGTGAATACATATGCCTCAACATCACCAGTAATGACAAACCATTATGTTCTTACACACCATATATCATCCGACATGTGCGCTGTCGTTAACAGGTTGTTTAGAAAATAAGTAATTTGGGTACACAGTGCTGAGAGGTGTCACTGCATATGATATCTGCCCTCCTTAAGATGCCATCTTTCTGTCTGATGCAACATGTTAGCAGGATCAGGATTTCTGCACCTAGACACATTTTATACATTTATGGAAATTATAGATTTGTAGGACTTGCCCTTTTTGGCTAAAGTTCCCTAAACTTTTTGCTTTCCACCTAGACCATTTTCCTGACATAGAGGTGCCAATTTAGATGCTTTGGGTACTTTGCCACTGCTGATCAGTGTCAAAGTACAAGTGTTCCCTACGTAAAGTGTAATGGTAATTGGTTGGCCAAAATTGGTATGTTTGCCTTACTAGTGAAGTCCATAGTGATGTGCACTGTGTGTACCAGGGCTAGTAATGCACAGGCAAGCGGACAAGGGAACTCAGGCCTGCAGTGTAGGGCCCGCGTGCAGTTTGCTAAGTTAGCATGTTGTCCGGACAAGTGCAACCACTTGTCAGGCCTTACTTTTCCTTTTGCATACACATTTGGCACCCAGCCGCAGTCGGTAGTGGGAGTACCTGCCAGGCGGTGATGTGGAGAGGGGCAGGGTGGGGGGTAGTAAACTATGGATTACAGAGGTTTACAGGTAAGTAAACATAAATAAACGAAATAAATTTCCTTGCGTGCACTGCATCACATTTGGGGATGGCTTGAAGATAGGCCTGGCTGCTCGTGCCAAGCTACTAAGGAGGTGAGTCCTGGGTCTCGCATTTTGTGAAAGTGGTGAGGGACGGGGACTCCGGCTTCCAACAAGATTCTTTTGGTATTTGACTTTGAAAATGATATATTATATATAAGGACACCCTTAGTGGTAAACTTGAAGTGCCCTTTGTCACAGGGACGCATAAAAAACAACTAAAAAACTCTCATAATACTGATAAACACCATAGAAGCCCATGTAATATTTGGATTATTCTTGCAAGATCGCAACATTTCAGAAATTTCGAACAAACAACATTTCGCACATTTTTCTCTTTGGGACTGGTTCGGTTAGAATATGTCTTGTTGAATGCTGGTTTGAGAAGAAGATGCCTCCGAGTGATACTTTCGCATCGAGCAGGATCCATGACCATTATCTCTAGTGACATTAATTTTTCATTCAGATACCCCTAAGTGCAATTTGAGAAAATTACACACAATGAAACACATTATTCACAAATTGTAGCACATTTTCACTATTTGTTTTGCAATTTCTTTTTGCTCCTACTTCTGTTTATCTATCTGATGTCATCATAGAATTGGGGGGTATACTAAGATGTTGCAGCATTGTTGTTACAAAAGTGATGCAAAATTACGCTATATATATTTTTTACCAATTTATCATGTATATAACTTTATTTCGATCACAGAGATCTTAAAAAGTACACAACACAAGAGGAATAAAAACAAAACTGTTTCTTGCTTTTCTTTTTTTTCAAAAAGACATTGGTGCCATAAAATAGTTTAAAAACAAAGGGAGTAAAAACAAGTGGAAAATACAGTACTTCATTCAATCCATTTAGAATGCTTAATCCAAAGTGCATACCAATATTTAACCAGGCCAAAAAACTACTACCTCGCGTGTATCAGTATACAAGATTCTCAACCACTCTAGGTTATGGCCGGGACCAACCAATCTACATAAATTAATTATCCACTTTTTCCTCAGAGCTATGTAGTTTGGACAACAAAATAGTAAATGCGAAATAAATTCTGGGCAGACTTTGCACGAGGGACAAAGGTCATCATTAAAAGCATCACAGCACCACTTAAAACAAAACAGTTTAGTTGACAGAGTCTTGTAACGGAACTGTAAAAAAAGATTGCATGCCAAAGGGGGTACAATCTCATCGATAGTGTCCTCAAAGAGAGAAACACATTTGAAATTAAGGAACTCCTGGGTCAAACAACCCTCTGATTTTGTCAGTTACTTTTTGGGTATTGATTCCCAGAACATTGCTTTAACCCTGGCCCTCGGAATGAGAGCCATATTTTCCGGATTGGACCAGAACGCCTCCGTCCCAAGCCTCAGCAATAAATTCCTCGATGAGCTGAACCATGGAATCGAGGTAACCTGGGAAAGTGTCAAAAGACCTTACAAAGCCTCTCGGTAGGAGGTAAGCTCCTCAACACACCACAGCTGATACCAAATCATAAGTAATTTATAGTCTATTATAGTCTATCTTGCGGGCCAGCTGTCTATGGGCAAAATCCAAATGAAGAAGAGTCAGAGAGGTACTGGAAGGTAGGTCTAACAGGGATTTAATTTGTATTGCCAGTCCTCCAAAGCTCGCTCCATAGAGGTCCCCTCCAAGAACCTTAATGTTGTGGATTTCCAGAGCTGGTGCCACTTGCCTCAACAGCATTTTTTAATGGATTTTACCAATGTGAGCAGTCTGCTGAGTTAGTAACAGTTTCACATCCTCAATGTGGGGAGCCCAGTGTATGTTTGGAGTCAGGTGGTTACCTAGATTATCAAAAATATCAACTTGTTCCCAATGGCTGCTTCTAACAAGCACAGGTCTTTTGGATGGTTTGGAAGTTAATATAGTAAAAATCATATATTTTGTTTTAGCCTCATTTAAAACCAGGCCCCACTCGTCGCAGAACCAAGTGAAATCATTCAGAAGTTGTCGGAGACCTTGCTGGGAGTTTGAAATAAGTAGGATATCATTGATGAAGAGAAGGGCAGGTGATCTTCTTCTGCTGATTTTGGGGGCGTCACAACCATCTCTATCTAAAAAATCAACCACCCCAGTGATAAAAAGAGAAATAAATGTGGGAGCTAAGACACATCCCTGTCTCACTTCAAGTTGAACTGGGAAGGTCTCCGTTACTTGATTGCTCTCCTCCCACCTAACTTGAGCTGTGTTTGATGAGTGCAATCTAATTCAAATACCTAAAAGATTTCCCGGTATATCCATCTCTTTAAAGACTCTCTATAGACTGACTCGGGTGACTAGGTCAAACGCAGACCGTAAATCAACACAGGCCACATAGAGCTTCTCTCCCTTTATGACAACTTCCTTCCAATAGATACAAGGAAGGCAAAAGGCCTAATCTAGGGTACTAGTTTTTGCACAAAATCCTGCTTGATAGTCACTCAAGATTCGGGACTCTAGGATCCAGTCCTGGATTCTAGCCAAATTCTGTTTACAAAAGATTTTCTTCAGGGCGTCAATAAGGCTTATATGCCTATAACTTTCCGAATTGGCTCTGTCCCCCTTCTTGAATATGGAGATTATATCATCTATTTTCCATGAAGGGGGGGCTAGTGGCAGAAGATGCAATGGTGTTGACAAGCACATGTATGTAGGAGGCCCTAATGATTATGTTCTCTCTATACAGATGGTTTGGGATTCTATCAGGGCCAGGGGCACTGGCTGGAACACACGAGCGAATCACTGCTTGAGTTTCTTCGATGGAAAAAACATAGCTTCACCCTCCTCTTTCGGGACCTCCTCCATCCTGTCTCTAACTTCCTCCATTTCTGTGGTGCCTGATTCATAAAGAGATCCATGATGAGAAACCTACTCCTCTGGCTGGACTGTGAATTCCAGAGCTGACTTGTTACCCTTGAGACAATACGCTGCTTTGCTCCACAAAGTCTTAGGATATTTTGCTGTCAATGCCCTCTGTAGAGAGAGGATCACAGGGAGCCTTCCCAAGTCTTCTTGGCTGTCTCCATTACCTGCCTGTACTTAGCTCTACATGCCACTACCCTTCACTCCTGATTGTACCAAGCAACCGTGGGATCACACATCGAATTTGTACAATTATCTCCTTTTTTTTGCACCTTACGTGGTTTACTTAGCATGTCCCTGATCTCATTATATAATGACTCATGGCGGGAACCCAAGATCTTCACTACAACATTTGTGGGGTATTTGGCCAGTTCTTCTAGTTCCAGGCAAACTTAGCCTTTGACTGCATCAAGAACCCTCAGATGTTCCTCCACCCAGTCCCAGCTGAGTAATCTCTGATTGTTCGTAATGGATAGGGCACCCAAAGCAGGTCTACCCGTTGAGTCTGGTTCGGGAATGCCCTGCTTAGTAAGGGAAAGAACAAGGGCATTATGGTCACTACCATTTATTTTGGCCACTGCCATGTCATGGACTAGGGGCCAAAGTTTGAGGGCAACCTGACAATAGTCGATTCTGCTAGCATAGTCTGGTCTATTGAAGGTGAAATCTCCATTTGGGTCAGAGTTAGTTCTCCCATTAGTATCTCTCAGGTCATGCTGCAGAGCAAGGGCCAGCACCAGGCCTCCTCACTTTGTCAACCTAGCAGGTGGGAAGGTCTAAATGTAGGGTTTGCCACTCACGGTCCTACTCCTCAGTCAGATTTGGCGGGGTGAGGGGTTCAAAGGTGCAGTTGAAGTCTCCCGTTACTAACACAGGAATTTTGTCTGAGTGTTTGAACAGGGCGTGGTCAAGGATGCGGATCATGTTGGTTTCCTTAGAGCCCTTCACCACTCTACTGTATACATTAAAAATCCTGACTTTTCAACCACTATAAAGTACCAGCTCTAATGCTAAAATATCTAGAGATTCGACATGGAGGAGCTTGACTTTGGACCCTAGTGCAGTTTTGACCCAGACTGCTAAACCTCCCGAGGGTCTGCCCATTTCTTTCCTAGTGGCATTAATACCATACGCAGGAAATTCACTTCTATGGGGCGTACACAGGCTCCAAGTTTCCTGATATAAAAACACATCATGGGAGTCCAGGAAGGTACACCATTATGGGTCAGCTAATAGCTTGGAAATCACTGCCACATTCCAGACAAGAAACCTTAGATACCGATCACAAGGCTGGGGTCACTGTAGCGATCCTTGAATTCCCCCCTTCTACAGTATCAAGAGTGATAGGAACCCAACCCCTCCTTGTGCCCACAACAGTTGTCTTACAATAAGCCACAGAATTAGATGCCAACCCTGAAGGGGAAGGGACTGCCAACTGGAGTGAGTTTCAGGATGGACCATGAAACCATAGGATTGTATCTAGAGACATCAGAGCATCATCCCCAAGTCATCTTTGCCCTTTCAGTTATTAATTTACTTTCAGCACAAAGTTTTGCGCTGAAAAATGTAGATTTTCATCAGCTTGCTGTTCAGAAAATCTGGATTTTACTAAAGACACAGAGGCTAACATTATTGCATTACTCCTTTAATGCTCACCGCACAGCAGCTCCTTTAAATAAATAGAACTTTACAGCTTTAGAATTCCAACACCAAAAAACAGAAGAATATTTGTTTTTAATAAAAACTGAAGAACACTCCATTCTCTTCCTGCTTTCTGCCATCTGCATTAAATTTATTTAAGCAAACATTACATAAAAACATGTCCATGATTCCAAACACAAGAAATTCAGAAATCTTTAAAATCCAGAAATCTTCCATGAAACATCTTCTTTTCATTCCACGCCATCATTGTTGATTTTAACCGGAAACATACAAAAACACCATTAATAACCGGCTGGGCTCAGTGTGGGAATAATATTAGCCCATGTGTCTTTAATAAAATCCAGAGTTTTGGAACAGCAAGCTGATGAAAATCTCCATTTTATGGCAGGACCAGATGCTAACATTCTTGCAAGTTTAAAGTCTTTCTAAAAGTAACGAAGAAGCACATTCTACAAGTTTAAAATAACATTTTCTGAATGCTGCATCATTCGACCAGTCCGCAAAACACAAAATATCTTGCAAAGCACCTCCAAGAAGAAAAGCTTTAGATGCCGACTTTCCTCTCACAGAATAAGCCCCGAACACGCTTACATTCACACCTGCACATCTCTTCACTTCCTTCACCCAATGAGTCAGAGTGGGGTGGGAGATACTGCCTTAAAAGGGCTTCTAAAAGAAAAAAGCATCTGTTTTTCAGCACTCACTCCTAAGGGAGTTTCCTCCTCTCATACTCTTGTACTCCATGAACCCCACATAAATTCACCCTCTCATCAAAATATGGTTAAAAAATTGAAAAATCATTTGTTTTTGTTCTCCTACTTAAGGAAAACAAACCTCCTCAAGGGAAAAGATCCTACTTAACACATCCAGAGCTCTTGCATCAGATACTCTTCTAAAAGAAATCAAGCACAAGAACATAGGGCCATATGTATCACCATAGACACAGAATGGGCAAAACCCTGTGATACTTCTGGCCCTATAGTCACCTTCAGCGATAAAACATTTAAACTGTTCATAGCTGTCCAAACTTTCTAAATAATTAAATACTCTAGGCGCACCCCAAACTGAACTATATCTAGTCACGGGAGGTTTCGAAATTCTGATACTCCACAACAACCCTACAACCAACACATCTTGTCCCACAGAATTTCCATTTACCAACACAGCTCCTGCTGCTGTTTCAGATCTATGACAATTAATTATTTTGTAAGACAGTCTGTTCTCAAACAAACTTGTCAAATAGTTTACGTCTTCACCTGAAACGGGATAAAATTCCCTCTCCACGCATCAGCATACCCACTGCTCCCATGCCAATCTATACAAATTCCAGGTGCCCTGGTATCTTTAATAAGGTTTGTAGCTGCCTGTGAAAGGCCAGACACTTCCCAAACACGCCTGAAATGTTCCATGCCACCGGCCTCGATTGTCCTGACATCATTAACTCCTGTCTCTCCCTCCAATGATTCAGTAAAATATCCTGAAACACTGGTAGCAAAATCAGAATGTCCACCGCTAACTCGAGGAATACCGGATACCAAACCTGTGACCCTTAAAGAGGAGTCACCAGAACCAATGTTTCCTTCTGCTTCCATAATAGACCTGTCAACCAAGTGATCATAGCAAACCAAGGGAAAGTATCCAGCTTGAGGCCCCTCCAATTCTGATGAAAAGCTGGATCTGGATGCCAACTGTAGAACCTTGGTAACTGTGTATTCAACCTGTTCGCAAACAGATCCACATTGCTAGGGCCCCTGAGGAACATTAATCCCTGGAAAAACTGTAATGTCTTGAACATCAGACCACCTCCACATTCATCAGTACAGCAATGTGTTCTGCCTGTACTAAAACCTCCCTGTGAAGACAATAATCCCCAAAATCCTTTGCTAAATCTGCAAGATCCTTTGACTTTGGACCCATCAGCTTGTTCACATATCTTACAGCTGAAACATTGTCCATCTTAAGCAAAACTGAACATTTTGCCTTGTCTTTTTGTAAAACTCCTTATAGCAAAAGACCCTGACAAAAGTTCCAGACAATTTATATGCAATTTCATCTCCTCCTCCGATCAAATTCCTCCCAATTGTAACAGATCCACATCATGCCCCCAGCCTTCCAGACTCGCATCTGATTCCATCTCTATCTCCGGACACTCCCCAAATATAGCCTTTTCATTCCATGCCTCCAAGTTCCTTAACCACTAAACCAGTTCCTCCCTGCTCTCCTCTGTCAGAACAATCTCCTCTGAATACTTTATACCACTTCTCAAATGTCTTGCTTTTAATATCTGGAGAACCCGATAATTCAAAGTACCTGGAAAAATAGCTTGTGTAGTTGAAGAAAGTAAACCAAACACCCTTGCCAAAGCTCCTAGCGACAATCTTTCTGAATTTAAAACCTTCCGAATTTCCTTCCTTATAGGTTTTAGTTTCTCCCTTGGTAGCTTCAATTGCCCAACCACTGTGTCTACCATGAAACCTAAAAACTGAATTACCTGTCCTGGTACCAGATATGAATTTTTCCTGTTCACCAAAAATCCCAAACTTTCTAATAATTCCTCTGTCAAAGCCATGTTCTCTACAAATCTTGACTTTTATTGATCCATCAACAGGATGTTGTCCAAATAAATAATCTGCGTTATTCCTATTTCTTTCCAGTAAGCCGCCACTGGTCGATGCCCCCTTGTGAGGCACAATGGAGCAGATGACAGTCTGAACGGAAGACAAGTAAACTTCCACATGTTTCTTCCCCAACTGAACTGTAGATATTTTGATGAGACTCTCAAAATAGAATTATCAGATAAGTATCTATTAAATCCAGATGAGTCATCCAGTCCCCCATTTGCAAACCATCTATCACCAAATGAATACCTTCCATTTTGAAATGGTTATATTCCACCCAATTGTTTAATTCTCTCTAATTTATTATTGGTCTCATACCCTTGTATTTTTTCTCCACCCAAACAGTATTGCTGACAAAACCTGCTACATCCTCTTTTTCCTCCACAATTGCACATTTGGCCATCAAATCCTGAACCTCCCTGTCTACTAAAGCTGCAAGTTCTGTGTTAAATCTTAACCTTACAGGCAGTCGATTTTGAATTGGGTCCTCTATAAAATCTATCCGGTAACCTAAAACTGTTTACAAAACCCAAGAATCCCTTGTCACCCTCTTCCAATTTCTGAAATATTGGGTAAGTCTGCCCCCCCAATTTTTGAGGTGCAACAAAAGGGTCTTGCCTTACCTGTACCTCTTTAGATGTTCATCTCATCCACCTCTTCCTCTATTCCTTTGTGGGTAGAAACATCCTGTTTGATAAGAGGTCTGATATGTACTGGGCCTGATTGGTGCCCTAGTAATCTCTTGCCCTTGGCTGAGGGAACCAACCTCTTGTTCTCCCGGCCCCACCAAAAACACCTTTGTCAAAGACTTTCTTTATCTCTCTCTATGACTTCTGTAAAAAGCTAAATGCCCCCACATACTTGGACATTTCCTTTATGAAATTGTGCCCAAACAGCAAACCATTCGCTGATTGACCCCCTTTGTTACTAGACAGTTCCTATATTGAGTGGCAAGGTTTTTTTGCAAGTTAGACCTGCCTTGCTCCACCTTCAAATGCTGAGTAACCCCATGGATATGTTCGGCATTGCTATTTTTCTTGTAGCCGTTATACGATTCAAACAAAAAAGATGTGTCAGACTAATAATTGTATAACTAATCGACCTATCATAGCAGGGTTTTAATTGTTTTGACCTATTTAGGCTATTTTATGGATATGGAATAGTGCGTTATGAATTTATGAACATGTTTTTATATGTGCATTAGTTTAATTTTATAAATGTATAATGTACTTTTATGATTTTAATTAATCGAATAAAGTGCATTGACTTGACTTGACTACTAGCCAGTTCCATGAGTTTAGGATCAATTTTCAATAGACTACCTTACCTTCACTCAACAGATAAAGCAGTGCCTGCATGCCCCAGGAAACAAACTGCCATTTGATCCCATTGCCATAATTCCTCAATATACAACTACTTATTACCCAGATAAGTCTCCTCTACCATCTCAAACGTTTTTGCCAAAGGACCTGATGAGTTCAGGAAACGATCTTGTCACATTTTAAGGCCCATATACAGACATTTTCTAGGATCCTTTCCTCCTTTATAAAAGGCAAAGATTTGTGCATCTAATTCAGGCGTCATCATGACCTTACTGGCCAAACTTGGTGGCATGTTAACACCAGAACCTGGGTTGCTATGGGAATTCACAAGGACATATTATCAAGCCCATTATTGCCGCTTTAGTGGCAGTTTCCTGCCGCTAAAGCGGCGATAATTTTATTGCCGTTCTTAATAATATGCCCATGGGTCTTGGACATTCAGAACTTAAATGTAGTCTAACGTCATTAGGGATCTGCTTCCTCAACCGAGCCTCCATGTTTTCCACTACATGAGCCACCGGCACCCATTCTGAAGACAATGGATGTTTTATTAACATGGGGTCAAACAAAAACTCACCCAAGGGATCCATAAGAGCATCTTTCTCTTCCATATAACCTGTCAAATCAGCAGGTTTCTTTATATTCTCTCTGATACCGTCCTCAGATTCAAAATCTGAAGAACAACTTATTTCCACCTCTACACTGCCAGAGGATTCCACACAAAACACTGAGGAATGTTTTTGAACTTCAACATTCTTTTTTCCTCTATCCTCTGGACCGTCAACTTGGTGCCCATGTGTGTCCTTGACACCATCACCCTTCTTAAAACCACCTACGGTTTTATCCATGTTACCTTTCCTAAATTTCTTTGCCACAGATCGCGCTTCCACTAAATGTTTTCTTTTCCTACTTCCTTTTCCTCTTCCTCCTATTGGTGGACCTTCCCCTGCAGAGTAAAATCTCTCATCTTTAACTGATAATACCTTACTCTGAATTAAGTCATCTAATTTCCTCTCCATTTTACTATTAAAATCAGTAGAGAATTTATTTAACATATTTAAAATTATCTCCTTCATAGTACTGCTCTCCAAACTCCCTAAATTACTAGGTTAACTCATCCTAATAGAGAAAAACTCTAATTACTCCCCCAAACAAAACGAAGCAAAAGCCCTTCACACAAAAAATGCACTCGAAAACCAGTCACAGATCGGTTTTGTAACTGCCACTCCGATCAAAACGAGCCCAATCGTACAAAGAAACTCCCCCATACAATAATAATTGCACTTCCCAATGCCTCAAAATGTCCGTCACGTAAACGTGATCCGACCTGAAGTCCTTTCTCACTTTGAATTACTTCTTACATCGAAGTGAGGGGCACTGCTTGCTCACGCGCCAGAGCGCGAGATAATGTCCACTCCAATCGTGCCACTAACCGCAATGTTCGTTATCCCTAAAGTCTTAAACTAATCCACAATCATATCCTCACGTTTCCGCAAATATTCTTGAAAAATACATCGCATAACTCATCTTATCACATTTAATAGAAGAAAATTAGAGAGCCACTTTTATATACTTATCTCATTGTGCAGCAGCAAAAAAGAAGGAAGAGGAAGGAGTGTTCTTCTCTTTTATAGTGTTGGAATTTTAAAGTTGTAAAGTTCTATGTATTTAAAGGTGCTGCTGTGTGGTGAGCATTAAAGAAGTAATGCAATAATGTTAGACTCCGGTCTTGCCATAAAATCACTTAAAAGTAACAAAAAGCAGTGCATGATTCGGTTTACTTAGCAACAAGGGGGTCTTTTAATGGGTGGTACATGGGCATTCTCATGCAACCACCCAAGGTTTTTAACACACAATCATATTTACTGAAAAAAGTAGACATGGTTTTACATAAAAAATAGCCCCGAATTCAAATAGGTGCTATCAGGGAGAAATGCTTTTATTTCTCTTTTCTTTTCCGACTTTGCATATGTGCCGCACTGTACAGCACACATAAAAATGGGAAAAGTTTTGAAGTTAATCTAGCATAGGTTTTGTACTGGAAGGTTATCCTTCCACTAGAAAACCTCTGCTAAACTCACGCACACACCATTGCACAATTGTGCAACGGTGTGTGCATGGCACATGGCAGCAAATTTCTGCACCAGTGCTAGGAAAAGGTGAGGTGTGCCTTATCTCTGTAAATATGGCACTCTCTCCTTCTCAAGCAGCACAGCATTTTTGGATGATGTGCTGTTCTGTGGGAGAATTTAGAAAATCTGGGCCTGAGTATACATAAATTGATGCACCTGCTATTTGCATTCTAAGTTCCAACATAGAGCCTCGAGGACTCAGGTTCTCTGGGTATGTTGTGATCCGAAATTACAAATATTACGGGAGATTGCATCTGACAGTCCTTACAAAAGAAATATTGATTTCATGTTAACATCTACAATGCAAGTAAAGGCTTCTCACTGGCATATGAAATAATGAGGCCATAGTGTGGCCATCCATAAGGATATTTAGAAGACACAATGTTCATCGGGCCGTTTGAACATTGTGTATTGAAGTGAAACAATATTTCATTTGTCTTCCACTTTTCATGCTTTATTTCCTCATAAGGTGGCACCTTTTTATTTTTTAAATGTTTTGTGCTTTCCTAAAATGCTTTCCTAAAATGATTTGAATGTTAAACACGGAAACTGTGTAATCTGTAACCTTTTTATTTAGGCAGTCACTTATGCATAATTATTTTTGACCGGTTATCATTTTCCTCATCTAAGTGTAAGTGTCCGAGCTGCACCACAAATTTCCCAGAAACATGATTTGCCCCTCTAGTCCTGACAAACACCATACTTTCCCAAATGTGGCAAAACACCCCTATTCACTTCTAGTCCCCCTTTCACTTCTTCCCGTCTTCATTAACAACTACACCAGACTCCCTGATAATCCCTCTTATACGCTTTTTTTCCAAAGCACATTCTCCCCAATGTCTCCACCCACCTTCCAGTAACAGCTTTTCTGACCATGAGTATCTCAAATGCATTCTCTGCCCTGAGCTTCTAACTTATTTCCCAATATTATCTCCCAACTATTCTTGTCATCAATCTCACTCTCAGACTCCATTTGAGGGTCCACAGAACAACCAGGGGCTTCTGGGCCACAACTGTGGTGGTTGAGATCCTTTACCTCTGGGGTCCTGGGGTCTGCCCTACTATGACTCTGCAATCTAGGCCAAGTAAACACTTTTCAGTACTTGATTCTCAGGGTATCGAGGGTGAGCAGTCACTGTCTTCTCAGGGATTTGACGTGGTAGTGCATGGCCTCAAAAACAGTATTCAACTCCTAGATATAATAACTCCCATGTAAAGCCTAGTGTTTATGTTTGTAAGTGAAGAAAGTACATTTTAATTACCTATTTGTAATACATTTTACACAATTCAATCCAGTATACAGAGCAGCGATCATGGTTACAATTCTCCCTTGTGATACTACACCAGCAGGATAAATAAGTCTCAAGTGTAATGCCAATTACCCCTCCTCCCCCCACAGTCAAATGTGCACTCAGTTCATGTTTCCCAATATTTTTACCCCTGGTGGCATAGTTGGTAATGAGTTTAGTTTCTGATACTTCCTCCACTGGATTCAGCAGCTTCGCCGTCCACCCTGAGGAGGATGTCTGAGGTGAACATAGTCTCAGGGGTCATGTTGAAGTCACCTGTAGCTTGTGTTTCAATTAAAATGATCGCCCGGGCCAGTACAGTAGAGAGCAATATTCCTGGCAATGAAGTGCAGATGCAGGCTCTGCTGCCGCTGCTCCATTCAGCCAAAGGTTGGGAGTTAGTCCTAAATGGGCTTTTTGAGTGTCTCAGGTACAGGCCCAACTGGTCTAGTACAGTCACCAATCCGAAGTAGCCCTGATCAGGTTGGCACAGTCACCACAGCAGTTGTAACCTTGACTGGGTAAGCACAGCCACCACAGCAATTGTAGCCCTGATTTGGCTGGCACAACCATCATTGCAGTTATAGCCCTAATCAGGACGGTGTAGCCACCAATAACTCGTAGTCCTGATCAGGATGATGAAGGCAATTGCAGCTCCAATCATGAACTCATGGAGGCCTGAAGTGGTTTTTGTCTTTGTCTTTGAGATTAGGGGAACTATCTGCAGCACAGGTCGCTTCTGGGTTTGCTGTTAGGTAGTCCACTTCCTCTAAGTGTCCCTTCATCACTGGGACCCACCGGGATTCTCCTCCTAAGCAGTCTCTCCTTCTGCAGGGCCTTGCAAAATTCTTGCCTTTTTCTGCTCAGCAGATCCTCAACTCCACCAGCAGACAGTGACAGAGAGATTTCAGGTGATCTCACCTCTAGGACAATAACTGTTAGGTAGACATCAGCACTAGCCTCACAGTAGTCCTTCAAGTATTCGGCAAACCATTCCCTATCTTTGATCACTGAAGATATGAAAGTGAGGTGGCTTGGGTCCCACTTTTACAAACATTTTCTAGACACTCAGTTCACATGTCTCAAGGTTCTTACCCCTAGTGTTTAGGTGGGTAATGAGTTTAGTCTCTGATGCTCCTCCCAAGTGGATCCAGCAGCCTCATCTTTTCCCCACAGGAGGGTGGCTGAGGTGAGCAGTCTCAGGGGGTGCCGAGGAAACCAGCTGAAGCCTATGTTTTAATGCAAATGATCACCCGGCTCAGTACAGCAGTGAGTAGCGGCCCTGGCACTGACAGGGTGTGTGGATTCAGACCTGGTTTGGGCGGATTCTCTTTAAGTAATCCTCGGACTGTTTCTCAGTCACTTCTTTTGTGCAAGGTGATGGCACTCACAGCGGCTAGCAATGGCACAAGTGTGAGATGTCTGCACCTGGTTGTTATCAGGCTTCCTGCAACAGTAAACAAGGACAGAAAAAAGCCAGACCTTTTCTATAAAGTGCCTCACCTTAACCCACAGAAGCTGCGGTCCTACCTTTCACCCCTGCCATTTACAAGAAGAAATAATGAGCACCCCTTTGCCAGCAAGGACCTCGCTGAATTTCTTTTGAGCTGATGGAGCCCAGCAGATTTTCTAAGTGTTGAAAGTGAGCTGCAGCCATTCCACATTCCTACTTGAGACATATAATTAAAAAATCATTTGCTAACTTGACAGAGGGAACATAACTGAATTATTAAGTTTAGGTGAGGAAAGGAATGATGTGTAAAACTGATCCCACAAACCACACTCAAAATACAGAAACCAGCAATAGCATTAAGAGGCAGTTGGGGAGAGAAAAAATACATTTAAAAAAACTTGCTAATGGTCACACATATTCAGCGAAGTGCTCCAAGAATGGGGCACATTGTCATTTAGCTCTGATTCCATATTGTTTCAGGAAATGTGATTGCCGCAATGTCATCCTCTGCCATCAAGATTTTATTATATTACCAAAACATTGAGGATATTAATAATGCATAATCTTCCAAAATATGCCCTTACCATTAAGGACACAGCCCAAAAAAATCAATTGGCCTCATTGTACCTCCTACATTAAGTATCTGAAAGAAAATTCACTGCGTTATGAAAATGTGTGTTTTTATTCTTCATAAGTCTGCTTACATTTCAGTTCATCTGGCCACCTATACCATTTGCTTTGTACTGACGCTGTGTAGGCTGTTCCAGTGACAGTGTGTCTAGTAAGGCATGTGCCGTAGTGTGATCACCACCAAGAAAGTCAGTTTGAGAACTGTGATGGAAAACTTGTTCTTCACATAATTCATTGTCTGAATATAAGCTGTTAACTCTTACAGATGACAACAATGATAAGGATATTGTGGCCTGTGGTCTGTAGCTTCCCATGCCCACCCCAGAGTGCACAGAGTTTTCTTCCATTGACAAAGGGAATAGTGAAGATCCCAGTTGAAATTGCTGGTCATTTCCACATGGGAGATCTACATCACAGTTTCCTTTTTGTAAACCACATGTGTTTTCCTGGAGCCTAATGCATAAACCAGACATGCTTGGAGAAGAACAATTCAGTGGACTTTCTGTTTTGGGCTTGAGTTGGAGGATATCGTCCCAAGATATATTGCTTTGCGGTAGAGGGGTTGTTTGTTGGTTATTTTTCCAGACTGGGCTCACTTCCTCTGCACATAGTCCATATGTCATGGAGGAGTTCTTGCTGTTGCTTTCTGACAAGCTTGATTGGGTTTCCTGAGAAAGATAGGAGACAGGAGACATGCTTGTCTGATCGGAAGACTGGCTATTAGTGTGCATTGTTGAATTTGTTCTTTGTGATTTATATTGATGATCTTGGGGGACTTCTATAGGGAACTGGTGTGAGTGTTTGGTTTGGCACAACTTGATATCTGAGGTTAACAAAGGCGGGAATACTTTTTCAGCTCTAGAAAATCCATGAATGTAGGAGGTGATGTTGAGGTCTGTTTTGGTATTTATTTCCTTGAAGACTGAAACATGTCTTAAATCCTGGTTTAAGGAATGAAACAATAATTTATTAGAATTTAGATGATTTGCTTAAAAAGTAACATAATTCATATACATCACATTCATTGCACAAACCACAGATGTTTACTATTTATTCCGAACTGTGAAAAGCAGTCATTTTATTTTGTGGTCATCATTGCTGCACTTGATTTTGTTTTGTTTGGACATTTGCTGACACAAACATATCAATCTAGCATGGATCCAAATGTAGAACACTGTACTTTCTGTTTTACCCTCTGAGAGATGTCAACCTTGTGAATTAATTATTTTTCTCACCAGTTCTCAGATTAGCCTTACATAAAAAAGCAGCTACTCCTAATTGTGCTGCTTGTACCGATGGACAATTACATAATACCACATTTAAAGGATAAACTCAAGGAGTAGTAAAAAGGGGCATTGTACTACAGCAATAAATGTTCTTTCACCTGCAGAATCATTTACAGCTAGCGCTAACTGCTTAAATGATCTGGAGAAACCATATGAACCTGGGTAAACTGTGTTTGCAGAGCCATTGTTCTATGCCTCATCAATCTCTTTTGTCTTTCTCTGTAATGAGGTACATCTATTTCATTCATTCATATAGATCTAATGATAATCTGAAGCAAATGGAAGTATTTATCAAAGTTTGGAATGCCCTTGCGCTATGCAACATCAAGACCCAGTGACCCCCAGAACCTGGGTGTCGAGAATATGTGCTAACGTTGGTTCTGTCGGGTACAGGAATTACTTTAAAGTTTCATCAATAATTGTACATAAAGAAAGGAGAACACACCTTGAGTTGGATCAATCAAAGGCGATATATTAACACCTTAATCACTTTTTTCTTTTTTCAGTTTTATAGTTCTGACATAGTATGGCTGTCACAAGCAAACAAAGATTATTGAAAAACGACACAAGGATAACTCATAGGTGATTAGGTGATCTAGACAAGGTGCTGTAAGTGAATTAAATATATACACAGTGCTCTACAAAAGGTATCTAAAATGTTCAGTTCAGTGGACATACGTCCCTAAGCACATGAATCTATATTTCGTCTAATGCTCAGTCTGCCTTTCACGTGGAGTGGAGTGGGTAGGGTATGGATTGTACAGGAACGTCGACGTTTCGACCCAGAGGAGAGCGTGATTAAAAATGGAGTTAAGGCGGGTCTTCTTTAGGACAATGGGGACAGCCAGTAATGTTGGAATTGGTTACCAGTAGGAGCCTTCAAGGTATAATCCACCAAAGGTTGAATTCTTGACGGTGATGGAAATGAATCATATCAGGGGACAGTTATTTTCTGAGTCAAGAGCTCAGTCGGGCAGCTCTGTGAACGAAAAGCCCATGCAAAGCAACACAAGTGCAAGACAAAACATAGATGAGATTTACCAAGCCACGCAAGGCCTTCCTGCGGTGCTTGGTAATTCTGGAGTAATGCAAGGCAGCACAAGTCGTTGTCTTACACTACTCTGCCCCATGGAGGCATTCCATGGGTTGGATGAGGGTGTTCCAACGCATCCATCCGTGGATGTTGGCTCATTCCCAAATATACCATGAATGGTAGACCTGGTAGACCTGGAAATTAGTCAAAATGCTACTCCTTCCCAGGGGAGGCGTAACAAAGAGAAAAACCTTTATTTTTTCTTGGTTTTTTTCCTCTTTCTATTGGTTCTGCATTCTGCAGCACTCATAGAAAGAGTAAGCAACCTCAAAGGGTTGTTTTTATGCAGAAAGGTGTCCCTTCCTACTCCATAAATAAGTCCGGCCTGTAAGGCTGGCACCCATATATCATGGTGCTAGGGTACCTGCTGTGTTCTTTGGTGCAAGGGTCCCTGCATTTGAGCTAAGCAGCCAAAAATGCACCAGCGCCAGAAGAGAGCAGAAATGCGCTTGAAAGACATGGCATTTTCCTGCCCTTTCACGCAGCGTAGTGCAGCAAGGTATCTTGCTGCATTGCGTTGCGTGTAAAAATTATAAAAATGGACCAAAATGTCCACATTTTTATTGAGTTCTTGACTCACCGTGCAGGGTTTGTGATAAAACTCAACTCTGTTTCTTAAAGCTAGAGCAGTGAGAAAATATCCTCTTAAGTTACTTGCTTTTGTCTTTAAAACAGAGTTTGAGGAAGAGAATACGTACGATTAGTGAAGAGTTTAAAAAGAAATTACTTGGAAGACTTACAGAAACAATAATATAATATGGTTAAAAGTAAGATCTATTTTTTTAACCCATCTGTTAAGCGATTTTAGTTTATATATTTGGGTAGGTATACAAATCAGGAGTACATTTGAAAATGAAAGCTGCCAATTCAGAGTTTATGCATCAGACAGCTCAAAAGCAGGGCTTAATTTGTGCCGGTGCTTAATTATGAGGGCCGGGTCTACACACGTTTAGTGCAGGTAATTAATTTTATGGTAATTATGTGCAACAAAGTGAGTGCTGCAGTGCTTCTCTACCGTAAGTTGCTGTTACTGTTAGCATTAGGTTTGTTAAGTACTGCTTCATGACTCAGTCACACCACTCGAGTCACAAGTATTTCTTCTCACTTACTTCGTATTTCTAGTATGATCTCATTGATCTGATTCTCTTTTTTTTTTTTTAAACCTTTATTGGCATCAAAAGGATATACAAGTCTAGGCCTACAACCAAACCGGCCGGCCGCAATGTGTAAAGCAATCAGAGGTTCCAAGGCAAACATTACAGAATCAATCAGCACGAAGCAGAGGCAATACAATCGTTAAAAGGGGAGAAGAGACTTAGGAACCAGAGGGCCAAAACACAGGAGCAAAAAAAGGTTAATTTTATAATATGGGGATAAGGCGTATGACAGGCTCACTTTCAATATAGAGACGTCCGATGTCCCAGAACCAGCCTCAGCGTCAATAAGGGGGTAAGGGGCCGCAGTACAGGAGAGACAACACAATGCACACAAGAAGATCAGGATAATTGAGACATAGTCGACACCTGAGCATTATCATCGTCACATGCCCACCACCCAAACCACAGCTAAGCCAGAACAGAGGGATCGGAGAAACAGCACATCAAAACCAGCCCGTCATAGTGACCTCTAGGAAAAAGAAGGGAGGGGGGCGGGGACGAGGAAAAGAGGGGGAAGAGGGGGGGAAGGAGGGGGAGGGGAGGAGGACAAGGTGGAACAATGAAAAAAGGAAAAAAGAAATGAAATATAAAAACGAAAGAAAAAAGACACGTCGACACAGGCGTCCCGTGGCGGGAATACAGGAGACAACAGGAGTATCAGCACCAGTGGGGGTACAGCGATCGAGAAGAAAAGCAACCGAATCATAAAATGAGGGTTAACGACGCCACACACCCCACCCCGAACACACCACGGGAGGCCGGGACAGACGCGGCTTTACGAAAAAGAGACACAAAAGGGCCATAGAACCAGAAAACAAACAACAAATAGAACCCAACCCACCCATCCCACCCTGCACCCCTGTAGAAGGCTATGGCCTACCCTTCAAACAGCGTGCCTGTCGCCCTAAACCAGATCCCGAAATATAGCGAGAAGGAAAGAGAGAAGAACGAGACAAAAAAGAAACAGAAACGGAAAGAAGAAAACAGGAGGGAGGAGCAGAAGAACAGCAATCAATATGGCCGACCGCCGCCCTCCGCCCAATCAAACAATCACAGCAAAAACAGACCAGGACGACACCCCATCAAGCGCCATAAAACGTACAGAGAAGGGGACCTCCCACCTCTCCACGGGTAGAAACAATTGCGCCACTAAGTCGTATACCAAGAATCAACCAAGAGTCGTGCATATCACCCCCATCCCTTCCGAACCACAAATCCCACCCACCACATGACAGTGTAAAATGAGATACTAAATACAAGACCAGCATACAATCGAGAAAAATGGCGACTACCATAACAACATGGGGGGTAAATCGGTCCGCAAGGGAGCAGAAGTCCAAACAGAGAGTTTAGATGTATCAGCAATCGCAGCACGGATGATGAAAAACAGGAGTTCAGTTTCGCCGCTGGGGAGGGCGAGGGGGTCTCCATGATAGACAAAGGCAAAGCCATCGGAGCAAGTGCAGGCGGCAGTCCACCAATAGTTCCAGGCATCCATGTCGGACAGGGCAGCGGCACAATGTCCAAGTCCCCGGGGTCAGAACCTCGAAAAAAAGGGAGCTCCAAAGTCACCGGCACACAAAACGATCTTTGATCAGCGGCAGCAACACTTGCAGCAATCGAGGGGGGCGAGGCAATGGAGTCACTGAAACAAGAGGGCGGCAAGAAGAAACGGCTGCCCAAAATGGCGGCAGATCGTGGCAGACCCACAGGGACATCGGGGTCCAGGGATGCGCGCAGGGATCTCAGAGCTTCCAGGATATCTCTGACCGTAAGCTCACGCTCACCAGACCAGATCCCCGCGCAATTAGGCAATCCAAGCCCGCCGCCACAGGGTGATTCTTGTTCCAGAGGGTCGGCCGCCATTTCGTGAAGTCAGCCCAGTCGCCGCCCTCCACGACCCCCGGAAAAACAGTTCAAAAATGTAGGACTTTACAGAGCTCCGGGGGTCCCAGCAATGGCAGCCTTGGTGCCGAAAGGATGTCCGCCCAATACGGGTCCCCGCCTACACCAGCACCGGCGCCCCCAACAAGCAGAGTCCGGGCGCAGAGGACCAGGGCCGCCGGACAAAGCAGCGGCGGGGGGAGGACCCCTTCACAGAGTCAGTCCCCGGTGCATCTCACCCACCTCAGCCGCGCGGTCACCAGGGCAGGCCCGGATCAGGATCGCCGGGATTTTCGCACAACGGCTCTCGTCATTGGTTCACGCTCTCGGCCGGGGCCGAGAGCCGTCGGATCCCACAGGCTAGGTCCCGGTCTAGGTTCCACGGAGGCCCCGATCCTGCGGAGGGCACAACTTTGGAGCCGCTGCACATTGAGATCTCCGGGCCAAATGGTAAGTACAAACAAGGTGTTCTGTTTCCAATTCCCCGATAATGTGTCGTCTCCGGACAGGAATCGAAGACAGGATAGGCAATCAGGCCGGAGGGCTGCGGGAGCCGAGCTAAAAGGCGACCATCACGCTCGCGAGCTTGGCTCCTCCCCTGATCTGATTCTGTTGACGTGTTGAATGCAGCCTGTGGCTCAGTGTTTCCGGCCCAGTGGGCGGGACACTGAGCTGGGCAGGGCTTTGGTGACGGTCTTCTGCAGGGGTTGAGGCTGTGCGCGGCAGCAGGCAGCGCGCGCAGATATTTTTTGTAATGCGCGCGCATTTGCTGCTTTTTGCCGCCACCACGCCCCAGCATACCCACACGGCCGCAACTCACTGAGCCATCGTGGACTGGGTCCTTCAACCGGCCGCTCTGTCTAGTGAGAGGCGAGCGTGAGCTGGACGACGTTGGTTACCACTAGCTAGTTACTTACAACAGGCAACAGCAGAGCACCAGGTGAGGCACAGCATGGTGATAGGCCTAACCATCAGTTAAAGTAAATAAAGGTGCACAGCTCAGCCTAAGCAGCACGCACCAGTGTGAGGGCGAGGGCGACGCAGGCCAAGGCCTGATCATTTAATGAAGCTGCGCAGCAGCCTGCCTAACGTAACAGAGTCGAGTGAATATTATCTGCATGCTCAGAGAAAATTATTTTATCAATGCTGTCTGATTGACCAATGACAGAGATTTTTCAATCAATGTGTCTCATAATTTAGTTAATGTTTCGCTTATTGCTGCAAGAACTGGGTAAATTGGAGGCACGTCAATATGTACATTATTTGGTGTAGATGCATCGTGTTAGTAAAAGTACAGAGGCTGTGTCAAGCTAGAATCTTATGCCTGCGTTTGAAACTGAGTCTAACTCTTCATCTGGACTGGGTCAGTAATCGAATCCAAGTCACAACCATAGCCTTTAATTCATTGATTACATCGAGATTACATAATAGTTGCCCGTGTCTATGTGGGTGCTTGTGGTGGTAGTGGAGGTTAAGCTGTCTTCCAAAATGTCTTCCCTACCGGAAACTGGTTCATTAACTGAAACTGAACTGAACTCAACTTATTTGAGTTGTTATTAACATGGAATTCTTCAGCTGTGGTGTCACTTTTATATTAAGCACTAGCAGACGAAATACGGGTAGGTGTAGGCAAACTTATCTGCTGGTGCAGAGCAAAGCAGGATATTATTTTTTGTTGCTTCGTCTTTCTTCTGGAGCTGGTTGGCGTATGTGAACAGCCTTCCCATGCCTTCCTTTACTTAAGTTGGTATCCATTAAGTCCTGCATCAGGGCCATTTTCTGTGCTCTAGTCTTCCGGCTTTATTATGTGGAGTGCAAGCATTAAAGTCCCGTGTAAAGTGCTTACTTCGAAAATAAAGATGTAGTTATTTGAACTTGAAGACCTTGAAAAAGAGACCATTGTCGGCGCTGGATTCTTGCTGCTTATTTTTGTGCGTGTGCTTGCGATAGACGTGGGTGAGATGCTGAAAGTCTGAGGAGCTTGCAAGTGAGGCGAAGGCAAAGGAGAGACATACGGAAGCAGGTTCGAATCCATGGGCTCAGCTTTGAATTCTGGCAAATCTAGATGTGCCTGGAAAAAAAAGTGTAATGCGAACTGCGTCTGCCTGTTGTGAAGTGCTCCTTTGTCTGTCCATGTCAGGGTACGCACCATGTGAACATGCAAAAAATAAAATGTGTTTCGGCTTGTCCCCTCTGTGCTAATTTTATGTCCCCATAGATTAAGGACAAAGTGTTAACCTTTGATGTCAATGTCAAATACACTTGTTATAATTGGTGAATTGCAGCGCTTGAAAGTGGAGAATCTGGCTTTCATGCTTGACCAAAGGTTGTAATCCTAGGCAAATACTTTACTTCATGGAGCGAAACACCTTTTTGTTCAGTTTCACTTTGAGCGCTCCTTCGAAAACTTGAGTGCAGGATGTGCGCTGCACAAACATTTCTCTTGCCTTTGACTTAGCCTTATTAGCCTATGTTGCTCCATCAGTCAATATCTAGGCCACATTATGGGGTACATATCACTGGAGCCAATGGTGGAAGTGGGTGGAGCCAATGGTGGATATGGGTGGAGCCAGAAAAGTGGGTGTTGGCCTCCTACGAAAACATTTGAGCACCTGCACTTCTTATTTTACAAATTAAGCACTGCTCAAAAGACACCAGTGATGGCTCAAATGTAGCTTCAAACCTCTTCTATTTTGTATGAAATATAGTTAATGGCAAAATTATCCCACGTCATGGGCAAAAACAGACCAATGGCCAGATTTATTAATATTTGATGCTACCACCTAAAAAGAGGAAATATTTCTCCTCGTTGCGTCTCTTTCGGGAGTAAAAGTTTCCCACATTCCCAGGATTAGTACATTGATAAATCTGGGAATGCGCTAAAAAGCATGGGTGGATGCGTGCGAACAACCACTCAACACATGGAACACCTTCTCAGCGCAGAGTAATGCATTGCAGCGACATGTGCTGCCTTGTGTAACTCCATGTTCACAAAGCCATGCAGGGCCATTCAAGGCGGTTTTGCATGGCTTGATAAATCTGAATTAAGCTTTGCATTGATGCACGGGGAATGCAATCCTTTGATAAATCTGCCCCACGTTTCAGTAAACTCTGTGGAATAATGAGATTGGCAAATCAGAAGGTAAAGACTGTTTGTATTGCCTCCTTTTATTGTTGGCTTTCTAAGGGCCTATTTAGAGTTTGATTAATGTGGGACATCATCCAAAAGTGGTAGATGCCGCACCTGTCCTATTTCGCGGAGCTCTAGTCACTCTAAATAGGACTGTTGGGAAATCCACCACTTTTTGGAGGTGGTTCCACATCTGCTAGCTCTAACTAAGGCTCAATGTCTTCCTAAATTGTGTGAAAGTGCAGAGCAAAGACACAAGTCAAACAAAGACAAAGGATTTGTGTATACTCCTGTAATGGTAAGATTGGGGAGATAGCTGACCATAGCTTTATTGCCTTCTGTCAAAGGTGTTAATGGCTAATAATTTCCCCCTCACCATCATGCATTTTCACCTTCTCTCAGTCCAATAATTTCCCAACTTAACAATAGTTATTTCCCGTAGTAGAGGGCAGTAATGCATAACTATTGACTTTGAACATGAAGTCAAAAGACAACTATATCTACTAGAGTTAATATCAATATGTTAGGCAAAACTTCCACCTAGGGGTGAGGGAATGTGCAGTATTAATACTCCCTTCCCAAAGTGGTTCAATTGGTGTAAATAGAGTTATCCCACACAGTTAACAAAAAGCTGGTAGACGCTGGATTACTCCATAGCTCAAACAACCAAGAAACATACATGCAGATGTAATGGGTGTTTTTTTGAGGCTATGATGCCAAACGCTTCAAAGCCTTTTGAAAATACCTAAAGAGGTTAGATTGTTTAAGTAAATTAAGTAAGTAAAGAAAGCCTCAGAATGTGAAAGTATGAACTCATCACATTTATTAGCCATTAATTACGGAAGGAAGGAAGACATGTTGACATAAGTTAGGCCAACCAATGGAAATTTTTTTGCGGGGTAGAATGGTTCATTATGTTTTGGAAATTGTTGCCCCTAAAGTCAACTGTTTTAATCCACTTCCCATGTATTCACCTGTGTGCATGCCAGAAAATGCACTTTATTGAAAGGAAAATGGAATATAATCAGGATCGGCTCCTCCATGTGGGGGAGGAGCATCGCCCCACTGCTTTCTCGAAGTGCAAGGAGCAGTAACATGAAATGGTACAAATACCATTTTATGTTACTGCTTTTCGCACTGCGAGAAAGCCGAGGAAGGGTTTGGTTGGTCTGGTCGGTCCTACAACATGGTAGGGGAGGAGTGCCAAGCCCAATGTTGTGGGCCCGACTGTTTGGACGGCTTTCTGGGGCCTACCAAGCCAGTCATACGCACTCTGCAATTTTCTCCATATAGGCTGCATGCAGCCCACATGGAGAAGATGGCCTCCCCATAGGCGCCTGGCTGGTCGGCGCTGTCCCCACCAATCACAACGCTGCCATTGCAGCATTGTGATTGGCTATGGGGAGGGGAACGAGGGGTGCCTGAAGGGAAAACAGAAGGAGAGACGATGCGGGACCGGTTCGGGCCATCTGAGGTAAGTTTTTTCTATTATAATTAAAATTAAACCTCTCCCCTCACGTGACCCCCTCCCTGCGCAACCCTCCACCCGTGAGTAAGGTCAGCCTCAACTAAATTTGATAGGGTTAGTTTAACTAGCAGTTACAGTCCTATGTGTGAAGTAGTCACACACTGCTTGATGGGTTACCTGCATTGGGGTGGAATTTCCTTGGAGTCTAGCAGTCAGGTAATCAGTTATCACAATTCATAGAATGCTATAAAGCTGGTTTCCTTGAACCCAGCCTTCAAACTTCTACAATTAAAAAAAACATAGGAATCTATTGCATTGTTATCCCTGCTGTTGATGAATGGACGGCATGTTAGTACACAGTTGTTGAGGGACACCTTTTCTCATAGCAGGATGTTCACACTTTTTTAACAAACGGATTTGAGAGTAAGTAACGGATATTTTTTTTAAATCTATTTATTTTACTATTTTGCATTTAAGCACTGATGACTAATTCTATGTTCATACTGTAATTGAAGTTGATGACTATGTATGCAAACTACTTGCAAGATACAAAAAAACATTTTTATGTTACAAAGAAGAAGAGGAATACCATACTTAGGCTTTGTCCTTTGTCAATTCTCTCTTGATTTACTTTACCATGGAACAATCATACAAACTACACTGATAAGGAAATGTCTTTTCCTTTCCCCTTTTTTATAGCCTGTATACCATTTCGGGTTATAAACTGCGCTTTACAAGTACGACTTGATTGATTGATTGAAAATGGTGATTTTGAAATTCATGCACTATCTCGTTTCTGAAAATGGCGATGTGTTTAACCCCTTCGATGCTGATGACGGAACTGTTCCGTCATGAGCGTCGGTTGAGCTGTGCTGATGACGGAACCGTTCCGTCATGACTCCGCCCGCGCAAGGCGGAGTCAGCATGGGCGGGGAATTCTCGCCGCACGCATGCGGTTAATAGAATGAGAAACACACCTACTGCAAATGGCAGCAGCATAGATATAATCCCTAAAGCATTATTTGTACCACACTGTTCGTTCGCCCGTCTATCGAGGGATTTATCAGAACATCAACTACTTTGGTTCAGAGATTACCCGCAAAATCAAGAAATAGTGTCCTCACATAATGTCAGTGTCACTTTAAACGTAATGTTATCAGCTCGAAGATTTTCAACAAAATATATCATTCAATGTGATAATGGAAAGCATGCTTACCAGAGACATAGGCGTTTTTCTTGGCAAATTCACATATTTATAGCTGAGCCAGACTACTGCGATAGCAAACAGCACTATCAATGCTAGAATACCTCCGAGAATAAAAACCCAAGAGTTACCTATTCAAGAAACAGAAATAACAACAGGGATAAATAAAGTCAACACTTACTGCATCATAACTGCCCTTCATTATAAATTTAACAAAGAAGTGTGTGGATGCTCCTCCTTTTATCATTCTGGAGAACTCTTTTGAACAAGTTGGTAAGACAGCCATATACAAAAGGATTATTAACACTTCCCCAGCAATCACCCAGAACATGGCGGAAGGCTAGGTTGGCTCAATCAGCTCATCACCAGCCACTGAGCTCCATATTAAGATGGCCCAGCCAGAGTGGAATTCTAGTCAGGGCAAGAATCTAATTTAGTTGGGGGCTTTAGTGCTATTGATGTCTGAGAAGACCTAATTTTATAACAAAGATGTGTCAGCAAATAGGGAAAGGAGGCATTAGCATTAATTAAGTTAAGACATATATCTATATGTCATCATCAGGAGGAGAGAAGAATGTTCCCTGAGGAGCATAACATCTCTTCTATTTCTGCTGCAATAAGAGCAGGATTGGAGATGGGGAGAGGAAGAGGGACATAGTATTCTGGAAAAAAAGTCCAGAAGTGGGTAAAAGGAGAGGTGGGCAATGTACAAAGAGTTTGTGGTGTAGTTGAGGAGACAAGAACGGTGAAAAAGGCAGCATAGGAAAGGCACAGAAGAATTGAGCTAAAGATTACAGCAAAGGAAGACATAGGTAGGAAGCAGACCCACTGAAAGATGGGTGAGAGGCCAAAACGATGAACTGAGAAGACTGGAGATGGAGAAATGGGATACGGGGAATTAAAGTCAACACCTTTTCAAACGTGAGGAATGGATGGGGACACAAACGTGGCCAAGAGAGAGAGTCAAGGAGTGGAAGGAAGAGGAATACGTTGGACAAGAATAAGAGCATGGGGTTGAAGGCTGGAGGTCCATCTGAAGTAATTAGGATGTTTACTCTGAAAACAAAAAAAGAGAACCAGAATCGAAAGAAAAACACCAAAGTGAAAGAGAGTTACCAAGCATGCAATTTGCCTGGTTAATTTTGTCATTCTTAACAATGCCACCTGTACTAAATGTTCTCAAGACATTTTGGTCATGATGGGATTTGTATTTGTGTTTATGTGTGTGCACATGAATGCACACGAGTTTACGTTTTAAGTTACATAATACAATTATAGACAATATTATTAAACCGTGTATGTTTCCTTACACTACTTTAGTTTGACACCTCCGTTTCAAAATATCTTTACAATTAGCTAACCTAAATTTTATTGTTTTACTGTGCTAACATTGGCATTTTGATGGCTACCACCACAAGTCCACCCTTCTTCCACAGTTTGACATTCCTTTTAATCAACGCCCAAAAACCACTGGGGCATATGACAGAGTGGTGATGAGGTGGTAGCAGTACTAAGATCTGGCCTGGACCCTTGACCTTGCCAGCCATGTCGCTTCCCCACCACACAGCTCCGCCTGTGTTGTACTGCCCGCTGCTGCTGCTGGTAAGTTCACCCCTCTGCTTGTTGTCCCTGTGCCCTTACTGGCTGGCCCACCCGCTGCCCCGGTTTCCTGTGCTCATTTTCCTCTGCTTGTTGCCGACGATTCTGCACCCGTTTGCCTTCTGTGCCCCTGATTCTGTGCCCGGTTTGCCCCCGGTTACCTTGCCGCTCCCGGGTCCTGCCTCTGTGTCCCCTGCGGCCCAGCCCCTCTCACTGACCATTCGCTGCCCTAGCCTCCCGCCACCAAGCTGCTCCTCCCTCCTACCTCCCCATATATGGCGACCGCTGCGCTGCCGCGCAGCAGACACACACAGCAGACGCACGCAGCAGACGCGCCATTGGCACGCCGAAGGTGCGCCTAAGGCAAGCCCGAATGCGCCCGTCCGTGCCTGGACTGGGCCCAGCACCAGAACCCCTGGTCTTCGCGCCCTGCGCCCACCCCCACGACTACCGCCGCTATGATGCCAGCACACTCTACGCTCTCAACCCCGGGCGGACCCACACCTGCTTCAAAGCTGCCCCGAAATGCACTCATGGTCCATTCACCTGCCGGAACTGCAGCTACACCAGACTCAGAGCAGCTGAAGCGCCCACCAAGAAGGACCTCAACCACCTCCGATGCATCCTACTGAACACCCGCTCTCCGCACGCCAACATGCCGTCGAGCTCTGGGACCTGCCCAACACTTCATCACCGGACGTCGCCTTCCTGACAGAGACTTGGATGAACGACTCCTCTGCACCCGACATCGCCATAGCCATCCCAGACAGCTATAAGATCACCCGCAGAGACTGCACCAACGGAGTCGGAGGAGGAATCGCCATCGTCCACAAGAACAGCTCAGGGTCTCGACCAGCACCAATGACACCCTCTGCACCGCCAAACACATGCACTTCCAGATCCAAACGGACCCCAACACCACCCTTAGAGGCTCCCTCGTCTACAGACCCCAGTTCAGCGACTCCATCGCCGACTTCATCAGCACGCACGCCCTGACTTCCACCGACTACATCCTCCTCAGAGACCTGAACTTTCACCTGGAGAACAACAACGACAGCAACTCCATCACCCTGATCGACAACCTCGCCAACCTCGGACTGAGACAGCTCATCACAACGCAGACCCGTTCCACCGGCCACATGCTAGACCGCGTCTTCTCCTCAAGCTCCCACGTCTCCTTCAGCCACACCACCGAACTCCTCTGGACCGACCACTGCGCATCCACTTCACCTTCCAGAAACCCACCACACACCACCGCCCCCAACAGATCTCACGGCTCTGCTGGAATAAAGTCACTGAAGACCACCTACAGGCAAACCTCGCTCTCAGCCCACCCACCGACCCCTCCAACACTGACAGCGCTGTCCACAACCTCAGACGATGTATAGACAAGTGCGCCAACACCCTCGCCCTGCTGAAAAAACCGACCTACAGAGACACCAGCAAGAGAGCCAGCTTTTTCATCCCGGAACTCATAGCATCCAAGCGTACCTGCCGGAAACTAGAGAATAAATGGCACAGTGAAATGATACCAGACAGCCACGCAGCCCACAAAGACGCCATCCGCAACCACCATCACCTCATCAGAACCACCTTAACAAAAACGCACACAACAGCAAGGAGCTCTTCAACATCGTGAGGGAACTCTCCAACCCCAGCTCCAACACCAACGACATCCCACCGTCGCAAGCCCTGTGCGATTCCCTCGCCACCTTCTTCCACCGCAAGATCGCCGACATCCATGGCAGTTTCAACACCCAGACAGCTCCAACAGACACCAACACACCTGACTCGCTGCACACAATCGACCACGACCCCTTGCCAGCCTGGGCCAACGTGAACATCGATGACACCATCAAGACCATGAGCACAATGCACTCCGGCTCCCCGTCAGACCCTTTCTCGCACCACATCTTCAACAAAGCCAGCAGCTCCAACGCACCCCACCTGCGCAACATCATCAATCTCTCCTTTGAGTCCACGACCTTCCCAGAGAGCTGGAAACACGCCGAGATCAACACCCTACTCAAAACACCCACGGTGGATCCAAGAGACCTCAAGAACTACCGTCCCATCTCCCTGCTTCCGTTCCCAGCCAAGGTCATCGAGAAGATCATCAACAGACAGCTAACCCGATACCTCGAAGAAAACAGCATCCTGGACCCATCCCAGTCAGGGTTCCGCAGCAACCACAGCACAGAGACTGCCCTCATTGCCACCACCGACGAAATCAGGACCCTGCTGGACAACGGTGAGACCGCAGCCCTCATCCTGCTGGACCTAACCGCTGCCTTCGACACTGTCTGCCACCGCATTCTATGCGCACACCTCCATGACGCAAGGATCCGAGACAAGGCCCTGGAATGGACCACATCCTTCCCCTCCAGCAGAACCCAGAGAGTCTGACTCCCCCCATTCCGATCCGAAGCCTCCGAGATCATCTGCGGCGTACCCCAGGGATCATCCCTCAGCCCAACACTGTTCAATATCTACATGTCCCCGCTCGCACGCATCGCCCGACAGCACAACCTCAACATAATCTCCTACGCTGAAGACACTCAAGTGATCCTCTCCCACACCAAGGACCCCCTCACTGCCAAACCCAACCTCCACGAAGGAATGAAGGCCTTCGCCGACTGGTTGAAGAGCATCCAACTAAAGCTGAACACGGACAAGACGGAGGTCCTCATCCTCGGCTCCAACCCTTCTGCCTGGGATGACTCCTGGTGGCCAACGGCACTGTGGGCAGCCCTGACAGCCACCGACCACGCATGCAACCTGGGAGTCATCCTCGACTCAACGCTCTCCGTGGCCAAGCAAGTCAATGCAGTCTCCACCTCCTGCTTCAACACCCTTCGCATGCTCCGCAAGGTCTACAGGTGGATCCCGACAGATACAAGAAGAACAGTCACCCAGGCCCTCGTCAGCAGCAGACTCTACTATGGAAAAGCCCTCTACGCGGGAGCCCCGTCCAAGCTCATCAAACGACTGCAATGCATTCAAAATGCCTCTGCACGCCTGATCCTCGACGTACCACGCCACATCACTCCCCACCTAAGAAACCTGCACTGGCTCCCCATCGCCAGAAGAATCTCCTTCAAACTCCTCATCCATGCACACAAGGCACTTAACAGACCGGCCTAGCCTACCTCAACAGATGACCTTCTTCTACATCTCTAACCGCCAGCTCTGCTCCGACGACCTCACCCTCGCCACCGTCACGCACATCTGAAGAACAACCACCGGCGGCAGATCCTTCTCCCATCTCGCCGCCAAGTCCTGGAACACCCTTCCACTCAGCCTATGACAGACCCAAGACCTGCTGGCCTTCAGGAGGCTACTCAAGACGTGGCTTTTTGACCAGTGGTGTCATCCCCCCCTTTTTTTCCCCAGCACTTTGAGACCTCTTGGGTAAGTAGTGCGCTCTACAAGTTCTGTGATTGATTGATTGATTGAGGCTGTGATTTGGCCCATGTCTAAACATGGACCATCTTTACTTCAGTGGTTACTTAACTTAAGTAACTTTCCTGGAAGTCTGACATGGATTTGGACCTTCAGCACACATGCACAACTTCCTCAATATTTTTCAAAGGGTTGTATTTGGAATATTGAGTAAGGAATATCATTGAACCTTAAGATCATAGCCAAAATATCAAGAACAACAATATAGTAAATTAAGTGCATATGAGGAAGCTACATTTACTATTCTTAACACCACATCTAAGTAACTTGAAGCTATATATACAGTCATGTTTCTTATTCAGGTTCAATTAGGTATAATTAGATGTAGAAAATCTATACATACTTACCTGTCAATATTTTTGTCCTAAATCTTTTGGTTACCATTTTAAGGTATAAGGATATTCTCTACTCGATATTCCAGACTACACCATTCAAACAATTAAGAGATCAGGGTTATGCAAGAGATTCTTCGATAACATGGGATGAGCAGACAAATCTTTCAGAAGTATCAGAGGGATGTAGGATAAGTGGTGTGTGAGACAAGTAAAGAGTTGGGATTTTATTATGTTTATTTCATTTCATTCTCTCTTCAAATTACTAAAGGCAACAATTGGCGCTACCTGGTGTCTAGATTCTCAAAAATACAGATAAGGAGGTACAGAAGAGGTGTTGTGTTATCAATGGAAATCAATTGTAAAGGTGCGATTTAGAGTGGTGTGTTTGCTGTTATATTTACAGCCATAGTTGTGGTGTGCGACTGATTTTTTAGATTCGGTGTAACAAAATATTGCAACATACTTTCTTTTTTATTATTGTAAGAGAACAATTCATAATATATATCATGATTCCACTGTTCATTTCAGATCAAGAGAGGATTGTATCAGCAGAATGTTTCCAAACTTTAGCTTTAACCTTTAAATAAAACAAGATAGTGGCACAATGACTTTCCTAGAGACCTGCAATTTACATCTGGGAGTACAAGGAAAGTATGGCTGCCATTTCTATAAAAGAAACTTTGTTTTCAATTGAAAGGTACAGGTGAGAAAAGATGGATATCTTAAAAAACAGAATAGTGTAGTCAGGCTCTACAAAATTAATTTGCAATATATTAAAGAAAACTTCTAGGTTCTTACTGTGTTTAGGGGTCATCAAGAGTTGACATGAAATGAATGACTATATACTGCGCATTACCACCCAAAGGTGTCTAGTTCTGTTTTTCCACTCCTGCATCTCTAACAATCATCCACAATAGGCATTCTAGGAAGTTTTTTTATGACATCAGTTCGGATTCTGAGAACTATTATTGTGACATCACCCACAAGATAGCTGTTTTGAGGGTGGTAGTTCACCATCCGACAAACTAGTGGCCATGTAGACATGGAAAATGTCATCCACTGGTGGTGTTTGTCCAACAGAGATTCCACCTCTGGCAGAGCAAGGAAATGTACCTACATACAAATGATATATGCTGCTTCCTGGGATCCTAAGTAGTGTGGGCTTCCTGCAAACCTCCTTCACTTTAAAGCCCACTACCTTACTTCTCTGGCATGGCTATCAATCACCACAGTGTCAAATGTAATATGATAGATAATACATGGGATTCTGCAATCCGTGTATAAACTCCCATCTCTAATTTATTTCTTATCAGCAACTTGTGATGCCCCACAGTCGCCGATTATAAAGAAAAGACATCAGAAATCAACTGTAATAAGTTATTACAGTCGAGTTCTGAGATCACAATGCCTGCTACCAGAGCCTGCAGGCAATTTGAAAGGCAGGTCAGGTCTCGGAGCAGCTGTTTAAAGCAACCAAAATTAAACTATGCTTTTCTTTCTTCTGCTCTATTTGTCTAGCATACAGTGACAAGCAGAAAGACATGTTTATATTTTGCACTCCTTAGATAATTTAAGAAAAGCTGGAATCTTTCTGCATGCTTCTACACATTCTGAGCTATTGCAGTATTTTTTATTTTTAAACTGACTTGTATTGAACTATTTCTAATATCTTTTTTGCAGAAAAATATAGCAAATATCTAACAGGATATAGATGTAGTTAATTTTGCACTAGAGGTTCTATTTTTATACTCCATGTGTGCAAACATGCTCTCTCTTTCATATGAAAGAGCAACATGCCAAAGAATTAAGCGATTTGTGGGAAAGGCAATGGTGTGACTATGTATCATATGGGATAAAAGTACCCTCTATAATAAATGATAAGGATACAGCAAGCCACCTCAGAGTTGCATAACCTTATAAAGGAATCGGTCTTCAGGCTTGCTCTTCTATATTGTTTTGAAACTACTCAGTGACATGCAATATCCTTATATTGTACAGCAGGGGGTAATGTATCTCTTATATACTAACTTCCTTTTACTCATCTTCTTCAAGTTGTTTTTGTGGGCGATGCAGGCAGACCTCTGTTACTCCACTAACATCTTGTGGATTGAAAGGTTTTGGTGGACTGACGTAACCCAGTTTAACACATGATTTGTTCTTTAATTCCACTATGCATTCCATTACTACCTAGCCAGGAAAAAAATACCACAAATGTAAATGTAGTTGAGCTTATATAGCGCACAGCTACCCGCAGTGGGTTTCCCGGCGCTTGCTTAGGGAACCCTTCCTGGTATTCCCCTGTGAGATAGCAGGGTATCCACAAGGTGAAAGTCAGGCATCCCGCCGCGAGGGGCCGTTGTGGAGATTAAGCAAGCTATTGCCCAGAGTCGCAGAGTGTGAACCCGTGAGTCGAGGAGGCACCGGGGCGAGAATTATCGAGTCCGTGGAATTTTTAGCCCAAGATCTGCCGAGGCGGAGAATTGAACCCTGGTCCAGGACCGATCTCAGCTTCCGGGTCTGCTGCCTCTAACCCCTGAGCCACACTTCTCCACAAGCCTGCCTGACCAGTAATTTATATGAACTGGGAGCGAGTTCCAAAGTCAAATACTTTCTATTGCTCTACACTCATTACAGCCACTATCTGCAGCATTGGCATTCTTACCTGGCAAAGTTCTCACCAAAAATGTCCCGCTTTCGCTGTTTTGTCTTGACTCAAAAATCATATAAACTGTTGCAATATAATCAGTAGCAGGTTCCAGATTATAAACATTAAATTCCTTCTGTGCAATGGTAAGCTGTTTCTCAAAAAATGAAATAGTATATAGATTAGAGTTGAAAAAAACATCAGAGGACAGATACATAGTTCTCTGAGCAATATTAGTGATGCCTTAGATAAGTCACGTTGATGGCAGGTTCCAACACAAATATTTTGTTTTTGCAAAATGTGCTAATAGTATTAAGAAGAGTAATGACAATAATAATATTAATAGTAATAATAATAATAATATGCAAACGTATAGTGTATTTTGCATAGCAGATCTGTCTTTGGATACTGCTGCAAATGACACGTGATACCAAGCCCAAAATTAATAATACTCAATGTATCCTTCACAAAGGATGAAGGCAGGACTGTAGCTGCCATTGGTGCAGCAGGTGCAGCGGCACCGGGATCCAGACCCCTAAGAGGGCCCATTGAATCCCAATATTTGCTATATTTACCTCCTCAACAGCAGTCAAAGAGCCCATTTTTCGTGTCTGCACCAGGGCCCATGGCATTCTTGCTTAGCTACTGGATTAAGGACGAAATTAGCTACTATCACCCCGTTCACTAAACATACATTCAAACTGGATACAAGTTCTAGGACCTTGCGTAGTTGGTTATCCCAAATTTTCATTTAATGTAATATTTGTATGGCACAACGAATCATCCCCTGGGGGATCTCTTGGCAAATAAAGAGCAACTGTCATTTACCGTTTGATTTTTCTTCTGGCTGGATAAAGTCAGGTGATATTTTACCGGGTGTTCTTTGAATATATCATCTATTGTTTGCGGGTGGCCATCGGCGCTTTGAATGAAAATATGTGGAGACCTTAACATAAACTGTATTGAGTTAATCTCAGACACGTAGGTCAGCAATGGCGGTCCAATGGTCGCTGTAAGAAAGGAAATACAATATTAATATAAATGTATGCTTTGGAGGAATTTGTAATCGAATGCTAAACTATAACCATTAGACACTAACAACACAGGACTATATATGTTATCGGAGATCTAAAGTAAAGCTCGGATAGCTGAAATGTGAAATTTTGCAAAACGAAATTACTACATTTAATGCAGTGGCTGCAATAGTCAAAACTCATTTCTTCACAAAAAAAATACTTATTTTAACCACACAAGAAAAAAGCTACCATAACTGGAGCATTTGTTTTTTCTTTAAACTTAACATTCCATGTTTTGGGCTGGGTGTGGAACCAGAAGTACATGTCGGAGCATAAACGGAGCTTGAAATCCTTGCATTGCTGTGGGTCTGGTATATCGAGTGGTTAAAAGTGCTCAAGTCCTAAAAAAAGAAGTGGGGAACTCACCAAGTTAGTCAGAATGGGTGTGACATCACAGCGTGTGACATCACATGAAGTGACATCACATTAAATTACATCAAATGCGGTATCACAGGAAGTGGTATCACAACCCATGACCTCACAGGAAGTGACATCAGAACTTAAGACCTCACATATGTTTAGCAGGTCTAACATGAGTGCATCTGAGCGCATTACAATATTTAACAAATTAGATTTTGCACTGGAATAGTGCTAAAATATTGATGCAACCACTACGCAAAATCATGGCCTCAACTTCCTCAACTTATGCATTTATGTTTTGTTAACCCTGCCATAAAGAAATTGCCAACAAGGAGAAACATGGCAGTAAATGTGTTCTCCTTAATTGGTTGCAATGTCTGTATTTTAACATTTCTTATGGGGTTAAAGCACCTACTGCAGAGATCTTTGTGCGCTAGCTAAATCTAACTCGGGAGGATAAATTATTTGCTGGAGAGATCGGTGTTTTGCCTACTCCTAGTTTCGAATCAAAGTAGCATAGAGGGTTAATGTGTCTCCTGCAAAGCGCATCATGTAACATGCGGATGACAGATGTATATTTTAGGTAAATGGGTAAGTGGTTTACTGCTTTAAAGACAGAGATCCTTTTGTTACTTGCAGATCATACATTATAAACCTTCTAAGGACATGTGGCTACTACACCTTGTAACAGTCACTGTCTTAGCTAAAACATCATTTATGTTGATGTGCACACATTTGACTTATTGTCAGTGTATATTCAGTGCGTTTGATGTAAAGCGCTCTGACACCCTGCATTGGGATTAGTAGTGGCAGGGTGTCAGAGCACTTTACATCACAGATACACAAATAACAATTGAAATACCAGTATTTTTTATATCACTTTAGCACTACTGTAGTGCTTAAGCCCTATAACAGAAATAAAACAAAATAGTGGTATTTAAATTGTTATTTGTGTAAATACTGGGACAGCCAGCACATCTGAATTCTTACAGTTTATGCATATCTCTTTTATACAAAGACTGAACAAAGTCAAAAGCATTTCTATGTTAAGTACCTTTGAAGTGATTAAATGTGAGCCTTTGTTTCCCCTCCTTTGCATCTAGGTGTCAGGCTCCCAATAGCTCCCAGCCAGGATGCTCCACCTAAAAGAGGCCAAATGGCCCCTTAACTTAAGCTTTTGTTGTGGTCGAAGCTGAAATCTGATAAGCCCCTCTCCCGCCTGCACACTGCTGCTCAGAAGAAAAGCAGACAGCTTGCAGGTGCTGCTGAAAGTACCCAGGTGTCAGAAAATTACACTGGGACGAGTTCAGCATATTTTTGTGGCGGGAAAAGAAGGAAAGGAACGTGGCACTCTGCTGAAAGCAGCCCACTTTACAGCAGGGTATACAGTGTCTACCCTCGGGAAAAAATGGGTGGATGACGTCTACCTGCATCTCCCCCAGACTCGAGCCTGGTGGTAAACATATTTTTACCACAACATCGACGCTTAAGTATTAAAAAATATATATTGTTAGTGTTATATCCTGATTTAGGTGTAATGCATTATTTCTCTAGTTTCCCTGTTACCTGCTGCTCGGTCAGTGTGTGTCATGTAATGGAATGTTGACGAGTGCATGGGCTGGGAGAGTGTCAGTTGGAGAGAGTGGGCAGAGCAGTAGGATTCTGCTCCTGGTGGAGCATACACATTCACCTTATAACCTGTAACTAAGATGTATCTTCTGCAATAGAGCTACATCACATAACCTACATGGCATGCCTACCAAGGATTTATCTTTATTTGCAATACTGGTGACAAGAATGGGCTTATCCCAAATTTCAACAGATAGATAAGTATATAGGTAAGTATAGGTTTACTAAACCTTAACTCCACATATACGCATCTTTACAATATATATCATCAGGGTATGTAGATGTGGATTTGAGAATAGTAAATCTATACCTATCTATATGCACTTACCTATGATATTCATGTATTTGATAGTTAGGCCCCGATATTATGGCAAATGATATTTAGCACAAGATATTCTGGACTATGGGCCTCATGTATGAAGCAATGTTTGTAGTCTGAAACGGCCGATCATGCAGTTTTTCACTGCAAAAATGCTATTACATATGTACAAAACACTAATTGTGATTTGGTAACACTTTACCAAATCGCCGTTTGTGTTTGTGATTCGGTATTTGATAGGGGCGTGTCTAGGGCATCCCTTCCAACTACTGAATCTGAAGGGGATTTATGAATGTTTTGTGACCGAATTACGGTTGCAAAACATTAATATTTTATAGACTCTTTGAAGGCAGTGGTAACCCATTCTCAAACAGGAAGTGGTCCCCAAAAAACCCATGTCCCATTGAGAATAGAAAAAAAATATTTTTTTAAGAGCAGGCAGTGGTCCCCAGGACCACTGCCTGCTCTTAAAAAATTTAATTGCAAAGTTTCATTTTTTTTCTTTATAAAAACATCCTCTTTTCGATAGAGGAAAATGGCCTGCATTAAAAAAATTGAAAAGCAATCACAGACATGTTGGTCTGCTGACATCAGCAGTCCACCATCCCTTTGATGGGTGTGATTCCCAATGGTTAGCAAATTGCGATCCTACCTTATTAATATACACGAGGTAGGTCTATTTCCGACCCACTAGGAATCACTCATGAAACTCAAAAGAGTGTCGTACATTGGAAATATTGATTTCCCAACTGTGATTAAGAGAGAATCGCAATTAGGACATTGGTATACCTAATGTTAGTACATCTGTCTCCTACAAGCCTTCCAGGTCAATGACTATGCACAGCCCCCCTTTTGATGTCATTAAAATTAATCTGTGCCTTTATGTTTGTAAATATGCTTAGACAACTGCCAGATCATTTAGAGTGGGCTCCTTGACAAGTTTCAGAAGGTATCAAAACCTGCCAAGTAGGTTATTCCTGAATCTAAGGTAGAATAACCACATCAAATTAGACATAACAATTGTGCACTGGCTTCTGTTAAATGGAACAATCAGATTCATAGTCATTCAAAACACACATAAGACTTTGTTGGGTAGATGGCCCGAAACATGCACAAATTGCCAACCCACTACATGTGGGCCAGGCACTTGATTTTGCAACCACAGACCAGATCAACACATGAGCTTCAAAGCTGCTAAAACATTGTGGCAGATCTACAGGATATAGGTTCACAGACTATTGATTAACCTGGACCCAAACCCAAGGACATGTTTAGTGTAGGCCTGAAAATTGCATTTACTGGTTTGTCTTTAACTGAACAACACAAACATGCGGCTAACGACTGAGGAAAGTTTATAGTGGTTACTTCCTGTAACATATTGGACTTTACATCCTATCATGTCATGCGCAAACCTTTTATATCTCTAAAGTGAATGAAAAGCTACATGCATAGCTTTTAGAACAAAGCATCCAACTAAATACATTCCCAGACTCAAAACAGTCTTTGCAAACACAGCATTAATTTTTCTATATACAAACCCCCTTTGTGGATTTGAAAAGTGTTTCTGACTCATAGTGGGTTTTGGCTCCTTCTGGCTCCATCATGAATCACAAATAAGTGGGGGTGAGGAGGGTAAACTGATTGTACCCTGGTAAGAAATTGGGTTATTGGTTGAGAGGGGTGAAAGGCCTACTCAGATAATAAACACAATCCTTGTCAGGGTGGACCTCAAAAAGTCACTGAATAAAACTATGTTTAACCCCCTGGTAGCATGGCACAAAAGCAGTCAGGTTTAACTTAGAGGCAATGTGTAAAGTATTTATGCAGCACTCAAACACAACACAAGAAAGATCCCAAACCAACGTTAAATAATAGATGAAAATGTAATAAATAAAATAAAAATAAAATGATAAAATTCAGTAGAACCAGAGTTCTGAATTTCTAAAGTTTCTAGTAAGAATATTGCCAAAAAGTACAAAGCACCAATTAAGTTTATCTGGTCACGCTGGACCAGGTCAAAGTCATATATTTAGGCCAACCAAGATCGAGCACAGGTTGGCTACAGGGACCAGGTTCGTCCTGCTGAACATTTTACCTTCTCTGGATCCAAGTCCATGTGGGGGGCTGCAGCGTAGCCTCGTATTGGGTGTTCTATGCAAGGAGGCAGTTGTTGGCATGAGGAGCAAGTCGGTGGATGGTCACTGTTCAGCAGGAAATGTTTGGAGCTTTGCTTTGGTGGTAGACAGAGACTGTTGCGGTTGGTGCTGAATTTCAGAGCTGACATGGAGGGTAAACAGCCATTCCTACAAGTTTTTTACTTCGCGATACCATTACAATGCATGCATTACCACACATGCGTTGTACTTTGCGTAGTAATTACTACACATTTTTTAGAACGCATGGTCATTTACCACATATGCCTTTACAACTAATTTCGTTGTAAAGGTATGTATAGTAAATGCCCATGCATTCTAAAACAATGTAGGCGATCCATGTCATTGTAAGGAAGCAGAGGCTGTTTTCTTCATAACGACGCCACCGCCCCGCTGAGACGACGTGAAGCAGTAACCAGGAGGAGAGAGGAACCATGAGGAGAGATTGGGCATAAGGTGGGGGTTATTTTTTTAGGGTTTATGGGGGTCGGGGGTCGTGCTGGAGGTAGTGTTTTAGGGTTTAGGGTAGTTTAGGGGGTTGTGCTGGGTACTGTTTTAGTGTAGGGACAGGACTGGGTCTCGGGGGGGTCATGCTGGGGGTAGTGTTTTAGGGTTTAGGGCAGTGTAGTGGTGTTTGTGTAGTGTAGGGGGTTGTGCTGGGGGTAGCATTTTAGGGTTTATGGTAGTGTTGTGGTGTTTGTGTAGTGTAGGGTAGGGTTTTAGGGTTTAGGGTAGCATAAGGGGTCATGCTGTGTAGTGTTTGAGTGTAGGGACAGGACTTGGGGTCATGCTGGGGGTCGTTTTTTAGGATTTAGGGTAGTGTACTGGTGTTTGTGTAGTGTAGGGGGTCGGCTTGGGTAGTGTTTTAGGGTTTAGGGTAGTGTAGGCGGTCGTGCTGGGGGTAGTGTTTTAGGCTTTGGGGTAGTGTTGTGGTGTTTGTGTAGTGTAGACGGTCGTGCTGGGGTAGTGTTTTAGGGTGGTGTTGTGGTGTTTGTGTAGTGTAGGGTAGTGTTTTAGGGTTTAGGTTAGTGTAGGGGGGTCTGGGAAGTGTTTTAGTGTAGAGACAGGACTGGGAGTCAGGGGGTAGTGCTGGGGGTAGTGTTTTAGGGTAGTTCAGTGGTGTTTGTGTAGTGTAAAGGGTCATGCTGGGGGTAGTGTTTTAGAGTTTAGGGTAGTGTTGTGGTGTTTGTGTGGTGTAGGGTAGTGTTTTAGGGTTTAGGGTAGTGTAGGGGGGTCGTGCTGGGTAGTGTTTGAGTGTAGGGACAGGACTGGGGGTCGAGGTCATGCTTGGGTAGTGTTTATAGGGTTTAGGGTAGTGTAGTGTTATTTGTGTAGTGTGGGAGGTCGTACTGGGGGTAGTGTTTTAGGGTTTAGGGTAGTGTAGGGGGTTCGTTCAGGGTAGTGGAAATGTAGTGAGAGGACTGTCACTTACCTTAGAAACTTTTACCACAACTATACCTTTACCACACATGTTTTTGCATTGTAATGGCATGCTTGATAAAGGCATAGTCAGGGTAAAAGTTTGCATTGTAATGGTATCTCGTAATTGGCAACGCGTACTAATACCTGCGTTGTAATGGTACGCATTGTATTGGTACGCGTTGTAACGAGTGCTGATCAGCATGAAGTGCAGGTCATCACTGAATGTTCACGTTGACAACTCCCACAGTCTTGAGGCCATGCAGAGAATCCGATTGTGGTCGCAAAGAGCCCAGAAATGTCTGGTTTCTTACCTAGAGCTCAGGAATTGTGATTTTGAGACAGGGGATGTACACTCTGATGTCAGTCAGAGGTTCAGGACCTGGAGCAACACCCCTTGTGGGTTCAGGACTTATTGCAGCAGAGGTTAGTGGCAGGGCTAAGGCAGGTCTAGTTGGACCTTGGAAGATGCAGGAGAGACCACTGGAAGAGTGTTGGGTCCCTGTATATTAAAAAAGAGGCCAGATTGGAGTCATTTCTGGGAGCCTGGGATCAAGGCAGGCAGGTCCAGTCTCCCTTCTTCAGATGGCAGGGAAGACCTCCTTCTGAATCCTCCACTGGTCCTGGAATGTTCTAATTAGGGGTTCTGAAGGTGCCACGTTCATACCCTGTTCCAGTCTGTTGGTGTGAGATGCCTCATTTGTCTTACCTTCCCTTTATTGAGGGATTTGCTCCAAACAATCTAGAGTAACAAAGGTCAGGCAGGCCTAAGTGTGAACTGCAGTGCCAGTGGCTGGGCAGGCAGCCCTTAGAAGCCAGGAAGGGGGCAGGCAAACCTTGAGGCTACCTTTTGAAGCATAGGTAGGGCTGAGTACAATTCCCCCAGGGCATCCTTATCAGGAGAGCAACACCCTTCCCCACACCCAAAGCATTTTCCCCAATGGCTGGAAAGAATACACAAAACAAAACAGGGGAGACATTCATAGTCATGTGACCCTGAACACTGGCAGAAAAGCACATTTGCTTTAGGATGAAAAATGCCACCTTTCTAAAACGGGCAACTTTAAAATACTAGCTCAAAATATGACTTTGCCAGGAGGATTTTAAATTAAAATGTTTTTGAGGGGAACAAGTGTTTCTCTATTTGTTACCAAACTGAAGTTATTACTTATTAGGTGTAATAAGGCAAACCAGTGTTAGTCTATAGTATATATGAGAGATAGCTTTACAACTGTGATGAATGACTTTAGGAATTTCTTACAGTCAGGACATGTAACACGTAAGTACACATGTTCTACTTTTTAAATACCATGCCCCCTGCCCTATGAGCCTTTAGGGTCGACCTTGGGTGTATCTTATAAGTAGTAGAAAGGAAGATTTAGTCCTGCCAAAAAGGTTTATTTTGCCAGGACAAAATGGCAATTTAAAAATGCACCTTAGGTTGCAGTGAAAGCCCTGAGACATGTTTAGAAGGCTACTTTAGTAGGTGGTACCATGATTGATGCAGCCTTGTAGTAGCACTTAATTTACAGGCCCTGGGCATATCTGGTACCATTTACTAGGGACTTACAAGTAAACTAAGTGTAACCAATCAGGGGGTATATTGTGCAGTCTTGCGGGGACACAAACCGATGTGGTCCCTAATGGAGCACATGTTTTTGAAAGCAGGAGCCCTGATTAATGTTTGAGGGCACTTACTTTTGGGAACTTTGCCGCCGCTGCTGACCCTGAGCCTCGCGGCTATTAAAGCTGCTGCCACCGCATCGGGACCACAACTCCCGGCAACACCTGCGGCCTGGACGCCGCCTACGTTCACCTAGCGCCTGGTGGCGCTTAAAAGCCCTGCAGAGCTCCGGTGGAGCGGGAGCCCTGATTAATGTTTGAGGGCAATTACTTTTGGGAACTTTGCTGCTGCTGCTGACCCTGAGCCTCCCGGCTATCAACGCTGCTGCCATCGCACCCGGGACCACAACTCCCGGCAACACCTGCGGCCTGGATGCCGCCTACGTTCATCTAGTGCCCGGTGGTGCTTAAAAGCCCTACAAAGCTACTGCTTCGCGGGACACACGCGGGTTGCGCCGGGAGAAGCCCGGGACAGGGGCGGGGCCATCTTAGGCCGTCAAAGGCCGAAGGAGGAAGGGCCGGGCCCCCTCTCTTGGCCTCTCGTGTTCTAAAGGTATAAGTGGTGAAGATCCTTGTTGTAATCTGTTCTCTAAAATACCATTTCCCGGCTTATCACTTTTGCTAATTATTAATGATTTTGGACTGTGCTGGAACATACTAAGAACTTTGCCACAAACTGGGTTAATTTGTAATAACTGTAGTAGATACCCCCCGAGCTAATTTATTGTACAGACTGAGCAGATTGGAGATCATATATGATTTTTGAGAAATTCGCTTCAGTTGAATTTGTGCTAATATATTGATACAAGTCTTGGTTATATTTCTGCAGGAGTAGTACTGGGGGGTGAAGAAATAGGTATTTTTATTACGTTGTAACAATCACAATTTGTTGCGGTTGCTTAAGAACTTTTTGGGAATTGACTTAGTAATCTCAATAGGAAAAAAAAAATAACCATGCGCAAACGAAAGGGTGCCGCTGGCACACTCGATGACTTTATAATAAGAGCAGAATCTGTATTATGTCATGAAATTGAATTAGCACAAAAAGGTTATCACTTGACCCCTCGAAAATCCAAACCCATAGGCAATCTGGCACATTTTTGCCAATGAATGTTATACAACTGAATGTGGATAGTGGAATTGAAATCCCCCAACCAGTTTTATGTAACCCTGTAATAGAACCACCTCAAATTATAGAGGGTTCTCCAGGCGCAAATACATCAGGGACCCCCGGGATATCCACATGATTAAGGGCCCAAAAAATTGTGGGATCGGCAAAAGAGAGAACCAAGAATTTGCAGAGAGGAAAAAGATTTGGTGAAAAGAAAGGGAAAACAGGGGGAACGATGGCAAGAAACAAAGGTGAAATGAATGTGTCGGGAAAGAAGGAGGTCACATGTAGATCATTTGGGGTGCAAACTGATGACGATAATTTCCTAAATTTAGGAAAAGAGGATGAAGCAGTTAGAGTAATAGAACAAACGGTGGTGGATATTTTTAAAGGTGCCTTGGACTCAGTTCGGACCAAAATGTATGGACGCTAAAATGAGGCTATGGATAGTAAAATTGATCCGTTAAATCTAACCATAGCCCAATTAGGAACCATGATTGGGGATGGAGGCAGAATAATAGAAGAGGGGGCCAGATTGCTTGTAGACCTCAGAACAACACGAAAGGAAAGTAAGGAAGTTAGTGGAAATGAACAAATCCCTAAGCAACTCAGAATGGAACCAACAAATAGTGCTGGGACGGGGAGAGAAGCAGAAGAGTTAGGATGCAACAAGTTACAGAGGAAGATTGATACTTGTGCTGATACTAGAACAACCCAAGTGGGAAGAGACAGCCCTATGGAAGTAGTGTACATTCCAAAGGGGACTGATTTGATACCCAACTTTGATGTCTTGAAGCTACCCCCGCTACATGCCCATATGTCTTAGTACTAGCTGGTGTGCCATTCTTGAGAAGGGAACAAACCGAATCATGGTCTAATCTCAGGAACAAAGTAGTAGAGTGGCTCTCCAAGTATAAAAAGTTTAATCCCCACAAAATGAATGAAATCCAGATGGTGCGTAGGGTAGGGTGGGTGGGAAACTCTCCAAAGAATATACAAGGTGATTGTATTGTTATAAACTTTAAGCATCCACATATAATACATAACTTGTTGAGAGCACACGAGGAGACACCAATACAGAGTACTAGTATTTGTGCCCTACTATTAGGTTATTTTTACAAACCTGTTGAGTTAGGAAGAAGTCATAACCCTGTTAACTTTACATTTCCCCAGACGTTTAATAGGTTCCAAGAGTTAGCATCCCTAGAGGCAGTTGGTTGACTTCAATCATCAAAAGATATACTAAAAGGTATCCAGGATGGATATGTAGAGAAGAAATCAGGGAGAGGAAACAAGGTATTATCTAATAATTATTGCGAAGAAATGGTAGTAGGCGAAGAGTGTGGTGTGAGAGAAACTACATTATCAACTTTAACAGCAAGTGAAACAAGTGAGAGTATACAGGCAAGGGGGATAAAAACACAGATATTACGCTAAGGAATTGGCCAATGAAAGTCATAGGCTCCAAGGGTTCTGCTGTATTAAAAATTATTTCATGGAATATTGCCGGTCTTTGAAGGAATGTTAGTGACCCTGAGTGGAATGATTATATTGAAAGGAGTGACATTTGTATGTTACAGGAGACATGGGCTTTGCAGATTCCACACAGGGTAGGGTACAAAACTTTTTATGTGGCTGCAGCTCCATCTGTAAGAGGAAGGCCCTCTGGGGCCTAGTCATTTGGGTTGAAGTGACCCTCGATATTAGAGTCATGCAATCATGCATTGACTCATTAGATATACTTGGAATAAAAATAGTAACCAAGGATACGAGGGTACTGCACCTATATAACATTTATAATAGACCTTGCCCGGCCTCTAAGGAGTCTGTAATTATGGAACAAGTAGACTCCATTTTAAATCTACTTGAAACAAAGATAAGTATAGTAATAGGCGGTGATCTCAACTGTAATTATGAACCGATTACAGGGCTTGGAAACATCTTAGAAAATGAAGATATTGCTAATAAGATCCCTACAATGCACGATCCCAAAATGGTTCCGTGTACTGTGCTGGCGCTCCAAATTATGAGATTAACGGTTGGGTATGGACTGAGAGCATGCAATGGACGTTTACCATCTGATGTATCTAAGGCCCCAACCTTCTGTGGAAGTAAGTCCCAGAGTAAAATTGATTATGTCATTTTATCTTTTGACATCTGGCCGTATGCAGTAGATTTAAATATTATCCCAAGAGTAGAGAGTGACCACCGTCCACTTGAGTTTGACTTCCACAGTAGATTGTTGCTCAGTTCAACCGAGAGCAACAGTGTAACCCATGTGAATACAGATGACACTATAGTTAGTAATAACCGTCGCTCAGTTAAATGGGCATATATGCTGGAACGTGGTGAAATACTGACAAGTGTGTATAATACATTTGCAAATACATTTTGTAGATATGCGACCACACTAGCGGAAAGGAAAATATTTTTAGATCTACATAAGGTGTTTTTTAAAGAACTTATCCCGCTGGTAACAAGAATGTCACCCGAGGACGATGTGACTTTTTTAAATGATGAGTTAGCGCTAAGTCCAAATGAAGGTAAATTAGATTTTGACCTACAAGAAACAATATTGGCAATTGACCAAGTTAAAAATGCTGCATTTTACAAATTACCCATCAAGTGCAGATTTTAACAACAACAAAAAATTATTTTGCCACGGAACTTAAGTTACTAAAAATGCAGAAACACATTGCAGCACAGTGGAGGGTCATTCCTAAAGTTTGACTAGTCCCCTTTATGTTCCTATTTCTGTATTTGGTAATAATGAGGTACAGCATTTTAAAAAAGTGTTTACATGTGTTAAAAAGCAAAAATAATAAGGTTATGCTAACACAGCATGTGCAGCGTAATTTGCCTTTTGCTGCCACATAATTTAGTCAACCTCCTGCTTAAGTTGGTCCTCCCCTACATCTAATTCCATTGGACCTGGCTATAATATAACAGTTATAGAGATTGGGTTGGTACAAGTAAGGGGACACCACGAGTTCCAGTTCTCATAAAAAGAATGACATTTCTGGCTATAGCTGAGGGGGTCAGTGTCCGCTCTCTCTAAAATTAGTGAGGGGACTCTGTCCACCCAGATCCTCCCTGCACTTGTACTCTGATTCAGGCAATGCCAGCATGTAAGTCACCAAAGACTAACTAAGCGTCCCATGATTCCAAGATTTGTAAATTTAATAACAGTGAACGGGGTAAAAGCAATAACTGCTACTGAAAGCACTAAGCAAGAGAAAAGTGTGGTAGGAAGCACTATATAAACCAAGCATTGGCATAGCCAATAGGTCTCGCCTTTGGGACCTTATAACTGTTTAGCCATGCAACACTTAATGTTGTTCCACCAAGGATATTGTGCTGCATAACTAAATACTTATAAAGGTCCCAAAAGCGAGACCTATTGGCTATACCAATGCTGGCTGTTAAGTTGTATTTTGGGGGAAGTGAGGGGGGTTGGATGGGCTGCTCTCTCAACTAGCCGCAAAACCAGCCATGTCGCTACCTCTTGTTTTCAACAAGCCATGAAGCCACGCCGCCTCCCTGTTTTTGGGTGTCTGTTTACACGCGCCAGGGAGAATGTTGTTTTGCACAAGGCTGCCAAGTGCCAACTCGCTAGCCAAGCGGAATTGATTGGGGCCCTTTCTGTTTCCTCACATCACAGCAAAACAGCAGGCCCTAGCAAGAGGCGTCTTTCAAAAAAGACACTAGCAGGCGCCACCATCACCCGCACTGAACACACAAGTGCACATTTTACCAGCGCAAACTCCTTTCTTAGAAAGGAGCTTTCCTGTGAAATCCAGATTGTAATATATTCTGGACAATTAAAAAAAAATAGGCGACGAACCAGTCTGAGCCAGCATCAAATTGTCCGCTAAAAATATATTTATCAGCACAAGCCTCAAATTGTGCTGAAAAATATATTTTAAGCAGACCTGCTGACCCCAACCCCAACAATTGGATTTTGGAAATGTAATAGATGTAAAGCCTGTAAAACTGGGAAAAGCACAAAAACTATTACGGATCACAATGACAGGATGATAACCATCAGAAAAGAATTACCTGTGAATCCCTATATGCGGTATACATCATAGAATGAGAGTGTGGCTTGAAATATTTGTGGAGAACAATGTGTTCATTAAAAAGAGAATTTTGGAACACATTCAAGAATTACAAAACAGATATACTAGCTACACAATTGAAAAACACTATAAGAGACACCACAGCTTTGAAAGGAAAACCATGAGGTATTATGATCATCAGAACTGACAGAAGTGGTGATAGTACGCGCAAACTCCACCAATTATTATCCAAATGTATCATCAGACTAAAAACAAAGATTTCCTTTGGGTTAAATAAGGATGAGAATGAAATGTACATTTATATAATAAAATGCACTATGAATTCGTGCTAAATATTCAATAAAAACGAGAGATCTTACAACGTTTTTACGTGTAAAACGTTTTTACTATATACAAGGGCCATTCAGGAATTAATGAAATTAACAGCTGACTAACAGACCACCATAAAAGAATGCCACCATCAAAATGAACTATGGTTAGTCACTGAGGCAGGGATGAACAATGATCTATAGTCACAATGGTTAATTTGTGATTACTAAAATGAATTATCATACTTTTTAAAACGTTGAAATATGGTGAATAGTGTGAATATTATGTTGTGGGAAAGAAATGATGCTGCATAGCATAAGATCGCCAATAATTTTGCAAAACACAAATAAGAACTTGTTCAGTAGTATTTGTAAATATAGTTATGTGTTTGTATTTCTGTCTCGAAACCATAGCTCCCAGAATCCATCATAATGGGGAAAAGCATTAGTCTATGCGAGTGCGATCCCCGGTCCGAGGGCTCTCTGCTCTGCAGCGTGTCTAAATTGCTAGCTGTGCGGACCTGAGCAAACTGCACCTGAAAAACAAACACAACTATGTAAATCGGTTGGCATCGTACGTCCATCAGTGGATGCAGCACAGCCTCATGGGTAGTGGTCGCATTTCATCACTACAGCGATGTTGGGTTTCTACCACAGTCTTTTAACCTAATAGTTCCTTACTGGCTTCTAATGGTATATTTCTTAAATATTACTACGAGTTTCTGTTTGGAATTCATCCTTAAAATTGTGGAAGGAAGCCTGGCTGCCTCGATGCGTGTTCGGAGCCAGCCCCACACAATGGCCCTGCAGATTGTCGATAGGGAAAATGTTAAAAAAAACATCGGTGCAGTCATTGTTTGCAAATCTAGAAGAGTTATGGGGCTTTATCTGCTTCTTACGCGGCGGTTTTTACATTTCTTTGTTTATTCTTTCTTTCTTTTCCTTTATTCCCACCCCTCACCGTCGGTGTTTACAGCACAACCTTTCGCCCAGTTAGGCGAGAAGGTGACTGATTCGAGCATTGACGGCCTCTTGCCAAGGTGCTCTAACCGGACAAGTGAAGTCAGTGTTCCACTATAGGCTGGGGGCTCTTGCCTCTTTCCCTTAGGACTCCTTTGGCCCTGTGTCCTGTTCCACGCTCTGGGGCTCCTGGAGGACTCTGAGCTGTTTAGTGGGCCACTAGTCTGTATACCGGAGAGTGACCGGACACACCACATTGCATTTTAAAAGCTTATAATTAAACCCAAGCAAAGTGCACATAATCGCCCCGAGACCCGAACCCATTCCAAAGCAGGGAAGCAATACAGCGCTCCCTCTTTCTTCACTTTACAGCCTGTTTCGACCTCGGAGGGGTGAGGACCAAGTGATGGCTCAGAGTCATAGCTGGCTAAGTTAGTTACATGGAGCGGAGGTTGGAGAAGGATTGGGGTCCAGGTCTGGGATACCCGCTCCGCAGAGTCGTCACTCAGAGCCTGGCCTAGACTAGAGCCAGAGGCCAGGCCAGCCCAGCCACCACCTTGCTCCCTGCTCACATTCGCACAGACAAGTGACAGAACAACAAATAAAAGCCACTGTGGAACCGGGGTGGGGCTAGGCCCTTGCCCCTTCCTTAGGCCCCTTTTGCTTTTGATTCTGGCCCCGGCCCGGTTGCGACGCCCCTGTCCCCAAGCCCAGACAGTTCCACCACCCATAAATCAGATCTGGCCACTGTTGGAAATGGGGGGCTCTGGTTGGCGCAGGTAAGTACCAGCGACAAGTAGGGACCCTCACCTCCAGTCAGGGTGGAAGATTACCCCTGGGAATAACCCTTGCTCACCCTCTAGGTGCGTGGCGCGAGCAGACCAGGCTAAACTTCGGGGCGCTACTGTTAAGCATTTATGATTACACACAGCAAATCCAATGATACCCCCACAAATGGACAGCAGGTGGTATTTCTATAAGAATACGTATACTTTATGTAAAATTATATATATGCAGGCAAATTATCACAAGACCTTTTATAACACTTCAAAATTGGGGCCACAAGGTGAAAAAGTAATGGCAATTGTTCTCTTCAGTTCAAAAATGGCTTAGTTTTCTTCCATCCGGTTCTTATGGTTTCAAAAACAATGTGACCACACTTATGGTACTATATCCAGGCGCTGGGGCAAGGGGCGTGAGGGCTGTGCGCTTCATGGCGCTTCTGTGCGCCTTGTACGGGCCGGGAAAACCGGCCTTGCCGATCCTTACGCTTCTCGCATTGTGCCGCGTACGGCGCGGTCGATCTCCCCTGCAGGGTACGAGTCGTAGGCGAAGGCGGGCAGGCAGGAGCACACAGGGGCAGGTCACAGCGCACAAGGCCACGGTGAAATAAGAATGTTGCGGGCCCCGAGCTCGTGACAAAGAAAGTGCTGAAAGGTGGGGGAAAGCGTACGGTTGCAAGGGAATGCGCTCAGTGGATGCGGCGTACTCCTGGCGTATGCCTTGAGCGTTCTTCTTTGTTATACGCTTCAAGCGTACTCTTTGGCGTGCTCTCGGCGTACGCCTTGGCAAGATCAAGCGCCCAGCGGACACGGCGGACGGGGAGAAAGCACAATTCTTTAGGGGTTGGAGGCAAGGCGTAGGCGTGCAACACAGGCACCTAGGTGGCGGGTACTCGGCCAGTAACGGCGGCGAATCAGGTGCGGTGCAGGGAGCAGTGCGGCTCGAGGTGGGGGCGGCCAGGGACGCGCTGCAGAGGGGCAGGATGCGGGCGGCCCAGGCAGAGCGGGTCACAGTTCAGCAAGGAGCAGTGCGGCTCGAGACGGGGGCGGCCAGGCACGAGCTGCCAAGGGAGGTTGAGGCGCACTTCAGGCGAGGCCCCGGGGGCAAGGAGAGGTCAGGCTGACCGTCGTGAAACGTCAGGAGAGGCAGGATGAGCCCAATGGTCCCGGGGCTCAGGTCAGGGGGCTAGCTCGGGTTCAAGCCCTTGGAGATTAGTTCCAGGCACAAGTCTGCAAAGTCGCTAGGGGTCTTCTCCTCTCCTTTAGTGTAGCAAGGCACCAGATGTAGTCCAAGTCCCCAGGTCAGGGACAGTTCTTCTTCTTCCAGCTTCTCGGGGTCCTTCTCCTCAGGCAGAGGTTCGTCATGGTCAGGACAGGATCTGATCTTTTGGGAGCAGGGCTCCTTCTTTTATACAGTATTTCTTTTGTCTTGCCCGGCTAGGGGGGCCTTGCATAGTTTCTTTCAGTCTCTGAGCACTTTGTTGTGCAGGGTGTGCCTTCTGCTTTCAGTGTGTGGGGCAGGGCAGCAGACGCTCCGCAGGAGGTGGAGCCGGCATTGAGATGATAAGGACAGCCAGGAGCACGTTGTTGACAGTCTCCCCCCTTCCTGGGCTTGGTGTCGGGCAGAGTCATCAGTCGCTCCCCAGTAGGTGGAGCCAGCATTGTGGTGGCAGATCACAGCCCTATTCAGAGTCAAGGGGCACTCCCACCACCTGTCATCCCTAGCCCTGTCACTCACACCCAGACACCAGATACACATCCTGGCAGAGGCGGGCTGAAATGGTTAGGCAAGCAAATGCTAACTTTCTAAAAGTAGCATTTGCAAACCCAGGATATTAAAATAAACTTTACTAAAAGAAGTATTTTATTATTCTGAGTTCAGGCATACTAAATTCGACCTTCTACCATGTTCCCTGAGCCTGCTGGAATAATAGGGTGTAATAATTCCAGCAGCCCATCTTGGGCTATGAGAACAGGTAGCCTTACAATAGTGAAAAACGAAAATGGCTGTAATTCACTATTAGGACATGCCACACACATCAGGGCTTGTCCTACCTTATGCTTACAATGCACCCTGCCCTTGGGCCTACCATAGGGGTGACTAATATGAAGTAAAGGGAAGGTTTAGAGGCTGGCAAGTGTGTGCACTTGCCCAGCCAGCATGACAGTACCAGACTGCACCAGGTTCTGCAATGGCAGACCCTAGACACATTTTAAAAGGCTGCTTCTGTGGGTGGCGCAACCAGTGCTGCAGGCCCACTAGCAGTATGGGTATTTACAAGCCCTGGCACTCCTGGTGCACTTTACTGGGGACTGACAGTAAATCCAATGAACCAATCATGGAAATCAATCACATATACTTTTTATATTAGGGAGAGCATATGCACTTTAGCACTGGTCAGCAGTGGTAAAGTGCCCAGAGTCATTAAACCAACAAAAACAGGTCAGAAAGAATATTGGAGGAAGGCAAAATGTTCAGGGATGACCCTGCCAAGAGGGCCAAGTCCAACAGCCACAGGCCACGGCAGCCAGGGCCAGGAACAAATTATCTACAAATAGCACTTGACTCACCTGCCTGCGGGCGGCAGACACTGGCAAAGCAATTAAATTACGGGCGGCCGCTCTCTTTCCCTGTCCCTGCCTCTGAATGCCTGCCTCCCTGCCTCGACCTCGTCTCAGAGACTGAGGCACGCGCACTTTTTTCTAATGTGCATGAGGAGCATCACTAGTAGACCCCACCCTAAAAAAACAGTGGGGTGCAGATGGCGCGGATGCGGGGACATCTGCCCGCTGCACGCGTCCTCCACAACATCACCATGGTCAGGTGACAGGTCAGGTGGTGTAGGTGTTTCATAAATTATAATGAGTATGGCTGAAATTGATTTGAAATCCACGGACAAGCGTCGGAGGGTCGGAGCACCAGCATGACTCATCATGCAGCATGAGAATCATTCGTTGTGCTCACACCAGGCCTCACTCAGACAGGCGGCCTGATTGTGCTTAATGTAAGCACTGTGTTCTGTTGTTGGGGCCGATTTGGACCGACATTGACTCACGGTCGGTCCAAATCGGCCCCAACAACAGAACCGGCCCGTGACACAAAAACGCCCCTCACCTCCATCCAGCCTACCAGGGGATTACCCGGTGCCCTGCATGGCCAGTCCGGCCTTGGTAATGCTGTGTCTATCAAATCAAGTTGGTCGCTGAAAGGATAAATCCGCCCGGATGTGCCCGTTACTTACAGGTTTCATGATTGGCCCAGCGCCTCCTAAATGCCTCAATGTCCCCGATCGATGCATGGCTTTATTGTGAAATTGAAGCTGAAGAGTTTGGTGCTGAAGGGTACATCAAGTGGACTTAGCTCCACTGTAGTAGGAGTAGAACAATTTGTGCAGTGTGTTGCATCATCATTAGAAGGTAATACGTTGCACTGGGGCTGTAAGGAGAAGTGTGTGCTGGGGTGTCGCTGAGTGGTTGTCTGCAGGTTCAAATCACAAAAGATATGCTAAGCCATTACCAAAGGGAGGGTTCTGTTTATCTAACAGAAGCTGAGTCAATGGTCACAATTGCCAAAAAAGGACTAATAATCACACCGATTGTGTTGTAACTCAAATATAAATTAATTAAAACTTTAACAGATTAACATCAGCATCTTATGGAGCAACTATAAAAACGTTATGTCACAGCACCTAGAAAAAAATTATCTTTCATCTAATTATACTACACAGATAATGACTAGCTGATGCTCATTATCCTAAAATCACACAATAATGAGGAAAATCGAGCGTTCAAGGATGTTATGCATTTTACGAATAAAGTAATTCATTGAAACATTTAGGACCAGATGTAGGTAATCCAAGATTACCGATTCTTAAATACCGAATCATACCGATTCAGTATTTAAGAACTGGCAATCGGGATGTAGGTATTTTTACCTATTCAATTACCGAATCGGTAAGATTCGGTAATTATCGAATCGGTATTTACCGATTCGTAATTGCCATTGATTCCTATGGGCTTTGAGGCCCACAGGAATCAATGTCAATTACTGAATCGGTAAATACCGATTCGGTAAAATTACCGAATTTACAAGGGGGACAGGGTGTCACTTTGACACCCTGTTGCACCCCTGATTCTGTGTGCAATGTGACACACATACATGCCCTTAGGGCATGTATGTGTGCCACATGGCACCGGTGTACATGCACAGATGTGCATGTACACAGAAATTCATTATTTACCACCAAGTATTTTTTGGTGGTAAATAATGAATTCCTAAGGGCCTGTGGCACTGTTTTCAGTGCCACCTACATCTGGGTTTACAGAATCGGTAAATTTACCGATTCGGTATTTTACCAAATCGGTAAATATACCGAATCTGTAACTTTACCGATTCTGTAAAGTTAGGCCCCCTACATCTCAAACTCCAAATACCGTTCGGTATCGGCCGTTACCAACCGGTATTTGGCGACCTACATCTGGCCCTTAGTGCAGTAAAAACAATTCCCTAAAGACCCACTGTGCAAGACATTCAAATGTAAACTTTCAACCCCCTATTCAGAGCGCCGTTAGTCCATACTGTTTACTAATGTTTGTCACATTAAGAATGAATTTAGTTACAGCCACCGGATTTTTTTCTGTGTCTAGTTGTTTTAAAACCAATAATGCCTGTCTGGCCTTAGGCACGCCATACTGGAAAAAGATGTTTCCAAGGCAGGCAGACAGCCAGACATGCATTTCTACCAGTGTGTTGCTGGACTGACAAATACAAATGTGCAAGGGTTAATCTGCAAATGTAAAGGATTTAAGATTCTTTCAGGCCAGCAGCACACTGGCAGAAAAGTGTGTTTGGCTTTGACTTCTTAGGAGAGTGCTGTTGCAGTTAATTGAGTTAACTGCGCTTAGAAGTGCTTGCTTTTAACCCTTTCAATGCTCATGTTGGAGCGGTTCCGTCATGAGCCACGGTCGGCGTGTGCTCATGACGGAACCGCTCCGTCATGGCACCCACCCATGGGGGAAACGCTGGCGCTCCACCCATGGGCATCGGATCTGGCCCCCACAGCGGGGGATGGCAGCGGAAGAGTTGCCGCTGCCACCCCCAACCCCGCCGGGCAATCCCATGACGTCAGTGCACACAGCACGCACCAACATCATCAGGAAGCCCCGGACGCGGTGGAAGCCAATTGCTTCCAGGCGCCCAGACAGCAAGGTCAGTGTTTGCTGCTCCGGTGGGTGGGGGTGATTTGTTGAACATTGAGGCATCTCCTCTCCCCTGATGTCTCAATGCAGGGCATTCCTGCTGCACGATCGGGCACAGTGTCGCGATTGTGCAGCAGTAATGCCCCCACTAGACACCAGGGATGTGTTCCTTATGTAAAGGAAGCGACCCCCTGGGCAAGGGTCGCTTCCTTAGGGGGCCTAATAATTTGAAGACTTTTCTGCACCCACTGGGGACATATCGCCTGATTTTTTTGGCATTTCTGGCACCAGGGGGGGCATAAAAGCCCACTAGAGCCAGGGATCATTAAAATATAAAATGTAAGCGACCCCTTGGGCAAGGGTAGCTTCCAGGGGCCATATTTGTTTTAATGTATATTCTGTACCCCTGGGGGCAGATCGGCAGGTTTATTTGGCCTCTCTGCCCCCGGGGGGAGGGCAGAACACCCCACTAGACACCAGGTAGTTCTTTATTTAAAGGAAGTGACCCCTTGTGCAAGGGTCGCTTCCTTAGGAGGCACATTATTTTTAAGACTTTTCTGGCCCCCCTGGGGACAGATCACCTTTATTTTTTGCCATTTCTGCCCCGGGGGGAGGGGGGGCAGTGAAGCTCACTAGCCAAGGATATTGTAAAACATGAAACGGAAGCGACCCCTTGGACAAGGGTCTCATCCACAGGGCATATTTCTTTTTTATGTGTATTCTGCCTCCCTTGGGGGCAGATCGGACCTTTTATTTGGCCTGGCTGGGGGCAGAATACCCCACTAGACACCAGGGAGTTCTTTAAATTTTAAATGGAAGCAACCCCTTGGGCAAGGGCCGCTTCCGGGGATTCCTTTTCTTTGTATGTGTATTCTGCCCCCTTAGGGGTAGATCGGCCTTTTTTTTGTTTCTGCCCATGGGGGGCAGAAAACCCCACTAGACACCAGGGACTAATTTTAAAATTAAAATGGAAGCCACCCCTTGGGTAAGGGCCGCTTCCAGGGGACATATTTTTTTATATGTATAATGGCCTGTTTTTGTGGTCATTCTGCCTGGGGAGGGGGGGGAACCCCACTAGGCACCAGGGATTTTGTTTTTTGTGTAATGGAAGCGACATGGTTGCTTCCAAGGGGGTAACATTTACTTAATGTTTTTTTGGCTCCTCCTGGGGACAGATCTGCCCCTTTTTTTTGGCCTTTCTGCCCTAGGTGGGTGGGGGAGGCAGAAAAGCATACTAGGCACCAGGGATTTGTTTATTTTGCAAGGGGGGCACATTCTGTCTGCTCTTTTCTGCCCCACCTGGGGGACAGATCTGCCTGGCAGACAGCTTCACCCGATCCCTTGACAAGATCATCCCCCCATTTTCTTCAGCCCTGTTTGAAGGCCCATCTGGCAGATTGACTATTTGGGTAGTGGCATAGCGTGTTATAATGTTAATTGTTTTATTTCTTGGGAATAACAATTGTAATGCTTTATTTCTCCCTTTTTGTACTAGTTCAAAGCTTTTGCTCTTTAGACTGTTCCAGGTTGCGGTTTCATTACTGGTTGTTCTGCTGTTTGTGTTGCTGCATGCGTTTTGTAAAAGACTTTTTTTTGTACAATGTAAATGAGTTTCCTTTCTCTGCATGAAGGTGCTGGTGAAAGCAGCTGTCTCTTCCAAGTGAATTGTAGAGTTTTTTAGTATATAGATCGTTGTGATAAAGGTACACATCGTTTTACTTACTTATTTTACACAGTGTTGGTGGTTGTTGATATGTTTGTGCAGTCTCCTTTCTTAGTAAGGATAATGACTAGCCGCAGGATTACTGCTCAGCAGGTTGTTGATATGCTTTTTGAGTCTTCCTCTGACCATGGTTCAGAGACTGACTTTGCACCTGAGGCAGAGGAGGGAGGGGAAGATTCAGGCAGTGAGTTTTTTCTCCACATGGACTCATCGGATATCTAAGCGACTCTTAGTGCAGATGAAGTGCCTGTTTTTGAGGAGGACATTGATGAGCCTGGGGCTGCAAGGCTTCCAGTTGGAAGTGATGACTTCTGGGTTGCCCCTGGCATGGTGCAACCAGCATTGCCAGACTTCACTGGTGTTCCAGGGTGTAGAGTGAATACAGAATATTTTTTGCTAATACATTTTTTTCAGTTGTTTATGGACGATGTATTTTTGGCAGAGATTGTTGAGCAGACTAATTTGTATGCCGAACAGTTTTTGAGGGACAACAGTGCCAGCCTTAGGCTCCACTCTAGAGCTACCCGGTGGACTTCCATGAATCTGGAAGAGATGAAGACTTTCTTGGGTTTAACTTTTATGATGGGCTTGCTAAGGAAGCCATCAATGTCTTCATATTGGTCTACTAGTCCCTTGATGGCAATGGCTATATTTTCGGCAGTCATAAGTCATGATAGGTATTTGCTTCTGCTTCGGATGCTGCATTTTGCCGATAACGGTTTAGCGTTGCCAAGAGATCACTCTGAGTGTGGCTATCTTTTTAAGATTCTGCCTGTCCTTGATCACTTTGTAGATCAATTTTCTGAGATGTATGCTCCAGGGAAGGAAATAGCAGTGGATGAGTCTTTGGTCTTGTTCAAGGGCCGCTTGGTTTTTAGACAATACATTTCTAGTAAGAGGGCACACTATGGAATTAAGCTCCATATGTTGTGTGACAATAAGACTGGATATGTCTCTAATTTCAGGGTGTATACCGGTTAGGAAGCCAGGATTAACCCCCCTGGTTGTCCGTCTGAATGAGTGACTGAGAAAATTGTGTGGGAACTTGGTGGAGAACTTTTTAACAAAGGTCACCATTTATATGTAGATAACTTCAACACTGGTGTGCGGTTGTTCAGGGAATTGGCCAAAGTGGACACTGTTGCTTGTGGCACAATCCGTTCTAACCATAAAGGTTTCCTAAAATAACTAGTTTGTCAAAAGCTTGTGCGGGAACAGTGCAGTGCGTTGTGTTGTGAGGAACTTCTAGCTGTGAAGTTTTCAGACAGGAGAGATGTCTACATGCTGACAACCATCCATGATGAAAGCACTTCACCTGTGGCTGTTTGGGGTCAGGTTGCGGAAGCGCGCAATCCTGTGTGCATTTTAGACTATAAAAGGCACATGGGCGGTGTTGACAGAGTAGATCAGAGGTTGGAACCATACACTGCTCTTCGTAAGTCTTACATTTGGTATAAGAAGTTGGCTATCCATTTTTTCCACTTGGCAACCTTTAATGGTTTTGTTGTATTCAAGGATTTTTGTCCTGAGTCAAAGATGACTTTTGCTAAGTTTCAGGAGTCTGTAATAGACAGCCTTGTTTTAGTGGAACAGGCAAGTGTTTCTAGAGTTGGAGAGGTGGAGGATGTGGCTAGATTGAAAGATCACCACTTTCCTGATCACATTCCTCCCACACCCTCAAAAGACTTTCCCAGTAGGAGATGTAGAGTCTGTTGGCGAAGAGGTACACGGAAGGAGACTCGTCTGTACTGCCCGAGTATCCTTCTAACCCTGGGCTGTGTGTGCCTGCTTGCTTTAGAATGTACCACATGCAAAAGAATTTTTGGGAGCATCCATGAGTGCTAAAGTAAATGTAAATGTAAATGTAGTATACTTGTAAAGCGCACAGCTGCCCCAGCAACGGGGCGTCCCGGCGCTGTATAACTCTGGGGAACCCGTCCTGGCTTTCCCTGTGGGATGGTCCCTTGCTGGGAGTCCCCAAGGTGGAGCCAGGCATCCCCGGAATTGGTGGGGCCGTTGTGGAGATTAGGCAAGCTAATGCCCAGAGTTGCCGAGTGGAACCCCTGATTAGAGTAAGCACCGAAGCGAGAATTATCGAGTACGCTGACCAAGGTCCACGACCCTGCCGCGTCGGGAATTGAACCCTGGTCCCAGGCTGACTTCTGCTCTTAGGCCTGCCGCCTCTAACCAGTGAGCCACACTACTCCACAAGTGACCTGCCTGGTCTCTAATATTTTATATTTTTGTTCAGTTTCAAGGTTGGCATTTGTGCAATGTATTTAGTTTCAGATTTTGTGTTAGTAGATTTGTATCTATTTGCGATGTGTTTGTGTTTTCTTTTTTGTATAAAAATATCCTAAATGTGATGGCGGTGTGTGTAGGCTGTCACTTGGCTGGTGGTGTGCGTGGACTGGCGCTTGGCTGGCGGTGTGTTTGGACTGGTGCTTGGCTGGTGGCTTGCTTGGACTGATGCTTGGCTGGTGGTGTGCATGGACTGGTGCTTGGCTGGCGGTGTGTGTGGACTGGCGCTTGGTTGGTGGTGTGCGTGGACTGACACTTGACTGGCGGTATGCGTGGACTGGCGCTTGGCTGGCGGTGAGTGTGGACTGGCGCTTGGCTGGCGGTGTGCCTGGACTGGTGCTTAGCTGACGGTGTAAATGGACTGGCGCTTGGCTGGTGGTGTGCATGGGCTGGTGGTGTTGGGTGGACTTGCGCTTGGCTGGCAGTGTGGGTGGACTGACGCTTGGCTGGCGGTATGTGAGTAGTGACTTGCTGCTGGTCCCTACACACACTGCTAGCCAAACGCCACTCCATGCAATCTGTGAGCTGGTGTGGTTGCTGTGTCAGGAATGTGGGCAAGTGAAAGTAATGGGCCCTTGAATGGCTCTGTCTGCTGGTGTGAGTATTGTAATGTACTGGGTCCGCGGCTGCCGATGTGAATGGTTTTGTATGTGTCACACCTATGAAAGGTGTATGAATGGCCTGTAAAGAGGTTGGTGCCTTGTCGTGGCTTTAAAGCTCACAAGCTGTGAGTCAATGTTTCAGTTTCTCGTCCTTTCAATTATTAACAGTGCATTTCATTTTTGTGAAATCTCTGGTTAAAACAACTGTATATACTGAACCATCACTCACCCTCGTGCCAAATCCAACCAGTATGTTTGTGTGCTTGAGGAATAGGTAGTTGTGCAAAAACGTTTGTCGTTTTTGTCAAGCAGGGTGTACCGTGTCCCTTTTTGTGAATGTTGTAATGTGTTGGTTTCGTGCCTGGTGGTGTGAATGGTCTTGTGTTTATCATGTATGAAAGGTATTTGAATGGCCTGTAAAGCGGTGGTGCCTTATTGTTCCTTTATAGCTCATGAGCTGTGAGTCAATGGTTTAGTTTCTCGTCCTTTCAAATATCCACAGTGCATTTCATTTTTGTGAAATCTCAGGTTAATACTACTGTATATACTGAACCATCACTCCCCCTCGTGTCAAATCCAACCAGTATGTATGTATGCTTGAGGAATAGGTGGTTGTGCAAACATATTTGTCCATCTAGGGAAACCTACCAAACCCACACATTTCTGGAAACTAGACACCAGGGGGAGTCCAGCGAGGTATGGCTTGCATGGGTCCCCCAACATTCTCCTACCCAGAATCCCCTGCAAACCTCAAAATTTGCTGAAAAAATGTACTTTTTTCTCAAATGTCTGTGTGGGAAAGTTCTGGAATCTGCGTGGATCCACAAATGTCCTCCCACCCAGCGTTCCCCTAGGTCTCCCGATAAAAATGGTACCTCAATTGTGTGGATAGGCATAGAGGCTGCAACAGGAAATGGCCCAAATCGTACTGTGGAGACTTCAAATTTATCTATAACAAAACTAACTGGGGTTTTTTTTGGTGGGGGGGGGGGCACCTGGGGTTTTGGCCATCACGGGAAAGTACCAAATCCAAACATTTCTGAAAACTAGACACCCGGGAGAGTCAAATGGTAAAATGATACCTCACTTGTGTGGGTGTCCAATGCAGAATTGGCTAAAAACTTTTTTTTTTTTAAATGTAGCGCTTAGAATTCTTGGTGCTATACCCTTATACCCTATATTATGGGCTCTTCCCAGTCACAGGCCCTTGCCCCACCCACACAAGTGAGGTATCATTTTCCTTGGGTGACTCAGGGGAATGCTGTGGGGTAGGACATTTGTGCAGGCACAGTGATTCCACACAAAAATATGTGGAAAAGGTAACTTTTTTCAGCTAAATTAGATGTTTGAATGGCATTCTGGGTAGGAAAACATTGGGGGATCCACGACAGCCATACCTCATTGGCCTCACCTGGGTGTCTAGTTTTCAGAAATGTTTTGGTTTGGTACTTTCCCAAGATGGCTGCCGAGCCCGGGCCAAAACCCCAGGTGCCCCCCCCCCCCAAAACCAGGTAGTTTTGTTATAGGGAATGTTGAAGTCTCCATAGTACCATTTGGGAAATTTCCTGTTGCAGCCACTATGCCTACCCACTCAAGTGAGGTACCATTTTTATCCAGAGACCTGGGGGAACGCTGAGTGGGAGGAAATTTGCAGATCCACGCAGATTCCAGAACTTTCCCACACTGAAATTTGAGGAAAAAATTGATTTTTTCAGTGAAATTTGAGGTTTGCAGGGGATTGTGGGTAGGAGAATGTTGGGGGACCCACGCAAGCCATAGCTCACTGGACTCCCCAGGTATTTAGTTTCCATAAATGTGTGGGTTTGGTAGGTTTCCTTAGATGGCCGCTGAGCCCTGGACCAAAAACTCATGGGATCCCCCTTGCAAAACCAGGTTGGTTTGTGATAGGTAATTTTGTTGTCGCCTCAATAGATTTTGGGACCTTGCCTGTCGCGGGTCTTTGACCCACCCACGCAAGTGTGGTACCATTTTTATCGGAAGACCTGGGGGAACGCTGGGTGGGAGGAAATATGTGGATCCACGCAGATTCCAGAAATTTCCCACACAGAAATTTGAGAAAAAAGTGATTTTTTCAGCAAAATTTGAGGTTTGCAGGGGATTCTGGGTAGGAGAATGTTGGGGGACCCACGCAGAAATGTGAAGCAAATGTAGTTTTTTTGGCAATTTTTTAGGTTTGCAAGGGGTTCTGGGTAAAATACCTGGTGCGAGCAAGTCAAGTCACCCCATCCTGGATTCCCCTTGGTGTCTAGTTTTAAAAAATGTATAGGTTTGCTAGGTTTCCCTAGGTGCCGGCAGAGCTATGGTTAAAAAACTACAGCTAGGCACTTGGCAAAAAAGGGTAATTTTTCACTGTGAAAATGTGGTGTGACCACGTTGCGTTTTGCGCCGTTTCCTTATCGCAAGGGACTCAGACATGAGTCCCTTGCTCACTTTGCCACTGGATTCAAGCAAGCCGGGCTGAAGACGGCTGTAATGCCAGAAACCGGTCCTCGGAAGCTTGTTTCCGGTCCAGGAAAGGCATGGCTTGGCAGTTTGGGCTGAACTGTTCCCATGAGGCACAGGGTCAGACTGATTTGCATATGGCCATGTCTGAACTGGGGTGGCAGAGTGGGCTAAAGAACGGTGATGGATTAAACCCAGAGCAGTTGACTGGGGGTGAGTGCCTGTATTGTCAACGCTCCGTCCATCACCACCTTTGGTTTTGCTTTGTTCGTCATAAGTTGGCAGGGTATGCTCATACGTGAGTCCCTTGCTCACTTTGCCACTGGATTCAAGCAAGCCGGGCTGAAGATGGCTGTAATGCCAGAAACCGGTCCTCGGAAGCTTGTTTCCGGTCCAGGGAAGGCATGGCTTGGCAGTTCGGGCTGGACGGATGTATGACATTCCAACGCATGCTTTTACATCGCATGCTTTTACAACGGGAGTTTTACAACGCATACCATTACAACGCATAGTGCTTTGGGGCGCTGGATAGTGAATAGTTTAATTTACTATTCCAACTCCAGTCCCCGTGGATAGTAGGGAAGGTGTTGGATAGTAAATTAAATCTATTCCCTATCCTAGAGCGCCCCCCAGCGCAATGCGTTGTAATGGTTTGCGTTGTAAATACCGCGTTGTAAAGGCACTACGTTGTAAAAGTTGCGTTGTAAGTGTTGTTCACCGGCTGGACTATTCCCATGAGGCACAGGGTCAGACTGAATTGCATATGGCCACGTCTGAACTGGGGTGGCAGAGTGGGCTAAAGAACGGTGATGTATTAAACCCAGATCAGTTGACTGGGGGTGAGTGCTTGTATTGTCAACGCTCCGTCCATCACCACCTTTGGTTTTGCCCCGTTTCCTTATCGCGGGCACTACGCCTACCCACACAAGTGAGGTACTATTTTTCTCAGAAGACTTTGGGGAATGCGGGGTGGGTGTAATTTTGTGGATCTACGCAGATTCCAGAATTGTTCACCACAGAAATGTGAGTAAAATGTCTTTTTTTGACACATTTTTAGGTTTGCAAGGGGTTCTGGGTAACAGAACCTGGTGAAACCCAGTCAAGTCACCCCATCCTAGATTCCTCTGGGTGTCTAGTTTCAAATAATGTATAGGTTGGCTAGGTTTCCCTAAGTGACAGCAGAGCTATGGTTAAAAAACTACAGCTAGGCACTTTGCAAAAAAAGGTTAATTTTTCACTGTCAAAATGTAGTGTGTCCACGTTGCGTTTTGAGCCGTTTCCTACCGCAGGCACTAGGCCTACCCTCACAAGTGAGGTACCATTTTTCTCAGAAGACTTTGTGAAAAGCGGGGTGGTTGCAATTTTGTGGATCCACGCAGATTCCAGAACTTTCCACCACAGAAATGTGAGGAAAATGTGTTTTTTAACAATATTTTAGGTTTGCAAGGGATTCTGGGTAACAGAACCTGGTGAGAGCCAGTCCTGTCACCACATCCTGGATTTCCCTGGCTGTGTAGTTTTCAAAAATGTATAGGTTTGCTGGTTTTCCTTAGGTGCCGGCAGAGCTAGGGTTAAAAAACTACAGCCAGGCACTTTGCAAGAAAAGTGTCATTTTTCACTCTGAAAATGTGGTGAGTCCATGTTGTGTTTTGGGCTGTTTTCCTGTCACGGGCACTAGGCCTACCCACACAAGTGAGATACCATTTCTATTGAGAGACTTAGGGTAACACAGAATTGTAGAGCAACCATTATTACCTATGCACTTTTGATGCATTTCTGCCTTCCAAATGAAAGACAATGTATAAAAAAGAAGTCATTTTGAAAAATGACCTATAACTCTCATGCTAGTATGGGTACTCCCAATTTTGGAAAAGTGCAAATATCTACTGCTACTAAACTCTATATTTTGTTCCCATTTCAGAAATACATAGGTGTCTTTCATACCAATTTTTTTCATGTATACATTTTCCCTGAATAATTGCTATAAACCCGGTGCACAGTGAAAAAACCATTGCAGGGCGCTGCTCAGTTATTGGCTCTGGGTTTGTCTGGTTCTTAGTGAACCTACAAGACCTATATATCCCCACAACCAGAAAGGTCCAGCAGATGTAATGGTATATTGCTTTCAAACAGCTGTCATAATTAGAAGAAGTTACAGGTGAAAACGTTGACACTATTGGCTGTTTTTTTCAACTAATTTAAAAATGTTCTTATATTTAACTGTTAGTTTCTATAAAGAAACCTTGAAGGATCTACACAAATGACCCCTTGCTGAATTCAGAATTTCGTCTAATTTTCTAAACCGTATATCTATCCAGGATCTATAATTGCTTTTATACCCATTTCTACCATTAACTGGAAGGAGTTTGAAAGCACAAAAAATAAAAAAATAGGTTATGTCCCAGAAAAATGCCAAAACTGTGTAAAAAACTTTGGTTGTCTGACAAAAGTCTGCTTGTCCCTGAAAGCTGGGAAGATGGTGATTTCCTCACCACAACCCCTTTTTTGATACCATTTGTAGGCAAAAAATCAGATGCTTTCATCTGTAGCCCCTTTTTCCCATTTTTCCAAAAACAAACAACATTTAGGTGTATTTTGGCTAATTTCTGAGTCCTCTCCAGGGGAATCCACAAACCCTGGCTACCTTTAGAATCCTTATGATGTTGGAAGAAAAGGACGCAAATTCGGCGTGGATACCTTATGTGGTCAAAAAGTTACAGGGGCCTAAGCGTGAACTACCCCAAATAGCCAAAGAAAGGCTTAGCACAGGGGGGGGGGAAAGCCTAGGAGCAAAGGGGTTAATTGTCATTGTATTTACATAGGGACATATTCTCAAGGAGCTATCGCCGAGTTAACAGAACTTTATAGTAGCCAAAATCGCGATACATTTATCACCCCATTTACAAGCTGGTGCTAACAGCCCATAGCACCATTTTACCTGCAATAGCAGCCGCAAAAAACATCGCCAGTGATGACCCCCACAACTATCGCTAATGAGATGCAGAGTAGGCGTTCCCGTGCCAAAAGCTGCAACAACACCACTCCCCAACATTCTCATCGACCAGCCAGATCGGCGTTAAGAACCCAAAACAGGCGATAAGGCATGTTAGCAGCAGGAAACTAACACCTGCTCTGACCTGGTGCAAAGTCGGACCACAGCCTGTACCACAAAAGTGAGCCCAGCCGAGAGCCACACCTGAAGAACAACAGATGCCATGGAGCCACTGATCCTGTGGGCCGGACACCCAAGAGGGCCACAACACCCACCACCACCCCCAGGACCACCCCCCACCCCCCCGGGCACACCCCACCACATCGGACCAAGACACTGCACATCAAAGGCCCGAAAACATGGGAAAAAGCACCCGTCTTATGTCGCACAATTGCAGCAATCAACGCACAGTTGAATACAGAAATCCTAAGTCATTCATTTACCATTGAAAAAAATCAAACAAAATGTCACATACTAATTTGTGTCCAAACAACTATTGTGAAGAGTCATGGTGGGGCATCCTAGGACAATCTGTGAGTCACAGCCTGCAAGACAATATCCAAGATAAGAAGGTGTGTCAGGCTCTTAGCAAAGGACAGGGAGAGAGAGAGACTGAACAAGGAGCACAATGCCAATCGTGCCCTTGGCTCATGCAAGCATGCCAACAGCTGCGTGTGTCTCGAAATTCGTGTGCCCCAAATCACAGGCCTGGCATCAAAGTTGGTACGAAGGCCACATCTCATCTCCGAAATGCAAGCAGTAGACAGACTAAAGTTAGGAATGAAAGCTCCTTTGTCCATACACACAAGGCGGAAGGCCGACCGACCCCCCGACCTTGGTCCTGAATGCGGCTGGCACGGCCTGCGTAGGACACCAAACCAGCCTCCGACGACTCCCACACCATGAACTGCGCTAATGAAAAACCAACATGCCCACACCCCACATACACTTGTCCCGGCATGACCTACACCTGCAAGGGATGCCCTTGACACATTGGTCAAAAACTACCCATATGTCCAAATGTTGCACACACATATGGCTCAATGCCCTGAGCTGCGGCATATCATCCAGAGAACTGCCGCCGGTCTGAGGAGTGCCGGTGCTACGAGACCAACAAACGTAATGGCAGGCATTCCTGGGCACATGCACAACCCCTTTCACGTGGAACTGTACAGCACACAAATGCTGCATCTGTTGGGATCTGTGCCAATGGCAGTGTTGCGAATCAGTTACCATCTGAGTTTCCATCTTGCCTACGTCACCTGCGTCCAACCCTTGTTCCACTGTCGATAATGCACATTCGAGTGGCCATGGAGGTCTGCCTTTCCAACGCAACGGTAGCTGAATTGGATTATGACCTGACAGTGCGCCCCCTGTTGGCCCATGAACAGGAGTGTCACCCATATACCCGTGCATGGGATGCACTGATCTTTGGCATATGTGCTGGCAGTTGTGCATGGGAGATTGCACAACTCTTCTTGTGCAGTGACCACATCGAGGCGCTACCCTATTGGGCTGTGTTGCGGATTGGGGAACCGGCATGGACTGAGCACATCTGCCTGGACCAGTTAATGGATTGGGTCACCCTGGTGTTCCTTGAAACCGACAACGATGTACTATTGGAACACATTGCCCATGAAGCTATGCTGGTTCATGGACGAGTAACTACGTTCCTGCAGCCACATCAGATTGTCATCCATAGCACAGGTCCCAAAACCTTGTTGCATTGTGGGGAATGCTCACATATCCCACCACAACAGTGGACATGTCTGCCTTCGTCTGGACTCTGAATGCATGTGCGTGGAACTACGCGTGTGTACACACACCTGTGCAAGGTGAGGCACTTCCATGGTCGGAGCAGCACAGCATCGTTTGGCAACGGTCCCAAATCAGACATACTTCTGGGAGGAGTACACACATGGCAATGTAGCATGACATGTGACCTTGTTAGACCATTCCACCTGATCACTATCGGCAGAGCAGACAGTTGGTGCAGTCCGCTGGCACAGCACTATGCAGACCCCATGGTTGTGACTCGTGTCCCCTCATTCGGGGCAATGGGCAGACCTCAAACATCACATGACTCGTCCAGCAAGGCAAGGTGGGCTGAAACCGTTGCCATCCGTAATGATTTGTGTATATTTTTGAACTGCCATGTCTTGCACTTCTCCTTGTCTTTCCTCGAACACGGGGTTCCATGTTGGTCCTCTGTGGGGCTTGTGGGGTTTGGCTTCTCCTCTGTACTCGGTCCGGGTGCATCCATGGTGCTACGCTGTGCTTGGACTGTTTTTTTGTGTTGGCTTTTATAGTGTGTTTTCCCGCTTGACGTGTGGGTATTGCAAGGCTGTCACTGGTTATCGCGCTTCGGAGCATCGCAACCTTTTGGGCGTTTGTGTTTGGCATTTTTTGTTTGTCGCGTTGAATTTTGCTCAGTCATTTGGCACGTTATCCTGCTAGAACCCACAAAGTACATACACATATAAATATATAATAAGTATATGCTAAAGTATAAACTAGAGGTCTTGAATTCTCAACCTAAAAAATTGCATTACATAGGGTCTAAATATTACTAGAATCTATAGGCCTCATTTACAATGAAATGATGTAGGGCAGCTCCGCAAGTATTTTTGCTGCACTGCCCTATGCCTGTTCAAAAGGGCAGGAATGGGTTGTATTTATAAGATACAGTGCATTCCTGTCCTTTCAGCCACCACACAATTTGGTGCCTAGTGCCAATACAGGCACCCTCGCACCATTGTTGGCAGGATTGTTTTTGTGCAAGAAGGCACACCTTCCTGCGAAAAACAATCCTTAGAGGCGTTTTCCTCTTTCTATGTGTGCTACACATAGAAAGAGGAAACAATTGAGGAGAAAGAAAGATATTTCTTCTTGTTACACATGCCCAGGGGCAGCATACAGTTTTCAGGCATCCTCAGGTTTACAATTCATTGTAAATCTGGAAATGTGTCAAAACCCATGGGAAAACCCACCGCAACGCCCATGGAATGCCCCCCTAACGCAGTGTAAAGCAATGCATTGACTTGCGCTGCGTTGCAGTACACCATATCTAGGAGGCCATGAAAAGTCACACAAAGTGACTCTGCATTGCCTCGTAGATACGGGTCTGCACTCTGCGCAATCAACGTGTCATAAAAAGTGACGCACCTGCAGCACAAGGGGCTTATAAATAAGCCCCTGTATTTTGAAAGCAGCTCGTATATTTCGGAAGCACCAGTTTATCATAAAACATTTTGCACATTTTTAGTGGTCTATCTTATACTGTGTGTAATGCAAGTATAAAATAAAGACTAACATATTCACAGTGCTTTCTGTCACAGGCTGCGGCCTCATAGCAGTAAAAATACACATCTCCACTACACCAACCACAATTAATTCTGTGGCTCTCTGGTTTCACACAGACCTTTCCTGTGCATTAACTAATAGAGGTTTCCTAATGTATTATAGTGCATTTCCCACTGAGTAACAACTTTTTAAAATGTATTTATTATTCTTTGAAGCTGCCGTTATTTTATATGTAGCTACCTGATGGTGAGAGACCTAAAAAACTTACCTATGTTTTAAGTATGATGAATGATGGTCAGCTACGTCCAGTTACATGCAGCTGTAAATGCAGAGCCGTCAGTATCCAATGAAATATAGTATGGTTTTCCTCTAATGCCATGCAATAAAGTTGCAGCCCATGCATTACAGCTAGTATACCAAGGACCACTGGTATTATGTGATTGTGTGGCCGCAGCGATTTTATCATAATTATAGATTTGCCGTATTTTCCACATAATCCATAATCTGCTGCATAATCTGCTGATTTTAACAAAAAATTCAAAGGTTCCAAAGTTACTAAAAAGCAGCAACAAGTGTTGCCGCTAAGCAGAAGGCCCTTTGTAAAGATGCACTGGTCACCTTCTTTTTGCTTATTGCTATATATGGGTGTTAAACTGGTACAAATGAGGAGCAACCACAGATTGACCATTTCTCTGGAGAACATTGATGGTCATCAATAATGAGTACCAGGTTCGAGAATTTTTTGTCTGGAAGGGGTCCTCGCGCCTAAGAAGAATTGATGCGTGGTCTTGGCATCAAAAAGTTTGAAGACGACTGCCCTATGGGGTTGCCTGCTTTTTATTGCTCTACAACTGTTTCTGATCAAAGCAATGCCCTGGTTTTGAGTGCATTGGTACAGAGAGTGCCAATTCCACTTCTCAGCTTTGCTTTTCAGTCTTGGAAGAGGTGCTTGGCTACCATGTACCTATATCTCAGAAAGGAACCATATCTACTCCTGGATATGCATTTAAGAACCCAATTGCATTCTGGAAGCTGTCTTCCTGTCCAACCCAGCTGAATCAAATGTAATATAGTGAAGCAGAAGTTTGACGAAGTAAAATGCTGGATGGAGTATCACGTCATTGATAACGTGGAGTTATCTGACGCCTGGCGGAAGTCATCGCAAGTACTTACTGTATTCCTTCAGGTGCACCCTTTTTGACACCACCCAGTTAGAGGAGCAGTTCTTGAAACGCGCTTTCACTCTGACGACGTATTCATCGTAGTTAAAGCCTCCAGTCGCAATTGCCATTTCAGTCGTGAGATTGCAGACTCTTTCTGGGATATTTTGGCATTCATATTTATTAATCCAGTTTTTAACTCCATATCTATGAAAAGAGAAGAATGACAGACATGCATCATTGGGATCAGTACACTAAGTTTAAGTTTGCCATGAAAGATGGATAGTAAAATAGCGTTTATTTCTGTACTGTTTTCCATAATTAATGTAATTAAGGATCATTTACTAAATGGATTTTAAGAAAAAATATGTAACTACAAGTTTACCTATTATTCATTTTATTTTCATGACTATTCATGACAGTGTGAGGTGGCAGCTTGAAAAGGGGAAAGTTAAATCCATGCAAGATTTTCATTATCTCTTGTAAGATACATTTAAACGCAATGGGCTAGATTTACTAAGGCCTGCCTAGGCGCTCCAGCGGCACTGTGCAATTTTACTAGTCCCTGTGGCCTTTCATAACAGCAATTAAATTGTAAACAAATTCACACACTTCTTAACCTCGATGTGTGCAACGCGAGTGCCCACATAAAACATTAGTAAATAACCTTAAAATATTCTAAATCAAAAATATTTACTGAGGCCCAGATTATAACTAATACTGACCAAAATGAATGCATGCTTTTATAGATCAATTTTGCTCTGAAATAGCATGTCATGTTTGGTTTTACCATGCGTGGCATGGGAGACCACACCATGACTTTTCCGGCTGGTAATTTCAGCCAGCACGATTGCTGCAGCAGCCAAGCTTTATTCTGTGTTCTAGCAGGTGTTGGGTGGGGTGTGTAACGCGGCGGGGCCACATGGAAAGCAGGCCGCGGCAGCGCTCAAACAAAGGTACGCCAACCATGATTACTATGTTGGCCGGAAGACCCCGAGCGGTCTCCAGCCGTTTATCTATCCCTTCGGGTCGAGCCCGCCCGAGGGGTGTATGGATGCGTGTAGTGAAGATACATTGTAGGGAAGAGGAAGGGTGGCTCTCTACATCCCTCCTTTCTTTTATTACACAACCATCAGGTCCTTCAAATTCACGGAGAGGTGCACACAAAGTCTTTCTGTCTTTGACTTGGCGAAGGGTTCGCCGGAGACCATACTTCTGGCTCCGGTAGCTGGAACTAACTGCTGCACCTGCTGGAGTGTTTCGGGGTGCCCCAGTCACCTCGTCCTGGCAGGGTCGACCAGCCCTGGGGACAGCCTCGTCGATCTACACTTGCAAGTTCCCCTGCAAGGAACTCAGCATCCCCGGTGAACCACGTGGGGAAATGCTTGGGGTGTCCTCGGGACATTCAGACTCTTCTTGGCCGAACCTTGATCGCAGATCTTATTGAAGCAAGGCACATTCCTTGTGACAAACTGTTGCCCGCGTTGGGCAGTGACCATGGTCCCTTGAATGCCGACCACTGTCCACCTATTGAGCTCATAGGGTGTCCTGAACTTCCAGCATGGATGCCTGTCCTTGACCACCACTCGATCCCCTACTTTTAGCTGTGGCTCTTGTGCCCAGCGGGCCTCACAGGCCTTGAGGTTGGTCATTGTCCTTCTTGCCTGAACTGCTTCGTTGTCTCAATCTGGGGGCTCCCACATTGGGTCTGACGGGATGCTATCTCATGGGGGCCGCTTGAAAAGTAGGTGGGACGGGGCGCATTTGGTGGTGCTGTGGGGTGTCTGTCGATAGGTGCCAAGAAATTGGTCCAGTGCTGCTTCTGCATCTTCTCTTTGGTCTACAGCAATGCGCAGTGCTCGGTTAAGCGTTCGCATCAGAAGCTCCACCTCCCCATTGGCTTGTTTTCACCCGGGACAGTGTCTCATCTTCAGTAGTGGCATGGCCGATTCCCTCGAGTGTCATGGCTGTGGGGCACGCTCCTTGCGAGACCATCTTCATGAATGCCTCTTAGTGGAATGCATCCGCTGAGGATCCTGGAGGCGACATGGACTTGGACATGGAAATTGTAGGACTGCAGGTGCACCCCCATCTCTCTATCCTTGGGGGCGCCAGCTTGGACGATCCTGCAAAAAGCGGGAGTAGGGGCTTGTGGTCGGTCACAACGTGGAACTCCTGGCCGCACAGGTATAAGTGAAAATGTTGCAAAGCCTATTTTATCACCAGGGCCTCCCTCTTGATTTGGGCATACCTTGTTTCAGTGTCTTCGAGGGCCTTACTGGTGTACGCTACAGGCCTCCAAGCTTCTGGGCTGTGCTCCTGAAGGAGGACCGCTCTAAGGCCAACTGGGCTGGCATCAACGATCAGTTCAGTGCACCGCCCCGGATGGAAGTAAGCCATTACCGTCTTGTACAGCAGCGCTGCCTTGATGTCATTGAATGCCGTATTGGCAGCTACAGTCCACTCCCACTTGTGGTCATTGCGTGTGAGACCACGGAGCGGTTCTGACAGGACAGCGAGGTTTGGAATAAATCTTCCACAGTATGTAGCCATGCCGAGAAAGCTTCTCACTTCTTTGGGGTTCTTCGGGGTGCTTACTGCTCACATGGCTGTGGCCTTCTTGGGGTCCACTAGGAGTCTTTCTCTGGTGAAAGTGTACCCGAAGAAATCGAAAGATTCCTGGTAGAACGAGCACTTCGACTTGTGAAGGGTTAGCCCACAGTCTTCCAGTCTCTTCAGGGTGACTTGGAGGTGAGTGTGGTGGTCTTCCAGGGTGTCTGAGAAGATCAGAATGTTGTCACTGAGGTTAATCACACCCTGCAGACCTGACAGTGTTTCCCTGATGGCGTTTTGGAAGACTTTAGTTGCCGACGACACTCCAAAGCTGAGTCTCTTGTATCTCCCAAGGCCAACTTGCGTTGAGAATGTAGTGATGTACCTACTCTCGGGTTCAAGTTCCAGCTGGTGGTATCCCGTGTTTAAATCTAATTTTGAGAACCACTTGGTTCCGTTCAGGTTTGCCACTGTGTCGTCCATAGTGGGCGTAATGTGGCGTTCTCTCCTGAGTGCCATGTTGGGTAGCGTCATGTCCACACAGAGTCGGATGGCTCTGGGCTGCTTGGGTTTAGGAGCCATGACCAGCGGGGACGCCCACATGGTGGGCCAGAGACCATCTCAATCATGTCGAGGTCCTCAAGCTTCTTCAGCTCTTCCTCCACCTGCCAGCAGAGATTGAACGGCACTCTCTGGTGCCTTAGGGAGACCGGTCTCACTGTGGGGTCAATGTGGAGTTTGAACTTCTTCCCCTTGAGTTTCCCTAGTGCGGTGAACAATGCTGGAAACTCCTTCAGAATGGCTTTGACGTGAGAGTCATGGATCTGGTGGGCAGAGGAGACTAGCCCCAGGTCTTCAGCTGTATGACAGCTGAGCAGTGTCCCCTTTCTTCCTTCTGTGATTTGGAACCTGGTCTCCGTGATATACTTTCCGCTGGCGACCTTGGCATGAATGACTCCTCAGAGAGGAAGTGGATCTGTCCCTCTATACGTGTAAATCACGGCTTTGGAGGGCGTGAGCGGGGGCCGTGGCGACAGACGGTCGTATTGCTCTGAGTCCATCACATTGACAGAGGCACTGGTGTCGATGAGAGCCTGAACAGCCGTCCCTTCCACCGAGACAGAGCACATTAGTGGTGACCTTCGCAGATTGTCAGTCCTGCTGACATATGACACGACAAACACATCCTCGTTATCATCCTCAAGAGCAAGGCTGCTGGACCTCCCTTGGCGATGGCAGGTCGTTGATGGAGACCTGGCGAAGGTGCAGCGACATGCATCGCGGCCTCAAAGGAGCCTGTTGGAACCAACCGCTGTGACACACCTTGGCGAAGTGGTTGATCTTGCCGCAGCTGGAGCATGTCTTCCCTCTTACCCCGCAGATGGCTGTCGCTGAGTGATCTTCATCACAATAGCCACATTGCCCTCCGGGCTGCTTTTTCGGCATTTGGTGAGCCGTGTTAGGGTGTCTTTGGATCACCTCGACCTTCTCTTCCTTGACTGGCATGTGCCTGGACGCATGTGATGCTGCGACGGGCGTATGTAGGGCGGCCTCCAATTCTTTAGCCCGAACATCCGACAGTTCGTGTGCTCGGGCCAAGACGAGGATCTCGTCCAGCGAGTTCTCAGGTTGATAAAGGATCAGCTACCGCAGGAGTTTGGAACGGCATCCTAGGATGATTTGACCTCGTATCTCCTCCCTGTGATCCGGGAAGGTTCATGTGCTGGCCGACCGGTGCAGCCACGCGTAAAACATGTCAACTGACTCCGAGTCTGACTGCGACGCCCGTCTGAACTTGAACCTCTCAAAGTCAGGGTTAAGTTGGGGGTCAAAGTGTCTATGACCGCAGTGCCCGCTGCTTCGTAATCGTCGCCATTACCCGTGTTAGGGAGCGTTTCAAAGAGGTCGTAAATTTCTGAGCCTCCATAGTAGATGAGTAGCGACCTCTTCACGGTGCTATCGGTCTCCCTGGTGCCTTTGAAGTAATGGTTGAGCCTACCAACCAACGCTTTCCATTGTGGCGCTGCCATGGCGGGGTCTGAGGTTTCGCTGAAGGGTGGTAGTGGTGCGAAGTCCATGTGACTGTGCCCTGGGGAGGTGTGTTGGCAACCTGTCCGGATTGCTTCCCCTGGCTTGCTGGCTGGCAACGCCAGTTTGAGCTGGGTTGCTCATGGTGTCTGCGCGTCTGTGTGCAGGTGAGGAGTCGCAGCTCTGCCGCTAGGAATCTGTGGGTGAGCGTGCGCGCCGGCGTTTGGCTGGTGGATCTGGGGCCTTGATGGCGCGTATGAGGCGGCTTTTCTCCCAGGCGCGGGCTGAGGTGGATGGCCACCTCCTGGCACGATTGTATGAGACAGACCAGGCGCCATATCCTTTGTGAGTGCTGGTGGGTCTTGATTTTTTCCCAACGTGCTTTCCCCTCTCTCGCTGGATGAGCCTTCTTTAAGTGTATTGTTCCAATCTTTCCCCTGTTCCTTATTATCTCTCTTAGGCAGGTGCAGGCAACATACCTGGCAGCAGCGAGAGTTGGGGCCTGAGGCTCGCCACATGGCAGAGGCAGAGCAGAGGTATGGGCCTCTCACTGGCCTGGGTGCTGCCAAACGGAGGTGGGCCGAAGGCTGGAGCAAGACGTCCTGCACCGGTGCAGCTTGACGTAGAAGGCAGGGGGAGTGCCTGCAGTACTGCGATCCACCACCACGAGGAAGACCCTCTCAAGTCAGGCACTCACCGCAGAGGACTCCGGCTGCCGCGTGCGCCACCAGCTGAACACGCTCCTATGGCACTGGGGAGACGCGTGGTTGGGCGCAGGACACGTGGGTCTCTGAGGCAGCAGTAGCTGGGGCTGGTAACGCAGGCCTCTGTCGCCGACAGCAACACATGGATGCCCAGGGCAGAACTTCCTCCGCAGGCAGGAGCAGAGCAATGCGGGTGGGCTCCGCAAGCTCCCAGCTGGACGCCGGGTAGGAGGCGGTGCACGCGAGGGGCACGACCGGCCTCGTCGCCAACATAGCGCGGCGGGGCCACGTGGAAAGCAGGCTGCGGCAATGCTCAAATAAAGGTAGGCCACACCACGATTACTATGCTGGCCGGAAGACTTCGAGAGGTCTCCAGCTGTTTATTTATCCCCTCGGGTCGAGCCCGCCCAACGGCTGTATGGATGCGTGTAGTAAAGATACATTGTAGGGAAGAACCCGGGTGGCTCTCTACAGGGTGGAGGGGGGAGATTACAAAGCTCTCTACAGCTAGAACAAACTGCCCTTCCCTTGCATCTTTAACATCCCCCTCCCACATCCCCAGGCCTGCGCCTACATTCACTGCCTGCTCAGAGCAGGTGATGAATGTATGTGGTAAAACCACATGGAATAGAGGGTTCTGTGTGGTTTTATGACTATAAAAAACAGTCCCACACAGAAATTCCCCATTCCATGGAATTTTCTTTGTAATTGCACAGCACTCGAGTAATTTTACCAGGCAGAAACCACCCACTCAGTACCATGCAACTCAGAATCAGGGCCATAGTCTGTAGTTCTCATGAGAAAACTGGCATAAGCCACATCTTCTGCACTTAGATAGGACACCCCTATGGTAAATAAAACAGGAGCATATTACAAAGGGCCTTATCGCCGCTTTAGCGGGAATTTTTCCCGCTAAAGCGGCGATAATTTTATCGCCCTATTACCTAGCTGTCGCTAACACCAGTTAGCGACAGCTAGTAGGAGATAGCGGGCATTTAGGTGCCCACTTTGCATGTCAGCAATAATTATCGCTAATGACATGCAAAGTGGGCGTGCCAAGATTTTAGCGACTGGAAACAGTCGCTAACATCTCTATCTCCTATTACCAACTTTTGGAAATAATCGCGCAAAGCGCGATTATCTCCAAAAGCTAACGCCTGCCCAGAGCTGTTCTTAGGATAACATGGCTAAGAGCATTTGCTCGGTAATGCATGAATATCGCTGACTTTACAGCGATATTCATGCATTTCGGCCGATTTTTATCGCTTAGGAGATAAACCTTGATAATAGCAAAGCTCCTAAACGATAAAAATCGGCGGAGCTCGGCGATATTAATATTGCCGCTAAACCAACATAGCGATAATCATCGCTAGTTGTTGGTAATATGCCCCACAGTTTGGTAAGCCAGTGAGAAATTTGTTCCTTGTAACCAATGAATTCAATGCATTATTTGTTCTCTGAACGAAGATAATTGAATGGGACATAATTCCGAGAATGACTTGAGACTTGACATCAAATATCCAGAAATGTCTTTGCAATTTCTGCAACATTTTGATTATTACACAATATTTTCAGCTTGATTAGAAATGTTAGTGATAATACATTCGACACAAATCTCAAACCTTCCACATCAAATCCATTCAATCCATTATTGACATTTTGTATTAATTGCTAGACGTGTAATTTTTTTCATCCATTGAAAAAATGCATGAGCAAAAAGGCTTTCTGCATCTACACATAAACCGAGCAATCTATTAACACTTAGGGCCATAATACGATGGTCTTTGAAAGTCCAACGCTTAGCCGAGCACCTGTTTTTATGCACCTGCGGTGCCTACAGTCAATTCATTTAACCAAATATTTCTCAAAGTTAGTGAATTATTTTGAACAGTACAGCTCAGAAACACAAAGAGCAAAGCTTGCCCACTGTTTCTGAGTATTAGGTAGGAAAACGAAGCCATAACTAGGAGAAATATCGGGTTTATTAATGGACTTTCCCTTCTGCAGGTGAGTAAAACACAGGCGTTCGCTCTGCAATGATGCAGCGGAGCCCATCATGTATGTTCCCAGGGCCCCTTGCCCAGCCCAGAGTTGAGGAACTGTTTCTACTTTCCAAATGTGTATACAGAAGAATTTGTAAATGTAATGCAGGAACTGCAGACACGAAGCTTGGAAACAGACAGAGGCAATCACTGCTCAATGTGTGTGAGTTGTGCTGCCTGCAATTCATGCAATAACTTGGAGAAATTTCGAGTTAAACATAGATGCAAAAGCAGTCGCGGCTTGTCTCATGGCAGAGTGGAGGGCAGGGAGGGGCATGAAAGGGTGGGGGAGAGGGACGGATGACAAAAAAAAGAAAATAACGTACGTGCTCCTCGACGATCATATCATCGTTCCGCAGCTCTTCTCCTGCCTGTTGCGTACATGCTGAGGCTCCCAGACTCCCCATATCCAATTCAAGCGTGTCGCTCTCTTATGCTGGTCAGGGGCGTAACACAGGCCCCGTAGCCCCAGCGGTGTGGAGAGGGCCGAGCTGCAGGGGGCCCCCTCACCACTGTACTTGGGCCTAGGAGCTCCGGATTAAATCCGGGGCTGGGCCCCTCCATGTACCTTGCAGGGGGCCTTCAACTTTCATTATGCAACTGATGCTGGTGCCACTGGAATCGAGCTAGCCTGGCTGATGAAGGGCGTTACCCAGAAACCGGTCCCAGAATGCTTGTTTCTGGTTCAGCCAAGACCTGTCTTGGCAGTTCGGGCTGGACTGTTCCCATGAGGCACAGGGTCAAGACTGATTTGCATTTAGCTGGGTCTGAACTGCAGTGGCAAAGTGAGCTAAAGAATGATGATGGATTCAAACCAGATATGTGACTGGGGCGAGTGTCTGAAAAGTTTCAGCGCTCCAGCTCTCATCTCCTTGTATTGGCTTTGTTCGCCCTAAGTTGGCAGGGTATGCCCAGACGTGGGTCCCTTGCTCACTTTGCCACTGGAACCAAGCTAGCCTGGCTGATGAAGGGTGTTACCCAGAAACCGTTCCCAGAATGCTTGTTTCCAGTTCAGGGAAGACCTGTCTGGGCAGTTCGGGCTGGACTGTTCCCATGAGGCAAAGGGTCAAGACTGATTTGCATATAGCTGGGTCTGAACTGAGGTGGCAAAGTGAGTTAAAGAAAGATGATGGATTCAACCCAGATCTGTGACTGGGGGCGAGTGTCTGAAAAGTTTCAGCACTCCGTCCATTATGCCCAGACGTGGGTCCCTTGCTCACTTTGCCACTGGAATCAAGCTAGCCTGGCTGATGAAGGGTGTTACCCAGAAACGGTCCCAGAATGCTTATTTTCGGTTCAGGGAAGACCTGTCTTGGCAGTTTGGGCTGGACTGCTCCCATGAGGCACACTGTCAAGATTGATTTGCATATAGCTGGGTCTGAACTGGGGTGGTGAAGTGAGCTAAAGAATGATGATGGATTCAACCTAGATCTGTGACAGGGGGCGAGTGCCCGAAAAGTTTCAGCACTCCGTCCATCATCTCCTTGTATTCACAATCATGAGAGAAGCACTGAGATTGGCCTGTGGTGGCTTGTTTTCCGTTCCAAAGGGGACTGAGAGCCTACGCCTGCTGTTCTCTCCACCTGGCAATGCAGCTCAGGTTGGGTAGATGTCAATGCTCATGACGGTTTGGCTGTCCTAAGATGGCTGCCCACCACTCTCCTTCCGTGCCTGTCTTGGCATGGCCCCACCCCCAAAGACTTGGCTACGTCCAGAGGAAAAATAAAATGATAATAACACTGTTTTTTAGGATCATTTTATTTTTCCATTCCCTTAGCTGGCCAGAGGGGAGGCAATGCTTCTCCTCCATAGCGAAAGAGCTGGAACTTTTCAAAAGTCAAACAAAAGGGTGCGTGTCATGAAGAGGTGTGCTGGTTGTGCGTGGAACTGAAGGACTATTTTTTTGCATTTGATGTGTCTAAAGGAAATGCTCATAAAGTGGAATTTCTCTGAATTAAGGCATGAAGCACAGATAGCACATGTCAGAAACAGTGAATAGGCACTGTATGCCACAATGTGTCACTTTTTCTATATTCCCTTGGGACACTGAGCACCTTCGATTTCCTACATTTACGTACATTTCCCCAAATATATATGAATATTTATAAAACGCAGTGCTTGGTCACATTATTGAAATATGTATAAGTGTTTTTTTCTTCTCTATGATTATCTTTTGACTAACCATTGCGATTGTGCACATAATATTATCTATTCTGTCCATATGATCCACAGGAACCGTTGGTTCTCCTTTCTTCCTGTCAGTAGAGCACTGAAACACAGAGTGGTAATGAAACAAATGTTCTTGAAATTTAAGGGACCAGTCGTTATATATAAACTGTACTCGTTGATGAATCTATAAGCTGTTTGAAGAAAGTTCGCCAAACAGACGACTTTATCAATGAAAGAGAAATAAGATGAATCATATTGGCCTGCATGATAGGTGCACCCATGCTTGACATTAGTGTTTTAATGTTCCTTTCATCTGCAGTGCTTTTCGTCATGTATCAACACACTACTCTTTGAGATGGTTTGGTATTTTTCGTTAGGTGGAGTTTATTTTTGTGTAAGGTCTCAGTGTAACCCCTTTCAGCTTTAGGGAAATATTTTTTTTAACAATTAGCTGAAAAAACTTTAATACTCACAGCTTGTATTGTACATCATATAGAGTCCCAGGTGGAAGTCTGTTTCCTTCCTCCCATTTCCAAATGCATTCGAAGTTTTTGGAATGCAACGTTATACTATAGTCTGTGAAATTTGAACATGCAGCATACACAGGCACTGTAAGAAAAGGATGGCCACAGTTAAAAACAGTATTTAGTCCATCAAAAAACAATTATACGTTAAGGACCAGTGCAAGGATTTTTCAGGCTTATGGATATTTACATTCTTTGTCCCCTGTAAAGGTAACTTGACTATATTTGGTGCTTCTAGGTGCAATATGGTACCATCAGACTCGTAGTTTCCCACAAAGTGACCTTTGTTTTGATTACGATTGTCCCAAAAAAAATCAAAACGCATGTTAACAAGGTTACCTCGACCATATGAATTATACTTTTTGGTTTTCCACAAGTAGACTTTTGCTGAAAGCATTTAAAATCTTTGTGTGAAACTCCGGGGAAAAACAAATTGGAATCAGCACGGAAACACCAGTTCACACATGGTATTACCAAAAACCTTTTAATCACTGTTATTTACCTCCACTTCCCCAGAAATAACGGGACTCCTGGTGACAGTAATTTCAAGGTGAGGAAAAAGCCTGAATTTTATTCTGCTACTCATAACAAGGGCCTCAGTGTTTAATTTGAGCTGGTGGTGTCTGATATTTACCTCCCCAGTCGGCTTAGATGCCGGCTACGAAGTACCGACGGACAGAGCGGTGCTTCACTCTTTTCCTGAGCCACTGCCAGGCGGGGTGAGGTCTTCCTTTCTTACAGACTATGTGAACAACACTAGCTGTAATCATAAATTGGAAAACTCAGGTGACATCTGCACTTGTTTTTTACACTAACTCTTTGTTGTCACTTTATTTTGTTTTTTGCAGTAGCACTGGTTTTTTAAGGTCCTGATGAAAGCAAGGACATAAAAGTCCTATATTGCTGAAACATGTTGACCCGGTTTTCATCTTAGACAGTTCACGTAACTTTACTGTCTTTGACATACATTTTAATCTTGGTCCAGTGAGCACCAAATGAATAAAGTTGGTTCTGTGCTCCCTCATCCAATTTTATAACACATTGGTTTTTTTGCTTTTCAAATTCACTATTTTCTGCACTGCACACCCCAGTCTCACTGCCCTGTTTTTCCACTCATTACCTGCTATCTGAGTGGTATACCATACCGTTGTTGGCACAGCTAAGAGTACCTTTAAAACATCTGGTCCCCTTATATCTGTGACATAATATACCTTGACGGATGGTTCGGATAAATCCCAAATGATGAAGGGCGGATTCGAGTGGTGACTGATGGGTATTATCCTCATCCACTTGAGATGTTGAGTAAGTGTAAGGGTCTGTACTGTCAGTTTTTTCGCCTGTCTCCTTTAAACTCTTCAAATTTCAGACCCTCTGATACTTTGTGTAGTTGTCTGATATTTACCACCCGCTCTTAATTGTCAACACTGGCACTTATGACAGCCTGCCACATGGTGGCGCTGTTTGTGAAATTGGGAGATGATAACAATAACAGTTGTTTACTAGTTCAATATACATTAAAACTACTAATACATGCCGCCCACGCTGTTCTTATAGCATTGGAGGCCTGGAATAGTCTGAATTGTCACACCTGGAGGCGTGCAATGGTTAATAGTTGTGTTGTTACATTGAAGAACCGGGTTATTTAAGACCCAGCGGCGCCAGGGGCACGCCCAAAGTCTTCGGGTTCACCTGTCTTAGAATACAGAGACAGGGGATCCTTCTTGGTGGCGTCAAAGATCAAATTTATTGGCTGCAGCCAGTAACAGAAGTCCTAGAAATCATCACGGTATGAGTTCTCAGGAGACTGCTCAATTTTACAAAGCAAGTCATCCCTTTTTATGCCAAAAATCACATTCCAGACAAATACCTAACATTTACAAACTGTCCAATCACATGTATCCACACCAGAGGTATCGCATGACAGTAAAACCCACTTTTCAGGAATATATGATTTTACAACGCTTACCTGTACCACGCATGGCTTTACCACGCGAACTTTACCTCGCATGTGTCTTTTCCACGCAGCAAATCATAACGCAGGATTCTACTCCGCAATTTTTGAATGAATGAATGAATGAAATATGATTTATTCACGCGCTACTATGCCCACTGGGCGTCAAGGCGCCTAACTCAAAAAGATTAGCTGCGGGCAGACAGAGACACGAGCTCACTGATATGCTTTGGAAAAACACCAAGTTTTCAGAGCTTTCTTGAAAAGATCCAGAGAGGGCTGTAGTTTAATCTCCAAGGGAAGAGTATTCCAGAGCTGAGGCGCCAGAATAGAAAAGGCCTTGTTCCCCCATCTTACCGTCTTAGCGCGTGGGACTACCAGTTGGTTAAGCTCTAACGAGCGAAGACATCTGGTTGGCACATACCTAGAGAGCAAAGAACCCAAGGCATCAGTCGGGCCTGCCCTCAAGGCGCTATAAGTAAGACAGAGAAGTTTAAAAGAGACTCTGAAAGGGATGGGCAACCAGTGAAGACTCTTCCTTGCCGAGGTCGCGGAGGACATCCATGGCAGGGCCAAAACGAAACGCGCCGCGGCATTTTGCACAACCTGCAGGCGTTGAAGAAAGCCCTTGTTGGCCCCGGCATAGAGTGAATTACAGTAATCCAGCCTTGAGCCAACAAGGGCGATCACAACCTGTTTTCGTGCCTGTGGGGAGAGATAGTACGCGATTCTTTTCAGAATCCTGATGACGCCCCAACAGGTGGCCACTGTCCTATTCACCTGCAGCTCCATGGAGAGCCGGGTGTCAAAAATGACGCCTAGGTTCCTAGCAGATTGTGTGGGTGTGGGGCAGATGCCTAAGGATGAAGGCCACCACTCACCTGACCACATTTCCTGGTCTTTGCCGAAGACCAGGACCTCCGTTTTGTCACCGTTCAGCTTTAATGAGTTGAAAATCATCCAGTCTGCAACCAGTTGCATACAGGACTTGAAGTTGGACGCGGTGACATTCACGGAGTGAGTCAGGGACACCATAATCTGCGTGTCGTCGGCGTACGACACGACCTCCATCCCCTGAGATCTTACAAGTCTTGCAAGGGGGGCCACGTAGATATTGAACAGGGTCGGACTCAATGCCGACCCTTGTGGTACCCCACAATGCAACGACTTGACAGGGGAGAGGTGCTCCCCAAGCATCACTCGTTGCTCTCGCTGATGTAGAAAGGAGTTCAGGAGACTCAGGGCCGGTCCTGCTACCCCTGCCTCCCTTAACCTAGATGTTAAAGTACCGGGAGACAGGGTATCAAATGCTGCTGTTAAATCCAGCAGCACTAGCACGGTCGTCTGTCCAAGATCAACTTTCCGACGGATGTTATCAGCGACCTTCGTCAGTGCAGACTCAGTGCTATGTAGCTTTCTAAAGCCATGTTGGGACCCATCCAAAAATCCTGATACATCCAGGAAGTTGGAAAGATGACAATTCAGATGGGCCTCCAACATCTTAGCAGAGGCCGGCAAAAGGGATATGGGCCTAAAGTTCTTCAATAGACCAGGGTCAAGGGTGGGCTTTTTAAGAAGTGGTTTTACAATGGCCCTCTTCCATGCCGCCGGGAAGATACCTTGCTCCAGAGCTCCATTCATAATTTCCAACATTGGAGGAAGAATAGTGTCCCTACAGTCCTTTAGTATTCTCAAAGGAACCGGGTCCAGGGGAGAAGCAGATTTAGTTTTGTCTAACAGGAGGTTAAGACCCTCCAATGAGAGCAAGGGAAATTGGTTCAAGACTTGGGGAGAAGACGCATCCCAGGATTCAAGCTGTTTAACTCGGGAGAGGTCTTCTTCACTAAGAGTGTTCCTCTGTGATTGAAGAGCCACATAGATGTCATCAATTTTATTAAAGAAGAAATCTGAGATGTTATTACATAGCTCCTGTGAAGCAACCACGGGATCAGGTACCTGGAGTGTGCATTTTTACGTTAACTGACCTCTTACGTCCCTTCTGATAGGCTACTATAAATTATTTCGAAACAGCCTAACAAAGCAAAATATCGATGTTTTTCACATAACAATAATACAGATTACCATTTTCTAAAAACATTTTTAATTTACAATGCGCTTTAATTATATTTGTATATGTATAAATATTGGATCCTTATCTCACCTCTCCACTGCCCTTCACGGAAACGAGCGTCAAAACAAAAAAATAGAGATAGGACTACTATTATGACATACACGTCACGTCGCTGGGGAGGCTCTTTTCTTGATCGTCAGAGGCACTTAAATCTTATTTTTTATCAGTTTTATTCTTTTTTTTTTCAAACCGCTTGGTATTTTATTGGGGGGGACACCCCCCCCAGCCCCCCCAAACCCCCTGAGCCCCCCTTGTTTTTTATAGTTCCTTTTTTATTAATTATAAAAGAACAGGACGAGAGAACGAAGACTGGAAGGAAAGCACGTTGCGTGGTGAAGACGGTCGTGGAATGCACCCGCGTTGTAAAGACGTTTGCGTGGTAAGTGAATCGTACTAAACGTCATGCGTGGTAAAGACTTCGTAGTAAATGATGTTTCCCCTTTTCAGTTGCCCAGCCCATGATCAATCATCGGTCAAACCCAACATTCTTCTTTAGACAGTTCGAACGAACCCATAATAAAAAAGGGCACAACCCAATCGTAAATAGACCATAAAGAAAGGAGCAGAAACAGGTGAGAGTAGGATAAGGCATATTTGTGTGCAGTAAAAGTTTATGATGTCCTGTGCTCTGATCCTTAATCTTGATCAGCTAAAGGGCAGGAACTGGTTTAACAAGGTCAGCTTCAGGCAACAGGGTCAGTTCACTCAGGTCAATCAGGAGTCAGCACAAACTCGAGCTAAGGTGTACATGTCCTTAAAAAGACTAGTTCAGCCACAGTCATTGGCCTATGTGAGGGCAACCACAAAATGGCTGCCAAACACAAAATGGAACCCAAGGGTTCAGAACGGAATCCCTAAATACGTAGTGAATCCATCGGTCTAACATGATGAAAACACTCATACTTGCCGCACTAACTAGTTACGGTTCGCTAATATCAGATCCGTAACGAAACCATGACCTTTATGAAACGGGTTCAGAATTCACGGAACCTCAGACGCTCCTTTTGCCCTTACATAGGCAATAACCTAAACTCACGTCAATCTGAGTCCAGGTCTATATTCATCAGAATATCAAGATGTTGCTGGAGCATAATCCTATTACTTAGTACCTCTCTTGGGGCAGGCCTCCTTGCACACGTAGTAGCACAGAGGCCACATATAGCAGGAGCGCACTGCACACAAAGACAGAACAGAAAAAGAATCGCTAAAGCCATCCCAATGATCATCAGAATCTTCCATCCCCAAGTGGATAACAATCCCCAGAACCATCCCATCAACGACCAATCTCCTTCATCCACATGTATAGACTCGGAGATCTTATGCAGTCTGGAAATGGCCTCGTATACTGTAGGAGCATTATCTGGAATGAAAACGCAGCAACTCAATTGGATCACTTTACATACTCCACCTCGATCTGCAAGTATGCCATCTAAAACCATACGGTTCTGTAACGTCATAAGACGTTCCGCTTGAAGCTCAGCAGTCAAATTACTAAGGGCACCGGCAGTCTCAACTATGGTGGACTCAACCACTCTCGTAAATTGCCGTTTGTTCCTACTATTAACCATAGGTCCCCAAAACGGCAGGAAACCCTTGAGAAAATCTCCCAATTCTTGTCCTGAAGTATCATCCTTACTGAAGACACCTCTAACTACTCTAGTTCTGTGGTAATCTGCTGCTGCAGTATACGTAGGGGGCAACAGATACAAAACATAACATGTTCCCGAAAAATCAGGGGGCAACCATGCATATGCTCTATCATAGCACACAAAATACGTACCCTTAGCTGCTAAAAACGGTGGGGAAGTCTGGGACGCAAAAACACACGTCTCAGTACAAACACTCTTCCCTAACTGAGCTCTCGGATTCTTGCCATTACCTTGCAGACAAAAATGACCACGATGGGACACGATCCAAATCGGGGATGATTTTTCCTTTCGCTGCTTTTCACTCAGACTAACACCATATCCAGTCACGTTCCAACCAATATAAGCTAGTGTCTCATCTTTAGGGATAGTCTCATAGGAATCGATTCCTCTAATCATATCTACTATTCCTTTCACTAGAGCACTATTACTTGGATTATCTTTCATAGAACGCAGGGGGTAAATTTCAGGGGCATAAATAAACATCGTCCTATATGCCCATACAGAACCATTATAGCTGAATGGCAGAACCAGGTAAGGAATACCCTTATCCGTGGTATAAGGCATAAGACCACACACCCAGCAATTAGTGGTGTTCACTACTAACTGATGCTGATGCAGAAGCTGCACAAAGGAATTATTAACGAATTCCAATCTTCTGATAGATTCATGTTCAGGCAAAGGATGAAAAGAATGCGAAGAAGTAGTAGTAGGAAAAGACATAGGTTGTATGGTGGGTGCAAAAGTCACTTGGAAAGAAAAAACAAGATATCCCACTAAGAACATCGTTATGCTAAGTAACATTAAAAGACATGTTATCAAAAAACATTTGCTACTCATTAGTCTACACAGTCTCGTCTTAAAGTTCATTTCTACAACAGCTCTCTCGATCTCAAAAAACTCCATCCTCTAACCGTGCTGTTCACGGCGGTTGGTTTTCTTCTGCTAAAGAATGCTTCTGTCAGCCCAGGGAACTCCCTTAGACCAACCAGAACCGTCGACCTTGCGTCTTCGGCTGCACTCCCTAGTCTTTACACCGTGACCCTATAGCTGAACCCAGATGGTGGTTCACAAAAATATACCAAAAAGGTTTCTTGGCTGAGAGAGTTCAGTTCCAAAAATCAAAAAGGAATTATTCACTTTATTAGTTCATTGTCCCTAGGTCGTAGATTATAACGGTCTTTTCCAGGCTTCGTTTGACTTTGGAATAATAGTTCAGGTTCAGTAGTGTCCAATCTTAGAGACAAAGGCACAGCTTCTTGCAGAACATCGTCATCTTCTTTCTCGGAACCTCTCCATACCAACTCAGCATCGCTAAACGGTGCAAACTTCGGCACCCTTTCAGTCTCGGAATCTGCAATACCTTCACGGACCCACTGGTCGTACGGCAGAGGCAACGGTGCTCTCTTACAATGTACACCGTGGATCCAGTTCTTTTTCCCCGAAAACTTTCACTGAGGTCCTCGTAGACAACAAGACTTGGTGTGGGCCGGTCCAGCTGGGCTGATCATTCTTGGTTCGCTGAAAGTTCTTCACCAAAATCCAGTCACCAATATTGAGGGTGTGACCTGGATCCACAGAAGCTGGCGGCAATTTATCATGAACCGGTTGATGCAAGACACGTAATTTAGTCGTTAAGTCATACAAGTAGTCCACTAGCATAGGATAATCGATGTCACTGAACTTCGTTGGCCTCGGCACTCCCCACACATTTGCCGGACGGCCAAAAACTATCTCATAGGGACTAAGGCCTATTCGGGAATGTACTGTAGTTCTAGTTGACAAAAGTGCCAACGGTAAAGCATCGGGCCATTGGAGACCAGTGCTCGCTTGAATCTTGGCCAGTTTCAGCTTTAGGGTGCCATTATAGAATTCCACTAAACCAGCCGATTGGGGATGATTCGCAGCGTGAAACTTCTGACGAATTCCCAACCCTTCACACACTCTTTTCATCACCTTCCCCACAAATTCACTTCCATTATCACTCCATACCATCCTTGGCAATCCAAATCTAGGGAAATATTCTTTGACCAGGACTTTGGCAGTGGACGAGGCAGTATTATCTTTTAGGGGGTATGCTTCTACCCATCTAGAAAAGGCACATGCAACTACAAGGATGTACTTTAAACTATTGCACCTTTCCATGTGGATGAAATCCAATTGCAAAACCTCGAACGGATACGTCGGAGGCGCAAAATGACCAGCTGGAGTTGGAGTTCCCTTGCCAGGATTATACATCAAACACACCATGCAATTCTTGACAACATTCTCCGCACATTTGGGAATTCCAGCATTCTGCCATACTGGAGCCAACAACTTAAAAATCCCTTTCACACTAATGTGAGACAAACCATGTGCCATCGTAACCACCGCAAGCACATGTGCATCTGGCAACATCCATCTTTGGTGTTCTGACAATTCAACCCAACAGCCAGTCGAATCCAATCTACCCGTAGTTTCTCCTCAAACATACTTCTCACTTTCAGTAGCTTCAGCCTGTATTGATTTCACACTCTCAATCGTATCTTCGCACATTCCAACATCACCAATCCATCTCGCAGGGCCTGCAACATACATTCGGCTCATCAGATTTCTTGCTGTGTCTTTCGCAACTTCATCCGCAAACGCATTACCACGGGCAACATCATCCGTAACCTTCCGATGAGCACTACACATTACAATCGCAACTTGCTTCGGCAAAGTAAGTGATTCGAGAAGCTCATTCACCAACTGTCCAAGCTGAATCTTAGTCCCATGGGATGTCAAGAATCCCCTTTCTTTCCACAAGCGTCCAAAACTATGAGCAACACCAAACGCGTACTGGCTATCGGTATACACATTCACTCTCTTTCCTTCAGACAAAACAAACGCTCTCGTTAATGCAATCAATTCCGCTGCTTGTGCTGAATTATAGCTCACTCGTGGAGTCTCAACAACTGTGCCTAATGTCGTGACGGCATATGCTGCAGTCGTATCACCATTCGGAAGCTTGTAGCATGAACCATCAACCCATAACGTACCATCAGGATCCGGAAGAGGAGAATCTTTCAAGTCAATCCTACCCTTCGTCTCCTCTTCCGTCCTCAAAAAACAATCATGCTGTTCCTGACCATCTGTATCCACAGACGTGGGCAACAATGTTGCTGGATTCAATACATTGCATCGCTTGATATGCACATGACTAGCCAAAAGTGTCAACTCATAACCCAACAACCTCGCACTAGTAAGGTGCTGAGTCTTGATACGATTTAACAAGGTATCCACTGCATGTGGAACCATCACAATCAACGTATTATCCATCACCAGTCCAGCAGACTGTCGGATAGAAACAGCTGCTGCCGCTGTAGCTCTCAAGCAACTCGGCAATGCTCTAGCTACCGGATCTAAAGTTGACGAGAAATACGCACATGGACGCTGCTTATCACCAAACTGTTGAGTCAAAACTGACAATGCACAACCCTCTCTCTCGTGGACATAGAGTGTAAAAGGCTTACTGTAGTCAGGAGTACCCAACACTGGAGCAGAACACAACGCAATTCGGAAAAACTTTTCTGACAATCATCGGACCAAGGAAGAGGGTTCGGTATATCCTTAGAAGTCAATGCCAATAGAGGTTTTGCCAATAAAGAAAAGTTCGGAATCCACTGTCTACAAAACGACGTTATACCCAAGAAAGCACGCACTTCTCTCTGTGTACTTGGCACAGTCATTCGAGCAATTGCTTGAATTCGTTCTTGGGTCAACCTCCTTCCCTCCTTCGACAAGAGATGACCTAAGTAGGTCACTTCTTTGCGACAATACTGCAACTTAGAAGGTGACACTTTATGATGCAAGTCCGACAAATGTCGCAACAAAGAAATAGTAGCTTCTTTACAAGTTTCCTCATCATCAGCAGCCACTAATACATCGTCAACATACTGAATAAGAGCAGTACCAGCAGGCAACGCAAGAGTATCAAGCTGAGTCTTCAAAGCCTGGCTATAAATAGAAGGACTTTCGCAATAGCCTTGGGGAGCTCCCTTAAACAGGAAGCTTCGGCCTCCTAAAGAGAAGCCAAAAATATCTCTACTTTCCTCGGCAATTGGAATGCTGAAGAAAGCATTCTTCAGATCTATAACCGAAAACCAGGCAGCTGAAGCAGGAATCAAAGTCAACAAAGCAGTAATATCCGGAACAACTGGAAACTGTGGCACGACAATCTTGTTAATCTCTCTAAGATCGATCACAAACCTATAAACAGGTGGCTGAGTAGAGTCAGTGCGGTTCAGGACAGGCAAAACGGGACTGTTACACACATTACCTCTCGTTTCTTCAATCACATCTTTCTCAATCAAATCATAGATGATCGCTAAAAGCGCTCTTTCACCATCGCTAGAAATCCTATATTGGGGGATGCGTGGCAATTTAACATTTGCTTTAAGCGTTACAATGTAAGGTGGAATCCCCAAAAGACCCACATCATTAGGACCAGTAACCCAAAGAGTATCAGGGAGAGAACGCAATTCCGGTGGAAGCCGATCTTTAGACAAATACATCGGAGAGATCACTTTCTTACCCAATGTAAGCTGTACTCCCGAAGGAGAACAACGTAATGTTGCATGCAACCTTTTCAACAAATCCAAACCCAACAAATTCTCACCACAACCTGTCGTTAAAATGAGAGGTGCTTCCAACTCACAAGGCCCTTTAGAAAGAGACAAGGGACTAGAAACTGGGTTACGAACTGTGGTGCCAGAGAATCCTACTGAAACATTAGTTAAGCCAGACAAAGGTGCGCCAGGGAGTTTAGAGTGCATGATAGAACTCCTCGCTGCACCAGTATCCAAAAGAAAAGGCTCTACCACACCCGATGTGGCTACTGCAACATAAGGCCCACTCTGATCTACTGGAACCGACACTACTCCCTCTCTTTGTCTATGGCTGTCCTAGCAATCATTATAGCCAGCATTCTCACTCTCAACATCATAGTCATCAGCATAGTACTGAGTCGACTGACCAGATGCAATTTTCTGTTGATCAAAGCAATTCATAGAATTTTGTGGGGGAAAGGAACGTTCGTTCTGAGGAAACACACCACGTCTTCTACCCCTAGACACTTGCTGAAAACCACCACGGCCTCTCGGGGCCGGCATACCACTCACACGCTGTCGTTAACCAGGGCACTCATTTTCGTAATGACCTTCCTCCCTACAGTACGCACACTGATTCAAACCCAAGGGGGGTCTTGGAGGAAAATACCCAGCGTTTTGTTGCGGTCTCTGAAATTATGGAGGTTGCTGAAACTGTGGGCGTTGCTGTGACTCTTGCTGATTCAAGCGAGGCGGATACGCCTGCTGCAAAAGAACCTTTGTCTTTAGGTCTTTAGTCTATTTCTCTACTCTGTCTTTTTCGTCCTTATCCCTATTCTCATAGTACTGTGCAGTCGCCAAAATCTGGGCCGACGAGGAAACAGCCCAAGAACTCTCAGAATCTTTCAATTTATTACACAGTTCAGGAAGTAAGTTAAAGACAAACTTATCTATGAACAATCTTTGTCCACCTTCCGTACTCATATCTTGGCCACTATGATCTATAAATGTCTCTTCAAACCTAGTGAAGAAATCAGATACACGTTCGTCCTTCTTCTTCTTACATGCTGCTAACTTGTCCCAATTTACTCGCAACGCTGGCATCATTGTTTTCATAAGATTTATTATTCTGCCAGGTAGATCTGCCACTATAGCCTCAGGCTTAGCACCACCAACTTGTCTAGCGTCCGCAGCAGCAATATTGACCCATGAGTCACCTAATTCAATTGCATGATCCTCATGACGAATTTTTGCCCACAGAGGATGAGGTACTACATTACCCAACAGCATATCTATGTCGGCTAAATTCATGACGCATGCGTCAACTGTCTGAGACAATTCTTTGTAATAGCCAGCTGGATTCTTACGGGATCAGGTAAAGACTGCTTAAGGGCCAAAACCTCTACTCTCTTCCATGGCACATGTACCCATACTCTCTGAAAATGTGCTGGTATAGCTGGGGGAACATTATTCGCACCAGCAGCTACCTCATCGCGCCATACTGGAGGAACTTCTCTCATCGGATACTGTCTCACTTTTCTCCTTACTGTGGAATCAGGCTCAAACAGTCGCTGAGAAGGGAAATCGTTTCTAAACGCAAGTACCATCGCAACTGCATTCTCAATTCCGGGACCCACTTTCGTCCCTTTCGCAAACTCAGACTGGACATTTAGCAATTCTACAGGGACTGAACCCAAATCATTATCTTCCCATTCCTCACGAAGGAAAGTACACATAACTTCAAAAACATACCTTTGCTTGGGTGCTCCCGCTGCTGGAAAACATCCATAACTGACTCTAAGTTATACTTCGAAACATTCGAAACCCATCTGCGAGCCAAGAGATCTAACACTGCCCGTTCTTCGGGACCAGGTAGCTGACTACGCATTTGTTTACGTGCAGAAACAGGGGTCATACTCAATGACCCAAAGAAAGGAGACAAAAGACCAGTAACAGTATCAGTCATTCGTTGTCGAGCAGAAGGAGAAGCTGTCATACGGGCAGGAGACAAAGTATTTTGAGGTGATAGAAGTGTAGGGTTAGTAGCAAGAGAAGTTGAAGGTACAAGAGAATAAGGCAAAGTAGTTCCAGACAAAACCGATAGCAAAGTCGGCGGCCCCTGAGGAGGCTGCACCGTAGGAGGAAGAACCAGCTGAGGAGGAGCCGGTGGCGGAACAGCAACAAGAGGTTGTGCAACTGGAGGTTTCGGAGGTGCCGTAGCACTCTGTGCATAAGGGGGTTGTAGTCTCAACAAATGTGACATCAAAGGATCCTTCTCAGGGTCCTTCGTTACATTCTCAAGAAGAGATGGCAAAGCTGGATAACATTTATCAATAGCCATATTATGTTGCCTATCTGACACATCAACTGCTTTATCTTCTTCATCCTCTTTAAACTGCCTAGCAGCTTGCATTATCGACAACCCCTTTTCTCTCTTATCTCTTTTAGCCTGTTTAATTTCTCGTTGTCTGGCTTCTTTACGCCAAAGGCGAAAGGAGTCAACCATTGCCGTCCGGGCTTTCTTCCTAAACAATTTTGTTTCTAGATTATCTAAAATCTCAGTATCGAAACTACCATGTTGGGGCCATCGTAAAACCCCATCTTTCCTAGTGTAACGGACCCATACTTCATTAAACGAAATGGGGCCCACGCCGTGTTCAGAATAGAGCTCATAAGTCGGAGTTCCAACTGGAGGTATCGGACATGAATCCTCCAATCGGGAATCCCTGTTACAACCACAACAGAATATTCTCCCAAGTTTGCTAAGACCAGGCATCTTCGCTCACTAATCTAGCTTCAAACTTCAAGGGATTATCTACAACGATAGTCTCGCAAATATACGAGTCCCTCGGCTTTGGAAATTGCAATTTTCCAATCAAAACTAAGGACCAAACAAACTAAGAACCAAGAACCAAAAACTAAGGACTGGGAGCGGCCCACTTATACTTAACTGAGGTATCAGTCACGCCACCAGAAGACCCGTCTATCGTCTCGCTGTACAAAGCATCACAAATGGGTCCAAGACAGGGCGACAGTCAGGGCAGCAGTCCTTAGTAGCCATCAGGAAAGCGGGAAGCCTTGCAGAAAAGACCTTCAGTCCACAATCGACATGCAGGGGTCGATGAAGTGGTGGCCGTCCTCCAGAATTTCCTCACGAAGGTCCTCACGATCTTCAGGCTTGGAGCGGTACCGCTGAAGTCGCCCCACGTTGGAAGCGCCAACTGAAGAACCGGGTTATTTAAGACCCAGCGGCGCCAGGGCCAAGCCCAAAGTCTTCGGGTTCACCTGTCTTAGAATACAGGGACACGGGATACTTCTTGGTGGCGTCAAAGATCAAATTTATTGGCTGCAGCCAGTAACAGAAGTCCTAGAAATCATCACGGTATGAGTTCTCAGGAGACTGCTCAATTTTACAAAGCAAGTCATCCCTTTTTATCCCAAAAATCACATTCCAGACAAATACCTAACATTTACAAACTGTCCAATCACATGTATCCACACCAGAGGTATCGCATGACAGTAAAACCCACTTTTCAGTTGCCCAGCCCATGATCAATCATCGGTCAAACCCAACATTCTTCTTTAGACAGTTCGAACGAACCCATAATAAAAAAGGGCACAACCCAATCGTAAATAGACCATAAAGAAAGGAGCAGAAACAGGTGAGAGTAGGATAAGGCATATTTGTGTGCAGTAAAAGTTTATGATGTCCTGTGCTCTGATCCTTAATCTTGATCAGCTAAAGGGCAGGAACTGGTTTAACAAGGTCAGCTTCAGGCAACAGGGTCCGTTCACTCAGGTCAATCAGAAGTTAGCACAAACTCGAGCTAAGGTGTACATGTCCTTAAAAGACTAGTTCAACCACAGTCATCGGCCTATGTGAGGGCAACCACAAAATGGCTGCCAAACACAAAATGGAACCCAAGGGTTCAGAACGAAATCCCTAAATACGTAGTGAATCCATCGGTCTAACATGATGAAAACACTCATACTTGCCGCACTAACTAGTTACGGTTCGCTAATATCAAATTCGTAACGAAACCATGACCTTTATGAAACGGGTTCAGAATTCACTGAACCTCAACATGCATTGGCTGCACTGGCAGGGGCAATGCCTGGACAAAAACTATGCTGTAAGGCATTTTCCACTGTGTATGTGTGCTGTAGAATGTAGCACACATGCAAAGGGACAAAAACGAAGAACAATCCCTTTATTCTATTCTTTGTAGATAGAGATTTGTGTTAAAATACATGGGCGATTGCATGGGATCGCTCATGCACCACCCATGGAATGCCCACTTGATGCAAAGTAACTCAAGGCAGAGCATTGCGCTGTGCTATGTTACTTTGGATTTCATACCCAAGCATTTCACCATTTGTTTTGAAGCTGAAGATGACTAAAGCGACCTTCTAGGCTTCAATATAGTAAATTGCTTGTACAGGTACTCAGGTGTCTACCTTCAATTGGCTTCCATACTATGCAGAGTACTCTCAAGAGGACTTGTGTATCCATATGAAGACGCCCCAGTTTCCTCTGATTGCTGGACATCAAAAGACTCAAAAAGCACTCATCCTTGCCTGTTTTTAGCCGCGTGTAATTGCCCATCAAATGGTGGGAGAAGCTCGGATATATAACTAGACATTGCAACAGTTTAGAACTTACATTCATTTGAACTAGAGCTTTTTTGCGACCTTCCCACAACAAAATTGCATATTTCTGAAAGATTACACAGGTGTAAATAAGCTGCTTTTGAAATTCTGCTGTGTTAGCAGCAAGGCATGAATCGAACAGGTATCAATGCAGATGGCCAATGAACCATACACAAATAGTTGGGAGAAGACCAATCAACAAAATTTCAGATTTCCATGTTTTAATCATACAAGATCATCAGATATCCAATATTTGACAGCTGTGATGCCTGCTGGGAAGTTTTTATTACTGCAGGCTGCAACACAGACAGCCAGCAACATTTGCGACATCGACGTACAAGGGACACTGAAGCCCGTATACGATTACAATACTCAGTAGGAGGAACATGTGGAATTCAACAAGTTAGTTTGAACAACTTTTATCCTTCCCAAGTATTTGTTTAAAAGAAATGAATCATATTAAAAAGCAAATTATTAACGACCCATTGTTCTAAAATGTGTAGAGAAATCCATAAAAAGTCGAAATAGGTGAGTTCTTACCTTTTCTCTTGATTTTGAGCATTGAATATTAGTTCCAAAATGTTATCATGAGTGGGATGACCTTTATTGAAAGCGGACTAAAATATTTTCAAAATACCTTTTGATTAATTTAGGAGAGCAAGTGGCCTGTAGATGACTGGATTTACTTTGTCTCTCTTTTTAGGATCCATTGTTTTTTTTAGTAACTTTTGCATAGGAGAGAAAATAAAACATGTAATCACGCCTATACCCCAGAGGCCGACATTGTGGTAGTTATACAGAACAAACAACTGCCCTGATCCCTCTTTCCATCCATCTCCCCTACACATAAGGAGACGAGAAGGATTACCCACTCTCAGGGGCAGATGTACAAGCCCATTGTGACAAATTTACGCCGCTGTTGCGCCGTCGTTGTACTGATATTAAGAATGATATATTGACCATTGGCTCCATTTGGCATAATTGACTCCATTTTCTGTGCTTACTCCATCTTGTGTAACAGACTCCATTTTCTGTGCTCCCACTTAGCTGCAAAGTGGGGAGGGCATGTTTTTGCTCTTCACTTCTTTTTGCTCCTTACTAATCAGAGTGAACTGGAACATGTTTTGTGGGATGCGTGCTTGGTACCTTTTAGGGAATGTGCGGAATGTACAGTTCTGTCTCGGAGTCAAAATACAGGAGCATGGCCAGCTTCTGTCTTGACCTTGACACAGACCAGTACAGTCAGCTTGGTTTTTCGCAACAGAAGAAAGGGGGCGACGTTCTAGAACCTTCTCCTCATGTTGAGTAAAAGGTATTAAAGGCTGGAAGCCTTCGGGGGCAGGTAGGAGCTCACTTACAGAGTAGACGTACTGCTGTAAGACAAACGGAACTTGGGTCCGAATCAAACTCTTTCCTGGGCTGTCGAAGGGCTCCTCCAGCTTGAGTTGGCAAAGATGTTGCATGATCGATCAGTGAGGTGTTCCTTACTTTGTGTACATAATGTCTAAGTTTCTTTGCTCTTTGCTACATGTATATGCTACATTTTGTGATTGTGTTACTTGATATTTGGGAGTCTGCATTAACCAATATATTTTGCCTTCCTTTTAAAATATTGAATTAATGAACGTGTGTGTCACTTTAAATGCACCTGAATTTGTTTTCTTGCCTCTTCTTAAGAGAGTGCTGGGTCTTGTTTTATCACCTTGTCATTTGGGAGTGCTGTTATACATGTGTTGTTTAAAGGTGCAGTAGTGCATTTGCCTCCTCTTGGGAGTGCAGGGTTCAGGTGTGTTCCATTGTGTCAAACTACAAGCACCACATTTTTGGTGTCACAAAAAGGATGCAAAAAGTAAATTAAAATGGGAAAGAAAATTTTTTTACAGAAAAACAAAGGCAGATTCCCAGATACCAATTGAAATACCTGGATGGGAGGTAGTCCCATATGATATACTTGCCCACGAGTAGCCTCATTGCGCTGGACTGAGGGAGAATTGGAATGTGTGTTTAGCTGACGCTGAACCAGCACAAGTGGTTGCGTGTTTGCAAAAAGTGCCTGTTGAGAAAGGGAAAGAGCTTAGCACGTTGTGTGCTTATCGTACAATGCATGAAAAATGTGTTCAGCTGCAGCATGAAAATAGAAAAACTGTTTGTTGAAGCCAAAAATACCGCTAGGATGTTAACTAGTCAGAATAAGTTATTAGAAGATAAGTTGGAAACTTACCAGACTGTGGCAGAAAAGGCTGCAGTACGTATCGCGCAATACAAGTACAAGAAAAGGCGGGGAAGGGTTAACAAGAAAAAAGTACATTTAGCTATTGCAAAGGTAGGAATCAACTGGGACCCTGAAATGTGAGATGAGAATATTTGGGATTCTTCAGAGTTTAAAGACTCTGGGGGAGAGTGTGATCAAGCCAGTAGTCAGGGTGAGTCGGAAGAACTCAAAGTGGTTCAGGCGCAGCCCATACATTGTAGGAAAATACAGAGTGGTCCAAATTTTCCACAGGGGGTTGCAATGGATTCCATGGAAGATTTTACTCAGCAGGAGATTAGTGACATTTTAGACAGATTCTTACAAAGAACTGGAGAATCTCTGCTTACATGGATGGTGCGGTTGTTTGATATCGGCGCCTCTGGAGTGATGTTGGATCACCGAAATTCAATGAAATTGTGCACACTCGGTACAGTGCAGGAACAGTTTGGGAATTACGGGGGAAAAAATCAAACTCCCTGTTACAATGGCAGTGGTTGGATGCAGTTAAAAATACCCAACAGCGTCAGACTGGCCAGTGAACGATAAACCCTGGTATACATTAAGAGATGCTATGCAGAGGCTTAAGGAGGAAGTGATGAAAACTGCTATTTTTTTGATGGATGGAATTTTAACTGTGTCAGTGCAAAATTAAATAATCAATTTGGCTCCCCCTGCTTACAAACAGGTCATGCTGACTTTGCAAATTAATCCGACTGGTAATACTTCGGCGCAGGTGATTGAGGCAGTCCGTGAGTCTGGAGAGCTGGGGGACTGGATAAAGACTGAAAGAGCTTCCAGGTGTGAGACTCATACAGACAATAATAGGCTGTCTAGAACAGACCTGTTTATGGCTCTGTTAAATGATGGAGTGAAGACAGAGCAGATAGATGGAATAGAGACTAAAAGTCTGTGGGAGATGTATCGGAAAAGAGAGTTGGACAAAAAGAAAGGAAGCAGGAGAGTGAATAGACAAAATAAAATTCGAAGAAAACCAGAGGTGGATGAAGAGGAAAAGGAGGGTGAGAGAGCTGCCTGTTTGAAAACAAAGGAAGGGAGAGATTCAGAACGTGAATGGCTCAGTGAGAGCCGGAGGGGGGAGGAGTTCCCCCGAGAATATGACAGGTTGTATCCAGATTTGACCTGGGCATAGGTTGACAGATTTAAAGCAGATTAGGAAATAGGTCAAGCTCCGGTACAGATATGGGCTCACAAACACAACAGACCTTATGCTTACATAGAAATTAATTGGAAACATTGCAATGTTCAGAAGGCCCGAGCCCTAGTAGACACCGGACAAAGGCCACTTTGATATATGGAAATCTGAAAACGTTTAAAGGGCAGTATTTCACAACCACAGGCTTAGGCGGAAAAGAGACACCAGCTGTGCATACAAAGGTCCAAATGAAAATAGGGAGAATCCCAAAAAGAGGGTACACTGTATTGATTGTGCCCTTCTATGAATAAATTATTGGAATTGATATCTAGAAGGGAATGTCTCTGTATTTAGAGGATGGGTACTCTCAATTTGGATCAAAAAGGTACATTTCAGTTTGCGCCGTAAGAGTGGATCACTTGAGGATTGCTCCGTTGAAGGTGCCCCAGGCTACTAATTAGGATAATTCATTTGAAACAGTAAATAATTCCAGGAGGGCATGAGGAGATCAGTGCAACCATACACGACTTGATAGATGCAGGAGTGGTGACTCCAATCACTACCGCCTGGAATAACCCTGTGTGGCCCGTGCACAAAAGTGACAATACTTGGCGCATGACAGTTGATTATCGCGAATTGAACAAGCACACATCTCCTTTGGCTGCCGCTGTCCCAGATACTGTTACCTTAATTGAGAAAATACAGAAGCATCCTGGGACTTGGTATGCGACTATTGATATTGCCAATGCTTGCTTTTCTATACCAATAGCCACTGAATGCCAAGAACAATTCTCGTTCTCATGGAGTGGTAAACAACAAACATTCAACAAGCATTTGCAATGCAATAGGTCCCGCATTAGGAAAGTTTGAGCTATCGGCATTGTAAATGACAAATGTTTTATTTATGTGTTGGTTTTGAAAATAAATACATTAATTGCATTGTCATTTACAATAACTAAAACTTTAGCAAATGTGACACCTATTGCATTTGTAATGCAATATGTGTTGAGAGTGAGTGAGTCAGTGAGTGAGAATGAGTGGGAGAGTCAGTCAGTGAGTGGGAGAGTCAGTTAGTGAGTGAGAGAGAGTGGGTAAGTCGGTCAGTGAGAGTCTTGACAGTGAGTGAGTTAGTCAGTGAGTGGGAGAGTCAGTCAGTGAGTGAGAGAGAGTGGGCGAATCGGTCAGTGAGAGTATGTTAGTGACAGTGAGTGAGTGAGAGAGTGGAAGAGTCAGTTAGTGAGAGAGTGAGAGTGGGAGAGTCTGTCAGTGAGAGAGAGAGAGTCAGTGTGAGTGAAAGTCAGTGTGAGTGAGAGAGTCAGTGTGAGTCAGTGTGAGTGAGAGTTAGCGTGAGTGTGAATGAGAGTGTCAGTGAGAGAGTGAGAGTCTGTGAGAGTGTCAGTGAGAGTGTGAGAGACTGAGAGTCTGTGAGAGTGTCAGTGAGAATGTGATAGTCAGTGAGAGTGAGTCAGCCATTAATGCAAGGCTTTTGCAGGTAGGGTGAGTACTTTAAAGCTCAACTTTCATTGTGACAATAGTTCAAATATACTGCCATTGCCACTGGGTGTTGTACTCATCTCAACATAATCCTGCATCAAATGGCGATGGCGTTCAGGGATATTTGTGAGGTTTAAATGTCATCAATGCAGTGCTGACAAGGAGTGTGCGTTTTTTTTTGCAGTTTTAAAGATCATTAAAGCAGTGCTTACAAAGGGTGTGTGCGATCAAAAAAATGTTTGCAGACTTCTTGTATTAACTTTAAGTTGCGTAGGTTCCAACATTAGTGCTAGGAGTGCACAGTGTGCGCGTACCAAACTACTATTCAAGAAATAAATATACTTAATATCCGCCTGTGATTGTTAACTTGGGTGGGTTGGTTAACTTAGTGTGCGTTTTTTTTTATTTGGAGTTTTAAAGATCATTAAACCAGTGCTTACAAAGGGTGTGTGCGATAATAAAAAAGTTTGCACACTTCTTGTATTACATATATTTGTAGATTGCTTTCATAATATAACTTCCCTTGCAAAGTCACCAAATAATAACTTTTGAAAGCTGAAAGAGGAGCACACCGACATCCTGCCAAGAACAGCCTCAAAGTGTGTCTGTTAAAATGTACAACACGAAAATAACAATGAAAGCTCATGTTTTCCACCCACGCCGTGCATCAAAAGGGTCACAATAGAGCATGGCAGACGTTTGTTCCGAACTGGAAATAGAGTTTTTAGACCAGCTGCGCGAGACCTATTGCATTGCAAATGCTTGTTAAGCTATGAGTCGAAATCTCTGCATCTTCTGCTGTGCCTTATTGTATAAAGTAAAGCATATACCCAGCATTTCTTGGTGGTAAATGGAGCATTATTAACTATAATGACTTCAAAGAGAATTTTTAAGGCAAATGTTGGTGGCAGCAGACGCTAATGATGTGCACATCATGCCCCCAACTCAGCTAAAATGTTTTAATTTTAAAAGTATTACATGCGTGGTGGTCCAGTAACTTGAAGAAGCAAGAGCTTTTTATAAAAAAAGTGCAAATTCCCATGTATTTCAGTGATTTGCATGGAAATGTACGCAATTTTAAATCTGTTGTCATCATTCTATGAAATTAGTACAACTGCTTAAAGCGTGACCGCCATAGAAGCCAGGACCCCTGCCAACTTTAGCGTTCAGCCGATGGTTTCTTCTAATGCTGTGAACTGCAGATTACTTGGAATAGTCTACATGCAACTGTTTAAGCTGCTAAGCATAACTAATTCTGTATGGAATTGTAAGACGCCTTGAGAAAGGTATCTGTAGGATTAGGCATCAACAGTACAAGGTAATCACTTGGCAAACTACTTAAGGGAAAGCGCTGCTGGCATGGTGTGGAGCAGTGTGCCCTGCTGCCGCATTCCTCAGCCAGCCACACAAGAAGCATGGCTTTAGAGCAGCCAGGTAATAGTGCCTTATTTGAATGCCACCTCTTTTGTAAAGGTCTCTGCTGGGGGGAGATCAAGGAACTACCGTGTGATAAGTTCATTAGCATGTATTAAACATTTCTGTTGCCAGTCACTGCTGCTTATGATGATAGAAATTCTGAGAAGGGAAAAGTCCGTTTTGGATGCCTTAGAACGGGCCAAGATAAAAAATCTGATTGCATCACAGAGTAGATGGGCAGTTTTTTGGTTAAGTGTGTAGACCTCCTGCTTTCATGCTCTCCTAAGCAGCATATCTACCTCGTTAAAGGAATCCTAGCTCATTTGAGGCCATGTGTACAACTCCGTTTCTAGTGGTTCCAGTCTGTGCCTTGTGATGCTCAAGTTGGTGTATTCCTAGAAAATTAGGTAGAGCTAATAAAACGACCCAATAACACGTAGCTACTGAAATATTTCTCATAAATGTCCGCCCAGGAGGCTGTTGGAGAAGCGCTGTCACAGGAAGCTGTGAATCACGTTAAGGAGTTGGAGGGTAGAGCAGGTCACAGGCTGCGTTGCTGGCCCATTGCTGAGTCGGAGGTATGCGCTCACTAAGCAAGGCACATTCAGGAAAAGGTGCTAAGGGGCGTTCCTTAAGTCAGGGTTTAGAAAAAGAAATCAATGTAACAGGAATGGTGCAACTTTCTCACAGTCGCCTGCAGTCGTCCTTTAGAATGTGCTTCCCGCCCCTCTGTAGATCTGAGCCCTATTGCCTTTGCCTGTCTCTAAATTGCTGCAATATATCATCGACTTCAAAAGCTTGTATGTTGACTTTTATTGCAGAGCTGCATGCACTGAGCCCCAGCAGACTCTACTGAATAGGGAAGTAAAACGCACGTAGACCAGCAACAGCCTGGCCTGGGTAAATTGGCGCGAGGGTAAATTGCTATTATTATTTTATTTTTACGAAGACATGCCTAAAAAAAAAGCATTTGGAGCAATGGGGGCAGGGATTTCTGTGGGGAAGTAACAGCGGAGAGACAGAGGTGCAAAACGCACGCACTCTCACGGAGTGTCTAACGTAAATGAAACAAGATGGCAGGCACAATTTGGAGCGAAAACATGTTTTTAAAAAGTGTTCAGTCTAGTTGCAAGTGGGAGCTGCTCGGCTTTGAGGACCATGATGGCAGTGGAAGAGCTGATAGGGGGAGCGGGTTGAAGACAACAAAGGGAAACAGTTGGGATCTGAGGTTGGGCGAGTCAATAAAAAGTTAAAAAAACAAAGAAAAAAGGATTACGTGGGGTGGGTTGCAGCAGTAACATGGACCTTGCAGAAGTGGGGGCAAGTGTTTGGGGACTTAACAGCACACAAAGGAGAGGACGAGAAACCACATTCACACTCTTGGAACACTAAAAGAACAAGCATGAAGTGGGATAAGGGAGGAGTGGCAAATGGTGAGCATTTCGCAGTCGCTTTGATGTTCTCAGTGGCCACGCGGCTCACTGAGAACATCAAAGTGGCCGCGAAAATGCTCCCAAAGGCTGTAGGCGGACAAATGGTGCGCGCGCCCGGCGCACATGCACTGTGCCCAATCCGCCTGCAGATTTTGGGAACATTTTTGAAAGCCCCCTTACTATACTCTCGCAGAACAACGCATGCGCGTTGGTTCAGCGAGACCTAAAAAGCTCCCTATGAGGGACATACACAGTCCTACTATCTGTCACCGGCTGGTGGCAGAGAATTTAGATGAGGTACCAGTTTTCCCTGGAGTACAGCTTTGCCATTACAATGAAGTAATGATACAGGGAGAGACACATAAGCAAGTGTAGATTCAGTTGGACAGGATTGAGGAGCATTTACAGAGTAAAGGGTGGGAGAGAAATCCTGCAAAGGTACAAGGACACTCTCAAAATGTGAAGTTTTGGGGTATTTAATGGCATCAGGGACACAGAGAGGTGGTGCCACAGGTGAAACAAAAGATCAAAGAATTTGCTGTGCCACAATATAGGAAGGAAGCCCAGAGGTTCATTGGATTGTTTGGTTTTTGGAGACAGCACATCCCTCACTTGAGTCAGATTTTGGCCCCTTTGTACAAAGTTACACAAAAGAAAAATGCATTTGAATGGGGAGAGCAAAAGCAAATTGCATTTGAATCAGCAAAAGAGGCTATACAGCGTGCTTTGGATTTGTGGCCAGTGCGGGAGGGTGGTGTTGAGCTGAATGTGACAGTGCAGGGACTGTATGCTAATTGGAGTCTGTGGCAGAAGCAAGGAAAAATGAGGGTACCTTTAGGATTTTGGACAAAGAAATTGCCAGATGCTGGAGAGCAGTACACTCCCTTTGAAAAAACGTTGCTTGCATGTTATTGGGCTCAGGTGGATACTGAGCAATTGATCCTAGGGCACAATGTGATTTTGAGACCTGAGATTCCTATAATGCTGATGATGAGTTCCCCCAAGACTCACAGAATAGGACATGTGCAAGAAGCCAACATAATCAAATGGAAGTGGTACATACAGGATAGGGCCCGAGTAGGTCCCAAAGGCACTGCAGTGTTGCATGAGCAGGTGGCACAAGCCCTAATGGGAGATACAGAGGTGTTGCATGATGTACTTGAGATACAGGAGTCTCCTGTGAAGTGGGGTAGTTCATTTGAATAATTGTCCTTAGTGGACAGGAAGCATATGTGTTTTACTGACAGCTCAGCCAGGTATGTAGGGGCTAAAAGGCACTGGAATGTGGTGTCATACAATCCTGTGACCAAGAAATTGTTGACCACTACTAGGGGGGGGAGAGTAGCCAGTTTGCAGAACTATATGCTGTGTATCAAGCTTTGAAACAAGAATTGTCAGGAAAATGTCATATATACACTGACTAATGGTCCACTGCCAATGGGTAAGCCACTTGGCTTCCCACGTGGTATGCCCATAACTGGATGATATGATCAAAGGAAGTGTGGTGTAAAGAGCTGTGGAAAGAGATCTGGACCAAGTTGCCACAAACCACAGTTACTGTGTATCATGTAGATGCTCACTGTTCCTCCGACTCACTCGACCGTTGGTTTAATTCCCTCACACATGAAAAAGCTAAGATTTTGGAGGCCGAGGTGGCAATGCAAGATTCTGACCTCGTTGGGATTGCAAAATAGGTACATCAAAAGTGCAACACTTTGGAGAAAAAATTACTAGCAGGTGGGCAGAGAATAGAGGGATACACATTCCCGCAGATCTTATTAAAACTGCGATCTCACAATGTCCTATTTGTCAGCATACCCAACATAGACCAGTCCCACAAATAGTGAGAGGCCACCTAGGCAGAGGAAAATTACCAGCACAGATCTGGTTGATTGATTACATTGGGCCCCTGCCAACTAGTCGAGGAGGTCAATATGTGTCCACGGCTGTAGACACATACTCTGGATATTTGATAGCATTTCCATGTAAACGTGCTACTCAGTTGTACACATTTAAAGCATTAGACTTGCTGATTTTGTATTATGGAATTCCATTACAAATTCAAAGTTACAATGGGTCTCATTTCAAAGGCACATTGGTGCAGGATTATTGTGTACAACACAACATTGAGTGGGCCTTTCAAATTTCGTATTACCCGCAGGCTGCGGGTCTGATTGAGCGCATGAATGGATTGTTGAATGATCAATTGAGAAAGCTGTCTGATGGGTTATTGAAAAATTGGAGAGATCATTTAAATAAGGCATTGCAAATACTGAACATCTGAAAGAAACACATAGTGATAGATTCCTTAACTTAGAATGACCCCAAGCATCTGACTAAATCCTGAAAGTTTTCGCAGCAGTACCCCTGCCCGTCGGAAGGCATCGTCGTGCTGCTCCTCGTCAGTCGTTGGCGTCATGGTTGCCGAGATGATATCGCGGCAGCCACCTAGATGCTGCCTTTATGCGGAGACGTCAGTTATTTCTTTTTCTGCGCCAGCAAGTGCAGATCCGGAAAGAGCAAGAGCCCCCAGTCACTTTTTGACTGAGTTTTTTCAAGGCCTTTTGTCTCACTTCTTTTGAGTCAATCGACTCTTGGTGTCACGTAGGGAAGCCCGGCTTCAAGAACTGTGGGGACTGTCACCGCATGATGTCAATGATGGACCCAAAGCGCGTGTGTCTCTACGGCCTGGGGAGCGACCACGACTCCAAGTCGCGCCCCGACTGCCGGGCAATGGCGCCGAAGACTTTGCAGGAGCGGTCCCGAAAGTTGCAGAAGGTCCGGCAGTCGGATCCGCGCCGCTCAAGGTCCCGATCCCCTGGGAGGTCGAGGGACCGGCCGCGGAACCGGCACCATCGTTCCCCTGGATCTAAGTCTTCACACTCGGGGTCGGGTAGGTTGAAGCATTCCAAGAAGAAGTCGAAGAAGCGTTGTCGCTCTTTGACGTCCCCTCACCCGTCGTGCGACGCGGTTGAGGGTGAGGTTGGTGCCACCCCTGCAGCTCCGGCGGAGGCTGCGACGTTGCCGCCGGCCTACCTGCCCTTTCCGGGTTCGTTGGCGACGTCTGCTCAGGTGCAAGATTTTCTTGCTGCCATGGCCAGACTCTTTGTACTGTCTGGCCCCGCCGCCGCCGGCCTACCTGCCCTTTCCGGGTTCGTTGGCGACGTCTGCTCAGGTGCAAGATTTTCTTGCTGCCATGGCCAGACTCTTTGGACCGTCTGGCCCCGCAGGTACGCCTGCAGGCCCCACGGGCCCGACTAGGAGTCCTTTCCATTGCCGACGGCTTTGGCCTCGGTGCCGCTGTTGGCTTTGGCCCTGGCGCTGCAAGACCCGACTGGATCCGGGCTCGGAACCCGGGTGACGCCGGTTGACCTCTTACCACCTCCAACGGTGTTGACACCCCTACCGGCACCACCTCCGACGTCGTCCGGTGCTACCGCCGACATTGGCCCCAGTTGGCCCCAGTTTCAGCCCCAAACTGGACACGGCGCCAGATCGGCATAGCTCGAAGCCGATTCCAATGCCGATGGGGCCTTTGTACCCCTATGTCTGTGCTCCTTATTTTGAGCCTGTTTTGCAGACTTTGGGGGAAGGGGAGGACTTGGAGGAGTCGGGGGACCCTCTCACACAACAGTGTGACTATGATCTGGACTGGGCAGGGGACTTGGGGGATGCCAGTGGTCTTGACATCTCACCTGACCTTGGCATGCTGTTGCCACCTACCGTTGCTACGGAGGAGGGAGCAAGTTACGCAGTGGCCCTCCACCTCAAACTCCCTATAATGTCAGTCAGACTAGCCTCCAGACAGAAGTGCTTCAGCCGGCGGCAACCTCTTCGGAGCCCTTGCAGCCTTTTAATGATACACTTTTGGACGCTCTTTTGGGCACTTGGTCCAGGCCCAACATAGGAGCTCCTGTGGACAGGAATGTGGCTCGATGCCATCGCCCGGCTCCGGGCGACCCCCTCTTCCTCTCCCAACACCACACTCCTGGGAGCTTAGTTGCTCAAGCCTCTGCTTCACAGAGCGTGTTCTCTTCCAAACCTTCGGATAGGGAATCCAAGAAGCTGGAGCAGCTTTGCAAGAAGCTGTTTTCATCTCCTAGCTTAGGGCTGCGGTTGGTGAACACAGCATGCCTCTTGGGCAGTTATTCCGACCCTGTGTGGGACACGGTTGCGCAGGTGTTGCCGAACTGTCCAGAGGAGGCCCGGACAGTACTCTCCCAAGCTATAGCAGCTGGAAGAGACGCAGCTAAGTTCAGCATTTGTTGTGGGCTTGATACCGCCGGCTTGCTGGGCATTGCGATTTCCACGACTGTGGCGCTTCGGCGCCACGCCTGGCCGAGGACAACTGGGTTCTCAGGGGATGTTCAGAACACTCTGATGGACATGCCCTTTGATGGCATTCGCCTTTTTGGCAATAAGGCAGATAGTGCGTTGAAATGCTTTAAGGATTCACGGGCAACAGCCAAGTCCTTGGGCCTGTCGGCCACTCGCCTTCCTAAGCCTTCTGCTTTTCGCTTCTTTCGTGGCCACGGAAAGGGTGCCCCTAACACATTCATTTCAGAGCCACAGACCTGCACAATAACAACCTCAGCGTGGACGAGTGAACCGCTGAGGTGGTTCTGGGGGCCAGCCGGCGGGTCAGTCCACCTCCACCCTTTCAGAATCCACTTCCAAGCCTTCCTAGTCTAAACTTTCAGGCCCATCAGATGGCAGTGGGCGGCAAGATTTGCCATCATCTCCTCCACCTGTGCAACATTACCACAGACAGGTGGGTGCTGCAAATAGTCCGAAGGGGGCACTCCCTCCTCTTCGAGACTACACCTCCAGCCATGCGCCTCAATACCACCACATGTCCGGGGACCATCTTGCACTTCTTCAGCAGGAAGTCAAGGCCCTCTTATCCAAGGGGCCCAATGAGCGCGTTCCTGGGTCAGAAGTAGGTTGTGGTTTTATTCCCACTACTTTCTGGTCCCCAAGAAGGACAAGGGCCTGCATCCTATTTTGGATCTCAGGAATATCAAGCGCTTCTTTCGGAAAGAAAAGTTCAAGATTTTGACGCTAGTTCAGGTCTTGTCTGCTCTCGACCCTAGAGACTGGATGGTAGCGTTGGACTTGCAGGAAGCATATTTCCACATCCCCGTCCTGCCGGCCCACCAGCGTTACCTGCGGTTCACGGTAGGCCATGAGCACTTTCAGTTTAGTGTGCTCCCTTTCAGCCTTACCAGCGCCCCTCGAGTATTCACAAAAGTGATGGCGGTGCTCACAGCTCATCTGCGCAGATCAGGGGTTCCAGTCTTCCCCAATCTCGACGACTGGTTGTTGAAGGTGGGCTCACCCCAGGCAGTCGTCTTCCACCTCCAGACTATGGCCGACCTCCTGCATTTGCTGGAGTTCTCTATCAATGTGCAGAGGTCGCACCTGATTCACTCTCAGAAGCTCCTCTTTATCAGAGCGGTTCTGGACTCTGCGCTGTTTTGGGTTTATCCTCCCGAGCAGGGAGTCTGGGGTATTCAGGCTATGATTCCAATCTTTCAGCCTCTATCCCGGGTTTCGGTCAGGATGACCCTCCAAAACCTGGGCCTGATGGCCTCCTACATGCTGTTAGTGGATCATGCCAGATGGCATATGCGGGCTCTGTAGTGGGACCTGAAGTTCCAGTGGACACAGCATAAGGAAAACCTGTCCGATCACGTCCAGATCTCGGATGGCACTGCATGAGAATTGCAGTGGTGGCTCACGAATCGCAATTGGGTCAATGGCATATCCCTCTCCCTTCCCCATCCGGAGCATACAGTTGTGACGGACGAGTCCCTCCTGGGATGGGGCGGACACATGGGAGAGGTGGAGAACAGAGGCCTCTGGTCTCCGGTGGAGTCCGGGCTTCACATCAACCTTCTGGAGCTTCGGGCAATGCATCTTGCACTGAAGGCATTCCTTCCCTCTGTCCGGGAAAGAGTGGAGCAGGTGTTCACGGTCAACACCACCGCATTGTGGTACTGCAACAAACAGTGCAGGGTGGGGTCATGGACCCTATGTCAGGAGGCTCTGCGCCTCTGGACTTGGCTGGAACACCAGGGCATGTTCTGGTGGTTCAACACCTGGCAGGTTCTCTGAACGCCAGGCCAGACAAACTCAGCCGCCGGTGCATGAGGGATCACGAGCCTTGCAGATTCAGCCTCATGTAGCCAGCAATACCATCCTCTACTGGGAGACACCTCCTGGAGCTCTGGCTCTGTTCCGGGCAACACCGGAGGCTGCAGGTCTTGATCTGCATGCTTTCAAATTGTACAGACTCAAACCAAGAGATATAGCACTGATTGAAATAGGGGTGGGAATCCAGATTCCCCCAGAGCACTTTGGCTTGATTGCCCCTCGATCTGGCTTGGCACTAAAGGGCATCCAAGTGCTGGGAGGGGGTCATTGATGTAGACTATCAAGGTGAAATCAAGGTTATCCTACTGAATAGTGGAGATGCAGATTTGATAATACAACCTGGAGACAGAGTCGCTCAAATAGTGATCATGCCGGTATACAGAGGGAAAGTCAAGAAGGGGATTGCCCCAACCCTTGCCACCAAGGAGGGTTTGGCTCTACTGACAAAAATCCAAGAGCCAAGGTGTGGGTAGAATCTCCAAATAGTCCCACCGCAGAGGCAGAGGTTATTGCAACAGGAAAGGACAACGTCCTGTTAATCATGAAACCGGGGCAGAAAAAATGGGAACATGTGCCTGCTGATAAATGTTACTTGCAAGAATGAATAATACCTGTTTGTTCTCTGTTCTTTTAGATCATACCATGCTGTGTCTGTGCTCTGCTTGTGCTCGCTGTAGTGTGTTTGGTCATGTTCGAGTGGGGCCGGGAGGGACCGGGAGCCCCTTACTCCGAAGTTGCCAACCGACTACGCAAATCAACGGCACTGCTGACTCGACCAGACTAAGGGGCACATTATGATGGCGGACGGACCTGAGTCCGTCCGCCACCATAGAGTAGGAGGGAACCTCCGCATGGGCTGCGGAGTTCCCTCCTGTTCAATTAGGATGTGACCGCCACCCTGGCGGTCACATCCTCTATTTTTAACATTGCGGCGGGTGCGGCTTCAAGCTGGACCCGCAGCAATGTTAAAAATGCACGCATTGCATTTGTATGTAGAAAGTGGCAGGCACCGCACGGTGCCTGCCGCTTTCTGCATACAAATGCAGGGGGGTACCACAGGTACCCCCCATGTGCACCCCTCACCCCCCCTTCACCTAGGGGGCCCGCAACGGGCCCCCGCAGTGAAGTTACATATGCTTTTCCACGGCGGAAAAGCCGCCGCAGAAAAGCATGTTTCAGAGCCCATCCTAATCTGGCTGACGGTGTCTGAGAGACACCGTCACCATATTAGTGCTTTTCCGCCGCGGTTGTAAGCCAACCACGGCGGAAAAGCTGCGGACGGAAACCAGGACCCACCAGCCATCCTAATGTGGCGGTGGGTCTTTGGTGGGTCCGCAGAGGATTTTCCGCATCCTCCGGGCCGGCGGTAGGCTTCCGCCGGCCCGGAGGATGCGGAAAATCCTCCATCGTAATAGGCCCCAATGTGTGGTCCTCTCTTGCACAGACAGTCCTCAACAGGTCGTACTTTTGCATGACAAACATGAAAAGCATCATGGATCTTATTTGTACGTGCCTCATAGCCATACCTACCCCTGTGGATGTGCTGTTGCAGACATTCAATGTCACAAATGCAGCAAGCAGTGGAGGAACATGATGTGAGAACTCACTTGTCACCTTATGAGTTTTGCCGATTTTGTCCAGAAACCATTGATGATACTTGGAAAAATCTAACATAAATCATAACTTTTACTATCTCTAAAGGCGACATTTGCTACAATCTAACTTGTGATCTCATTACAATACAACTTGAAGGAATGACGTCGGAACAACAAACTATATGCAAAAATCGAAATTAAAGTACATGCAAAAATATGCAGAATAATATGATATGCAAAAATGTAGTACCTGTTGCCAGTCATTTCAGGCATGTTAAAATACCTGTAGGGTGGTTATTCTCATGTGGTAATGTTACATATACGAACATTCCAGCAAATATCACAGGTGGACCGTGTGCCTTTACTAGATTAGGCCTCATGGTGTTCCCATTAGATCCATCATCACATGTTCGGAATACGAGAGAAGCTATTTAACTCAGTGAACATTGTGATTCTGAAATGTATTTACTATCTAAGTCTGACTATATTAGTTTAGATGCTTTAATAGTAGGAATTCCAGGCCTAACCATTTATAATTCTAGTACTGCTAGTGAATTAGCATGTTTCATAGTGAAAAATATTAATCATACATCAGTAGCTTTCTGCTGAATTATTATTAGATGTACAGGGCAAGAAAAGCTTTATCACAGAGCTACAATTGTTTATTTACTCTTGAAACATGATCATGGATGTTCAGACTTTGAGGGAATGTGTTGGTTTTATCTTTCAGATCATTCTAAGTCAATTCAATCCCACATTGAAGCTTTACACAAGTTAGATAAAGATGTCAAGCAGGATGTAGAAAAAGTGTGGTGGGATTGGTTGTTTGGGTGGTTGCCAGATTTTGGTAAACTTCGCTTTGTTCTAGGTGGGATAATCTCTTATCTATGCTTTGACCTAAAGCTGTTGGTCTCAGACCGATATGTTATGAAAGCCAATGAATAATTGACCATTGTTTCAATATGGCATAATTGACTCAATTTTCTACGCTCACTCCATCTTATGTAACAGACTCAATTTTCTGGGCTTGCACGTAGCTGCAAAGTGGGGAGGGCATGTTTTCGCTCTTCACTTGTTTTTGCTCCTCAACGATCAGAGTGAACTGGAACGTGTTGTGTGGGATGCGTGCTTGATACCTTTCAAGGAATGTGAGGAATGTACAGCTCTGTCTCGGAGTCAAAATACAAGAGCCTGGCCAGCTTCTGTATTGACCTTGACACAGACCAGCACGGTCAGCTCGGTTTTTCACAACAGAAGAAAGGAGGCGAGGTTTCTAGAACCTTTGTCTCACGTTGAGTAAAAGGTATTAAGGGCTGGAAGCCTTCGGGGGCAGGTAGGAGCTCACTTAGAGTAGAGGTACTGATGTAAGACAAACGGAACTTGGGACCTGATCGAACTCCTTCCTAGGCTGTCGAAGGGCTCCTCCAGCTTGAGTTGGCAAGGATGTTGCATGATCGATCGGTGAGGTGTTCCTTACTTTGTGTACATAATTTCTAAGTTTCTTTGCTACATGTACATATGCCACATTTTATTTTGGTTTTCTGCTTGAGCTATTTGATATTTGGGAGTCTGCATTAACCAATATATTTTGCCTTCCTTTTTAAAATATTGAATTAATAAACAAGTGCTTGTCACTTTAAATTTACCTGAATTTGTTTTCTTGCCTCGCCTTAAGAGAGTGCTGGGTCTTGTTTTCTCGCCTCGTCTTTTGGGAGTGCTGCTTTACGTGTGTTGATTAAAGGTGCAGTAGTGCATTTGCCTCCTCTTGGGAGTGCAGGGTTCAGGTGTGTTGTATTGTGTCAAATGACAGGTACTCCAGTTGTAAACAATGCGCCACGTTGCAACATATTTACAATGTGACGCATCTAGGGAGATGCATCACGTTTTAAAGCCCTGAACTACATTATACATGCGTCAGGTATAATGTATGCAGGTTGGGTGTTCCAACGTGTCAAAGCCTAGTAAAAGTGACGAAGTGAAATCTGCAAGATTTCACGGAGTCACTTTTACGACGCCGCTGCGTCAAAACCTTGCATGACACAGCATGATAGGAATGGGCATTCGTGACCATTGCTGGAGTTGCGTTGTGCTTCCGACATGACTCCAGCAAAGCGCTGCCCTTACGTCAAAAGATGCGCCACGCATCTGTCTATCCTGGCGCCACGGTGTGCCACATTGCAAATGCAATGCATCCATGGTGGCGCAAAGGTTTTCTTACGTGTCACAAATTAACTGGTGCATCTCTGCTAATATGCAGAGATGCGCCATCTCCTGTAATTCTGCCCCTTTGTTTCACAGTGATTTCCAGCAAGTTCGTTCCATTACCCTAATGCCTTACTTGCTTCCTCCCTCGTGTCTGTCTCCAGTTCCATTTTCAAGCAGATGGGTTCTATCTTTAAGGTGTGATCTATAAGACTTTTAAGTAACCGGGGGCATGTTAATTTCATGAACTCGCTAGATAATAACTTCAGAAAAGGTGGCTGTACTCTTCGCTAGGCTTCCTCCTTATATTCAAGGGGTATGAACAGTTTATTAATGCCTAAGAACTCCTGGATTCAATAAAGACAAGCCTTATGTTCAGGAGTTTCTTTCATGCCCACAGAGAAAGCATAGCCCGGGTAAAAAACATAACGCAAGGGATATCTGTTTGCTATTCATAGGTCAGAGTACTCCTTGTTTACAACCACAGGATAAAAGAAAGCACTTCCAAAGGAGTCTGGAGTCATGGAGCCACTTTTTTTATTCTTAAGAAATTAAAAGAATTACAGCAGAATTTAAAAAATGGAACGGCAGCCAGTGCACCAGCAGATCCACAATGGCATGCTAAATATCCCTTGGAAGTGGGCAGCACACCTGGGGGAGTCACCTAGGTCATGAACAGGAGAACAGAAAAACGAATAACCACTGAATGATCAGGAGGCACAATATACACTTGAACCTAAGTATCTTACTATGTCCACCCTATTAACGAGGACACAGGGGATTTAAGGCCTGAATAGTTTATAATTAGTCAGGTTCCTTGGTAGGTACAAAGACCAATGTCATCCTCACGTACATGAGGCAGAGGCATGTCCCTTCTCCGATTGGTCAGAATGGAGATGTTTGCTGTAACATCCCTCAGGGAGGGGTGTAAAGGGGAGTGTATGAGCCTGACAGGTGTGTTACCTGTCTGTGAAGTAATGAAGATCAATCTTGCATTTACGCTTAGTGACATTAGTTTGGATTTATTTGTAAAGGACGTTTGAGAGATGTTGCATGAAAGACAAATATTTGTTAAAGATAAGTTGAATTCTTGTTGGTAAACCTAGTGCAGTGCCATAAAAGCAATTGATATGTGAATTAACATTTTTGAGATGGAATGAAACTCAAGAGCAAAAGTTTCTCTGGATGATAGCATACATATTAGGCCTTTTCTTGGGTCCTGATGCAGTCTGGGTTAATTTCCCTTAATTTTTATGTATAAAGTGCATAATTTGAGCTGGTGGTTACAGTTGGGGGCACCAGTACTTATTTTGATGAACGGGAACTTATTTTCCCACATCAGATAATTAGCGATAGTAAGAGAGGGAAACGCACACAGACAAGAAAAACAGAGGAGAAAGCAGGAGCTTGCAGGCATGTGATAAAGAGGGAGGAAGTGTCTGGTAGTGGGTAAAAGAGACATGAGGTGGATTTAAGACTATGCAGCCTTGGTATTCAGGGCAGCCACATTTAATTCCACTAGCCATGTGCTTCTGAGCAGACCTTGGGGGATGGGCACTCATTATTGTACAAATTAATCAGCGAATGTATGTATTTATAGACGCATGTATGTATTTATGTATGCATGTATGTACTTATGTACTTATGTACTTATGTATATCAATGTATGCGCTTTTCTACAGCGTGAACCTATTCAAAAGGCAGCGAAGTATTGTAGAGGGTAAAAGATGAGAATAAAGTCAACAAAATAAAGGTTAGTAGGCTTGTTTGTGGACTGTTAAAGCACTGTGTTGTTGTGTTCTTTGAAGAGTTCTGTCTAATTTCAATAATTGATGTCATTTAACACTGGTGGTCAGGGGCCACAGAACAAATACCCTCTAACTGGATGGTCAAGTCTTCCCCTTTGGCACTTGACTTCCCTAGTGTACAAGGCTGAGCAGCCAATGCTTGCTCAAGGATAATGAGGCTTGCTCAGAAAGCCCCCCCCTGCCAGATCTTTTGCCTAACACCATAGCATTTGGCCAACACCTTCTATAGTCACTGAAAGGTACGGAAGGGGTAGTTAACATTCATAACACTTCTTTGTGTTTACATTTTTAGGTTTAGCCTGAGCCAGTGCATGCACCGCTCTGGCGAGACTTTTAGTAAGTGGGCTTTAAAAAAACTCACCAGACGGATTTGCTTTTGGCCTAAAGCTTATGGTTACGTGCACAGTTACGCACGGAGGTGTCATCTGGCTTTCCTCTCTCGTCATGGCTCATTAAGCGCATCGCTTGCCAGACGTGCCTCCTTTTTTGTTTTTGTTTTTACTTTTAGCGTGAGGTGCGCACACATGCTCTCTCGACCTCTGTCCTCCTCGCATAACAGCTCTCTGGGTTGTACTGTAGTGTCCATGTGCCTGCGCCTCTCTGCCCTGTTTTCGTCTTCTCTCACCCTGTGTTTTTGTGTCTCGCACGTTCTTTTGTTATTTTTTTTAGAAGCGTGGACATGTCACGTGTATATTGTGCTCTGAAGCACGTTTCTTTTTTACTAATGTACCGTTAGTGGTAATAATCAGTTATTTGTGTCTCTGTGGGAAAGATTGCATGTAATAATAACATGCGTCAGGGAATTCCTAAAATGAGGAATGCACTACAGTACAAGGCGTGTGTCCATTTTATCTTGTCTTCGTTGGTTTTAAATTCTCTTCCTGAGGCTCTGCCCGCCCTTTGTAACTCTAATCTTCCAATTAGTCACAAACAAAAGTAAACAAGCATTGGGGAGGGAATAAAAAATCCTTTGTTTGGCCTAGCCGTGCGTAGCACTGTGTGGGATTCCGCGATGGGCTATACCCTCCCTCCCACCCCATTTAAAGGTTACAAGAGGGTTGTTTGCAAAGCATCAAATGCAAGACCTTCCTAGCCTATGCTACAGTGAATCCATATCTAGACAATAGCAGTGTTGTATGTACACTGCAGCAGTTTACAAACATCTTAAGTCTACAAAAGCATGTAAAGTACAATCTGTATGCAGTTGTTGTCTACCGCCAATGTGTTTTCTCCTTTTTTTCTAACCATTTTTATTAAACATTACTTTGCGTTGTGTGTAGGGGAAGGGCACAAGTCCTAAAACAAGCATTTGTATAGCCAATAGGTCTCGCCTTTAGGACCTTATAAGTGTTTAGCCATGCAACACTGATGTTGTTGCACCAAGCATGGCGGGATTGGGAACGTAAACCGGCCCTGGCAAAGTGCTCAGCCGCCCCCCCCCCGAGGTGGGGGGTGCGACTGAGCTCTTTGCCGGGGCCTGTTTACAACCAATTTTGTTACAGGGCCGATGCAAAAACGGTGATGTAACAAAAACGGGGGATTGCCCGGTGCCCGTAATGGCCAGTCCGGCCCTGGCACCAAGGATATTGTGCTGGATAACTGAACACTCATAAGGTCCCAAAGGCGAGACCTATTGGCTATGCCAATGCTTGTTCTCTTTTCCCTGCACGCCCATCTTGGAGATACAACCTATGACCAACAAACTCCAGTGTTAAGATTAATGAGTGAAACTGCTTGTGGGGTTCTAAACAACTACCCAAATGAGGAGTTCTGCGGGTCCCATTATCAGTGCTGTGGGTAAAATCCCAGAGACATTCATTCATCTTTTTAGGAAAGGTTTAATACCTCGTGGTTCTGGAAAAAAGGACATTTACCAAAAACGTTGTTTCCATAACGGCTAGTAAACACAATTCTTTTTAGGCTGATTCTTGTTTCTTGTTTGAGTCTGGTAAGTTGACCAGGGTCCTGTCTCTGATGTCAGTCAACTGGAGTCCACATTCCAATAACCACTGTACTACTTGTGAGTGGTGGCAAGTGATGGTGCAGGTTCACCTTGGTTGTCCACTAAGGTAGTCCTTTTTGTGAGTAGATTAAACCCATCAAATGTGGCCACAATTTTCTAGTGGTTGGGCACCCACATAACCAGGGGGCACACACAACGGGCACCTAAGTGACCAGGAGTAAGTTGGAGACTAGTCAAAACTTTGGGATGATGGTCAATGGTTCAAATGACAACATCTCTTCAATCTCTGGAATCAGGAAAATCACCTCTAGCAACCAGATTCATACCCAAATCAGGTGGTAAGGTAAGATTTCCCCTCATGATTTTGAGACACCAGAGTTGGTCCCTGGTGTTGAGGGGCCTCCCCAATGTGCACCGCATTTGCAATGATAACTATCATCCCTCAGAATCCCTAGGTGAGAACAAGCATTTTTATTTGTACCCATATTGGGTGGAAGGCCTACCCAACTCTCTCCATGTAAAGTCTGTGCAGTTCTCATTAAATTGAATAATTGGTCCCATATTTGGAACATAATTGGACTTGAACTGCACCTGTATGTTGAAGTGAGGTTGGTTGCCCATGTGCCTAAAACAATGAATTGTGGAGTTGATTGACTTCCGTGTGCATGTGCTTTAATCTGGTGTAAGGCTTTCTGTAAGGCTGACCCAGGTCCATCTCAGAACTACGAGCCAGAGGAATTCCACCAAAAAATAATTGCACAAATATCATGAGACACAAGTATTGTGGTGTCAAATGTACAGTGGGATAGCATTTAAAAGGTAAGAATTTCATTTTTTTGTCTTGTAAATCTTTTTTTAAATATAGTAGTACATAATAGCATTTTTTATTCATTTAGTTCAGTTTCACTTGTATTTGTGTAATGAGTTCTTACTAATATTTAGTGTTAAGTATGCTTAATAATTTGTTGTGTGTTGTTTGTATTATTTAATTTGCTAAAACATCTTCAGTTTTTTTAATGTTAATTTTTGTTTGGCAGTTTGTTGGATTTGTAGAGGAATAGGGTGTGGAGGTTTTAATGTATTTCTTTTTAATTGATTTTGCTTTTTTATGGGTTAATATTTTAATTTAATACATTATTATGCAATTGTTTTCTTATTTAATCAATAATGTTAATAATATTGTATTTGTTATTGGTTATTAAGAGAAATCATTTTGTTAAACATTTGTGTTGAATAATTTGGATATTAATTACAGTATGCTTAAGTTTTTAATTACTATGTACTGTTATTTCTACTGTTACTAATTTATTTGTTTTTGTGGTTGTTTGGATTTTAGAGTAATAGGGTGGGGAGTACTTAAAATCTGTTGCTAACATTTTTAATTTGTATGTTCATTTTGTTATTTTTTTATTTTTAGTAATTCATATACATTTTACAATGTTAAAAATGTTTTGATATGTTTATGGTAATATATTTTATGTCTATTTACTTTATATATATGTAATTTAGTTTGTAGTAAGATAGAGAAAATTACATCTGAGATTTCTACAGTTTAACATTTCCATACTGTTGCTGACATTAGAGTAGTAATAGTAGTTCTGACCTTTCAAAAAATTCAACACTTACCATGCTGATGTTTATTTTGTAGTGTGAATAGTCAATGTGAGCCCTCCAAACTCCAACACTTCCCCTACTGTTGCTTACTGTGGAGTGGGAATAGTAAATCTGACCTCTTCAAAGTCCAACACTTTCCCTACTGTTGATCAGGTTGGAGCGGTGAATCTGACACCTATAAGTCGAATTAGACTATGACATATTTTTTAAACATTGTTTAGCAATATCCTTTTTTCTTTGAATTTCAAAAGTAATTTTAATATAAGTAATTTTTGTACTATTTTTTAATTTTTTAATTTTTATTTTGATGATGTTTTTGTACAACTTTTAATTCTCTTAACATCTAGGGCCCGAGTCACAAAGGTAAATTGAGACGAAAGGCTAACTTTATAAATTTCGGTATTTACAAAAAGGCATTTACGAGTAGTAAATTTAGACTTTTGTCTCAGTTTAACTTAAGTTTGCACTCAGTTAGCCTTAAGACCAAAACTTAAGGTAAACTGAGACAAAAGTCTAACTTTACTACTCGTAAATGCCCTTTGTGAGACTTTCGCCTCAGTTTACCTTTGTGAATCTGGCCCCTAGTTTTTATAGTTATAGTTAATTATTAATATTATGTTTTATTATTTATGTTTACATAAAATATTTTTGTATTGTTTTATTTCTTTTTTATGTTTACATAATTTTTTTTGTGCTTTATTTTTTTCACTTATTCTAAAATATATATTTTTATTTTATGTTTGTGTGGTAAATATTTTGTTTTTTTGTATAAGGATTTTTTAATGTAATGTTGTTTTTAAAATTAATTTATGTTTTAAAGTTAATATGTTGTATTATACTTAAAAAACAATACATTTACCTGTTATATGATTATATTTTTGACCTACAAGGAATGTAAAGTCGATCTCTGTGTCATCGAAATTTATTTGGGGTTATTTTTGTTACTGATATTTTTGTCCGCAATATTTTGTCATACAACAGACCCAACACATGTATAAATTCCGGACTCACTCTCTGAACCTTTTGTCTGTTTGGGTGGGGAAGTAGCTCACCTTTTGAAATATTGTACTTCCTCTGCCAGTGGGAAACAATCCCTCCTTTAGGATAGGGCCTCCGATATGAAGCTGGTGCCCATTTTGCCTGAGCAATTTCATACGAGTTCAGGAGGGGCTGTAGTGCAACTTGATCTGAACATGAGGATATGGCGCCAAGGCCCTCCGATAAGTAATTTGCTTAATGTTTGATGTGTCATCTAAGGAGGAGCTGAACCCCAGTATTGCTGAAAAGACACAAATAGATCAGAAGAATCTCTGTAATTTGCTACACTCCTACACAGGTTATGACCAAGTCTGTAGAAGACTGCAGAGCCACGTCTGTGCTGATCTGAGCAGAAAAAAAGACCAGACCAGCATGCCTTTGGAAGACTTCAATTACAAGGAGAAGCAAACATCCCTCACTGAGGAGCAGAGGCCAGTTGCATGGAAGGTTATGTGAGGACAGATATTGACTATGCTTGTTTCAGAATTATGAAGTCGATCCAGCCAATTGGCCACAAAGTATGACCTACAGAATCATATTTGTGAGCATGAGTTGACTTTGCCATCCTCTCTAATTATACCAAATGAGTTTCCAGGGCAGGGTAATGAAGCTTATATTTCTTGAAAACAGGGCCTCTAGACATCCTGGCAGAGGCACCCTACAGACATGGACAGGGCCAAGGACAGAGAAACCACACCCTTCCAAAATGGTTGAAGGTAAATGTACCTTTGCAGGCCCCGAGTTCATTGTGCTGTAAGTCTTTCTTCCTGGGCAGCTGGCTGGTGTAACCTTGTGTGTCTGGATTCTTTGGTAGACATGGCCCTAGTCTTGGCAGGACAGTAGTAGCCTATGGAGGTTCTTACCCTGGATATATTCTCAGCAATACTGGTGCATAGCTCGTCCACGGATATAGAGTGAGACGGTAGACAAAGTACAGGTCCACAGGCCCACTTCTTATTTTCCTTGATGGCTAAGCCTTGCCCGGGTAATCATACAATGTGTTGTTTTTTTGATTCTAGCGGATCCACCAATTCTTAAGTGGCATGCCTTTTTTGTGGCGAACCCATGTTCAAGTCATGTACCTCTGATGTTGCTGAGCCTGTCTGAAATGGCTCAGGTAAAATAATTATTAGCCTCAAATAGGAGGCCATAGCCTAAAGGAATGCCGATCTGGAGCAGGAAACGAAAGATGTCCGGATGTATGACGTTACAACGCATACTTTTACAACGCCCACCTTTACAATGCATTTTTTACACCGCAACATCCATTACAACGCACACCATTACAACGCATGCCATTACAACAAATTCTTTGAAACTACCTTTACAACGCATTCCACTACAACGCATACTACATTTACAACGCATACCATTACAACGCATTACATTGCATTGCATGTAAGGTAAGTGTTGGATAGTGTAGGGGTAAAAATTACTATTCTAACTCCAGGGGGTGCAACAGTAGGGTAAGTGTTGGATAGTGTAGGGGTGAAAATTACTATTCTAACTCCAGGTGGTGCAACAGTAGGGTAAGTGTTGGATAGTGTAAGGGTACTATGTGTTGTAATACTATGCGTTGTAATGGTATGCGTTGTAATGACTGCGTTGTAATGGCATGCGTTGTAGTGGTGTGCGTTGTAGTGTCATGCGTTGTAATGACTGCGTTGTAAATGCATGCGTTGTAATGGATGTTGCGTTGTAAAAGTTTCGTTGTAATGGTAGTGCGTTGTAAAAAATGCGTTGTAAAGGTTGTATACCAAGATGTTCCTATCACCCTGGTAGGGAATCTGTAGCTAATTCAAAGAGTGGGGTGTCTCCTTGCCGACAGAGACAATTTACATGTTAGCCTTACACAAAGCATTCCACTATGTTGAAGTTTATAGATACCTGTTACCACTCTCTCATCCTGGCACACATGAACAAGGTTCCCAAAATGATAACGTATCCCTGTTTGAAAACAGCTGAATGAGTGAACCAGAGATTAGCAGCCTTGTGCACAATGCACAGTGGGCAGGGCGACATACTCCCTGTGCATACATGACTCGGGTCCTCAATGCATATGCCTCATTTATTAATGTCCAACCCTTCCCAAGGCAGAAGTACGATATTTATGGTCTTATTCCTTCGGCAATCCTGGATGCCTTGTTTTTAACTGAAACTAGGCTACAAAAAATATACCAGTTCCATAGATTTCACTTGCCCTTCCCTGCAGCTATAAGATTTTGCACTGTGACCACTTAGCAAACCCTGGGAAAGTTTAGCGATTATTTTCCAATCTTATATATCAGCTAATCTTTGACCTCATTATCCTACAACTACTGCGAGGATAATTAACTTATGCATTGATTCTCACTGTTTCTTGTTGGCGCCCTTACTTATCACAAACTCTCAAATTTGCTTATTATCTACTTTTGTTAATTTCCCCTTGAGTTATGCGCTTCACAAACTTTATGGTTTTAGGTGACCTTATCCCCTGGCTTGATGAACCAACCACGCCTGAATGTTCAATCTTATTCGATTATATCTCTGCTTTGGATTTTAAGAAACTAGTAGTTTCTCCAGCAACTTAAAGGGCCATCAGTTAATCCTATTTTCGCTTCCTACATGTCACTTTCGATCTTGGACCCTATTGCTTAAACTTAGTTGGACCACTTTGGTATTCCTTTCCTTTACTCCTGGCCCCTTCTGAGGAAGCAATGACCTGCTCCTACCGTTATTGTGCCTGCTGGGTCCAGGGTCTGGGACACCTCCTCTTCTAAACATCTCTGTTTTACGCATATGCCAGTCCGATGGCTGTACAACCAATCAGAACTTGTTCCCCGAAGGATGAATGAATCCCTCTATGATACCAAACCTTTATAGGTAGTATAATCTCATAGAACTGCTCCAGTAGCACCCTTTTATACAGATGCACTTGCACTTGCCTTGCTAACATCAGCGCAAATTCTAAAACATACATTTGAGACAACAAAAATGGAAAAATGGCAAAATTATTTCAAACCTGCTCTTAAAGTTTATTGCTCCTATATTCGACATACGTATTCTCCTTTCTGTGAGCAAATTAAGTCTGCTCATGATTCATCTTGTGAATTCAAAATTGAAAAAAAAAATCTAACTGATCTGCAAACGATTGAGGATGAGGACGGAATTCCTCATCCTTGGCCCTACCTCGTCTGCCTGGGACGACTCCTGGTGGCCGACAACACTAGGAACAGCACCGACACCCACGGACCACGCTCGCAACTTGGGATTCATCCTTGACTCCTCCCTCTCCATGTCCAAGCAGGTCAACTCCGTCTCCTCCTCCTGCTTTAACACCCTCTGAATGCTTCGCAGGATCTACAAGTGGATCCCGATCGAAACCAGAAGAACGGTGACCCAAGCCCTCGTCAGCAGCCGGCTGGACTACGGCAAAGCACTCTACGCTGGAATCCCGACCAAACACCTACAGCGACAACAACGCATCCAGAACGCCTGGGCCCGCCTGATCCTCAACCTCCCCCGTCACAGCCACATCACCCCCCACTTAAGAGAACTGCACTGGCTCCCCGTCGACAAGAGGATCACTTTAAAGCTCCTCACCCACGCACACAAAGCACTCCACAACTCCGGACCAGCCTACCTGAACAGCAGACTCAACTTCTACACCCCCGCCCACCAGGTCCGTTCCGCCAATCTCGCCCTCGCCGCCGTCCCTCGAATCCAACGGACCTCTTCCGGAGGCAGATTCTTCTCCTTCCTCGCTGCCAAGACCTGGAACACCCTCCCCACCCACCTACAGCAGACCCCGGACCTGCTCACCTTCAGGAGGCTCCTCAAAACCTGGCTCTTCGAGCAGTAGCAGCAGCCCCCTCCCCCCCTCAGTGCCTTGAGACCCTCACGGGTGAGTAGTGCGCTTTATAAATACCGTGATTGATTGATTGATTTTGTTTGCTATCAAACTGTATTCGTCATCATTCTTTTCTACAATTTTGGTTAAGATTCCCTGAGCATACTATATATCTCTGTATTTTTACAATGAAAATTTTCAATCAAAATTCAAAAAAATGTTAGATAACTTTCAATATCAGTCCGAGGTTCTTTTATTTATTTCTTATTTCTGTGATTTTCCCCGAGGATTTGTTTAACATTCTTTCCACTTCCAGATATTTCAATCAGTACAATCTTCCAGATAGTGAGAACAATACATTGATAGTGTATACAAACAGGACAGCAGGGGAGCTTGAATGCATCGCTGCTTATGGCCATTTTCAGTACTGATCCCAGGTGGCAGCCCTCCCCCATTAAAACTGCCCCTGTACCTATCTGACCCTCTTGTGAGAGAGGACCCAGCCCAAAAAGAAGCAGACCAACTTCAAAAGTAGATAGATTCGAACTACATTCTTTCTTTCACATAAGAAAGAACACTTACAGAACTATTGTCTGTGCTTTGTGCACCCATTTGGGGTCCACTACTATCTTCTCGCAATCCTTCTGTAAGTGTATGGGATCTTCCTGTAATTCATGTCCGTTGTCATCCTGCTTGCAATGTTCCATGAGAGAGGCTACCTCGGATGGTTCTATGTTGTCCGAAAGGATTCCGTTTTAGCCTCGGTAATATTAAGTTCAGTCACTGCAGGAGAAATGTAATTTCAATCATTGCAGGATGCCCAGTTTATGAGACTGCAAATGAATTGACTATAGGGCAAGACATGGATTTTGTAACTACACCAGGCATCTAAAAAGGGCAAGGCTTGCTACAGCCAGTGTTTCAAATAGCTGTTTAGAACTCTGTTACTGCAGATACACAAGAAATTACCTAATTAGTATGTCTCTCTCTTATATAACATGTAGCTTGTAGGCTCAAAGGCACATTTCACAGGGAATCTACCTAATAAGAGAAATAGACTTTAAACATGTCAACAAGTTTAATCTGACAAAGGACTGCTATATCTTGGGCCTACAGCATTTCATCAATTCAGGGATGCAGGGGAAACCCTGATGCTAGGTTTTTAAAGTGTTGCAACAAAAACAATGTGATGGATGGTCCTGGGTTGCCTGTGCTCCAATTCAGGGAGGACCTGGCTTGGCAGTTCGGCCTGCACTGTTCCTATTGGAGCAATGAAAGACTGATTTGCATATAGCTGGGTCCAAACTGAGGTGGCAAAATCACAATGGACTGGGATGCGGACCCGAGTAATTACCAGTGGGTACAAATTATTTAAGCATTCCATCCATCACTTTCTTGTTTACTGTAGTGTGTCCCCCTAAGTGAGACAGGTATACCCAGACGAGGATCCCCTGCACACTGTGTCACTGGAACCAAGCTATACCTGTCTGATGAGCCCTAGCAATGGCAAAACCAGTCCTGGATGACCTGTGTTCTGGTTCAGGGAGGACATGGCTTTGCAGTTTGGGCAGCACAGGCTCAAGACTGATTTGCATGTAGCTGGGTCCAAACTGAGGTGGCATAGTGTGCAAAATAATTATGGACTGGGATGTGGCAAAAGTAATTTCCAGTGGCTGAGAATAGTTCAAGCATTCTAGCTATCACTTTTTTGTATACTGTAGTGTGTCACCCTAAGTGGGACATGAATGGCCAGACGTGGTCCCTGTGAACACTGTGTCACTGGAACCAAGCTGTACCTAGCTGATGAGCCCTAACTAGGGACTGAGATGCAGTCCGAGTAATTACCAGTGGCAGAGATTAATTCAAGCATTACATCCATCACTTTTATGTATATTGTAAGGTTTTTAAAGTGGGCGACTCATATTCACATTTCAGACCACATGTGATATTTGACTTTCATACCACATGCACATTTTATGTGCAACATTACTGTAGCATTACATATAGGCCAGTTATGCCATTTCAAATTAGTTGTCACGGTTCTAGGGGCCAAAGCACAAGCACAGTGGCCAGAATCAAAATATGCTGCCAAATATACTCTATAAAAGTAAACAATTTGGAAGGACTATGCAGGAGGTTCTGTTTCCTAGAAGCTTCCGAATATGCAATATCCTGGCCATCCCTCTCCTGTGCGTGGTTGGACGAGATGCAAGAAGGCACAAAGCAGGCATGCTTAATGTTAGATAACACTCTGTTTTGAAGCAGTCCTGTACATAAAAATTCAGACAGTGCATGAAAATGTCACTACATAATTTATTTCTGATCTGTCAGCATAAATGTGAATGGTTCTGCAAATGCAGTATTTCAGAGCACAGGCCCCTTATGGCCCATCTTAACTCAGAAGGGTGTACTACCACAAAACTTCTTGAAAATAAAGAGTTCTTGGTTAGAGAATGCACTGTAACAACTGCACAAGACTTTAAAGATGAAGGGCCTCATTTATGAGGTCTTGCAACACTTTTGCATCACATTTTGTGACGCACTGATGGCGTAAAAAATGCTCCATTTTGCACCCTATTTACAAAGTTACACATCAAGGCAGGTGCGTCACTTTGTAAACCCCTGTGCCACATTATACCTGTGCCAGGTTTAATGTATGCAGTGAGAGTGTTACCCCACAAAAAGCCTCGTAGAAATGGCGCATTGAAACCTATAAGATTTCAGTGCACCACTTCTAGGACGCTACTGCGTCAATATCTTACTCCTGCCTCACAGCAGGTGTAAGACTGGTGGAGGCCCTTTCTCATGGGGCTTGCTCCATGTAAAGGGACACATTGTTGGAGTTGCGTCTCTTTTCAGACCCCAGCAATGCACCACTTTTGCGCCTACAGATACTCAGAAATACTGACGTATCTGTAACACCTTGCGACATGGAGTGCCATACATTAAATATGGCACATCCATCCTGTCGCAAGGAGGGCGCACTGAAAACTATTGCATCGCTGTTTTCACGCAGCGATGCAACAGTTTTCATAAATGAGGCAAGAGGTTATTTCTACAATAGGTGGCCATTGCAAGGAAATAAAGTGAAGAGATAGTAAAGTATATGTAGACTTCTCCAAAAGGCAGGCCGAGATCTACGAGTTTTGCTGAGCAACTACTATGTTTAATGTCGCTGCTTAGCAAAGCTTTTTGTTTTTCAAAAGCAAACTCTCGAAACACAAAATAAACACCCCTGACACACTGGAGGTATTCTCCCAGCATCTCTTTGTTTTCTCTTCCTAATAGCGACCCCAAATGCCATGTATGACTGTTTTGCGACCGCATTTGCAGTCGCAAAAAAGTCACGTGGTAAACCTCTCACAAGTAGGAAGGGGTCCCCAGCACCCCTTTCCCTTTGAGACTGGCTCTAAAAATGTTTTTGAAGGGCAGGCTGTGATCCCAGGGACCACTACCTGCCCTTAAAAAATGAAACAAAATCGTATAATTTTTCTTTTTTTAAATGCATCCTGTTTACCTTTAAGTAAAACAGGCTGCATTTTTTAAAAAACTGCTTCATTGAAAAGCAGTCCCAGACACGGAAGTCTGCTGAGCCCAGCAGGCCACCATACCTGGGAGGGCCAGCCATTCCCAATGGGGTCGCAAATTGCGAGTGCCTCATGAATATGCATGAGGCATGCAATTTGCGACCCCATGCAATCGCAATCAGTGTCACAGACACTTTTGTACATACCAATTTGCGAGTCGCTATTGCGACACAATATGCGAGTCGCAAATTCCTTGGTCGTACATCTGGCCCGAGGTTTTTAAGGGCCAGATATGCAAAGGTCTTTTGCATTTCTTAACAGGCCAAATCGTAATTTCAGTCCATTAAGAAATACAAAACAGCCTTTTCTTATGTACAAAGGCCTTTAGGAATCGCAGCATGCTATTTTTACCTAGTAGAAATCACATGTTGCGATTCCCTAAATAGGAAATAGCAAATAGGGATTTCCTATTTGCGATTTCTTGCCACATGTACAAAGCATTTCCTAAATGCAAAATGAGGATTTAGGAAATGCAATCACCATCGACTCAATGTTGATGGTAACCATGTGCAATTAAAAAAAAAACACCCCAAGATGCTATTATTTTTAAAGAGGAATAGAGCCCCCACATGACCCTCGGGCATATGTGTGCTCTACATGTGCACCACTATTTTTGGGGTACATTAAGGGGGGCCTAATGCCTATAGCCATCCTTGCTTTATCATTTACAAAAAGATTTCCTATTGGGAAATCACAATTTTGGAAATGCAAAACCGGCACTTTGGTACGAATGGCATGGGATTTCATAATTGCGATTTCCTAATAGCGATTTCTACAGGAAATACATCATTTCATTCATATCATTTTGCATTTCCTAAATAGCAATTCCTATGGAGTCGCTATTTAGGAAATGCAAAATTGCATTTTTGTACATCTGGCCATAGGTGACTTAACCCTTACTGTTAATGTAGCTTCACTGTCTGCGTGTTTATCCTTCATCCTATTGCTAAACTTGAGGATTTCCTTTGGGCTAGCTAAGTAGAAAGTTTTTATATTTTGGGGGCCTCTGTCTGCAGGGCGTCCTGGTGTGTGTCAATTGAGGTACTGTCAATCTCTTGTGAACTTGCATTTGTTACGATGTCAGGATTTACTATTGAGCATTGTTGAACATTCACATAATCTGAATTTCATTACTTGGACTTTATGATTCAGGTTTACAATCTCTAATCAGGCAGTGTTTTTGTTCGACTTCCTTGAGTCGTCATCCAGGTTTACTGTGTTTTTGGAAAAAATAAGATAGAATTTAGTAAAAAGTGACACGGAAAGTTCTAAATCCTTAGTGATTACTGATTTCAAATGTTTACTTTTCTCTTTACACAGTCTTTTGCGTTATCCTTTTGTTAAAAGATTGCTACTATTTTCATTTATTTCACCTTGATCAGTATTTGATGTTTTGTCGCAAATTGAGATTAATGTTCCCACTGTAGGTGTTAAAATTCCTTGTTGAGAATGACCTATTGAGTCAATGTCAATAGTACGAGTCCGAATTTGAAGGGGCATAACTTCCAGGGTTTCCTCATTGTCATAGATGTGTATGAAGCTTCAGTCAAAGGATGGCCTGGACCCACAGTCAGGGCCGGCTTTAGGGATGTGCGTGTAAAGTTGTGGGCACTAGGCCCACATACTATGGAAATAAGTGAACCAGACACTGTGGCTATGCTTGGTTAACTGGCCATAAGCACGTACACTCGGGCCCTTTTCTTAACAGGTCCATGTCACTTGTGACACCTGTGGTGGATGGGTGTGGGGTATGTGTGGCCAGCCCTCAAGGGAGTGGCTGGTAAAACTGGTTTGTGTATTCAAATTAATTGGCTAGCGCATAACCAATAGTTTAGTGAATTATCCTTGAACTTTCCGTATTGAATTCTATTTTTCTGTAGGGTGCTCCTTGGGGTCACGCTTCCGTCCAATTAGGTAACATCTTAAAACAAAAATTGCAATCAGTGCTTCCAAGAATCTTGGTTGCATCCCCCTTAGGGCACTCCACTTATATCCATAAAGGATAAATAATTAAAGCCAAATTCTTTGAAGAAGTCATGTACTAAAAAGAATCAACATATGGAATGCAAAGACGATTAATGAAATGCAATGAATGAATACATTCATGAATAAATGACAAAGAATATGGCTTTAATTATTTAAATCTTTACGGATATAAGTGGAGTGCCCTTAGGGGGATGCAACCAAGATTCTTGGAAGCACTGATTGCAATTTTGGTAAAACTGGTGCCTGCTGACACACCAGAACATGTCCAGGAGGACTCTTCATTTCTCCCAAACTTTATTAAAACAAAGCAAAGTCCAACCTACGGAAATAAAACTAAGCACACAAGGCACCACTTAGTCTCTCGGCCTCAAGAGGCAGTCCACAAGACATCGGTGGACAAGTGCAACTGGTAGCACCCAGGCATCTCAGCAGATGTCCATAATTTAACCAGCTATCAGTGGGCATGAATGCTCTGTAGACAGAGTCCAGATTCTTTGGCAGCCTATCTGTTGGATCAATGTCCACTTACACACTGTCGGATGGGCCTGCATGCTTTGGCAGTAATGCTGTTGGTGTTAAACAGTTCAAACATGGTGCATCAGGAGGGTCGGTGGAGTCCTGTTACCGGATCTACTCTTTTGGCACATGGGCACCGTGATGACAAGTCTTCCCAGGACTGTGATGGTGTAGAAAATGCTTGGGAAGTTCTCATCTGAAGCCCCAGGGCCCTTTTTGGTAGAACAGCTTCCAAACCATCTCTCGTACCAGGATTCCTTTGTGCAGGAATGTCCTTGAGACCTTTTTTGCGGAGTTCCCGTAGGACCGCTTGGACTGTGCAGGGCTGCTGGTGGGCTGTCTAGGGGCTGCTGTAGGATCACTAACATAATCACGACGAAGTTGTTTGTGCAACCTCTGTTATGAACCCCAATGTACCCCATATAGGTCTAGGTAGTAAAACAATCTTTTACCTACATCTGTCCTACCTTTGTTCTACATAACGGGGTTTGGTGCTGACCTTTTACCTTTCAGGTGCTACATGACTGTCCTGTGGTTTTCGCCCGAAACTAGCCTCTTGTATTATGCATGAGGATTTTCAGTATCACAGCAGGATTGCCATTTTCTTCATAATAACTCTATATAAGGGTCCCCTTTGTCATCATCCTTGCCCGACATGCCCACAGTACACATTTAGGTAGAACCCCGAGGGTACTTTTTGGGTATATAAGCGCTACATCTTCCCTGGGAATACTAGAGGAGAAAGACTTCCATGCAGACATACTAATGTGAGACGCTGAGGTCCCTGCATGCAGACACTCCAGCACGCAGTGGTCTGATATCCTTTGCGGGCTGTCAATCTCAAGACCAAGAAGGGGTCCTTCGCTCTCCCACATCAGATAATGGGGTTGGCTCCCTCCTAAGGGAACTTTTGGCTATACATCTACATACATGGTAGGTACATTTAGATACATCTAGTTAGGGTTTTGCACTGTACGAGTATGCATTATTACTGTTATGTTTATATATGCCTGCCTATATTCATTGTTTTAGCACTATGGTAGGATTCTACCTTTTCTTTACCCTATTGGTGCTCATAACTGTATATATCTATTTGTGGCTAATGGTTGTTGCAGCACACGTATTTTACACTAGAATGACGCTGGTTCAATAAAGGCTTACTGAAAATGTTCCCACAGTTTATTCTGTATATCTCTGAGACAAAGTGAGCACAAGTGACTGAGCGAAAAGTACTGTACTGTTCCCACGACTTCTGAGGGGTCAGGGTTGTCATGTTCGATAGTAGCCAGAAACTATTCACTCCTTGGTAAGAGGGGCTCATAGTGGCACTGTGAGCTAGCTTGACTACAAACTAATATATCATTCGGGGTGTCCGGAAGCTGTTTGGACACCAATCCCCTAGTTTACATTGTCTAAAAACGCAGAACCTATATAGATTTGTAGGAACTACACAACACCTCCATGGAGGTGAGACTGTGGTCGGTGTGCTTACCAATAGGACACAGGTGTGGATGGGCTGTTAGAACAACATGGCAATAATGATGTGGTTGCCATCAGACCTGAGCGACAGGTGGTGATAATTCACCTGGAGTGAGGATTGCTAGAGTGACTACGTGGCCACGTATCTTTGCTGGTACTGATCTTATCCCATGGCTTATGCGTTTGCGAGCAGGGCTGTCATGAGACTCATACTGCAGATGCTCAGGAACTGACAGTCTCACTGGAAAGCATAGGGAGAGCAGTGCAGTTTGGGCTTACTAGTGGCTTACATTTTGTTCTCCCATTAAGTCTCCAGGGACGTTGCTCCACCTAGGTGGCTGTCTTGTGTCTGTGGGTGCATTCTTGTCTTGTAGTAGTAGGAGTCCCCGTTCATCTCCCCTTGTTGATCTCTCAAGCGCCCCTGTGTTCAACCGGTTCTTCAGGGTGACAGGATTTTCGCTCTTCTTCATGGTGTAGCGTTGTGCCACATTCTCTTCTCAATGTTGCGGTGGTGGTAGCTTGCCACTTGGAGTGTGCAACTCTCCACTTGCCCGCAGGGGGCCACTGGTGACTCCGTCCTAAGGCAGTGTGGGGGAGCATACCTTATTTGCCGTCCTTGGCCCACTTCGGGGCTATGCTAAGTGCAGTGGAGATGTTGAGGCTCTCCCTTCTGCATCGTGGGCATGTTAGGCCTTTCCTAAGTGTGTGCCCTACATGCACACCTGTCTATACTGTGGCTTTCCACTAGGTGTTGCACGATGCTCTCTTCCCCTGTCAGGGAGATAGGCAGTTTTCTCGTTCGCTGGGTAATGCTGCAGTTGCTGGGTTTGACAGTCTGGGTACTCATTCTTGGCCCCTCTGTGGGCCGGGGCAGCCATCTTCACACTGCAGGCTATGCTGCTCCTCACAGGCACAGCCTCTCTTTATGCTCTGCTCCTTGTGGCTTGTCTGCCAAACACATTTTCTTCCTCTTGGGTTCTGCCTTGGTTTCACTAATTTGGCTTTAGCTGGACTCTTGGCGGTTGTATGGCATTACAACGCGGGCTTTTACCCCGCGTGCCATTACAACGCTGTTTTTACAACGCAAGTCATTACAACGACTTGCGCTGTAAGCGCTGGATAGTGGAATAGTTTAATTTTCTATTCCAACTCCAGCCCACGTTACAGTAGGGAAGGTGTTGGAATAGAAAATTAAACTATTCCCTATCCAACAGCACCCTCCAGCGCAAGTCGTTGTAACAACTTGCGTTGTAAAAGCAGCGTTGTAATAGCAGCGCAGGGTAATTCCCGCGCTGTTATGGCTGTTTACCCTCTTGGCAGTGACCTTGGGGGATCTTTACAGAGCACTGGAGGGGATACATACCATGAGTCTCTGACTCATTGGGGCTGTTACTGTTCAGATGCAGTATCTCCAAATGGGCAATAGGTGGCACTGCAGCCACTCTTCAGAATGCCACAGCTGCTTTCCTCAACAGTGGGCCATGCTGCTCTCACTTGTAGTGTTTTGCAGCAGAGTAGACTATCTGTTGTCAGGGGGGGGGGTTGTTTCCTTTTCTTTGCCGCATCAGGCCACCTCCTGCATGTCAATGCTAGGTGCAGTGCACTAAGTTACCACTAAGTGGCACTGCAATAACCCACTCCACCAGCACTCTTGCTTGCCGGCAGTTCCTGCACCTCGCTTGCAGGATGGAGAGACTGATGGAGGCATATAACGCCTCACAGGCCCACCAATCCCGAAAGCAGCTGCTTATACTGGCAGCCGGTTGCAGATGTAGCACTAGCATCTGTGCACTACACGGAATTCTGCAGGTGGCTTAAAAAAGAGACGCGGGGCATTGTGAGCTTGGTCTGTGAGGCGGCAAAGCAAGTTTATGTTCTGTGGAGGTGGTTGCCTTTGGTGAGGTTCCCTTATCTGCATTCCCTGGCCCGGCCCTATTATGGTGCAGCAAGTGGTTACTCGGTCGTCAGGGTGGCTTGTTTGCAGGCTATGCTGCAGGCACTGCAGATGTGGGTGCACGGCCTCTTTCCATGCTGACTGGATGAAGTGACCGACCTCTCATCGCCCTAGGCTAGTACCTGCTCCAAAGGTAGGTGCAGTCTCTCAGTTTTCCTGCTTAGGGCGAGGTCGCAGGGGCACTTACAGGCTCGTCTTGTGTGAGACGTGTAGGGCACTCTGTCAGGGACTTCAGGTGCTCGCTGTGTTTTACATCTGGGCCACCCCCTTTGTTGGTAGTGTGTAGCTCCTATCTCCTCTTGCCGGGACAGAGGCCGGCCGTCTCAAGAAGTTAGGCACTTCACCAGGTTGGGCAGTACATGGCATGTGCCTGGTCATACCTGGGCAGGCGCGTGCTTCCTGCCAACTGCACTGCTTCTTGCCACACTCACTTCTCCACGCTGCCCTCCTGACACAATCCCTCAGCAGGCAATTGGCAGCAGGAGCATTGAGGTCAGGGTTCACCGTCTTCTTGGGTGATGAACCTTCTTGACAGGCAGGCTTCAGCAGGGACTCCCTATCACTTCTTCATGCGGGGGTGTGACCTACAAGGCAGCATGGCATTGGTCAGTACCCCTCGTCAACAATGTTGAGTTGTGTGCCCTAGGCCCCCATGCTAGGCAATGATTGACACAGACACCGTGGGTATGTGTAGTTAACTGGCCATAAGCATGTGCACTCAGGCCCTTTTTTTAACATGCCTACATCACTCGTGACACATGTGATGTATGGGTGTGCGGTGTGTGTCGCAATCTTTCAAGGGAGTGGTTGGTAAACCTGTTGCCTGCTGAGACACGATAACGTGTCCAGTAAGACACTACAGTGTGACCGATGTGGCCATACTGTGCGCTGATCTGGAGGGGGGCACTGACCTCAGATGGGGGCACTGTGTTTAGAAATAACTTATGATTTGAAAGCAGCTGATGCCGAGTTCGTTGTGCATCCAGATTCCAGGAAGCATGTCAATATAACTCTTGTGATTAATGTTCCTACTAGAGAGAAGGATCAAAGCTTTGTCTTGTGGCTGTTTTGACTGACCACAAGGTAGCACAGAGGGTTAATATGTCTGCTGCAAACAGCAGATCTGTATTTAAAGTGGGTACCTTAGTGGATTGGTAAAGCCAGCCTTCACCAGCGCTTCAAAACAAATGAAATGTAAGTAAGAGAGGGGTTATGGAGAGATGAGGGGCCCTTTTGCCGGGTGGTAGTGAGGGAGTCTGAGGAGGAGGTCATGGGGGGGTGCTAAAAGTGACTGTCGTACCAGGTGCCAACATCACTAAAGCCGGCCCTGCCCACAGTCAGAGAGTTGTGTTCACCTGAATTAAACAGATCTGTTGTTATCTGAGGTTTTGGGGGTCTGCAACAGGAAATTGTCCACCGTGTCAATGTTGACTATGGAAAACCACAGCGCATGTAGTTTGCAACTTTCTCTGCACATCTCGAAATGCTGCTTTGCCCTTTGAATGTAGATCACTGAACTGAATTTCAGTATGCTTAAATGATGTGCAGATGTGTTGATAAGGTAAAATGTGTGGGGTAGTTACGGTATTAAGTTCTTGGCCAGGCCTATTTTGAAGAGAAATGCAAAACCAACAGTTGATGGACAGAATGCAGAACAATGTCATACATTCACCCCAGTACAGAGATCTGGGCCTAAATCCATCGTTATTTTTCACTCCTCACCACCCCAGTTCAGACATGGCCATATGCAAATCAGCCCTGCTTGCTTGAATCCAGTCGCAAAGTGAGCAAGGGACTCACGTCTGAGCATACCCTGCCAATTTATGGCGAAAAAAGCGGTACAAAAGGGGGTGGTGATGGACGGAGCATCTGAACCAATCAAACACTCACACCCAGTCAACAGATCTGGGTTTAATCCATCACCGTTCTTTGACCCACTCTGCCACCCCAGTTCAGACATGGCCATATGCAAATTAGTCTGGGGTGGCAGAGTGGGCTAAAGAACGGTGATGGATTAAACCTAGATCTGTTGACTGGGTGTGAGTGTTTGATTGGTTCAGATGCTCCGTCCATCACCACCCCCTTTTGTACCGCTTTATTTTGATGAGAAAGCATAAGATTATTTTTATTATCAGTTATTAATGCTTGCACAAACCTTCGGGAGCGTACTTAGTTTGTCAACAGGGGGGCACACGCATGACTCCGGTTGTGGTTTAGACCCAGAATTTGACCTTAGTATGAAATTATTCATGCTTTCCAGTTTAGCATCAATACCAGTAACAAAGATCACCAACATGTTTAATAAGTGCACCTGAATATTCACTTTCTGAAAGTGAAAAATTTAGGCCATTGATTGTGGCTTTGAACATATCCATATCTAACAAGGAAGACCAATAATCGGTATAAATGTTCCTGACCTGAGTAGGACGAGTATCTCTGGGCTTGGTAGAAATAAATGTTCTTGTCTTATGTCATTGTCAATTGACTGTGTATCTCTTCTTTGGCTCCTAGGTATGTTAGGTGATAGCATGTGTTTTTTCACCACCCAGTTTATTATTGTTGTCTATTTCTTGCCCAAATAGTCAATGATCAAAGTAAATGATTTTTCTATGTGGAGATCCCTTCACAACTAGTTGACCCTTGAGTGTGAATGGTCAATGGGAACCCTGGTGAGCCTTTGCGGGTAAATATCAAAGATGGAGGGTCATATTTCCTTGGTCTTAGATTGTATATTGAAATGTTAGGCAGTTCACATGACTGATCCAGTGTATCCAGTTAATTTTTATGGAGGCAGGCTTTCTATATATGTCTCTTCTGGGGAACAACCTTTACTACGCAACTTTTAGCACGCAGTGCTATTACAACGCAGACTTTAAAACGAAAACCATTACAACGCATTACACTGGGGGGCGCTCTAGGATAGGGAATTGTTTTAATTTACTATCCAATACCTTCCCTAGTGTCCACGGGGACTGGTGTTGGAATAGTAAATTAAACTATTCACTATCCAGCACCCCCCAGTGTAATGCGTTGTAATGGAATGCGTTTTAAAACTTGCGTTGTTACAGCATGCGTGGTAAAAGCATGCGTTGTAACAACATACATCCGTCTCTTCTTCCTCTATTACAGCCACCATTTTGGAAAATGGTGGAAGGTTGCTCTGGCTCTATAAGACTAGTTCACCCCCAGAACCTATGTTTTGACACCGAAATGATGAGTATAGGTCTCATGGTTCCTGAAATGTTACATCATCACTGCAACATATTCGCCATTTTTTTTTAATATCTCCCAGAAAAATTCAGCCAGGATTAGCAATTCCTATCCAAGCTAAATAATTTCTCTAATGTTACAAAAACAGAAATAAAAAATTTACATCGCTGAACAACAAATACTTTTACGGAGGTGTATCGAGGGGCCAGGACTATGAGTGGAAGCAGAGAAATACAGCAAAGCCCTCTTTGGTTGCACTCTGTCGACTTTAATCACAACTGAAGGCCGGGCCAACTTTGTGGTGGTGAAACCAGTGCGGCTGCTCTGTGTGCTGACCTGGTAGTAGGCACTGGCCTCAGATGGGGTTGCTGTGTTTAGCAATAACTCACAATCTAAAAGCATCTGCTGCAGAGTTCCTTGTGCATCCAGTTTTCAAGCAGCAATACAAATGTCAAAGTAACTCTTGTGATTAATGTACCTGCTAGAGGGAGGGATCAGAATGTTGTCTTGTGGCTGTTTTGACTTGCCATAAAGTAGTGCAGAGGGTTTATATGCATGCTGCAATAAACAGATCTGTATTTTATGTGGATAGCTGAGTGAATTTATGAAGCCAGCCATTTCCAGCGCTTTAAAACAAATTAAATGTATGTGAAAAAGGGGCTATGGAGAGATGTAGGGCCCTTCTGCAGGGTGATGGGGAAGGCAGCCAAAGGAGGAGGTCATGAGGAGGGATCGAATTTGAATTTGAATTTGAATTTGAAGGGATTTGTACAGCGCTCGTACACCTGGCGGTTTCTTGGCGCTAACTGGCGACCACTACTCGGTGGGTCGGAAAAGGGGAAAGGTGAACATTCAGGATGGGAAGGCTTGGGTGAAGAGGAAGGTCTTGAGGTCTCTGCGGAAAAGGGGGTACTGGGTGCAGGTTCTGAGGGACAATGGGAGAGAGTTCCAAAAAGCTGGACCCGTGGTTGCAAACTTGGAACCACCCCACTTCTTCCGTTTGAAGCGGGGAACCAAGAGAAGATGGTGAGAGGAGGATCGGAGGTCTCGTGAGGGAGTGTAGGTTTGAATAGCAGAGTTGATGAAGGAGGGGGCAGAACCTGTCCTGGCTTTAAAAATGGTGCAGCCGAGCTTGAATAGGACGCGCTGCCGAACGGGGAGCCAGTGCAGGGAAAAGAGGAGAGGAGTTACATGGTGTGATTTGGAAAGGTTAAAAACCAGCCGAGCGGCCTGGTTTTGAACCAGCTGGAGACGCCTCATAAGGTAGTCGGGCATGCCATGGTAGAGGACATTGCCATAATCCAGGCGAGAAGTCACCATGGCCAGAAGAATTAGTTTGAGCGCGTCTGGGTCAAAAAATCGTGAGACTCTGCGGATAGTCCTGAGTGAAAGAAAGGCTGAGGAAACCACAGCAGAGACTTGAGAGTGTAGGGAAAGTTGGTTATTGATTTTGAAACCAAGTGTTTTGACAGAGTATACAGGAGTGGGTGGGGGACCTAAGGAGGGGGACCAGGGACTGGAGCAACCACCTGTCAACACCAGCTCCGTTTTATCGGGGTTGAGTTTCAGGTGGTTGAAATTCATCCAGTCCTGGATGAAGGTCATGATGGACTGAACCTTCGACATAGACTCAGGGGCAGAGGAAAGGCGGAAAATGAGCTGGAGATCATCTGCATATTTGTACACAGAGACCTCCAGTTGCTGTAAAGCAAAAATAAGAGGGGCGATGTAAAGATTAAATAAAAGGGGGGATAAAGAGGAACCCTGGGGGACACCACACTGGATGGGTAAAAATTCCGCAGAGAACTCTCCCAGACGAACCGCCTGAGTCCGGCCGCTCAAGAAGGAGGATAGCCATAGTAGGGCTGTTCCTCGGATTCCCGCCGCCTCGACACGTGAGAGTAAGATGGTATGGTCCACTGTGTCGAATGCGGCGGAAAGATCTAAGAGGATCAGGGCCTGATGTTGATTGGTGTCCATTCCTTGTCGGAGGTTATCCAGAACCGATGTTATAACGGACTCAGTTGAGTGGGCTGGGCGGAAGCCGGCCTGTCTTGAAGCCAAAACACCATGACTTTCCACGAACTCACTCAGGGTTTTTACCACATGTCGTTCCAATACCTTTGCCAGGAAAGGCAAGAGGGAAATTGGGCGGAAGTTGGCTGGGTCGGAGGGATCCGCTCCAGGTTTTTTTAAGATCGGTACGATCACTGCCGATTTGAGTGCAGGGGTAACGATGCCCTGAGCCAGTGAGCTATTGAGAAGCACTAAAGGTGGTGAGGGGCAGAAGGTATAGATCTGCTTTAGGATGTAGGCAGGGCAGGGGTCCAGCGGGGAGCCGGACTTGACCAACGGAAGAATGGAAAGAAATGAGTCGTCGATAGGGGGGGGAATTGAATCCAGATGTGCAGTGACTGGAGGACGTCGGGGGTCGGTGAAGGTCGGGGATGGAGGAGGAATTTTAATTTTAATTTTGCTGATTTTGTCTAGGAAATAGTGATTAAGGGAGTCGCATAGTGATTGAGAGGGTGATGGTTTGAGTGAAGCTCTATCGGAAAAGGCAAGGTCTTGGACGATAGAAAAGATTTCTCTTGGCCGGTTCTCCGCGAGTTGGATTTTAGAGGAGAAATAGTTTTTCTTTGTGTCTAATATGGCTTTCTTATACTGAGTGAGAAGTTCAGTGTACCGGGTTTTAGCCAAGGGGCAGTAGTTTCGTCTCCATTGTCGTTCAGCTTGGCGGAGAGTGAGTTTTTGGGTCTTTAGATCGTCTGAGAACCAGCGGTTTGCATCTTTAGGGCGTTTGGTTGCGATGCATTTTAGAGGGGCGATGGTATCGCACCCAGCTCGCAGCCAATTGGTAATAGCATCTACCTGACCAGAGGAGGGCAGCGCGGTCAGATCGGGGCTGGAAGAGGAGAGGAGGGTCGATAGGGCTTCGATGTCAACACGATTCCATGAGCGCGCCCAGACATTCCTCGCAGGAGCGGGCTTAGATGGTGGAACGGGGGATAGGGATAAGGTGATCAGTGAGTGATCCGACCATGGACATGGGGAGATGGAGATAGAACTAACCGGGCAATCGCGTTGCCAGATTTGATCCAGAATATGTCACAACCTGTGTGTGGGAGCATTGACGACTGACGTAAAGTTGAGCGACTGAAGAGAGTCTGAGAATTCCTTGGACGTGGCGCATTCCGCAGGGTCGGAGGGCCAAAAGTTAAAGTCTCCCAGAACAATGATGGAGGAATGGTTAACAACCAAAGTCGCCATTAGGTCTTGAAAACAGGGGAGGAACGTTTGAGGGGAGGACGGGGGTCGGTACACCAGGACACAGGTGAGAGGTGGAGTAAAGGAAAGGGATCGAACCACTAAGCAGTCTGAGATTCCCATGGAGGGAGAGACTAGAGGGTGGAAAGTGAATTCCTTACGGGCGATCAGGGCTACCCCTCCACCAGGCCTGCCTGAAGGGCGGTCGGCTCGAATGGCATAATAGGTCGGGGGGAGTATCGCCAGCAGCAATTTTAACGAGCTTCTTGCTAATATGCCCCTAAGTAGGGCCAGATAGTAGTGCAGCATTAGGTGAAGATAAAACTGAGTCCTCCGAGACTCCTCAATGGAAGAGCAGATGTCACTTCCGTAGCTTCTTCACATGGGCGGTTCTTCTCATGCTCACTTGCTTGTGGCTAGACCAGCTGCTCAATATTTAAAAGCATTGAGGCAATCTTGTAAGGAATTTTTCATCTTCTAGAAAAAATATATAACTGAACTTGTAGCTGTGACCCTGAAGCAGAGGGTTACAAGAGTCTGTGCCTCCAATGAACCAGTACATAATCTTGTTTGATTCACCCCACCATCCCACCAGTACTTCTAATCACCTACCATCCCTTTAATGTATTTTCATGGATTTTCTTCTTGCACCTTGGCTTTCCCTTTCTTCTCCTCCCATATGTGCCATTTTCCCGTTGCAATTATGACAGAAACAGTAAAGAGTTTACATGAACACATATATCTAGGAAGTCAACATGTTCATTGAGAGTTGGGAGCCCTGGGAACATTAGGCTTTTGTACTGAAGTGTTTCTCAGGCATTTCATCCAAAGGACACTCAGAGAAATTATATATACCCAGCCAACTAAATTGACAGTGCTTGAAGAAGGCAGTGGACCTAAAAGACAGTTGAGATTAGCCGATCATAGGGAAATTCGAGCAGGAGAAGCGCGATGCGTGTTAGAATGCCTGTGATAGGCATGAATGAATTGGAGGTGGGAGGGGTATTGAGGAGGGCACAGAGTCTAAAATGGGGCCAGAATGCAATAGGAAATACAATATCAAGATGGCAGTAAGACAGCAAATAGTGTGAGCCTTATGAATACAATAAATAACCTGGTAGTTGTGGGAAAATAATTTAGGGCCAGATTTATGACCAATTTTAGCATGCAGAAACGGGTTAGTGTCCTGTTTGCGCATGCTAAAATTGATATGGCCATGTACTAACACAGTTTTGCGAGTCGCAAATTAATTGCGACTCACAAAAAAGTGCAGCCACTGCCTGCCCTTAAAAAATGAAACAAAAACGTTTAATTTTAATTTATTTAAATGCATCCTGTTTTCCTTTAAGAAAAACGGGCTGCATTTTAAAAACAAAAGCAGCTTTATGTAAAAGCAGGCCCAGACATGGTTGTCTGCTGAGCCCAGCAGGCCACCATCCCTGGGGGGCCAGCCATTTCCAATGGGGGTCGCAAAATGCGAGTTCCTCATTAATATTAATATTGGAAATCGCAATCAGTGTCTCTGACACTGTTGTACATAGTAAATTGCAACTCGCAATCTGCTACTCTCAAACGAGCGCAAATTGTGAGTCGCAATTTACTAGAGTCGTATGTTTGGCCCTTAGACCTTATGGTAGAGTAGAGACGGAAGAGGAAATTAAAACATGAGGAATCTGATAAGAACAAATAAAGGAGGAGAGGGCATTAATAATGAGACAGAGTGATTATAAATGAGGACCCACATAGGAGGACACATGTGCTTTGCGTATAGTTTAAAACATTGCACGTGGACGGGTGGGTACATCGTGCAGTATCATTTAGTACGTTAAACTCTGCAAACATTTCAAAACTACCTAGCCTGATTTTCTGGACTGTCCTCCAAGAGTGCCCAAGCTATCAAGCAATCAATCATTCATTTGTAAAGCGCATTACCTACCCGCGAGGGTCTCAAGGCGCTGGGGAGGGGGGCGCTACTGATCAAACAGCCAGATCTTGAGTATGCTCGTGAAGATCAGCAGGTCTTGGGTCTGTTGTAGGCTCAGTGGGAGGGTGTTCCATGTCTTGGCGGCGAGGTGGGAGAAGGATCTCCTGCCGGTAGTTGTTCTTCGGATGCGCGGGGTTATGGCGAGTGAGAGGTCGGCGTAGCGTAGCTGGCGGTTGGGGATGTAGAAGGAGAGCCATCTGTTGAGGTAGGTGGGCCTGTCTGTGGAGCGCTTTTTGTGCGTGAATGAGGAGCTTGAAGGATATCCTCTTGTTGACGGGGAGCCAGTGCAGGTTTCTCAAGTGGGGGGTAATGTGGCTGTGTCGTGGTACATCGAGGATCAGTCATGCTAGGGTTTTTTGGATGCGTTGTAGTCGTTTGATGAGCTTGGTCGGGGCTCCCGCGTTGAGGATGTTTCCATAGTCGAGTTTGCTGCTGACGAGGGCCTGGGTGACTGTCTTTCTTGTATCTGTCGGGATACTTCTGTAGATCTTGTGGAGCATTAGGAGGGTGTTGAAGCAGGAGGAGAAGGCAGCGTTGACTTGCTTGGTCATTGAGAGCATTGAGTTGAGGATGATTCCCAGGTTGTGTGTGTGGTCGGTGGGTGTCGGTGCTGCCCCCAGTACCAACGGCCACCAGGAGCCGTCCCAGACCAAAGGGTTGGAGCCGAGGATGAGGACCTTCATCTTGTCCGAGTTCAGCTTCAGACGGCTGATCTTCATCCACTCGGCAACGGCCTCATTCCTTCGTGGAGGTTGTCTTTGACGGTAATTGGGTACTTGGTGAGGGAGAGGATCTGTTGAGTGTCGTCGGCGTAGGAGATTATGTGGAGGTCGCGCTGTTGGGTGACGTGTGCCATCGGGGCCATGTAAATGTTGAACAGTGTCGGGCTGAGGGAGGACTGCTAGGGTACGCCGCAGATGATCTCGGAGGCTTTGGAATGGAAAGGGGGAGGCGGGCGCTCTGGGTTCTGCCAGAGAGGAAGGATGTGGTCCATTCCAGAGCCTTGTCTCAGATCCCTGCGGTGTGGAGGCGTGCGCATAGAGTGCAGTGGCAGACGGTGTCGAAGGCGGCGGAGAGGTCAAGGAGGATGAGTGCTGCAGTCCAGCAGGGTCCTGATGTCATCGGTGGCAGCGATGAGGGTAGTCTCGGTGCTGTGGTTGCTGCGGAACCCTGACTGGGAAGGATCCAGGATTCGGTTTTCTTCGAGGTATCGGGTTAGCTGTCTGTTGATGATTTTCTTGATGACCTTGGCCGGGAAGGGGAGCAAAGAGATGGGCCGGAAGTTCTTGAGGTCTCTTGGGTCTGCCTTAGGTTTTTTGAGTATGGTGTTGATCTCGGCGTGTTTCCAGCTCTCTGGGTAGGTCGCGGTCTCGAGGGAGAGATTGATGACGTGCAGGTGGGGTGCGATGGAGCTGCTTGCTTTGTTGAAGACGTGGTGAGGAATGGGTCTGACGGAGAGCCGGTGTGGATTGTGCTCATGGTCTTGATGGTGTCATCGATGCTCACGCTGGTCTAGGCTAGAAGGGGGTAATGGTCGATGGTGTGCGGCGGTCTGTTGTGTTGCTGTCTGTTGGGGCTGTCTGGGTGTTAAAGCTGTCGTGGATGTCTGCTATCTTGTGGTGGAAGAAGGTGGCGAGGGAGTCGCACAGGGCTTGCGACGGCGGCATGTCGTTGATGTTGGAGCAGGGGTTGGAGAGTTCCTTCATGATATTGAAGAGCTCCTTGCTATTGTGTGCGTTGTTGTAGAGGTGGTCTTTGAAGGAGGTCCTCTTGGCCGCCCTGATGAGGTGGTGGTGGTTGCGGATGGGTTCCTTGTGTGCTGCGTGGCTGTCCGGAGTTTGTTCACTGTGCCCCTCCTTAGTTTCTGGCAGGCTTGCTTGGAGGCAAGAAGTTCTGGGGTGAACCAGCTGGCCCTCTTGCTGGTGTCTCTGTGGGGGGTTTCTTCAGTGGGGCGAGGGTGTCGGGGCACTCCTCGATCCAGTGTCTGAGGCTGTGGGCAGCCTCGTCGGGGTTGGAGGGTTCTGTGGGTGGGCTGAGAGCGAGGTTTACATGTAGTTGGTCTTCGTGATTTTGCTCCAGCAGTGGCGGGGGATCTGTTGGGTGTGGTGGTGTGTGGTGAGTTGCAGCGGTGGTCGGTCCAGAGGAGTTCGGTGGTGTGGCTGATGGAGACGTGCGGGCTTGAGGAGAAGACGGGGTCGAGCGTGTGGCTGGCAGAGTGGGTGGGCGTTGTGACGAGTTGCTTCAGTCAGAGGTTGGCGAGGTTATCGATCAGGGTTGTTGAGTTGTTCTTGTTGTTGTTCTCAAGGTGAAAGTTCAGGTCTCCGAGGATAATGTAGTCAGTGGAGGTCAGGGCATGCATGCTGATGAAGTCGCCGAGGGAGTCGCAGAACTTGGGACCGAACCAGGGGGCGGTAGACGAGGGTGCCTCTGAGGGTGGAGTTAGGGTCTGTGTGGATCTGGAAGTCCATGTGTTCGGGGGTGCTGAGCGCATCGTCGGTGCTAGTCGAGACCCTGATGCTGTTCTTGTGGACGTTGGCGATTCCTCCTCCGACTCCGTTGGTGCAGTCTCTGCGGGTGATCTTGTAGCCATCTGGGATGGCTATGGCGATGTCGGGTGCGGAGGAGTCGTTCAACCAGGTCTCTGTCAGGAAGGCGATGTTCGGGAATGTTGTGCAGAGCAGGTCCCAGAGCTCGACGGTGTGTTTGCGTGCGGAGCGGGTGTTCAGTAGTATGCATCGGAGGTGGTTGGGGTCTTTCTTGGCGGGTGGTTCATTGGCTTTGAGGCTGGTGCAGCTGCAGTTCCGGCAGGTGATGGGACCGTGTGTGCGCTTCGGGGCGGCCTTGAAGCAGGTGTGGGTCCATCTGGAGTTGAGAGCGTGCAGATGGCTGGCATTGTAGTGGTGGCGGTCGTCATGTCGGGTGCGGGGGCCAGGGTTTCTGGCGCTGGGCGCAGTCCAGTCACAGACGGGCTTGCCTTAGGCACGCCAGAGCCGCGGCCGAGCAGTGACCGGCATATGTGGGAGGCAAACGAGGGAAAACGAGTGTCACAGAAAGCAAGAGGGCACAGAAATACAGGAAAAAAACGAGAGGCACAGAAGGCAAAAAGAGCACAGAAATACAGGAAAAACGAGTGTCACAGAAGCCAAGAGGGTACTGAAATACAGGGAATAAACGAGTAGCACAGAAGGCAAAAGGGCATAAGAATACAGGGGCAGCTGAGAGATAGAAGGCAAAAATGGGCAGAGAGGCACGGGGGCAACAAGGGGAACAGAGGGGAAAACCGGGCAGAGACACGGGGGCAGCGAGGGCTGGAGAAGGAAAAACCGGGCAGAGACACGGGGCAGCGAGGGGTAGAGAAGGAAAAACCGGGCTGAGAGGCAAGAGGACAGCGAGGGGAACAGATGGAGGAAAACGGGCACGGACCACGAACAGGCAGCGGGGGAAGACAGAACAACAGCAGTCACAGACACAACAATTAAATACAGGCAATACAATGAAACAATAAAGCGGGAGATGAACAAACCTACGGCCTACCACTGGCCACCAGGGATGAGGCACAGGTGGTAGCCTGCGGGTGGTGGAGGGCCTCGAACTTCCTCAGCAGAGGCAGCTGGGGCAGGGACACACAGGAGGTGCTGTGCAGAGGGGGAGCGACCTACCTGGTGGGGTCAAGGTTCGCCGTACCATGGCAAGGGCTAGACAAAAAGCAATCTGTGCGGGAGGCATATAAATCACTGTCTAAGATTGTCATTCCCTCTGCCCTATGTCCCAGGTGGTCACACACCAGTGTACCTAACCCATGGCTTCTAGCCTCTAGCCCACACCTAACACCCCCTACAGAGTCTTGCCATGTGCTAGACTTGAAATGCACTACAATTCTCAGAAACATATAGGTATGGTAGGATATAAATGCCATGCCACGACTTAGTTCAGATTCAACAACCCTTCTAGTGTTATGTTGTAACAAGAAACTTGAGAGCTTGTACTTGACCAGTAGCTAGATACTAGTGAGCCAGAACTGTTGGTAATCAGAGGTGATTGCCCCTATTTGCTTTTTTCCAGCACAACCCTGAGCTGTAAAATATCCACAGAATTTACTTCTAGGAGCTGTAACAAACATGTGGCCATAACTGCATTAATGAGGAAGATAATTGTGGACAGATAAATATATACAGATTGCACTAGAAATCAATCAGCAACAAAACCTCATAACAGCCAGGGGCAGCTGGTAACTTTCGAAAGTGGTAAGGCAAAGAGCCCACTGCTTCCTCCTCAAAAAACCCTTAGTAAAACATCCCCTCTCTCCAAAAGCCCAACTAATATAGCCTCTCCCTCCAAAATCCCATAATAAAACTACTCAAACATTTAAAATAAATTCAATTAAAATAAATGGTAATTACCCACTGCTGCACGTGCACTGTACCCCCATTACGGCTGCTTTCTTTCTAGCAAACAAGGTCAGAGGACCGCATGTTCCTACCTTACATTAGCGTCCATGGCATCCTTTGCTACGCCATTGTTCTGGTTACATCATTGCTGCATCATGTTAATTGCATCATAGCGGTGATATGAGGCATTACTGGAGAATTTACCTGCATAAGGAAGTCCTATTTAAAACTCAAACAATCTCTTTCCACACATGTCTACCTGACAGCTTGTGCAACTTTCAAATTCAGGGCCTGGTTCACAAAGGTGAACTAAGTCTTTTGTGTAAGTTTACTTTTTTTGGGAATTCACACACATAGAGTTAATAGTAAGTTTACGCAGGGGTTTAAGTGGGTTGGGTCTCACTGTTGCTGAGCACCGGCAGTTTTTTAAATGGGGCCTCAAAACGGGTCTCTATCGGGCTCTGTTTTGTTCCCTGGCACGGGCGGTCTGTTTTTTTCCAGACTTCAGTGACAGCAGTTACATCTATGTGTGCGTGCTCAGACTGCTCACTTCTCACTGGTGGAGAAGTTTACGGCATGACGTCATGCCAGGTGAGCCTTCTAGGGGAATCCTTTAAAGAGAGTCATTTTCTCTCCAGATTTCCCTTCTCTTTTTGAAACTCAGGAGCAGCAACATTGTTGTGGTATTACCAGGGCTTTAAGTAGACGATTTGTCAATATTATATACAAGCCATAGTTGCTGCTTATTTATCTCAAGCAACTAACACCATTAGCAAAGCCAATAGTCCTGACTTGTTGTAGGTATGGTGTTACTTGTATCATATATCTGGATGCAATGACAGAAACAACAAAATACAAGTTGGGCGGCCCACTATGCTAAGCACAGATTTTTAAGCCACTCCCTTAATAACATTGGCCACGCCCCTTTGAGAGACCCCCAACCCCCAGTTTTTTCATCCCACTTAAAGCCCTCAGTTTACAACAGCGGATGCCCCACAGTTGGGGCGGAGAACTCACAGATAGAAAGATAGGATATGCCTATCTTTTTATGTGAGGAGGCTCCACCGCTGTAAAGCTGCTACTAGTATTATCTTTGTGACTAGCAAACAATCATTAACTTATTATACAACAGTGTAAGTTTACCTTTGTGAATCATGTCCACAGTGTCTGGGTGCACTACATCAAGCCCAACGAGACCTGCACCTGGAGTGAAGGCACAGCACGCAACCCATGTGCTTCTCTTTGAAACATCAAGGTCTGCGTCCTTGAAGCTTCCCAAGAAACCACAAAACCACCTCCTATGGCAGCCACCCTGCATGCTTGTGCGCTCTTGATCTGCTCCTCAATGTCCACATCCTCAGATCGTTTCCTATTAAAATTTTCAACAGCCACATTTTACTTTCAATAATAAAATTCGCAGCAAAGAACACCCTAACAACAAATACGAATAGAATAGAAGAGTATTTCTATAGCGCCTAACTACCCGGAGGCCTCGTATCGCTTATGGAAAAGAAAAGCAGAATCGCTTCAATCCACGGAGCTAGGGGAGCATTCCAAACAGGTGTGTTTTTAAGAGCTTGCGAAAGGTCAGCAGATTGTTGTTCCCCCGCATAACTTGGGGAAGGGAGTTCCATAATTTAGCTGCAGTAAATGAAAAGGAGAATCCTCCCTATCTCACCTTCCTTATTTTCTTAATGGCGGCCAGATGTAAGGAACTGGAGCGTAAAGTCCTATGTGGAAGATAAGGTGTGAACGAACGAATTTAATCATTTATAAAGTGGATTTCATAAGACCGACCATTAAAGAGTTACTTTATTGTCTACTGTTATTTGCAAAATACTGGAAGGATGTTGCCCCTTATCTCCTTGGAAAACATTAACCGAGGAACAGCCCAGTTGAAACTGAAGTTCCTTTGTGAAAAAAGGACTTAGACCTGGCCCAGTCTTATCAGGTGTGCATACTGTCCCAACCCCACTGCTTCTTGTAAAGACTCCAAATGTCAACCTGTTCACAAGGAATTAGAAAGCAGCTGCATATTTTCTGGCTTGATATGTACTGGTCCTTGTTCTGCTGAACATATTCACATTGACTTAAGCACATCAGCTCAATAATAGTGGGAAGGGTACTGGTAGAAGTAACAATACTACACACAGATCACTGATAGGAAATCTACAAGTAGGAAGGATATGAAAGTAGAGCACTATAAGGTACCAAATCAGTATCAGTAAATTCAGCAAAACTATGATCAATCTGATATATTAGAATGTTGAATGTCTTTAGAGTTAGTTACTGAGACTCTGTCAATTTTTTGAGTGTCTTCTCATAAAAATGTCTTTATTTATTGTATTTATTTATAGTATTTGTATAGCGCAGACCAAGCGGACCACAAAAATAATGGGCAAAGGCAGTGGTGTATACTGGCATCTCTGCTCTTCTCATTATCTTTAACAGTTCTTCCATACTACATGGCAAGGGTATGTGCTTTCCTGCTGCACCGAGGAGAAGAGTGTTCCCATTGCTCATATATGCCAATGACATGCTTTTGCTGAACCAGTCTCCTATGGGCCTGCCAAGTCTGTTCTCTATTTTGTACGAATATTCAGAGATAAACAATTTAGGTTCCAAATTGTAAAAAGCAAAAACTTGTAGGAAAATGATAACTTGGGTTTTTGGTCAACATAACATTAGAACAGTAAATGAATAGTCTTGCGTGTGGGTGCTGATATGTTTACGAACTGTGCCCAGGGCCTTAAAATGCTTTACATGAGGATCAGGTTACATTGCAAATGGTAATTTTTAGCACAGGGAAATTAACTGATTTGCCCAGGATCGCAGGATTTTGAGGCAACTTTAGGACTCAGCACTGGTTTCCCACTTTCAAAGTCAGCAGCTCTGGCTGTTAGGCCACATCTTCTGCTACCTAGGGCAGGTGAACAAAGTTACCATTAAAGCAGTATACATTCTTGAAGCTCTCTTGAGTATCTACACAGTCAAGATTCCATTTGTCTTCCTATAAGGTTATTACGGTAAAAAAGTTATAGGCTTAAATTTCTCTTGCACATTTTGAAAAGAAACTAGGGTACGTTTTTTTGTCTTTGAGAATTAGCATCTCTGTTGAGGTCATTTGCCTCGAGATGGGTATGATGGGGTTACTTTACAGTGACAAGTTATATTCTAGTCAAATTACAGGATGATACCAATGACCTTAATTTTTTTATGGTGAAGGTCATTGCTGTTAGGGGCACACTGTCAGAATTTGGCTGGGAAGACGCTGGTGTGCTTGTCTGAAAACATGGTTAAAAGTTATAGGTTTCATGTGTAAATCACTTTTAAGCCTGTAAACCCTGTAATTCATAAAATCATTTAGAGTGTTTCCCTAGTTATCTAGTTTTAATTCTTTTTTTAAGTGAGAAACGCCTTTATATCTCGCTAAAAGGAATCTGAAAATCATTCCACATTACTATTAAGAGGGGACATGAAAGAACGATCCCTTTGTAGTTTCAATTAAAAAAGATATATATTAATGATTTCTCACCACTGCCAGCCACGGCTTGTGCAGGTAAGAGCGGTGAGGGGGAGTTCGACAGATGACAACTAACGAACATTAAATAAATAATACATTTTCCCTCGTCGTCGTCGCTTAAAATGCCCCCCCCCCCACACACACAGTCCCAGCGTCCTTACCTGCACGGGCCGTGGCTGACCATGATTGCTGTTGCAAACAACCAGAAAGATACTGACTCCCAATTTGGTATTTGATTCCCAGAGAGTTAGCCGTTCCTCTGGGAAACCTTCCCCAATGAAAATCATGCTGGGCAGCCTCAGTGCCAGCAGACCAGCAGACCACTGATTGCACCCTTTAATGTCTTCTCAAAAGTAAGATGTTCTTTTTTTTTATTTATTTCACAAGTTTTTGATTAAGAAAAAATAAAGAAGACATTTACAGTACAGAAAGTATTGTGATGCTGTCGTTCTCGGCGCCTGCTTGGTTACATTAGGCACGCATCTGCATCGTAGGCTTCGTTGGAATGCTCTGCACCAGAGGAAGAAGGAAAAGAAGAAAGAAGAAAAGGGGGGGGGGGGGTTTGGGGAATCTTTATGGTTTAGTCTGTTGTGACCTGTTTGCCCTTTTGCTGTGGGGGTTTGTGTGTCTCCAGATGTGCATCTAAAGCTGCCCACATCTCAGTTTTGGCGGTGGGGTTGTGAGTTTTCCTGTGACGTCATCGGCTCCCCTGAGGAAGGTGACCCAGTTGACCCAGCCTTTGAATGTAGCCTTGGCTGTGTTTTTCCAGTTTCCTAGGATGATTTTAACTGCGCGGTGAGTAGAAGGTCTACCAGGTCTCTGTCATCTTTGCTGTCTAGATCTGGTGCCATGAATGCTGTCACTAGTCCTACGAACCCTGGCCTTATATCCCTTCCTACTACAGTGTTTATGAGGTCGCTCACTTTCTTCCAGAACGTTTTCACTTTGGGACATTCGAAGATGAGGTGTTGTAGGTCCCCTTTCTCCCTATGGCAGTTCCAGCATGTGTCGTCCTCCCTAGTTCCCATGCCGCTAGTCTAGCTGGGGTCCAGAACGTTCTGTGTAGGAGCCAGAATTTAGTCTGCGCCAGCTGCAGTGTTATCTTGTTTTTTGTGGCTGACCCCCACAGTGTCTTTTTTGTCTCCTCGCTGAGGCTTCTGCCGGACAGTGTTTCCCAAAAGCCCATTGTTTTCGCGTTTAGGCTGAACGTGTTGGGTCGGAGGAGTTTGTATATATGTGATGTTTGGTGTCCTATCCTGTTGAGGTTGCTCATGTATTGTATTATGGAGGGTGTGTTTTGGTTTAGGTTCGCCTTGTTTATGGCGGCTTTAATTCTAAGGAACGTGTATAGTTCTATCCCTGGTAGGTCAAGTGAGTTTTTAAGGGTGTGGAACATGAGTGGGGTGTTCTTCTTTTCTAGTTGAATGGGGTTTGTGATTCCTTTGTTGATCCAGACTGTGTCACATAGCGTACGCCCTTTGTATTGTATCTTAGTGTTGTGCCAGATTGACTCCCATTTGGTGCCTCTGATGCTTTGTCCCAGCTGCTTGTCTACCCTTAGCAGGGCTATTTTGGTTTGTTTGATGATGGGGTTGTGTGTAGCTGGCTGTCTGTTCGCCGTGAGTAGGGCTATGGGGTTCAATCCCCTAGGAGGTCTCATTCTAACTCTAGCCATACTGGCTCGTAGTCCTGTGGTGTGGTGATCCAGAAGGTTCCTTGTTTTGCTAGGCAAGCAGTTTGAAAGGTTTTGAAGTCCATGATGTTTCGGCTTTCTGGGACAGTGTAGGGGGAAGACTAGGAGACCTCCCACAAGAAGACCTCCTCATACTAACAGGAGACAAGAACCTGGTTTTAGACCAGGCAACGGATAGACTCCCACACAGACCGAGTCACGACTCACAGAACACCAACACACTTAAGAATATATGCACAAAACTTCAACTCAAAGATCCCTGGAGGCTGCAACACCCAGATGCAAGGGAATACACCTTCTACTCTCATCCACACAACTCATACAGCAGAATTGATTATATCCGCAAGTCATCCTCACACACACACCTGATTGACCAAACGGGAATTGCCCCAATCACCATCTCTGATCACGCACACATATCACTTTCGATAACTGGGAGACACAATGACACGCCAACTCGCAGATGGAGACTCAACAGTGATATCTTGCAAAACCCGGGGAATCTAACCGAAATTGAGGAGGCCATTAAGGAATATCTAGCTTTCAATGACAATGCAGAGGTAGACAAGGGCACCCTCTGGGACACCCTAAAAGCAACAATAAGAGGCAAATTAATTAACATCAAAGCCAGGATGAACAAGGGAAGGAACAAGAAGATAGCCGAACTAGAAGAACAGATCAGGGCGCTAAAAGCAGGGCACTGCGCAAACCTCACAGACGAGAATACGCTGACAGAACTAACGAAGACAAAGTATGAGCTCAACAGGATACTAAGCGAAAGGGCGGGAACATGGATCAACAACTACAAATCCATAAACCTATGCTCCGCCAACAAAGCAGGGAAGCGCTAGCGTCATACCTGAAAGCGAAGCAGAGACAACACTCGATCGTGGCATTGACAGACAAAGCAAACAAATCACAAACGACCAACAAGGCGATCTTAGAAGTCTTCAAGCAGTTTTACGAGGAGTTATACAGAGCGGAAAAAAACCTAGCAGCCGATGGGGGGGCGGAACTACTAAGCAAGATCACCCTGCCTACACTAACACCAGAACAAAGAGACGCACTGGGAGAGGACATCACTGGGGCAGAGATAGAAACCGCAATCACAACGCTCAAAGCCAACAAAGCGCCGGGACCTGATGGGTTCACGGCGCTCTTCTACAAGAAATTCATAGGGCAGCTAAAACACACTCTGCTTGAGGTCTTCACCCATTGCATCCGCAAGGGAAGCATGACAGACTCCATGGCGGAAGCCAATATCATTGTGATCCCCAAAGAAGGCAAAGATCCTCAATACCCACAAAGCTACCGACCAATATCACTCATCAACGTAGATTGCAAAATTTACGCCAAAATCCTAGCTAACAAACTGAACATACTCCTCCCTCACCTGAACCATAACTCACAAGTAGGCTATCTCAAACACAGGCTCTCACAAGATAACACCAGACTCCAGTGTCATCTCATCGATCACACGATGAACAGCACAGATCAGGCAGTCATGATAGCTCTGGACGCAGAGAAGGCGTTTGACAGAGTCTCCTGGCCCTTCTTAGACCTATGCATGGAGAAATTTGGACTGGGCACCGAATACAGGGGCATGGTAATGGCACTGCACAACAGACCCCGAGCCAAGATAGTCGTAAACGGAGGAGCATCAGAATCGCTAACACTAGAAAGAGGCACCAGGCAGGGCTGCCCTCTATCTCCCGCCCTATTCCTGCTAGCATTGGAATACCTGCTGACAATGATAAGGTGCAACCCCGAAATTAAGGCGGTCCAATTCAAAGACAAGACAGTGAAAACTTGCAGCGTACGCAGACGATGTACTGATCACGACAAAGTAAGATGTTCTTTTAAAACAGAACCTCGTGTGGAGTCTTTTCGTGGTGTTTTCACTGTGTTAGTGTTTGAAATGTTAAACAAATACTTTACACATTGCCTCCTAAGTTAAGCATGATTGCGCTGTGCCTAAGCTACCAGGGGGTGAGCACTGGTTAATTTAGGTTGTGTTGTGATCTACACTGACAAGGATTATGGTTCCTGCTTGGACAGGGTGCATACCGCTGCAGACCAGAAACCCACTTTCTAACACTACCCCACTGCTCCCATCCAAAAGAAGCAATTTGGTTGAACTTTTCGAGGGTCGGCTGCAGCTGTTTGCTGTTGGACAGCTCCATTTATGAAAATCATTTTCGTGCATTACTCCTTCAAGTGTTCAATTGGCAAATGCTATCTTGTAATGGTAAAAAAGAAAGAATTAAATAGGTCCTGTGACGTTCCATAAGAGCACACACATTTGGTGATGCATGCATGTGCATACAGTATTAGAAGTCTGTCAGTAACGTCATGATGCGTGCATGCGCATGTGCACATTGACATCATCATGCCTTTTTTCTTTTCTTCTTTTTTTGTGAAGCTGCATAGCATCACGAGAAAACTTACACAGGCCCTTAAAGAACAGTAATGCTTTATGAAATACATTTTTGATTTAGGAGCGCTTGGAGCAAAAGATTGGCTGGGGCTGGGTTGTTCTGGACTGCAGGAGCCAAGATATGAGAACAGTTTAAAACAATTTGCATTTATAGATTTTACGGTAAGACTCACAGAGAGAGACAGTGGTGTAACAATAGCCCCCGCAACCCCGGCTGTGCGGGAGCCCAAGCTCCAGGGGACCCCCTGGGCACTGTGCACAGGCCCCTGGCCTGAGAGCTCATGACTTGTTCTTGATCCATGTACTTTGAAGAGGGGCCCCCACAAGTTTTGTTATGTCGCTGGAGAGACGAATATGGCCATTATCACATGATTGCCAGCTTAAGCACTCGAAGGAAGAACTGGAGCCCAGGACTCACCACCAGTGGGCCCATTGGGCCCTAGTGCAAGGAAGGATATGGCTTCATTGGCCACTGGTTGAACTGTGAAATACAGCAATAATCAGATTTCATTTCACTATTCGGAATCTGGGCCTCAGTGCCACTGCACCTGCTGGGCGAATGGAAGCTACGCCCCAGCACACCACTAGACCTCACTGGCCACCATGTCAGCATCTACCCAAGAGCTGATAGTTGGTCACTATGTTCACTGTAGTTTAATCATCCATTGGGGAACGACATAACATGCCTTTTCATGAAAGATGTAACTGCAGTGCTTTTATGTATTGGCAAACCTTTTACCAGTAAAATTGGCAGCAACACACAAGTTTGCTACTGGAACTAAAGCTGCTGTAAAGGGGTGGTGAAAGCATCTAAATATGGAGGGTTTTGCATCACTGGACTGGAGTGATTAATCAAGTGCCACTGGTGGTATCTCTCTGCCGGTCAACTTTTAAATATGCTGTTCCAAAGTGTTTAATAACCATGTATACTACATTAGATTAGGAAACCAGTAGATTTGACAACTACTGTTATTTCTCAGTTGGTCATGTTTGAACCACAAACAGGGCCATATTTCTACATCTTCTCACTGATGACTCTGGGCAGGGGACTCATGATAGAGGAAAGCCCAGTCTTCATGGGAAAGCAGCCAAGGTGATTTCCATTAATGCTATTATCATGAGTATGAATCAAAATGGCTGAGAGTTAAGAAGGATAAACACCATACAGATCCCAATATTAGACCAGAGAAAAAGAAGATCAATCACTAGCCAAGAGATCTCCAATATTCAAGACCGAATGTTAAACAATTATTTAGGAACTCAGGGGCATATTTATAAGCCCCTATCACAACTACAACATCACTCTTACTGACGTTGTGATGGCGATAGGGGCTTCTCGTTATTTGCAAGGCAGCGGTAACTCATTTAACGTGGCTTAACGCTGCCTTGTAAATAAGGCACCCTTTCACGCTGTACTTAGCGTGAAAGGGGAGGGCAATGGGTGTTGTGGTGGGCGTTCCACCGCAACACCCATTGATTTTGACTCTGTTTCCTATTTACAAGGATAGCGTAAATAGGAGGCGGCGCCAAAATTAAGACCAGGAAAAACCTGATCTTTGAAAGGCTTAATGAGGAGAAATTCTTTATTTCATCTCGTTTTTGCTGTTTCCATGCGTGCTGCGATGTGCAGCACACATAGAAACAGCAAATTGCTATTGATTGTTTATGTGCAGAAAGGGAGACATTCCTTCCCATAAACAATCTTCCCCTCAGCGCAGACACCCTTGTACTATGGTCCAAGAGTGCCTGTGTTGGCGCTAGGCTGCTAAGTTTAGTGCCAGCGCAGGGGGAAACGCAAGGCTGCACCATATTGTTGTAAATATGAATCTGAAGTGGCGGAGTGAGATATTAAGCCTGATAGGCTAATGACGCACTCCATACCTTCGTTGTAAATATGCCCCCCAGTTACTAAAGACGACACCTTTCGTTGGCAATGGATAGTGCACCTAAAGTACCATAAAAATGATGTGAAAGCTAGATGTGCAAAAGGTTATTGCACCTCCACAGCCTGAACAACTCCAAACCCAGCCTGTCTACATTTCAAGTGCTTGTGAACTGCAAGTAAAATGGACTGCAATAAGGGCATCTCTCACTTGCTACCAAATTGCAAAGATAAATATCTTACAGGATGGCCAAGATGGCATCTGAGTAAGACCTCGGTCGCTTACCTCCACCTCCCCTCGACGAGTGCTTATTTTGAGTGTGGCCAAGAATGTGTGCTGATTCTGATTTCTGGCCTCAGTGGACTGGCTGGCAAGGAGATCAAATGCCGATTGAGAAGCGAGCCGCCGGAAAGTTTGAACGAAGTAGGGATTGCTGTGCGCACTGGGAGACTTTGGCCCTGCTGCTGCTGATGGCAGTCTCCGGCTGGGGAATCTCCGATGGATGCCAGTTAGGGTGTCCTAACAGCCGGGACGCCAGAGTCCTCAGAGTGCATTGTATAAAAGCTATGGCAGCGCAAAGAGCGGGGTGCAAGACGCGCCCAACTATACAGCCGACCTCAGCCCAAACGCGGCGAGAAACTGACCCGAAATCGGACTCAGAACCATGGAAGTCCGACCAATGTGCTGGTAAGAAGGGCAAGAACATTAACTCAAAGAATACCAAGACTTTAAATAGTATAACTGCAGGACAATCGGGGAAAAAGCAGACTGTCATCACAAGGCTGTTTTCCACGAAGGGCATGAACGCTAAGGAGGGAGGACAGATGATTGACCCAACAAATATCTCTGCCGCTAGTGGGATTTCTGGAGAAGCTCAGACTATTATGCATGAGAGTATGTCTGATCTAAACAACGAGTGAGTGTCATGGATCTGTGAGAACACTATATTGGATGAACTTGAGAATCCTGTAAATGCTCATCAAGAGACACTCAAGCGCTCTCCCTTTTGGGGCCGCACGATATGGAGAGGATGGTCAAGAAACCACAAAGGGGCATGGTGGGACACACAAACTCGGAACAGGCACCTGAACACACATTATCCGTAATCCTACAATCTCAGAGATCCAAAGTGAGATAAAAATGGAAAATCGCAAGCCCGGGTAGCTGCAAAAAAACTACAAGGCTCAATTAGTAAAATTGTGAAAACATGCACGGAAATTGCCGAAAGACTAAGCATGGTGGAAAACCGGATGGAAGCCCTAGAAACCACAGTGGATGTCCTAAAACGCAGGTGACCTCACAAGAGAGTTCTCTGAAAGACGTCATGTGGAAGCTTGAAGAGGCAGAAAATCGCCAACGCCGCAATAATTTAAGGTTTCTAGGGATCCCTGAGAATAGTGTTTTTTTTTTTTTTTATTTCAAAAACCTTTATTAACTTATCAGGCAATTCACAGGATATACAGCCTACTACATAGCGTTCGGTGGCGGGCCTTTGCAACCCATCTGATTTTCCCAGTCTCATCTTACACAGCCATTTAGCCGACAACCCGGAGGTCCGGCGGCGTATCAACAAAGTTTCATAGCAGCGTTTCCGCGATCACGTTCTATGGTGATGTCGCACCTTTTCCCCCCGCCCCCGCCTGTGTACCGCACATTCGTGTGTTGATCTACAATCGTTGTGTTAGCTCCTGCAGGCTGTAGACCTGGTGCAGTGTTTAGGACGTGTCAATCAAAAACTCCAACCCCAACAACCCCCTCCCACCCACTATACACCAGCAGCTCACCCTCCCTCTCCACTCCTCACACACTTGACATCACACCTCACTCCCTGTCAACCCTCTGGCAAATCCTATATTCAACCCTGATTCAGTCTTGTATTACTATCCCAATCCCCCTGTAGGGGACCTCTTCGTATGGTAGCTAAGTCAGTACAACCCGCCACAGCACTTAAAGTATGTAGACATTTGTCCCGTCTCCCATCTGGTTCGCCCTCTCCGCTGGGGATCTGTAAGGACCTAATCTTGCCCAGCGTCCCATTCAACCAAGTGTGTCTAGCTCCACACCCTGTGCTTCACCCTGGTCAGCTCCCTCGGTATCCCCTGTATTTAAATATGCCCTATATAACCCCCAAAAATTCTTGGGCCGACTCTTCGGGGGGAGCAATTCACTGTATATTTCCGATTGCGTGTTGCAGTACAGCATATCCCTAGCCCACCGCTTCTTAGTTGGGAGCGGTCCCCTCATCCAGCACGTCGCCACCACTCTCCGAGCTGTTAGCAAGGCTATGTCCGCCAGGCGCCGTAGTGATGCCGGAAGTGACTTGGAATATCCCAGCAGTGCTAGCGACGGACTGGCTGATATCTCTGTTTCCAGCATCATGCTCAGATCCTGAAACACCTCCGTCCAGAACTTATATACTCCGGGGCATTGCCAAGCCATATGCATGAAGTCAGCTACTGGAAAGCGACAGCGTTCACACTCCGCTGTGTGCCTAAGCCCATACCTGTGTAGCCTCTCTGGTGTGTAATAAACACGTTGCAAATATTTAAAGTGTATCAATCTATGTCGTCCATTCAGCGACAGCTTCCTAGTACTAGCACAACAGTATTCCCACATCTCATCAGTGATTGGGATTTGGAGGTCACGTTGCCATTCAGTCCTTGCCTTGGAGTATTGGTACTTCTTGTGTTGATTCCCGATTTTATGGAGATGCGTAACCAGTTTGGATGATGACTCCGTCTTAATGAAGTATGTTAGCTCTGGGATATCAGGGGGTTCAGTCAATTCGGGGCATAGCAATTCTAATAGCGCGCTACGAACCCGATGGAACTGGAAACGTTGCAATAAAGTACAGTCGGGCTGCGCCTGTTTGATCTGATCCCATGTTTTCGCTACCCCATCCAAAAATAGGTCCCCCATCTTTGTGATACCTAGTTTATACAGTGCGGTAGTTACTCCTTTCTCTGTCATTGGGGAGAGCCAGACCGCCCACTCTATCTTCATTAGCGGGGAGTATAGTAGTTCGCAGTCCTGCGCTCGCATCAGCGCATTCCAGGCATGTGTTGTGGATTTTAGGGAGTCCAGTCTACCTACTCTGCGGTCTACCCGTTGAAAGACAATGGCAGGCAAGGGGAGCGGCTCCGCAAACAATCGTTCTAAGATCACATGCGGGATAGTAGAGCTTCCATGAATCCATGTATGCAAATGGGCCGACTGCGCTGCTCTGTAATATCTTTCTAGATCTGGAGCTCCCAGCCCCCCAGTTCATATGGGAGTATTAGAACCTTCCACTGAACTCTAGGTTGTTTTCCTCCCCAGGCTAGCTTAATAAGGATTTGAGTCAGTTGTTTAAAAAAGACCTTGGAGAGCACCACCGGAATGTTATAGAATAAGAACAGGAATCTTGGTAAAACCACCATATTCATGATGGCTATCCTTCCCATTAGGGATAAGGGAAGCGCGCACCACTTATCCACATCATCAACCAGCTTGGTGTATGCTACCCCATAGTTCTCTCGAATTAGTACGTCTGGATCCGTGTGGAGCTGGATCCCCAAATATCTAATTGAGTCAGTCGTCCACTGCAAAGGATATTCCGTTTCAAAGGGCAGGGTGACAGGAGTTAACGGGAATGCCACAGACTTGTTCCAGTTCACTTTCAGCCCTGACAGGGCCCCAAATTTAACCACTTCTCTCAGCACAGATGTGAGGTTCGCCTCAGGATCACGAATATACAGTAGGGTATCGTCTGCATATGTAGAGATACCAATCTTATAGGTGGGAAAATTAATACCCTCAGACCTATGATATTCTCGAATTGCGCAGGCTAAGGGTCCGCAACCAGAGCATACAAGAGGGGTGAAAGGGGGCAGCCTTGTCTTGTTCCTCTGCTGATTTCAAATGCACACGTGACGTGATCTCCTATTCTCAGTCTTGCTGTGGGTCTATAATATAATGCACCTATCATCTGCAAAAAGGGTTCACCCAGTCCCATTTTCCTCAACACCCTCAGCATGAAGGGCCACTCCACAGAGTCGAAAGCCTTCTCCATGTCAAGGAATATCGCTATGGCTTTATTTTCTTGACGCATATGTTGCATGGTACCTAGGCCGGTTCGAATGTTATACGTGAGGTTTCTGGCCGGTATGAACCCCGCCTGTTCCGGGGCAACTAGTTCCGGGACGAGCAACGCCAGACGCCTAGCTAAAACCTTGGCATATAACTTGGTGTCCACATTAATCAGGGAGAGTGGTCTATAAGATCCACACACATTAGGGGGTTTTCCCGGCTTTAAGATGGTGACTAGTAGAGCCTCTCTCATCGAAGCAGGCATGCTACCCTCCTCGCAGATGTCAGCGAAGAGGGTCATCAAGTGTGGGATAAGCTTATCCTTAAACGCCTTATAGAAGGCAACCGTCAGTCCATCAGCCCCCGGAGCACTGCTAGCACGCATCCCCTCCAACGCCTCCAGAATTTCATCCTTTTGTATGGGCGCCATCAGAAATTCCCTCTGAAAGTTAGATAGAAAGGGCATTTTAATGTAGCTGAGGTAGTCATCCATTTCCTCCTCCATCTGGGAAGATTTGGATGTATAAAGCCCAGCGTAATAACCCCTAAACTCTTCAAGAATCTCCATCTCTCCAGTAATCACCTCCCCTGCAGATGGGACCAGTTCATCAATTACCAGCGGTCGCCTGTTATTACGAATTAGTCTAGCTAGCAATGAGCCCGGGCGCTCCCCCTCTCCATATGTGCGTGCCGTGGCGTATTTGCCCATGTGCTGTACTTCTCTATCAGCCTCCTCATTAAATTCAGAGATCAACATTTTGATCTGGGCCTCAATGTCGGGGTCAGTGGAGTTCCGGTGTTGCTTCTCTAGGTCCCTCAATTGTGATTCTAAGCCTTTTAGTCTCTGCCTTATGGATTTGAGTACACTAGAGTGCTTAGCCATTGCCATACCCCGGATGTATGCTTTGAACGTGTCCCACACCGTCTGAAAACTGTCAACGGAACCCAAGTTATTTTCGAAGAAAGCGTCTATGTCCTCAGCCAGTTCACCCCTGAATACTTCATCCAGTAAGGAGTATGGTGGGAACCGCCATGTAAATGGAGGAATTCTCCTGACCGGCGTGTCTATTACCAAAAGGAGAGGAGAATGGTCCGAAAGTGTACGTGGCAATATCACACACCCCCTAATATCGTTGATCATTGAGTGAGACAGTAGCCAGTGGTCAATTCTAGTGTGCACATCATGATATGCCGAGTAATGTGTATATCCTCCTTTCCCAGGATGTTCATGCCTCCAAACATCTACCAAGTCTAATTTTAACAGTTCTGAGTGCATGCGCAAGGCCGCAGCAGCTGGGCGACGGGCTGGCCCCGATGAACGATCTATGTCCGGATTAAATATAAAGTTAAAGTCGCCCCCCCCACAACATTCTAGTATCCATGTGAGTCTTACAAAGGGCAGCTAGGGCAGCATAGAACTCAGGGTTATCATAGTTGGGGCCATAGATATTAACCACCACTAGTTCGTGGCCTTTACCTACACATCTGGTGATTAGGTAGCGGCCTTCCGAGTCAGCTTCCATCAGCGTTAACTTTAATTTGGATCGGGGATTCACCCATGTGACCACCCCTCTGGAGTGTGTAGTAAACCCTGCTGCTATACTATTACCTCCTAAGCCTTTAGCAGAGAGCATTTTACTTGTAAGGGGGAGGTGGGATTCTTGTATGAGGGCGAGATCAATGTGGTGTCTGTATAAATAATTTAGCACTTTTCTCAGCTTGCGATAATCATTCAGCCCTCTCACATTCCAAGTCAACGCCCTCAGTGTTTCAGGACCACATTCTACATTCGCTACCCTGGGGTCTGTCCTCCCCGCTGCAGAGTCTTATAGTCTTCAGTCAGAGTTTTCCAAATCCAGCGCGCCATATCCTGTCGACCTCCATAGTGTCTAGTCAGGACGTAGAGACCAAAACAAGGAGAGATGCTGCTTAGTGTGACGTGTGTGCTCCCCCTTTCAAAACTTGAACAATTCCCCAGTACCATTCCCCCCCACCCACAGCCGACCACCCCCAACCTGGTCAGACAGATCCCAGTCCCTCCCCCCACCCTCACTGTACAGTAAACAGTTGTAACAATCCCCAAACCAGTCCCCTTAGGGACCTTTCGAGCCAAAAGCGCTAGGGCAGAGGTTACCAGTAAAAGCAAAGAACCACAGATCAACATTCTGCATTACGGGCTTGCCCCTACACCATTGCCCCAAGAAAGTCTATCAGCGTGAGCCACCAGCTTTGCTTAAAAAAAAAAAAAAGAGGTGGGGAAGTCTCACCCAGTGGCATCCATATCAATAGCAAAAATGCAACAGTAGACAGACATAGAGAATACTCTGCAATCATCAATGTAGCAAGGAAACCATTAATACATTTGCTGCTCAACAAGTATATAACGGGAGGATCTCACCCAGTGGCCTTTGAACAGTTTTTTCTCGTGGGGTCCTACAGTCCGCTGGTGTCAGTACATCTCGACTCTCCGGAACCAACGTCGAAGCGTGCCCCACTCTCAGCCCCATCATCGTTCTCCGGCCATATAACAGTTAGGAGGGCCAGACGCCCCCCGAGAGCCAATTATTCCTGCTCATCCAGATGTGAATTATCAGCTAGATCTCCAGTTTGGCTTCGTGAGCTGTTTCTTTGTTCCTTGGACCATTCCTTCAAAGATTTCTGCAGGTCCCTTGGGTCGGTGAAGAAATGCGAGTGTCCTTGCCTGTTGATCCGGAGTTTCGCCGGGTACAGCATCGCGTAGTCCAGGCCTAGTTCACGTAATTGCTTCTTGTATGGCGCAAAATGCCGTCTTTCCTCTTGAACTTTTGCGGTGAAGTCCGGGTATAGAGATATATCCATTCCTTCAAATTGCAGTTTCCCTTTTTCTCGCGCCACCCGCAGAGCCATGTCTCTGTCCCTGTAGTTCAATAGCTTTGCTATAATTGGTCTCGGGGGCACACCCGGTTTTGGACGAGGCCCCAGCGTACAGTGTGCTCTTTCTACAATGAACATTGGAGAGAAAACATCCTCCCCCAAAAGAGTATGCAAAAGTTTTTCTACAAAGAGCTCCATCCTGCCGGTTTGTGTTGTCTCTGCCACACCCGTTATGCGGATGTTCGAGCGTCTCGAGCGGGCTTCCAAGTCCTCTGACTTATCTTGTATGACCTGTAGCAGTCTGCTGAATTGCCTGCGGTCTTTATCCCACTCCGTTTGTGCTTCTTCCGCCTCCGTGAGTCTCCGTTCTGCCATGTCAAGGTGCTCGGCATGCTTATCCACGCGCTCCGACATGCGGTCCATGCGGTACGTGAGCGCGTCAATCTTGGTACCAATTGACGCCATACTGTCTTGCAGGCCTTTTTCCATGGACACCAGCATTTCTCTAATATCCGCGCACAGTGAGCTCTCAGGTGTAGCACGACACAGAGATGCCTCCGGTGCCGGGGTGTCAGGCCCCTTCGTCCGTCTTTGATCAAATGACAATTTGGTCTGAGTCCTGTCCCCTTTACCCATGGCGGAGCTGCTGGACATAGACTTCGCAACTTTCACCGTACCAGAGCCGTATCTAAGTCCAGACAGACACTCCGACTATCAGGCTGGCGAACCTCCGCTCGCTCGTACCAACGTGGACTCCACTCTGCCGTGTCTTCCTGGTAGCTATACGAGAACCGTCAGGTCACTCAGTTAGTCGGGTATTCTGCCTCCTCAGCTTCCAGATAGCACACCGCTGCACGGATCAATGAGAGGTCGGAACAGCTGTTGCACCCAGCCAGTCAGCCGCCGCTGCTGTCCTTCTGTACTTCCACCAGGATGGTCGATGGCCAGTCCGCCCAGGTCAGGGGCGTTGCCCACTCCTTCGATACCTGTTGCCCTGCAGATGTCGTAGGGGAGGCAGAGTCACCGAGCCGATCTCCCTCTGAAGTAGATCAGGGCTTTCTCCAGCAAGGTTGGTGCAAGTGATGTGACAGTCTAGGTATGTCCGCACTGGAGCCCCCAACCGCCCCACCAGACCCTGCACCTGCCGTCTCCAGGGGGTATATTTATGACAATGTCCGCAGTGTTATCGGATGCGTCTAACGGCACCGCCACCGCACTAAGCGTGGCTGTGTCTTACCAGGATCGTGCCGCACCTGGGTGTACCTCCTAGCTCCGTACCAGGTCAGGGCCCTAGTAGTCGTGATCCAAGTAGCTGTACCGCAGTCTAGCACTGATGACGGCCTGCTCAACGCTAAATTACTGTTCCACAAGATGGCAGCTGTGGGGGGAGGGGCAACTGCCAACTGAGAAGGCCCGCACTCCCCACACTCACTTCGCTCTGGTGTCTGACCGCTGTGTTCTCTCAAGGGGCTGACCCTACTCCAGGCCTCCCAAAGGTAAGCAGAGGGGGGGGGCAAAGTTTGTACACCCTTCCCCAAATCAAGTCCTGCGTTTCCTTCACCCAGCTGAATATTGCAGTCTCTCAGGGGGGATGAGGGGGAGGGGCGGCCGCAGCGTCGGTGGAATAGTATGCGAGTAGGCACCAGGGCAGTTCTATCAGTTCTGCTTCATTGCCAGGTATTGCGCCACACTGCCGTCCCGCCTCCCGTACCGCAACTCGAGCATTAAGGCAGCTCCCGATGTCGGGGACGAAGATGGGCGCATAACCCTCGGCGCTAGTCGCGCTCTTCTCCCTCTGTATCCGCTGCCGACCACAGCCCTCTGCCTGCTCGCGAAGCTGCCCCAGGCCGTTCCCCTCCTGTTCTACGCCTCACCGCTCAACTCCGTCGGGTTGGTTCGGGGTCCGGCAGCGCTTCGATGGTCCCGGGACTGTCGGCCACTCCCGTGCCGCATGCAGGGTTACGCAGGCCGGCCCTTCCACTAGGACAGCCCGGGGTCAGAGGCCTGGTCCGCCAAAGGGCTCGGGCAGCAGTCACTTCCTACGCTCGCCACAGTTTCCCGCTGTCAGCTCATCGGGGCACTCCAGCCACTATCGGCGGGCGATTCCTCGCTCCAGGGGGTTGTAGGCTCCGGCGATTTAGGAGAAATTAACAGGATAGTTGGGGCAATGGCGCGGAGCACAGCTCTCACACGTCCGCCATCGGCGCCGGCAAGCTCCGCCCCGTCTCCCTGAGAATAGTGAAGGCAACGATATCCGATCATTTACAATAAACCTGTTGAAAAATGCGCTACCAGAACTAATACAATGGGACTCTGATAAAGAAATTCAACGCAGGCACATATTTCCGATGACAATATCAAAGTGCTTTCAAAATGACCAGTGATATCCAAGAGTAATGTTAATATACTTTGGAAACTTTCTGCTCTGACAGGTTGTATATGACCTGGTAAGACCTACGTACTAAAAGTAGGAATTGGGAGAATTTTTCATCTTTCGCAAAACCCGACTTCGCACATGCCACAGTAGAGAGACGATGGAGGCTCAGGCAATTGATTACACCATTCCAAAAAACAGGGGCATTGGCTTTTCTCCAGAACCCTGCTACACTAAAAGTAATCTCACAAGGACGAACTCTGTTTTTCACATCAGAGATAAAAGTTGAAAGAGCACTGAAGGAAATCACAGCAGGGAAATCCGGGACTACCAAGAGTAACCGATAGATGGCCCTGATGGTCTTGCACTATTTGTAATTATGTGTATATTAGTCTCTTCACTCTCCTCTTCAGTTGGATTAAGAGAGTGGTTAAATTGTAAAAGGGGAAATAAAAGAAGGAGAAGGGAGGGCTAGGAGTTTGTATATATACGAGGGGAGGTGGAGAGTGGGTGAAGTTGGTTTAGACGCTTTCACACAGGCTCAGGATTGAGCCTGACGGCCTAGATAACGGTGGGGTGGGAGGTGGGAAGGGGGAGGGCAAGGCAGGGGGGATTTCAGACATGAGGTGAACACGAAAGGTGCAGACAGGAGGGGCCACTATGAATATAGAAATGTTAAACATGGGCAAGTGTCGACTAAACTGTGGGATACATTCACAGATAGGTACGGACGGGTTGGAGAAGCGTTATTATGGCTAGGCTGAGAATTTTGACCGCCAATATATGTGGCCTCAATGATGCAAAGAAAAGACAGAGTGTCTGTCGGATTACAGATGACTGGGGCTAACATCATATGTCTACAAGAGACACATATAGAGGGGTCACAACAATACTTGCTCAACACATTAGGGTACAGACTCATCACTGCTACAACACAAGGGGTGCAAACTAGGGGGTGGCTATCCTGGAAAAAGGGGGCGGCCTGCAATTCACTTGATCTTTATCTGATAAGTTTGGGCGGTGGGCGATTACAGAATGCCATTATGATGATGGGGAAAGTAAAATGACACTATGTACATTTTATGGTAATGTTAGGGATGACTCTGATGTACTGACTGTCATATCCAAAGAATTGGTTCACTGGCCTCTCCCATTAATAGTGTGTGGCGATTATAATTTAAATCTTCCAGGCGACTGCTCGTCAGGCCCAGGTTTCAAATATCAGGGCAGGAAGCCGAAAGTCTTTCAGGCTCTGAAAACGATGTGCTTATTGCATGGATTGATCAACGGGTGGCAAATAGAGCGTTCAGGGGATCCAGGATTTACGTATTATTCCAATCCACACTCTTTGCATGCGAGGCTGGATTATATGTTTGTCTCTAGCTCTTTAAGATCTGCCAGCACAATAGAAAAATTGCCAAGAGTGTTATCGGATCAGAACCCTCTTATGTCAAATCTAGAATGTGGAACAATGAAATCCACTATGAAAATATGAACGTTTGAAAGAGCACTGTTAATTAATGAAAAATATTGTCAGCATATGTGAAGATGGATACTGGGGTTTCTAGAGGATAATCTAGGTAGCAGGTGGTTTGGGATGCCCTAAAGGCTCGCATCAGAGGGGAGACGCTATGATTCTCTCTTAGTTCTAATAAAGAGGCTAAACAAAAAAATGACTGTTCTACAGCAAAATCTGGGTATAGCAGAGGAAGGATTGATAAAGGCCGGTCAGGAGGGGTGGGCATCAGATAGTGAACTAAGCTGGGTGGCAACAGCCAAAAATCTTATTATCGATATTTTAACAGAAAAAAACGTAGTTAAGGCAACAACGCATAAAGAGAAAATATATTAATTAAATGACAGGTGGGCCCCCAATTGGCGGGACGTACCCGAGAACCAAGTTCAGCTAATCTAGTCAGAGAAATCAAGGATCCAGAATTTGGGCAAAAGACCGAATCCAATTAAATAAGAGCTGCGTGTCAACAAATTTATCAGAAAGTATATAAATAGGTAGAAATTCCTCCGGAAAAAAATTGATGTATATTTAAACCTAAGATTAGCAGCAAGATTTGAGGAAGAGGATCAAGATAGTCTGGATAATTCTCCATACTGGGAGTAGATCCTTCTCTCTATGAATAGTCTAGCTACAGGAAAAGCGGCTGGTATGGATGGAATTCCAACAGAGTTTTATGCTAAATTTTCATCTCAATTAAAAGAAATAATGCAGGATCTATTTGTTCATATCTTTCAGGGGAGAGGCCACCAGCCTCATAGTCCTCAGCTAAGATCGTAGTCTTTAAAAAAAAAAGCAAAGATCCTACAGAACTCTGGTCTTATCGTCCTATCATGTTGATAAATGGGGATTCTAAAATCTATTCTAAACTGTTAGCTAGCCGACTGGCACCAATTATGTATAAAATTGTATCTGTCCGCCAACACAAGTTTATTCCAGGGAGATCTACAACCGATCATGTCCAAAGGGTGATTTCACTATTTGACTGTACGGAGGCGGCAGGAGACCCTATGGCACTTATACTACTCGATGCCGAAAAGGCCTTCAATAGGGTCTCCTGGAAATATCTCTGTGCTACGATGCTAAATAACGGGATAAGGGAGAGATTTATTAAAGCAGTGCAAATGCTATACATCAAACCGTCAGCCGTAGTGATGGTTAATGGGTTATTGTCAGAAAAATTCATCATTACTAGGGGGATGAGACAGGGGTGCCCCTGCTCTCCTCTTCTATTTGCGATTTATATCGACCCGTTCATCCGTAGACTGGAAAACAACATGCTAATTCCACCGATATGGGCATGAGATCCCTCTACAAAAACATTGACGTATGCGGATGACATTGCCGTAGTTACTAGTGATCCCATCAATGCGATAAACGCAATAGGAGAGGAGGCCAAAATCTTCGGAGAGGTATCCGGATATAAACTGAACCAAGGCAAAACCCAGATCATTCTTAATCACAAAATCAAGATGAGAGACGACAGAGTTATGGAGAAGGCCACATACTTGGGGTCAGTATAACAGCAAAATTGGAAAGTATAGTTAGTAATAATGTGGAACCCTTAATACAACCTACAAAATAATAATTGGTCCGGTTAAATAATCTGCATCTAACTATAGGGGGCAGATGCAATGAGATCAAAATGCTCTTTTTACCCAGATTTTTATATTTTTTCAGAACGATATGTTTGGAATTCCCACCCCAATTGTTTGAATCTAGAGAATCTATGTTTTCTAGGTTTATATGGGGATATAAGAGGCCACGTAGAGACCTCAGATTTATTACTCTACCTAAAGAGAGAGGGGGACTGGCAATGCCCAATTTTAAACTGTATTATTTGACTACCACATTGAGATATTGCATTGAACTAATTTCCACAGGGATGAATAGTAGATTAAATGACAATATCCCCACACCGCAAGAACTTTTATTAGGTGTTGGTTGTAGAGGATGTGTTTGGCGACACAACACGTTAATGATAGTTACTTCAATAGGTCAGATTTAGGACTATCTTCGGCATATACAAGGTCTGGAATAATGTACAAAAACTGCTGGGCCTTGGGCGATTCTCCCACTAGAAACCATTATATAATAATGTAGACCTTCCAGAGATTTTCAGGGATAGCTGCATGGATAGGTGAGTACAGGAAGGGATTACACAGCTTGGTTGTTTTTATACGTCTATTGGGCTGAAAACCTTTGAAGAATTACGAAATTACTCTAAATGTAGCCATAGGTACTTTTTTTTTAATTTTTAAAGGTTTGAGATTTTTTGATAAAGAAAGGGGGTGGTAGGATAACATTTCAGGCAATTCAAACTATGGAAAACCTGCTTACAAAATCTACCATAACTATTGGGGAAGTTTATGAGTCTATGAACTCGCATTATCCAGATAAAATGGAGAAATGGATGGCTAAATGGCAGGTTAAACTTGGAGTTTTGCCCCAAACTCCCCATCACTCCTGCAAACTATCTCAGACTTGCTTAATGTCTATAAAATGACAAGCTCAATTCTATAAAACCTTCTATAAACACCCCAAATAAAATAGCAAAATGGGGGTCCGGAAAAGGAACGACATGTCCACGCTGTGCACTATCCAAGGCTGATATTGTGCACATATTCGCCTTATACAATGCATTAACAAATTTGATTAATGAAATATCAGGCTTTCTATCAGAGATTCTAAAAACAGGAATAGTTATCTCAACTGAAGAAATATTACTAGGCCCAGCAGAGGCTATGCAGCCAAAACATATGTAAGGGTTCATTTTCGTGGCAATGGCTGTTTTAAGGTTGTGCATTGCTTCAGCATGGCTACGCCCGAATACACCGGTGTTCCAAGAATGGAGAGCCCGATTATTTGCAACATGTAGCCTAGAGGTGGGTATCTACAAAAGAAAAGGGCATAATAAACGTAGAAAAGGATTGACAATATGGGATCCACTATTGCATTGGATACAAAGTCACACTGGGGACAGATAGATGCTCCTTATAGATCCGTTGTATGATGATGAATGCTAGCCCAGATTTAATTACGTAACATAAGATTGGATTGTAATGTATATATGATGAACTGTTTTGCATCTTTAAATTTTATGCTCTGTTTTCTTAATTTTGAGGAACTCTACAATCAAATTGTAGCTCTGTTCGGTGCAGGTAAAGTCTGAAAAAGGGAGGGGGTGGGTTCAGGGATCGAGGGTTGACATATATGTATACAATCAATAAAGATATTGAAAAAAAAAAGCAAAGATAAATATCTTTAGTTGCACAATCGATCCTGTGGTAACAACCCACTGAAAGATTTCCAACTCCTAAAAGGGGCATTATAGATTCACAAATGGAAGCTGATGAGGGACCGCTTCCTCTATCTGAATGCCAGCTGCTGGCATCAAGGGGAACAGGCTGTTGTTCATTGCACCACAGCCTGCAGTCCCAGCCCTTACATATATGTGTGGGTATTTCTAGTGAAACTAGCTACAGAGAAACGAAGCACAGAACACGGAAGGAGCACTGAGTCACGATTCAGGATTGTTTAAATTGAAGCAGGAAGTATGTGGGTGGTGAAATCTAAGCCGTGTACTCGAAATATGTGGCTCTTCACCTCATATCTGACTTGCTGAGGAGTTGGGGCAGTTCTGGTGTTGTTAGAGTTGTTGCTTAAGATCCAGACCTGCAGTTTGTGTAACATTTTTAATATTGCAGCCCAAGTGCCTTAAACGTCCGGGGTTTCCAATAATGTCAGTGAGTGAATGCAAATGCGGGATTGAAGACATGTTCTCCTTTCCCGCCATTCATCCCAGCATTCAGAGCCATTCAGAAGGATTCACAGAGGAAATCATGAATACATAATTTTCACAAGACACGATTTCTGCAAAACCTTGCAAACTGCCTATTTGCCCTGTGCAGAGTTTGAGCAACTGACAAAGCGCAAAAATGACCTTGATTGCTGATACTTTGCAAAAATAACATCCGGCATTTTGAGACAATATCATGCTTTTTACACAAGACCCCTAGATTTAGATGTATGGGGGTGATGATAATAGAACTCCCCTTCCTCCTTTTCTCTCTCAGTGGTGTTTGTGAGTTATGAATACAAAAAGCAAAATCATTCTACCAATCAAAGCTCTGTGAATTATTTTAGCAAAAGAAAGAATCATATAATAAATGTGTGAAATAAAAATTCAGACAAATGGTTAAAGCCAGAATCCTGCATATCGAACCAGAAGATTTGTTTAATGAAGACGTAAATAATAACAAGATAAAATGCCTTATCAGCATTTCCCATACATTGGTAAAGTTAATAATCCTGTTGGAAGCAGCTATGGTATAAGTATCGTTTAGGTATTCAAACAGTCCATAATTCATTGGAATCAGGCTGCTGAGACTTTTCAGGATATTACACTTAAACAATGGGCTGATTTTGGTGTTTTTACACTCGGGGATCTATATGATCATGGGGGTTTTGCTTCATTTATAAATTTGCAATTTTTATTTAAATTACCAAGGCATATGTTTTTTAAATCTTTGCAAATTAAGAGTTATCTGTTGACGCATCTAAAACTGACTAATATAACTAAGTCGGATATATGAGATGTATTATATCAGGACAAAGCTAAATTTATGATTAGTTGTATGTACAAAACCCTCTTTAGTTTTAGAAAGGGGGATTGTAATAAATTAGCTGACAAATGGAGTATAACATTGGGGGAGGAGGTTACGGTAAACAACATAAAGCAAAGTTTAAGGGTAGTCAAGAAATCTGTACATGCTACCAATTTACAAATGCAGCAGTTTTGTACTATCTGTACCCTTTATTACACACCTGAGAAAATAGCTCAATGGGCCGATATGGGGACAGCTAGTACGTGAATAAAATGCCCTAAATGTGATCTCTTTGCTGCGAATATGAGACATACGTTTCTAGAATGTCCTAAACTTGATGACTTTTGGCAACAGGTAGGCCAAATCTGTTCTCAGAAGCTAGGGATAGATTTTTCCCCAACATTGAGGGACATTATGCTGGGGCCTGAAATGTTTAATCATAGACAGAATCGGCTATTACTGATTCTGTTGGTAATAGCTAGATTGGTGATTGCCCGAGTCTGGATCCGCTTGCACCCTCCAAATATTAATGATTGATGGATGTTGATGAAGGAGATATATGCAATGGAATACACTCTGGTGAATGCAAGTGGAACACAAGCTTTGAACAAATTAAAATCTATATGGGGATTTATATTGCAATGTTTAGATTAGAATTAGGATTGAGGGTATTTACGTATCTACTGCCCTTTGTTGTTGTTTTTCCGTTTTTTCTGTGCATGATATATGTAATCCTGCCTGTGGTTTATTGTAATTGCTGACTTGTTGAAGAATAAAGATATTTAAAAAAAAAAAAAGGAATCAGGCTGCCGAATCATATTTCTCATTTCCTCCAGCTATTGAGATGTAGCATTGATTTGAGGTTTGAAGTTAATTTCAGTTGAATGAAACTCTTATGTCACAGTTGGCCCGGTTGTTGGTATGCTGCCGATTTATGAAATAGATTCCGGTCTGTTAAGCCACAATGTACCTAGTTAGATGAATCATGCACACTTTAGCTGTACCATTTCCAGGGTGCATAATTACTGTGCCATAAAGCTTTAGAACGTTGTGATTTGAATCTGAAAGAAACAATTGTTGCATGGAAAGTTCTCAGGAGTGCACCAATGGTTCCTCGTTGACTTTGTTTATCTAAATCTGTTAAGCATTTCTCTGTAGATTTTAATACATTGCTCAGGATTTTATGCAAACAACAGCTTTCACCTATAGGAAAACTGCCATATAAAATTCTCAATCTTTGTAGTGACATGAAGTACCTACTTGCGTACCATATTGATGCGGGTATTTAAAACATTCTGATGTAGGAAAAGGGAACTTTGACTGATTCACTAAAAATGGCAACAGACCATCGGAAACCATATTTTTGACGTAGCATCCAGCTCAACTGTGGATAATTTAGCTTCTCTCAAACTGTATAGTGTTTTTGTAAGAGACAGCACACTTGGTAATGTCAGGATATCCCACCAGATTAGGTTGTTTGTTGTAAGCACCCTTTATTAAAAAATCATTGTCTCATGAATTTCAGAAGTAAACCCTATCTGTATTCTTCAATACTAAGGACCAGCTAATTTTATACTCCCCAGTCTGAATACATCCTTCTGAATACTTTTGTCTCCACTGATATCAATTATGAAGTTGAAAGTCCAGGTGTGACCAACTACCATTAAAAATATGGGGTTTTAGTATGCAAACTGATTATAGAGACCTTTTGCAGTTCCTAAAAAAGATATGACGTTTAAACCGAAATAATGTTAAATATGTTCTGATACATATAGTCCTATAGCCTTAAAATGTAAAAAGAAATGAGCACTGTAATCATTTTAAGTCTTAACAAGATTTACGCTTCTAGCTAAAGAAAGATGTAAATCTATCTATCTCTTGAAATTATCGGATAAATGTTTAAGTGATGGATCCTGATCATTGTTGACTGTATTTTCTGTGTCAATAGATCATTTCTGAGGACTAAATTACCTTTTTGGTATGCTGAGAACAACATTTTAAAATATATACGCTACAATGTGAGTGTTGTCTCAGTTCAATTCTAGCCTAAGTTAGCGCAAAGCTCATAGAAACCTCCTCTAACGCGACTAAGGCTTTGTATGGTAAACTCATATAGATAGCTGTATCATTTACAAATATAGATATTTTATCTTATCCCAAATCCCTCAACAGACTGGTGTAAGCCGTGTCCTTTTTGATTGATGTCTCTAAATAAAGGGAAAAATGTAAGGTAGTAACACTAATTTCATGTAGAAATAGTCAGGCCTCTGGAGACACCATCACTGACCGTACACTTCCATCCCAGGAAGGGCCTGTTATCCGCAGGTGCCCTTTGAGGTTCCTGAATGCAACGGAGTGCATGCCTTGGGACTAACAGAAGAAGCAGACAGCAGCACAGAGATTCCCTCTGAAAGAATCCCTCAAAGTGAGCTGTCGCTCCTGTGCTTGAGGTTCTAAGTATGCATTGGCCCCTGGGGTGACTGCAATTTTATCAGCCATTCTCGAGAGAGATCAACTGCTTTGACCAATTATCTCCGAGCTCACCTCAGAAAGATCCCACCAACTCCCCCGGATAGTGCACTCCTGATGACGTCAGAGAGTTTCCTGATTGTGGGAAACGAACAGGGCTGTGTGGCATGTTCCATTTCTCTTTCTTTGTCTGTTGCATTAAGGCCTACCTTACCAATAAAGATGAGGGATTATATATCGCAAATGTGGCTTGATAAACAATGATGGGCGGCTAGTGGGGGGGTGAGGGGGGGTATGAGTTTTGGGGGCACCCTTCGCACTTACTTGCAGGACTCACCAGCACCCCGCCCTCCTCCACCCCCTCAGACATGCGACTGCCTCTGTGCAGCAAAGGCAAGAACCACCACATGCAGCAAAGTGTCTAGCTACTCCACTGAGGGGGCCCCCTCAAGATATGGTGAGGAGCCCCAGAGACTCTCCGATATCAAAGATATTCAAATACTTTAAGTTAACTAGGGTTCCCTTAAAGGGTGCCCCCCCCCCCACACACACACTTCCCTAAGTGCTACATAGACTGTATGGGTCTGATGTATACCCCTATGTTGAACTTATTTGTTGCCCTTTGTATCTGTCGCCCCTATTTCGTCTGGGGCAGGAAGTATATCATCTTTAGTACGTGGCTGAGAGGACATTTGATGCTCTTTAATTGGTGGTTCATGTGACATTTCGTAAGGCAGAATTGTGTTATGAAACGAAGACTTTGCGATTTTCTGGTTGGTGAGGAGAATCCTTGTGTTGTGTTTTTTGGGTGGACCGAGAACCGCGAGGAGTTGTGTAGAATGTTGGACGGACGTATATTTGGGGCAGTATAGTCTGTCAAACTCTCTGCTTGCCCACTAGGGGGGTAACATCTTCACCTCCTAGAATGTGTCTGACTGATAAATGAAAGCACCAGACTAATATTATAGAGAACTTGAATCACTGGACGATCGTGTGCAAAATCGATAATCCAGCCCCCGTTCTGAGCACTGCATTCAAACACGTACCACATCAAACCAGCGTTAAAAGCACCCCCCCCCCCCCTGGCCCCAGTGGAATCCAGATTCAAACTTAAAACGATCCGCTCCATGCATACGTCGGTGTGGAATAAGGACCTAGTATACATGCAGGAGGGGCCATAAGCTACATTCCGACCGGGAACCGAGGTACAGACAACCCACAGACCACCTGGCATCTCCAAATGACGAAAACCCGAGGGTACAAGGGCCCAAGAACAGAAATGCTGCGCTCCTCACTGACCACGGATGACGCACCCAAACTATTTGCTCTTCATGAAACTGATGAAGACTGAGCTGCGGTCCATTATTTTGAATTGCTTCCACCACCAATCATCACACGGTTTACACACTATCACTGACTCTATCGTCAACATTGTAAAAATTGCTGGTGAATTTATTGCTGTCCATTGACCCCAACAATAACCGGGCTCCTGGCTACCCCAAGCCCTTGTTCAGAACCATTCCCCTACATCCTCCTTCACCACCTTATTCTATGTTGTGCGCGGTGCTGTGGCGTGTTCGAAAGGCATGTTGATACGATACGAAACAACTAAATACAACATTAAAATGTAATTAAAATCAAAATCCGAGACATGGTAATAGGTGTGAGTACTCACCACCTGCGGAAAAAAGTATCGCAAAGGGAATCAAAGCCCACATCTAGGTCAGTTTAGAAGACATCAAGAGGAGAAGCTCGGATGGAAAAACTGTGCCTTGGATTCCTCATGTAAATTTGAATTTCGCAGGTTTTTATCCGAGCATGTCGAATCAGCTTCTCATCCTCTCCAGGCGAATAATACCCGGACTTTTATCGACCCACAGGCGCGCTTCAGTCCATTAAGCCTGCTGCATCCCACCTTTCCGGGGCTGAGACGGTGCGTATTATTAATTTATCGAAGGTGTCCTTGTGAAGCTCGTAGTATCCACGGCGCAGCGCGATAGCCTTTCCTGAGGTTTTTAGGCGCTTCCTGCTTCTCCCTACAGGTGTGCCAGAAGAGGACAGAGTCCTAACACCACGTGGCTTCCTGAACACTATGAATACTAAACAAGATATTCCCAGGAAGGGAGTTGCCTTCCTGAATAAATTGTACGTCGCAACCTTAGTCACACACAGGCACATGCGCGCACACCTTTCTCATGAAAGTCCTGTATATTTTGCAATAGCATTCTGATTGATGCAACTGCTGCAGCAAGCCACGGGAATCCTGGGGCCTGGTTCACAAACCTAAACTTACAGGTCTGTGTAATTTTACATTTTGTTTTTAATTCCTCAAATTGCATTTTAATACCAAATTCAAATTCAAATTCAAAATTCCTTTATTCGACTGTATATAGTACAGTCATAAAAGTACAGTGAAAAACATATACATTCAAAACAGTGTTAAAAAAGAAAAAAAAAAAAAACAATTTGTCAAGAGTGAGAAGTTACAAGAGGAAATACAGTTTCTAAAAAGATATAAATATACTATTTCTCTAAAAAGCGTATTGCTAGGGGAGGCATAATTCCAAGTTTAGGAGTGCGGGGATTGTATATGGGGTGGAGAACTCCTTAAATAAAAAGACAGGCATGGTGCATCTTTTTTATGTATGAGTTGTCTGCCCCAACTGCGGAGTCTCTGTACTGGTAAACCTAGTATTAAAATACAAGTTTTCTGAATTCCAAAACCAATAGAAACTTGCACAAACGCGTGTTTCCCTGTGTGAATCCGGCCCATAGCGTGCACCACTTCTTGGAAGCAGGTTGAAATCAGAATGAATCATAACTGATTTTAGCAGTTGACCCAGATCGAACAAGTTGTCCTTGGGAAGGAACAAAACGCCTTAGTTTTATTTACTCATGGACGCATCGGCGCGGACGTGGATTTAACCCAGATATGTGAATGGGGGTGAATGTTTGATTTGCCCAGCATTACGTCCAGTATCTGGAATTTTTAGGTCTCGACCTGCCAATGTGCTTGAGCATTGCAGCTGTCGAGACATATAGAGGTGCAACAGGAAAGCTTACCAAGGGGCTTTTCAATGCGGATTACGTCCAGTTCATGTGATCCAGTCGTGTAAGACGCGCGTGCACATTAAACACCATCTGCCTCGTATCAGACTTCAGAGGAATCCGCTCCCAAGCCGCTCACCGCCATCAGACTTCAAAGAAAAGCGCTCCAGCTCCCCCGCCCCCCCAGCAATGCCGATAATGTTTACAAGCTGCTCCTCCGCCCCCGCCATCAGACTTAAAAGAAGAGCTCTCCAGCTCCCCCGCCCTCCCAGCAATGCCGACAATGTTTACATTGTGTTGCCATCTTTCTAGGGACACAGCTTGAAAACACTCGACTTGCTAGCTGCAATGCTAAATCTGCTGTGCTTTGCCTCTAGACACTTGATCCCTCGCAAGCTGTGTTGACTCACTCACCCTCACTCACCCTCACCCCCTCACCCTCACACCCTCTCACCCTCTCACCCTCACACACCTTCACACACCCTCACTCACCCTCACACCCTCACCCTCACAACCCTCTCAGCCTCACTCACCCTCACCCCCTCACACCCTCACCCCCTCTCACACCCTCACTCAGCCTCACCAACCCTCACTCACCCTCACACCCACACCCCCTCACAACCCTCTCACCCACCTCACCCCCCTCACCCTCACACCCCCACACCCTCACACACCCCCTCACCCTCACACACTCCCCCACCCTCACACACACCCTCACCCTCACCCTCACCCACCCTCTCACCCTCACACACCCTTTCACCCTCACACACCCTCTCACCCTCATACACACTCTCACCAACCCGCACCCACCCTCACCCTCACACCCCCTCACCATCACACTCCCTCACCCTCATACCCCCTCACTCTCACCCTCACACTCCCTCACCCTCACACCCCCACACACCCTCAGAACCCACACCCCTCACCCTCACACCCTCACCCTCACACACACCCTCACCCTCACACACCCTCACACACCCTCACCCTCTCACCCTCACACACCCTCACTCACCTTCTCACCCTCACACACCCTCTCACCCTCACACACCCTCTCACCCTCACTCACCCTCTCACCCTCACACCCCCACACCCTCACACCCTCACCTCACACACCCTCACTCACCCTCACACACCCTCTCACCCTCACACACCCTCTCACCCTCACACACCCTCTCACTCCCTCTCACCCTCACCCCTCACCCTCACACCCCCTCACCTCATGCCTCACACTGCTGCACGCCACACACTGCTCCACGCCTCACACTGCTGCACGCCTCACACTGCTGCACGCCTCACACTGCCACATGCTGCACACTGCGGCACGACACACTGCTTCATGCCTCACACTGCTGCACGCCACACACTGCTGCACGCCGCACACTGCAGCATTACTCATACTGCTGCATGCTGCACACTGCTGCATGCCTCACACTGCTGCATGCCTCACACTGCTGCACGCCTCACACTGCTGCATGCCACACACTGCTGCATGATGCACACTGCTGCACGACACACTGCTTCATGCTGCACACTGCTGCACGACACACCGCTGCACGACACACTGCTGCACGACACACACTGCTGCATGACACACACTGCTGCACACCTCACACTGCTGCATGTCTCACACTGCTGCACGCCTCACACTGCTGCATGCCTCACACTGCTGCATGCCTCACACTGCTGCACGCCACACACTGCTGCACGTCACAATGCGATTCAGAAAAGGGGGTGGTGATGAACAGAGTGCCTGAATTAAGCAGACCACTCTTACCCAGTCCAAAGATCAGGGCTTGATCCATCACCGTTTTTTAGCTCACTGCACCATCCCAGCTCAGAACTTGGCTATATGCAAATTAGTCTGTTCCTGTCCCAGTGCATGATGGGAACAGGGCAAACCAAACTACCAAGCCAATTCTTGTACTGGGAAGGAAACAAGCTTCCGGGGACCGGTTTCTGCCATTTCAGGCGTCTTCGGCCCGGCTTGCTTGAATCCTGATGGTGCAATGAGCAAGGGACTCACATCTGAGTATACCCTTCCACGCTTATGGTGGACAAAATGATTCAGAAAAGGGGGTGGTGATGAACAGAGTGCCTGAATTAAGCAGACCACTCTTACCCAGTCCAAAGATCAGGGCTTGATCCATCACCGTTTTTTAGCTCACTGCACCATCCCAGCTCAGAACTTGGCTATATGCAAATTAGTCTGTTCCTGTCCCAGTGCATGATGGGAACAGGGCAAACCAAACTACCAAGCCAATTCTTGTACTGGGAAGGAAACAAGCTTCCGGGGACCGGTTTCTGCCATTTCAGGGGTCTTCGGCCCGGCTTGCTTGAATCCTGATGGTGCAATGAGCAAGGGACTCACATCTGAGTATACCCTTCCACGCTTATGGTGGACAAAATGATTCAGAAAAGGGGGTGGTGATGAACAGAGTGCCTGAATTAAGCAGACCACTCTTACCCAGTCCAAAGATCAGGGCTTGATCCATCACCGTTTTTTAGCTCACTGCACCATCCCAGCTCAGAACTTGGCTATATGCAAATTAGTCTGTTCCTGTCCCAGTGCATGATGGGAACAGGGCAAACCAAACTACCAAGCCAATTCTTGTACTGGGAAGGAAACAAGCTTCCGGGGACCGGTTTCTGCCATTTCAGGCGTCTTCGGCCCGGCTTGCTTGAATCCTGATGGTGCAATGAGCAAGGGACTCACATCTGAGTATACCCTTCCACGCTTATGGTGGACAAAATGATTCAGAAAAGGGGGCTGCTTAATTCAGACACTCTGTTCATCACCACCCCCTTTTCTGGCACGTCACAATGCTGCACGCCACACACTGCTGCATGCCACACACTGCTGCACGAAACACTTCTGTACACCACACACTGCTGCACGCCTCACACTGCTGCACGACACACACTGCTGCACGACACACACTGCTGCACGACACAAACTGCTGCATGCCTCACACTGCTGCACGCCTCACACTGCTGCACGCCTCACACTGCTGCACGCCACACACTGCTGCACGTCACACTGCTGCACACCACGCACTGCTGCACATCACACTGCTGCACATCACACTGCTGCATGCCTCACACTGCTACACGCCTCACACTGCTGCACGCCGCACACTGCTGCACGCTGTACACTGCTGCATTACTCATACTGCTGCATGCTGCACACTGCCGCACGCCTCACACTGCTGCACGCCTCACACTGCTGCACACTGCTGCATTACTCATACTGCTTTCTGTACACTGCTTTCTGTACACTGCTGCATGCCACACACTGCTGCATGCCACACACTGCTGCACGCCACACACTGCTGCATGCCTTACACTGCAGCACGCCTCACACTGCTGCATGCCACATAGCTAAAAGACACACATAAGACCACACACATAATACCACACACACACACTCATCACCACACACTCACCACCACACACTCACCACCACACATGCAAACACACACACAACCACACACACAACCACACACACACACCACAAGCCCTCAGTGCATGCTTTCACCGGGCACAAACATCACCAGCCATCAGTGCAGGCTTCCACCATGCACACACCACCAGACGTCAGTGCATGGTTTCACCAAACACACATACACACCACCAGCCGGCAGTGCACGCTTCCACCAGGCACACACACCACCAGCCATTAGTGCACAATTTCTACAGGCACACACACCACCAGCCATCAGTGCACACATCAATTGTTAATGCATCCACAATTAACTATTGTAGCAATCGCAATATGGTGCACTTTACTTTTACACATATTCATCTAAAGCGCAGCATGCCACCATGGCTACAATTCCAATCCAATCCACATAATTCCACTACACACCACATGCATACACTCCATAACACATGGCTAAAAGACATTGCCTTTTACAATGCCATTAGCTCTAACTCAAATAAATCCGAGACCTATTGCATTTCCAATGCTTGTTCTATTTGGTGCTCTAGGTGGGAACGGTGTGCCCCTTTGTAGATCCTGTACTTGCTACATCACCGAATTCAAGCTAGCCTGGGCGATGAAGCGTGATCTGGTTGCAGTAGACTAGGTCCAAGAGGCACAAGTTCTGGCCAACTGTGATGCAATGCAGGACAGATACAGGACTGAGTTCAGTCTGTTGAAAAAGTACCTTATGGGCCTGGGTGTTGAGATGCAAAGGCCTTGTTCCGAGCTACTTGTGCTAGGGCTTAACAGCCTATGACAAGGAGCTGCCTGCAGGGCAAGCCCTATGGCCACCCCCTCTCCTGCATGGCTGAAGGTTATGTGCAGCGTGGAGTTGGCAGCCTGCAAGGGGTTGGCCGCAGTTGGCCAAGATTAGATGGAGAGCTTCTCCTGTATTGAACACCCTACAACACCAGCAACACTCTAAATCTGCTCATCTCAAATGTTTGTCATTACATCTTTTCAGAGAAGTTCAGTTTTGTCCTGGAGTGTTAAAATGGCTTTTGTCATTTTACAATCCAGCTTGGGATGCACTGTGCTAATCCTATGCTAAAAGACTTTGCTGTTGAAATGGCAAAACACTTTGTCCCTTTCTACCTCTGCATGGGTGGCAGTGTGATAAATCTATGCTTAAAAACTTTGCTAAAAAACAGATGCAGAGTATCGCTGGTGTTTTAGGGTGCTCTATACAGAAGCTGCTCCCCACCTAAACTTGGGAACGACCCAGAGTTTTCAGCTTCTTCTTCGCATAATTTATGGTGTAGTCTAGCTTGAAATGGTATTGTTTTGACGTATACTGGTGCTCCCTTGTGTCTGAACTAAGCTAAACCTCTCTGTAGAGCTATATCAATAGCAAAATATGTGTCAAGGGTTGCTTTACAGTTCGGCGTGGAAGGCACTGTACAGGTTAACTGGGATGGTATTTTATCAATCCAAAACTGTAGCACTGTGCTTGGAGTGGTAAAAGCCTTTTGTCATTTTACAGTTCGGCGTGGAAGGCACTGTCCTAAATCTTTGCCTAAAGATTTTGCGGTAGAAATACCTTGTCCCTTTCTAGCTTGGTGTGGATTGCACTGTGCTAATCCTCTGCTTAACAACCCAGCTAGAAAAACAGGCATTTTAGGTGAGCAGATTCCGAGTGTAGTTTGTGTTGTAGGGTGTTGTATACAGGAGCTGCTCTCCACCTAAACTTGTTAACCACCTAGAGTTCTCTGCTTATTTATGCTGCACTCTAAACCTGAAAGGGTATTATTTTAAGAAAGATATATGCATAAATACATACACACACACACACATATGTATGTATTTGAACGACATACGTTTCCCTCTTACAAGAAATGGATAAAAGGAGCACTCAAGGTGTGTTATTTTGAAGCTTTTTATTAAAGCAATCAAGCATTGCGATCAGAGTTGTCTAGTTGCCAGCCTTTGGTAAATAAAACACCAACAAAATCCTGACACACTATCACTTTTTGGCATTGGCAGAATTGGGGTCACTCAGAGGAGGAGCTAGAGAAAAAAGCTGTGTAAGATGAAATCAGAATATATCATCTTCCTACATGCAAAAACCCCTGAAGGTTTCAATACTAATGATGAATTATGTGTACATATTGATTAAGTCTTGTTTTGCATGGTATTATTTCATCATCTGTTTTCTTCTGATATAATCTTTTTGTGATATAAGCTAATATGAATTACCATTTGGCAAAATCTAAAAAAAAAAGAATCACAACAGATTTTTGTATGGTATAATTATGATTTCTTCTTTATTTTTGTAAAACTGCTTTTTTTGCAATGATGTCTATATTTTGGAACTATTATGGTTTTTAAAAGATTTTTTTAAAGAACACTTTATTTTTACTTAGGTTGGGTATTTCAGAAAATGATATGATTCATAGTAGAAATGATCTTATTGATAGTTGAAGAGTACATTAATTTATATATTTTGTTGATTTGATGAACATAATATTCAGATTTGGGAAATATTTGTCCCCTTGGCAAATAATTATATGAGACTTTGGGGTCCATTAGGATGACGGGCGGACAAATCCTACCGGTGAATGGGACCACCCACCATAAGGGCGGGGGTCCCGTTTTACATATTAAGATGCGCCCGCCACAGTGGCGGGCGCTTCCCGCATTTTTAGCATTGCGGCGGGCGGTGCTCAAAGCACCGCCCGCCGCAATGCTAAAAATGCACGTTGTGCATTGAAATGCACAACTTGACAGGCACCGTGAGGTGCCTGTCATGTTGTGCATTGAAATGCAGGGGGGTACCATAGGTACCCCCATGTGCACCACCCACCCCCATGGAGTCCCTGGGGGCCCGCAACGGGCCCCCGCAGGGGGACTCCGCATGCCTTTCCGTGGCGGCATTGCCGCCACGGAAAGGCATTCCCAAATGCCTATCATAATATGGCATATAAACCATTTTGCCTATCATAATATGGCATATAAACCATTTTCCGCCCCGGCCGCAAGGCGACCGGGGCGGAAAAGCGGCCAACCATGCCATGATAATATGGCAGGGGGTGTTTTTAGTCAGGATGGCGGGCGGATTGCCCCCGCCAGGCCGGCGATGGCTACCGTCTGCCTGGCGGGGGCAATCCGCCCGCCATCCTAATGGACCCCTTTGTCTTCAAAAAGACACTGAGTATTTCAAACAAATATATTTTTGTGGTAGGTTGTATATATACGTAATGAACGAAGTTGTGTTTTCATAGGAATGTCAACATATACATTTTTGTTAATTTGCAGAAAGTAATATTCAGTGATAGAAACATTTTGACCACTAGGGCGGCAATTAAATTAGTCTGAGGGCATATTATGGCTTCATTGGACTGCCATAGCCATATTCTGACAATGGTTGTCACACCGGCACTGGACCATTGCTACCACATGGGTCAGCGATCCCACGGTGGTGGCACAGTGGTCTGAGGCTGCAATATACTGGTGGTGTCGCACCGCCAAGCATATTATGAGTTTCCTCACTGCCACAGTTTTCATGGCGGCGATCCACCATGAAAACTGTGGTCGTGAGGAAACTTAATGGGCCCCACAGGACCTCCTGGTGCCTCTGCACCAGGGAATGCATGCCTGTCTGCATGCACCCCTAATTCCTGTACAGAATGGACTTCACAGTCCATGCCATCCAGGAATGTGCAATAGCGCTCCTTGCACCGCCATGGGCCAGTCACCACAGGACCACCCAACCACGATTCCAGCCATAAACCGGTGAGTGGTCTCCTTATGAGTTTGGCAGTCATGGAGGGGGTGCTGGCATTTCGGCCTGCTCCAAGACCGCCAAAATCCTAATAAAGCTCTCTGTCTTAAGTAAGAACACTGAATACTTTAAACAAATACATCTTTTTGAAATGCTAAAAAAATGAAACAACTCATGTTGTGTTTAAAGGAATGTTAATTTAACCAACAAAATATTTTGTGCAGTGTGGGGTTGGCTGCAAAGGGGGGAGGGGGTTTGGCCAACCCCCACCATGCACGACTGAAAGGCCGTTGCAATGTAGGGTTGGGTGCCTTTGCTGGGGTTAGGACAGCGCCTAGCTGAAGGTCAGGCCTTGTGGCCCAACAACCCACTGTGCATGGCCTTCGACTGTGTGCAAAATGGGGTTGGCTGCATGCGGGGTTTGGCCACAGGGAGTGATGGCAGGCCAGGCTCTGTGGTGCACTGTCCACCACTGCATGACTGTAGGCCCCCCGCAGTGTGGTGTTGGCTGCCTTTATGGGAGTTGGCCAAAGTATAGTGTGTCGAGTGAGGTGAGAAGACTGTACTGAGATGCTCAAGTTATCTGAATTTTGAGGTTGTGCGCAAGTATGAATGTGAGTTAAGTATGCCTTATATTACTTTGAAAGTGGTGCTTAAATGATACATTAAATATATAACCATAACTGTAGAATTTTCAATGTTTGTGTAGTTTAAGTTTGGTTTCTATGCAAAACATAAAGAATGTTTTCCAAACTATAACTTATGCTTTTTTTGGAAATTGAAATGGTTTTTCTAATGTTAGTAACAAATGTATATTATTGGTACAGTTTAGTGGTGCTGAGTTAAGTGTTAGTAAGTGGAGTGTGGTAGAGTATAGTGAAGGTTAGTTTTGTGAGGTGTACAGTGGTTTCAGTATGTTTAGGTATACTCAATTGGAATAATGTGGACTTAGGTATCCTGGAGTGGGTTACACTGGAATGGTATACAGTGAGGTGTTGTAGAGTGGAGTCTCATACAGTGGAGTGGCGTACACTGAAGTTGGCAACTATAGAGTGGCATATAGTGGGGTATAGTGCAGGTGAGCAAGGTGAAGTTATGTCCTGTAAATATTTCAGAGTGTATTCGGGTAGAATTTAGTGGCGTACAATCGAAAGCTATAGAGTGGAGTGTTGTATAGTGTAGGGGCACATATTGGAATATCGTATACTAAAGTAGCGTGATGTAGAGTGACATACAGTGGAATGTGGTAAACTGGAGTGGCGTAAACTGGAATAGTGTACACTGGAGTGGGGTTGACTGGAGTGCTATACAGTAGAGTGGCATATGATGTACAGTACAGTGTTAAAAAGTACAATTGCGTAAAAGGAAGTGGCATATATTGGAATGCCGTACAGTGCAGTGGGACAGAGCAGAATAGTGTACACTATAGTGGTGTGCAGTGTAACAGGGTACAGTGCACTGGTGTATACTTGAGTAGCCTCAAGTGTATTTCCATACACTAGATTAGCATATAATTAAGTAGTGTTTACTGTAATAACATACAGTTTTCTGGCGTTAAGTCTTGAGATGTACATTGGAGTGGCATATAGTGGAGTACCATACAGTAAAGTGTTGTACAATTCAATAGGGTTAATTACAGAAGCGTAGAGTGTAGTGACATACACTGAAGTGCTGTTTAATGGAGTAGTGCAGAGTGTAGTGTTGTAATGTGAAAAAGCATGAAGTACATTGTGATACACTGCAGTGGCCCATACTGCATTTTACTTGAATTGAGTGTCGCAGACTGAAGTAGCGTGCACTTGAATTGCTTACACTCCAGTGGTGTACCGTAAAGTGGGACATAGTGGAATAGCGTAAAGTGAAGCTGCATACTGTGGAATAGCATACAGTTGTGAACAGTACAGTGTAGGGATGAACAGTAAATTGGCATGCACAAAAGTGTAATAGAATACAGTGATGAACAGTATAATAGCTTCAGTGGAGGTGGCTGGAGTAGAATGGAGTAATATACTGTGGATTAGCATACAATTTAATGGTATATACTGGAGTGTTATATAGTGGAGTTGCACACAGTAAATACCGTAGAGTAAAATGGCATAAAGCCAACTCTTATACACATTAATGGCGTAAAGTGGAGTTGGCAATTAAATTAGGAGTATGTAAAATGATGTGAAAACATGTGACTGTTATATCTGAAAAATATGATTTTCAGTATCTAAATGTTAAATTTCTGGCTGTATATATAAATAGTAATTGTGGGCCTTTACGTTGTATAAAACATAGTTATATATTGTGCTATGGATACTGTGCACATTTTATGGTATATCACAGTGCATGGGGCTTAGAAATAGTGATGTGATTGGTTGATGGGTGTATTTACCAAAGATAGAAATCAGCCATGTCGTTTTTATGTAAATTTTGCATTATTGTACAGTTAGCGTTTCGCTTACTTCTCGGGTAGGGTGTAACATTTAGGGGTCTATTAGAATGGCAGGCGGATCGCCACCGCCCTACCAGTGGTGGCAATCCACCCGCCGAAACACCCCACCAGACGGCGTTTTACCCCCGCCACATGGGGGAGGGGGGGGAATGCGGCAGACGGAAAGACAGTCCGCCGCTTTTCTGCCGGTAGGCAATCGTCACAATTGCCTACCCGGCAGAAAAGACCTGCAATGTGGTGGCAGTGCCTTGCAGGCACCGCCATCCATATTACGATGGTGGCAGTGTAAAGCATTTCCATGGCGGAGACTCTGCCATGGAAGGGCATGCAGTGTTTCCTTTGGGGGCCCGTTGCGGCCCCCCCGGGGGGTGGGGCTGCACTTGGGGGGTACCCATGGTACCCCCCAACCTTGGCATACACAAGGTGGCAAGCACCGCGTGGTGCCTGTCACATTGTGCATGCCAATACACAACATGCAGATATTGCATTGTGGCGGGTGCTACTTACAGCACCGCCCGCCACAATGCAATATATGCTACTGCCACCATGGCAGTCGCATCCTAATTGGTGGTGCGGGACCGCTGCAACACTGGCGGCTGGTCCCAGCACCGCTAGGGTGGCGGGCGGACCGGAGTCCGCCCGCCATCCAAATAGACCCCATAGGGGCTAGATGTACAAACAATAGTAATAGCAATTACCTAATAGTGATTTTTTGCGAATCACTATTTGGTAATTCCTATTACTAATGTACAAAGGGGTTGTTTAGCCTCTATTTCCTAAATAGCAATCCATAGTGGGTCGTAAATAGACCTACTTTATGAACATTAATGAGGTAGGTCGCAATTCGTGACCCACTGCAATTTGCTTTCATCACAGGGATGGTGGCTTGCTGGGGTCAGCAGACCACCATGTCTGTGATTGCTTTTAAATAAAGCAATAATTAAAAAATGCAACCTGTTTTCCTTAAAGGAAAATGGGATACATTTAAAAATATAAAATGAAACATTTCATTTTTTTAAGAGCAGGCCGTGGTCCATGGGACCAAGGCCTGCTCTTAAAAAATAGTTATTCAACAACTCTCCAAGGGAAAGGGGCCTTAAGGGGACCCCTATTTATTTGCAAATGGGTTAAAGCCTTTGCTTTGGCAGTAAAGTGCAAATGATTTGCAACCACATTTCAGTCGCAAAACACTCGTACAAACCAATGCAAATTGGTATTTGAAAGGGACGCCCTAACATGCCCCTCCAAATACCGATTTTCAAACCCAATATGGGCTTTGTACAACAGAAATGGTATTTTTGTGTTTGCTAATACCCCTATTCAGCAAATTGGACCCTTTTGTGAATGCAAAAATGTTTCAGACATCTAGCCCTTAGTTTATTATTAGGTTCTATTTTTGCTAAAAACCTGCTACGATGTATATGAAGTGGCAATAGGTTAACTTTTTTGCTTAGAAAATTCTATATATTATCGACTTATGGATTGCATTTTCTTTTTATACCTTAATAACTTTGCACCCATTTGAGGAATGTTGGCAAATGTTTGCAAACATCTTCCACCAGTTTATTTGTGCAAGGAGTAAATGTTTTGCAGGGTTGGCTAAATGGGGGTGCAATACACTTTCAAATTTTGTGCTGCTTGAAAACCCGGAGTCATATTTTGTTTGAATTTGGTAGGGTTAGATATTGTGGTGCACAAATGTTTATTTTGTGTAGGGCAGGTGATTTATGTAATTATGTTACACATTTTAATATATTGAATGTTGGGGAGGAGCTTGGCGGGCATCCGAGATGGCCGCTTGAGCACAGCGCTCTCCGGACCCTCGCCGCTCCCGGCATTTTATCCTGGCTGAATCCTGATTTCTTGCAAGAATTCGTGTAGGGGACGTTTGGCTGATTACCCTGGCACTTTTCAGAAATCGATTTGGATCTCGTATTCCTGAGATATGGTGCTCTGAACTTTTGGGCTCCGCCCTTGAGGTGCGCCCGGGACGGGGTGCGGTTCTGTAGCCGTCCTGCAATTGAACAACAACGGCAGGAGATCTGGCCTTGTGGGTCCCCCCTTCCTAAGTTTCGGTTTCGATTCTGTTCCGACTTGGGCCACGGATGTGGATGTCGTGTTGCGACTGAGACTTGGAGGCAGATCGGCTGTTGGGCTTTCATGTGACCTATTTGCTGGCTTGGCGACCTCTACCCGAGTTGTGCCCCCTTTTTTATGTACTTTTGATCCTGTACTTTGGGTGTCGGGCCCGTCGAACCTGGTGGCTTGTCCTGTGACGCATCTTCAAAATGGCGGGCAGAGGGGACAGAGAGACGCGCAAGACGAAAACACCTCTGCGCGGAGCTCCAGTTCAATCAAATGTCATGGACCGTTATACCCATTCTAAGGGGTCCCCCGGAGCTGCCCTGCCTGGTTCTAGTATAGCGTCCGAACGAGTTTTGGAAGAGTCGGCGGAGCCCTCCCTACAGGATATCATGGGCGCCATCTCGGGTGTGAGGGAATCCATCGGCCTACAGTACGAGGCCTTGGCCCACAAACTTGACACCGTGGCTATTGAGGTGAATCTGATTCGTGCTGATCTCGCAAGACGAATGAGAGGGTACAATCACTGGATATTAAATCCTCTAGCCTTACGAATGACGTCTCGGAGCTCCAAACAGAGATTGGAAATCTCCGTTGGGGGAACGACTTCATGACCCGTCGCCTGGAGGACTTTGAAAATAGGGCACGTCGCTGCAATGTTCGCCTGGTTGGTGTACCGGAAAACCCTGAACCCCACTCGGTGGATCTCCTGGTTGAGGATATGGTCTTGAACCATCTGGCCCCTTCTGGTCTCACAAAATTTTTCACGGTGGAACGCGCACATCGTGTTCCAGGGGGCAATGTCAAGCCGGGAGCCCCGCCGAGACCCATTGTAGCGAAGCTTTTTCATTATAGAGACCGGGACGCTACCCTGCAGGCCTCGCGGGTGAAGGGCCCGGTGGCCTTTGAGAATGCTACGGTGAACTTTTACCCGGACTTTTCCCAACAGGTTCAGAGACAACGTATGGAGTTTCGTGGTGCCAAGAAACGTCTCCGGGATCGGGGCCTACGTTACGCCATGCTCTTTCCCACCAGACTCCGGGTCGAATACAATGAGCGTACCCTTTTCTTTGATCGGCCAGATGCTGTTAATGACTGGCTGGACTCATTGCCTGACCGTCCTCCTGAGACGGACTCCGCCGCTCACCCTGGTGGTGCCGAAGGTGGTGTGGAGATCTAACTGTTCGGCTCTTATGTTTTATTTTGAATACATTCTCAGGAGTGTTGGCCGGCGTCCCTCTACATTGTGATCATTCTGTCTTTCGTTTGTTATTTTTGTTCTTGCTGAGGTCGGGGGGAGGATGGAACGGAGACCTTTCCTCCTCCGGGGTCTTTGTGTAGAATAGGGGTTCTTGGGCGACAGGCACACTGCAGGTTGGGGTGGCTCTTTAGCTTTTTGCAGGGGTGCAGGGTGGGGGGTGTTTCTCTTCAGTTTGGGGGTGGGGGGTTGGGAAGTTTTTTCTTTTCTGTGTGTTGTTTTCAAGGCGAGTTGCTCCTGTGTTTGCTGCTGTTTCTGATGTCTAGCTCATGGACGAGGGGTCTTGGCTCGGGCGGCTGGGATGGGGGGTAGAGGGTTGAAATTTCTTTCCTGGAACGTTAATGGCCTGGGAGATCGTATTAAGCGCAGTGTGGTCTTAAAATGTATACGACGTTTGTCACCGGACATTGTTTTCATGCAAGAAACCCATTTGATTGGTAATGTTTGTTATGCAATGAATAGATGGGGCTACCGCCTTGTGGCGCACTCGGGGTTTACCTCCGGATCTAGGGGTGTGGGTATTCTTGTTCGAACCTCCCTCCCCCTGGCGATCGATGAGGTGATTCATGATGACCGTGGGAGATATACTGTCCTGGTGGGTAGGTATGAAGGCCGCACCCTATCTCTCTTCAATGTTTATGTTCCCCCGGGTTTGCAGGCCTCTACTTTTACTGACTTGGGCCGTGTTTTGTTAGATCTCCCTGATAGCACTCTCTTTCTGGCCGGTGATTTTAATTCGGTGCTTTCCGGCCTTCACGATCGCCATCCCCCTAGAGATACCCCGCAGGCTCAGCAGTGGTTGGGTGGGTTTTTAGATACCTTTGGCCTTGTGGACTGCTGGCGACTGTTGCATCCTACTCAGCTCCAATACACCTTCCATTCTGGGGCTCATGGCAGTCTGTCTCGGCTGGATTATTTCCTGATGCCCGCAGCCCAATCATCGGCGGTTCGTGAGATTTTACATTTGCCGAGGGGTATTTCTGATCACTCGCCGCTCTGGCTTCGTTTCGAGGTTGGGGTAGAGGCGGCGGGCCGAGTGGCTCCCATTAACCCTTGGTATCTTTCCTCCCCTGAGACTCGTACCCTCTTGCTCAAGTCCATGGATGCATATTTCCTGGAAAACGAGGGGTCGGTCTCTTCGGCTGTGTCCCTGTGGGAAGCCTTTAAAACTGTGATTCGTGGACAGGCCCTTTCCTTGATTGTTGAAGCTAAGAGGGCAGGGAGGAGGGAGGTGGTGGACCTTGAGGAGGAGATCTCTGCTTTGGAGGACGAGTTGGAATCTGGTGTCACGCCTGAGAAACTCCATGCCCTGGGTCTAAAACAGTTTGCATATAAATCTCTGGTCACTGACGCTGCAAAGGTGATGTTTCGTGAGCAGCAGGGCAGATTGTACGATGTGGGTGACAAGGCGGGCAAACTCCTAGCGTGGTTGGACAAGAAAGAAAGAGTTAATCGTGTGGTGCCCGTGATTCAGTCTGCGAGTGGTGAGAATGTGATTGATCCAACCGCCATTGTTGATCGTTTTGCGGAATATTTCCGTGTGGTATATGCTCCCGTGTCTGTGAGGGATGTTGCCGACTCCCGCCTTCTTCTGCGTGATATCACTTTGCCCTGTGTCACCGACTTGGACCGTATTGCTTTGGACTCCCCTTTTACGAATGATGAGATAGCCAATGCAGTTCGATCGCTCCGTTCGGGCAAAGCATTGGGCCCGAACGGTTTGCCTATTGAGTTGTACAAATTACGCCCCGATAAGGTGGCGCCGTATCTCCGCGCCATGTTTCTAGAATCTCGTGAGCGGAACATACTTCCTTATGATCAGCGTCTGGCGACAATCGTCGTCATTCCCAAAGAGGGTAAACCGCGTGACCTCTGTTCCTCGTATAGGCCCATATCCCTATTAAATGTTGAACCTAAGGTGTTGGCTAAACTTTTGGCGACCCGTCTCCTTTCGGTTCTTGGGGAGTTGGTCCATCCGGATCAATCTGGCTTTATCCCGCATCGCAACACTGCTCTGAATTTACGTCGCCTCCACGGCGCGCTGGCGAGGGCGGGGCTTTTGACTGAACCGGCCATTTTGGCGTCCCTGGATGCCTCCATGGCCTTTGATACTGTGGAGTGGCCCTATTTATGGGCGACACTTGAGAAATTTGGATTCGGGTGCGAGTTTATTAGCTGGGTTAGGCTGTTGTACGCGGAACCTCTGGCGCAAGTTGTAGTGAACGGTAGAGTGTCGGCCCCCTTCTCCTTGGGCAGGGGTACCCGTCAGGGTTGCCCCTTGTCCCCTCTGTTGTTCGCGCTCGCTCTTGAACCGTTGGCGGCCTGGCTCCGTTGGGAACCGTCCCTTAAAGGTATTCGTTGGGCCCCGGATTTCGAAGACCGCGTCTCGCTTTATGCGAACGACATCCTCTTGTATCTTACTTCTCCTCGCAAGTCTTTATCTGTTTTATTTGACGTTCTTGCGTCCTTTGGCGCTAACTCAGGCCTCGTCATCAACTGCTCTAAATCCTGTGTATACGTTTTATCTGGTATCTTGCCTCCGTTGCCGAGTAGACTTCCTCTTCAGGTGGTCCGGGATGGTTTCAAATACTTGGGGGTTTTTGTTACCTTGGATCCGTCCCTTCGTTTTGATCGTATTCTCCTTCCCCCGTTGCTTAGGCTCCGTTTGGACGTTGCCCGCTGGCGCAAACTTCCCCTGTCTCCACTGGGTCGGGCGGCCCTGTTTAAGATGATGTCACTACCGCGGTTTCTCTACGCTCTCCAGAATTATTATGATCCTATCCCCAAGACCTATTTTCGGGAGATTGAGAGCCTTCAGAGACAACTTATTTGGGATGGGCGACCGCGCATTGCTCTCGCGAAACTTTCCATCCCGTGGTACGATGGGGGCATGGCGCTCCCCGATATTAAGAGATACTACTGGGCTTCCCATCTGTCCGCTATTAATCACGCTGTGTTCTCGCCGGGTCGTAATCCGGCGTTTGAGATGGATAAACTTCAGCTTCCGGGAGGTGACTTTAACAGAGTGCTCTATTCTCGCTCCGCTGGGCGCCATCTTGTGGGACCTACTTTGACTGCTCTGACGGTGTGGCGTGCTGCGAATGTGAGCCTGGGCTGGGAGGATCGCTTGACGTTGGCGACGCCGCTTTATGCTTCAGAACGTCTGGGCGGTCTTTGGTCTTCCAAGGGTTTTGACCGTTGGGACTTGATTGGGATCTCTAAAGTGGGGGATGTATACTCTAAGGGTTCTGTGCACCCGTTTCAGGCCCTCCAGGCTGACTACGGCCTGAGTAGTCGGGAATTCTTTCGTTATTTACAGATCAGGCACGCTTTGGTTTCGGTGTTAGCTCCTGGTGAGATTCCGCCTGACTCTTCCCCACTTGAAGACCGTATCCTTGACGAATATCTTCCTGATAGCACTATCTCCCTGATCTATAAAAAGTTGATTAACAATCGGACTGACTTATTGGCCCGACTTCGGGAACAGTGGATGGGAGATGGGTTGGAACTTGATGATGAGGATTGGCAATCGGCCCTCTCCTCTCCGAAGGAGGTGGCTATACCGGCTCGACTCCGTCTGGTCCAATTGAAGATCCTTCATCGGGTGTACGTGACGGGACCGCGACTGATGGTGATGGGCTTTTCCTCCGATGGACTGTGTAAGCGTGGATGTGGTTTGCGTGCTACTTTCCTGCATATTCTTTGGGAGTGCCCGATGGTGGCTGCTTATTGGGTGGCTGTGCTTGATCTGATGACTGTGGTGACAGGGATATCCTTGCGTCCGGAACCTCGTCGCTGTCTTTTGAATGTTTGGGAGCCCACGGACTATTCGGTGGCACAGACTAGATGGGCCACCCTGGGCTATATGATTGCGAAGCGAGATATTGCGCAACTTTGGGGGGCCTCCAGGCCCCCTGCCCTCTCGCAATGGGAGGATAACATGGATTGGTCCATGTTCCGTGAGAAAACTGTCTATGTGGCCAGGGGCAGACCCAGGGCATGGGTGAAGGTGTGGGGTCAATGGAACGAATACCGTGGCGACATTTGTACTCCTCCCCTTGTGGACACTATCGAGATTACCCTGTCTCCTTAGGCTAGCGTTCCCGGAATCTTCATATAGGGACTGAGCTGGTGTCTCCGGCTCTCCCCCCTTCTTCTTCCTGATCTCTGCCCCCCTCCCCCCCCCCCCCCACTCCGCACTCCTTAGTGCTTAGGATATTGCTACTGCACTTCCGCTGCTGTTCCCCCCTTGCGTCCCTTGGGCTGACCTTCAGTGATACACTCTCGCCTTTCTGTATGTTTGTTCTTTCATATATATAAAACCTGTTTTTGTCCTGTATATAATGTGGAGTATTGCATTGTTGATTGACGTTTACCTCTGCGGGCATATATGATATGTGTCTACTCCTTTTTAGCGGCTGGCCCGTGTGGTTGTAGGCCCATCCTTGTACCTTTTTGCTTGCTCAAATAAAGGTTTTTAAAAAAAAAAAAAAAAAAAAAAAAAATATATTGAATGTTAGCAGTATTTGTTATTGCAGTATTTTTGTTAAATCTGGGGTTATTTCACAGTAGTACCACAGTACATAATTATTACAAATCAGAAGGTAACTTATTTTATGTTTAAATCGCCGATTTAAGTTCTGCATTTGATTTTGTTGAACATTCTCTTTTATGGCCAGTTTTATTAGAAATGTTAGCACCAACAGAGATCATTCATTACCTGGCAAGACTTTATGAAAATGTGTCCAGTAAAGTTCGATTTGGTACTGCTGGTGAATGTACCCCCTTTTTTAAGATTAATAGAGGCATTCGGCAAGGATGCGTTTTGGCACCCCTTTTATTTTCTCTATTTATAAATCAAATTGACCAAACCCTCAGATTAACCCCAGCAGAAGCCCCTATTATTAAAGGTAACCCCATCCCAATACTGCTGTACGCGGATGACGCGGTCCTCCTGTCTCGTACCCAAAATGGTCTGCAATGCCTTATTAATAAATTCCAGACCTTTACAACTAGTAGGAAATTGATAATAAATAAAGGCAAAACATTCGTAATGTCATGTGGGAAGAAGACCAGAAAAAACACAACTTTTTTTCTAGATGGGGAGAAATTAGAAACCATTAAAAAGTTCTGCTACCTTGGCATTACATTCTCTGGAGACGGAAGGTGGGCCAACGAACAGGAAAGCGTACGTTTTAAAATGGTTAGGAGCACTAGTAGTGTTTTTAGATTTGCTGCTAAATTAGGGGGCCGCAGAATAAAGGAGATGTGTCGATCTATAATTCAAGGTGTCTGTCATCAGCCTTATATGGGGCGGGTGTATGGGGTTACCATACTCAAAGTGGAAAGCTAATTCAGAATGAGAAGAACTCATTTCTGAAACGCTTGCTCTGTGCCCCGGCCTCAGCCTCTACCGAGATAACCCATAGGGAAGTGAGCCTAAATCATGCCAAGGATTTAACAGCTCTGCACCCATTGGCTTTATGGCGATCAATTTGGTCAAAAACCGAAACTAAATTTACCCAGGACGTGATAAATGACTGTTTAAAGCTCGATTATTGTTCACGTATACCATGGCTTAGCCACATCCAACATTGGTATAAAATACTCTATGAATTCGATGCTTTTCATGAACCTGAGTTGGGGGCTTTTATACCTAAAAAAAGAGCTTGTAGAATCCTTTTTAAAACATAAAAGAAACACCAGAACCACTGAATGCGCGAAACAAAGTACGTTTACTCTTTATCAGGAGTATAGTGTAAGCGAAGGCTTTCAACCGTACCTAACAGTAGTTACAAAAAGCTCACATCGTTTTGTATTAACTCGCTTACGCTTGGGCACTGTGCACCACTTAGTGGCATTCCCTTTGGTTAACCAGCACAGCACCTCCCCATGCCCTTGTGATGGTACTTCTAAGCAGAGTAGCTGTCATTTTATGCTGTTTTGCAAATTTTATATTCCATTTAGGAAATTTTATTTAAAGCCCATCTTTTTAAATTACGAGCTACGACGTACTAAGACAGCTATTCAGATAATGTTTAACCTGCAGAGCCCAGACATATGTTTTTATGTAGCTACATATATTTTAAAATGCATAACCGCACGGAAATCGACGATTGTATGAATAAGCTGTACAAATAGTTTTTATGTTATTGTAACTGGAAGAGATGACAACTGTTTTGGGCCATATTATGTGTTCGGTACACTAGTGACATTATGAATTTTAAATTTGTGTTCCAAATGTATTATGTTTTCGGTGCACTAGTGACATTGTGAATTTTAAACTCTAAATCTGTGTATCAAATCTATATGTACTTTATCATTGCTAGTTTTGCACATGCACCGAAAGACGAAGATTGCACTTTTGAATGCTAATGTTGCACATATCTTCATTGATTGTAAGCACATGTCACTTTATTGCGGACTTTGCACATACATTATAAAGATAAACTGTACTTTACTATGTGTACTTTTGGCTTAAGAAGGAGCAATATTTGTTTAGGACATGGCCTTTGATGATTTAGGATTTGATGTTGATATTGTCGGGTTAAATATATTTGGTACATGTAATATTTTATGTCTTGTTATTTTGCTGCTATATGGTTATATATATATATATATATATATATATATATATATACCGAATAAAGCATTTTGAAACTAAACTAAACTACAAATCATTATTAAGTAATCATTGGCTTTACAAACATTAAAGGCAGCCATCTTGTTTTCAGTTTAAGTGTCCCTGTATTTTGCGTTACGCCATTCAGTGTAGTTAAGTATTAGGTTTGGTATTTTTCCCATACGTATTACCACTTTGTCAATAGTTTGTCATCACTATATATCTCGGGATTACTGCAGAACTACCATGGCCACAGATATACCTACATTAAAAACACTTAAAATGAATGAAATACTTACGTGCTGTACCCTACATATTCATCTCTGCTCCGCAATATATAATCCTTCCAAATTTTGTCAAAATAAGACTGACACAAAATACTAAAGTTCATGTAAAATGCTTTGTACTTTGCGCCTGCTGCACGACACATTGCTGCACGACAGACACTGCTGCATGACACACACTGCTGCACGTCTCATACTGCTGCACGCCTCACACTGCTGCACGCCTCACACTGCTGCACGCCACACACTGCTGCACGTCACACTGCTGCACGTCACACGGCTGCACGCCACACACTGCTGCACGCCACACACTGCTGCACGCCACACACTGCTGCACGAAGCACTGCTGCACACCTCACACTGCTGCACACCTCACACTGCTGCACGACACACACTGCTGTATGCCTCACACTGCTGCACACCTCACACTGCTGCACGCCACACACTGCTGCACGTCACACTGCTGCATGCCTCACACTGCTGCACGCCTCACACTGCTGCACGCCTCACACTGCTGCACGCCTCACACTGCTACATGCCTCACACTGCTGCACGCCGCACACTGCTGCACGCTGTACACTGCTGCATTACTCATACTGCTGCATGCTGCACACTGCCGCATGCCTCACTCTGTGCACCCCCCTTAATGAAATGCTGAGAAACTTTCAGGACTCCAAGAAGGAAACCGGGCAGCAGATGAGCAGAGTTTTGCGGACATTCGTCAAACGGGTGCAAAGCTATTAAGGGAAATAAATCCCACAAAAATCCCTATCTCTGATCATCCAGAGAGTCACTACCACCAATCTGATATATATATATATATATCGCGTAGAGGTGGCAACCGTGAAAATGTGTTTCGTCTATTAGAAACACGCTACATACTGGAATTAAATACTAAGTCCCCGGCAGGTCTTAACACAACGGAAGACTTACATACATGTTTATAATGGGCTAATAGTTTTGGGTATATTTTTCCTCCACTTTTTCAAGTCTTAAAGGAAGCAATAATATTGTTTATATGACTGTATTACACTAATCATGTATTTATGCTCACCATTATATCCATTTGCTGCTATGGGGGCTATGAGTGAACCCCTTTTTTCACTACATTATGAATTTGTATTTATCATGTGCACTTTTTAAGATCTATTGTACAATGGTTTTAATTCATTATAATTTTTGTCTATTATCACCCCACATAGAATCTATCTCTCATCCCCGGCTGGTGATGAGATGCAAAGATTATTCGACTTTTTTGGAAAGCTCACTCATCAACAGCTGTGCATGCCCACTTGGGCTTAATTCTTTTTAGGAAACTATGATTGACCTTAGTTTCCTTGCATGACAGACTATGAATGGTAAATCAATTGCTTGAAGCTATGAGATCATGATATGCTGAACTTTCTGGGGCAACGGAAACGAGAGGTGGTTTTATTGCATCTCCTCGCTTGGGCATCCTCTAAAAATGAGGTTATGCATGTGTTGTGGGTTTTATGAGTTTTGCCTCATCGTCAAGCTCACTGTGCCCCACATGATCCCGCTATGATTGCACTGTATATTTTATTGTATATAGAGTGTGTACATAGATGCTTATTTATTTATTTATTTATATTCGATATATTTATAAATTATTTTTGATCTTAATGCATTTAAGCAGACACTGTTTTGAATTGTAAATATTTGTAAGTATTTTACATTTTGCTTTTCAACATTTATGTTCTCATTGAAAACACTGCCGTAGTCTGTCTTTGTTATCTATGAATTTGTTGCACAGCTGTTGTAAATAATGTTGCACGGTGCTTTAAAAATGGCTTTTTACTAACGCAACGCGTCATGTGATCAAGGTCCAGGTGGGACTGAAACGCATCATGGCGGCGATGCAGGGTGTTTCAAAATAAATATTTCTGGCACAAAGAACTTTTTGGGTCCGCTACTCTTCTATCGTTGTTTACTGGATGTTTTGAGGAAAACTACAATGTATATACATATATATATATATATATATATATATATATATATATATATATATATATATAGATATATATCTATATATATATCTATATATATATATATATATATATATTCCAACAAAAACTGCTCGCAGTTAGAGACACCCACGCAACGTTTAAAAATCACCTCTTTTATTCATGCAGCAGCAAGGTCGGGTGATGCTTCGGGACGGCGCTGTCGTGTGCCATATGGTTGCCTACGCGTTTCGGATTCAGTCCTTAATCATGGCATGGCATTGTGGGGGATAGGTGAGGTAAGGCGCATTGTAATTGTTCATATAGTCTCAGTTCCGCCTAGTGGGCGGGTACTTCGCTGCGCATGATGGTAATCGTAGTCACAGGTAGTGTTCATACACATTGGGTGCCGCTTTTTCCTCTTGCCCTCCATTGTGTCACTTCCTTCGGGAGCCCCGCTTTCAGCATAACGCGGCCCTTGCTTCTCTCATGCTCCAAGAACAGGTACGTTGCTCCATTCAATGCACCTCTCTTTCCAGGCGTATGGATCCGCAGGCAGCGGTGGGGTTGTCTCCGCGACCTGAGCACGGCCACATTATATTCCAACAAAAACTGCTCGCAGTTAGAGACACCCACGCAACGTTTAAAAATCACCTCTTTTATTCATGCAGCAGCAAGGTCGGGTGATGCTTCGGGACGGCGCTGTCGTGTGCCATATGGTTGCCTACGCGTTTCGGATTCAGTCCTTAATCATGGCATGGCATTGTGGGGGATAGGTGAGGTAAGGCGCATTGTAATTGTTCATATAGTCTCAGTTCCGCCTAGTGGGCGGGTACTTTGCTGCGCATGATGGTAATCGTAGTCACAGGTAGTGTTCATACACATTGGGTGCCGCTTTTTCCTCTTGCCCTCCATTGTGTCACTTCCTTCGGGAGCCCCGCTTTCAGCATAACGCGGCCCTTGCTTCTCTCATGCTCCAAGAACAGGTACGTTGCTCCATTCAATGCGCCTCTCTTTCCAGGCGTATGGATCCGCAGGCAGCGGTGGGGTTGTCTCCGTGACAATGTGTATGAACACTACCTGTGACTACGATTACCATCATGCGCATTGAAGTACCCGCCCACTAGGCAGAACTGAGACTATATGAACAATTACAATGCGCCTTACCTCACCTATCCCCCACAATGCCATGCCATGATTAAGGACTGAATCCGAAACGCGTAGGCAACCATATGGCACACGACAGCGCCGTCCCGAAGCATCACCCGACCTTGCTGCTGCATGAATAAAAGAGGTGATTTTTAAACGTTGCGTGGGTGTCTCTAACTGCGAGCAGTTTTTGTTGGAATATAATGTGGCCGCGCTCAGGTCACGGAGACAACCCCACCGCTGCCTGCGGATCCATACGCCTGGAAAGAGAGGCGCATTGAATGGAGCAACGTACCTGTTCTTGGAGCATGAGAGAAGCAAGGGCCGCGTTATGCTGAAAGCGGGGCTCCCGAAGGAAGTGACACAATGGAGGGCAAGAGGAAAAAGCGGCACCCAATGTGTATGAACACTACCTGTGACTACGATTACCATCATGCGCAGCAAAGTACCCGCCCACTAGGCGGAACTGAGACTATATGAACTATTACAATGCGCCTTACCTCACCTATCCCCCACAATGCCATGCCATGATTAAGGACTGAATCCGAAACGCGTAGGCAACCATATGGCACACGACAGCGCCGTCCCGAAGCATCACCCGACCTTGCTGCTGCATGAATAAAAGAGGTGATTTTTAAACGTTGCGTGGGTGTCTCTAACTGCGAGCAGTTTTTGTTGGAATATAATGTGGCCGCGTTCAGGTCACGGAGACAACCCCACCGCTGCCTGCGGATCCATACGCCTGGAAAGAGAGGCGCATTGAATGGAGCAACGTACCTGTTCTTGGAGCATGAGAGAAGCAAGGGCCGCGTTATGCTGAAAGCGGGGCTCCCGAAGGAAGTGACACAATGGAGGGCAAGAGGAAAAAGCGGCACCCAATGTGTATGAACACTACCTGTGACTACGATTACCATCATGCACAGCGAAGTACCCGCCAACTAGGCGGAACTGAGACTATATGAACAATTACAATGCGCCTTACCTCACCTATCCCCCACAATGCCATGCCATGATTAAGGACTGAATCCGAAACGCGTAGGCAACCATATGGCACACGACAGCGCCGTCCCGAAGCATCACCCGACCTTGCTGCTGCATGAATAAAAGAGGTGATTTTTAAACATTGCGTGGGTGTCTCTAACTGCGAGCAGTTTTTGTTGGAATATAATGTGGCCGCGCTCAGGTCACGGAGACAACCCCACCGCTGCCTGCGGATCCATTCGCCCGGAAAGAGAGGCGCATTGAATGGAGCAACGTACCTGTTCTTGGAGCATGAGAGAAGCAAGGGCCGCGTTATGCTGGAAGCGGGGCTCCCGAAGGAAGTGACACAATGGAGGGCAAGACGAAAAAGCGGCACCCAATGTGTATGAACACTACCTGTGACTACGATTACCATCATGCGCAGCGAAGTACCCGCCCACTAGGCGGAACTGAGACTATATGAACAATTACAATGCGCCTTACCTCACCTATCCCCCGCCATGCCATGATTAAGGACTGAATCCGAAACGCGTAGGCAACCATATGGCACACGACAGCGCTGTCCCGAAGCATCACCCGACCTTGCTGCTGCATGAATAAAAGAGGTGATTTTTAAACGTTGCGTGGGTGTCTCTAACTGCGAGCAGTTTTTGTTGGAATATAATGTGGCCGCGCTCAGGTCACGGAGACAACCCCACCGCTGCCTGCGGATCCATACGCCTGGAAAGAGAGGTGCATTGAATGGAGCAACGTACCTGTTCTTGGAGCATGAGAGAAGCAAGGGCCGCGTTATGCTGAAAGCGGGGCTCCCGAAGGAAGTGATACAATGGAGGGCAAGAGGAAAAAGCGGCACCCAATGTGTATGAACACTACCTGTGACTACGATTACCATCATGCGCAGCAAAGTACCCGCCCACTAGGCGGAACTGAGACTATATGAACAATTACAATGCGCCTTACCTCACCTATCCCCCACAATGCCATGCCATGATTAAGGACTGAATCCGAAACGCGTAGGCAACCATATGGCACACGACAGCGCCGTCCCGAAGCATCACCCGACCTTGCTGCTGCATGAATAAAAGAGGTGATTTTTAAACGTTGCGTGGGTGTCTCTAACTGCGAGCAGTTTTTGTTGGAATATAATGTGGCCGCGCTCAGGTCACGGAGACAACCCCACCGCTGCCTGCGGATCCATACGCCTGGAAAGAGAGGCGCATTGAATGGAGCAACGTACCTGTTCTTGGAGCATGAGAGAAGCAAGGGCCGCGTTATGCTGAAAGCGGGGCTCCCGAAGGAAGTGACACAATGGAGGGCAAGAGGAAAAAGCGGCACCCAATGTGTATGAACACTACCTGTGACTACGATTACCATCATGCGCAGCGAAGTACCCGCCCACTAGGCGGAACTGAGACTATATGAACAATTACAATGCGCCTTACCTCACCTATCCCCCACAATGCCATGCCATGATTAAGGACTGAATCCGAAACCAAAGGCAACCATATGGCACACGACAGCGCCGTCCCGAAGCATCATCCGACCTTGCTGCTGCATGAATAAAAGAGGTGATTTTTAAACGTTGCGTGGGTGTCTCTAACTGCGAGCAGTTTTTGTTGGAATATAATGTGGCCGCACTCAGGTCACGGAGACAACCCCACCGCTGCCTGCGGATCCATACGCCTGGAAAGAGAGGCGCATTGAATGGAGCAACGTACCTGTTCTTGGAGCATGAGAGAAGCAAGGGCCGCGTTATGCTGAAAGCGGGGCTCCCGAAGGAAGTGACACAATGGAGGGCAAGAGGAAAAAGCGGCATCCAATGTGTTTGAACACTACCTGTGACTACGATTACCATCATGAGCAGCGAAGTACCCCCCACTAGGCGGAACTGAGACTATAAGAACAATTACAATGCGCCTTACCTCACCTATCCCCCACAATGCCATGCCATGATTAAGGACTGAATCCGAAACGCGTAGGCAACCATATGGCACACGACAGCGCCGTCCCGAAGCATCACCTGACCTTGCTGCTGCATGAATAAAAGAGGTGATTTTTAAACGTTGCATGGGTGTCTCTAACTGCGAGCAGTTTTTGTTGGAATATAAATTCACGCAACTCTTTCAGTGCGCCATGTGACCAAGCCCTCTGTGTAGGGTGAAACGTTATCCTGGTGTGGTGTACTGCGAAATAAAAACTCACCTGCACTCTGGGTCTTCCGTGTTCTTGCTCGTCTGTTGGCTGAGGATTGATGGCGTGGCGTGGTAGCAGGAGCACAAGTGCGGAAACATTTTGAGCCGGTTGAGTGTTTCTCCGGTGTTTGGAAGATCCCTCCTCCGCAAATGGCCGAGCAGCAGGAAACTGTGACCTCCGCTCAACCGGAAGTCTTTACTTTCTCCCGTTGGGGAGTTACTGCTCTGGCCCCTGGTCGTCTGGGACAATTGTTTGCTGTTGGTTGTTTGTCGAATGCCTTTGGGACGGCTGTCTCAACCTGCGGCATTCGCATTCCAGCAGCGAGCCACAAAGAACGATTCCAGTGGAGGAGTTGTGCGCAGTCGGAGGACGAGCAGCGATTACAGCAGCAGCCCCCGTACTGAGTGAGTACGACATTAGTTGAAATTGAGTATACACCATGGCAGCGGGCGCACGCAAAGGGAGAGAGGTTGCCGCTCTTGAAGCGTTTGATGATTCCCCGGCTGGGGGGTCTACAGCTACCGCTACGGAGGATTTGGGCGCCACCGGCGGAGATAATCTCCGTGTCAAATTTAAAGCTTTGGAAAAATTGCTAAAACGGGAGCAGTCTAAGTGGTGGGAGCACCGCTCCCTAAGCCGATATTTAGAGGTCAACCGGATACCGCGTGGACTAAGGGTTATGCTAGCTCCGAGCTATGAGTATATGGGCCCAGCACTGTTGGAAGATTGGGCGGAATGGAGTTTAGACTCATCTCGCCGACTGGTTACAATGTTGGTGCGCTATGCAGAAAGCGATAGGTCTAAAATACAAACTGAGATTGACGCACTAGAGGCAGTAATAGCGAATTTGTGCGAGGAAGATGCCAATATCACGCTGGAATGCAAGAAATTCAGGGAAATAATGGAACAACGAGTGCAGAAAGAAGAGGACGTTATCAGGAAACGTAAAGCATTCAAGTTTCAGCGTGACAAAAATGATTATAATGAAGGCAGAATCTTCACGTTTGCCCGTAAGTATGATGCAATCAAAGCATCTAAAATAAAGAACTCACGGGCAGGCGTCAATGTAACGCAGGGAGCAGCACAGGCACGATCTAATTCACCTGAAGGCTCGAGTCTCACGGACCTTAGTTCCAACATTGATAGCGGGTCTGAAACAGAAGCCAGTAGACTCACAGAGCAATTGGGGTTTACACGGTTAACTATGGAGCAGGAATTGGAATGTGTCCGGCAGGACAGGCGCGAAACACTGCGCCCAAGATTTCCAGCATCCACAAAACCCCAAGCGCAAAGCGGCGGGAGCGGAGAAAAAGCCGCACCAAACGAAAAACCAAAGAAAAGAAATTACAGACGGTGGAATGCCAACAAAAAGCAGTAACTAGCGCGACTCAAATAAATATTCAGGCGCAAACACAGGACAATGGCTTATCTGTCATTAATCTGACTGACACAAATTTCTCTGATCTGGAAATTAGTATTTTATCTAAAGGATTGTCGTACAGCCCCCCTAGTAGTTTCAATTACGTGGACACCAGACTAGATCTTTTTAAATTCACACGAAAACTGAAGCTAAGAAAGCATTTTGCCAACAAAAAATCTCGCAATGCTGGTAAAAAAGTAGGGGCAACAGATATTTCTGGGGGATTGGTGGTGAACGATGTCCCTCTGATGCAGGATCTGGCTGCTCTGCGTGCAGAAGCTCCAAATTCTCAGAACACGCAAGGGCAGGATAACATGCATACTGGTGGCTTAAGCAATCTCAAGCCCCGTTCCACGTTCACCCCTGCCACCCCTTACGACAACATAGATATATTTCAGGATGCAGTTGTGAAACAGGTGAAGGCATTACATGTGAAAACCTTGAAATCCAACTATGGCAAATATCATGGCAGCAACAATTATCAGAAACTGGTCAAAAAAATCAGAGCGAATGGAAATATGATAGTCAGGCAATCTGACAAGGGGGGCAACATCGTGCTATGGCCGAGAGCACTATATCTTGAAGAAGCCTACCTCCAACTAAATGATCCGGAATGTTACAGACATTGTGATGCAAATGCACTCAGGAAAGCGCAAACAGACTTTCATTCTCTCCTGATGGGATGGCGTTCCAGCGGACTCATCAGTATGGACGAATTAAAATGTCTTAAAAATGACCATCCCATCACCCCTGTGTTGTACCTTATCCCAAAGGTACACAAAAACGCGAACAAGCCGCCAGGTAGACCCATCATTTCGGCGTGCGGGGGCTTACTGGAGAAAGCCACTTCCTACATTGATTTGTTCCTCCAGGAGCATGTGTTGGCGCTGCCATCATATATTCAGGACTCCAGTGATCTGATGAGGAAATTGATTGATTTAGAGTGGTGTGATGATTACTGGTTGATTACCCTTGACGTGTCATCTTTATATACAAGCATAGTACATGCAGATGGGTTAAGGGCTTCAGAGTTTTTTCTTGGCAAGCGACCAATAGAACTATTTGAGCACAATAAGATGTTGCTTGCTATGATTAGCTTCTGTTTGCATCACAATTATTTTATGTTTCTGAATCGCTATTACCAACAAGTCAGAGGGGTTGCCATGGGGGCCTGTTTCTCTCCCAGTTATGCCTGTCTGCATATGGGGTACTGGGAGAGACAGGTCCTCAATGGTATTCACCTAGACATCTGCACCCGCCATATCATTCGATGGTATAGATACATCGATGATATCCTAATGGTATGGCGAGGAACCTATGAGCAAGTTGCCAGTTTCATTGATGTTTTGAACAATAATTCATATAACTTGTCCTTCACATCGCATATCAGTCAGGAAATAGCACATTTCCTTGATGTTACTCTGGAGGTCAGTCAGGGCAAGCTAGAAACAAAGCTTTATAGGAAGCCCACTGCGGGCAATACTATATTGCATGCTGAAAGCCACCATCCCCCGCATTTAATTCGTAGCATCCCCTACGGGGAGATGCTTAGAATTCGGCGGGTCTGTAGTACAGAATCTCATTGCAGGGTGGCACAAGCAGCGAGCAAACAAAGGTTTCTTGCTAGGGGCTATGAAGAACATCTCATTGACACAGCTATCAGGAAAGCCAATGCCCTATCCCGTACTGATGCACTGACCCATAGGAAATCTCAGAGAACTACTGCAGCCAGCAGTGAACAACCAGTCAGACTCATCTGGACCTATAACAGTCAACATGGGGCGCTGAGAAAAATCATTAATCAACACTGGAATCTAATCAAATTAGATCCAGTTATAGAAGAACACATGCCTAATAGACCTGCGATCACCTTCAGGAAGGCGTTTTCGTTGCAAGATGCACTGGTTAAATCCAGCCCGGAAGTGATCCCACCTAAAAATTGGCTAGCAGCGAGCCGCGGGTTTAGGAAGTGTTCTAGTTGCAAGGCTTGCTCCCAGGGGCTCAACAAGACCGAGTTCTTGACAGCATTCTCTACAGTGCCCCGCAAAATTACCAAGCAGCTAACCTGTAAATCAGAGTATGTGGTGTATGTGCTGGAGTGCCCGTGTGGCCTGCAATATATTGGTAGTACCAAATTGCAGGTACACAAAAGGGTGCTCCAGCACATTCGAGCAATCAACACAAATGATGCCACATACCCTGTAGCCAGGCATTTTAAGGAGTTCCACAATAATAACAGTGGGCTCCTTAGATACTATGCTATTGACGCTATAGGTCCACTTAGGAGGGGAGGTAATCGAGAAGGGATCTTAAGGGCTCTTGAGACCAAATACATCTTGGAGATGGACAGTAAAAGCCCTAATGGTCTTAATTCCACGGAGGACTTTCATACATGTCTATAGTCCTGCCTATCTCCTCAGCCTTCATTAATACCCCCCATCTCTGTGCTGCATGTTGCTGGCTGTGCGCCTGTAATCTATGTCATGTAGTTTAACATATATTTGATTAGTCATTCTATCAGTTACTGCAATAGATCTTCACTAGTTGTGTTAAGCTGTATCTTATAATTTCAAACTCAGTAAGAATTGTTTCTTTTTCAATTTTCACTTGTTTGTTAGGGTGTTAGTAACTACGTCATGGGCATATGCGGCACCAGTAACCTTAGCGGGGCATTAGAAATAAGTCGTAAGGCATGTATTATTTTAGGCCCTTTTTCTTGTTATCCGGTTTTACATTACCAGTTAATACTCCAAGGTGATTACTGGCAATAGTATGTAAGATACTTATTGTATATAGATGTATATAGATGAAATTTTTGTATATATTTTACTAGGAAGTTTGAGGACTTTCACATTGTACATCAGGAGCTATTGCATTTATGCAGAGACTACATAATAGCCAGATCAAGTACATTGGTGCGGCTGCAATCTTGCGCAAACTGTTAATACATGAAATTTTCACAAAAATATGTAACCTTACAAATTTATTATGTACTGTGGGAATAGCCAGTTGGTCCTCTTTACATAACTTCATATATACTATCGGATAATGAGACTGTATTTAAACAGGTATTATCAAGTAGTGGCCTAATATTGCCTTTCTTGCCCATTTTTGCACTTGTAAATGATGGTTTTAACAAATGTGTTATATATTTTCATTAATTAAGTTGCAACCAATCATTGATGTCGTTGTTACTGCACTAGCACTTTAAATTCACGCAACTCTTTCAGTGCGCCATGTGACCAAGCCCTCTGTGTAGGGTGAAACGTTATCCTGGTGTGGTGTACTGCAAAATAAAAACTCACCTGCACTCTGGGTCTTCCGTGTTCTTGCTCGTCTGTTGGCTGAGGATTGATGGCGTGGCGTGGTAGCAGGAGCACAAGTGCGGAAATATATATATATATATATATATATATATATATTTATATATATATTATGAACCGGGAGATGGAGGCCCATAATACGCTCAAAAAGGGGGGCAGTGCGGGCCCTTCCCCTTTTAAAATAAGGCACAAAGGGCCAGATGTACGATCAATTTTAGCTTGCGCAAATGGGTTAGCGATCCTTTTGCGCATGCTAAAATTGGTATGGACATGTACTAACACAATTTTGCGAGTCACAAATTAATTGAGACTCGCAAAAAAGTGTTTAGGGACTTGCTATTTGGAAGGGGCATTCCTTTCCAAATAGCGAGTCTCTAACCCATGTACTAATGTTTTACAACCACAATAGCGGTTGCAAAACACTCACGATTACCACCTACTTCAAGTAGGTGGTAAAGCATTTGCAAATGGGAAGGGGGTCCCCAGGGGACCCCTTCCCATTTGCATTTGCTGATGAACAGTGTGTTTTTCTACTATTGCACGTTGAAAATCGATCTAAAATCCTTACTGGAGGTGAAGGCACTGTTGAGTTATTGGACCACAATCTCTTCTGTAGTGACTATCCAAGATGAGTGGGTTCTTTCTTGTTGTCCGGGTCTGAAGGCAAAGTCCACGGTTCTCCCTTTTAATTGCTGCTGAGCATGCAAAGGCACCAAATCACTGACAACTTCACCTGTTTGGCCACGCTCCTTTCACATTAGTAGTATGCAACAGCGTTACCCCCATTGTACAGGTTCATGGACAGTGTTTGTTCTCTTCAATTGCATGTTGAAAAACTAGCTGAAAACCTTCATTGGGATGAATACATCGTTGATTTATTGGAGCGCAATCTCTTCTCTAGAGACTATCCAAGATGAGTGGGTTCTTTTGTGTCATATCCTAGTCTGACAGCACATTTCAAAGTTCTCCCTTTTAATTGCTGCTGAGTATGTAAATGCACCAAATCACCTACAAACTCCATCCACTTGAACCCTCCCATTACAAGTTAGTAGTATGCAGCAGTGTTTATACCCATACATTTCTCCTTCATTTTTAGCAAATGCCTGCAGGTTCCTAAATGCCGACTGGGGGGCATATTATCAAGGGATTTATCTCTGCTTTTTTGGCTTTAAAAGCCAAGAAAGCGGAGATAAAATGATCTCCCTATTACCTAGCTGTCGCTAACACCAGTTAGCGACATCTAGTAGGAGATAGCGACCATCTTGGGCTCCGCTTTGCATGTCAGAGAAATTTATCACTAATGACAGGCAAAGTGGGCGTGCCAAGATGTTAGCGACTGGAAACAGTCGCTAACATCGCTATCTCCTATTACCAACTTTTGGAGATATTCTCGCTAAGCGCGAATATCTCCAAAAGCTAACACCTGCCCTGAGCAGTTCTTAGCCATGTTATCCAATGGGAGGTGGATAACATGGCTAAGAGCATTTGCTCGGTAATGCATGCATATCGCTGACTTTTCAGCGCTATTCATGCATTTCGGCCGATTTTTATCGCTTAGGAGATAAACCTTGATAATATCAAGGCTCCTAAGCGATAAAAATCGTCGCTACATGGCGATAAATTTATAGCCGCTAAGCCAACATAGCGATAATTATCGCTAGTTGGTAATATGCCCCTGGGTCCGGCTGGGAGCCGCCACACCCATCTTCTGCATACCGAAATCTTCTCACTCTTAAATTAGGAAGATGCTGTCATACTCAGATCAGTACATCGAAGACATATATTTATCATGGCATAAAATTGACCTAACTACGAGTTTCGGCTTTTACTGAAACTTTAGTCACGATAATTACACATAAAATACACCCTCAATGTGTTATGTGATAATTAACATAGAAAACACGTTATTATCTCATTCTTCCCACCCAAAAATGTTTTTTTTCTCTTTGCTTGATATTTAAATAATATCCAAATTATATCAGTTTAATCTTGCAACTCATTAAATAATTTGCATCTAAAATATTATATAGTCCATAAATCAGCAACAGTCTTGCTCCAGTGGGCTAATAAAATACACATAAATGAAGTCTGTATTTTGACATCATCACATCTATCATTTTCAAAGCAATTCACAATTGCTCCCCAGTGGACTGGAAAACATTAACTTGCTATAGTCACTCATCATGCCAATTGATACTCTGAAATCATAAAAAGGAAATCCTAATTAAAAAAATATTCAACGTTTTCAGTTGACCTGAAAGCTGCAATTCCAGCCGATATTTTCCAAGAAACTCGACACATAATTTATCATCTAAGAAAAAAGATTAAATAAAAAATAAATAAATAAATCCTTACAACAAAATCTATTAAAAAAACTCCAAGTTTAAATGGCATCCTGCTAAGCATTGGCAGACATTAGTGCTTTACCACTAAATCACAAACAAACTTTTTTTACAACAGCATTAAGGCCTCATGTTTCCCTAGTAGTTAGAAGTAGAATGTAATTTGTTTCTAACCTGTGTAGTGCATTCTCACTGTTGCCTCCTCTCGTATCTACTCCAACATGATCAATAAGACTGTCTTGCATTAGACTCACATCACCCCCATGCTCTATGTGGCAGTGTCTAGCAACCAAGGGCCCGATGTAGGTAATTCTTATTTACCACTTCTTAAATACCGAATTTTACCGATTCGGTATTTAAGAAGTGGTAAATATGAAGGGGGGAGATGTAGGTATTTCAAGATGTGTAAATACCGAATCTTTAAGATTCGATATTTACCGAATCTGGAAATACCGAATCGGTATTTCCTATTGATTCCTATGGGCTGTGAAGCCCATAGGAATCAATGGGCAATACCGATTCTGTAATTACAGAATCGGTAAATACCGATTTTAGCAAGGGTGCAGGGGGTGTCACTTTGACACCCTCTGGCACCCCAAAAATAGGCATGTGCGCCATGTGGCAGGCATACATGCCCTAAGGGCAGGTCTGCCTGTCACATGGCATAGGTGTGCATGCACACATGTGCATGCACACCGGAATCGGTATTTTACCATCAAATTGGATTTGATGGTGAAATACCGATTCTGTAAGGCCTCTGGGACTCTGAAGAGTCCCACCTACATCTCGATGCCTCAAAATCGGTAAATTTACCTATTTTTTATTTTACCGAATCGGTAAAATTACCGAATCGGTAATTTTACCGATTCGTTAAAATAATGCCCCCTACATACCTGTCACCCATATACCGGACGGTAACGGCCGAAAATACCGATTTTCGGCCGTTACCGACCGACCTACATCTGGCCCCAAATAACTAGAATCATTGGGCCGGATGTAGGTCGGTCGGTAACGGCCGTAAATCGGTATTTTCGGCCGTTACCGACCGGTATTAACGAAATGGTATGTAGGGCCACATATTTTACAGATTCAGTAAATTTACCGATCAGTAAATTTACCGAATCTGTAAAATACCGAATCGGTATTTTAACCTATTCGATAATTTTGATATGTAGGTGGGACTCTTCTGAGTCCCACAACCCTTACCGAATCTGTATTTTACCATCAAATATATTTGATGGTAAAATACCGAATCCGGTGTGCATGCACATGTGTGCATGCACACCTGTGCCATATGACAGGCAAATGATTTCAGAGTTGAATTTTCTTGTCATTAAAAGGGGTTGATACATTAGTAATATTCTCACCCTGTCAGAAAGCATCATAGGTAGTACATTTAACAAATACCTTTCAGAAGTTGACTTGGATTTCCATTGTCAGTTTATTGTCAATCCATACTCCTAGGCTTTTGACTTCCCTTTTAGGGGTGGAGTGACTGCCCATATAATCTGGCCACTTCATTACCATCCATGCGGCAGGATTGCTTCCCACTATCAGCACCTCAGTTTTATCTCCATTAAATTTGAGACTACTGGCTGTAATCCTATCTACTATGTTGTTTAGACAGGAGTTAAGGAAAATTGAGGTGCTATCTGTTCAACTGGACAGACTAATAATAATCTGTGCATCATCCATGTAGGAGATGGAGTAGAAACCATAAAACCTTGTGATCTCCACGAGAGGTGTGACATGCAAATTAAATGGAGTGGGGCTTAGGGAAGAGCCCTGTGATACTCCTCATGTGAGGGGATATATATTTACCTGCCTATCTTCTTCACATACTGGAAACGTTTAATTATGGAGAAAAGAGGTCACATATTTCATTGTTGTGCCCTCAATTCCTCCTTTTTGCTAATCCTTATATCAGTGTTGGGTGATAGATGGTGTCAAAAGAGGCACTTAGATCTAATAGGATCAAGGTCGCGCAGCCACCTCTATTTAGAACTGCTCTCAGTTCTTTTGTAACTGCTAGGAGAGCAGTTTCTGTACTACTCTAAATCCCATTTGGGGCGTGTTAGAAATGGGGGTCTCTAGTTGGCAGAGGTAGGTACCTTTGTCCAACTAGGGACTCTAGCTTCTAGCCAGGCTAAGGAGGAAACACACATTAGATAACCCCTGCTTACCACCTGGGGAGCTTGGCACAAGCAGACAGACTTATCCTAAAGGCAATGTGTAAAGTATTTGTACTGAAAACACACAGTAATACAGTGATAACACCACAAATGGACACCACACCAGTTTAGAAAAATAATGTATCTTTAGCTAAACTCAATAAGACCAGAACAACAAAAATCCAACATACATGTAATAAGAATATGGCTTGAAAAAATTTCAAACAACATGGTCCATAGAAAACTATGGATGTGTGATTTCTCTCAAAGTACCTGTAGTTGTGACAAAATTCACAAGGCCAAACAGACACAGATATGGGAAGCATTGAAAACAAAGAGATGCACACGTTTCTGAGACCATGGGGAGGTGATGTGACAGTTCTGCTGCAAGCAGGAGAAGTGATGCATCAAATCCGGTCTGTAGGGGGAAGTGATGCGTCGATTCAGAGACGGTTCTGGTCCGTGGGTAATGCGTTGGGAAAACTTGCCGCACAGGTACGATACATGAAAATCCATAATGCGTCGGCGATCATTGCAGTGGTGTCAGGCGGCGCTCTGTTGGGTTCTTCATCCGCAATCCGTTGATGTGTCGGTTCTTGCAGTTCTCGCTCCGTCAGTTTCGGCAGCGGCGCAGTGATGCATGGAGATTCTTCTCGCACAGCGGTGCTGCATCAGAAAAACATCTGCAAAAAAAGCGATGTGTTGATTTTCTTGTAGTTTCGTTGCTTTTTCAGCTCCCAACAGCAGAAACAACCTCCAGAGGCCCAACACAGTCACAGGCACCTCTTGGCAGGTCAGAAGTCCCAGCAACAAAGTTCAGGGGAGCTGGGGGTGAAGTCTTTGTGTCCCTGAGACTTCAGAACAGGAGGCAAGCTCTACTCAAGCCCCTTGAGATCTTCTTCAAGCAGGGGGACACAGCACACAGAAAAGTCATTTTCCTTTTCTTGGCAGAAATAGCAACTGCAGCCCAACCCCAGACAGCACACAGCAAAGGGCAGTACCTCTCCTCAGTTTCTCCAGCTCTTCTCCTTGAGCAAAGGTGCCTCTTGATTCCAGGAGTAGTCTAACTCTCTGGGGTTTTAGGTCTAATACTTATACCCCAAAATGTCTTTGTTCTCTTTGTGTAAGAGTCTTTGAGCCCAGTCCAAACCAGTTCTGTCCGCACTTGTGCAGCATGACCGCAGGGGGTGGAGACAGCATTTTGCAAGTGAGACAGACAGATCATATTCAGGTGCAAGGAAATCTCCTCCCAGCCGCGGCCGGCAGTGGGAGTAAAAGCAGGGCGGTGACGTGGGGAGGGGGATGGGCAGGGTGGGGGTAGTAATGTATGGATTACGGAGTTTTACAGGTAAGTAAACATTTAAATAAATAAAACGAATTTCGTTGCGCGCACTGCATCGCATTTTGGGATGCAGTGTACTCAACGAAATTTGTTTTATTTATTTAAATGTTTACTTACCTGTAAAACTCCGTAATCCATACATAACTACTCCCCACCCTGCCCCTCCCCCTCCCCCTCCCCACGTCACCGCCCTGCTTTTACTCCCACTGCCGGCCGCGGCTGTCTCCTCCCACTACTCTAAATTCAGCCAGGGTCTATTCAGCCCAGCTCTGAGTCATCCGGGAAATGCCAGGCACACCTCAACCCCTCCAGTGGCTGTCTATAGTGAATGCACACCCCCAGTCATTCCAAAACCAGACAGTCAATACACAAACAGGTAGAGGCACACAGAATGGTTAAACAAGAAAATGATTCAGACTAATTTGCATATAGCCAGGTTCTGAGCTGGGATGGGGCAGTGAGCTAAATAACGGTGATGGATCAAGCCCTGATCTTTGGACTGGGTAAGAGTGGTCTGCTTAATTCAGACACTCTGTTCATCACCACCCCCTTTTCTGAATCATTTTGTCCACCATAAGCGTGGAAGGGTGTACTCAGACATGAGTCCCTTGCTCACTGCTCCATCAGGATTCAAGCAAGCCGGGCCGACGACGCCTGAAATGGCAGAAACCGGTCCCCGGAAGCTTGTTTCCTTCCCAGTTTAAGAATTGGCTTGGTAGTTTGGTTTGCCCTGTTCCCATCATGCACTGGGACAGGAACAGACTAATTTGCATATAGCCAAGTTCTGAGCTGGGATGGTGCAGTGAGCTAAAAAACGGTGATGGATCAAGCCCTGATCTTTGGACTGGGTAAGAGTTGTCTGCTTAATTCAGGCACTCTGTTCATCACCACCCCCTTTTCTGAATCATTTTGTCCACCATAAGCGTGGAAGGGTATACTCAGATGTGAGTCCCTTGCTCATTGCACCATCAGGATTCAAGCAAGCCGGGCCGACGACGCCTGAAATGGCAGAAACCGGTCCCCGGAAGCTTGTTTCCTTCCCAGTATAAGAATTGGCTTGGTAGTTTGGTTTGCCCTGTTCCCATCATGCACTGGGACAGGAACAGACTAATTTGCATATAGCCAGGTTCTGAGCTGGGATGGGGCAGTGAGCTAAATAACGGTGATGGATCAAACCCTGATCTTTGGACTGGGTAAGAGTGGTCTGCTTAATTCAGGCACTCTGTTCATCACCACCCCCTTTTCTGAATCACTTTTTAAAAGTAGGCATTTTCAAACACAATATTTAACAACTATCTTTACTAAAAGATATGTTATTAAATTCTGAGAGCCTAAACTTTATTTCTCTATCTTGTCCCAATGGGACGTTGTATTTATAAGATGTAATAGATAAACTTCCATTCTATCCAATGGGGCTAGATAGCCTGTCCATAGTGAAAAACTAAATTGGCAGTATTTCACTATCAGGATATGTTACTCACGCCAGTAAATGTCCTACCTTTCACATACACTGTACCATGCCCAGGGAGGTACCTTGGGCCTACCATAAGGGTACCATACATGTAGAAAAAGGGAAGTTAGGGCCTGGCAACTGGGTGCACTTGCCAAGTCGACATGGCAGTTAACAACTGAGCACAGACACTGCGGTGGCAGGTCTGAGCTAACTTTTCAGAGCTACTTATGTGGGTGGCACAATCAGTCCTGCAGGCCCACTAGTAGCATTTGATGTACAGGCCCTGGAACACTTGTATGCACTTTACTAGGGACTTACCAGTAAATCAAATATGACAGTCAGGGAGAACCAATTGTAACAACAATTTACACAGGAATCACTTGCACTTTGACACTGATCAGCAGTGGCAAAGTGCCCTAAGCATCTAAGCCAGCAAAATCGGAATCCAGCACAGCATAAAAAATACAGGAGGTAGAGGAAAAAAGTCAGGGGAAACCATGCCAAAGGTGCCAAGTCTAACACGTGTCCCCTCCAGCTGAATGATGGGGAGAACCACCCACCCTCTTGGGAGTTCTCATCAGTAAGGCAGAAGAATCTGGACAGACCATAAGCATTGGCCTGTTCTGTACCAGGGCGGTGTTCCACCATAAAGTTCATTCCCTGTAGGGAGATGGACCACCTCAACAGTTTTGGGTTCTCACCCCTCACTCCGCTTCATACCTGGTGCCCTAAGTACACTACCGAACCCTGCTCTTTCTGCCACTTACTGGCCTTGATAGTGAGACTTGCCTTCTGCAGAACCTTTAAAACTTCAAAGAGGTGTTACAAATGTTCCTCCCAGCTGGAGCTGAACACATCAATGTTTTCCATGTATGCAGCGCTGAATTATTCCAGCCTGGACAGTACTTGGTTGACCAGTCTCTGGAATTTGGCAGGGGAGTTCTTCAACCGAAAGTGCATGACACATGACTGGTAGTGCCCCCGGCGTTCAGAATGCAGACCTCTCTCTTGCCCCATCAGTCAAGCCATTCTGCCAGTCCTCGGACGTTAGATCAAACGTACTAAGGTACCAAGCAGCTCCCAGCCAATCAAATAGTCCATGCAGAACCGGAGTTCAGGAGTGGCACCGGGTGCAGCAGCTTTTGGAACCAATACCATTGGGCTAGCCCAGAGGCTGCTGGAGGGCTCTATCATCACCCCTAATGCCAATATTTTGGAAACCTCTTCCTTAATGCTGGCCCTGACTTTGTCAGTTATTCTGTAAATGCTGTGTTTTACAGGTAAACTGTCTGTCCCCAGTGTCCACATTATGGACACACCAATTGGCGATTCCGGGAGTCAAGGGAGAACAGGGAGCCAAACTGTCCCACCTGGTGACAGTCCCTGTTTGCTCTGGGATCAGGGTGGGAGAGAGGTTCACTCCATACACTGACCCATCATGTTCCTTGGCTGACAGGAGATCAGGAAGAGGTTCACTCTCCTCTTCCATTCCATCATCTGTAGCCAGGAGCATTGTGACTTCAGACCTCTCAAAGTGAGGTTTGAGACGGTTCACCTGCAAGACCCTCAAAGGGTTCAGAGGAGTCTGCAAGTTAACCAGGTAGGTTGCATCACTCTTGTGCTCCACAACCTCAAATGGACCAGTCCACCTGCCTTGGAGCGCACAAGGTTCCATTGGTGCCATCACCCACGTTTTTTGGCTAGGCTAAAACTCAACCAGAGTGCTATTCTGGTTGAACCATCGTTTCATCTTCTCCTGGCTGGCTTCCAAGTTCGCCTGAGCGAGTTTCCTGAAGTGTTGAGTCTGGTTTTTGGCGACCAGCATGTAGCTGAACACATCTTCGGGGGTCTTACCAGGAGCTTTCTCCCAGCCCTCCTTCACCAGACTCAGAGGTCCTCTCACAGGGTGCCCATACAGTAATTCAAAGGGACTGAACGCTAGGGATTTCTGTGGTACCTCCCTGTAGGCAAACAACAGGCATGGTAGAAATACATTGCACTTAAGTCTCATGGGTTCTGCAAGACTCTTGGGGATGGTAAGGAGTGGTGAATTTGTACATTACACCACACTCCTACCACAATGACTTCATATACCTGGAAATGAAGTTTGTATCACGGTCAGAGACCACCTCTCTGGGGGACCCCACGTGGGTAAAGATCCGCATCAATGCACAACTCACCACTGAGGTGTGATTCTCCTGAGAGGGACAGCTTCTGGGTACCAGGAGGCATGGTCCACCAAGACCAAGATAAACTTGTTGCCTAAGGCTGTCTTGAGTTCCAGTGGCCCCACAATGTTGATTCCCACCTGCTCAAAAAGGGTGCTCACCACAGGAAAGGGTTGAAGGGGAGCCTTGCACTTCCATCCAGACTTGCCACTTGCCTTGCAAGTTTGAAAAGACCTACAATGTGTGCCAACGTGCTTCTGCATTTGGGGCCAGTAAAAGTGGGTGACAAGCCTGTGATAGGTCTTGTTGCACCCCAAATGTCCTACCAAAGGCACATCATAAGTCGGACCCCGTAGGAAGATCCTGTAGCAGACAGGTACTACCAGCCCACGGGCTGTCTATGGGTCGTCAGCCTCAAACTCACTGTAAAGGAGACCATTCTCCCAATAAATCAAATGTGATCCGGATGGACCAATTGCTGCCTGGTCTGCAGCCGGCTGCCACAAACCAATAAGAGTAGGGCATTCCATTTGCTCCTTGCATACCTCCTTCCTGGAGGGACCTCCTTCCTGCTGTTAATGGGTCAACTCAGGCAGGTCTCGCAGTTTGGCCACTTGTTCCCCTGTAGCTTCTAGGGCATCCCCCTCAGGTTCTGCCTCCTCCTGGACCGTGGGAACTTCAGGGGATGGTTTTCTCATGCCGCCTGCTCATCCTCTTTCTGGCAGGGGACCTGGGACACTCTTTGAGGCTCCAGGTCCTCTTGATCACCCCTATCAATGGCTGCCATTGACTGAGTAGTCACACAGGCCCACTCTGGCCAACATCTTTAAATGAGCCTGGCCCTCCACCTCCTTCCAAGGTGTGCTTTCATGGTCATTGCTCAGCAGACAGTCAACAGTCATGGACCTACTTACAGTGACCTTCAAGGAACCTGAGACCCCACTCAAAGGGAACCTGCTCCACTTTACATAGGTGCTTAGAGTTGTCTTCAGCAACTACAGGGTGAAGTACATTGGGGATAACCTGCTCTTCAGACACCCACTGACACCTGACAGATGTCAAACTGGTTCCTGTGTCTCTCAGAGCCTCCACCCTCCTACCATTGATAGTCACCCACTGCTGGTACTTTTTGTGTTATACGGCAGGCAGGTTTCCTGGAACATCTCTCTATCTCCTAATTAAATATGGGTCATTATAGCAGGCTCCCCACCCTCACTAGAAACTAACTCCACCCCCAGTACTATACTAACCAACCCCGGTGACAGTGCACCAGTGGGTGCTGGTGGTGCCTTGGGGTACGTGGGATCATTCTGCATGTGACCCTACTGACCACATGCATAACACTTACATGGACCCTAGTTGTCTGGCCTACCTTTAGGGGCCATGGCTGCATAGAACTGGGGGATTGGGAATCGTTACCCTGGGAACTATTTTGGGGCCTTTTAGAGAACTCCTTCTGGTTAGCCTTGTCTTTCCCACTCTTCTGCTGGTGACCCTGCCCACCATTGGCTGGGTTTCCTACATGCCCTTTGTGGACGCTGGCACTCGTCCAGTAGTCCTGAGCAAGCTTCCTGGGGTCAGTCAGTTTACTATCCATCAGATGATGGCGTTGCTCTGGAAGACAAAGGCAACTCAAGTGCTTCCAAACAATCATATTGTTCAACCCCTTGTAATCAGTTACCTTGCTGCCCTTTATCCAACCATCCAGTGCTCTGCAATACATGTTTACACACTCAACCCAATTATTGGAGTCAAGTTTCTTGAAGGGCTGAAACTTTTCCCTGTACTGCTCAGGTGTGTGCCCATATATAAGGCACAAAGCCTCCTTTGTTTGGGATAGGTCAGAGCACCCGCCTCCTCCAAAGGTGTAAGAGTGTTCTTCCATTGACCTCAAAGTGTTTTCCACAGGTCCGCCCCCTAATGTTTCTCAGGGACCTCATTCATATGCCGTGCTGCCTAATAAGATGCAAACCATGCATAAATATCCTCCCCCTTCTGGAAATTCTGTACTAGGTCTTTGGGAATGTAAACCTTACCCCATGCACTGGCTGTGTGCTGCCACCATTTGTACTGGACTCCACCTAATTGGCTTTAATGTCTAGTTCTCTCATGCGCTCAACTCATGTGCCAAAAGCAATTTCTTTTCCTCCAAAGCAGAAGCACTCTGGCTCTCTCCTGCTTTGTTCTGGATTTCCATTTCCATCCGCTTCATTATGAGCCTCAGGATTTCCAACTCATGCTCTAGCCCTTTTCTTCTCTTCTATTTCCTCCGGAGACAAATCCCTGGAAGAATGATTGTTGCCAGCCCTAGAAACCTGCTCTCCCAACAGGCAAATCCTGGGATCTTAAATTGCCCACTGGCTTCCCTAGTGTCATAGTGATATTTGTTTACTGCTACTTTATAATTGGTTTACTTGTGTGTGGTGTCGTAGTTTTTCCCCTATAACCTTTCTTCACATTTTGACACTTTTTAAAATTCTTGGAGCTAAGCATAGAGTAGAGTTCAATGGAGTAGTGTTGCAAAGTTCTGTATTGTCAAGTGCAGCGTCAGACATTAGAGTGGTGGAGAGTCTCATTCAGTGGAGTGTTATTATTTAGGAGAACACAGTGCATGGTAGAGTGTCAAGTCCGAGGACTGCCAGACTGGTGGTGGTGCAGCGGTGGTGGATCAAGCCACCTCTGCACCGGTGGTCTGACTGCACTTTTAGGAGTTGGGTGGACGAACTGCCCTAGGACCGCCATTCCCTGGCATTTGAGCAGCGGTCAGAGGCTGCAATATGCTTGGGTCGACCGCCACACTCCATATTACGTACAGTACAATGGAGGAGAGTGTTGTGAAGTCTATTTTCGTAGGGTGGGGTATTATAAAGTGAAATAGAGTGGAGTAGAGTATAGTGGACTTGCGCAGCGTACAATGTACTAAAGTGTAATATAGTGTAGTGGTGTCTCATATAGTGGAGTCAAGTATTGTAGAGTCAAGGAACGAGTTGTACAGTTGACTGGCATGTTGTACAGTGGAGTAGGGTGTCATGGACTTTCATAGAGTGGAGTGGAGCCTTTTAGAGTGAAGTGGGGTGACGTAGAGTGTATTAGTGTGGAGCATTGTCCACTGGAGTGTCATACAGTACAGTGGAGGAGAGTGTCGTAGAATGGAGTGCCATGTCACACTGACATAATATCGATTACACAATATCCCCATACACAAATATCGCCACATAAATATCGATGTCAAAAATATCGACATCCTATCTTTATAATGTAAAGTATAAAAATATCAAAAGAATATGTTCGATGTAAAAATATTGATGTACAAAATATTGTTTTTTATGTATAAAAAATAATTTAAAATTAATTAAATAATAAAATTAACTTAAAAAATTATTTAGATGTAATGTACATTTTAACAAATTTAATAAATACATTTAATTAAAAAAAGTTAACCATGCATATATAAAATGTAGTATATATGTATATTTACTTTAAAAAAATTAATAAACTAATAATTTAATTCATTTTAAATGTTGTAAATATATAAAATGTACTAATAAATATATCTATATATACATATACATACACATGTAACATAAAATAAAAAAAACATTATATTATAAATAAAACATTATCAAATGTAATCATTTTGAAACTTACATTTTGCACTCCATTGAGTGCAACAGTAGGGAAAGTGTTGGGTGGCATAGGGGTAAAAATTACTATTCCCACTCCAGGGAGTGCAACAGTAGGGAAAGTGTTGGATAGTGGAGGGGACAAAATTACTATTCTGCTTCAATAACTGCAACAGTACGGAAAGTGTTGGACAGCAGAGGGGTAAAAATTACTATTCCCACTCCAGTGCGTGCAACAGTAGGGAATGTGTTGGATAGCGGAGGGGTAAAATTTACTGTTCCCACTCCAGTGAGTTCAAAGTGTTGGATAGCGGAGGGGTACAAATTACTATCCCACTTCAATTACTGCAACAGTAGGGAAAGTATTGGATAGCGGAGGGGGTAAAAGTTACTATTGCCACTCCAATTACTGCAACAGTAGGGAAAGTGTATGATAGCTGAGAGGTAAAAATTAATATTCCCACTCCAGTGAGTACAACAGTAGGGAAAGTGTTGGATAGCGGAGGGGTACAAATTACTATTCCCACTCCTGTGAGTGCAACAGTAGCGAAAGTGTTGGATAGCGGAAGGGTAAAAATTAATATTCTCACAGAAGTCAATTCAAAATTAAAAACAAACAAAATATCAACAACAAAACAAAAAATGTTTAAACAAAACAAATATAAAATATAAAAAATTACAAAAGATAGAAACATATTTTATGGTAAAAAAATCAAAAAATTACCTACAAATAATATTTTATAAACATTAAAAAAAAATATTTGCAAACAACTAACTATATTTCATAGACATTAATTATAATCAAAAACATTAACTGTTAAATAAAATTAATATTTTCCTACCCTATGACACCACACAAATCACAACACACATCTAAATTTCTTTAAAAAAAGTGTACCTACATAATAAACATAATTAATTATCAAATAAACAAATATTATTAATGAAAAAATTGATTAAAACAGATAAATGTTAATTTACTCACCAAACGTTAACCCTATAAAACCAAAATCCACACACAAAATAAAAGTAAACAATGAGTATAAATATTTATCATTTAATGAATGAATAACAATGAGCAACTAATTATTAATTAATGAAACCTAAAACACTATCCACCCTCTACCCCAATAAACACTACAACACACACATAGAAATCATTACACAATTTTCACAACTATTTTTACATTATTAAATTAATATCAATTAATAACAACATATTAATTAATTTACTCTCCATCCTTTACCACTATGAAGCTCACAACTCACATCTCAAATTAAACAATTGCCATATTTATTTTTTAATTAATTTACGACCACTAGTTAACAATTCATTATTACTTAACTATAAATACATTACTTCCCACCCAATTCCTCTAAAACCCCCACCACCATTCCTAAAAAAATGACACAATTATCAAAACTAATTACCAATGAATTCATTAAATATTATTAATTAACAAACACTTGATAAATAATTAATAATACATTAATTCAGACAAGCAACACTATCAATTATAAATCAAATAAATATTAATACATAAACATTAGTATTACATTTATTAAAATTAAATTACTTCCCACCCTATTCCCCTATAAACCCACAACCTGGTCCTACAAACATGACACATTTAACATAATTACCAGTTTATTAATAATAATTAACAACCACTTAATATTAAATTAATTCCCACAATGAACACTATATAATCTAAATTAAATAAATACTAACGAATACAAAATGTTATTACATTTATTTAAATTAAATTACTTCCCACCCTATTCCCCTATAAACCCACAACACGCTCCTATAAAAATGACACAATTAACATAATTACCAATTAGTTGTTAATAATTAACAACCAATTAATAATTAATTAATAGTAAATTAATTGCCACAGTTTACACAATAAAATCTAAATGAAATAAATACTAATAAATACAAAATAATAATTAATTTATTATAATTAAATTACTTTCCAACCTATTCCCCTATAAACTCCCAGCCCACTCCTTAAAAAAAAAAACACAATGAACATAATCATAATTACCAATTAATTAATAAAAATGAACATCCAATTAATAATTAATAATACATTAATTCCCACAATTAACACTATGAAATCTAAATGAAATAAAAACGAATACATACAAATATGAATTAATTTATTATATTTAAATTACTTCCCACTCTAGTCCCCTATAAACCAACTAACCGCTCCTAAAAAAAATAACACAATTAACATAATAATTAATTAATAAAAATTAACAACCAATTATTAATTAATTAATAATAAATCAATTCCCACAAATAACACTATAAAACCTAAATTGAATAAATATGAATAAATACAAAATATTAATTAATTTATTATAATTGACTTACTTCCCACCCTATTCCCAAATAAACCCACAACCCGCTACAGACCTAAAAAAAACATTTAATGAACATTAAATTAATCACTACAAAAAATGTAACACATATATTACAAAATAAAAGGAATACTTATACAAAAAAATAGATCACATACTTTTAAAATACATACTACATTACATAACACTAATTTGAAAATCGCTTTTTTAAACACAATTTCTTAATTGCAAGACAGAATACACAGTGGATGTGCTGGAGTGTCCATGTGGTCTGCGCTATGTGGGCAGCACTAAGCTACAGGTTTACAAACGGATACTCCAGCACATGCGAGCATTAACCAACAATGATGCTGCGTATCCCGTGGCAAGACACTTCAAAGAACAATATGGCAGTGAGATACAACACTTGAAATATTTTGCCATTGACACAGTCTTGCCACTTAGAAGGGGTGGCAACCGAGAATATCTCTTGCGCAAATTGGAGACCCAATACATTTTAGAATTAGATTGCAAAGGACCGCAGGGCCTGAATGCAAGTGAGGATTTCTTCACTTGCTTATAGGACTCTATGTCTCCTGCACTGGTCATTTGCTCACTCCTTTTAGCTGAAACAGTTGTATAATTGCTTTTTTATCAGGAACACACATTTTAGAGTATTTAGGTACACACTATTTTTTTACACATTTGGAACTTCATTGCAGCTGCAATTTAGAAGGGTGAGGGCACTTTATGATTATAGATGCACTAGCACTTTAAGAAATATAATCATGGATTCAAGCCCACTTGGGCAGGATGTATCTCAAAACACAATGCAAAGCATTTGCAATCATGTGCATAATTGACCTGAATTAAGTATGAGCAAGGGAATGGTAACATAACATATGATATGTGGATTTGTCACAGCAGGTCAAGTAGCTGTGTACAGATTGGGATGGATGAGAAGGAGTGTGGAGGCATTTTGAATATTGTATGCATGGCCCAGATTTCTACATCTGACTATAAATTGAAAAGTTAGACCCGGTCATCCTCAGAATCAGCACATTTAAAATTACATATTGAGCATGGATTTAACATGGTTTTTATTGAATTTTAATATTTTATATTGTGTGTCAACTATGCCCTATATTTATGTTGCTCAGAGAATAAGTATTTATTTATTGTCAAGCACATTTTTGCACATATTTATGTCTATTTAAGAATTATTTATGTGTGTTATCGTGTTGAGCATTGGAGAACTACAGAAGTGTTTCGTTTATTACCATGATGACGATATTCACAAGTGTTTTACTGAGCACTGTCACTTTAAAAATGAAAAAACAACTCCGTTTTGCTTCATGTGATCAAGGCCTCGTGGGAGGCAGAAACGCGTCATAGCGGAGGTGCGGGACTTTATCTAATAAACTAAACATTTGCACTAAATCCTGGGTCTGCTATTTCGTCAATGTTGCAGCTGTGGTGACAGATTCCTGTGGGGATATATATATCAAACCTCAGTTCTCGGGTTAAAGCCATCGCCTTCCCGAACAGCTTGTGTGTCGTCCCAAAAAGACCACCGAAGTCGGGTCCTCACAAATTCAGCTCTCCCACGTGGTGCAAGCATCACACGAGTTGACCACACTTTGTGCTGGCCATAATATAGTTTATTGAGTCAGCTCTTCGGACGCGTTTCGCCTGACCAGGAGGCTTGGTCACCAAAACTGTAAGGTTTTAATCTATAGTGTTGAGACATTATGAAGACAGAGCTTAATGTTGCCCACTGGGGCTAAATGCAAAACGTAACCATCATAGGGGACATCTACGGGGCTAACAATGTACGTCTAGCGTGGTTAATGGCAATTTACTATTCTTGCTGCGATCATGAATATAAATTTCTGCATTATGCAATTTTCTTAGCCGCGAATATATTAAGGTGCTAATAAAGTTACTTGAAAAAGAGAGGAAGACGGATTTAATGGGTGCGTCTTCCCCGGTGTATTCGCACCAATAACTTCTGTTAAATCTAAAGTTGAGCTATGAGGTTTCTTAAACTTATGGTGGCTAAACTAGCAATTATATTTTGAAAAACAGAAAAGAGAGGTTTAGCTTGGAAAACTATGAGTCTGTCTTCTAGTACACTCAAGTTGTAGTTATGTCACGTGATGTTTGTAATTTGCACAACGGTTAAAAATAGCCACTTTACAAATGTAAAACTTTTGGTGAAAAAGCCTGCTGGTCAGGCGAAACGCGTCCGAAGTGCTGACTTAATAAACTATATTATGGCCAGCACAAAGTGTCGTCAACTCATGTGATGCTTGCACCACGTGGGAGAGCTGAATATATATATAGTCGCCAGTAGGTAGTTATAGTTAGGACCTATTTTCCATAGGAAATCCCCAACATTCTATTTAGAATAACTTTGGCGCCGGTTGACGAATCTTCGCAAAATTTTCAAAACTAGTGGGGCACTCCGGTCCGCTCCTATCCTGAATGTCTCTGGGTAATTTGTGAAGCGGGGGCTGAGAAAAAAGGGGGGTCCCAAAGAGTGTTTTCACCCTTCCAATTTTCCATAGGAACCGTTCATCGAGGCTACAGCCCGAACTGCCAAACGGAATTACACCAAATTTGGCAAAGAGGTAGTCATTGGTTCAGGCTCGTCCCTTTTGCTTAAATGGTGTAAATCCATTAAGTAGTTCCTGAGAAAAATCACAATTAAAAGTACATTTATATCTATGGCCGTGCAGAATCCGCGCACCCTGTCGAGCACGAGCTGTATGCTAATTGGCTGTCAACACTCCAAACCAGGAACTGTTGGCAGCCATCTTGTGCCTTGGTAGAACCGAGGCACAAGAAACATAAATAAAACACGCACAAAACATGAAAAGGGGGTAGGGTAGAAACACCCTGACCCCCTAGGCCTGTCCAGGGAGTCCCACAAGGATGCGCGGATCTTGCCAATAAAAAAAACCCCTAAGTGTGGGCTCCCGCGCTTCTTTGGTAATTGGCCCCTGGGGGGGCAAATTCCGGGGGCAATAATTATGTAAAGGGGGGCCCAGATGGGCCCCCAGCCCCGGGGACCGCCACCTCGGGGCTTTTTTTAATTGTGTGCGGGGTCTCTCAGGCCCCTCAGCACGGGGACCGCCACCCCCCGGGGCTTCTTGAAATTAGGTGGGGGGCTCTCAGGCCCCCTCAACCCTAGGGACCGCCACCCCTGGGGCTTCTTGACATTTGGTGGGAGGCTCTCAGGCGCCCCCCAGCCCCGGGGACCGCCACCTCCGGGGCTTTTAGAAAAGATTGGCGGGGGCTCACGGCCCCCCGCAGCCCCGGGGACCGCCACCCCTGGGGATTTTTTTGAATCAAATACCCTCTGTGGGGAGGCTCAAGCCCCCCACATGCCCCGGGGACCGCCACCTCCCTGGGGCTCTAAATATGTAAATTAGGGGTCTGTGGCAGACCCCCTAGCCCCGTGGACCACCACCCTCGAGGGCCCTGCGGACCGCCACCCCCAGGGCTGGCTCCAGCAGTGTCTCAGGGTGCCCACCCACCTGGTGACACTGTAGCAAACTGCTTTGCTATTTGGAAGAGAGAGCAGGAAATCTGCTCTCTCTTCCAAATAGCAAAGCAAATTGCTTTTCCACACAGCTCCCAATGTGGAAAAGCAATGCTGGCTGCCGCAGGAGGCGGGGAGCTGGTGGGACCGTGGGGGGATTGGGGACCCTCTCACGGTCCCCAACGGAGTGGGCCAGCCCCGGGGGATGGGGTCCCTGGGGCTATTAGTGGCCCGGGAGGGGGGGCCACGCGGCCCTCCTCCTCAAATTAGAAATATATTTTTTTTTTTTTAAAACACAAAGGCTGGCCCCGGGGGATAGGTTCCCCGGGGCTGATGAAGGCCTCGGGGGGGCCCAACTTTTTAAATTGAAAAAAAAAATAATAAATAAGGGCGCAGGGCCCAAAAATGAGAAATACCACGCCCCCTCCTTGCACCACTCTGCAAACGTGCCCCTGGTGTGTTTGCAGATGGGTAAAGAATTCCCCTTGAATCATGGGGGTCCCTGGGGGCCAACTTGTTCACCAGGAACCTCCAGTATGGGTCAGGGGTCTGCGTTGCAGAGAGGCGTTCTGAGGCCACGCCCCTTTTTACACCTCTCAGCCACACAGCTCTGTGGCGCATAGTGGAGGTAGCTGGTGGACTAGTTGCACCCTAGGGAACCTCAGGATTCAAGAGGAGTTAATCCCCCAACTTAAAACGTGCCACGGGGCGTGTTTGCACAGTGGTAAAGGGAGGGGGCGGGGTCTGAGTTGACATGTGTGCCAACACACCCTGTGGCACAGTTTAAGTTGGGCAATTAATTCCTCGTCAATCCTGAGGGTACCTGGGGGTCAACTAGCCCACCAGGTACCTCCAGTAAGCACCACGGGCTGCGTTGTAGAGTGCTGTAAAAAGGGGCATGGCCTCTGTACTCCACTCTGCAACGCAGCTCCCTGGCGCATACTGGAGGTAACTGGTGGGCTAGTTGGCCCCCATGGACCCACAGGATTGAGGCAGAATTAATTCTCTAACTTAAAATGCGCCGCAGGGCGTGTTTGCACACATTTCACCTCAGGCCACACCCCCTTCCTTCATCCCTGTGGCAAACGCGCCCGTGGCGCGTTTTAAGCTGGGGAATGAATTCTCTTTCAATACTGAGGGTCCCTGAGGGCCAAATAGCCCAACAGGTATCTCCAGTATGCGCCAAGGAGCTGCATTTTTACACGCCCCTTTTTACACCTCTCTGCAATACAGCTCTAGGGGCGCTTATTGGAGGTACCTAGTGGGCTAATTTGACCCTAGGGACCCTTAGGATTCAACAGGACTTAATCTCCCAACTTAGAATGGCCACAGGGCGTGTTTACACAGTGGTGAAGGGAGGGGACGGTGCCTGAGGTGACGTGTGCAAACACACCCTGTGGTGCATTTTAAGTTGGGGTAAAACTTCCCCTTCAATCCTGAAGGACCCTGGGGGCGAAGTAGCCCACCAGGTGCTTCCAGTAAGCGCCCCTGCGCTGCGTTGCAGAGAGGTGGTCTAGGTCCTGTATCTTTTTACATCTCTCTGCTACGCAGTTCTGTGGCGCTTACTGGATGTTCCTAGTGGGCTAGTTGGACCCTAGAGACCCTCAGGATTGAAGGGGAATTATTTCCCCAACTTAAAATGCGCCACAGGGCGTGTTTGCACAGTGGTGAAGGGAGTGGATGGTGTAGGAAAGTGGCTCTATATATACTGGACCGAAGTAAAATCAGCCAATCTACAAATTCCAATGTACTCACATGTTATCAGGAGAGACCTCAGTGCTGCATCTTTGAGCCCAGTACTGATTCTGAAAAGTAATTCTAACCGTACTTACCAGTAACTTAAATTTCCTTCCATAGGCTAACATTTACTGGTTTCACTTGGAAATTTTTCTAAGTGTGGAGTTTTGGAACTTTAAAATGTTCACCTAAAATCATCCGAACAACGAATTCCTATTTACTCTCCTGTTATCAGGAGAGAACCCAGTGCTGCATCTTTTAGTCCAGCACTGACCCTGAAAAGTAATTCTAACCGTACTTACCAGTAACTTGTATTTCCTGCCATAGGAATCCATTGTTTGGTTGTCACCAGAAAAGTTTCTAAGTGTCGATTTTCACAAATTACAAATATTCCTTAAAAATCGCCTGTATAACTTAAACACATTCTTTCAACTGTTTACAGGAGATGCACCAGTGCTGGATCCAGCATCCACCACTGAGTAAGAAAAAGTAACGATAACACTACTTACCTGCTAAGTGAATTTCCTCCCAAAGGATAACATTGGTGATTCTGTGTGAAAAAGTTTCTAAGTGTCAACTTTTAAAATACAATAATATTCCTTAAAAATCACTACTGTAACCAAAACGCTTTTACTCAACTGTTTACAGGAGATGTTCCAGGACTGAATCTAGGATCCAGTCCTGTGGTTAGAAAAGTAATCCATAAAGTAACTCATTTCATTTAACTAGAAATTCCCATTGAGCTTAATGTTGCATTGTGTTTGAAATTGTGTTGCCCATTACAACAACTGTAACTACTGTACTTAAAAGTCTATTGCCTATTTGCAAAGTATTTAAACTAAAGTAATTCATTCTGAGGAAAGTATATTTTGTAATGTAATGTATAATGTAATTATAATGTAATTTAAAATATAAAATATCTAAAAATAAATAGTTTAAAAAAATGTAGTAAATCAGTATCAAAAAACAAATATAACAATTAATACATTTAAGAATTGTCATTTACAAAACCTTTGAAATGCACTGAAAAAACCTTAGGTTTCATACATGTTATAGTTAGGAATTAGCATTTAAAAACCCTTCGAAATTCACTGAAAAAACCATAGGTTTCAGACATGTTAGAGTTAGGAATTAGCATTTAAAAAACCTTAGAAATTCACAGAAAAAAAACATAGGTTTTAGGGGTGTTATAGTTAGCTGGACATTTCACTCGTACAAAACCATTGAAATTCCTCTGTTATAGTTAGTTCTGCTAACTATAACTCGCGCGCCCGCAATCCACAGCTGATGATGTCACATATTACATCATTAATGACATGGTCAGTGACATCACTGATGACATCTCAAATGACATCACTGATGACTTCATCCACGTGACAATCAGATACACCTCATCATACACTAGTATAACCTTTCATCACTCACTGTAAAATACAGAGTACCATATTTGAATCCATTGACATACCAATACAAGTTTCTAAAAACCCACTGAGTGATTCCTAGATCTACACAAATCTAATCACTTACCTATAGATTCACTCACACATGCCTGTCAATGATCAATAGAACACTATCAAATATACTTATGCACCTATATCGACATTACACAACAGCACACTTCCTATTCACTGATGCAGTCATCCCACTCACTTATGCAAACAATGGATCATACTTACATTTACTCACCTACACACTTATACAAACACCACTTAATTTATTCATATAGATAGTAACTCAAACTTGGGGCCCCATTAGGATAGCAGTCCGAAAACCACCCGACCGCCATGGAGGCGGGAACCAACCGTCTGCCGGTACCACGGATAAACCGGCGATCAAATTAGGATCAACAGCCAAAAAAGACCGACCGTGGTGGTAGCGGGCAAACCAAAACCGCCGGACGCGGGCGGTGACATCCAAAAACCAACCTCGGCGGTCTGAAACGCTGCGGAAAAGCTACAACACGCCGCAAGCAAAGCGGATGCACCGCACAAGAAATTAGGATATCCCCGATGGTCCCGCGGTACAATCCGCTGTTTACGACCGCCGCGGTCGCACACAGGAGTGAATGGGAGAGACAGCGGAGGAGCTGCAGCATAGCCACCACAGAGGACGGTAAATAAAAAACATGGCGGACGATGCCAAAACACCACAACAATGCCAAACTTTGCACAAATAAAAGTAGGCATGCCCTCCAAATACACAAAACACATACCAATGAAAAAACAAATGCCCAAAAAAACATACAATTCCATAGACAACATCCACAACACACCTGACATCAAAATCCCATTTGGACACACCCACACCGCTGAGTATTAAACCAGCCCCTTTACTGACCACATACCTTTGCAACACTCCAGAAGAGAAGGGCATACACCAGATCTGACAGGAGAGGCAAAAGAACACAGCACACACACCACCACTACCACCACTACCACCATCACACCAGCACCAACTATCCCCCAGCACACAACACACCTCACACATCAACACCACACCCACCCCTGCACCCACAAACACTTCAAACACCACGCACCATGGCACCACAGAAAATGCCCAAATTCACAGAGAGTGAGTCAATGAGATAGTCAGAGTGGAACCACAACTGTTTGGTAGCCTGGTCCAACAGACACCATTAGCCACAAGGACACAAATGTGGGAAAGGATAGTTCAAAGGATCAATGCAGCAATCCAAGAAGGAGATCATGAAGAGGTGGCATGATCTCAAGAGGGTTGTCTAAGAGAGGAGAAGCAAGAACCTTGAGCTGGCTGAAAGGACTGGTGGTGGCCCTCCCTTTCAACCAAAACCATTCACACCATGGAAGGAGAAGGTGCTTGCCATACTGCATACTGAGAGTCTCACAGGAGTATCCGGGGGAGTGGAGGCTGGTAAGTACAAACAAATGTTAACCAATACACTGATAAGTACTTCCTTGCACAACCCAAACACCATTGCTTTTTCCACCCTCATCTAACAGGTAGGTAGTCATCTTGCTTGGGAGGCCTGTACCACGACTCCCACCATGCCCACTGTCCACAGCCTACCAAGATGGAGCCCTCCCCCAACACCACCCAGAAGCATGTGGCAGCCATTGCACTGTTCACCCTCACCTAACAGGTAGGTAGCCATCTTGCTTTGGAGGGCTGTTTTGGGGGTGGGAGGCCTGTACTATGACTCCCATCATGCCCCCTGCCCTACAGCTGAGCAGGATAGAGCCCTCCCCCACCCAGAAGCATGTGTCAGCCATTGCACTGTTCACCCTCACCTAACAGGTAGGTAGCCATCTTGCTTAGGAGGCCTGTTTGGGGGTGAGAGGCCTGTACTACGACTCCCACCATAGCCCCTGTCCCACACCCCAGCAGCATGGAGCACTCCCTCCCACCCAGAAGCACCTGGAAGCCACTGCACTGTTCACCAAACAAACTTACAGGTAGGTTAACATCTTTACTGGGAGGCCTGTTTGGGGGTGAGAGGCCTGCACTCCTACTCCCACCATGCCCCCTGTCCCACACCCCAGCAGCATGGAGCACTCCCTCCCACCCAGGAGCACCTGGAAACCATTGCACTGTTGACTAAACAAACTTACAGGAAGGTAGCCATCTTCATTGGGCTGGCTGTTTGGGGGTGGGAGACCTGCATCACTACACACAGCACCAATTTCATGCAATGCATCGGTACATGACATGTACGAGTAATTGATGTTCCTCTGCACCATGTAATTACGCCCAGTATTGCAATTAATAATAATAGTGAAGATCTCTCAATTGTGTAGTGTACAGACAGTGATGACATGCAGCTAACAGAATACTTGCACAGTGCCCAACACTGAACATTCATCTAATGCACAGGTGATGAAGAACTCGCTGATGAGGACAACAACGACCAGCAGAGCCAGACTCCACCCCCGGTAAATGGACTCTTGGATGTTGACTCCCAGGATAGTTTGGACGATGAGCTCTAGGCTAGCCCATCTGGTGTGCCAGGGACCAACAGGTGCAAGGCCCCCATCCTCCCCACCACCACGGCTGCTGTAACAACAACAGCACAGCAGACCCCTGCAGTCACGGCCTGTGCCTCCACCACCACCACCACCACCAGCACACTCCCTGTCCCAGGGGATGACCAGGACACAACAACAACTGTGGAGGGCAGGGAGAGTGTGCATGGAGCCACAGTGGCGAGGCAACAGGTCTGTGGCAGCAGGGCCGGTGGGAGGGCCAGGGTCACCCACAGACCTCAGGAGGTTGGCACACCATCACTGGACCACTTCATCAGAGTCATCGGGACATATGAACAGGTCCAGGGACAAAGTGGCTGATCTGACAAACTATTGCGTGAGCTCATCCTGCTGATGAGGTCCATCGACACACATTGGACAAATGGTGGACCTCATGGCCCAGCAAGTGGCATTACTGAGGTACAGGCCTGCGTCCCAAACAACACCTCCGTCTCCCTCTGCTGTGCTGCAGGAAAACAGTGCACCATCCTCCCCTACAGCCACAGAAAGGGGTGAGTCCTTAGACGCCGCTGGCCATGCAGCAGGCCCCCCCCCCGCCAAAGCAATCAAGGGGGCATCCAAAGAAGAGCCTGGGAGTCTCTGGAGGCAAAGCACCAGCCACACACCAGTCACGGAGCCAGCCCTGATGGCAACCCTCTTCCCCACTGCATTGACTGTTTGGACCGTCCTTCCCCACACTGCCTTGTGAAAGCACCTGTCTGTTGGACTGGGTCACCACATCGCTGTGGTGTCTACTCTTGCATCTCATCTACCATGACTGTCAACTCACTGCTCCTTCACCACCTTCATGTAAATATGCCCGCACCCCTCACATGTCACCTTTGTAAATAAAACACCTTACACACTTGAATTTGTGCAGTTTGGTTTGTACTGCAATATCTACAGTTTTGAAAAGGTCCATGATGTATTCAAAAGATGTACAGTAGGTAGGCCTGGAGATTTTCGAGGCACCTAGGGAGACACAACAGAACAACAGTCACTGGCGTTAGTGTGGCATCACAGACATAACATAACACTACACAAAACATCCACATACGTCTACAGGCAGACTACACAATGTGCAGCAAGTGTCACCAAACAGAGTTCTGTATACATTCACATGTGAAATGTCACTGCCACATTTCCACACACATGTGACTCAACATGTGCCTGTCTGTAACATCTGCGCATAGCCCTTCACAACAACAGCAATTACACCAGACAATGTGCAAGTCGTACCTCGTCACCCACCTTCAAGTGAAGTAGCGGGTGATGAGTTGTTGACGCATGTCAACTCCTTCCTCCTCTCCAGTGTCCTCATCACTGGACTCAGGGCCAGGAACAGGCGGAGGCCTTGGGTCCTCACCATCATCCAGGAGCGGGGGAATCCCCTTGTGAATGGCCATGTTGTGCAGCATACAGCATGCCACAATGATCTTGCAGACCTTCCCAGGCGAGTATGACAATGCACCTCCAGTCCTGTCAAGGCAGCAGAATCTTGACTTGAGCAGGCCAAAAGTCCGCTCAATGACACGTCGGGTCCTGCCATGGGCCTCATTGTACCTGACATCAGCCGGGGTCCTTGGATTCCGTAGTGGGCTTAGCAGCCATGGACAGCTGATATATGCAGAGTCACCTGTGAATGACAAACACACATTGCAATGTTGCACAGGCAGAGGACAGCAGGTCACACACACAGCACACCACAGCACTAGGCATACTCACCCACAATCCATGCACGCTCGGGAAGCAGATTTGCTATCATCCGGGGCACCATGCTGCTCCTCAGGATGTACGAATCATGGGCTGAGCCGGGGAATCTTGCAAACACATGTGATATGGTCATGTCCGCAAGGCACACCACCTGCACATTGATTGAATGATAATGTTTACGATTTCTAAAAATGTGCTCACTTGCCTGTGGTGGCACCAGACCTACATGGGTGCAATCTATGGCGCCAACAACATGGGGGAAGTGCCCAAGGGGATAGAAGTCACCCTTCACAACGGCCAATTCTGCTCCCCTGGGGAAATGTATGTATCAATCCTTATATAAGATCATGGCTGCAAGAACATCCCTCAGCACCAGGCTAAACATGAGTTGCAACTGGCGCTGGCCACGGTCTCCTGGAAGGAACCAGTTGCAAAAAGTGGAGGGCTGCCATTACTTTGAATGTGGGTGTGAATGCTGTTGGGTAGTGGTGATGAGGATGCAGGTGGGGGTCCAACAGATCACAAAGGGTCTTCAGTGTTGGTCTGTCGAGGCGGAATTTGCGAATGATCGCTATATCCTCCATGTCCTCCAGCACTGTTAGGTGACGTATGAGATTAGGCCTCCTCCTAGTTGAGATGTAAATGGACAAATGTCACTGACAACCATCATGAGATGGCCACAGCACATACCGTTAAGGATGTCACGGAAAAGCAAAGACTGCCATGAGAGATGCGTGGCACAGCAGGTTACATGGGTGGACATTTGAGACACACAGAGGGCACACCTCTCCATTTACAATACACAAGTGCTGCAAACAACACGTAGGTGAATGTGAATGCACACATACTGAACCCCACAATTCACATGTGCACGTCTTGTACAGTACCATCCACCAATGTGTGTAAAATGACCATGACTGTCACATACCCATCTGCTGTTCCTGTCACACCTCAATGCATCATGTGAACTTGGTACACATCCACAACCCAATGATCACAGCAGCTGGAAAACTGTCACTTGTGTACATGAGCTGGTATGAAAGCACAAGTAAGTAACAACACCATATAGTGAGACAAGCCTTGCCAAGGTCAGCAGTGACCCACAACACATTGATTTCTTACACATTATTGACACCAGCTTAACACTGCGAAGTATCATCAACCATCAAATGCATAAGTGACATGGCAGGGACCACAGACCAATGTGCGTCACACATAACGTGCGTCCACCTGTGGATTATATGGAATAATGGCATTGTGTGCCCAATGATGTGCCCTTAAGCATGTTACTGCTGTGTACTGATGCAGTGTTCGCGATGGACAGCTTCCGGTAGCTACCGCCTGGCCCCGGCGGTGTGACACCAGCACCACCCCCTTCACAAGTGCAGTAGCCATTGGCATAGAGACATGGATAGATGGCGGTGGGCATGCTCCACCACCCAAATCGCAGAGGCTACTGCCTGGCCCCGGCGGTGTGACACCAGCACCACCCCCTTCACAAGTACGGTAGCCATTGGAATGGGGCCAAGGGTAGATGGCGGTGGGCATGCTCCGTCACCCAAATCGCGGAAGCTACCGCCTGGCCATGGCGGTGCAACACCCCCATGGGGCATTGCCTGCAGCCAATGGGAGCGATGTTTGGGGTGGCATAATGCAGCTTTGAAAATCACAGAAGGCGTGCTCCGCCACCGCGGAGTCGGTCATTGGATGCTTTTGAATGATGCACCATCGCGGTAGCGCACCCCGGGCCCCTGCGGTGCATCACCTCCATGGAGCATTGCCTACAGCCAATGGGAGCGATGATTGCGGTGGCATGATGCAGTTTTGAAAATCGCGGAAAGTGTGCTCCGCCTCCGCGGTGGCAGTCATTGGATGATTTTGAATGAGGCAGACTTGGACAACCAATTGTTGCAGCTTTGCACCTTACAAATGATCCCAGGTGGCTATAAATCTATGGGAGTGAGCCTCTCATTTCCATTGCTCACAGAGCCTGCTGCCTGGGACCCTCTCCTGCTGCTGCCTCAAGTGCCTGCTGCCTGGGACCCCTCACCACTCACTTCCACCACAGGTGTTCCATGTCCACAGGGATGGCAAGGACAGAGAAGATCCGTGCCAGTCCATTCACAAGCGAGGCGCTGGAGGTCCTAGTGGACGAGTTGCTGGCACAGTACCCAAGGCTGTATGGTGGCCCCAATGTAGTGGTAAGTCATCATTAAGGGAGCTGTAGGGCAGTGGGGATGTCAGACATGTAGTTGTGCTGCTGCAGTATATGCCTGAGGGTGTGGGGTTTTGTCATACACTGACAAACAAACTGTGTCCAGGGCGAGGGAGTGTGTGTGTCCCAATGTCACTGTTTTCCCTGCCTGCAGTTGTATGTGTGAATGGAGTGTGTTACATTATCAGCCATCAAGAGCCACAGGATTTTGGACATGTAGGTACCAGGACAGTAATTGCTCGGGTGAATGTTTCTGTGTGCCACTGTTGTCCGACTCAGTGTGAACCCAGAGACTAGGCCCAGTGCCTGCCCACCCAAACAAGAACACATTACCGAACTTGCATGGTCCCTGCTCCTGTTCATTCACACTGAATAGTAGATATGCACCATCTTAGCCCTGTATATTTTCACACAGACACACTTCCGTAGATGGCTATGTTGTTGGTGAGACCATGTGCCCGAGGCCATACACATTACAAACACATATGTTCACAGGACATGCTCATTGTATGCTGCCCAGTCATGCACATAGTGCTTATACACACAGACACAGGTAGATATGTGATGTATGTAGTGGGCAGACATGCATGGGACTGGTGATGTCTGCATGCCACTGAGGGGGTTCAGTGCAGTCATCCTGCATGTGTGTGAGATTATCATGGACCCTCTACGCCCTCATGTATGCATGCTATCACATCTGTTTGGCCCATGCAGAGTGCCCTTGTGAGGTGTTCCCCAGTTTGTGATGGAGGGAGATTTCAATAGGTCCTGAGTCTGTGTCTTGCTACTGTACTGATAGATGTTGGTACATGACACTGTGCAACTGGTCATTTATCCTTCTTTTCTCTAGGGATGGGCGGAATTTGCGTAATCGCGTTACGCAAATCTCTGCAAAACGGTAAAAAATCTCCGCGAACACGCAGAAATTCCGCAAACACGCGGAATTGCTTGTTGGCGATGCTTTTTTACTGTTCGCAATCGCTGTTTGCGTGCTCGAGGGAAATATCTCGCGAACACCCCTTTGAGAACGCGAATAAGCAAAGAATTGCGCGAAGTTGCAGAACACAGAATTTTGTGCAATTTTGCATTCTCCACAGAACACGAAATTACCCAAATTCAGAAAATTCCATTAGCGGAACGGAATTTACCACCCAGGCCTACTTTTCTCCCATACCTGCAGCTCAAGGTACACCAGCGTAAGGCCGTGTGGAAGGCCATTGCAACAAAGGTGCAAGCCCCGGGGGGTATCCAACCGACGACGCACCCACTGCCACAAGAGGTGGGACGGCGCAACATAACACCACTGATGGTCTGCTTATTGGCAGTGACTCATCCGGAGCTGGATGCACGTCTGAAGGAGCATCGCCAGCAAGGCAGGGGTGAGTTTTCGGGAGGGTTACTTTGGCTGGGAGAAGATGCATGTGTACAGGGCCTGTGGCAGCGGTGGCCCATGTGATGTTCGTGTGGCGGTGCTGTGCTGAGCCATGTGAGTGGCTGCTGGGATGTGTGCCAGTGTCAGGCAATGGGCCAAACTGGCCTTACAAAGCTGATCCTCCCTGCTGTGCTTTCTCATAGCCAGATGTGTTAGGATCTACATGGTCATTCAGCATTGGGATAGTGTGGGGAATCTATTAGGGGGTGAACAGCAGGGACCGCTATCTGAGTGTGACATCATGTATGCCTACTTTGCATGCACCATGATCGGTGAGGCCCACACATCTGACAACAAGGTGCCCCAGAGTACCACATTGTGCTTGGTATGGCCTACTTAGCATTGTGGACTGTCATGTCCTAATAGGTGTGTGTGTTGTCCCCTCCTGTTCCCTGAAGGTCTGTCAGCGGCAATGAGTGTTGTCCCCACATCATGTCCCTAGGTGTGGGCAGGGCAAGTTGTGTGTCTGGTACACTTCATCCACGGGCAGGGTGTTGTGCTGTGTGGCCTCAACATGGCTCAGTCATGGCAGAGATACAGTGTTACAGGCACTGTTGTGGTCCTTGTAGTGTGTTGCTGCAATGTGATTGCAGGGTGTCGTGGTCACCATGTTTATTTGGGCATCTCCTGTACTGCATTGATTGGATTGCTTTGTCCTGATTACACTAACACAACCCTGCATATGTCTCTTATGCAGAATCGCCAGTGGACACAGAGGAACGGGAGCTAGAAACCAGTGGTGGCGAGACTAGCACCACAGCTGCACCGGAGGCCAGTGACACAGAGCTCACCAGCGCATCTGAGATGGACCGGAGTATGCAGGAGGAATCCGTGGCTGAGACACAGAGTACTAAATCATCTGATACCAGCGGTGATGCTTCCATGTTGGCAGGCACAGGGGATGGGGAGTCTGCAACATCATCTACCACACAGCGGCCAGTGCCCAGCCTCCCATCCACTTCATTTGGTGCTGCCCGTGTCCGTGTCAGTAAGAGGGGGCGAGTTACATTCACACTTGGCACCGCTGAGCCTGCACCTGTCCCCCCTGCTGCCCTCAGAGCAGAGTCTGTAGAGCTCCTGTGCCAGCTTTGTGTGAGCCAGACCGCCCTGCTCAATGCCTTCAGTGACCATGACAAGAAATTAGGCCAGGTGGTTACCTACATGGAGGGCATACACTCTGATGTGGGTGGGCTACACCATACAGTCCTGGCTTTTTCATCCGCAGTGACATCTGCCCTTCAACAGGCACATGTTCCCATTCCTGCTCAGGTGCCTTTGTCCACCCCGCAGTCAGTGACCACATCAGATGACAGTGACCACGGTTTGCATGCGTCACAGACACGATTCAGCACAAGGAGCACACAGCAGACACAACCCAAGCAGTCCCACCCACAGACACCATCCCCACAGAAGAGCTGAGCCATCCCAGAATGCAAAGATAAGAGCCAGTCAGGGAAGAGCAAGGGCAAAAAGCAAAGAGGCTGACATCAGGCTCACATGCCTCAGAGGCATCACCAGCAAAGGACTCTACGTCCCAAAAAGTTCACGCAGAGCTAGGCATGCGGTGTCTGTGCCCACTGAGGAAGTGTTGTATGGCAAGGGTATACCTAGGATGGGCACAAGGCCACATCCCCACACCACATCAACTCCAATTCCAAGCTCAGTGAAGCAGGTGGAGGAGGGCACTGTCGGGCCACCCCTGGCAAAGAGGCAAGGGAGGGCACTGTAAGTGGGACACCTGGCAAGCAGGGGAAGGTGGTCCAGAGGCGTAGCCAGACAAAGCGTTCCACAGGATCCAGCATGTCACCAGAGGGAGTGCCAATGTCTGCACCTGAGGCGGGACAGTTGGTGTGTGTGCCTGTTGTCTCATCCCCAGTTCCCTTTAACCCCAAAACAGGGAAGCCATTTCGTATTCCCAAGAAGTGGTAGGGCACCCTCCAACCTCTCCCATCCACACTGTGTCACAGGTCTGAATGACTACACCTCCACGTGCCACTATACCACCAGGTCCAAACAGCCCTCCAGCTTGCCAAACCACTGATAGCCCTACATCACCTGGGCCTCTGTCTCCCCAGTCAAGTGTTCCTGCTGTCACCGACACACAGCCAGCTCCAAGTCTGCCTGACAGCCAAATGTGAGTGGCAGTCCCCCTCATACACCTGTCTCTCATACAGGTGTGCTAGTCCTGCCCATTGTTTGCCACCAGGGTGTGTTGCTGGTCATGGAAGGGTAGAGTCAAACACACTCACTGTTCAACTTATCATGTCCTGACTCCGCATTTCTCCCTCGCAACTTAAATTGTCATTCACTGCTTTGTTGTACTCTCACCTGTGCCATTGACACTGGCACTGTTGATCTGCTGTGTTGTACTCTCACCTGTGCCATGGACACTGGCACTGTTGCTCTGCTGTGTTGTACTCTCACATGTGCCATGGACACTGGCCCTGTTGCTCTGCTGTATTGTACTCTCACCTGTGCCACGGACACTGGCCCTGTTGCACTGCTGTGTTGTACTCTCACCTGGGCCATGGACACTGGCCCTGTTGCTCTGCTGTGTTGTACTCTCACTTGTGCCATGGACACTGGCCTTATTGCTCTACTGTGTTGTACTCTCACCTGTGCCATTGACACTGGCCCTGTTGCTCTGCTGTGTTGTACTCTCACCTATGCAGCCTCTCATGTACTTGCTGTGCCACCTGCCATGGACACTGGCCTTCCTGTTTGGAGTTTGCATGTGCAGATTATATTGAATATGATCAGCATTTTGTGCCTTGCTCTTGTATAATGTTGTTCTACTGTCACATCTGTGCAATATGTGATTAAAGACAGTTACTCCTGTTGTCTGTTTTGTCAGTGTCCTTGCTGATTAAAGTTATTTTGGTGTGTGCATTTGGTTGCCTGTGCCCCATGCTCTATGTGTCACTTCAACATTGGCAAGCTCTTTGCCTGCATCACATTTTTAAACAGGGGTGACAGGGTCTTCAGTCCATTCAGACACTGATACTTGTGTTATCTGTGTTGCCTCTTTTGCCTGTCATGCAGTTCTCTTTTTAGTGGTTTGCTATTGTTGGCTACGTTGTTGCCATGTCAGCTTGGGGTGCACTGCCAGCACAGGGTGTGATGCTGTGCACAGGTTTGCATGCAGGCTGGGCAATGTCATGATGTATGTGTATTATTCCTGTATATGTACCCAGCTGTGTATGTGTATGGTCATTTTGTGTTGGCCCTTAGTCCTGGTCCCCTGGCCATACATGAGATGTGTGCTCTTCGGTGGTGACAAGGTGTGCAGTGTGTGACTTTGTAGTGGTTGTGGATGTGTGTGTGCCCCTGGATTGTGATAGACACACATGTGTCACCCAGGACGTGTGTGCCTGTTGTTAGGATTGTCCTGCCCTGTGTAAATGATTGTCTGCACTTGTGTGAGTTGTTTGTTGTGCACTGTGCAGTGTGTTGGTGTGTCCATGCAGTTCTGTGTGACTCTTCCTTATGAGTGTGCAATGTGTGTGACTTGCACATCAGTTTTGTGTTTGTTTGATCATCAATGTGTCTTAAGTGTGTTTGTGTAGACAGTGTGGCCCTGCTGCTCCTCAATGGCATTGTGTTTGTGTTTGTCATACATTGCAGGCACATGGTGCCTTTTCTCCTCCTGTATGGCATGGTGTGTGTGGTGTAATGCCATCACTTATGTGTGCCACTTGTGCCTAGCCATTGTGGGTCAGCACTCCCTCTATTTGTGCATGGTACACCCCTTAAATGTCTACTACTGACATGCTAGTCAGTTGACTTGGATGTCAGCGGTCCCCATGGTTTACATGTGTATGTGCCTCCCCATCACTTAATTTGTGAGACTGTGCCTTGTGCTGCAGTTCCTGGGCCAAGAGTGATGCCCTACTCTGGACATTGCCCCAATGGTTTATTTGTGATGTTCTTGAGCTATTTATCAGTGAGGATTGATCATGTGCACTTCAGCTGTGTGTGGTGCCCAGTGCTCTGGTAAAGATGGTTCTGCTCTTCTATCCCAGAGTGATGCATCCTGTTGTTGTGTTGGATGTATGTGTGTTAGATGTGGTATTGCTTCACTTCCTGTGTGTGCTGTTGTATTTGTGCTGTGCTGATTTGTGGCGTGTGTGTTGAGGTTGTATCAGTCATGTCTGTGTGTAGCTGTTGTGCTTGGTGTGCACAGACTGTTTGTTGTGTGTTGTGTGTATGTGGGCTTGGCATTGACTGATGTGCATCCCCTGATTTCCTGTGGTGTTTGTTGATTTTTGCTTTCATGTGCATGTGTGGTTGGTTTGATGTGGCAGTGTAGTTCTGTGCAGGTGCACTTCTTGTGTGATTTGTGGTATGTTGTGCGTGTTTTCTTCTTGAGTGATGATGTTGTGCACTCATGTTGTGTTTGTGCTCCCATTGCCTTTCCACAGTTTGGCGGACAGGGTATGTCTGTTTCTGTTGGGGTTCTGTGTGTGTTCCTGTGGTGTTTGTGTGTTGGTTTTGGGCAGGCATCTGTTCAGGCTTTCCTGAGTGTGTGTTCTGTTTGTGGCTACACCCAGGGTGTGTGTTTGTTTGTGTGTATATGTGCTGGGAAGTATTGGCAGCCTACAGTGTGTGAGGCACTGGTGTTGTGTGTTCCTTGTCAGCCACTCCTGCAGTGGCTGTCTCCCTAGTTATTTGTTGTGTGGTGCAGGGTGTGCATCGTGCTTGCTTGTTGCTGTGCTTGTTGGTGTGCATGGGGGTGCACAGGTTGGGCACCTGGCCTGTGACTTGATGGGGTGTGTGGATGTGTGGTTGGGGGTGGTGTGTTCCTGTGGTCTTTGTGTCCTGCAAACAAGTGAAAAATGCAAGGGAGACACATTTTGGTCTCCATCTAGCTGTACAAACTATTATAATGAATTTAATGAATTAAATTCATAATCAACATTTTCATTATATCTAAATTTGAACCAAAATTGTCCATTCTTTCTTTACTCTTTTTTTATTCAATTCATTATATCCATTTTCTTTATTCCTTTAGTTTTCAAAAAACACAGGGGATTCCTTGTTTCCTTATGCCACGTTTTTATTGCAAGTCACCCAATGCATTTCGGGAATAATCCCTTCTTCGGGGGTTTCTAAAGTGCAAAAAGAATTAATCCTAATCAATTGAATGGCAACAATCATTTTTAAAGAATGTATGAGCAAACTAACATCTGCCTTATTTCCCTGTTGTTCTCTCTGTACACAAACAGTTGCTGCCATTATTTAAATACATAAATAGCTTCGAGCCCTCCCCTTACTAGAGAGCGAGCACGCCGACAAAGTTAAAAGTGGATATTTCAAGTAGCATTGGATAATTTAAGGAGAAAAAGAAGTGCATCTCTCCTCTCTCTATGTATCGTCTTTGTGTCCTGCCCATGCTTTGGAGTGGCCCTGCCTTCTGCATTGTGCGCATATGTTGACTGCGGCGGTGACGTGACCGGGAATGGGACGTTGCTGCTAGTTCGCGGTCGATGTGTGTCCCAGATGCAGAGCGGTGATTTGGTGGCAGGTGGGTCATCATTTGAGATGTCATCAGTGATGTCATCAGTGATATCACTGATCATGTCATGAGTGATGTAATATATGACATCAGCAGTGGATTGGGGGCATGCAAGTTATAGTTAGCAGAACTAACTATAACGGAGGAATTTCAATGGTTTTGTAGGAGTGAAATGTCCAGCTAACTATAACACTCCCAAAACCTATGGTTTTTTCAGTGAATATTTATATATTCACTGAAAAAAACATAGGTTTAAGACATGTTATAGTTAGGAATTAGCATTTAAAAAACATTTGAAATTCGCTGAAAAAAACATAGGTTTCAGACATGTTATAATTAGGAATTAGCATTTAAAAAACCTTAGAAATTCACTGAAAAAACGTAGGTTTTAGCGGTGTTATAGTTAGTTGGACATTTCACTCGTACAAAACCATTGAAATTCCCCCGTTATAGTTAGCTGTACTGACTGTAACTCGCGTGCCCGCAATCCACTGCTGATGATCTCACATATTACATCATTCATGACATGGTCAGTGACATCACTGATGACGTCACTGATGACATCTCAAATGACATCACTGATGACATCACTGTTGACATCAGTGAATTTCAAAGGTTTTGTAAATGACAATTTTTAAATGTATTAATTCTTATATTTATTTTTTGGATACTGATTTACTACATTTTTTTAAACTATTTATTTTTTGATATTTTATTTTTTAAATTACATTATAATTACATTATACATTACATTACAAAATATACTTTCTCAGAATTAATTACTTTAGTTTAAATACTTTGCAAATAGGCAATAGACTTTTAAGTACAGTAGTTACAGTTGTTGTCATGCGCAACACAATTTCAGACACAATGCAACATTGAGCTCAATGTGAATTTCTAGTTAAATGCAATTAGTTACCTTTTGGATTACTTTTCTAACCACAAGACTAGATCCTAGATTCAGTCCTGGGATATCTCCAGTAAAGAGTTGAGTAAAAATGTTTTGGTTACAGTAGTGATTTTTAAGGAATATTATTGTATTTTAAAAGTTGACAGAAACTCTTTCACATAGAATCATCAATGTTAGCCTATGGGAGGAAATTCACTTATCATGTAAGTAGTGTTAACGTTAATTTTTCTTACTCAGTGGTGAATCCTGGATCCAGCACGGGTGCATCTCCTGTAAACAGTCCAAAGAATGCCTTTCAGTCATACAGGCAATTTTTAAGGAATATTTTTAGTTTGTGAAAATAGACACTTAAAAACTTTTCTGGTGAAAACTACACAATGGATTCCTATGGAAGGAAATACAAGTTACTGGTAAGTATGGTTAGAATTACTTTTCAGGATCACTACTGAGCTCAAAGAAGCAGCACTGAGGTCACTCCTGATAACAGGTGAGTAAATCGGAATTCGTAGTTCTGCTGATTTTTAAGGAATATTTTTAGTTTGTGAAAATAGACACTTCGAAACTTTTCTGGTGAAAACCACACACATGGATTCCTATGGAAGGAAATACAAATTAATAGTAAGTATGCTTACAATTAGATTTCAGGGACAGTGCTTGGCTGAAGACGGCTGGAATGCCAGAAACCGGTCCTCGGAAGCTTGTTTCCGGTCCAGGGAAGACATGGCTTGGCAGTTCGGGCTGGACTGTTCCCATGAGGCACAGGGTCAGACTGATTTGCATATAGCCATGTCTGAACTGGGGTGGCAGAGTGGGCTAAAGAACGGTGATGGATTAAACCCAGATCTTTTGACTGGGTGTGAGTGTTTGATTGATTCAGATGTTCCGTCCATCACCACCCCCTTTTGTACCGCTTTTGGCCGCCATAAGTGTGGCAGGGTATGCTCAGACGTGAGTCCCTTGCTCACTTTGCCACTGGATTCAAGCAAGCCGGGCTGAAGACGGTTGTAATGCCAGAAACCGGTCCTCAGAAGCTTGTTTCCGGTCCAGGGAAGACATGGCTTGGTAGTTCGGGCTGGACTGTTCCCATTAGGCACAGGGTCAGACTGATTTGCATATAGCCATGTCTGAACTGGGGTGGCAGAGTGGGCTAAAGAACGGTGATGGATTAATCCCAGATCTTTTGACTGGGTGTGAGTGTCTGATTGATTCAGATGCTCCGTCCATCACCACCCCCTTTTGTACCTGGCTCAAAGATGCAGCACTGACGTCTCTCCTGATAACAGGTGACTAAATCGGAATTCGAAGTGCAGATGATTTTAGAGGAAAATTTGTACGTTACAAAAATCAACACTTAGAAACTTTTCTGGTGAAAACCACACAATTGATTCCCATGGAAGGAAATACACGTTACTGGTAAGTACGCTTAGAATTACTTTTCAGGGTCAGTGCTGGGCTAAAAGATGCAGCAATGGGTGCTCTCCTGATAACAGGTGACTAAATCGGAATTCGAAGTTCAGATGATTTTAGAGGAATATTTGTACGTTTCAAAAATCAATCCCTTTTTACAACACTCTGCAACACAGCTCTGTGGCGCTTACTGGAGGTACCTGGTGGGCTAGTTGACTCATGGGGATCCTCTGAATTGAAGAGGAATTAATTTCCCAACTTAAAACACGCCACAGGGCGTGTTTGCACACATATCACCTTAGGCCCACCCCCTACGTTCACATTTTTGTAATATATATTTATTTGGGATTTTGCAGTGCATCATAAGAAGAACATGTATAAATAAATTAATCCAGTCATAAAAAGAATCATATAACGGGTATCAACAACACTTCATAAATACAATCCTTAGATAATAAATAGCAGAATACATCTTATCTTACAATAAAGATTGACTCGTTGTATAAAACGGAATGATAAAACAGATAACAGAATAAAACACCAATATAGCTCCGGCGATTACAACTTGTTCTGCCTCCAATTAGTAACTGGGGCCCAGATCTTCCTTCCAAACTCTCTTTACTTCACCCCTTTTTGTTCGTACAAACACGATTCAATATTATGGATTCCCAGAAACCTAGAAAGCCACATTTGAAAGGACGGGGCCACCACATCCTTCCATCCGGCTGAGATTAAGATCCTAAGCACAGGCACAGAAATAAAAACAAGGGCTTCTTCCTCTGTCCCCAACTTTTGATTAAAATCAATGCCCATGATTGCTAGGGTAGGGGATAGGTTGATCTTTTTACCTAGCAGCCCCTCCCAGAACTTCTCAATCTCATTCTTCACGGCGGTCAAGAGATTACAATTACAGAACATATGCAATATATGTGCTTGCCCAGCCCCACACCTTGGACAGGTATCGTCATCCCTCAACCACCAGGAAAACAATTTGGAGGGAGTGAAGTACAAATTAAAAACAGTTTTGTAATGCTGGGCCCGTACATTTGAGGCTCTAAGGATCTTTTTATTCAGTAATAAAGCCAGGTCGAGATCTACCTCAGGGTTCCCAAGTTTCCTAGACCAGGCTACTTCCACCTTATCAACATCATCTTGAATTTCCAAGAGAAGTATGTTATACAGAATCTTAATTTTTTTACATCCTTTAGTCAATGCCTCCAAAAGCGAGCAATTATCCTGAGGTGGCGGTTTTGGTCTAAGTGCCTTCAGAGATCGCAGCAGTTGACCATAAACAAACCAATGATTGGAGGGAATTCCAAACCTATTTTGTAGGGCCAAAAAGCTTACAACTGTGTCTCCATTCATTACTTCTCCCAGGGTCTTAATGCCCATCCCCCTCCAAATTTTAAAGGTCCTATCGGCCCCTATCCCTGAAAAGAGGCTTGAGTTGTAAATCTGTAGGTATGGATTAACCTTTGGAATGTTACACTGCTTTCGACAGGCCTTCCACACCCGCCAGACACTGTCCAGGACCTTATACCTGGCTTTCTTATAAAATCTACGGTCCACTTCACATAGCATTAAACCCATCGCCTTCCTACCTAACAGCAGCTCATATATAGAGGGGGGTTGCTGATCATCAAGGTTTACAACATTAGAGCATGCCTCTGTCTGAAAAAGTACCGATATTTGTGATAAAAGACAAGTCCAATGGTACAGTCTTAGATTAGGCAAAGACAACCCACCCCTTTCTCTTGGAAGTGACAATAAATTTGTTGACCGCCTTACTTTCCCAAATTGCCATATGAACTTAATAAAGACAGATTCTAAATTTGTAATTATTTTCTCTTCCAGGAATAGCGGTATAGCCCGAAAGAGATATAGTATCTTAGGGAACATTGTCATCTTGACCGCATTAACCCTCCCTATCAATGGGAGATGTAACCCATCCATCCTTCTCAGATCAGTCTCTATGGATTTAATAAGAGGTGTATAATTCTCTTCAACTATTTTCTCTACTGAGGCGTTAATTTTCACTCCTAAGTAAATTGCTGCATCTACAAATCTGGAATCCGTTTTTACTATATTTTTTGTACAAATAATCTGCGTCTTTGCCTCGTTCAGTAGATACCCTGAGGGGGTACCAAACTGTTCGGTGAGCTCGGACAGAACAACCATTGCCTGCTGGGGGTTTGTTGAAAAAACCGCTAAATCATCCGCGTACGCTAGTATTTTATTTTCAAAACCATTGACAACCACTGGTCTTAGCCTAGGGCAACCCAAGATAGCCTGGATGAGGGGGTCAATATAGAGAGAAAAAAGGATCGGGGAGCACGGGCACCCTTGGCGCGTTCCTCTCTCTATAGAAAACAGGTCAGACTTCTCACCCATAACTATGACTCTGGCCCTAGGGTCTAAGTACATTGCCCTGAGTGCTCTGATGGTTTTCTGCCCGAACCCTCTGCCTTCCAAGATACCCCAGAGAAAACTCCAGTCCACACGGTCGAAAGCTTTCTCTGCGTCGAGCAGGATCATGGCCACCTCACCTCCCATGGCAGCATGGGCGTCAAATAGGGCTATTGCCCTGCTGGTATGATCCGTAGTGCCACGCCCGGGGACAAACCCATGCTACCAAGGGTAAATGAGACCGCCAATAATCCTGCCCAACCTCAAAGCCCAGATCTTTGAATACAGCTTGGTGTCGGCATTGATCAGTGAAATTGGTCGATAAGACCCCGGGTTCTCACTAGGCTTCCCCTTTTTGTGGAATATAATAATATTTGTTTCTTTCCACGAATCCGGTATCAGCCCGGTGCATATAACCCCATTAAAAAGATCTATTAATAGCGGTATGATTTCTGGTTCAATATGCTTATACACCTCCAATGGAATGCCGTCGGGACCGGCAGCCTTCCCAGAGGCTAACTCCTGTAAGGCAGCCTTAATCTCTTTTTCGGTAATATCCCTAGCCAGCTCTTGAAATGACTTGTCCAGTCGGGGTCCTATATCTAAAACATCATCCACTTGTCTCCTGTCTATAACCTCTCCACCATACAATTTCTGGTAAAATTTTCTAAACACTGCTAGGATCTCTTTAGCCTCTGTGAACTCCCTACCACTCTCTACTATTTTTAGGATGACATTCTTTGACTTTTCTTGCCTTAAGCGAAGGGCCAGGCTCTACCTGCATGTTCTCCCGTTTCATACCTCTTAGTTCTGGTGGCCTGATATTCCCCTATCGCCTTTTGAGTAATTTCTGTAATTCTGCCTTAATTGCCGATAAAACATTATGGCTGCTACTACCATCACCCCCGAAGTGATAGCATTGATGTGCTCTTCTTCTGCTGTTGCTAACCTCTCCACTAGATTAATTTCCTCAATCCTATCTTCTCTTCTCATCCTGGCTGCGATGCTAATTGTTTCGCCTCTAAAAGCCGATTTAAAGGACTCCCACACTACATTATGAGAGGAGCTGTATCTGTTGGCAGCGAAAACGTCATCTGTCCAGCTCTTGATGTAGGCTACATATCTAGTATCTTCCAATAGCCTCCTCTCGAAGGACCAAGAGGACCTTACCCTTTCGCACATCTCTCTTTGGTATGTAATTACTAGGGGATTATGGTCTGAAATTACCATCGGTAACCTAGATATACTAACTCTATTAATTTCGGGGGTGGAAATAAACAGGTAATCCAATTTGGAATATTTCTGAGCTAGATTTGAAAAACAGGTAACTCCAGGATTTTGGGGCTCCTTAGTCCCCAGATATCCACTAATCCGAGTGAATCCATGAAGGCATTTATAGCCATGAAGACCCTGGGTTTGCGTCCAGCATAAAACCCACCGTTGACCCAGTCTGCAGAGATATTTAAATCCCGCGCATACTATCAACGGTGCCGGCCAACCAGCTAATTCAATTTCCAAATGATTTAAGATCTCAGGGTCATCACCACTCGAGCCATACACTATGCACAAAGTATAGCCCATTTCTACTTCTGCTATAGCCCATCTACCACAGCTATCTACCTTCGCCCTTTTCACACCTCCCAAAGATCTCCTAATCAATATGGCGACCGCCCTGATTGTAGAGGATTGGGATGAACAGGCGGCCAACTCAAACCCATTAATAGACAGCAAATTCCGCTTTGACCAGGGAATGTGGGTCTCCTGGAGGCATAGCACATCGATCTTATTAAATTTGACAAAATAAGCCAGTCTTTGTCTCTTCCGCCAGTCGTTCAATCCACCCACATTCATTGTACAAATTCTAATGTCTGCCATCCTTACTTTTAATTCGGTCCTCCAACTGACCAAAGATCTTATACCTTCCAAGGTTCCTTAGATACCCTTTTAGTCCAAATAATACGACCACAAAAACTATACCAATGATGCACCATTTCCTCCCATTTTCTTTTTTCGCCCTACCACACCCACCCACTTCCCTCACAATCCCACCCCCCCACCCAACCCCTCTACAACCCGACCCCCCCCCTGCATCCCCCCCCACTCAGTGAGGCGCACAGAACTGAACTGTGCAAGTGATGAACGTGCAGTGTTTGCGGTGAGGACAGCAATAAACACCTCTTAAACCTTAATAGAGCCCAAAAATACAAAACATGAGGAAAACCAAAACAGTAAAAGCAAGGCACAAGGAGCATCTATCCTTCAACTATAGAGGCACCCATTATTACCCTTATGATATGCCCCATAGAAAGCCTATTTGCCCAAACTGTTCAGATACTCCTTGGCCTTGATTTCTGAAGAGAAGTACAATATTTTTCCCTCATTAATGACTTTTAGCTGCGCCGGGTTGATTAAGTAGGCTTGGAGTTTCCTGTCCTGGAAGGGTTTGATCAACCCCCTAAGACGCCAGCGCCTTTCCACAGTCACGTGGCAAAAGTCAGGGCGGACAAAAAACTACACCCCATCACAGCTTCTCCTGGCATCAGGTCTTGCCCTCTCTGCAATTGCCTGTCGTAAAATAAAATTGCCAAGAAATATCAGCACCGCCCTGGGTTTATCGCCTTCTTTCGCATTCCTTCGTACTTTAAAAGGGGTACGATGGACTCTTTGTAGTTCATTTGGCCAGTCCCAACCGGACAGCTCGGGAAAGGCTTGCTGGAAGAGCTTTGTGACATAAGACCTGATGTCGGACCCCTCAATCCCCTCCGGAATTCCCAGGACTCTCAGGTTGTTCCTTCGAAGCCTATTTTCCATCTCCTCCAGCTTCCATTGTATGTCTGTAACCTGGGAGTACTGTGAGTCCACCTTAGCCACCGCTCCTGCCACCTCGGTTTCTGTAGCCACCACCCTCTCCTCCAAGTTTGACACTCTATCCCCCGTGGTAGCACAGGCCCTGGAGAGTTTCCAAACCACTCCCTGCATTTTCCTCATAGCAGCCTGGGATTTGTGACTGTCTTGACGCGTTTCCTCTCTGTGTGCTAAGATCTCTTGGTGTATCGTCTCTAGCAGGGACAATTGTGTCTGTTCCAACAGAGGGCTGCCTTGCAGTGGTAAAGCCGAGGAGTGGTCCCAGGTTAGTTCTCGTCGCAGGTGAGCTTGACCCCCTGCGGCGTTTTGGAGTTTCAAAGCTGTAGCCGGCTGATCATTCTCGGGGTCACTTTCTGATTCCACAAAAGAGCTACGTTCATCCTCATCTTCAGACCACTCTGCCCCCCCATCTGAAACAGAATGGATGGCTTCGCTTGGGACACTCTCTTTTTCAATGCTGGTTCCAGTCGCCCCTTCTATAGCTTCATCCAGTACAGCTTCTGGGAGTACTATTGCGCCAGAAAGTTTGCCACTGGTCCCCACACCATCAATCAATCATAGCATTTGTATAGCGCGCTACTCACCCGGAAGGGTCTCAAGGCGCTTGGGGGAGGGGTCCGCTACTGCTCGAACAGCCAGGTCTTGAGTTGTTTCCTGAAGGTGAGATGGTCCTGTGTCAGCCGGAGGTGGATGGGGAGGGTGTTCCATGTCTTGGCTGCCAGGTAGGAGAAGGATCTTCCTCCAGCGATGGCTTTTCAGATGCGTGGTACGGCGGCGAGGGCGAGGCTTGTAGAACGTAGCTGGCGGGTGGGCGTGTAGAAGGACAGGCGGTTGTTGAGGTACTTGGGGCCCAGGTCGTGGAGAGACTTGTGTGCATGGGTAAGGAGCCTGAACGTGATCCTTTTGCTGACGGGGAGCCAGTGCAGGTCCCTCAGGTGGCCGGAGATGTGGCTGCGTCGGGGGATGTCCAAGATGAGTCGGGCGGAGGCGTTCTGTATGCGCTGGAGTCTTTTCTGTAGTTTGGCTGTGGTTTCCGCGTAGAGGGTTTTCCTGTAGTCCAGTCGGCTGGTGACGAGTGCCTGGGTGACCGTCTTCCTGGTTTTGGTCGGGATCCAGCGGAAGATCTTTCGGAGCATACGCAGGGTGTTGAAGCACGATGGTGGAGACGGCGTTGACTTGTCTGGTCATCGAGAGGGAAGAGTCCAGGATGAAGCCCAGGTTGCGTGCGTGGTCTGTTGGCTTGGAAGCGGTGCCCAGGGCGGGAGGCCACCAGGAGTCGTCCCAGGCGGAGGGCGATGGCCCCAGGATGAGGACTTCCGTCTTGTCTGAGTTCAGTTTCAGGAGGCTGTTCTTCATCCACTCGGCGACGTCTTTCATCCCTTCGTGTAGGCTTGTTCTGGCGGTGGCGGGGTCGTTGGTGAGGGAGAGGATCAGCTGGGTGTCGTCGGCGTAGGAGATGATGTTGAGGTTGTGTTGGCGTGCGATGGCTGCGAGAGGGCTCATGTAGACGTTGAAGAGGGTTGGGCTGAGCGATGATCCTTGCGGTACGCCACAGATGACTTCGGTGGCCTCGGATCGGAACGGGGGGAGGCGGACTCTTTGTGTTCTTCCGGCGAGGAACGAGATGATCCACTCCAGTGCCTTTTCTTGGATCCCGATGTTGCTGAGGCGTTGAACTAGGGTGCGGTGGCAGACGGTGTCGAACGCTGCCGAGAGGTCCAGGAGGATGAGGGCCACTGTTTCCCCGTTGTCGAGCAGGGCTCGGATGTCGTCGGTGGCTGCGATGAGAGCGGTCTCGGTGCTGTGGTTGGCTCGGAAACCAGACTGCAAGGGGTCGAGGGATCCGTTCGTCTCGAGGAAGGCTGCAAGCTGTCTGTTGACGGTCTTCTCGATGACTTTGGCAGGAAAAGGGAGGAGCGAGATGGGGCGGAAGTTCTTGAGGTCGGTGGGGTCCGCTGTTGGTTTCTTCAGTAGGGCGTTGAGCTCGGCATGCTTCCAGCTCTCCGGGCAGGTGGCGGTGTTGAAGGAGGAGTTGGTGATGTCCCGGAGTTGGGTGCGATGATGGAGTCGGCCTTGTTGAAGACGTGGTGGGGGCAGGGGTCGGTCGGAGATCCGGAGTAGATGGTGTTCATCGTGCGGGCTGTGTCTTCGGTGGTCACCGTGGTCCAGGTGCGGAGGGGGGCAGTGGGGGGCGTTGGTTCGACGGTCGAGTGCGTGGAAGGTGCGCCGAAGCTGTTGTGGATGTCGGCGATCTTACGGTGGAAGTACGAGGCAAGAGAGTCGCAGAGATCTTGTGAAGGAGTGATGTCGTTGTTGCCGGTGCTGGGATTGGAGAACTCCTTGACGATGCTGAAGAGTTCCTTGCTGTCGTGGGCGTTGTTGTCCAGTCGTTCCTTCAGTGATTTCTTCTTGGGGGTGCGGATGAGCTGGTGGTGCTTGCGGGTGGCGTCTTTGAGGGCGGTCATGTTGTCTGTGGTCTGGTCAAGGAGCCAGGCTTTCTCGAGGGTGCGTCAGTTCTTCTTGGAGTCCTTGAGTTCGTCGGTGAACCAGGAGGCTTTCTTGCTTCTGGGTCTGCTGGGCGGGTTCTTTAGTGGCGCGAGGTCGTCGGCGCAGGCGGTCAGCCACTGCGTGAGGTTGCGTGCTGCTTCGTTGGGGTTTGTTGTGCTGGCGGGTGGGTTCTGGCTGAGGGAGGCGATGAGCTGCTCGGCGGTGATCTTGCTCCAGCTCCTGCGAGGAACCTGTTGCGGGTGGTGGTGGGTCGTGGTTCTTCTGAAGCTGAAGTGGACACAGCTGTGGTCGGTCCAGTGACCAGCACTTTTAGCTGAGGATTGAGGATCACCCCCTAGCTGCCCAATCCCAGGGGGGCTCGTAGAGGGATCCTGGTTCCCCTTGCTAGCGGTATCCAAATTTACTGCCTCCAAACCGCTTTCGAGAATTACTATTACAGTTAGAGTCTCAGGAGCCATGTCCAAGTCGTCGGCTACCTCGGGGATATTATCCGCTCCCAGCTCTTTAGAGCCTTTCTCCTTACCGGCTTTTGTAAATAAGTCGACAATTGTAGTAGCCTGCCGAGTCTTAGGAGCACCTTGCTGCCTCTTCTTTAGCTGGGGCTGGAATTGGAGCTGACTATCCCCACATATATCATCTCCTTTTCCCCCTTTAAGGCTCCCTTTTTCTTCAGGCTATTGGCCTTTGATCCCAGATTCTGTTTGGGGGCCATACCTCTCACCGACAGCCACCTCTGCTGACTCCCCAATAGGCTGGGTCCACTGCCAGTGCCCGCAGTCTCCAACAACCGCCTCTGCTTACTCCCAAAACGGCTGTGACCACTGCAGGCTCCCGCGGTCTCCGCTCCCGATTTCACCTTACTCCGCCGACTCAGCATCAGACTCCACCCTCCTGCCTCTGAGCAGCATCCTCGACCGGGAGCGAGTCTCTCCAGCGTCCACACCACTGCCCGCAGGAGCAATCTCGTCGAGGCGGACCAGGTAAGAGCTGACAACATTGCCGCGATCGGGAACCAGGCTCGAACACAGTTTTTTTCCGCCGCTCCTTGCTGTATGCTTAAGTCGCCATCGGGCTGACACCGAGCAGCTTCCTCACCGCACCTCTGCACCGGCCACTAAGCGGCCGCCATCTTCGCCTCGATGACCACTTACCGTAGATCTCAGCGACAACTGAGTCCCCCCCCTACATTCACCACTGTGCAAACCCACACCATGGCTTGTTTTTTTAAGTTGAGGGATTAAGTCCCCTTGAATCCTGAGGTCCCTTGGCATCCAACTAGCCCATCAGGTACCTCCAATATGCGCCAGGGAGCTGCGTTGCAAAGAGGTGTTCTGAGGCCATTCTCCTTTTTTCACCTCTCTGCAACGCAGCTCTGTGGCACTTACTGGTGGTACCTAGTGGGCTAGTTGGCTGCCAGGGGACCTCAGGATTCAAGGGGAATTAATCACCCAACTTACAAAAAACACAGCTGTGGCTAAAGGTCCTATGGGAAATAGCATGGGGAAAACACGTTTTGGGACCCCCTTTTTTCTCGGCCCCCGCTTAACCAATCACCCCCAAACTTTCAGGGAAGGAGGGGAACTGAGCTGGCCAAAAGTTTGGAAAATTTCAAGAAGATTCATCAATCGAAGTCAAAGTTATTGCCAATAGAATGTTGTGGTTTTCCTATGGATAATAGGTCCTAACTATAACTACCCACTGGCAACCGCACTAGGTAATATATATGTGTGTATATATATATATATATATATATATATATATATATATATATATATTACCAAACAACCAAAGTCATTGCACGCTCTCAGGACAAAAGAGAATAGTCGCCAAATCCAGAAAGTGCTGTTTATTCACAACGCGTTTCACCAAAAAATGGCTTGATCACGTGATCAAGCCATTTTTTGGTGAAACGCGTTGTGAATAAACAGAACTTTCTGGATTTGGCGACTATTCTCTTTTGTCCTGAGAGCGTGCAATGACTTTGGTTGTTTGGTAACATTTGAATACCGGAGTAACTCCGCCGGCGCGCACGCCACCTTTCTTGGGTCGTGGGGATCCAGAAGGAGTAACTATCGTTTTGGATATATATATATATATATATATATATATATATATATATATATATATATATATATATATATATATATATATATATATATATATATATATATACACATATATATTACCTACTGGCAATAGCCAGTAGGTATATATAGTTAGGACTAGCTACCATAGGAAATTCGTAACATTCTATTGGGAATAACTTTGGCGCCCGTTGAGGAATTTGCATGTCATTTTCCCAAATTTTGGCCAGCTCCGCTGCGCTCCTTCCCTGAAAGTTTCGGGGAGATTCGTGAAGTGGGGGCTGAGAAAAAAGGGGGTCCCAAAACGTGTTTTCCCCATGTTAATTTACATAGGACATTCTGACAAGGCTACAGCCCGAACCGCTGAACGGAATTACACCAAACTTGGCAAAATTGTAGGGACTGGTACGCAGAAGTGCCTTTGCTATATTTGGTGAATATTGCTGTAGTGGTTTTTATGAAAATTAACTTCAAAAACACATATATATCTGGGCGGAGCCTAACCACACATCTCATCGTGAGATCTGATTGGCTGTCAGCACTTCCTCCAAGAAGTGTTGGCAGACATCTTGGGACCAATATACATGATAGCACCTCATTAAAAAGCATTGTAGTTAATAGAGGGTTTTAGGACTTTAGTTACATTATAAATCATTTGTTGATGGTACCATACTCATTTTAGGAATTGTGGTGTGTTCTAAGGTGATTTTACCATGTGAAAACGCCTTCTGCTGGGATATCATGAATCATGTTTGAAAGAAAACTATTATCTCATGCTTTTCCCACAGTGGTTTGGAAGGGGATCTATAAGCTAAACTGAAAGCATATTTTCTGTAAATTCACATTATCTTTCTCAGTCATGTGAGAATGAAGTCTGACATTCTCAGTAAAACATGTACATCCAACAAGGACAGAGACTGTCAGTTGATTCCTTTGTGTTCTACTACAGCCTCCTAGAGTGTTCTAAAGAACAACTAGAGCGCTAACAGTCCTACTTATTACAAAGGTATGGCACACCTGAAGCCATCTTGATTGGAATAAAGTGGTAACTCTTAAAACATTTAATTTAAAAACGAATAAAATGAGGGGGTATATTTTGCCATTGAAAGTATGATTAGTGCTGCAGAAAGAAAAATTAGGGCACATTTTGAGTGACTTCCCAAATCCTCTTCTATTTCATTAAAAAATTCTGACATGCAGTCTCCCAAGATGGCCACCAGAGACAAAAGAGCCCAAATGTAGCCCAGATGTAGCCCAAGTATAGCCCAATGACAGAATGTCCCAGAGTGTTCTAAAGAACAACTAGAGCGCTAACAGTCTTACTTATGACAAAAGTATGGCACACCAGAAGCCATCTTGATTGGAATGAAGTGGTGAGTCTGAAAACATTTAATTTAAAAAGGAACAAAATGAGGGGGTTCATTTTGCCATAGAAAGTATGATTAGCAGCAGACTTCCCTGGTGAGCAGTAGCTTTACTACAGTGATCTAATGAGCAACTAGAGTGCTAACATTCAGAATTAATGGCAAATATGTGACACATCTGAATGCCTTCTTGATGGAACCAAAGTAAACAAGCATTGAAAATGCAACAGATCTCTCCCTCGTTTAAGTTAAAGCCATTCTGTTTGTAATGAGGTGGCTTTTTAGCTTTGCTTTTATTAGTGTTTTTAAAACTTTCATGTAAATAACATGCATATATATATGCATATATGTATATGTATGCATGCATTTATATTTGTATTTATATAGATATGCAGATTATATATGTTTATATATGTATGTATATATATATATACACATACATAAATGCATATGCATATATATGCATATACATATGTGTATATGTGTGCATGTAGAGAGAGGTAGAGAGGTAGAGGTGCAGAGGTAGAGAGGTGGAGGTAGAGGTAGAGAGGTAGAGACTAGTAGAGAAAGAAGTAGAGAGAGGTAGAGAGAAGAGAGTGAGTAATAGAGTAGAGAGTGAGTAGTAGAGAGTAGTAAAGAGCAGTAGAGAGAGTAGCAGAGAGTGAGTAGTAGAGAGTAGTAGAGTGAATAGTAGAGTGAGTAGTAGAGAGTAGTAGAGAGTGAGAAGTAGAGAGTGAGTAGTAGAGAGTAGTAGAGAGTAAGTAGTAGAGTGAGTAGTAGAGAGCAGTAGAGAGTGAGTAGTAGAGAGTAGTAAAGAGTGAGTAGTAGAGAGTAGTAAAGAGTGAGTAGTAGAGAGTAGTAGAGAGTGAGTAGCAGAGAGAGAGAATAGTAGAGAGTAGTAGAGAGTGAGTAGTAGAGTGAGTAGTAGAGTAGTAGAGAGAGTAGTAGAGAGTGAGTAGTAGAGAGTAGTAAAGAGTGAGTAGTAGAGAGTGAGTAGTAGAGAGTAGTAGAGAGTGAGAAGTAGAGGGTGAGTAGTAGGGAGTAGTAGATAGTGAGTAGTAAAGAGTGAGTAGTAGAGAGTGAGTAGTAGAGAGTAGAGAATAGTAGAGAGTGAGTAGTAGAGAGTAGTAGATAGTGAGTAGTAGGGAGTGAGTAGTAGAGAGAGAGTAGTAGAGAGTAGTAGAGTAGTAGAGAATGAGTAGTAGAGAGTGAGTATTAGAGAGTAGTAGAGTAGTAGAGAGTAAGTAGTAGAGAGTAGTGGAGAATATTCCAAAGTTTGGCACAGCACCACTTGCACAATAAGTCCAATCAAATCATATTACTTAGAGTCCTTATTGAAGCGCTGAATCATGGTGTATATTCAAATGCTTTTATTTTCCTTAAGTTTATGTACCACAGCCAGCTGACACGTTTCGTTCTGTACAACAGAACTTCTTCTGGGCGTTCTTATTTCCTTCAAGTTATGTCGGTATCCTGTTGTCATATAACTAGATATTTCTTCCAAATGTTAGACGAGACGTAAGTACATTCTTATTCAAAGTGACTAGGTATCAATTTTATCCACACAATTCGGGCAGACTTGAGTAATTTATAGCATCCTCAAAGTCAGTCTCTCAAAAATTCATTTGTGAATACTCCACATTGTTTTGCAGGGCATAGGACTGACTTATTTAGAGTTTTATGAACTCAATTTTCCTGAAACAAAATAGTGATTAGGGCTAAGTTAAATAAGAAGCAACAAAATACTGTTTTAGAATACAGTTTATTTTCTTTATTAGCATTACTATTGGATTAAATATATCACATTAAACAAAGCAATATAGAAACAAAGACATTTGAATGCTTGCTCACTTTCTGTAAGAAATTGGAATATTTGTTGAAGTGGATGAGAAATTACTTCAAATAATAATCACAATCCTTGTTAAGGTTAACCAAAACAAATCATAAATAAACCTTTGCTTAACCATCTGGTAGCTGGCCACAAAAGTAGTCAGGATGAACAAAGAGACAATGTGTAAGTAGTTATGCAGCACACAAACAGTAATAAGGTGAAAACACCACACACAAAATATCCCATATTAATTAGAAAAATAGAGGCCATTTTGGTAAACAAAACACAGAAATGACAGAAAGTCAATCAGTAGAAGCAGAGTAATGAGTTCTTAACGTTTTAGGTACATATTGGCCCCACGTAGTGTGAAGCACCAATTGTGGGTTTTGGCCTCAACAGACCAGGTTAAAGTCGAAAGGTGCAAGCTGACTACAATGGAGCATGGGCCAGATACAGGACCACGTTTGTTTTGCTGGAAGTTTTACCTTCTGACTGTGATGCAAAGACAGTGCTGTGTGACACTGTGTGAATCTGTGTCATCCTGCATCATACTGAGTTGGATCCAGTGAGGTTTTCAGTTGAAGCTGCACAACTCTGCGGGGATTTGTGTCACTCAGCATTGGATCCAGTGGAGCCAGTGATCAGGAGCTGCATGGTGCTGCAATGCGAGGCTCTGCGTAGTTTTTTGTTATACCCGGGGTAACCTTCAGTTATACTCAGACTTCAGTTCACTTTGACTCCAGCCAAAGGTATCAGACCTTTAGGACAGCATTCGGGAGTCAGGTTGGGTGCAATTGGCCCCTGGAAGCTTGTTGTGCCCCTGTAACTCAAACAAGAGGTCATCCAACTGATACTTTAAGTCACTTGTGGGGTCCTGGTTTCAAGACAAGCAGGTCCAGTCTTCCTTCTTCAGACAGCAGAGCAGTCCTTCTTCTGAATCTTCTCAGCGCAGGCCCCTAGCTTCCTGAGCTGAACTTTGCTGGGCTGAAGAAGTCACAGGTCCTGTGGGTGTGACCTCATTAGCCTGGCAAAGCACCTCAAGGCCCTCCCCCTCGTGACAATGGGGAGCATCCATGATTGCCTTGAACCTGGGTGCTTCAGTTATGAGCCCTGAAGTGCCCAGGACTGAGTGTCAATCATTGACACCTCATCACAGAGTGGAATGGACAGTTTCATTGACCCCATCGCACTCTGTGACAAATGAGAGAATGCTGCCTTCCCTCATTGGCTAACCTAGATGGAAGGCAGCAGTCCCAACACTCCTGGGATGTACGAGACAGAGCTGAGCAGGTAAATGTGATTTGATTTTTAATGCTTGGTGCGTACTTGCATGAACATTTGGAATTGAGTGTTGTGAATGGATGTGTGTGTATATGTGTGTGTGTGAATGCATGATTGTGAGTACGCATTTAAGTGTGCATTTGTGCCTCGACTACCCCTCTCCCTGCTAAAAGGATAGGGCGCCACTGATTTACCATAATGCATCTGGGTAAATTGAGTGCTGGGGTGTGTGGCAGTTGGCTTCCTTTGATAATGCTCCCTTCAGCTGAAGAACTGAAGAGCTCTGGTTGATGCACCTACGCCGAGTTAGTGGTACCTGTGGTGAGGGGCAGAGATTGAGAAGCCTACGAGCAGCATTTCTATCACACCTAAAACAATTTGTTACTCTACTGATGAAAGACAATGGTCCTGAAACATGTGACTAGAGCTAAACGGCATTGGCTGCACCAACAAAAGTGAAAGCAAAAGGCTGTCACTGAAGTACGCGTTATTATGCACTACATTTGTCTTAATAAATCTGGGCAAACTGGGGTGCATATTTGCAATGGAAGTGGATTTACAATAATATGGTGCAGCCCTGCGTTCCCCTCTGCGCTGGTGCTAAATTGAGAGCCTAGCGCCAACGCAGGTACCCTTGCACCATAGTGCAAGGGGGTCTGCGTTGCAGGGTAAGATTGTTCTTGTGAAGGAAGGTGTCCCTTCTGCACATAAACAATCTTTAAATAGCGTTTTGTAACTTATTTGTGTGCTGCTTTGTGCAACACACATAGAAGATGCAAAATGTAATTTATTTTAAAGATTGTTAATGTGCAGGAAGGGACACCTTCCTGCACATAAACAATTAATGGCTTTTTGCTGTTTCTGTGTGTGCTGCACAACGCAGCACACATGGAAACAGCTAAAATTAGGAGAAATTAAATATTTTTCCTTGTTGCACTAGGGTAAGATCAGATTTTCCCTGGTCTTAATTTTGGCACTGCCCCATATTTATGCCTCTCTTTTAAATGTAGGACAGTTTCAAAATCAATGGGTGTTACAGTGGAACGCCCGCAGCAAACACCCATTGCCCTCCCCTTTCACGCTAAGTATAGCGTGAAAGGGTGAAAGGGTGCCTTATAAATAAGGCATGTGTTAGACCTGGCACCATTGGCGTGGGTCTCCCTTCCATTTTTTGCTGTTGCCTCTTATGTTTTTACTGGTTTTAGATGCTTTTGGGCACTGTGCCACTGCTATTCAGTGCCACAGTGCAAGTGCTCCCTATGGTAAATTGATGTATGGAGTAGCGACTCCATGATTGGCTTGTTTGGTTTACTTTTCAGACCCTAGTACCTTGCACTGGGTGTGCCCAGGGCTTGTAAATCAAATGCTGCTGGTGGGCTTCCGTCCATCACCACCCCCTTTTGTACCGCTTTTGGCCGCCATAAGTGTGGCAGGGTATGATCAGACTTGAGTCCCTTGCTCACTTTGCCACTGGATTCAAGCAAGCCGGGCTGAAGACGGCTGGAATGCCAGAAACCGGTCCTCGGAAGCTTGTTTCCGGTCCAGGGAAGACATGGCTTGGCAGTTCGGGCTGGACTGTTCCCATGAGGCACAGGGTCAGAGTGATTTGCATATAGCCATGTCTGAACTGGGGTGGCAGAGTGGGATAAAGAACGGTGATGGATTCAACCCAGATCTTTTGACTGGGTGTGAGTGTTTGATTGATTCAGATGCTCCGTCCATCACCACCCCCTTTTGTACCGCTGGTGGGCTTGCAGCACTGATTGTGCCACCCACAGGAGCAGCTTGTTAAGTGTGTCTCAGGTCTGCCATTGCAGTGCCTGTGTACAGTCTGGTCCTGCCATGTTGACTGGGCAAGTGCACCTACTTGCCAGTCCCTGAACCTTCCCTTTTATACATATTTGTCACCCCTAAGGTAGGCCCAAGGGCAGGGTGCATTGTATGTAAAAGGTAGGTCATGCCCTGAAGTTTGTGGCATGTCCTAATAGTGATTAACAGCCATTTTTGTTTTTCACTATTGCAAGGCTACCTGCTCCCCATGGGCTAGAATGGGCAGTCTGATTATAACATTTTATAGTCCTAATTGACTCAGGGAACTAGGTAGAAATTCAAGTTTAGTATGCCTGAACTCAGAATGAAAAAATACATCTTTTTGTGAAGTTGGATTTAACATTCTGTGTTTGAAAATACCACTTTTAGAAAGTAGGTATTTTCTTGCCTAACTATCCAAGCCTACCTCTGCTAGGTTGTGTATTCCTTGTCTGGAGTTTAAGTGACAGGGACTGAGGGATTCCAGAAGACAGGGTGAGTCAGCACAGGGCTGAATAGACCCATCTGCATGTCGAGTGAGGGGAGTGGAGCACCTGGGACCTGAATAGGGCTGTGCCTGCCTTCCACAATGCTGGCTCCACCTCCTGTGGTGCGTCTGATGTCCCTGGCCTACACTGTCAAAGGAAGAGTCCTGTAAACAAAGTGCTCCAGGAATGACCAGAAGTGTTTTGGGTTAGGTACAGGCACTCTTTGCCGTCAGAGACAAAGGAGTTTGGTGTATAAAAGAGGGACCTAGACCCCAGAACTTTAGATCACTTCTGGGAATCAAGACAAACCTTTGCTGAGGAGAAGAACCAGGAAGCTGAAGGAGGAGACTACCCCTGTGCTTTGTGTTTGGGGTTGGCCTGCAGTGGTTGCTTCATTGCCAAATAAAGGAGAAAAGGACTGAGTGTGCTTTCTATCAACTTGAAGAAGAATCTCCAAGGGCTTGAACTAGAGCTTGCCTCCTGCCTGAAGTCTCAGGGATACAAGACTTCACCAACCAGACCTCCCCTGAATTCCCTTGCTGAGAATTGAAGTGCCTGCTGTTGTGCTGGGCCTTCTGAGAGGCTGCGTGCCGCTGGGAGCTGGAAGCGTGACGCAACGATAAGAAGCATGTTGCCACTGAGGCAGCTGTCGTCGCATCGCCGAAGAAGCGAGCCGCCGCTGCCGCTATTATCATTGCATCACCGAAGCGCGAAGCATTTCCGGAAAAGTGTGCCGCCGCCGCAGAGATCCCCGTCACATCACCAGAGAAAATGCCATCGCTCCAAAGATCATCGAGTCTCCGCACGGTCGTCGGGCGTGCACGCATTGCATCAACATTGTCGCACTGTAACCAAGACGCCATTTTGTTGCATCACACCGGAGAAGAGTATTGCATCGAGGTGCCATCTTGTCACATCGTAATGGAGAGCAGTAAATAACCAACCCATCACCTTCCCACACAGTAAGGAAGCGAGCATCAACTCCCCTGCGCAGCAGTTAGGAACCAACGCATCCACTCCCCTGAGTGTAAGGAACCGACGCATCACCTTACCTGCAACCCTTTTGTTTTCTTTGCATTTCACATTCAAGGTACATTGAGAGTAAAGTGTTGCATTTACAACTTGAGAGAACTGAGATATTTTATACTATTTTAGAGTCTATTTTTGAGTACAGTATTGTGGATTTTTGTCATTTGGTCTTGTGTTAAGTCTATATAAAAATACATATTTTTATAATACAACATGTGTGGTGTCCATCTGTAGTGTTGTCACTGTATTACTGTATGTGTTCACAAATGCTTCACACACTGCCTCTGAGATAAGCCTCCCTGCTTGTGCCAAGCTACCAAAGGGGTGAGCAGGGGGGTTATTTTAGGATTGTACCCCCTTGTCCTGACTAGAAGCAAGGGTCCCTATTTGGTCAAAGGTACGTACCTCTGGCAACTAGAGACCCCCAAATCTATCAGCAGGGTTAAGCCACCTTCGCTGCCTTGTAAATAAGACGAAGCCCCTATTGCCACCACAACATCCCAAAAAGAGACATTGTGGTGGCGATAGGGGCTTGTAAATATGCCTCTGAATGCTAGGATGCAAAGTAGTGTGCTCTCTTCCCCCTTTGCATGTAGTACCATTTGCTATGTACTGATAAGTAAATCAAACATGTTTAAATGAAAGGGCGCACGCCCTTGACCACAGGTTCGCAAGGGTAAAGTACACAGAGTTCCAATGCCAATAAAATCTTCAACAGAAGGCAAGAATCTAGGATCATCCTGCAGAAACGGCAAATTTCCAACACTTTGTATCACAGTAGTAGGTTGCAATATTCTGACTTGCTTCTTGATTCTCTGCCAGTAGAATGTAATTTCCACCCTCGGGAAATCAAGAGGTTGTTGTGAAATATATTTTTACAGCTTTGTTAGTCATGCCCATTAAAACTTGCCTGAGCAGATTTCAATATTACATAATGGGCAAATGACAGGCAAAAACAACAACAGTTGCTTCACAAACGCGTTTGACTGAAGTTTGGACTGCAAGAACCCCAGAGGCAGACTTAACCCATTAGTTGAGAGCTTGCTGCTGACGTCTTTGTATGACCTGTTGATAACAATTCAAATCAGTGTAAGGCTTTCATTCTTCTGAGATTGATGAGTGTACTACCTTTAGAACAGTTAACAGTTGCACCTGTAATCACGGCACCTAGAACCGTCATTAACATGGCACGGAGCACTATTTTCAAACCAAGTTGTTATCATTGTTATAAGTTAAATTATTCATAAAGCTGAAAGCAGAATGTGAATGTGACAAAGAGACTGATCACGATCTTAGTGGACAGGGTTACTCCTTTTTTTTCTTATAATTTTTTTTAAATTTCATGTCAGACTCAATAAACAAAGTATGTATATAGAAAGCAGAAACATCATTCTTGAATAAATAGTAGGACACAAAATACCTAGGGGGCAGGATATTCCTGATACAAACATAAATACATACTTGGAGCAGTCCCTGACGAGTATATCAAGGAAAAAAATATGAATCAGTATTATAATGAGTCAAATCCCAGCTGAGACCCACCAAGGTTTTATCAAATTTCCTGAGTGAAGAAGGGCCTCTCACTTTGGCGATGGCCCGCTCTGACTCATATATTTGTCTCAGAAGAGACCACCATTCAATTGCTTTGGGAGGGGCATCAGCTATCCAAACCTAAGCCACACATAACCGGGCACAAACTATCACTATTTACAATAGGCCTTGACACCATCATCACATTAAAATTTAACACTCATCATAATCTCTTCAAGGGATAAAAACATATGCAGGCTGAGGAAATAAGACATTAACTTAGTTACATCAGACCAAAACTGCTTTAGGACAGGATATGCCGCAAACATTTATACCATTTCTGCTGAATGCTGCCTACATTCTAGGCACCTAGTTTTATCCCCGGAAGCACTGGAACCCCATTTAAAAATTATTTCTGGTGTATATTATAAAAGACAGATAGTCTTGAATTGTTTCAGTTTTAAGTTGACTGATCTGTCCACAATCTCCAATGACCTCTGTATCTTTTGAACATAAACATCTGTCTCCAGTTGCTGACTTTTTGAAGCCAGTAGCAAATTATCGTCATTTACATGCTGACAAAGGGCCTCATATACCAAACTAATCACTGGTTTCCTACCTACTTTATAGAGACACCCCATTAATCTGTATCTTCAAGATCCTTCGGGTTATTACAACGTGTCAAGAAATAATATCTCGTTTGTAAATCATTAAAGATAAAGTGATACTGGAGCCCATAGGTAGCCTGTAATCCGGAAAAAGAGCATAGTCCATTCAAATTGTGCACCTGCCCATTGGTCTGTATCCCATATAGAGCCCAGGTCTTCCCGTTTGGATCTTGAAAGATTAACAGAAAAGTCGGATTATCCCACAATGGTGTTTCTTTATTTAAAAAATTGAATATTTGTTGCACATTTCCTGCCTAATGTGAATGGTATCCTTCACGACCTTAAAGCAGACCCTCTTGTAGTAGTTTGAGCCTCCCAACCAGTATAAAAAAGCCTATAGTCCACACCCGGTGCTAGTTGATAACAGAAAACTACTTGACCTGAGTCAGCTGGGACTAATAGACTACTCAGGCGTCCTGAAAACGCAGCCCAAAATTACAACTTAAAATCGGGGAGTTGAAGCCCCCCTCGCTTATATTGGAGCTTCATAAATTCAATTGCTAATCTTGCTCACCTGCAGCCCCATATAAAACTTATTGTGGGCTCCTTCCAGGCAGCTAAAAAAAAGAGTCCGGGACCCGTAAAGGGATGGCCTGAAAAAGATAGGCCTGATTTAATTCTTGGTGGATGGGTTACTCTGTCACAACAGTGATGGATATCCTGTCTGCCGAAATATAAATCCGTTAAGATATAATGGGATTTAAATTTCGGCGGACGGGTCACCATTGTGACAAGGTAATGCGTCCGCCAAGAACTAAATCAGGCCCTTAGTCTTATTGACCCCATTATAAAAGCAGAACTACAAGTCTCAGGATGCAAAGAGAAACAGGCATATTCTCAAGGACTTATCACCCAGTTATCAGCACTTTAGCGCAGCAAAAGTGGCGAAAGCATTATCGTCCCATTCTCAAGCTGGTGCAAACTGCCGAAATATTGCCAGTTTTCCAGCGATAGCTTCCGCAAAAAACATCGCCACGGATGAGAGTGACAACTAACGATAATGATGTGCAAAGTAGGCGTTCCCATGCAAAAACACACGAAAACACCACTACATGATATTCTCAACGACCAGCCAGATCTGCGTTGCGATCCAAAAACACAAGACACTAAGGCGCTTTAGCAGCAAGGATTTAACACCTGCCTTTTACTGGTGTTAAGCAGGATGACAACCTGCAGTATGAAAGGGAGCCCAGCCCAGAGCCACATCTGAAGACCAACAGATGCCATGGAGCCTATGATCATGCAGCTTGGAGACCCAAGAGGGCCGCAGCACACCACCGCCACCATCCCCAGGACCACCCCACCCCCAGAACCCCTCCCGTACTACCACAGAGGCAGCGCAGAACAAGACAGCGGACCTTCCGAAAATGCACCAGCCTCAGAGACTAAACACTAGAGGATGTCATTGCCCACTACAGGCTCAAAAGGACAAACATTCTCCCCATCCTGACCCACATTGCCCACAGGCTGACGGTTCCAACAAAGCAGACAACCAACATCCCTCCGCAGACAAAGCTGCTGGCTGTGCTGCACCTGTCGGCCTCTGGTACCTTCCAACCAACAACTGCGAGACTAGGAGGAGTCTCACAGCCAGCCCTATCAAACTTACTCACTCATGTCTTGGATGCATGTCCACAAAAGCAACAGTGGGCGCCTGTATCTGCACCACACGCTAGTCCCAATTCGTAGTGTTCCTGCACAACCAACCCCAGCCGTTGCCTTGCGCCTCTGTTCTCCAGATCCAAGATTGTGGTTTCTGAAATGGGTGTGTGCCTGGTCATGAAGTCCAGTAGTCAACAGCAGTGGAAAAACAGTACTTTATTACAAAAAACATACATTAACAACACAAAAACATCAGCCAATGCATTCCATTCCCAATGGGGAACTACATCAGGGCAACTTGTGGATCCAATTAACTGCATATCGTCCGGGAAATCCCCGATACAATTCCATATTCCGAAAGACCGTATTCAGAAACCTGTTGGATAAATGGTGACGATGGTGACAATGGTCAAGCGTCTGTATGGTCACAAACGTAATCTGGTACAGTGTATTGCACTTGAAAAAACCGGAATGCTTAGAGGTATGATCAATCCTGTACAAAAAGACTGTAACAGATGTTTGGGTGGTCGTAACCTTTGTAGGAAAGAAAAGGAAGGTTACGACCACACAAACTTCTGTTACGGTCTCATTAGGCAGGATTTATCATACCTTTAAGCATCACGGTTTGTATCAGCTTGATGCCCCTGCACCTTTACTTCCCCCACACTGTGCAGGAACAGCTGGAGACCAAGCAAGGGTACTATGCCATAGCAGGCTTCCCACACATGTTGGGGGCAATTGACTGCACACATGCACTACTTGTGCCCCCTGTTGACACTGCACATAATCACCGCAACAGAAACCACACGCATTCCAACAATGTGCAGGCAAACTGGACCACCAGGGCCTGTTCACCAATGTTGTTGCAAACTTCCCAGGCAGTGTGTATGAATCCTACATCTTCCACAAGCATGCCATCCCTGGTCCCCAGACTGGTCTACCGCCCAGCGATGACTGCCCCACCCTGCGCACCCAGGCCGCAATGCTCACCTGCTGCCACAGGCATGTCTTCAAGAGGGCCCACCACGTGCCGGTGCAACTTTCTCAGCCGTCGCTGGATTCTGTGCCATAGGCCCCCAGCGCTCCCTGCTGCACCGCATAGTCATGTATGTGCAGCCTGCTGCCTTCGGTGCACACTGCGGTCCAGCTGGGCTCACAATTCAAATCAAACCTTGATTGTCAGGACAGTGTATCGAGGCCTACGCATCATCACAGGCTGCAAACCAGCTCAGCTCTGGTGCCACTAACTCAGGGCACCCCAAGTCAAAGCCACGTGGCAGGAGGCCTGTGCTGCCCAAGGTAACTCGGCTGCCACCAACTCTGTGCACCGCAAGTCACCGTCTCGTGTCGGTAGGCCCATGCTGGCCAAAGTCCCCTGGCTGCCCCAACTCTGTGCACCGCAAGTCAACGCCACGTGGCGGTAGGCCCGTGCAGGCCAACGTGCCTTGGCTGCCCCAACTCTGTGCGCCGCAAGTCATGGGCCCTTTATGATTGAGTCTTGTGGTGCGTTCGCCATCATGTCACCTCCGGCAGTGGGGAATGTGATGTGGTAGGGCCCTAGGCCCTCATACATAAATAATAACCACACAGACACACCCATATAGATATTTGAAATGGCCTCGAGCAAGTGCATGCGGCCCGTTTTATTGGCAGGGTCACATGTCCTGTGATGCCTGTGCTGGATGGGTGTGGTGTGGGTGTAAACCAGTCCTCATGGAGTGGCTGTGGCATGCTGACAACTAGACCTGTGATCAGCAGATCACTACAGGGAAGACCTGGGAGATGTAGCGTTGTCCTCGTCCCCTGTAAGTGTAAGCGGAGTCGGCTGGCCTGGGGTATGACAGTCCAGCGTAGGGGTGTGAACAATGACCCCGGAACTCTGGGCGAGGGTCTGTTCTGGGCTGGACAAGGCAGTAACTAATGCGTGTGTCTCTGTTGTAGTGTCGGTGCTACCCAGACCGCAATCAGTAATGTTGCACAATTTGACTCAAGTTCCACAACATGAGCAACATGGACGTAAGGGGGAATCACTGACCCTACATTCATCCATACTTCCACAATTGAATGAGCATAGACATGACACATCTGTGTGAATTGGAATGTTTAATGCACATTCAGTGGAGTGTTGTAGCTGGAGCAGTACAGGGCCATGCAAACCCCACTTTACATTGTTGCCCATGGAGGGCCAGCCAGAGTCCTTTAGGGAATGACAAGTTCATAGGAAGAGGAAGATTTCAGTCCGCAGTCTGATTGCTATGTCATTGGTAACCAAACAGAATATGGCAGTTCATGTCGAGGTCCAAGGTGAGTGTCGCAGAGTGTATCGGGGGACAGTGGAAGGTGATGATGCAGAGGGCAGAACCAAGCAGAAACAGGCCATATGGCAGAGATGAATGCTACTGAGTCCTTCTTACTACTGAGGCAGAGTCTTCCGCATCATCGGCCACTGATGTATTATGTGCCTCACATGTGGGTGATGTTGTTTTGTCTGCATCACTGTGTGGCAGTGACACATCAGGGGGCAGAGATGTGGATGGAGTGGTAGCATCAGCATTCATATGCGCTAGGCCTTGTGGCAGCAATGCAATGATGAGGGTCTGCAGGGCATGGAAGAACCCGGCTACCTCTCTCTGATGTGCAGCTGTGGCAGCCATTCTTTCTGCCTGCGTCCGCTCCATGATCCTCCGCATGTGTCCCAACTCCTGGCTGACATCGAGCCACCCTGACTAGACAGTTGTTCTTGTCTCAGAGTCAGGACTCCAGCAATGTCAGCTATGGATCGTTGGAGAGCATGGAGCGGACTGTGGATGGTCGCTGATGGGACTTAGACACCCACGTATGGCCTCTAGTTTGGATGCCATGAGGTCAAACACCACCGCACATGTTCAGTCATCTTCTCCTGGCATCCCAACGCACGGCATTGGAAGGCCATGTGTTGTTCGTGGTGGTTCTGGGAGGCATTCGTGGGTGCTTCCTGCTGTGTGGTCTGTGCAGAGGGTGGGGTCTCCTCGATGCAGCTGGGCTGCCCTGCTCCTGGAGGTGGGGTGCCGAGGATGTCAATGAGCTGTTGGAGGGCATCGGTGTCGAAGGTGGGGAGGTCCTCTTCGTCATCAGTGCAGAGTTGTTGGGTTTGCTCTGCAGGAGTTGTTGATTCTCCCTCTGCAATATAAAGAGGAGATGCAGTTTAACATTGTGTTCACAAGTATGTCTACACATTGTACATGTTTACATACAGACTGCATGACAGTGTACATTGTGACTGTTTGGCAGGAGCTGTCAATTTAATGCGGGACAGTGGACATTTTGACAACATCACAGATGTGTGTTTGTACTTGTACATTATCAACTCACATTTCTCTGCTATGCCAAATGTGATTGGCCAGTTTCTACACCCAAGTGGCACCAGTTGTGTCCTCTGTTCTGTTGTGAACGAGTTGCGGTTTTGTATCACATTGTTGTCAATGTTGATGTGCTCTGTTGGACTTGGCCCTTTTGGCAGGTTCACCCCTAAATTTTTTGCTTTTATATGTGACCTGGTGTTAGTTGTTTTTGGCTTCTGCGTACTTTAACACTGTGTCCCAGTGTAAAGTGTGTGAGCACTCTGAGTGCATGTTGTGAGATTGGCCTGCCTCCCATAGGAATGCATGGGGAATATGTGTGTCCATGGTAGTTCCTGATGTGAGAGGAATGCAGAGGTGAGTTTGGTATGTGCGAACTCGTGCGATTAAATGCTGCACGATGATGTGCGTGGATTTAATGTGTCTAGTGTGGAAGTGCCACTTCTAGAAGTTGGCATGTCTGTGCAGTGGATGTGAATTGACAGTCTGGCTTGTGATTGGCTGGGGCTGGCTGGTGTGCCTGCCTCCAGGAGTCAGGATGGGTCTGCCCCGGTGGTGAATGGAGAGATCTGCATGTTGATGGGAGGGAGGAGTGCCCCTGGGACCTGAATAGGGCTGGGCCCTCCCTACACAATGCTGGCTCCCCCCCCTGTGGTGCGACTGATGTCCCTAGCCTGTACTCTGAATGGGGAGAGGGGCTGAGCACAACAAAGTGCTCCAAAACCAGTTGCATCTGGTTCTTCCTTAACCCTGTGCTACCAGACAAAGGAAATATGTGTGTAAAAAGGGGCTGTGACCCCTTGTAAGGTTGTTCTTACTGTTCCTGACCTGAGAGGGGGGCCTGCTGCTGCTGGGCACCAGGAGGATACCGCCACTGGGGACGGCCCTCCTTGTTGGAGGGACGAGTGAGCTGGCCCCGGGGCCCAGCCTTTGCCCCCCTGCCTTTCTTCATCTTCCTTTTTGGGCTTTGTGAATTTTGCCTGCCAGCGCCTGGGAAGCTCTGGCCCCCCTTGCTAAATAGCGCTTTTGCGCCGCCGGAGCGGCGATCCCTATCCTGAGGGATTCCCCTGTGTGGGGATCCCCCTGGCTGTCTGATTGTCGGCGCGGGTGCCCACGCCCGCTCATTGCCGTGTTTCTTTTTATTAGTGTTTCCCTAGCGGGTGCCCACCCTACCAGGGACTTTAGATTTAAATCGGAAGCCTACCCCGAACTACAGCCGACGCGAGTTGAACATAGAGGGTTCGCCGCTCTGCCTGTGGCGACCCGGAAGTACTGAACGCTAACAGGAAGCAGACGGGAGGCCACCCCGCGCTCCTGTACTGTGGGGAAGAAGCTGGCGTTTCCCACGGGGCTCCCGGGAGTGAGGGAGAGCCCCGTGGTGACTAGCGGAGGAGCCTGCAGCTGGAGAAAGAGCCTCCATGCCACCTGGAGTGACCGGGAAAAGGGCAGAGGACTGCCGCGGTGAGAGCAGCCGCGCCGCACTCGAATAGGATTCCAAATGAGCCCGGTAAGTGGGGACTCCATGTTGGTTTCTTTAATGGAGTAGTGCCCTGCGAGGTGAAGGGTCATTTCCACCAGTGCGGGGGCAGTTTCCTTTGGTGTGGAGCGGCCCCGGAAGGCAGCGAGCCGCTTCCATGTCAGTTGCGACAATTTGGAGCCCACGAGGCTCCCGGGGGCATTGTTGCATTTAGAGTCCAAGAGGCTCCAAAGATTGTGTGAAGGGGCATTTCTGGTGGTAGAGCGGCCCTGGCTGGCAGCGGGTTGTTCCCACAGTGGTGGCAGCATTATTTTCTTTAGAGCCCACGAGGCTCAACGTTGCATTAGGGGGCATTTTGTAATTTAGAACCCACGTGGCTCCCACGTTGTTGGTGGCAGCATTGAGCCCAGAACCTAGAGGAGAGCCAGGAGGCACGCTAGTGCCAGGATCAGTTTCTACAGCTGCCCAGCAATTAGTGGGCAGCTGAAATGTTTAGGCTGTGCACATCTTGGTAACTCTACAGCTGCCCAGCAAGTAGTGGGCAGCTGCTACGTTTAGGCCCCTGTTGCACACTCTTCTTTTGCTGCCTGCGCAGCTTGCCCTGACTGTTTGGACGAAGGGCGTTGGCCCTGGGAGAGGCCCATTGGCCTGGGGTCAGTACCTTAGTGATTTCTACGCAAGGTGATTACCTACTATGTTTGTGATGACAATTGCCTAATGTGATTTATGCGTAATGTGCAATGCCTCTATGCCTGTAATACCTCTAACTGTGTTTTATGCTTAGGAGGTTGTTTTGCCTAGTATAAGTTATACTAGTGAGTTTATGTTTCCCTGTGTGATATATGCCTTAAGTGATTAGGATTGCGTAGTGTGTACCTACCTTTTTACCAGTGGTTACTGGTTGTGTTCTACAAGTGTTATTTTGTGCTACAGTTATACTAAGTGCTATTTCTACTAAGTGATAATTCTAACTGTGGCCCATGTAGCCCTGTCCTGGGTATATAATCCCCTGTAAATGCTGCCCAGTGCCAGCTGGCACAGTGTTATTGTGTGATTATGATCTAATGTGTTTATGGTAATACAACGGCTATTTTTATAAATAACCTTGAGTGGATTTCCTTTTTGTGGTGTGCCTAGTGTGTTGCTGCTGTGTGTGTGTTGCTCAAATGCTTTACACATTGCCTCAGAGATAAGCCTGACTGCTCGTGCCAAGCTACCAAGGGGGTGAGCAGGGGTTATCTTGGCGTGTAACTCCCTTGCCCTGACTAGAGTGGTGGTTTCTGCCTGGTTTTGGCGCAAGCCTTAGCCAACCAGAAATCCCATTTCTAACATGCTCTGAATGCTATGTGTGTGTGCTGCATTTTGGGAGAGTAGCCCCTGCAGTTCTGATTTTGATGCCCCTCATACCATTCGTACGGTGTGCCTTTGACTTCTGTGCTTATTCAGTGCTGAGGTGTTGCAGACGTGGGTATATTGGGTTCTTGGTGGGAGTTGGGAGTCTGGGGCATGGTTTGTCTGCAGATGTGATGTTAACCTCTGGGGTTTGTTTGTGCACGTGGATGTGTCAGAGTGTGACCTGCTCCTTTATGGATGTGGTCCACACTCAGCCACCTCAGTGTTGTGGTGTGCAACATTTCATGATATAGTGACTACAGCAATGCTATTTGTCATGCAGTGTCATTTGCATTGTCAGTGTTGCTCACAGACACGCCACTTTGCTGGGTTTTTGTGCATATAAGCATGGGTTGGTTGTGAGATTGGTGGTGTGTGGGAAGGGCCCTCTCTGGGCACATAGTCAACGGGGGCCTATTAGCTGTTTCTAGGTTTGCTGCAGTGTGCCAAGGGGGTCAGTGATATGATCCAGAGTCATTGTGGGTGTAAACTATGCTATACTTAATTGTGCATGTGTGCCATTGTGCCCATCTCCCCCGTCCCCCAAGTCCCTGGTCGTCACTCACCCTGTTGCTGTTCATGTTGAGCAGTGTCCGGTCCCCCAACTCCTGCCACCGTCTCCACACTGATGACTGTGGACACCATTTCCTCCATCTCATCCAGCTCCTCCTGTGGCGCTGGACTCCTACCTCCAGTCTGCATTGCTGCCTTCTGGTTGTTGCCGAGTTTCTGCTTAGTTTTGGGCTTCACATCATTCCAGCAACTCTTGATCTCTTCCATTGTCCTCCTCAGCACTCTGACTGCATTCACCTTGTCCACAATGGACTGCCATATTCCATTTGTTGTTGCCAATGACACAGTGAAGGTGTTGAACAGTAGTTGATGGTGTTTTATCACCTCTGTTATCAGGAGCCTGTTTTCCTGCAGACTGAACGGCGTCTTCCTCATCTTCTTCTCCTTGCCCTTCCCTGACCCAGAGGTCCCAGGCTTGTCCTCCGTGGGGCTTGTGGGGTTCTGGTTGTCCTCTGTACTTGCTCCATCTACCTCCATTGTGCTTCGCAGTTGGTTTGGTTTGGTTTGTGTTTTTTTTTTACTTTTATAGTAATTTTTGCCGCCTGACATGTGTGAATTGCAGGCCTGGCGAAGATTATTGCTGATTTTATTATCGCGGTTGGGCCCATCACAACTTTTTTCACAGTCAGGTTTAGATATTTTATCATTTTCCCGATGACTTTATCGTGGAAATTTGACGCGTTATCAGGAAACTATCGTATGTTACCGCCATGTTGTGAATAGGACGTTAAAACAGCGTTATTTTCCCATGATAGACAGCAATATGAAAGATTGCGTTAACCGATTTTTGCGATGATTATCGCACGTTCTTGAGAATACCCTCCTCTGTCGGATGAGTTACTTGTGTACCTACCTTTCAAACAAGAACGCTCTTTCTTCAATGTTTTGTGAAGTAAAATGGCGACCTTTTTGATGTATTTCATCTAAAATTCAGACGTTTGGATGTGTAAACCTGCACATGATGTCATGCCGACAGCATGCAGTGTAGAGCTATTACGAAATGCTAACCAGCGACAAAACCTTTTTTTATTTATGGATGTTAGTAGTCTGGCCTCAGCATCATTGGTGGCTCCTCTATAGAGCACAAAAGGGCGGGGATCCCTCAAACCATCATGCCTCACTGGGCATCTCAATGATAATACATTACATTTTTTACATGAAAACAAATGCGCCCATTTGTTTACAAGTAATTTCTGCAATGTAACCTTGCACCAGAAGCGGACTCCAATGGGCTGTATTGCACATTTGTCAGGCGTGGGCTGTTGCAGCCCAGCCTTGGACAGACACAATACATATCTAACATGCTGCACTAGTGTCAGGCAGTGCAGAATGTCAGATAATGGTGATTTGGGGCCTGTCAGTCATGCACCCATCGGGCCCATCAAAATCTTTGATAAAGGAAAAACTGACAGCCTGCCATCCTGTCTGAGCTTCTGATTGGGCTAAGGGTGTGAGCATTGTTCTGGCGCCTTCTTTCTTGGATCTGAGAAGTTGGGAATCATGAAGTGTGTGTTCAGGACTAACCCAGGTACGTTTCCACAATTTATCGTGTGTATGAAGGAGAGCATGTTAATTTTGTCTGTCTGCCTGCAAGTGTGTGACAGTGTGTGTTTATGTGCGTGTGTGTATGATTGTTTCATTGATACATGAGATAAATTTGTCTTGAAGTTTCAAAGGCCCTGCCTCTCGGAATCCTTCATGCAGATGGAAATTGCAATGGCCTTTGCACAAGTAATCACCATCACGCTGCATACTCTCTCCAGACACAGCACTTATAGGTACAGTCCCATCACGCGCTCCATGGGAGGGTAAGAGTTCCATACTGTCCATATTTTAACAAGTGTCTGTTTGCAGCTCTGTGACGGCTGCCTGGGGGCTTGCAGCAGGCGCCCAGAGCGCCCCAGGACCCCCTATTCACAAATGTAAAACCCTCTGTAGCAGTGCCGGTCTGGGGGCTAGGACAGAGCCAGCAATATGTGGGATGCAGGGCGGCTCAAGATATGCTTAATGCTCCTGAAGGTGCACTCTGTGAGGTAATAGAGACACCAGAAAAGGCCATTGCTGCTCTATAAATCTGCACACTGTGAGGTGAGGAATAGGGCAGCCGAAGATGAGCTTCCCATCCCCCTCAGGCCCTGGTGAAAGTAGTGTTAAGAAGAGCAGTACATATTGCTTTGCTTACTGCTCCCTGCATTTAGCCTTGAAGAGGCAAGAGGTGGGATGATTCGTTAGGTTCCGCTGTGGCTTTAAATGTGTCCTCCACTTGTAGGGAGATCCCTGATCAGCTCCCTCACAGAAGATGAATTGTCTCCAAACCCGATCACGCGCCCGTGCTGCCTGCACTAGATTATCTATCTAGTATCAGGGATCTCCCTACAAGTGGAGAACACATTTAAAGTCACCGCGGAACCTAACGAAGTGACTTGGTTCAGGCCACTCCAAATCACGTCTTTGTAAACTTAGATTCATGTCTTACAGAGAGGAAACCTACCAGTGACCTCCCTGAGACTGGACTGCTTTTTCCTGGAACTGCGTCTTTATACTGGGCACCAGCGGGACATTGTAACCACTTCTATATACGTATCCACAAATTGGGAAACGAGAAAAAGCCTACCAGCAATCTCCTAGTGACCGGAGTATTTTAAGTATTTTAGTTGGAATTGTGCCAGTTTACAATGCGCCATTAGGACACCAAAACCATTAGTCATACATATATAGACTGCTGGAATGTGTTAACATTGACCTGGCCGAGATTACACTATCTGAAGATTGAGATTTGGATGCCATACGGGGATTCGGATCACTTTCTATTGAACATCAAATCCTTTTAGAATACTCTACTTATCATCATCATTTAAAGACATCACTGCGGGAACATATGTCAGAAACGTCTGGACTTCTTACTTGTAATCACCTTGAAAAAGTCTATGTTTAGACTAAACACGTGTGGCAAATCCTTGCTGGGAATACCAAAAGAATAAATCAACAAGTTGAACACTGAATTTATGGACTCTTGTGACTATTTATACTTTGAGAAAGGATATCATTTGTCTGTTTTAAACTATTTTTCAAAAATTATGTTCAACATATAATCTGTGATCAATCAATCAATCAAGCATTTATAGAGCGCACTACTCACCCGGGAGGGTCTAAAGGCGCTGGGGAGGGTGCAGTTACTCTTCGAAGAGCCAGGTTTTGAGGAGTCTCCTAAAGGTCAGCAGGTCCTGGGTCTGGCGCAGCTCTGTGGGCAGGGTGTTCCATGTCTTGGTGGCGAGGTAGGAGAAGGATCTGCCGCCGGTTGTGGTTCTGTGGATGCGTGGAATGGCGGCAAGGTCGGTGGAGCGAAGCTGCCCGTTTGGGGTGTAGAAGGTGATATGCTTGTTGAGGTATGCAGGTCCTGCGTTGTGGATAAGCTTATCCACCACATTTTGGATAATTGTACTTCTTAATGAGAGTGTTGAACTAAGCTCTAATTTTTTTATATATATATCTTCACTGACAAAAAACATAGGCTTTACTTTTACAGACGTTATAGTTAGGAATTCGCATTTTAAAAACCTTAGGAATTCACTTAAAAAACCATAGGTTTCCAGGGACGTTATAGTTAGCTGGACATTTTACTCATACAAAACAATAGAAATTCCCCTGTTACAGTTAGTTCAGCTAACTATAACTTGCGCCCCCGCAATGCACTGCTGATGACGTCACATATTACATTATTCATGACATGGTCAGTGACATCACTGATGACATCACTGATGACATCTCAAATGACATCACTGATGACATCGAAGGTTTCTTAAATGTTAATTTCATATTTTAATGTTTATAAAACCTATATTTTTCTAATTATTTGTACAATATTTTGGAACTCTAAAAATGATGTAATATTTTATATCTTCTCCCAAAAATATGTATCTAATTTTTTGAGAAAACTAAACTGCCCAGCGGCAGTATCATGCATAGATAATGATGAACACACGGACAGAGATAGAAAGTGGAAGTAGGTACGGGCACGTGCGCTCGACACCTTTTTATTACCAGGGTCACATATCCAGTGACGTCTGTGGTGGATGCGTGTGGAGTGAGTGTAAACCAGCCCTCAGGGAATGGTTGCTGTTATCATAAACTACAACAGTAATCATTGGATCACACACAGACATTCAATAATAAAAGAATCAATAGTTTGTGCTGCAGGAAGGTAGGAACAGTAGATGCGAAATAATACAGAAAAATATTCTATCGTAAAAGAACCACAACTTGTGGTATACTGAGACACAATAAATAGATCTGAAATAATACACAAAAAGCTTGTATCATGAAGGGTCCATCAGTTCTAGTGCACTCAGATAGCCACATCAAAAGCATTCAGCATGTGCAGAGCCAGCGATAGCGACTCAATCTAAATTGTGAACACTGTTGTCTGCGGTCTTAATTGAAGGCAGTACTCACACAGACATCCATGAATACTTTTTCTCACTTCCTTTTCACAAAATGCAACAACATAATTTACACTAAACTCTGCAATAAATAAATCAAAACAATTCGAATTGCGATTTCTGCTGTCCAACATGTAGACTATTCAGTGTTCTTCGAAGATAAATTTGGTAATTGTAGTAAACCTATAAGTCATCTAAAAAAATGTCTTCAAACAAGTATACTAAAAGGATATTGTGTATATCTCAATAGACGTTGTAGTTACTTGACTACTGGATTCTGTCATTAAACAATCACCACTGGATCTGAATTGCAAACACTTCAGTCTGCAGTGTAGGCCAGAGAGAGCGCTCAGCAAGGGCCCACAGCTACGGAACGTGGACTTAAGCTAGCCAATTTGTCATAAGCGAAGCAGAAAAAAGCGTGTGCAGAGCCTGTAATGATACGTATGCATGGTGTAGACAGTGCACGCTGGAGCAATGTCTTTTCCTACAGACTTTTTTCAAGCAAGTATACTAAAAGGATATTGTGTATATTTCAATAGACGTTGTAGTTACTTGTCAACTGGATTCAGTAATTAAACAATCACCACTCGATCTGAATTGTGAGGCCTGCTGACCGCAGTGTAGGCCAGAACCAGTATTCATTAACGCCTCACAGTCACGTTGAATTCAAAAGCATGGACTTGGTTTTACCAGAAAGGAGGAGGTACACAGAAATAATCACAGACTTTAACTTCTGACATCCTCAATCATAGAATTAAGACCCCGTTTCACTGCTCGGACCTGCTGTACCGCGGTGTAGTCCAGCAACTACAGTCAACCTAGCCCAATAATCACGTGCAGCAGTTAACATACGAAAGCACAGAGTCTGATGCACCTCAACTGAGACAGTTCTGTGAAAACCAAGCATCAGGTAATATCGGACATCGTCCATTGAGGGATCAAGACACCGTTCCACTGTTGGGACCTAGAGTTCGTTGCACCTGGTCGAAGGGAGTACCTTCATCTCCACTTTCAGATGCAGTTCTAACATTGTCCATTGTGGGATCAAGACATCAGTAGTCTACAGACTACTCCACGCTGCTGGACCTCAGGCTTGGTGCTAAGTGCCTGTGTCGAGGTAGCCATTGTTGATCTCAGGAGCCTTCCAAGCTCATAGATCTTGGCCCAGGAGCTTCAGCCGGCACATGGTGGGCCCTCTTTCACATATGGCGGTGTGAAAAGCTGAACTGTGCGGCATATATGCGTTGCAGTGTCCATGACTGTTTCCGAGTACCAGCACACTGACAGCATCATTCATGCAGCCACCTTCGCTCACGTGGGCAACCTAGTGGCGGAATAAGCTGGGCAGACCTGGTAGACATGTACGCCATTCTGTAGGAGAACCACACCCTAAGAAACATGCCTTTTATTCATAGCCCTACGCTAGACTTGCGTATGCCGAGCCAGCCCACTACGCTAAAGATTTTGGGGGGAGGGGGCACGTACGCGCTACATTGTCGTAATCTTCCCTACTGAGTGTACTATCATGGTAGCATCCACTATCCACTTCATTCAATACACCATCAGTGTATGTTGACATGTACATATCTGTGCTATGCAAACTCAAGTCTCTCCGGCACATCCCCTCAATACTTTGCATTGTATACTTTTATAATCAAGAATTACTTGCTACCTTCGCACATACTTTGCTCCCATCTCCCCGCATTCTGCATTGTGTAACAGAGGTGCCATGCCATGTTTTGTTTGTGTACATGGCTAGCCACTAATCCCACAGTACGTAGTGTCGTTTTGTCTGCTAGGTGTACATGTTGTTTGTCATGTTGTATGTGATTATACAAGGTAGCACGTTTATACATGAGCAGTGATTTCTCCCATTTACATATGGCTGCCTTAAGAGCATAAAGAAGTTTTTTCCTCGCAGGTGAAAACTGCGACCACAATGGCAGACATTCATTACTATCCAAGACTGTCCAACTGCACAACGCTTCTAACCTTACAGCCCCCAATCTTGCGTGCTTTCTTAAAAGCATGCCAACTCCCAAAATTAGACCAACATTCTAACAGCAATTATCTGCTTCTCAATAACATTCATTCCTACGGAATGTGAGCTGTCCTTACTGTTTCAAACCGAGTAACTTCCTGTGGCAATGTCTATTCCCACCCACACAAAGTAACTCCCAAACTTCAACTTGGCCTTCAATCCCTACTTTGAAAACAGATTTCATTAAACTAACCAAACAGAAAGCGCTTTTGTTCAGAACAGAAGTGTCCCTCACGTCTGCAAAAGAAATGTATCAATTGCAGATAGCACGAACTTCAAGTAAAATACAGTCCCTTTTAAATACAAACCTCCCATTATAGTTTGTGAATTGTTACACAATTTTTAACACATCTCACACTCAAGGTCTGGCACACTTTTTTAACATGGTCTCCTCCGGCCTTCTCACAGCCGTTCAAACTGTTTTTGGTATAATACTAGACTTCCTTCATTCGATCATATCTGGATTAATAATAATAATAATATTACAGAATTTTGTAAAGAGCGTGCGGTTACCTCAAACGGAAGTGTCCCGGCGCTAAGCGTGCAGTACTAGTGATGGAAGTGGTAAGGGGAAGTCCATGGCTCTGATCTAATGGGTAAAAAGCAAAGTTTTCAGGCCCTTTCTGAAACCAGCCTCGGAGGGGGCTAGCTGTAAGACAGGCGGCAGGGTGTTCCACAGCTTTGCCGTATTGGCCGAGAAAGTCCTACCACCCATACGTACCCTTCTTACTCGCGGAACGAGTAGCTGGAGTAGAGCGCTGGAGCGTAGGAGTCTCATCTGTGTATATCTGGGGAGTCGAGCTTTTAGATACTTGGGGTAGCTCCCATGTAAGGCTCTAAAGGCCAAAGTCAGAGCCTTAAATGTTATCCTACTTGCTACTGGTAGCCATTGAAGTGCACGCAAATGCGGAGAGACATGCTGCTTGTACGGGATAAACTTTATCAGCCTCGCAGCCGCATTTTGAACGGTTTGCATCCGTTGGATCAAGTATTTGGGCAAGCCCAGGTACAAGCCGTTGGCATAATCCAGCCTTGAGGTGACCATAGCATGGATTACTGTTTTCCGGCAGCCTTCAGGTAGAAGCAGGAGAATTTTTCGCAAATTCCTCAATTTGCTTAAGCAGCCTCCTACGACCTGTTGGATGTGGGGAGAGAAAGATAAACTATCATCCCACTTCACCCCCAGATTTTGTGCCTTTGTGCTAGGGAGGGGCGCCTGACCCAACTTAGCAGGCCACCACAGCTCTGAAGAGGGGTGAGGGCCTTTTCCGAAAAAAATAACCTCCGTTTTACCGGCATTCAGATTCAATTTGTTTGTATTCAGCCAGCTCGCTACATCGCGAAGGTACCCTTTGAAATTGTCAAACGCTGCCTCCGACACCTCCGAATAAGGGAAAACAAACTGGGTGTCATCGGCGTACTTGACTGCCGAGACTCCCCAGTTAGCAATTAAAGAAAAAAGAGGGGCTAAATAAACATTAAAGAGTAGCGGGCTAAGAGCAGAGCCTTGAGGAACCCCGCAGCCCAATCGCTTAGGTTTGGAGGAAAAGGCGCCCAGCGCCACCTTCTGTGATCTATTAAGCAGATACGAGTGCAACCACCCTAGTACTTGTCCCTGAAGGCCAATCTCCTCCAGACGTTGTAATAGTCTGCTGTGGTCAACCGTATCAAAGGCGGCCGATAGATCCAGGAGCACCATCATAGCAGATGTTCCTGAATCCAACGGCCACCTAACTGACTCAGCCACCTCGATCAATGCGGTCTCGGTGCTGAAACCGGGCCTAAAGCCCGACTGGGTTTCGTGCAATATGTTATTATCCTTCGTGAATCTATTCAATTGACGTTGAATCAGTTTCTCCAGAATTTTGCCTGGTGCTGCCAGTAGCGAGATTGGGCGTAGATTGCTGAGATCCGCCGCATCTCCGTTAGGTTTCTTTTTCAGAGGGAGGAGTGTGGCGTGTTTCCAACAATCAGGAAACACCCCCGTGGAGATAGACATATTCCATATCTGCCGAAGAGTGGGCGCGATTGAGTCCGCCATCAGACTCCAAAGCTTAGGTGGACAAGGGTCATCTGGTGACCCTGATTTTCATCTCTTTATTTCCTTCAGAGCCTCAGCGAGTGTTATCGGCTGAAATTGACATAGGGTCACAAGAGGGGCGCTAGCCTCCGCCGTATCGGACATTACCGTGGGCCTAGATTGGGTGAAGGTGCCATTCACTTTCGTTATTTTATCATCAAAAAATTCAGAAATATTATCACAGAGAATCTCCGAAGGAATAACCTCAGTTTCAATGCTTCTAGGTTTGAAAAAGGTCTGCACCACTTTAAATACTTCTTTGCTAGAATGTTCTGCTTGTTGAATGGAGGTGGCAATAAAAAGTTTTTTTGCCTTTTTTATTGATTTATGAAGCTTGCGGATGGCTGTCTTATAGCGCTCCCTAGTCAGTTCGCAATAGTTTGCCCTCCACAGCCGCTCCAGCCTCTTGCAGTCTGCTTTTTCTGCCCTCAACTCCATTGAAAACCAGGGGGCAGAGGGAGAACCCCTCTGTGATACCGCACGTTTAGCTGGTGCAATAGAATCCACCATGTCGCCTATCCACCGATCCAGCGCCTTAGCATTAGCATTCGCATTAGCGGCAAATGCAGGAGGGTTCAGGGCCAGGGCTGGGCCAATGGATTCAGGTTGTAAATTTTCCATTGTCTCTGCAGGAAGGAGCATCTTCCCACCTCCCGCGCCCCACCTGGCAGTGTAACAACGAAGGGGATCAGAGCGTGATCCGACCACAGCAATGGCTGAGGCGCCTCAACTGACGTGTCCCTAACGTTGGAAAAAGTCAGATCAAGCGAGTGTCCCGCTCTGTACGTGGGCCCAGTGATTGTCAGTGTCAGGTTGGCCGCGCTCAGGGTAGAAATTAGCTGCTCCGCCAGGGGGCAATCGGCTCTATCAGCGTGCATATTGTAATCCCCCACTACTATGAAATGTGGGTGGAGAAGGGAGCTTTGGACAATGGAGTCCATAAGTTCAGCTGAACTAGCCTCAATACAGTCCGGTGGTCGGTAGATAACTAAGCCAGCCAGTGACTGTTGCGGGTTGACTAGGAGGCAAAAATGCAGCCCTTCCACCCCTGGAATCGTAGTTGGGAGAGACGATGTAAGCGTGTACCATTCTTTAAAGATGAGAGCCACCCCTCCGCTCCTTCTGGCGCCAACCCGATTTGAAAAGCATATTTTAAAGCCTGGAGGCACAGCTAAGGCAATACTGGTCATATTGTGGTCATTCAGCCAGGTTTCAGTCAGAAACATGGTGCCCCACTCCAAGCTCTCCCGCAGCAGCCAGATATCTTCTGCATGCCTCGCTAATGATCTGCAGTTCAGCAGGCCTGCTCTAAAGTTACAAGTGAGAGGGCCTGCTGAAGCATTAAGTTTGTAAGTGCTAGTAAAGTTAACCGTGCCGAGCGACTTCCCAAAGAGCACACACTCCTGAGGTAGTATGGAAGTAGCCAAATCAACTCTGTCTGTTTTGCACGGCTGTGCAAAATTCTGCACCAGTAGATCCTCCCTTAACCAGGAGATCCGCCTGGTATCTCTCCCCAAACTAGCAGCGTAACTGGCCCTGGCCGCATTCCGGTCGCAGACGGGTGCAGGCGGGCACGCCTTTGGCGTGCCAGCGGCGCGCTAGCTGCGCACGTGCGCTGCGCGGTCGTGTGCCCATCTCCCTATATGGCAGAATTCCCGGAAGTGAGGCAATAAGGAGGAGGAGTCACAGCAGCCGTGACGGACCGGGGACCGACCGGGAAAGTGCAGGGGAGAAATGTACAAAATAGCAATATGCAAAGTTCTGCCTGTAAAATCACACACGTAATTAAAATGTTCACAGATGCTCCAGCTAAATCACGGAAGTTTAAAAGTAATTTTAAAAGTGCGGCGGTTCTTGAGTCAACCACTCTTTCGCTTGAAGGAAGAACAAACACCTCTCATCCCCAGCGCCTAGCTCGCGCTGCTCACACCAACGCGGCCGATCACCCTGGCGCTTTTGTAGGCAATGAGGGGGAGGAGTTGCGTCCCTCCGTTCAAGCGGCACAGCAGCCGTGACGGACCGGGGACCGACCGGGTAAGTGCAGGGGAGAAATGTACAAAATAGCAATGTGCAAAGTTCTGCCTGTAAAATCACATATGTAATTAAAATGTTCACAGATGCTCCAGCTAAATCATGGAAGTTTAAAAGTAATTTTAAAAGTGCGGCGGTTCTTGAGTCAACCACTCTTTCGCTTGAAGGAAGAACAAACACCTCTCATCACCAGCGCCTAGCTCGCGCTGCTTAACAGGAACAGTGCCCATAATTCTCGCCCTGTTTGTGGCCATCCTACTACTATTTTTGCTTGTAAAAAATGGCTGCACTCCCTATAGTAACAACCATGTCCGCCAGAATATGCCTGTACGCAAAGCTACATCCATATCATTAAAAAATTGAACTACTTTTCCGCTGCCTGCCTCTATCTATTATCAGAGCTAGCTACAGCATGACATTTATTTACACATATGCAATCTGCTTGCAACCATCTTTTTATTGCAAAACTTGCCCATTCGACTGGCGAATGGATCTATGCCTTGCCAACATCTCAACAATCGCTCCCGATATCCAGCAGGTAATGGAGTATTTTGACAACCATGAACTTGATTGTTCGGGCACTGGAGCAATGGCGGATGCAACGCAAAAAAGTATCGTGGCAGAGCAGGATTTCTGCGCAGCTGCAAAAGATCTCCTGCAACGTGCGATCCTTGACAACATCGCAGATTGCCTGCCAATTCAAATTGCTGCTCCAACATTGGAGGAGCATTACTGTCCCTTTGAGGATATGAATTGGATCGCTTCCCTTTTCTCACACGATGGCAACAATGACCTCTTGTAACATTACGCATCTCAAGCCGCTGAAGAACTTCCGGACTGCAATCTCCAAGACTTGTAAGAAACTAACGTTATTCTTGGATTGATTTTTTCCATCTTTTTTTACTTTTTTCATGTAATTTGTTTTAATACACATTAATTTTACTACTTTCATATATTAACTATATCAGATGGAACTGTAACATGTATTGTGGAATTCACTGATGCAGGAGCTTCGATTTGAATACAGCAAAAGTGGTTGGAGTTTGCCTCAGCTCGATACCTTAGCTCTCTGCACAACAATGTTTTTTTGAAACAGCTGAAGACAATAATGTATGGTTTGACCAGAAGGGTACCGAATGTGCTTCTCAGAAGCGCAGTGTTTGAATTCCTCCTCAAAATTCCAATGCGGGTAGAACTATTACCAATTCTGACACGCACCAGATTGAATCTACGGTACAACAGATTGCTGACTGTTCTACTGTTGATATGTTGATAATTTTGTGTTACAAAAAAGCAGTACCAGCGTACCTAAAAAGTTTGATGATTACATTTTGCAATTTCTTTTTTTTCTTTGTTTTCCTAAAGGATACATGTGGTAATTGTATCCTACCTTTATTTTCCTTATAGAATTTAGTCATTCAAGTCTAATTGGTATTGTTTATGTCGCATGGAACTTTAAGATGTAATGTAATGTGGAATGCACTGATACAGGAGCTTACATTTGAATCCAGCAGAACAGGTTAGAGTTTGCCTCAGCTGGAAGCCTTAGCTCTTGCACCAATGGGTCCATTCATGGCACTTAAATGTAGACACTTTTTATATAACTTTCATACTCCATCGCTTTATTACACACAGCCACTTTCTTACACACACCTGATTTCACCATTTGTCTTCTGTGGCATTGCAACATTCTGCATTGTATTCTTCCAGATTATTTCTTTATTCCTGCTTGCTAAAACACTGCATTCTAGTCTTCAGACCGGTAGAGGTGAATAGTTTGCTTCCCACTCTCTGTATAGTATAAACGCATACTAACACTACTTACACAGGTATGCTACAGCGGCCAGTATACTACAACACCCCCATCACATCACTTTACAGCAATCAGCTCACGGCTTAGACTCACGGTTTCATCCCGTAGTCTTCAGACCGGTACCAGTGAGTAGTTTGCTTCCCTCTCCCACTATACTCTAAACACATACTACCACCTACGCACCTATGCTACAGCACCTAGTATGCTACAGCGCCCAGAGCACTCATCTCACGGTTTAGACGCAAGCTTTCATCCCTGACTATACCGACACCTCACCATCTCACTCTGGGCAAAACAGCACTTTCACACAGGTAGGGGTAAATACTTCACTTCACACGCCCTATATAACACACCCTGAACACCCCACAGATGTTACAGTGTTCCAACCCTCCTCTTTACTACTTATTTTGCCCTTTTTCCCCTTTACTCGCTTCAACGGAAACACAATATGGCAGGCAACACTTCCTAGTTTCAACCGAGTGCCCTGAGCACATGAGTTTATAGCACTCAACTCACAGTTTACACGCACGCTTTCATCCCCGAATGTACCAGCACCTCACCACAGCACCATCTCACTGTGGGCAAAACAGCACTTTCACACCGGTAGGGGTAAATACTTTACTTCATACTCCCTGTATAGCACTCCCTAAACACCCCACAGATGTTACAGTGCTCCTACCTTCCGCTTTCCTACTTTTTTCAGCCTTTTTTCCCCTTACTCGCTTCAAAGGAAACACAAAATGGCTGCCAACACTTCCTAGTTGCAACCGTTCGCAGCCAATAAGCAGCAAGCTCGTGCTTGTAACGTCTCAGCCAATCAGATGACAGGATTCCCAAATATCAATATCTGTAAATTTCGATATCTCCAAAACTACTGAACATATTGACACCAAATAAACAAAAGCGTGCTTTGGGGTAATTCCGTTCACCTGTTCGACCTGTAGCCTTGTCTAAAGTTACCGCCAGTAGCTAATTATAATATATATATATATATATACATATCTGTGAACAAGGGCGGACGCCCGAAACGCGTAAGATCTGGTGGCCTTGAGCGCTAAATAAATCGTTTTTAGCCCATAACGGACGTTGGAGTGGCGTGGCTTTCTTTTCCTTTACTGCTGTGGCGGCTGCTGCGTGCTGGTTGGGTGAGAGAGCTGCATTCGTGCATATATATACATATATATATATATATATACAGCAACGCTCCCAAGAGTGCCACGAACCGCAGCACCCTCTCAGAGAAGAACGGACACCAAGTCAGGTAGCGAGTGCAGCAGTGTCTTTTTTATTTATTTTTACATGTGTAGCAGGAGTGCCACGATCCGGACGCGTTTCGGCGACCCTGTCGCCTTGCTCACCAGATTACAGAGTGTTTGCCATCACACACAAGATTTTTAAAAAACGGCAAACCACCAATCAAAACACTTATTTCCATGTCATGTGACCGCAGATTTTGCCTCATAGAGATAGACAACAGACTTCATCTGAGTGAGTCGTCTACCAGAATTGACGAGTTTGCATCATAAATATTATCTGTACAAATACATACATGTATATGCTCCTAGGAATGTTCAAAAAAACAATTAACCTGACCACTTTTTATAAATAAATAGATAATATATATAAAATGTGATCCAGCTCGCGGATGACAGCGAAACGCATCAATGGAGGGCACTAAGGCTCATATCTGAGTCTTAGAGAGACACCACAATTGGAGCATCACAACACATTCCTGCTCGGCATGTACTGTTAAGTCCATCCCGTGCAGGAACTGGGGTTGCATGCATACAGGCGGGCACTACATATTCCCCCATCTTGCATTCCCTGGCTCTGAGGCAACAGGGGGCCCTGTAAGGCCCTCTTAATTTCCTCATCGCCACACTTTTTATGACAAACTCACTGCCAGAGAACTGTGTCGGTGAGGAAACTCGTAACATGCTTGGCAGTGCTTCAATGGCACCGCCAAGTATATTGCAGGCCTCAGACTACTGCAAGACCACCATGGATCGTGGATCCCTGGCAGTAGCATCAGTCCTTTGGTCGTCCTACTGCCCAACTCATAAAACAGTGGTTGGACTGCCGGTGCAGTAGCAGCACCATGACCACGGGTTTGACAGTCCATCCAACCGGCAAACTCGTAATTAGCCCCTATGATTTAAACATTTGATAATAAGTAATGCTGCACACCTGCAAGCCATAATGGATCATCTCGCTGTCTCCCAGGCTCTAGCTGAAAACTTTGAAGATTTGAAACTCGCACTCTGGAAGCATTGCGGTGCAGGACTGGGAGGCGTAATATAAGCAGTAGAGAAAAAACAAGCTTCAGACAGACTCGGTTTACCATTTGAAGCGCCCACAAAAAAAAAACAGACAAAGTGCATGTGAAGCCTGGTGGAAGTGTAGTTGGAAATAAATATGCTCTCTTAAGAGACCTGCACATAAGTAAATTATGCACTCCAATGCACTTGCAATAGAGCCTTCCAAGAGAGTATGTTCGAACCTTACAAATGCATGTAAGCACTATAAGGTATTGCTTGGAAATGTGCCTGCTCTTCTCTTTGCAGCTGTTCCTACAATGCTGACTACAGCGTGTTCAAGGGGTCCTGCTAGTCTTATTTTCTTCTTTTTCTTGTATGAGGCAGCCGTACAAACACACCAAAGAAAATCATCTCTATGTAACTCGAAGGCCAGATGGATACAAACATGTGTGCCACTTTTTAGTTATTGCAGACGACGTACGCTGCTCTTTTTGGGTCTGCAGGTTTCTGTTTCTACGGGCATAATAGGAGTGGCATAACAGAGGCCTCTACGGGGCCCCCCTCAGCACAGTACTCAGGCCTGAGAACTCTAGATTCAATCCAGAGCGGGAGACCCTCCATGTACCTAGCAGGGGGGGACCCGTCAACTTTCGTTACAACACTGGCCCTCTGATGTTTACCCTGGCACTTTATACTGAAAATGCCTTTGTGCTACAACCCCAAACAAAAGAATGTGCATGTCTGGAGAAAGAATGGAAGCCACACAGGAAACCAGCTTCAGGGCCTATAGAGCAAAGGGATCACAAATTAAGCTCAACATGCCAGGTATTTAGAACATTAGAGCAGCTCCTGCCTCAGCAGCGCTCAGGCTGTAACTACTGACAAGAACCAACAGACTTTTCTGGCGCCCCCTACTTGTTGTTCTGGGCACCTGCTCAACAATCAGTTTTGGAGAAGCATAGTTTAACCCTTTATGTTTTACTTCTGTTTTTCTTTTAACATTTTGATGGGAGTACATAATAATCATGAGTAGTCCACACTCACGTTTATTCTGTGGGACTAATTTAGTACTAAAAGGGTTAAAGTTCAAGATGTCAAAGTAATTCTTGAATTAATATAATTATCCATGTATGTTAGAAATGTAACTGACAACTTTGAATCTCATATTGACATCAGGTATAGTGTGTTTATTTAATATGCATAACATGGTGACATCTTGAGGGCAGGTAAGTAGCTGACAGCGCTCGCACTTTACCTGGGTCAGAAGTCATTCCCCCATCAGATAATATGTGCTTAAATAATTTAAGTTTGGTCTTGTGTAACTCCCACTTTGCTGCATTCAGAGTGAGACCCGCATCAGCAAGTAACTGGCACACTTTTCTGTGGCTCCAAATCCCAAAATGTAATTACTGTAATTAAAAGCATGCATGACAGGTTGAATTATTAGACATATAACATCCTGAGAGATTGTCTCTGTGTTATGGCGCAACACAGTATTTCTTCTTTCAGCTTTGCGAGCAGATTCTGGTCGCTTTTCAAATGTGCTCCTCTGTAAAGCCTTCAACGTCTTTGTGGCCAGTACATTGGCTGCAGCGGGGCTTCAACTCCATACACACCAACCTTGAAATGCTTCTCATCGTTTTGGGCGAACATGGCACATACTAGCAGTTTGCTGTTTCGTTGCAAACTCTTAGGGAGAGGTGACTCGTTTCTTCGGGTATGTATCCCCTACTCTTCGCCAGATGTATCATTCTCCCCAGCCATGCAGCATGCAAATGAATATACCAGACATGGAGCTCTGTAACAAATGCCTTTATTCCTCAGCACACGATCACACACTGCACTCTGATTACGTCATAACTGTTAATGACCACACCTTTTTACCTTCAAGCAAGTTATTTAATCCCTCTTTTGAGTCAGCCGAGAACTGTGAGGGTCGTAGCACACATAGTCTCACATTGCTACACACACTTACACACCTACCAATACTTTGTGAATTTGCTGGCTTAAAAACAATCAACGACAACCAATTTTAAGAGGAAAGGCTGTGACTGTCCACCCAACAATTCAAATATACTGGAAGTACAATATTTTAAACTGGCAACTTTGTGAAGCTGTATTTTTGAGTTTATAGTTAATTTTGATGAACATAACTTGTTTCTAAAGCAATAAATATAAAATACAAAACTTGTAATGAAACACGTCATGAAACATACCACAAATAACAATAATTAAACTAACAAATGGCACATTGAAAGCAATAAAACAAATGTATTGCACACTGTACAAGTGGGGGAGAGAGCAATAGACATAAAAAGTGCAAATCGCCTGATAACACAGGCTCGATTTTGGTTAGATATATATAATTGTATAGTGCTTCCCTAGTCCCAAAAGGAAATTTCAAAGAAATAAATTAAAAAATCCGTTAATATGTGTGTAAAGGTCCAGAAAAAATGGACGTTTAGCAGCGTCAAGAATCTTAAGAAAATATTTTCCATTTAAGTAGTTCACACCAAAAACTGAATGGTTGCTTACATAAAGTAGCGTTAGTAAATAATAGAGCTGGCATAATTATTCCATAACTGAGCTCCGCCCAAGTTGGGGGTCCCAAACATAAAATGAGGGGACCAAAGGAGGGGGAAGGGAAATTATCTACAAGAGAGTGCCAGTCCCAGCGACTGCTAATGGTATTAGAAAATGCTGGGAAGAGGATTGAAGCATACTCTGAGATCACCAACACGTCCAGCATGTTTTGCTGTCCCCCTGTTCCCTAACTGCAGTACCACTAGAAAGATGTGGCTGGGGAGGTTCAAAATATGCGGGAAGGTGAACTAAATTACACGTCAAGAAAAGGCAAATTATACAACGTGATGCAGCCTATTTATTACTTCATTAGTTTGCCATTGGCACACATGTGTTCACTGTGTGGACAAAGGTTTCACCCCATAACAGTGCGATTTAACACCTAAAACAGCAATAAGCAACAGGTAGGTGTTCAGTCAACCTCTATGAAGGACCTTCAACTGCTCTGTGACATGTGATGCAATTTAAAAAAATGTGGTCCGTATAACCTGGAAATAATTTTTTTGTTAAAATCTGATGAGGGACTATTTGCATATGCGGCAAACACAAACATTTGTCGAAAATGCAGCAGCTGCCAATTTACATAATTCCCGTGGCCTTTTCTAACTGTCATACTTTAACAGAAGGAGTTGCAAAAGGTGATTGGAAAACAGATCATCCTTTCAAAGAGCAACTGGAAGTCGAAAGCTCCCCACCCACATCCTGTAAGTATTCTCTCTCTCACGCCATGGCTGGTTTTACTATTCTCTTTATCCTGGACAAGCCCCACCACCACCACAGGTGTTGAATGTGGCACAGTAACATTGTTTTTTTGTAAGTAGCCCTGCACTTTTATCAGTGGGTCAATGTATACGACCCCTTAAAATGTACCTCTAAACACACCACTGTGGCTGCCTTTGCTGGGAGCAGCAAGGGGTCCCCAGCAGCCTTGTTCCTCAGATCCCCTCACAAATATACAAATTATAAGTAAAGGGCCCCTTATAATAAAATGAGCTATCAAGGAGGCAAGGTTGCCGTGGATAAAACGTACAACAGTGAATTAATACTGTTCACCCAAGTAAAAATCACCAGAAAGATATTTGTCCTGTGAGTGGTAGTTGTTTGGTGCCAACAAATTAATCTAAGAGTGAATGGATAAAGAAATTGCCATGAAGATGCACCAATATGAATGCTTACATGGCAGTAGTGAATGCCAATTTTGCACTGGTACTAGGTATTTTAAATCAGTTTTGAGCTGACATTTGCACCAAATGACATTTACAAAATTTTATTGGTCAGTGTGTTTAAAATATCGACCTGAAGTCTGGCTTGACAGCACAGCTGTTTGACAGATCTACTGTTACCAATTCTGTAAACACTGTATAGAGTGAGTCTTGGGAGTGGCACACTCCTCTCTCACCTCATTCTATTGCCCATTTGATGTATCCTGCCACCTCCTGTTGAATGCTTACATTTCAATGCAAATGTTATACATTTTTTTAAATCAGTGGTGGTTGATGATCTTTGAAAGGGGTTGGTCGTCGTACCTGCCCTAAACTGATTGAGTCAGTGAAACAACTGAGTCCCGCTCAAGGGTTGGCCGAAGAGTTTTCTCACAAAAAAACATAATATATGGGTTAAAAAGTGCATTTTGTTGCAAAAAGTTCCCCTCACATTTAAAAAAGCTTATCCAATTGAATGACACAAAATATTCCAGTATGTTTATGATGTATCAAGCAAATCCAGATGGATGGAGCAAGCATGTTTTTGAACTTGGAAGCTGGGAAGAGAGCATCGCGATAACTGGCCTGTGAATAAGGGTGGGAGAATAAAGACCATATCAGCTGCTTACCTGTGTCCTACATTGTCAATGTTGTGTGCAGCTGGAGAACGACTACAATATTGATCAGACGCAATTAAAATACACACGAAGTCCTCTGTTGCCTGGCTGTAATGGAGTACATGCAAGGCTTGTGAAAACTAAGTGCCACGCCTCCGCACCAAGCCAATCGAAGCCCTGCTCTCATGCTGTCTATAATAGTAAACAGCTGTGCTAGGATTGGCTGGAACAGCCGAACATAACGCTCCTCCTAGACTGATGGGACTGTGTCTCTACTTCCCCACCAAGCCAATAGTAGCACTGCTCTCATACTCTCCATAATAGTAAACAGCAGTGGTAGGATTGGCTGAGAAAGGTGAATCCAACGCTCCTTCCTAGACGATCAGACTGTGTCTATGCTTCCTCAGCTCCCTGACAGTGCTGATTGTGGAAGCCTGAACTGCGCAAGGTAGGCTGGCCACAGCAAGATACGCTTAATTTGACATGCGCAGTTCAGTTACACAGCCTCAGCTGACTCCCCTAATCAATCATGCCTACTGCGGGGAGAGACGGGCCCGTGGTAGTCCCTCCCCCATTCAGAAAGCAATGAATGTCATGAGGTACCATACGGATAAAGTATTTTAATTTCGATTTTTATTTTTTAATAGAGAGTCAGGAATGTTGTGGCACCAGTGGTGGTAGGGGGTCAACGCCCCTAAGCTACTCATGGCGTAACCGCTCCTGTTTAAAATATATATAGAGAGAACACATTTTGAAGTGACATATCCTCTTTCACCTCATGTTATTGGCTGTTTGATAAATAATTCCACCTCTGTGGAATACTTTCAATGCATTGGAGACTATTTATATCTCAATTGTACCCTCAAGCGCCACATATGTTGCGACATTGAATCCTTAATCCCACACATGCATGCATACATAGAGCATGATGCTAATGTTCCTACAAAATTGCACGACCATAGTGTAAAAGTGCACAGATAACATTAACCATGACTGCTGCTATGTTTGATATCTGTTCCATAAAGTTTCAATTGTTTGTGATACAGCAAGAGAACCTCAACACAACAATTGACTATTTTTCATCTGTGTTTGGACTGGTGTAGGGCTTCTCCATTGTGAAGAATTGCATGTTGGGATATGTTTTGCACCCCGTACCACAGATGAAGTCCTAAAGCACTTTAAGGTGAACGAGAAGAAGGTTACTCCCTTTCTTGCACTTGTTTGGAGGCGCGTGAGTTCATGAAGTAGCCTGTAAGAGAAGAGCTTTGATGTCAATCATGTTGTTAGAGGGGGGGCTCCATAGGCGTTGCAGCGAACCTGTCGCTGCACCTCCGGTTTGCGTGCGGTGAGGCAGAAGTGGTCAGTGAAGCAGCATAATGCCTCGGTTGCGGAGACATACTAATTATCTGTAAAATGCGTCATATTTGATCCCTTGCAGAGATGCGTTTAGAACGGGAGACCATACGTCGAAATCCAATCAAGATAGTTGGTTAATACACCAGCTACCATGATCTCAGAAAAACCTCTAGGCTAAAATTCAAGCAATAACGACTTGATCTTTCATGCTTCCGAAGTATTTGAAATTAGTTTCATTAATTTTGGGGAAATTATTAGCACATATTCAGTTTTCCAAAGAGCATTTAAAAATGTGACCGGTACATGGTACATTACACAAAGGTAGCTACACAAAGGTCTCAGAAGCAAAACGATGGCCCCGTGACGCTATTGGAGGACTTATTTTATTTTATGCCAGCTGAAAATAAAAAGCATTATTTTTGGCATCATGTTTAAGTTCCTCTGCCTTCTCTGAATAGATCAAGGTCAGTACTCCCACCTTTGAACCTGTTCACTAAACTATCTGCCATGCTGCAACTGCTATGTATCTTTTCCCCCAAATTCCTGCAAGATTTATGAAGTTCGGAGAAGCCGTTGAAAATATTGGTGATTTTGGAATTGTTCAAACATATTTACCCACTCACACTGGAGCATATCAGTAGGGCTGTACCATGGGATCAACACGATTGTATTAAATGTTATCCCTGTGAACGCTTCTAAATCTTAATTCACTTATATTCAAATGGAGCAAATTTCCATTTCCAACCTGACGTCATTGTTGCTGCTCATTGGTATTCATAGAAGGCCTAGGACCAATGGCAGTTTTCTGTCTATTAAATATCTTCTGATTTCTCTGGATTTACTTAAACCCTGCCTGAAAGTGTGAAACGTTCACTAAAGTGTCTTGTATCATGAGCACAAAATGCGATATTCATATTTTTCTGCCCATGCTGAATGATGGATGGGTAGTGAAGTTAGTAGGTAGAAAGACAGACAGACAGCTAGATCGATAGATAGGCAGACAGATAATTTAGAATTTTAAGAAATGAAAACTTGAAACTATGTATACACAATACATTAAAAAGGACAGTTTCACGAATTAGCAAAACCATGCTGTGAGGTAGTGTTTGAGGTTGTGGAATACTTCTGTGTTGATTGTTCTTAACACACTCTAGACATATATGCACTGTGGCCCTTTTCATCTTTCCACTTTTGTCCCTGAATATTGTCACAAGAGCTGTCTTCACTCAGACAAGTTTCAGTAAATGGTTCTGATTCGTCATCGCACTCTGCCTTTGAAAGCAGCTCGTCCCAATCTTCGATCTCAGAGTTGTCCAACACATCGCCAATGTGAGTGTTCGTTGCTACTAGAAGGCACATGCTCTGTTTTTTTAATTCTGATGAAGACATCAGATATGGAGTCTGTAACTGAGGACAAATGTCTTGCTGTGAGTGATTTATGGCACCACGTTGCATATTGGTCCAAATATCTCCTTTTGCTACTAATGTCAAATTGGAAGGTGACAGAGTGGCAACTCCCAACCCCCCTGGGACTGGCATAGTTGTATGAGGGACCTGGCAAAGGCATGGCAGACTGGTGTGTTTGGAGTATGCCTCCACCAACCTCCTTTCCTCCATTTCAAGGCCTTTTGGAGGCAAAATATTTTTAGTAAACAATTCACATAATGAATTCTCTGTAGATTCCACTTCATAAGGTTCTTTTAGATTTGTGTTTTCAACATTAAGCAATCCCGAGGGTTCCAAAGCTGGCGCACTGTCAGTTGACTCTGAATCATTGCTTCTAATGGAAGGCAGTGTCCTGTAAGGGTATTTCTTTGTCTCATTGGGGTCTTCGCTGGGTGCGTTACATTTAGGGTAATGGTGCTTTACACTGTAACCCCTGCAACTGCTACTGGTTTCTTCATGGTCGTCTAGTGATTCATAATATCCATTATCAACATTCCGTAAAGGTGGATCACTTATGGATAATTGGGATAAATTCAAGAGTAAATCATTTGGATCACATATATATGGTTGCAGGGAATGCTTGTCGATTGATAAATCCTATTTGTGAAAAAAAGAGGAATAACAATTAATAGGTCCCTGCTTCTGGAGTAATAAAGACACATTAATTTGATATTAAGCCTTCAAAGAAGCACTCACACATTTTAAGTTTTTGTATATCTCTTTTTAAAAATGTTAAGCCCACAGCTCCAACAACACAGGGCTAACGTAAATAATTGCTATAAGAAAACACTTATGACTCCATTAAAACCTCCGGTGTACCTTATTATCAATTAACACAATTCGGATGGAATTCAATTAGACAGAAATGTATCAACTGATCCTGTTAGAAAATACTAATGAATGCACAACAATAACTTAACATGCTAAAATATTTTGTAGTAGCTCCGTAGAATATACTCCTTCCATTTACACTACTTACCTACTTCAGATTTCAGAAGAGCCATCTGTTTAGTTTACGACCCTTTACAATTTCATATCAATGGAATCTATGAAATCTCAAGTAGGCTGCCACAATAGATTTAAAATACAAGTCCCCCTACTTTTTATAATAATAGTTAAAGTATTTTATTCTTGTTGAAAGGCTGCGGTAATGATGAAGCAGATAAACTGCTGAATCCTTGTAGCTGACACATAAAACTGATTTCAACACTTTTGAGATAAAAATGACAAACATGTACAAATAGTGCTAAAAATACATTGGAGAATCATGAAAAACAGATCATGAAGACTTAGGACCTTATTATGATGGTGGTCGGACGAGCATTTGGCTGCCAATATTGCGGGATGGATACTGGCCGACATGTAGTCAAATTATGATTCGACTGCCGCGCAGGCAGTCAGATATATGATGTTTTCTATTGCGGCTTTTGCAGCGGCCCAGAAAATGCACAAGCCACAATAGAAATAGACCTGGCACAAGGTCCATGGATGTCTAGGGGGCACCACATGCACCCCCCAACACCATAGCAGAGGCCAACAGGGGCCCTATTAGGTGCCCCCAAAGTCCTTTCCGTCTGCCTGTACATGGCAGTCGGACCATCATGTACAGGCTGAGGTAAACGGACTTTGTAACCCCTTCGGTGGTGCCTGAGTAGGCACCGCCCCTGTTTTTGGCATTACGTTTGCGCCTGTAAGAAAATGAGCAGTCTGTCCCTACGACCGATGCCTACGACTGCCGTATCATAATCCGACGGTTGGACTGCTTCTATGGATGGTGGTGGTCTCACTGCCATCTTAATGAGGCCCTAACGTACTGCATCATAAAAGCATGCAGAAGAAGAGTAGTATAGATAAAAGCATTAATTTGAATAACATAGGTTCGTGATTTACTAAATTGGGTTGGTATGTTTAACGTGTAGTAGAAAAATGGAAGTGATGGAAGTCTCATTTTAAAACTCCATGCTTTGCATACGTGAAAATGTGCACCAAGTGGTGAAAGGGAAACGGATGCTGCACATTTATTATAAGATTAAATGTTTTTACATTTTCAGAGAATAATATTCATATATGTACTAATGAGAATTTCCAGAAATTAAATTGATATGCTATGTTTTGAAATATTTTTATACACTAGTACTTCGAAAATGTAGTTATAAGTCATAGTTACTTGTGCTAATTACAATAAAACTAAATTGTTATATGAGTGCAATTGAGTTTAAAGAAATATATATGGATCTCAAAACTCTAGAAGGAAATGTATATTTAAATTATTTTATTCAATTTAGACCTGCATTTTCCTTACTTACTTGCATTTCATTCCCATGGAAAGGCTTCGTCAACTTACATTGTGAAATGAAACTATGTTTTATAGAGAAAGTTCCCAAGCACATACTAGGACTACTTGCAGACTTTTTGTTACTTTGGGAAGATCTGCCATGAGAAACTGTCTTTTGAACTTACTCATGTGCTTTTGCAAAAGAACCATTGTTAAAATCATATACACAGGATGGTTCGATGGCTTACGTGATGGTCACTACCTTTTTACTGTATAATATGTGTCTTCTTTATGTTGCAGAACAATCACCCTATACAAAGCGACCAATGGACTGAAGATGAGGTGACCCAGGAGATGTCACCCCAGAATTTATGGACTATTATACACTGTGATGAAGCAACAGAGTTGTTGGAGACCCTTATAATTTTCTTTGGAGATAATGCTTTTTTGCAGACTGAGAGACATCACTTGCTCCTTGAGGACTGTATTGTCTGGCATATGTGCTGTGTGCCCTATTCCCCAACTTCTTTCCTTCGTGGGAGAGACCCTTTGAGCTGTGATGGTTCATGAACTTTCCTGAACTTTCCTTTTTGGTAATCGATGGCCCACAAAAGAATACATTTGATTATTCTGTACTCCTAGAAGAAATAAATGCCGGATATTGATGTATTTACTCTTCTTAAATTTACTGATAAAACTAAACCATCCTCAAATTCAGTTTCTGTCTCTCTATATCTCATCTGGACAACTGATTATAATGTTAATATTCTGCATAACTCTGAGTGATTGGTTTGTATGATTTGAGTCTGACTGAATTTCTTCAGGAGATTTGGTCCAGCTGTGATAAATCTGTATTTGTATTGTGTAGTGTTCAGGGGTTATACATATGAATCTAATTACTAGTTTGTAGGACAGTTATTCAATTCTTGAGTCTCATTGGATAACTGGATTGGATCTCCTGTATCCAACACCTCTCAGCATGATTCAAGATCCATCAGAGGACCAAGTAAATGATACTTGAAATGTAGTGTCAAACGAAAAGGTGATAAAATGTAAATGGGCCTAGTGGTGCTACACACACTATGAGGGGTGGAGAGCACAAAACAACACATACAACAAACCAGAAAAACTCATCTGTTTGGAAAAACTGCCCTCACTCACATACCGAAGTATGTGACATGCTTCATCATTGGGCCTGCTTACAATACGCCCTGGTGTAGCCACACTCAGGGCGAAGCATAAGGGAGGGGTAAAAAAATAAAATACACACAACACAACGTAAGACCACAGAACTCAACACGTAACATACAAAGTGATAGAACAGTGCATATCACCAAGTGATTGGAACTAGTGATGCGACATAAAGTGCAGTTGAATGAGGATGTGATTTAAAACTGGTTAAAGGATACCAAACCAAACTTTATTCCAAGGTTCCCCCACCAGGATTAAAAAGAAAAAGGATGGGTAGTGCCTCAAAGAGAAAGTGAAGTTTCTCAAAACACCCCTCCTGGTACTGCTAGTGTCAACATGTTTCGACCGACTTACTGTGCCTGCACAGGCCACCCCTGTCTTCTTCAGGACTGATGTCGCTCCCAGTACCTCTTAAGGCCCCCCCGTAATTCGGTTGGTATGCCACAAAGAACATGAGCCGGTCTATTTAGATCCTGGCCCCTTTAGTCACGTGTGTGGAGAGTGCTCCCAATGTTGTAGGAGAACATAAACAAGTTTATATAATATATAAGCTCAAAATGATGTCTGGCAGGAGGGTATCCCAGGAGCACAACAGTTCCGTAGGCTTGCCCTGTTTCCTCTGCCTGTGAACCGAATCACCGTGAAGATGACACGTGATCCGTATAGTTAGTATTTTAAGTTTTCTCATTGGATAACTGGATTGGATCTCCTGTATCCAACACCTCTCAGCACGATTCAAGATCCATCAGAGTACCAAGTAAATGAAACCTGAAATGTAGTGTCAAACGAAAAGGTGATAAAATGTAAATGGGCCTAGTGGTGCTACAACAGTAACTATTACTTTTATTGCATGAGTAAACGTGAATTCTTACCAATCAAATAAGCAGGTTTCAATACTGTGACTTTCTCCTCTAGTAGATGGTTGGTTAGTGGTCCCCATCACAGTCCCTTTCTCACTTGACTTATAATTGTTTATTGTATTGTATTCAATTCTATTCTCTGCATTTGTAGAATGTGCTATTCTGGTTCAATGGGAATCAGTGGATGATACCAAGGAAGGTGGGAATAAAATATTAGTTTTGAGCAGGAAAGTTTTCAGTGATTTGCGGAATGCTTAGGGCCTTATTACGAGTACACTGCTGTACTTGTGTGGGTGGCGGTCTGACCACCGCCATACTGCGGTTCTGCCAGCAGTATTCTAAGTGTGGCGGTCCGACCACCATGAGACCGACAGCTTCACCAGGATCAAGGATCCCCCAGTCTGCAACCGGCCTGAATATGCTGCGGGTGCGGCTGCCAGCACCGCAGAGCAAATACGAGTTTCATTTTCACCGCTCTTTTCATGGCAGTGACCCTCCATGATGATGGTGGTGGAAAGGCAACTAAGGGGGGGCCCCTGCTGGATCTGGGCCTGTGGATGCTTGCATGGGGGGCACATGTGCCCCCTGTAATTTCACCCCCCGTTATTGCACAGTGTGGCATGTGTGCATGCCACACAGTGCAGGAATGTGGTGCAAACACTGTCACAACAGCAGGCTCTGTGTTAGGCTCTGGAGGCAGTATTGAACCACCTATGGATAAATTGACTTTTGTGAGTACTTTTAGTAAAAAATCCAATAACATCCCAAAGATAGTGCGGAGACGCTGGCGTATCTTGAACCAAAATAAGGACAAAATTGTACAACCTTCCTTTGCCTTTAAGAGGGCAACCAGCATAAGAGATCGTTTGGTTCATACACGCCCAAAGGAGGCGCCCAAAAGGATGATTGGTACTTTATGGAACCTCCCAGCTGCAGTAGGCCATCACCCTTGTGGGGTCTGTTCCGTCTGTCCCCAAACCAGGCATTCCGTGTGTGTGGACATTGGCACGGACCGTCCATGGGAACAGAAATGTTTTTCTAACTGTAATAGTTTGAACCTCATCTATCTTTTGACTTGTCCTTGTGCTATTAGATATGTGGGCATGACCGCACGAAAAGTAGGGATTCAAATGCTTGAGCACAAGAGTTCTTTCCGTTGCAGAAAAACCATCACAAGGCTCACTAAACACTACATAGACAAACAACATGGTGAAGAGGACTTCCAATGGACAGTATTGAAAAAAACGGTAATTCCATCTCACATAAGTGATGTCTCAAGGTATTTATTCCAAAAGGAGCGGAAATGGATTTTCAAACTTTGCTCTGATACCTTTGGGGCTGAACGACAATATCCCTTGGTCAAGTCTAAAAGGTTCATTCTTTACATCTTGAACATGAGATCTATACTGACCTTCAGGTAATGTGGTGACTCGAGACCGGGCCACTTTCATCGGCCATTTATACACTACTGACATGCCGAGTCAAAGTGCACAGTCAAACGGCGGATTGACAACGAGGCTGTTTGTAGGCATTGCTCACTGCAAGCTCTCGTTTTCACTGCAGACTGAGCATGGTGTAGAGATGACTAACTTTGATTATTTCAGTTATTAGAGCATATATTGTCACCTCTTTTGTTACACACCGTTGAAATTGAGTTTGATTACCTGCCGGTTTAATTTGGCATATTCTGGAGAACGGAATTTTTGGTATTTGATGTCTCCTTTCTGAGTACACACAATATGATAAATACATTTGGCAGTCATCATTAGCATCCTTCCCTATGAACATTTACTAGTCTTTATATATACATCGTGTTACCCACTTACTTATCTGCCTCCACATGTAGGGCAGTTTCATAACATATGTTGGATGAGTGGTTTAGTTATCCTGCCCTTTAGTCTTTACACGACTTACATTGAGAGCTGTTTGTGTGAATATCCTATCTTTCGATCTTTAAGGCAATAGGGATCATCCAAACTACAATATGCCGCCATTATGATGCCTTTCCGTAGTTTTGGGGGCTGTTCCATAAACCACGTGACCCGGATCGCGCTGAACTACACGCGCTATTTTTAATGACGTCATCTCGTAGTCGCGCGTCTCGTGAGCACGTCACCGTTAGTTTGCTTTGTTTGCACTACGCTTTATCAGAATACTTCGCAGGATGACTGAAACAGAAGGTATTTTACACCGAGTGATATCGAAGGCGACTGCTTGCTAAGTATTGAGTCATAGTCTTAACAGATGCACAGATATTTAAAGGAGCCTCCTCCCTCGGTCAGGTGCCTCCCCCTAGACTCAGAGCAGTCTCGAGGTACCGACGGATCGGTAGGCTCGAGCATACATGATTTTCAAACAAATGGCCATTACATCTATAGGACTTGCTTCCTTTTTAAACACACCACTTTCAAATATAATGTTTGGAAGGATTTGGGACTCTTGTTGTATCTAGTAATTGTTCAGTAGATACTGAATCAAGTGTCAGAGCATAATTAGCTGAGATAACCGACTAGAGGTTCGGTTAACAGCATATCCTCTATTTTTGTTGAGGTTGTTTTTGCGGGGGCGGGGGGGTGATTGAGTGATCATTAGCTGTCAAAGACAGATTGCCTCCTGGACAGTTCTTTAAGAAACAGAGATTTGTGCTGTAGGTCTCATGGTGAAATCTATTATCTTTCAAGTCCATGGTTCCTCTCGTTGCATCTCTTTGTTTTATATTACTGTTTACGGTGCGGGGCCTCCACACTCTGAGCATGGTCCAGGTGAGATGAGGTCCAGTCCCCGGTCAAGCTGGGTGAGCGAATTTACATTCATTAGATGTGGTATTTTTGATTATAAAAGGTACTCGAAGAAGTAACTAGAGACTTATAATGGTTTATTTTGATTTATTACAGATGATATTTACATCCCTTGATGTGGAGGATCTGATTTTGTTGGTTTTCACTTAAATCACAGCAAGACCCTAGAATTTAGATGTGCTTAATTTCACCATTGCAGTAGCAATTGTATAAGAGCAGAGGCCCTGAAGAAAGCTTTGGGACCAGTGGCCCACTCGGCTGAAACATGTTGGCCTTTTTTTGGCAGTAATTTGTTTAATACTGCAGTTTGCACTGTTCTGTTTTTTAATTAGGGGGTTGTTGTCTGCATTCTGAATAAAAGTTCCATATTGGGGCACACCACCCTATTTTAACTTCACCACTTTTCCTTGCACTGCTTTCCCTTTCTGCTTTTTCCAGTGGGTAATTACAGTATTACTCACTTAACTTTTCTAGAGTGAATTAGGGCAAGATCAAGCCTTCTATATATCGGTATGGCGTGCTCTATGATAAAGAGACCCATCACCCCTCGAACTGGCTAACCAAATGATAATATTGATCACCATGATGAGTTGATGGTCACCCAGAATCTGTTATAGGCCGATCCTTACCAAATATCACTTATAGTCTCAAGTTTCTTCTGTTTGAGTTTCTGGTTTTTGATGTAACGTAGGCTAACACTTTACCAGAAGGAGAGTGCCTTTGATGAGCCTGAATTGAGGCTTTTAGACCCCTGGTTCATTGTGTTGTTTACAAGGCTCTCCTATGAGCCTAACAGCCCACCGCTGTGAGACCGCCGCATCACCACCACAGCACCGCATGCCATAGATTACACTCGGGCTTGGCGATCCTCCTGTTAGCACGGAGGTGGTGGGATGACAGAAGGACTGCTCAACTCGTAATTAGGGCCTAAGTAATAATAAGGTGATGTGATAAAAAAGAGAAAGGAATTCCGTGTTTTGGCACGAAATATGAATTTTTTTGGGATTTCTTTTTATAATTTAACCCTCAGAAACAAATGTTTTGCTTAATTTAATATACTCTCAATAATATTTTTTTATTTTAAATTATTCTCAATTCTATTAGATTTTATATTTAAAATAAATATCCTAAATTATGAAACATTAATATTAACATAAAAATATGTTTACAATTTTTTTCAAAAAACGTTTAATACATTTTCACACTGTTCCCTATACTGGAGTCTCCACCAAGTGTGCGGAATGCCAAATATGGTTGTAAAATCCTTATTAGAAATAACATTACAGTTATATATAACTTTTTACTGACTTCTCTCCCCTTTTCAGGAGTGTGTACATGTAAGTCTACTTATTTGAGTAACTTTACACTCGTAAATGGTAAACAGTCAAAAGTAGAATTGGTATTCAAAAGTGTAAGAGTAAATTTACTTGTAGTAAATATAGACATGTAGATTTACCTTTATGAATAGGAACTAATATGTTAAGGAATTGGTAGCCTGTGAAGAGAGGAGCAAAATTGTGTGATAGAATAGTGACAGGGAACCTTGAAAATAAAGCAGTCTCTACATTCTAAATTCAAGACACACGAGAAAGGTAGAAGGAAGACCAATACATAGAGATTTATAGTAATCCAGGCTAGCATGAACAATGGCTTGAATAATAATCTGACATACATTGTGAAGCAAGAAAGGGGTAAACTTATGAAGCAAGAAAAGATATAAAAAAACAAAAATAGGAAATACGACTGAGTTAACGAGAGAGTGGCAGGACTTTATCCAGCGGAAAACTACTGACAAGGCAACAAAAGATCGTGTGGGTCCCAGTCTGAAACGCTGCCAGTCAGATGCCCAATTAGTGTAATTCAACAACTAGGACTACAGTGTTGATCTTAAGAACACTGAAATTCATCCAAGAAAGAACCAAAGTGACGCAGCTCTGAAAACTGATGCAATTGACATGTGAACAACCGTTTTGTTCTGACCAGGATCTCTGTGTCATTGGTGTATAAAACCAAGGAGAGACTAAAAGTATGTGTGAGATTAGCAATTAGAATGACATAGGCAAAGATATGAGAAGAGAGACTAAAAGAATGTGTGAGGTTAGCCATTAGAATGACATAGGCAAAGATATCAGAAGAGATGATAGACAATCCCTGAAGGGCCCCATGATGCACACCGAGTAAATGAAAGTAAATGAAAGTGGAAATTAGCACGATGGAAAACCTAGGAGTGGTCACTCAGTTAGGGCCTGATTTACAGTTTGCCAGACAGGAAACTCAACCACAATAGATTACTGTGCTTGCCAAAACCTCGTTCTTCCCACCTTATTGCAGATGGCCGGACCTTAAGTATTTTGCTGAAATAGCCCTGATTGGCTCTGTCCATGGAATACTTCCTCTCATGGCCCAAAGAAGGAGAGACCATCGCAGAAAGGACATTAACCTGTCAATTCTATTTAAGGTTGACAGTGTGCTACCTTATTTTCCTTGTCTGTTACCATCAGTAACAACCTGGTGGTGAGGGACAGGAAGAGAACAATAATGACCCTCACACTCTAGGAGAAAGCTCCGAGGTTGTTTGGGTTATTGGTGTTTTGTTTTTCAGAGAAAAAATTCCCATGACATTATAGGAGACAGTATCAAAGGCTACAGATAGGTCTTTAAGGATCAATACCACTGATTTGATTCCATTAGGGCTTTTTTAATAGTAGTACAACTAAGGGCTGTTTCCAGTCTTGAAGGAGCGAGTGGCATGTTAACTAGGGGTTACAAAAATAAGTAAGCAAGGGGGAGACAAACGATGGTAGATGGTTGATTATTGATCTTCACCACACTACCTTTCTCAATTGCTCTGATACTCGTTTATTCCACATTAAAACAGTGGATTTTAAGAAGAGGTAGACACCGTGGGGAAGGAGATTGTAAAGAGTAAGAAGGACAGTAAGAATGTTTTTATTTTAATGACAATAGATGTAATCTAGCTGGTGCATGGCACAGTGAAATAAATAGAGGCTCTCATAATGATGTGTTTAATAACTGGAAACTAATGGAGAGAGGAATGAAATAGTGTGATTCATGAGGTACAGGATCCTGCGGGGTCAAAAACTCAGGTGAGCACCTTTGCAAAAGCAGGTCGTTTTGTAATCGGTAATTATGATGTCTCCACAATACGTTTTGGGTCCTTCTCTGCTACGGCCACCTGGCCCACCCACACAAGAGAGGTACCATTTTTATCAAAAGGCTTTGGGAAATGTGGGGTGAGTAGAATTTTTTGTGGATCCACACAGAACCCATCACAGAACTTTGAGGAAAATTTGTTTTTTTACAAAGTTTGAGGGTTGCAAGGGATTCTGGGTAACAGAACTTGGTGAGAGCCACTCAAGTCACCCCATCCTAGATTCCCCTGGGTGTCTCATTTTAGAATTTTAATCGTTTTGCTAGGTTTACCTAGGTGCTAGTAGAGCTAAGGTTCGAAATCTACAGCTAGGCACTGTGCCAAAAAAAAGGGTAAATTTTCACAGTAAACATGTGGTGTGTCCATGTTGCGTTTTGGCCTGTTTCCTGTTGCGGGCACTTGGCCTACCCACACAAGTGAGGCACCATTTTCATCAGGAGACTTTGGGGATTGCAGTGTGTGGTAGACTTTTGTGTTTTCATGCAGTTTCCAGAACTTTCCATCACAAAAATGTGAGAAAATGTGTTTTTTGTGACAAAGTTTAAGGATTGCAATGGATTCTGGGTAACAGAACCTGGTAACAGAACCTGGTGGGAGCCACACCATTCACCCTCTACCGACACAAGTGAGTTAACATTTTTATTGGAAGACTTTGGAGAATGCAGGGTGGGTGGAATTTTGTGGATCCACACAGATACCAGAACTTTCTATGACAGAAATGTGAGGAAAATATGTTTCTTTTTAAGTTTGAGGTTTGCAAGTGTTTCTGGTTAACAACCTGCTGAAAGCCACACAAGTCACCCCATCCTGGATTCCTCTGGGTGTCATATTTTCAAATTTTATAGGTTTTCTGGGTAACTGAACCTGGTGGGAGCCACACCAGTCACCCTCTCCTGGATTCCCCTGGGTATCTAGTTTAAAAAAAAAAAATAGGTTTGCTAAATTTCCCTAGGTGCCGACAGAGCTGGGGTAAAAATCCACAGCTACACACTTTGAAAAAAAAGGGTCACTTTTTACTGTAAAAATATGGGGTGTCCATGTTGCAGTTTTTTTTACAAAATTCAAGGTTTGCAAGGCATTCTGGACGACCGAACCTGGTGAGAGCCACTCGAGTAACCCCATTCTAGATTCCTCTGGGTATCTAAGTTAAAAAAATGTATAGGTTTGCTAGGTTTCCCTATGTGTTGGCTGAGCTAGGGTTCAAAATCCACCCCTAGGCACTTTGCACAAAAAAAAGGGCCTGTTATAACTGTAAAAATGTGGGGTGTTCATGTTGCTTTTTTGGACCGTTGCCTGTCGCGGTCTCTAGGCTTAGCCACACAACTGAGGTACCATTTGTATTGGGAAACTTTGGGGAATATAGAATTGTATAGCAACTGTTATTACCTATTGACTTTCTATGCATTTCTGCCTTCCAAATGTAAGACAATGTGTTAAAAAGAAGTCACTTTGAAAAATGTCCTATAATTCAGATGCTAGTATGGGTACCCACAATTTAATTTGGCGATCTGCAAATAGCTACTGCTTCTAAACTCTATAGTTTTTTTCAATGTCAGAAAACCACAGGTGTCCTTGATACCTATTTTCCACGCTTTATATTTTACCAAATGAATTGGTTACCCGTTACACAATGAAAAACCATTGCAAGATGCAGCTCAGTTATTGGCTCTGGGTTCCTCAGGTTCTTGGTGAACCTACAAATCGTATAAATCCTTACAACCAGAAGGGTCCTGCGGATGTAACGGTATATTGCTTTAAAAAATCTGTCATACTTAGCAGAAGTTACAGATGAAAATGTTGGCACACATGGCTGTTTTCCACTCTTTTTCAAATTTCCTTTTATTTTCAACTGTTAGTTTATATAAAAAGATCAGAAGGATCTACACAAATGACTCCTTGCTGAATTTAGAATTTTGTCTACTTTTCAGAAAGGTATAGCTTTCCAGGATACATTATTGCTTTCACACCCATTTCTACCAGTAACTGGAAGGAGGTTGAACATACAAAAAGTAGCAAAAATAGGCAATGTCCCAGTAAAATGCCAAAACTGTGTAAAAATGTTTTGTTTGCTGACAAACATCTGCCTGTCCCTGAAAGCTGGGAAGATGGTGATTTCAGCACCACAACCCTTTGTTGATACCACTTGAAGGGAAAAAAACAGACGCTTTCCTCTGAAGCACTTTTACTCCATTTAAAAAAAGAATGCAGCTGTATTTTAGCTCATCTCTGGGTGCCCTCCAAGGAAATCCACAAACCCTGGGTACCTTTGAAATCCCCATGGTGTTGGAAGAAAAGGATGCACATTTAGCATGGATACCGTATGTGGACAAAACGTTACAGGGGCCTAAGGCAAACTACCCCAAATAGTCAATAAAAGGCTTCACACAAGGGGGAAAAGGGCCTAGCAGTGAATGGGTTAATTACATTAGACTGGCAGCCAACAACAGACCTAAGAGAAATGTGCTTATCTTGTACAGATTGGCCCAAATTTCTTAAAATAATTAAATGTGTGTACATACCAAAGAAGCTGGAAGTTTTACTCTGGGAAGTGTTTTAAATTTCATGATCAGACAGATGACCCCCACAATAACCACAACGAGAATAACTGATATTGCCAACAGTAAACTCCAATCAGTATCTAGGTCAGGAAACAAATGAACAACACAGAGGGTTGATGAAAGACATTTTCAGGAGAAACAAACATGCAATGTTGAAAGGTTTTATGTGATACTTACTTTTTTGATTCAGTTGTAGACACAATGGTTCAGAAAATGGGCTAAGCTTTTCTTTCGTCCCAATAAATGTTGTCCTGGCAACCATGCAGTAATTGCCATGAAGTCCTGCAATACTTATATTCACCTCCTCATACATTAGATGAGCTTCTGATATCTGTGGAAGAAGGTGCCAGATTTGCCAAAGTTGAAAACTCAAAGCTTAACATGTTGAATCTTTACATGATGTTGAAGGTGCATGATCACAATACTGAAATGCAGTCAACAACCAATCACCACTGATGAATCACATTCTCACTAAAATACGGGGGCCAAACAGAAAGACAGATCAATGAGACAGTCAGTCATTCCTTCCACAAATTAATGCAAAAGTTGAACATTATCAACAGATGGTCTGATTCACAAAGATAAACTTACACCTTTGTATTAGTTTATTCCTTTCTGGTAGTCACAAAACTGAAATGTAATAGCAACTCTATGACTGTAGAGACTCTGCAGTTGGGCCTATAACTCTGCTAATAGAAAAAGGCCTGTGTCATCTTTTTATGTGTGGAGTTCTTCTCCCTGACTGCACAGTCTTCTCATTTGTAACGTTACTGTTGAATTGCAGTTTGGTGAATACTGAAAAAGAGTAAACACACAAATGTTTACCTTTAGGAATCAGGCCCACAATTTGTAATGTGTTAATTGTGGTAGTTTAACTGTCTGCCACAGCTGCACTACAAATACGTTAATGGTATAAGAGTACTTGGAGCCTGATTTAGATCTTGGCAGATCTGGTCCTGCCATCACTTTTCCATTGCTTAATACAACCAATTACTAGGCGGTCCACCCACTAAACTTAGATTCTGGTGGTTCTATGGATGATAGTTCATCAGAGTCCCACCATTTCTGCCAGAATTTTCCCCACCCCGTGCCAACTGTGTTATAGGCAAAAACCCCAACCCACAAATGAAACTACCCCTGAGGTCTATCACCAAGCATCAATCTCAAGACGTGTAGAAGTTTATGTGAAGCTTGAAAGTCCTCCCCCACCCTCCCCCCCGTCCGCCATCAGTGCATTGTTGATAGGACAGACACTATGGAGCAGGAGTCTCGCAGTCAGCAGTTAGGGAATCATGTAGTGTACCTGTCGTGTTACGGGGTTGCAGTCAGATCGTTGCCTTCAGCGCCTAAGTCACTCTGTGTGTCGTGGTCGCGTAAAGCCTACACTAAGGCCTCCCATGCATGCGCAGTTTCCAGTGCCCTGTCATTCTGTTGCCGCCGCGCTAGCTGGTATCTCAAGGTGCTCTCTCCCCCAGCACATTTAAGAAACTCACTGCGCCATTTAGCCCCTGTTGGACCCATTCGTGCCTTCCATTGTTGCGTGATTTCCCGTTTCGCTAGGATTAATCCCATTTCTATAAATTTGCTGGTGATTTTCGTCTTAGGTGTATGCGGAAACCAATGAAGGATCCCCACCGCCATGTCGTACTGCAGTGTTCGTTCTGTCACCTCATTAAGAGTATCCCCCACCGTTCTCCAGTAAGAGGTCAATCCCGGGCAAGTCCACAGCATGTGACCCAGTTCCGCACCACGTGCTTGACATCTGGGACAGGCCGCAGAATCTGAAGCAAAATATTTTTGTATCTTTCCTGGGGTCAGATATGCCCGGTGTAGGATGTAGAAGTGGACTAGTTGGAACTGCGCATTGCGCGTACTCTTTCAAGCCCGGCGCATCAACTGAGCCCATGTGGTCCCCGGAATTTCCTTCCCTATGTCCGCTTCCCATTTTCCCCTGAGCGCCTCCAACGGAGGCAGCCTCTCATTAATCATCCTGGTGTACAGACATGTCATTGCCTTGACCGTTCCTGCTGCCATCATGACATATTGGCATGCCATTGTCGTCTTTGGTTCCTCCAGTCCCCCCTTCCAGTGCGCTTGTATTGCCCTCGCGATCGCCGCATGTAGTAAAAAATCGCCCCGGGGTATGTCGAATCGGTCCGAAAGTGCCTGAAACGACCACACCGTCCTCGTACAGATCGCCCATTACTTGGATCCCTGCCTCCTCCCAATTTTGCAATTGCGACAAATCCCCCCCATGTGGCAATGCCGTGAGCATTCCCAATGGTATTTCAGGGGCATAGCTCTACGCTGAGTACGGTTCCAACATAACCTAATTGTACGTTCTTCTTGTGTAAGGTCACGCAGGGCCATTCTCTGTTGCATTGCGATGTAAGAGAGTACGTGTCTAGGTATTCCTCGCACATCTTCAGGTCCCCGGAATTCACGTGCTATTTCCTGGGTATAGATCTGCAGCTTAGCTGCTAAGTAATACACTTCGAAGTCAGGTACAGCCAGTCCCACCTCTGCCTTGGGTCTCATTAAAGTCGTAAGCGCCACTCTGTGAAGGCCCGATCCCCAGAGGAAGGACACAAACAGTGTTTTCAAGTTCCAAAATACAGCGGGAGGAATCCAAATCGGTAGCGTTCTAAAATAGTACAGGAGTCTGGGGAGCGCTACCATCTTGAGCAGCGCTATTCGTCCCGCCACCGACAGGGGGAGAGTGGCCCAAAAGGACATGCTGCCCTTCAGCGCTCTGATACTACGGGAGATATTACCCTCCAGTACATCGGCCGGACTGTGATAGATATAGACCCCTAAGTACTTCAGGCAATTGGGTTCCCATCTGATCGCTCTGGGCGTGGTGGGTTGGGCACCAGATAAGGCTCCGTCAGCATCCTCAAGGAAGAGCAACAGGTCATCCGCGTATAGGGAGATGAATTGTTGCCCTGACAGGGTCCGCAGGCCTCTATAATGGACCCCCGTGCGGATCGACAGTGCGAGGGGCTCCACCGCCAGTGCAAAAAGCAATGGCGATAGCGAGCATCCCTGCCTCGTTCCTCTCTCCATCCGATATTGTGGGGAGATCAGAGCGCCCGACTTCACTCTTGCCAGCGCTGAAGCGTACAGCACTGTAGTCCATTGCAGATAGCCCTCTCCCAACCCGTAACAGATGAGCGCCTTACGAAGATAATCCCATTCCAGACTATCAAACGCCTTTTCCAGGTCAATCGATAATATCATGGGTGAGGGGCCTCCTCATGGTCCTCCTCTAACAGGCGGACTAGCCGGCGTATGTTCATTGTGGTATTACATTTGGGTATGAACCCCGCTTGGTCCACATGAACCAGAGTGCCCATGTGCTCCAGCAGTCTGGCCGCCAGAATGCTACTTAAGATTTTATAATCCGCTGTGAGCATCGACAGCGGTCTGTACGACGCTGGGTCACTGCTCTCCTTGTCAGGTTTAAGCAGGGGGATCACCAGCGCCTCACGCATCGTGTCCGGGAGATACCCCAGTCGTTTCGCCTCTTTATACACTATTGATAATCGTGGAGCCAACAAGTCAATATAAGCCGCGTAAAATTCGATGGGTAGCCCATCCAGTCCTGGGGTTTTGTTGCGTGCCATTCATTTTATGGCGCTACGGATTTCCCCTATTTCTATGTCTTTACCTAAGTCCTGCGCCTGTCCGGGTTCTAGTTTCGGGATGGGCAGTCCTCTTAAAAAGTCATCTAGGGAAGAGGTACCCACTATCAACCTACTCTGGTAGAGAGTTTCATAATAGCATGTAAAACTGTGGAGGATTTCGGGTTGGGTGTAGACCTCCACCCCCTCAGTATTACACATGGAGACCGTGGGGGAGCTGGGTCTCGTGGGGTTGGCTAGCCAAGCTAGCAGCGCTCCTGATTTGTCTCCCTCCGCGAGGGACCTGGTTATGTAAGCCTTATGGTCGAAGATACGCAGTCTTTCCACTTCGATTGCAACCGCTTCCTTCGCCGCTCCAGTCTGCTGTTGCAGCTCAGGGCGTCCGGGCCGCAAAAGCTCAATTTTTCGGAATTTCCGATCTGCTTTATCAAGGTCATCCAGGAGTACCCTTCGCGTTCCCACCTTCATAGCTATGCAATAGCCTCTCACTACTACCATAAAGGCATCCCATTCTGTCGCTCTCTCCCTAGTTGTGCCCTCATTCTCGGTGAAATAATTATTGATCCTTTCCCCCAATTCCCTTCGGAATATCGGGTCTTCTAACATTTCAGGGCGCAATCTCCAGGTTGGAACACAGGAGGCGCCCGGAAACCACTTGACGTCGGCTAGAAGAGGGTTGTGATCGGAAATCGTCCTCGCCAAATATTCAGTTCTTGTGATCGCGGTCACCAACGCCGTGGAACACAAGAGCACGTCCAGCCTCACGTGTAATTCGTGCATGCCTGAAAAATGAGAGTAATCTCGGGTGTGCGGGTGTTGGGCTCGCCAAATGTCGGTCAATCCCCATTTTGTTTGCCATTCTAATCTACCCTTGGCTATTCGGCGTGTTGGGGAGTCTGCCAACGGAGGGTGCGATCTATCAAGGGCTACATCCACACCCGAATTGAAGTCGCCTCCCATCAGTAGTGGCCCCACTAAGTAGTGGGCCAGGGAACCCGACAGTGACGCGAAGAAGGCTAATTGATCCACATTAGGTGCGTAAATGCTGCAAATATTTATGTCCTTACCTCCCAGTTTTCCCGCTATGGCTACAGACCGCCCGTCTGGGTCTATCATGTGTTTGGTCACCTGGAAAGGGACTCCAGCCCTTATCCAAATCAGCGCGCCCCTAGCATAAGCTGAGTATGTAGTATTGTATAACTGTCCCCTCCATCTGCGCTGCAGTGCCAACCCTTCCGTTTTCGTGAGGTGTGTTTCCTGTAGTAGCGCTATTTGCACTCCTCTGCGCACTAAGTAAGCATGTACTTTGTGTCGTCTCGTCATAGTATGCAGCCCTCGTACATTCCAGGTAATACATTTCAGATTAGATAATTCAACCATTGTCCCACAATGCCCTACTCACCCTCCTCCGCCCAGTCGCTATTTGGGCCAAATATAGTAGTTGCCCTGCACCGATGGCGTACCCACCCTCCAACAAATTAACATCCCCAAATCCCTCATCCCCCCCCCCCCCCCAGAACAGGACCCAAAGACCGTAATCTAGGTCCCATCCAAACTCTCCCCAAAGAACAGTTAGAAAATCCCGACGGTAGTCACCGCAGGCTTGCCATAAGGCAAAAATGGGGGCAGAGTACCGGCGGGAAGTCGCCCTCTGCCCGAGCTTCCCTTGTGCGATCGAGCTCTAATTACTTAAGGTCAATTTAGGGCTTAACCCCCAACCCATCTGTTAGTAGGCCATCAGTACCCCCCCCGTTTAAACACCACAATCCCTCCCATTGTTCGTTCCATTGTCGAATCAGCTCACCCGGAGTCATCCTTGCCCGTCCAGCAGGCCTTCCGCCGTCTCTGGGGTGATCGTGGGCAGGGGCACACTGTCAGTCTCAGATTCCTCCGTATCCGTATGGTCTTCCCCCTGCCAGATTCTGTACTCTCCGTTATGGGCACCCCTTGCGAGCCCGACATACTGGACACCACCTCCAAAAACCCTCGCCGCTCTGCTGTCGTCTCCAGTACTGAAGGCCGCCCAAGCCTACTTCGGCCATTTCGAATCCTCCTAGACTCCCGCCGTGGACTCTCCTCTAGTACCGTTGGAAAAAGTGAACCAGGGCCGTCCTTGCCGGCTCTATACAGTTCCAGCCAGTTAACCGCGTCTTCAGGGGTATCGAAAAATTTGGTCGTACCGTCCAGTATTATTCGGAGCCTTGCCGGGAACAGTAAGGAGTACTGTATACTTTCACTTCTCAGCTCACGTTTTATCGCTAGGAAAGAGGCTCTCTTGCGCTGTGTGTCATAGGTATAATCCGGGAAGATGTTGACCCTACTGTTCTCTACCTGGAAGGGACCATTCAGCCGGGCATTGTTAAGTAGTATATCCCTGTCCCGGTAGTGCAACAACCGCGCAACCACTGGGCGCGGGGGGCGGCCCTGTTGCGGCGGCCTGGATGGAACCCTATGTGCCCGCTCCAGAGTGTAGAATGAGGTCAATCCCTCGGGCGCCACCACCGTCCGGAGCCACTCCTCCAGGTAACCAACCATGTCTCCCCCTTCAATTTTTTTCCGGCAGCCCCACTATCCGAATGTTGATCCGTCTATTGCGCCCTTCAGCGTCCTCTGCCCTCTTCTCCAGTGCGTCAATCCGGTCCAAGGCATCCTTCATGCCAGCAGAGAGTGATTTTTGTGTCGGTTCCAAAGTGCTGATCGAGCTCTCCACCTCCTTGACCCTGTCCGAGAGCTTACCGTGATCAGCCCTGAGGAGTCCTAGGCCTGTTGCAACCTGTGCTATATCCTGTTGGAACGCCGTTCGAGTGTCCGTTATTGCCGTCAGGATCTTGTCTAGTTGATGTTGGAGGTGCGGGTCCCGCGGCGTCTCTGGGTCCAACTGGTTACCTCTGTCCGGCATCTCCGCATCTGATGTAGCCTGTGCGTTGCCCTTGGCTCCCTTTGGTTTCCCCATGGTACTCGTAACGCCCAACACTGATCAGGGGAAGCGGTGGGCAAGCTGGCCAACGGCAACCAAGCCACGTCAAGCCCCACTTCAGTACACTAGTCGCCGCTCCTCAATAAATATCTTCCTCAGCCTCTCTCCGTCCGGGTTCAGGTTGAGTGGTGCGGGGGGTCAGTCATCAGGCCATTCATCTCGTGCCTCTGGGATGCCAGGTCAGGGCAATACTAACCAAAGCTCATCAGCTCTCAGCTCCAATAGGCTGCCACAGTTCATTCACCGCTTCCATTAAAGACCCACCGGGGACTACAGGCCGGTCAGCCGCGGCACCAGCCCCGACCACCGCGGTCGGCCGCCTCGTGCTCCAGGCCTCCTGCAGATTCTCTTATGGCGGGCCGCGCCGCCGGGAGCCCAAGCGCAGGATGACTCCAGCCCCCCATGGCCCGGACTCCGGGGGGGCCTCCAGCTACGGCCGTCACTGACCTTCAATGTTCCTCCTGGGCCGTCGTCTCCCCCACTCCACCTCCAGCGCTACAGGCACTCTCCGCTCTCCGCGCAGACCCCACCAGGCCCCCAAGGCACCGTCCGGCTGCCCCCTTCATGCCGTTCCGCCTTCAGTCTTCCGCTCAAGCCCCGGAGGGCAGGTAGTGCATCCGCAGTGGTCACAGCGCCCTTCACGGGCTGCACCACCGATGGGGGCCACTATCAGGTGCTCGAATGCTGCGTTTGTTGAGTCTCGCACTCGGGCCTCCAGTGTCCGCCCCGCCACTCGGCCGCCTCTATAACCGTCTCCCTGGGGGACCACGAGCAGGCTCTACCGGCTCACATTCGCCTCGCAGTGCCCGGAGGGACGGATCGTCGCTTCCAAGTCCCGGTTTGGCGGAGGCCGTACTACTCCGGGGCCCGCCATCTCCTCAGCGCTCTCCTCCCTAGGGGGCGGGCCGGACCAGTACCTCCGATAGAAGCCGCGCGGCGGGCGTGCTCGGGAGCCGCTGCGTGGGAGTCAGTGAGTGCCACCAGCCGCCCAGATAGCCGGTACTTCTGCAATCCCGCTTTGGAGGGGGGATTCCGCTCTAGCCCCCGACGCCGCAAGCCCGCTGGCCGCTCCTGCTGGGTTATCACGGTGCGGGCGCCATTTTGTCCCCGGTGCCGATCGAGCCACAGGAGCTCGCCCAGCTCTGCTCACTGGTCACAGGCGCCCCTGGGAGCCGTCGATGCCACCTTTCAGCTCAGCGCCCCTTCCCACACAATAACTCGTGGGTTGGGGAGCCACCAGCACCCGAATACCAGGATTAATGGAGGCTCGATCGCGGAGCCGAATGCTCAGGCGACCTCCACCATCGGCGCTCTAGCCACGCCCCCTTGTTGTTGACTAATTTACATTTAATATAATTCAGTAATTGCACTAGACAAGGTAAAACCTTTTTTTTTAATAAATGTAAAATCAATGTTAGTTTTAAACTTAAATCAAATTCTTATTTATGCAGCATTTCCTCTTGTCTAGTGCATTTCCTATATTTTGTTAAATTGTATTTCATTGGTGTAAGGTGTAATGCATATGTGTTTAGTTTTTCACTTATTAAGTTAAGATAAACACACCTGTATTAACCCCTTCGCTGCTAGGTCTTTTCCCTAACTGTGCTAAGCCTTTTTTTGGCTATTCAGGGTAGTTTGTGCTTAGGCTGTAATAACTTTTGTGGATTCCCCTTGAGGAGACTGAGAAATTTGCCCAAAATACAGGTACATTTCAGGTTTTTGGGAAAAAATGGGAAAAAAGTGCTGCAGAAAAAAGCTTCTGTTTTATCCCTGCAAATGGTATCAATAAAAGGTTTGCAGTGCTTAAATCACCATCTTCCCAGCATTCAGGAGCAGGTAGACGTTTGTCAGAAAACCAACATTTTCTATACAGGTTTGGCATTGTAATGGGACAACGCCTATTTTTTGTGCTTTCAAACTTCTTCCAGTTAGTGGTAGTAATGGGTCTGATACCAATAATGAATCCCAGACAGCTATAGATTTCTGAAAAGTAGACTAAATCTTAAATTCTGCAAATGGTCATGTGTGTAGACCTGTCAAGGTTTTCCATTAGTAATAGTTGAAAACAAAATATTGAGTTGAATAAAACAGCCATTTGTGTCTACATTTTCACCAGTAACTTCTTCTAACTATGGCCGATTTTTTAAAGCAATATATTGTTACATCCACTGAACACTTCTGGTTACTGGGCTATATAGGATTTGTAGGTTCACCCAAGAACACGTGGTACCCAGGGCCAAAAACGGAGCTGCACATTGCAATGTTTTTGCTTTGGGTACCAGGTATACAGTAATTCATTTGGTAAAAAAATAAAGAGTGAAAAATAGGTATAAAGGAAACCTATCTATTTCCAAAATGGGAACCAGATTTGGAGTTTAGAAGCAGTGGTTATTTGCACATCTCTGCATTTGTGGGTACCCATTCTAGCATGTGAATTACAGGGTATTTTTCGAAATTACTTCTTCTTTACACGCTGTCTTACGTTTGGAAGGCAGGAATGCATAGAAAGACAATAGGTAATAACACTTGTACTACTATTCTGTGTTTCCCTAAGTCGCCCTATAAAAATGGTAGCTCACTGGTGTGGCTAGGCCTAGCGCCCATGACAGGAAATGTCCCACAACAGAACATAAACACATCACATTTTTCCACTGAAAACTGACCATGTTTTTTGCAGTGTTCCTAGCTGTGGATTGTGGGCTCTAGATCAGCCAGCACTTAGGGAAACCTAGAAAATCTGTGCATTAATTAAAACTAGACACTCAGGAGAATCCAGGATGGTGTGACTTGTGCAGCTGTCACCAGGGTCTGTTACCCAGAATCCCTTGCAAACCTCAAAAAGTTTGAAAAAACACATTTTCTTTGCATTTTAGTGATGAAAAGCTCTGGAATCTGAGGGGAGCCACAAACTTCCTTCCAACATGCATGTCTCAAAGTCTCCCGCTAAAAATGGTACCTCACTTGTGTGGGTAGGCCGGGTACCCGTGACAGGAAATGTCCCAAAACGCAACGTGGACACATCACATTGAAACCGGACCCTTTTTTTTGCAATGTACCTAGCTGTGGATTTTGGACCCTAACTCAGCCGGCACTTGGGGAAACCTAGAAAACCTGTACATTTCTAAAAACTAGACACACATGGGAATCCTGGATGGGGTGACTTGTGTGACTGTCACCAGGGCCTGTTACCCAGAATCCCTCGTAAAACTCAAACTTTGTCAAAAAACAAATTTTCCAAACATTTTGTGATGGGAAGTTCTGGAATCTGTGGGGAGCCACACATTTCACCCAAGGCTCTCAATAGGAATGGCATCTGACTTGTTTGGGTAGGCCTATTGCCTGTGACAGGAAATGGCTCAAAACACAACAAGGACACTTCCCAGTGTTCCACGGAAAACTGACCCTTTTTTTGCAAAAAAACTAACTGTGATTGTTGGACCCTAGTTCACTGTGGAAGATTAGCAAACCTGTACATTTTTTAACATTAGACACCCAGGGGGATCCAGTATTGGGTGGCTTGTGTGACTCTGACCAGATTCTATTTTCAAGAATCCCTTGCAAGCCTCAAACTTTGTAAAAAAAAAAGCACATTTTTCTCAAATGTCTGTTTTGGAATGCTCTGGAATCTGAGGGGAGCTACACATTTCCTCCCATCCAGCATTCCCCGCTGCCTCCCAATGAGAATGGTACCTCGCTTGTTTGGGTAGGCTTAGTGCCCGCAATAGGAAACTGCCTAAAACACAATGTGGCCACATCACATCTTTCCACTGAAAACTGACCCTTTTCTTGCAGTAAGCCTAGCTGTGGATTTTTGGCCCTAGCTCAGCCGGCACTTAGACAAACCTAGCAAACTTGCACATTTTTTAAAACTACACACCCAGATGAATCAATCCATGATTGGGTGACTTGTGTGGCTCTGACCAGATTCTGTTACCCAGATTCACTCGCAAACATCAAACTTTGTAAAACAAAACCACTCATTTTCCTCAATTATCTGTGATGGAAAGTTCTGGAATCCGAGGGTAGCCACAAATGTCCTTCCACCCAGAATTCCCCCAAGTCTCCTGATAAAAATGGTACCACACTTGTTTGGGTAGGCCCAGTGCCCTGGATGGGAAACTTCCCAAAACGCAACATAGATACATCATGTTTTTACACTGCAAACTGACCCTCTTATTGCAATGTACCTATGTATGGATTTTGGACCCTAGCTCAGCCAGCACCTAGGTAAACCAATCAACCTGTACAACAGACACACAGGGGAATCCAGGATGGGATGACTTGTGTGGGTCTCACCAGAGTATGTTACCCAAAATCCCTTGCAACCCTCAAACTTTGCAAAAAAACATATTTTCCTCACATTTCTGTGATGCAAAATTCTAGAATCTGCTGGGTGGGTGAAATTTTGTGGCTCCCCACAGATTCCAGAATTTTCTATCACAAAAATGATTTCTCACTTGTTTCGGTAGGCCTAATGCCCGTGAATGGAAATTTACCAGAACACAACGTCAACACATCACATTCTTCTACTGCAAACTGGTCCTTTTTTTGCAATGTGCCTAGCTGTGAATTTTGAACACTAGCTCAGTCGGCACCCAGGAAAACCTGCAAACCTCTAACAAATGTTAAAATAGACATCCAGAGGAATTCAGTAGGGGTTGACTTGTGTGGCTCTCACCAGGTTCTGTTACACACAATCCCTGGCAAACCTCAAAAGTTTCTAAAGAACACTTTTTCCTCTCATTTCTTTGACGGAAAGCTCTGGAATCTGAGAGGAGCCACAAACTTCCTTCCACCCAGCTTTTCCCCAAGTCTCCCGATAAAATGGCACCCCACTTGTTCGGGTAGGCCTAGATCCCTCACCAAGAAACGACTTAAAACGTGTTGGGGAGACACCAAAATTAGCTATCACAAAACCATCTGGTTTTGCAGGGGGGTAACCTGTGTTTTTGGTTCTGGCTCAGCGGCCATGCAATGAAACTTACGAAACCCAGGCATTTATGAAAACTAGACACCTGGCTGGGGGAGTTAAGGGAAGGGTGGCTCACGTGTATCCCTCAACGTTTTCTTGCCCAGAATCTCCTCTAAACCTCAAATCCAGCTAACAAAATTAATTCAAACTCAGCGTACCCCCAGGTCTTGCAATAAAATTGCTACCTCACTTGAGCGGAAGAACCAAGTGCCTGCGACAGGGAAGGCCCCAATTTTATTGTGGAGGCATCAAAATTATCGATCACAAAACGTCCAGGTTTTGCAAGGGGGTCACCTGCATTTTTGGTCACTGGCGTGGCGGCCATCTAGTGAAACCTACCAAATCCAAAACATTTTTTAAACTAGGAACCCGGGGCTATCGAGGGAGGTGTAGCTTGCATGAATCCTTCAACCTTTTCTTACACACAATCCCCTCCAAACCTTCAATTTTGCCCCAAAAAATCAAAGTTTCTTCACATTTCTGTGTAAGAAAGTTATGGGATCACCGGGATGACACTAATTTCCTACGACTCACCATTCTCTCAGGTCTCCCAATAAAAATGGTACTTCACTTGTGTGGGAGAGCCAAGTCCCTGCGAAAGGGAAAGGCTAAAAACTTATTGTGTAGTCATCAAAATTATCTTTCACAAAAATTGCCAGGTTTTGCAATGAGGGCGCCTGTGTTTTTGGTCCTGGGCTTGGCGGATATCTAGGGAAGCCTACCAAACCCAGACATTTCTGAAAACTAGGCTTCGGGGGTAGTCCAAGAATGTGGCAGATGAGCTTATAAATATCACTGATCTGCCCCCAAGGCTGGCAGAATCAGCTAAAATGTGTGGTTAAAAATAAGTTGAGCAACCCTCGACTATGGGGCTGCTCCCTAACATGCCCATAAAAATATTCCTGGTGATTAATGGGCTTTCTGCAACCCTCCCGAGGGGGTGGGGGGAAGGGTAGATTCGGTGTAATAACCACCTTCAGCCCCCCCAAGGGAGGCAGAAAGATGGTGCCCATTTTTTTAGAAGGTGGGGCATTAGCATATCCCTTCAGGGCAGCCAACACCCCTGCAGGCTATTGCCCCCGTATGCACCCAGTGGGGTGGAAAGACTGTGCCCATTCTTTTGGGGGTGGGGTGAAGCATTGACATGCCAACTCTGTGCACCATGAATGTGTGTATTTATTTAGTAAAGAGGTGTATATCACATACCCTATGTTAAACTACAATTAATAATTCAAAAACAAGTATCAATTTTTATTAAATTTCCTCCTTTTACACCTACAGTGGCAGGAGAACCCCCGCCATTATATGAACGCCTAACCGCAACACAAGCCAATTGAAAAGCTTGTGTATTATCAATTTGCCAGTTATTAAACAGGACAGTTGGGAACCACTTCTTTGTATGCAATATGGTAATAGATGTGTATTGACTTACAGCCAAACTGAATATCAATATCGGTGGCTCCTACTACCAGAGCATGAACCTTCCCAATACAAGCATAAGGTAGATGCCTGTTATGAATATTACAAATGCTTAGATAATCAGAGCATACAGCATATTGATCTATATCCTATTACTATTTTCAGACCCTAGTACTGCACATGCTACATCAAAAGCATTGAGAACATACAGTACAGTCATTTCCCGGATTGCATAACCGGGCCCCTGGTCCTCTAGGATATATCTGGAAACCAGTAATAAAATACAGGTAACTTAAGTCCCTGTTTGACATTACGTATTAGGTGATGTCACTATCGTAAAAGCTTCCCGATAAACAAATTTGGGGATTCACTAGCGGTGCCCCCTATAGAAGGTCATGTATTTTGACAATACCAATAAAGTTACCAATAATCAGTTTTTGACTAGCGCCAACCACTTAGTAGTTATAAAATGTCATATAGTATTAGCCAACAGGAAATGTTTTCTGGTAATATGCTTTGTTTATAAAAATCTGTAAACACAAAAAAGTAATTGTCTGTTTCCTTCTAGAACTTGGTCCTGAAGAAGGTTGTTAATTGTTTCTCCTTAACCGAAACGCCGCGTCGACCCCTGTTCTTGCGAATATATTTTAACCCATATTGTATAAATTGGCTTCGTTTATTATTGTGTTTTTATATGTTTTTAATTAAATGTACAATATACTGCATGTATTTTTTAACTATTCGTTACTATTGTGATAATTTTGTATTTTTGAATAAATACACAAATGACATATTTTTCCAAAACAATCTTCCTGTTTTGTGGTAAATAAATAAATAATACCTCTATTTTTGACTGGATATAACAATAACAGATAGCTCAATAAATAAGAGTCAAGATTCGAGGTAGTAGGAGTTTGCAGGTTTAATACAGCATAAGGACAGGAACAGGACAACCTGCACGGACAAGATCTGGGATGGCTAGCCAACAGGGGGCCCCGACAGCTGTCGGGCAGGAGCTGGAATGAGCGCGCTGGCTTTTAATAACAATACACAAGTATATATACTAAAACAATTGCATTACAGTACATACAGTAGGTGTGACAGTGGGTGGAGTTAGCAACAGTCGCGAAAGATAAGGATGAAAGTGGGTGTAACAGGAGGCGTATACATAGACATGTGATGTAGACGTAACAGAATATGTCATAAATGGGGCGGAAACATGGAGGGGGCTACCTAAGGAGCCGGGACCTCTAACCTAGTGGTGCGCGCAAGCTGGCAATGACGTGTTACTAGGGAGAAGCTAGGGGCTATGACTTCTGAGCTAGAAGGAGAGACTGAAGTCTGGAGAGTCAGAGCGACATGTACCTAAACACTATCTAGTATCTGATGTTTAGAGAACATGTTGATAGAATCCAAAAGTTATCAGGGTAAAGGCTAACAGACACTAAGACTGGTGCATGCATTATTCTACATGTAGTGTGTGTTGAGGAATATTAAATGACCATAAATACAGTATTTCTCTTACATGGAGACGTAAAGGCTAGACGATGACTGAAACTATTGATGCGATTCAGTAGCTTAGGAATGCAGAGAAGGAGAGCTGGACTGATAACTGGAATCATAACATACTCTTGGCAGACTGGCAGGCAGAGCCAGGCCGAGCCGGGCACTGTGAGGCAGGAAGTAAGTGAAGGGTCAGGGATACAGGTGGGGGCTGTATCGCTCCTCAGCGAGGGTTCAGGAGACAGGAGCTGAATCTGGTGTCCGGGCCCTTTTGAGGCCTAGAAACGGGGACTTCGCAATGAAATAACGTGCACACTGTAAAACGTGGCAACATAACTTTACATAGGCCTAATACTCGTAGCTTTCACGAGAACTGGAAACTGGCATACTAGAGATGGACACAACTGTAATTGCGTCTTTAATCGATCAGGGGGAATACATATGCATATTAATCATGCACATATAGCATAAGATGGGGAACACGTAGGGACACAGAACATGGCAAAATTTACTTTTCCACATTCCCTCCTTGTCACTACGTTTCCATCAAGAAACATCAATATTCATGATACCATCTATCATTTCATACAGTATCATTTGCTCGTCTCGAATTTTCTTGGAACGGGATCTAGGACGGGACTTGGGACTAGGAATACAAGAGGTAGCACAAATGCCGCAAATCGCAGGGCCACATTGTATACAGAGGCAGCAACTGAATATGATCGCTACTGCAATACCTAGAAATGACAATATTTTCCATCCCCAGGCAGAAATTATACTCCAAAACCAACCGGACCATGTCCAGGTGCCTGGATTCTGGTGTAACTGATGGGCAATTTTATGAAGTCTGGTTATAGCTGAATAAACAGACGGCGCGTTATTAGGAATAAAAATGCAGCAACTAGATCCGATGACTCTACATGCTCCTCCTCTATCGGCCAGTATGACGTCAAGAACGAGACGATTTTGGAGCACGACAAATCTCATAGCAGATTGCTCTTCGGTTAAGTTACCTAGGGCAGAAGCAGTCTCATTCACTACTGCCTCAAGGGTTCTGGTTAATCTACGGATTAACTTACTATTCTGGATAGGTCCTATAAAGAAAAAGAATCCTCTATTGAAATCTGTATACTGTTCTAGAGCAGTTTCAGTTTGATCGACAATCGGGGACTCAATCTCCCTTCTATGTCTACTGTGTACTAGATGTGTGTTTCTATGATAATCAGATGGGGCTAGGAAAACTGGTGGCAGTAGGAAGGCAATGTAACAGGTTCCATCCCAATCGAGGGGCAGACGAACATATGCGGTCTGACCACAAACAAAATAAGAATGACGTGAAGCTTTGAAAATAGATTTCCCACTGTCACTATACTTGACAATAGTAGTACAATCACTATGTCCTACATGTACGGAACCATTATTTCTGACACATAATTCGCCTTTGACTGGTAGTACTGAAATAGCAGGTAAGTCTGGAGTAGGATCAGACTGAACATTCAGGACCATAAAATTCGAAGAATAATTACCTAAATTATAAACTTCATTTTCTAGATCTAACCCTGTTCTGTGGGGAAGACCTTGCTTGTCTGGAAAACATATACTGTTCAGAAAGGAAATATCAGTTGAGGATGACGTTAACATGGACCATGCTCCACATGAGCCATTATGTGAGAATGGATAAGGAAAGAGTGGCAGAACTCCCTTCGGTGTCTGGAAAGGGGGGAGTCGACCACACACCCAACAATTTGTGGCATTGCTGGTCTGGTGTGAATAATGTAACATACGGATAAATGAATTGTTGCGCATAGCAAGACGATAAGATAGTTCATGAGGAGGCAGATCACTAAACGTGTGCTCTACTGTAGCATTAGAAAACTTATTTACATGAGAAGTTGGAAAACATAAATGAAATGCATAACTCGTGCAGGTAACCATCAGGCTGAGAAACAATATAAAACTTAGAAGAACGATACATCGGATTGAGTTTTGACTAACTCTCTCACTATGGGGGTCTATTTCATACATGTCAGATACCTGTCTAACCGTTTCACCTAGGGGAGGACTTAGACAATTAAACTGGCTGACTTATTTTACTAGACCGGAGCTTCAGTTTATACTCCTGCTGCGGAGTTTTCTCTAACAGGGAGGGCTTGATATCAATGTCATTTGCGGGACAGTCCTTAAGAATAGTATCTTGGCAGTCTTTAAAATCTTGACAATCCTTGGAAATGTTCTTGGAAACAGTTTTTAGTCCGTGAAATTTCTTGACGTGTGACAGGTGCACCCACCCCTTCCTGCCTTCCAACTTGACGGCAGTACGGGTGGTTAGAAGGACTAACTTCGGCTCCTTCCAGCGAGGCTCCAGCGGACTCGAACGATCGAAATTCCGGACAAGCACTAGACTTCCTGGAACGATTTCATGCGGTTTCACCTCGGTATTGTCTGGAAATGCGGCGGCAACCTGTGAACGACAAGAGTGTAGGGCAGACATCAAGGAAGCTAGGTAATCTGTCAGCATATTACTGGAAACATCTGTAATACTTCGGGGTCTAGGTGTACCCCACACGTTCGGGGGACGGCCGAATACGACCTCATAAGGAGACAGACCTGATCTGGAATGTGCGACCATGCGCATATAGAACAGAGCGACTGACAGGGCAACTAACCAGTCTACACCTTTTTCTTGACAGATTTTGGCAATGCGGATTTTCAAGGTTTGATTATGTCTCTCTACGAGACCGGCTGCTTCTGGATGGCGTACACAATGGAACTTCCACTGGTACCCTAACAACAGGGAAACGTGCTTCATTAATTCAGATGAGAATGGCTGGCCGTTATCAGAATACACGACCCTAGGGAGTCCATAGCGGGGGAAATATTCACGAACCAGCTGCTTGGCAGTGGTCGCGGCTGTGTAATCTGGGACTGGATATGCTTCTGTCCACCTGGACAAAGAGCATACAACTACAAGGACATACTTGAAACCTCGACATCGCTCCATCTGAATATAATCCATCTGGAGGACTTCAAAAGGGTGGTCAGGGGGCTGGAATCCACCTTGTTCCACCGGGACACTTTTACCTGGATTGAATTGACAACATATCATACAAGTACGGACTTTCTGCTTGGCTGCAGCTCGTAAATGCTTGTTAAACCAAATGTTCTGGATACTGTCTAACATGGCTTTTTCTCCTAAGTGTGCAGGACTATGTGCGGTATTGATAATGACTTGAACCATTGAGTCGGGGAGAAACCATGTGGCTCTACCCTTCGTCAACCATCCCTGATCTGTCTGGACCCCTCCTTGTTCGGACCATTTCTTGATTTCTTCGGGAGTAGCATGTAACTGGATATCTATGACATCTTGAGTAGGGTCCTTAACTGTCATACAAGTAGTCTGTTCTAGAGTGGATGTCGGTGTCTTGTTAACTGGTATGTCTGGTGTCTGTGCTGTAAGCTAGGCTGTTCGATCTGCTAGATCATTACCATGGGAAATAATGTCTGTAACTTTCGTATGTGCTTTGCACTTCATGATAGCAATAGATGTCGGTAAATGTATTGCATCTAACAGAGCTTGAATAAGGAGACCATGCTGAATCTTGGTTCCATGAGAAGTCATGAAACCTCTCTCTTGCCAGAGCACTCCAAAGTCGTGTACAACTCCGAATGCGTAGCGTGAATCTGTGTAAATATTAATTTTCAGGTTCTTGGCGTGTATGCAGGCTTGAGTCAGAGCAACTAGCTCTGCTGCTTGAGCAGACAGGGTGTCAATACGATGTGTTTCAATAACTTCAGTGTCAGTAGTCACTGCATACGCGGCTACTAGTTCTCCTGTACTCGTTCTCATACATGAACCATCCACATAAAGTGTCAGGTCAGGATCTGGTAATGGAATATCTGTCAGATCTTGTCTTGGTTTAGTCATAGTGTTAACAACTTCCACACAATCATGTGTGACAGGATTTGAAGTAACTGACGGTAACAGTGTAGCAGGATTTAGAACGTTGCAGCGTCTGATTTCTATGTGTGGCTGGAACAGGTGCTTGGCATAAGGCTTTCTTTAATTCATTAAAACTAAGTGTATGTTCAGATGTCCAAGGGAGGACAGTCGATACGGCTGCCTCCTGTGTCGTTAACTGTATCAGTGGCTTGGCTAGAAATACATACTGAGGAATCCATTGTCTGCAATAAGAAGTGAGGCCGATAAAAGCTCGTACCTCCTTCTGGGTCTTGGGCTGAGGAAGACTCGCTATTAACTGGATACGGTCGGGTGTCAACTGCCTACCCCACTTGGACAGTAAGTGGCCTAAGTAGATCACTTGCTGGACACAGAATTGAAGCTTTGAAGGAGACACCTTGTGCCCCATCTCGGCTAGGAAATACAGGACTGTAAGCGATGCTCGCTCGCAAGCACGTTCAGAACGGGCTGTGATCAGTAGATCATCGACATATTGGAGCAGGGCAGTGTCAGTTGGCATGTGAATGTTGTCTAGTTGTCTCTTAAGTGCTTGACTGTAAATGCTAGGACTTTCTGTGAAACCTTGAGGAGCTCGTGTGAATTTATAGCTCCTTCCATTTAAACAAAAACCGAAAAGGTACTGGCTGTCTGGATGAATGGGGACACTGAAAAATGCGTTTTTGATGTCTATGACTGTGAAAAATGTAGCCTCAGAATCAATGGCTGTCAATAGAGATGAGATATCTGGGACAACTGGGTACTGGGGGATGATACATTTATTAAGTTCTCGAAGATCAATCACTAATCGATATACTGGAGGTGCATTTAGATCAGTACGTTTCATGACTGGAATGATAGGAGAATTACATACATTGGAGTCAGTTTCTACAACTACTCCTTGAGCCATAAGCTCGTCAATAATTTTGGATAAGGCTGCTACAGCCTCAGGTGGCAATCTGTACTGTCTGATTCGTGGCAAGACTATACCTTGCTTGAGAGTCACACGATGGGGTGTGATTTGCATGAAGCCAACATCAGTTGGACCTTGCGCCCATAGATGCTGCGGAACATTAGATAATCTCGGATCAAAATTTCGTAAAACATAGTGACCCTTGAAGTCACGTAAAAACAAACGTATTCCCTCTGGGGAACAGCAAATAACTGCACCTAATTCTTTCAGTGTCTTAATGCCTAACAAATTTTCTGGACAGGACTTCGTAAGCAATAGATCAGTAGTTTGGGACAATGGACCTACTTCTAGAGTAACTGGTTTGGAAATCTCGTTAACAATTGGCTTTCCTGAAAATCCAAGGGAAACATTTCTAGAGCCTGAGAGCGGAGCCCCTGGAACCTCGTCGTGACTAATGGTAGTCCTACTTGCCCCTGTATCAATCAGAAACTTTCTGTCTTTCCCTAATACTTGACTGTGAACATAGGGACCTTCTTGATCTACAGGAATCTCGATGAGAGGCAAGCCTACCTCCCTCTCTAGGCTGTTTCATGAATATGCTTGATACTCTGGATACTCTGTCTGTGCATACTGGTACATCTGCTGTGTAACATGCTGTGTTGCAGCGATAGGCTGCGGTGCTGGAACTGTCTGTTGTGCATTCTGTGGCTGAGAAGTCTGTGAAACTTGTTCTTGTCTAGGCGGACGTGGTCTTTCTTTAGTTTTACCAGTGGCTATGTTGTGTTTCAGAACTGCACACTCGTTTATAAAATGACCTGGCTGTTTACAATAATTGCATGTCCCTTTAACGGGAGCTGCAGGATGACTGGCTTGATTCGGACCCCTCTTCTGACTGTCTTGAGGAACAGATTGTGCAACTAGTACTTTCATTTTCGTGTCTTTCATACGTCTTCTCTCGTGTTCTTGCTCTTCTCTGATTCTATTCTGGTGATACTGGAGCATTTGAAGCATTTGCGACGGGGTACTAGCTTGCCAAGTACTTTCGACTTTCAAAACTCGATTTTTAACTTGTGGACTTGAATTCTCGACTAATTTAGTAACAAAAAGATGAGGGTATGACTCACTACTCGTCTTCAAACCACTGTTGATGCTAAAACATTTCTCAAATCTAGAATAAAAATCACTAGTATCTTCGTCTTGTTTCTGTTTACAGGCTGAGATTGCATCCCAGTCTTCCTTTTTAGTGGCTAATAATCTAGGCAAAACTTGTATCACTAATTCTGGTAATTCTTTACATTTATCTCCAAGACCGGTACCTGGTACTCGTATCTTATCTTCAGCTTCTAGAGCTGTCCAATCGATCTTTTTCTCTCCCACCTCCCAATCTTTTTCCTTGAGTTTTTCGTATACCCCTGCGGGCAACAGGACTTTTAACATTTTAATAATATCTGGATACGTGTATTCTCCCATACGGAGCATGTCTTTTAATTCTCGGTGGAACCCTGCTGGATCTTTGTCGTGACAGGGAATTAATTTCTTCATCTCTAAGAGTTCCATCTTGGTAACTGGGGTGTAAACAAATACTCGTTGCATTTCACCATCTGGTGTCCTAACTGGGTGTACTTCTCGTAACGGATGCTGCCTGTCTATGTAAAACGGTTTACTTTCTGGAGGTGAGACATGAACAAAATGCGGATTTAAAAACGTTCTGTATTTGTGGCGCTGTTCTAGAATGACACTAATTAAATCGGTACCTAAACCTTTCCATCTATACTGGAGTAACTCGTTCAGGACATCATGTAACGGACCTGGATCAGAATGTTGACCCTCATACAGCGTAATGAGGTGCTGGATCATATACATACCCACCAGTCGCTGCACGGCTGGGGGCAGTTTCAGAAACATTTGTGCCACTATTTCGTCTGGAAAAGTGGTAGAATCAGTAATCCATCGGACTGCTGATCGGGCTAGTTCTTGTTCATGCATAGTACTTAATTCACTATAACCGATTCGTGATTTCAGAATTTGATCGGTAGCTTGAAATACTTGTTCTAGGGAACCTTGTTCCGGTGCTGGAAGATGAACAGTTTTCTTGTGTTCTAGGCGTAAATGTCGGTCTAGAATTCTAGATTTACCTACATACGCTATTCTGGCGGTATTCTCGTCGTCTACCTCTTCAGTAGAAGAGTCATTTTCTTTCTCGCTTACTTGTGCTTCTTTGCGTTGTTCGTGTAACCTTATTATTTCTTTACGTATTTTCTTGTACATACTCTCTATACTATTGAGTGTCTTGTGCTTACCCTCGGCTATATTATCACTCCACTTTGTCAGAATTTTCATTTCGGTCGGATCTTTAGTCGGGGAATCTTGTTCCCGTATTAAACAATTGATCAGGAACTTTAATAACATGAACTGGATCTCAGCTTTTCTGAGAGACATGACTTCAGCAATACTTTCTGGATCTTGTCCTGTACGAATGAAACGATACATTCTGTCTAGATCTTCTTTCATATTCGGTAGGGTGACCAAATACTCGGACACCTGTCTTATACGTACGGAATATATAACCATACTATCCTCGCCTGGGACTGGATCATAACAGCATTCAGTAAGAAGTCGCCTGATTTCTGCAATAGTCTTATATTTGGGCGTACGCTGTAACGCACGTTCATGTAATTCGACTGCTCCTAAACGTCTACTTGGCGGCGGGGTACCAGGAGGACCTCCTCCCGCGGCCCCTAAACTGGAATCGTCGACTGATACTCTTCGAGCTGGCAAAGTGACTGATGTGGCGGGAATTTGTACTACGGGCTGGACCGGGGGTACCGTAACAGGTACTGCAACAGGTGCCCCGGTGGCTGGAAGACCATGAATTACATTATTCACAGGAGCTGGTGGAACAGGATTTGCATATTCTGGGACTGTGTCGTCCAAATAGGACGAGAGAAAAATCTCAGCTGCGGTCGGTTTGTGACGCAGATTGGTCGGAACTAAGGGTGGCGGAAAATTACTGGATGCTTCCGGGGTTGCGTTTGGCAAGCCCTCGGCAAGAAGAGGATACATACCATTAATGAGGGCATTTCTCTGTCTATCTGACTGTTCGGTTTTAACTCGTTCACCTATCTCGATTAGTTCCCTTTCTTGGGCTCTTTCTAAGGATTCTCTACTTAATTCTGACTTTCTGATTTCTTTTTCGGTTCTTTTATGAGATTCTTTGCGCCATAACTCGATGGCATCTTTCTGTGACTGTCTGGCTTTCTTTTTCCATAATACTTCTTCTACTCGCATGATGCACTCGGCATCCCATGTACCCGATACGGGCCATCTGTACTTTTCTTCTAACTGTTTGGTGTACTCCACCCATAAATCTAGATATAATATGGCACTTATGCCATGCTTTTGATACATAAAATGACCTGGACGGGACAGGAACTGCTTCTTCTAACAGACCTTTTCTAGTTTTTAACTTGGAAAACAATGGCATGACTGGGCTGGAGTCTAGACACAATACAATACACAATGAACACGATGATTACTAAACAACACATTCATACCACGACATTGAAATACATGAATGACATTTAGGATAACAGTTCGGACAAAACACTACCTGGAATACTGAAAACAGAATACATGAATTTCTCGAGAACAGAACGGACTAGAACAGAAACTAGATGCACTGCTAAAACAGTACGAAACTTACCGGTCTCATAAAGAGACACGTCAGGACCCGCATCCACCTAAGTGGACACTTCGTGTTGGATCTGCGTACCCAAACCCACGGACCAGAGACAATGCAATTAACCCTGTCTAGATACTACCCCAGCAACGGTACTCACCGGGCAGCAAGAACGGAAGGCCTCGGACTGGACTGGACTGCTACGACGCCGGACGGACGAACTTCGGACTTCTGTTACGGGTGGGCCTCCGGATACCTCGGACCTTGGACTCTCGGCTTGGGCTCTGGTCGGGACTCGCCGCGTTCCTCCACCGCCTCGTCTGGATGCTGGACCGCAACCTCCGTCTCCTCCGTGGGCCTGAGGGATACTTGAAGCAGAAATATCTGCACGTGCACGGTATGGTTCCGTCACGGCTGCAGAGGATCAGGGGGCTTGCGTGGCTTCTCCGGCGCGTGGGGAAAGGGCAAGTCCCTATTCGGGCGCCATTATGTGGTAAATAAATAAATAATACCTCTATTTTTGACTGGATATAACAATAACAGATAGCTCAATAAATAAGAGTCAAGATTCGAGGTAGTAGGAGTTTGCAGGTTTAATACAGCATAAGGACAGGAACAGGACAACCTGCACGGACAAGATCTGGGATGGCTAGCCAACAGGGGGCCCCGACAGCTGTCGGGCAGGAGCTGGAATGAGCGCGCTGGCTTTTAATAACAATACACAAGTATATATACTAAAACAATTGCATTACAGTACATACAGTAGGTGTGACAGTGGGTGGAGTTAGCAACAGTCGCGAAAGATAAGGATGAAAGTGGGTGTAACAGGAGGCGTATACATAGACATGTGATGTAGACGTAACAGAATATGTCATAAATGGGGCGGAAACATGGAGGGGGCTACCTAAGGAGCCGGGACCTCTAACCTAGTGGTGCGCGCAAGCTGGCAATGACGTGTTACTAGGGAGAAGCTAGGGGCTATGACTTCTGAGCTAGAAGGAGAGACTGAAGTCTGGAGAGTCAGAGCGACATGTACCTAAACACTATCTAGTATCTGATGTTTAGAGAACATGTTGATAGAATCCAAAAGTTATCAGGGTAAAGGCTAACAGACACTAAGACTGGTGCATGCATTATTCTACATGTAGTGTGTGTTGAGGAATATTAAATGACCATAAATACAGTATTTCTCTTACATGGAGACGTAAAGGCTAGACGATGACTGAAACTATTGATGCGATTCAGTAGCTTAGGAATGCAGAGAAGGAGAGCTGGACTGATAACTGGAATCATAACATACTCTTGGCAGACTGGCAGGCAGAGCCAGGCCGAGCCGGGCACTGTGAGGCAGGAAGTAAGTGAAGGGTCAGGGATACAGGTGGGGGCTGTATCGCTCCTCAGCGAGGGTTCAGGAGACAGGAGCTGAATCTGGTGTCCGGGCCCTTTTGAGGCCTAGAAACGGGGACTTCGCAATGAAATAACGTGCACACTGTAAAACGTGGCAACATAACTTTACATAGGCCTAATACTCGTAGCTTTCACGAGAACTGGAAACTGGCATACTAGAGATGGACACAACTGTAATTGCGTCTTTAATCGATCAGGGGGAATACATATGCATATTAATCATGCACATATAGCATAAGATGGGGAACACGTAGGGACACAGAACATGGCAAAATTTACTTTTCCACAGTTTTTTTCTCTAGTTTAGACTGAATATAAATTACATGTGTGCTATACTGGTATAATTTGGTGTTTGATATATCTCCACAATGGTTGGCCTATGTCTAGTGAATTGAGTTGCATAAAAAAAATTTCTTTCTATATCTGTGTGATTGGTATTGCTAAAAAACAAGAAACCTAGCACCACTAGTACACTCTTTACCACCTTTGTGGCTAATTTGTGGGGCGCTCTTGCTTTTCTATGTTACTCCCCTGTCCCAAACTTGACAGATAAGGGGGCCTCCTTTACTTTTTATGATAGAATTCTGGGCAGCCTCCACCCCTACACTAGGGAAAACATCCCTGGTGCCTAGTAGGCTTTCTGCTCCCCAGGGGTTCAGATTGAGAGTTATTGTCTCACCTGCCCCCTAGGCGAGGCAGAAAGACTTTGATCATCACTTTTGTGGTGTGGGGGCATGACCATGCCCATTGTGGGCAGCGCCCACCCCTCTTTTATGAATAAGAAAATCTTTTATATTTTCTGTTATAAATGTAAGTAAGAATATGTATATCATATTTTCATCATTAACATTTTTAAGAATCAATTAAATGTAAATGAATAATAATGTTGAGCCAAACTTTGTAAACTTAAACTTTTTTGGTACATAACTGTGATAATTCTCTCAGGTAGTAAAATTAATATAAATAAGAAAAAAAGGGTTTTCAACAACAACACCTCATGGCTTTGTTGCCCATAAATTGCCTCCTAAATATAGGCCAAAGGGTAACCTCCTCAGAAAGGGGCATCTTTATGGCACAGGGCAAGCACTTCCAGGATTTTTCTTGGGAGGGGTGGGTTTATATTTGGTAGTGGTCAAGGACAGATAGGAGTTTAAATTATTGGAAGGATGAGTAAGGGTAGGAGGGGTGGTAGAGGATTGGATTTTGGAGGTAGAGGGAACTGGAGTGGATGATGTGCTTGTGTCTGTGTGTTTGGCAGTTGTAAGTTTTTTTGGTGTATGTTTATATGTGTTTTTTTTGCTGGTGTTTGATATTCTGGTGAGTGTATGCATTTGCTTTTGGTTGGTGTTTTGTGAGTAAGTGTGCTTTTGTGTGAGTGTGTTGTTGTGGTTGGTGTGGCTGTGGTTGTGGTGCTTGTGGATGTGGTGGTGCTTGTTGGTGAGGTTGTGGTTGTGGCTGTGGCAGTGTTTGTGGTGGTTGTGGTTGTGATGGTGGTTGTGGGTGTGGTGGTGTTTGTAGTCCTTGTGGGGGTGGTTGAGGGTGTTGTGCTTGTGATGCTTCTGTGTTTTGTTTACATAGTGTATATATATTGTATGCGTGTGTGTTTGTGTTTATGTGTGTGTGTGTGATTGTGCTGCTTCTGTCTGTTGGAGTGGGTGCCTGCAAAGAAGCTTGAGATTGGGGTGGGAGTTTGGATTTGTGTTAAATAAGGGACCTAGGCTGAGGCAGAAGGTTGGGCTGGTAGGGAGGCTGGGGTGAGTGTGGAGGCTGCTATTTTGGCAAAAAAACTCTGCATGCTAGACATTGGACTGTGAATGGCACCCAGAAATGCAACCATTTGCTGCATTTGGCGGGATAGCCCATGGATGGCATTCACTATCACAGTATGGCCTACAGAGATGCTACGTGATAGATCAGTATCCTCCTCACTCAGCGCAGCTGGGGTGCAGGGACAGAGGGTGAGGTGCCTGTGGCAAAGGGGACCCCAGCCCTTTTAGGGTTTTGGGTTTGCCCAACTGCGGGGATCAAGAGAGAGGGTGGAGATGTGTCTCTGGCTGGTGGACAAGGATGAAGTGTTTACAGTTCCGGTAAGGTCCACCACCACTAGGTACTGGTCTCTTGTGGAGGTCTCTGATGAAGATGACAATATAGTGGCTTCTCTTCCAGTCCCTTTAACTTCCATGCACTGTGTCCATCCATGTCTGATGTTTCATCACCCATTACACAGTGGCCAGCTGCTTCCCTGCCTTCTTGGCCAATATCTCCTTTGCCTGCTCTTGAAGATGTTGTAAAGACATATACAATAATTTTATTGTATCTGTGTAAATATAACTGATCTCGACGTTTTTTTCTAAAAAAACATTCTAAATGTATACATTCCACCTGCTTCAAGGCTTCTAAAGTTGAATTTATGTGTATCTCCTGCATGTAGGGAACATCTTCAGAAACCATTTGGTCACAGTTTTGTAATTTTCTATTATTGCTCCTAATTTATTTTTGATAATTTTTCTTAACTATTTTCATTTCTCCTCAGTAAGTGTTTTACACTTCTGAATGGTTCTGATTTGTTGTTTTGAATAGTGAATTTGTGTTACAAAAATGTAAAATAAAACAAAAATCCCTTTGTACATTGTGTGTAAAGGCAAAAAAGCTGATTACTATGGTAATTGAAAAAATACAAATATCAATTAATGTGTGCTAATATATACTGTAGTGTTCTATTAATATTTGAATGAACTGAAAGTCTGTTTTGAGGGACATTTAACAATGGCAAAACTTACTTTAATTGAATAAAGTATTTTTCAAATGTAAAAAATACATGTTGTGGTTCAATAACTAAGTTGCTTATTAATGTACAATGGCCTATAGATTTATGTATGCTGTTAAAGAAATACAAAAGATTTTTTTGTTTGTTTCTAATTACCTCTACAGCATAAGTAAATACATAATTCCTGATACATTTTCAAGCCACTATAGTATAAATAGAAACATTTAACATTTTTCTCTTAAATATCTGAAGTTATTTTTAGTTTGTTTTACCATTGTGAAAAAATATATACTGGCTTTCAGTTTAATCAAAAATTGGTACAACATTATGGTATATTTTTTAACACATTGATTCATATATATTTTTAAACTTTTAATGCATTTATAATATTTCTAAATGAGTATTTGTTTCTGCCTGATTTTGAGTTTTGCAGATGGAATACTCCAACATATATGTGACGGAATTTTCATCTGTCTAATTCCAAGTGCATTGTAAAATACTGATCTTGGAATAGTTTGGACAAAATATCAATTTTGTTTTGTTTCTATCTGCAAAAGTCCCTTAAAGTATTCTATTTTTTTCATTCAGGGTTTTTCATCTTGACAAAAAACGTAAAAAATGAATGTTTTTGGTGTATGTTACCCTATCACTAATATGTTCACATTCCTTTTTTTTTTTTTTTTAGATTTATTTTATTGCAGAAACACAAAAAAGGTACATCATAGTGAGGAGTCTCCTGACTCCCCCATGCCTGAAAACATTTTTAAAGTCACAGTTCATCACACGGCCCTTCAGCCCGCAACCCGGAGGTCGGGCGGCAATTCTCATTTCTCGCCATACGGCACTTTCACAGTATTCCGTGCATACCGGCAAAACACTCGGAAGTTTCTGCTTTTTTCTGTTTTCTGTTTGTTCGTTATCCCATTTTGGTTTCCAACTTTAACCCCCAACTCTCCCTCCCTCCCAACTGTACACTGTCAACATACACCCGCGCCCGTGTCCCAGAAGCGGGCATTTCACACATTTCTAGCTGCAATTGCAGAAGGTAGTCCAAAGACTTTTGCAAGACAGTATGGAACTTCCCTATCCCACCACCATCTAGTGTCTGTGTGTTTTTGTAAAGTTTAAATATGTTTTACATATTGAAGAATGAGTGGATGTATGAAAGACTGAGTGTGTGTGTGGCTGGCTGGGAGGTGTGTGACTCTGTGCATATCAATGTGTACTTGTATCAGTGATTGTATAAGAGAGTAAGTATGTGTTAGTATATGTGTGAAAAAGTATGGTGTTCTGTGTTTAACTGTATAGATGAGGAAATCGAAGTGTGATTGATTCTTTACAGGACTGACTAGGTATGTGAGTAACTCCATGGATGAGTGGCAGTGTGTGAGTGTCTGCATAGGTGTATGAGTGCATATGATAGTGTTGTAATAATGAGTGACTGTATGTATGAGTGATTGTATGGGTGAATGAGTGAATGTGTGTGTAGACGTAGGAATCAGTGATTGTGTATGTAGTAACTGGTATTGGTGTGTCTTGATGTCATCAGTGATGTCATTTGAGATGTCATCAGTGATGTCATCAGTGATGTCATTTGAGATGTCATCAGTGATGTCATCAGTGATGTCACTGAAGTATGGTGTTCTGTGTTTAACTGTATAGATGAGGAAATCGAAGTGTGATTGATTCTTTACAGGACTGACTAGGTGTGTGAGTAACTCCATGGATGAGTGGCAGTGTGTGAGTGTCTGCATAGGTGTATGAGTGCATATGATAGTGTTGTAATAATGAGTGACTGTATGTATGAGTGATTGTATGGGTGAATGAGTGAATGTGTGTGTAGACGTAGGAATCAGTGATTGCGTATGTAGTAACTGTAGTAACTGGTATTGGTGTGTCATGATGTCATTTGAGATGTCATCAGTGATGTCATCAGTGATGCCATTTGAGATGTCATCAGTGATGTCATCAGTGATGTCACTGACCATGTCATGAATGATGTAATATGTGACATCATCAGCAGTGGATTGCGGGTGCGCGATATATAGTTAGTGCAACTAACTATATATGGAATTTCATTGGTTTTATGTCAATAAGATGTCCAGCTAACTATATATGGTCTCTAACCTATGTTTTTTTCAGTGAATTTTCAAGGTTTTGTAAATGCAAATTCCTAACTATATATGGTCTATAACCTATGGTTTTTTCAGTGAATATATATATATATATTCACTGAAAAAACCATAGGTTATAGACCATATATAGTTAGGAATTAGCATTTAAAAAACCTTATTTTACTCACACAAAACCATTGAAATTCCATATATAGTTAGTTGCACTAACTATATATCGCGCACCCGCAATCCACTGCTGATCATGTCACATATTACATCATTCATGACATGGTCAGTGACATCACTGATGACATCACTGATGAAATCTCAAATGACATCACTGATGACATCACTGATGACAACATCCAGTGACTGTATGTTTCTGTAAAGTTAAAATATGTCTTACATATTGAAGAATGAGTGGATGTATAAGTGTCTGGATGAAGGATTTAGTAGGTGCGTGACTGACTGTATGAGTGAGTGATTAAATGTGTCTCACTGAATGCATGGGTTAGTGACTAAACTGTCTTAATTTGTGCATCATTATGTCTGTTGTGATGTAAACTGCTGCATGTGTTGATCATTAGCTATACGAGAGGCTATATGTGTTATTAATTGGTTGCCCAAGTATTTCTATGGGAGATTGAGTTTGTGTGGGGGTGGCTGGAAGGTGTGTGACTCTGTGCATAGATGTGTGAGCAGTTTATTCACTAGGTGTATGAGTTCAAGAGTGCATGTGGAAACAGCTACATGGGCAGTTGACTGTGTGCATGAGTGTATTGATGAGTGAATGGATATCTCAATGCTACATGTCATAGTAAGTACATATGTAAAACACAGTACATGTGAGAGTTGGCATATATAAATAACTGTGCATGAGAGCCACTGAATGAGTGAGTGGTTGTATCGATCATTGTGAACTTGTATCAGGGATTGTATAAGAGAGTAAATATGTGTTAGTATATGTTTCAATAAGTAAGGTGTGTATAACTGTATAGTTGAGGAAATGGAGGTGAGATTGTTTCTTTGCATGACTGACTGGGTGTGTGAGTAACTCCATGGATGAGTGGCAGTGTGTGAGTGTCTGTATACACTGAGTGTATCTAAGGTTATATTAGAGTCTGAAGAGGTTTATCGTATTAGCACAAGAATGATGTCAAATGAGATGTCATCAGTGATGTCATCAGTGATGTCATTTGAGATGTCATCAGTGATGTCATCAGTGATGTCACTGACCATGTCATGAATGATGTAATATGTGACATGATCAGCAGTGGATTGCGGGTGCGCGATATATAGTTAGTGCAACTAACTATATATGGAATTTCAATGGTTTTGTGTGAGTAAAATAAGGTTTTTTAAATGCTAATTCCTAACTATATATGGTCTATAACCTATGGTTTTTTCAGTGAATTTTCAAGGTTTTGTAAATGCTAATTCCTAACTATATATGGTCTATAACCTATGGTTTTTTCAGTGAATTTCAATGGTTTTTTAATAGCAAATATCATAAGCTGTCGAATGTCAAGTACGTGGTAAGTAAAAACATTTTCGTGTTTATGCACACTGATCTGCTTTGAATGCTGCCCCCCACCCCTCATTTCTATTAGGAGTACTCTCTCTTTGCAGATAGTGAAGGGTAGTTAACGCAGGCCTTTGCCCCCGTTGCCCCCGTTGTAATCCGTCGTGCCTGCTTCTCTCTCCATTTGATTGATTGTTCTCTTTGGTTCATTCTCTATTTACAAACAAGCACAGAGTCGCAATACTCTGTTTAGTCTTTGCAGATAGCGAAAAATCGTGTAAAAAAACAAAAGGAATCGAGCAAAATCAGTAGGCCACTAATGGGATCTCTTTTTGACCTCCCTAAAATAGAAACATTAGGAACAACCTGTTGATAATACCAATGTGTATGTACATAAGCGGCGTTCATTTGTGTTCACAGTACCCCTTGTTGATTGTTTGAATCGAGCATTGAATTGTTCGAAGTTGATTCTCTTAAGAATCTTCCCTGCCTGCAAACGAGGAAGAATAGGAATATTCTCTCTCCCTTTGCAGATAGTGAAGGGTAGGTAACGCAAACCTTTAACACGTCGTGCCTATTTCGTTCCTCATTGATTGATTGTTTCCCCAAACATTGACTGTTTGGGAATTGGTTCTTTTTGGAGGTATTCCCTGTTTGCAAATATACGTAGGAAAATCTTTGCAAATAGTGAAAGGGTACGTAATGCGGACCTTTCTCCCCCGTTGTAATCTGTCATGCCTATCTACTCCCCACTGATTGATGCACCTGTTTCACCCGGACCATTTACTAGAGATACGTCATCTGGCCCGACCAGAGAGCACCCCTAGTGAAAAGGACATATGCAATAATAACGAAGTGATCACTGTATCCTGTTAACAGAAACTTTAGCATGAAACAACCTGGAAAGAAAAGAATACGAAAACGAAAATCAGTAGGCCACTGATGAACATGAACTTTTATTAAACAACGAACAAAGAAACGATAACATAACGTAATGATAAAACCTATTAATGTCCTAGAAACAAGAAAACGTTAAAATATGCCAGTGGTGAGAGACCAGAAAAACAGTAAGAGAAACCAAATCACCCCTCGCTGTCCCACCGCCTGCCACGCCAAAAAAATCGATAGAGTAGGGAAAATGCAAGTCAGTAGAACATCCGCCCCCACTCTGGAAACTTCCAAGGTGGGGCAGGGTTGCGGCTACGCCCAGCCGGGAGCAGCCCATATAAGGCGGGTCCTGCTGCCACGCCTCGGCCAGGAGATCCTAACGTAGGGTGTAGCCGGAGGAGAGGCCGAGGCCAGCGGGACCCGGCCAGGGGATTGCCTTTACAACGCTGAACAGTTGCAGGGGGGGGGAATGTCTCCTCGACCCTCCCCTCTCTCTCCCAGTCCGGCCGCGGTGGCCCTTGACAGTTTCAGGTAGTTCCGCCACATGCTCTTCCGGTCCGGCCACCAACGGTCGGGGGGCCGAGGCCGACGGGATCCGGCTGCAGCCGATAAACCAAGAAACCCGTTCATGGGGCCAGAGCCAGGGGCGTCCGGCCGACATCTACCGGAAGCCCGGCCCGAAGACGGACGGGACACTTCTTCTTTCTTGAATAATGGCTGCGACAACACTGGGGGGGATGTCTTGCACATGCCTCCGACATCCCCCCCCCTCGTCCTCATCGCCTGGTCCGGCCATAACAAATCTCAAGCGAGACGCCGTGGGGTGCACTGGGAGGGAGAGACGGTGCGAACAGGCCTCTCCCGCCTCCCCAGGTGGAGGCTTCCCAGCTGCACCCTCAGCGCTCCAGGCGCCCGGAAAAGGGTTCTTCCACTGTGGCCATGCTGCAACGTCTCGCCCGGCAGGGTGGAGCCCGTCCGCTCATTTGACCCCGCGATCGCCAGTAGCTACCGAACTCTCAAAATGGCGGTCGACCTGGCAAGAGCGGGCCCAGCATAAAGAAATGGCCCGGTCACTGGTTGACTCCACCACCGTAGTCCTCCACGACCTTGAAGATTCTAGAGGAGCCGCGGGAGTCTCCGACCCCCGATGGGGAATGACTGCCATGATCGCCCGTGGAGTGACGAAACTGTATCCGCGGGACGTCGGCGCTCCCATGCTGGCGCCAGCCTCACTTTGAATTACTAGAATCCTGCAGACCTCAGTTCCGGTGAAAGCACAGTGTGACCCGGTAGGAAAAATTGTTGCACCCCCTCCCCTTTTTGACTGATAGTTCAAACCACCGATCCTTTCCTTTGCCCTTTTAACGGAACTTTGGACTGCCTCCCCCTCTTTTACATTTTCTAGAGAAAACAAAACATTAACCACTACATTAGCATAGCAGTTGACACCAGAACTGTATTCAAATTGAAAACCAACAACATCTTCAACAGAATCCTTTTTGTTTCTGCTGTGACCCTGCTACAGCACAGGCATTGTCCCCAGCAGTAATTCTGCAATGCCGGTAAGAATAGCTGTGGTGCCTACTGGACTCACTCACCCCCGCGGCGCCCCACGCCGTTATTTGCTGGGCGGCAACTTACTAGACATCACTTTCGTGCCATCTAGATTTCAGCGCGTTCTGCTGCCTTGGAACTATTCGCACAACAGACTGCTACTGACGACCCACCCCCAGGCAACATCTTCTGAATTTTCATAATTTGAAAGAACTAGTAACATGTCCTCATCAGGAATTCAAAAGAAATTGCCACGGTCTCTTCGTTGTTTAAATGTTTTTACTGTTTTTGTTTTGTTGTATATATTTATATGTTATTAAAGTTTTATATTCCTACTACTTTGTTGGAGTGCTATATATTTTTAATGTGACACATAATTGTAAAAACTTTGATGTACAAAGAGTCATTCCTGGAATCTTCCGCTTCAGGCTCGGTCCCCTCCCCAATCACAATACAGGATGGTTTTCAGATAGTAGGAACACGTGTGGTGTGACGGATCTCATCGGGTGTGGGCCTTGATCTACTATAACTCCTTTGAAGAGGGGTGATTCTTTACAGCTGGGGCCATAAACTACATCTGCAGGGCTAGGTGATAGCCTGGACAATCGGACACAGAGGAAGAGGAGTGTCAGAGAGTGCGGTAGTGAATAGGGCGAAAGGGAGGTGTCGGGCGGGCACAGAGTGTGATTTTCAGGGAAGAGCAGCGCAGATGGGGGGAGGTTTATTGCCGATGCATAAGACAGAGAGCGGGGGTGACCAGTGCCTGGGGAAGATGCTTGCGAGGGTGGGGAGCCATGCTACGAATCGACAGCGTGCAGAGAGTGGGTCTGGTCAAGGCATCTAAAATGGCTGCCGTGCACGACAAAAGTGTGGCATTTCAAAAAAGGCAAGATGGCGCAGACAATGTTTTTCAACACTTCCTCATTTCCTTCGAATTGAACGTTAACAGACGTTGGTGCATATTACCAAAGTTAAGCGATATTTATCGCTAAAGATGCTTACCAACGAATTTTTTACCGCTAAGCATCGTCAGAAATTATCGAAGATAAACCTTGCTATTATCAAGGTTTATCGCAAATGCGATAATAAACGGCCGCAATGCATGAATATCGCTAAAAAGTCAGCGATATTCATGCATTACCGAGCTAATGCTCTTAGCCATGTTATCCACCTCCCATTGGATTATATGGCTAAGAACTGCTCATGGCAGGTGTTACTTTTTGGAGATATTCGCGCTTAGCGCGAATATCTCAAAGTTGGTAATAGGAGATAGATATCTTGCATGTTGTAATGCAAATTATTGTGGTATATGGAACTCATACCATAATCTCTCAGGAAAGCAGAAACTGATCCTTTTGGGACCGCCTAAAAAGGCCTAGGGGGTGAGGGGTACTCTACTTTGCCCCCTTTTCACGTTCCGAACTATTTTATTTTACTCTCTTCTGTAATTACACAAAATAGCAGCGATAAGATGCATCGGAGACACACAGTGAGAGAAAGGAGGCCGGAGATGAAGAAGAGATGTCAAATACACATTGGAGATAATATAGTGGCAGAAGGGAAGTAAATATGAGTAAACTTACCATGTAACATAAAAATGTTGCACTCTATACTATAACTCTCATTTTATACTACAATCACTTCGCTACAACCTCATAAATTAAAAATAAAAATGAATAATGTCTCAAACAATTTTTGATTTCTAAATATAAATTTATTCTTCAGAATTTTCTAAATTTGAAAGAACTAGTAACATGTCCTCATCAGCAATTTCCTCATGAAAAGTCTGCAATGATGATTCTTGTAACTCTATGGTCTCCAAACATTCGATAAATTCGCCATCAACAGATTGATCAAAAAAATCATTCAAGTCATCTCCTCCTTGTGACAATATTTCATTATTGGTGCTGTCAATTTCAATCAATGTAGTGGAATCATTCAAGTCATCTCCTCGTGACAATATTTCATTATTGGTGCTCTCAATTTCAATCAATGTAGTGGAATCATTCAAGTCATCTCCTCCTTGTGACAATATTTCATTATTGGTGCTGTCCATTTCAATCAATCTAATGGAATCATACAAGCCATCTCCTCCTTGTGACAATATTTCATTATTGGTGCTCTCAATTTCAATCAATGTAGTGGAATCATTCAAGTCATCTCCTTGTGACAATATTTCATTATTGGTGCTGTCCATTTCAATCAATCTAATGGAATCATACAAGTCATCTCCTCCTTGTGACAATATTTCATTATTGGTGCTCTCAATTTCAATCAATGTAGTGGACAATTCAAAAGAAATTGCCACGGTCTCTTCATTGTGAGCCATTTTATTTTGAAATTGCTTGCTGTAAATTGCAGAAAAAAATAATCACTTTCATTTATCGTTTTTAGTAATACATAATATAAAACTAACTTTATCAAGTATTTAGTATAACAGAAGTACTGCAAATAAATAACAGAAAACATTTTTCAAATTATCTTCAAGTGTACAACATAGTTCCCCTTACAAATTAACAACTCACCTTTTTAAAAGTAGGAGAAGTGTTAGTACTGTGTAAATCAAACACCAGAAATTCACCACCAAAAATTCCTCACAAATGTACCTCAGACAGTAGTATCACAAAATGGCTGTGGTTTCCTCTCATTTGACATATATACATAACCAATTAACTTTCATCACACACAAATACAAAACCAAAGTAACATTTTAATTGGTTCTAAATTTCAACACTTTCAAATGTGTTTTCCCCATGCAATTTTCCATTGGACATTTACATACGTCTACAGCCTGAATGGCTGAACGGAATTACACCAAACTTGGCAAAATGGTACATCAAACCTAAGAGGTCAGGAAGGATCTACTATGCCCCCTTATGCTCATTTCCCCCTTCGCTTTGGCCTCCTCTTGTCTCTCAATCCTACCGAGAGACAAGATGGCGGCCGCTACGGACTGTTTGGAATGTTGACAGACGCCGGAGAACCAATCAGCTTCGCAAAGCTCCGTAACGCGAAAAGTACGCGAAGCGGAGCGCTGTTACAGATATATATCTTTTTTTGAACGTTAATTTCTCAAAATCCACTGGAGCACACATATTGAGACCTAGCAAAGGCACATCGGGCTACCAGTCCCTAATATTTTACCAAGTTTCGTGCAAATCCATTCAGCCGTTCGATTATTATTATTATTTTTTTTTTTGCCCCGCGGGGCCCTTTTAAAACCTCCACATCAAACCTAGGGGGTCAGCGAGGATCTACTATGCCCCCTTATGGTCATTTGCCCCTTCGCTTTGGCCTCCTCTTGTCTCTTGATCCTACCGAGAGACAAGATGGCGGCCGCTACGGACTGTTTGGAATGTTGACAGACGCCGGAGAACCAATCAGCTTCGCTTCACAAAGCTCCGTTGCGCGAAAAGTCCGCGAACCGGAGCGCTGCCCGGTCCGCTGTTACAGATATATATCTTTTTTTAAACGTTAATTTCTCAAAATCCACTGTAGCACATATATTGAGACCTACAAAAGGCACATCGGGCTACCAGTCCCTACAATTTTGCCAAGTTTCGTGCAAATCCATTCAGCCGTTCGGGCTAAAAGTGAGGCCAACCGCCCTATGGAAAACTCAATGTTAAAAACACGTTTTGGGACCCCCCTTTTTTCTCAACCCCCCCTGGACGAACCCCCCCCCAATTTTCAGGGGCTGCTCAGAAACAAAATGTGCCATTTTCCTGAAAATTTCAGCCAATTCCGTCCACAAACGCCAAAGTTATTAGACATAGAATTTTCAAAAAACCCATAGAGAAAAAATCCTAACTATATATACCTACTGGCGACCGCCAGTAGGTAATATATATATATATATATATATATATATATATATATATATACATATATATATATATATATATATATATATATATATTACCTACTGGCAATATAACTATATATACCTACTGGCGACCGCCAGTAGGTAATATATATATATATATATATATATATATATATATATATATATACATATATATATATATATATATATATATATATATATTACCTACTGGCAGTTGCCAGTAGGTATATATAGTTAGGATTGATTTTCATAGGGAAATCGCAACATTCTATTTGGAATAACTTTGGCGCCGGTTGAGGAATCAGCCTGAATTTTCCAGAAACCTTGCCTCGCGGCTCTCCGCTCCTTCCCTGAAAGTTTGGGGGGGATTTGTCAAGCGGGGGCCGAGATAAAGGGGGGGTCCCAAAACGTGTTTTCCCCATGTTAATTTCCATAGGGCGGTCGGTCGCACTTTTAGCTCGAACGGCTGAATGGATTTTCACCAAACTTGACAAAATTGTAGGGACTGGTAGCCCGATGTGCCTTTGCTATGTCTCAAGATATGTGCTCCAGTGGATTTTGAGTAATTTAGGTTTAAAACAATGTATATATCTGTAAGCGCGCCCCAGTACGCGCACCGGGGAGCGCACCGGGCGCGCCACGCGACTTGCGCACGGCAAGCTGATTGGTTCTCGGGTGTCTGTAAACATTCTAAACAGTCTGCAGCGGCCGCCATCTTGTGTCTCGGTAGGATCGAGCACCGGGGAGCGTACCGGGGAGCGTACTTTGGTGAAAAATAGTGAAAATAATAGTGTAAAATAATCATTTTGAGTGATTACAGGTAGGGTAGCTCTGAAAAGAGCTTTTGGGTTCTGTGGCTGTTTTATGTACCTACAAGTACATAAAACCCCACACCCCCACACACTCCCCACACATACCTCACACACGCACACCTCCACCTACACCCAAACACCCCACAGCCCTACACCGACACCTTACACATCCACACCCACAACCACACATCCCACACACCCAGACACACACACACACCTCACCCCCCAACACACACACACACACGCACACACAGATACGTCACAGACACACCCCACACATCCCACACACACACCTCCCCTTCACACACACACACACACCCACACCTCACAGACACACCCACACATCCCACATATACACACATATCTTACACACATACCCCCCACATCCACACATCCCCACACACACCTCACACACCCACACCTCCACCTACACTCAAACACCCCACACACTCACACCCACACACACACCTTACACACCCACACCCCACCAACACCCACATACCCCACACACCTACACACACCTATACACCCACATACCATAGTCTGTCAGGAAAACATAAAGAACATGGAGGCAGGAGATGAAAAAGAGATGTCAAATACACTTTGGAGATAATATAGTGGGAGAAAGGATGTATCTATGAGCAAAATTACTCTGTAAAACAAAAAAGTTGCCCAGTATACTATAAGTCTCACATTATATTATATTCATTTTGGTACTATTTCATTGATTACATATAAAAAAGAATAATGTCTGGAACAAGTTTTAATTATTAAATATAAATTTATTGCTCTGATTTTTCAAAATGTAATAAGACTTCCAACATTATCTCGTCGGGAATGTCCTCATTTGGATTACATGATTCCATTTCTTCCACATATTTCAGAAACTCTTCATCAAGAGACTGATCAAAAAAATCTGAATTGTTAATCTCTTCCTCTGGGTTGTCCTGAAGATCAAGTTCGAATGAAATATTAAATTTATTTTGATCTCCTTCCATTATGTTGCTGTAAATTGCATAAAAAATAAATATATCAGTAGATATAGGGCACTGTTGGGTTTAAGTTCAGACAGGTAGTTTTGATTTTTTAACAGTGAAGTTATCTTTGGGCAGTGTATGGTATCAGGCTGGAAGTAGAAATATAAAAAAGTGTATGTGATGAAACCTAAGTAAATTCATAATTATACAAGACAAGCCTAACTCCATCCATAACTATAACAGAGAAGCCTATCTCAATCTATAACTATTACAGAGGGATAGTATATAACTATCAGAAAATGTTTTCCAAATTAACTTAAAGTGCACAATATACTTCAGTTTTCCAAAAAACATCTTACCTTTGAAAAAGCAATTGAAGGTATTAGTGAAAATCCTTTTGAATTGTACACCAGGAAGTAGTAGTCAAAATGGCTGTGTTTCCCTCTCTTTCTTTATATATATTCAGGTACATAACCAATCAAATGTCAGGTAAAAAAAAGTAGAAAATGAAAGTAACATTTTAATTGGCTGTCAATTCTAACACTTCAGATGTGTTTTTGTGAAGTAATTTACCTCAGGATATTTAGACAGTGCTACAGCTCAAATGGCTCAATGGAATTCCATCGAATTTGGGAAAATGATAGGGATTGCTATGTAGTATGAGCTATTCTATATTTGGTGAAAGTGTCTCCAGTGGTTTTTATGTAAATTCATTTTTTAACATTTTTTGGGAGCGCTTACCGGTGAGCACCCCGGTACGCGTACCGGTAAGCGCAACGGGAGTCCTCCATTTTGTGTTTCGGTAGATTTGAGTCAGAAAATGGCGGACAAACAACGTTGGGAATGGGTATAAGGGGGCACGGTAGGTACTCCCTGACACTCTAGGTTTTCTGAGGGGGTCTTAGGAGGCCCATATAGGCCACAAAAAAATATATATTTTAAAATTTTCGCGGTGGTAGCGCCCGGTACGCGCACCAGGAAGCGTACCAGGGAGCGTACTTTGGTGAAAAATAGTGAAAAAAGTTAGAAAAAGATGATCATTTGGAGTGATCAGAGATAGGGTATCCCTGATAAGGGCTTTTGGGTTCTGTGGCTGATTTAGGTACCTACAAGTAGGTACCAATGCACAGTCTTAAATTCAGGAGGAATATTCTATTCCCCTCATCAGAAAAGTGCACACCATCTCCCCTGTAGATATCTTGCATGTTGTAACGCAAGTTATTATTGTATATTGAACCCATTCCATAGTCTCTCATGTAAGCAGAAACAGATTTATTCACATGTTTCCGTGCTTTCTCAAATTGTGGACAAAATTGATTGGACCACTTCCATTTCTGCCTTTGGCATATATTGGAATATACCAAGGCAGTTTGAGGAAAAAGTGCCATCAATTGATCAAAGGTGTCCTTTATAGGCATTTCCAGACCTACCTCAGTCAAAGTGCCCAAGTCATTTCCTCCACAGTGCACAATTAACAGGTCAGGGTGTGGCAAATGCAAAAAGGTTTTCACCAATGGTATCAATTGGTGACATTTCAATCCTCTGTGGCCAATCCATTTAATCTTCACATTTGGTAAGTCAAGGTTGTGGAAATGTCTGGTAGCTGCATACCTTTGAGCCCAGTGGATATAGCTATGTCCAATAATCCAGACAGAATACATGGTGAGAGGAGATTCTGATGCAGTCAGATGAAGTGTGGAAAAGAAATGGCAGTTGGAACAATAGGAGTTTGCAAAAAAAAAACTGTGGAGTTTCAGTGCTATTGAATCACAAGCAATGATTGGTAGAATGAGATAGTTGAAAACTGAAAGTTAGGGTGCATGGTTGTGTTCTGTGTAAGAAGTAATTTGAATGGTTAAAAAAAAGTCATTTAAAGAAACATTGCACCAGATAAGCTGGTGTATTCGCAGGTCAAACATCCTTGCTGAGGTGATTTGCAACATTGTAAAATAAATTTTTAACCCTGGGAGCTCAGTGAGGAGGGAGTTGCTATGGTAACAGGTAGAAAGGGCTGAGGGGAGGAAGGGTGTTGGTTTGAAAATAGAGAAGGAAGAGATTTGATTGGTTAACAAAAAGGGATATCTGTGTAGAATTAGAGGTTTTCTGTGCCTTTATGGTTTGCAGTGTCTGGAGAACATATCTTTTGCTCTGCTAAAGAAATATTGGTGTGTGTATCTGACACTGTTCTGAATCTCCTAAAATATTTGTAAAGGTGAGTTATGATTCATTTAATATACATAGAGACTTGTATACTCTATGGAGAAGATTTGGAAGGAAATTGTGGTCTTTACATGTTGCTTTGTGTCATGCTTTTTGATAATGCTTGGTAAAAAGTTTTTACTGCATAGAGTAATTGTATTTTGTAAAATTGTGAATTTTTAGTCGTGACATGGAATGCTTCTACGTAGGACCTGTGCTGTGTTTTGTAAATGTGATGTAAAAAACGATTTTGGGGGAAAAAAATAGTTTTTACATTTTTTAAAAGGAATAAAGAATGTGTGTATGTTTAATAGAAATACATTTGACTCTTTACAATGATGTTACCTGTGTTAACTCAGTGTAGGAAGCATATTGAGTTTGTTTGCATAGAGGAATTGTATTTTGTAAAATTGTGAAGCTTCATGTGCAAGATTTTGCCTCAGTATTATCCCTGCTGTGAGGCAGATGGTTGTAAATATGATCTGTGCTGTGTTTCCTAAATGTGATGTCAAAAACGATTTTGGGGAAAATAAATGGATTTTACATATTTGAGTATAATGTGGCGCAAAGGTTTAAAAAATGACGCATACATGCGTCACTTTTTAAATATGGGGAAAAATGGTACATGTTTGGGCTTTCCAAGGGGAGCCTAGGTGGTGAGGATTGTATCTAAGTGTGCAGTGGACTAGGCTTCATGAAGCATATCCCTGTCTGCATTCTTAGACATAGGTGTCAATTTGACTCTTTACAATGATGTTACCTGTGTTTTAACTCAGTGTAGGAAGCATATTGAGTTTGTTTACATTGAGGAATTGTATTTTGTAAAATTGTGAAGCTCCATGAGAAAGCGTTTGCCTCAGTCTTATTCCTGTTGTGAGACAAGTGCAAGATTTTGTCTCAAAACACCTGTGTCTAAGAATGCAGCAGAGATAGGCTTCATGAAGCCTAATCCACTGCACTCTTAGACACAAGCCTCAACACCTATGCTCCCCAGGAAAGCCCAAACAAGTACCTTTTTTGCCCCATATTTAAAAAGTGACGCATGTAGGTAGATGCGTCACTTTTTAAACCTCTGTGCCACATTATACTCAAAAATGTAAAAACCATTTATTTTCCCCAAAATCGTTTTTGACATTACATTTAGGAAACACAGCACAGATCCTATTTACAATCATCTGCCTCACAGCAGGGATAAGACTGAGGCAAAATCTTGCACCTGCCTCACAACAGGAATAAGAGTGAGGCAAACGCTTTCCCATGGAGCTTCACAATTTTACAAAATACAATTCCTCTATGCAAACAAACTCAATATGCTTCCTACACTGTTTTAAAACACAGCTAACATCATTGTAAAGAGTCAAATTGACACCTATGTCTAAGAATACAGACAGGGATATGCTTCACGAAGCCTAGTCCACTGCACACTTAGATACAATCCTAACCACCTAGGCTTACCAGGAAAGCCCACACATGTACCTTTTTTCCCCATATTTAAAAAGTGACGCATGTATGCGTCATTTTTTAAACCTTTGTGTCACATTATACTCAAAAATGTAAAATCCATTTATTTTCCCCAAAATCGTTTTTCACATCACATTTAGGAAACACAGCACAGATCATATTTACAACCATCTGCCTCACATCAGGGATAAGACTGAGGCAAAATCTTGCACATGAAGCTTCACAATTTTACAAAATACAATTCCTCTATGCAAACAAACTCAATATGCTTCCTACACTGAGTTAACACAGGTAACATCATTGTAAAGAGTCAAATGTATTTCTATTAAACATGCACACATTCTTTATTCCTTTTAAAAAATGTAAAAACTATTTATTTTCCCCAAAATCGTTTTTTACATCACATTTACAAAACACAGCACAGGTCCTATGTAGAAGCATTCCATGTCACGACTAAAAATTCACAATTTTACAAAATACAATTAACGCTTTCACATGAAGCTTCACAATTTTACAAAATACAATTCCTCTATGCAAACAAACTCAATATGCTTCCTACACTGTTTTAAAACACAACTAACATCATTGTAAAGAGTCAAATTGACACCTGTGTCTAAGAATGCAGACAGGGATATGCTTCATGAAGCCTAGTCCACTGCACACTTAGATACAATCCTCACCACCTAGGCTCCCCAGGAAAGCCCAAACATGTACCTTTTTCCCCATATTTAAAAAGTGATGCATGTATGCGTCATTTTTTAAACCTTTGCGCCACATTATACTCAAAAATGTAAAATCCATTTATTTTCCCCCAAATCGTTTTTGACATCAAATTTAGGAAACACAGCACAGATCATATTTACAATCATCTGCCTCACAGCAGGGATAAGACTGAGGCAAAATCTTGCACCTGCCTCACAACAGCAATAAGACTGAGGCAAACGCTTTCACATGGAACTTCACAATTTTACAAAATACAATTCCTCTATGCAAACAAACTCAATATGCTTCCTACACTGATTTAAAACACAGCTAACATCACTGTAAAGAGTCAAATTGACACCTGCGTCTAAGAATGCAGACAGGTATATGCTTCATGAAGCCTAGTCCACTGCACTCTTAGACACAAGCTACACCAACTACGCTCCCCAGGAAAACCCAAAGAAGTACCTTTTTGCTCCATATTTAAAAATTGATGCATGTAGGTAGATGCGTCACTTTTTAAACCTCTGCGCCACATTATAATCAAAAATGAAAAAAACAATCATTTTCTCCAAAATCGTTTTTGACATCACATTTAGGAAACACAGCACAGATCCTATTTACAATCATCTGCCTCACAGCAGGGATAAGACTGAGGCAAAATCTTGCACCTGCCTCACAACAGGAATAAGACTGAGGCAAACGCTTTCTCATGGAGCTTCACAATTTTATAAAATACAATTCTATATAACTATATAACTCAATATTTTCTTGGGAAGCATCGGTGGTGAAGCCTGTGTATAAGAGTGCAGTGGAGTTAGACATAGGTCTGATCTTCTTTGTAGTTGTGGACAGAGCTGTCTTCCACTATATTTTTCAATACAGGCCTCACCTTTTGTGCACCACTGGAGAATCCTCACCTGATCTGAAACCCTGTATTGATCGTTTGCTTTTTGTCATTGCTTTGTTGTTTGGTAATAGTGGTCTATAATGTGCTACTGTTTTTCTTTACCACAGATTGAAATCGTTATTTGAAGAAAAAGCAAAGATGCCCACAAAGGAAAGGACAACGAAACAACGTAACCGGGAAAAATCAAAAACAGCAACGGAATTACAGCATTCTTCCACAACAGATACTTCCAAAAACAGGAACAAAGCTCCTGGTAAGACAACTAAGTCTTTTTTACGCAACATATGTACATCCAGAAAAAATGATTGACACTATGTAGAAAAAGAAAATGAGAGAGTAAAATTGAAAAGGAAGGAGAGAACTTCACAGAATCCTAAAACTGGAGCAGGAGAGAATAATATGTATAGGAATAGAAGGCAGAATCAGTTTAGAGACATTCGTAGACGAATGTTTCGCAATAGAGTGGTTTTAAATTTGTTAAAAAATATTAAAAAAGGTAAACAGAGAGCTGCTTTTTATAAGAAAAAGAAAAGTGTAGAGAAGATTGTTGATCAGGCTTTTGAAGTTAAGAAAAAATTATTTATTTTAATAATCAATAGAATTAGGACACTTAACAAGACAATTGATGTTTTCAAATCAAACAGTAGATGGAAAAGAGAAATTAATCGGACTAAATTTTGTAAAGTTTTTTCTGGAGAATGGATGCACAGTTCAAGTTGTGAGCCATTTTTTAATGAGGAGAGTTACTTCCAGGAGAATGATTTAGTGCATGCAGTTGACACCAGTGGTCGAGCGTATGAAGTGAAAGACGGTTGTCCGATTGAAAAAGAGAAACTTGTGCCTAGAGAACCAGAATAGGTGTTATCTGATGGAGTTTTAGGGAGACGTACTAAGGGTCCAGTGTACACTTGGAAGTGTAGTAGTATTTGTAGTGTGCGACAGGAATCAATTGATTTGTTTTGTAATGTCTTACGTACATATAGTAAAAAAAGTATAAAGCAGAAAGTGAAGTTGTTGCAAGACTTAGATCCTTGCAGAGTGAGAGGAATCACAGGTTTGCAAGGCCATTCACTGGCTTGTCTTTCTAGAAAAGTCTGTCAGAGTGTTTTTCATCATTTTAGGATGCTAGCAGTGCATCATACCAAAATGAGGAAATTAGTGAGAATGTTGTATTATGCAAAAAGTCCAGCACTTAAGCTTAAACAATTAAACAGTGCTCTTTTGCATGGAACAGAATTAGATGTAAAGAAGATTTGTGAAGAAATTGAGATTTGTTATTTTCGTGAGCAAGAGGACAGTGTAGAAATTGAGACAGCAATTCAAGGTAATGTGGAAGACAATGTACAGATTTTAAATACAGAAAAGTTTGAGAAGGAAATTACCAGGTTTAAGGTGAAATCAAGTGAAAGGCCGAATTTTACTTGTGTGTGTTGTCGACGGACTCATTATAAGATTCAGACTAGGTTAGTTGATTTATATGCAAAAAGTGAAAAGATGGATAATTATGAGTGGAAAGATTTAGCAATTTATTTGTGGGTGGAGAATTCTTTTGATTTGAGTTCTGATCAGCGTATTTGTAAATATTGTTATGACAAATTAAATCAAAACAGAACGCCTGCTAGAGCTGTTCATAATAATCTGGAGTTGATAGACATTCCCCGTGAATTGATGGATTTAAATACATATGAGTCTATTTTGATTCAATGTGTCCATCCTTTTCAGGCAATTGTTCGCATGGAGCCTAAGATAGGGAAATTGCCTCCTACAGATTTGCAGAGAGGATTAAAGGGAAGAATTGTTTATTTGCCCCTAGATTTGAAAAAAAATATTGATACAATTGGTATAGAAAAAGTAGAAGAGGAACCTTTAGTTATTCTAGTTAATGGGGTTCCAACAAAGAGTAAATAAATCTGGCAAGATTTAGTGGATGTTAGGAAAGTCAAAAAGGCAACGTTGTATTTAGTCAAAAACAATGAGTACTACAAAGATGTATGTGTTGCAGCAGAGGAAACAGCTACAGATGAAGACAGTGATTGTTCAGGCGGCCAAATTGAAAAAGTTGATGTGTCTAGAAGTGAAGAAATATATGAACATTTTACTGTTCATCCTTTGCATTTCAAATAAGTAATGGGGAATGCAATTGAATTGTTTCAAATGAAAACAGCAAAAGGAAGTCCCATTAGTGTATGGGAAGAAAGTTTGGAAGCTCGTTGTTTTCCACAGCTATTTCCAACAGGTCGAGGTGGACGATATGACGATCGACCACTTCAAATTCCTGCATCTGAATATCGAACTGTAAGATTATATGCTGAAGATGCAAGATTTCATCAATGCATTCCCTATTTGTTTCATTTACTGTATGAAAGTGACTTGTCTGAGCTTTCTTATGCAGTAAACCATATTCTGAAAAGTGGAGCACATCTACAAAATGTTTCGGCGATGGACTTTATGGAGAAAGTGAATCTGCAAGATAATATTTTAGAATCTCATCTAATCAATCTCATGGCATGTCAGCGTGGTACAAATGAGTATTGGTACCGTCGCCATGGGGAATTGAAATGTATGCTAAGAAACTTAGAAACTCCTACATGGTTCCTCACTCTTAGCTGTGCCGAGTATGCATGGGAGGACTTACTTCAATTTCTACGAGAGGCCAATGCTAATATACAAAATATAGAATTCAAAACACCTGGAGAACTGTGTTCTTTGGATCCAGTGAATGTATGCAGATATTTTAATCATAGATTTGAAGCTATGATGTCTTTTATTACCAACAAAAAAAATCCTCCCCTTGGAGAGGTTTTGGATTTCTTTTGGAGAAAGGAGTATCAAGCGAGAGGTGCTCCTCACATACATATGTTGTTGTGGATTAAAGATGCACCCAAATTTGGAACAGATTCGGATGAGACAGTGATGAGTTTCATTGAAGAGTATTCAACATGTGCTGTTCCGAAAACTACGGAAGAAAACAGTTTAAGGCAACAAGTTTTACGCTTTCAATCCCATCGTTGTGGAAAGTACTGTCGTCGAAAATTCAGAAACAAGGACAAGTTCTACACAAAATGTCGTTTCAGCTTTCCACGACCAGTGATTTCTAAAGGAAGAGTAAATAATTTGATGTCTTCTCTGCGACATACTGTGACGAGGAAATCACCAAAAAATACATACAATTTAAAAAGAGACGAAGAGTCCAAGTACATCAACGACTACAACCCAGTGATTTTGTCCATGTGGAATGCAACATGGATATTCAATTCGTTGCTGACAACTCTATTGCTGTGGCTCGATACGTGACGTCTTACATCACAAAAAAAGAAAAGACAGAACTAAAGGAAATGTGGGAGGACATTTCACATGAAAAGAGTCTAAGCAAGAAATTATACAGTTACAGTCTGAAGATGTTGTCACATCGAGAAATTGGAGCATATGAATGTTCTGATCGATTGTCGTCAGCAAGTCTCTATGCCAAATCTAGAACCATCATTTGGGTGAGTCTAGGTCTTGCTGCAACACGAAATCGAGTTTTGAAATCTGTACAAGAGATAGAGTATTTGGCGGAGAAAGAACCAGAAAGTACAGATATTTTGAAGACAAACATGTTGGATACATACTATCCAAATAGAAGTCATCACCTTGAGAACGCTCGTCTCTATGAAGTTCTGCAGAGATATATTTATAAGAGGAACATCAGAGAAGATATCAATAATGGAATATATGGAGTCATTGGATGTGAAGGATGTCTAGTGAAACAGAAAAAAGGTCATTTGATTAATCATCGCAAATTGAGTTGTGATAATCCAGATAAAAGAGAATTTTATTATTTGGCTCTTTTGCAACTGTTTAAACCATGGCGTGAAGAAGAGGAACTTCTTGGAGATTTTCTCTGTTATGAAGACTCCTTTAATGCAACGAAGGATACCATAGAATGTCCTGTTTTTCCAAATTATCTGCAAATGTTGAATGAAGAAATAGAGCAAGAAGCCACAATTGCTGCAGAGATTGCGAGAGACAATTCTCAAGGCAGTCAGAGTTCTGCTTCATTGAGTCAGGATCCACTAGGAGGACCAATTATCCGAAATGAAGCTGCTACTGCCATGGATGAGGTGGAAAGAGCTATGGAACAAGGTCAAGATGATGAAGTTAACTTAGAAGATTTGGTGAAACAACTAAACCTTGAGCAGAAACAGATATATGACAAAGTCACAGAACAGATTGAACATGGATTCAGTCATGAGAAAAAAGAGTGCTCATGTACATCATTTAAGCCTGTCCAACTGTACGTGAGTGGAGAAGCGGGAACTGGAAAAAGTTTTCTGATTAAAGCCATTGCAACTTATCTGCAGAAAAGGACTGAATCACCGCTGTCTTGTGTTGTTACTGCTCCAACTGGGCTGGCAGCACATAACATTAAAGGGATTACTTTACATTGTTTACTGATGCTGCCAGTGGAGCATGATAACAAATTGGAGTATCACAAGCTATCAGGAGTAAGCATGGGCGGATTTTGCGAATTGGCAATCCGCGAACTTGCGTATTTACGGATTCGCAATCCGCAAAATCCACGAACTCTCGCGAATTTGCGGTATTTTTTTTTGTGTGTTCGCAAGGATTTCTGCCAGTTTGCGAGGGTTCTGTACCAGTTCGCAATTGCGAACTTACTTGTCGGCTCGCAACGGCCGCGACTATGTTGTTTCTACATCTGGTTCATCATCACAGGTTCACAGCACCCTCTGTTTCACCACTGCCACCCTCTGGTACACCCATGCCACCCTCTGGTACATGACTGCCACCCTCTGGTTGGTTTATCACTGTAGATTATGGGGGTGAAAAAAAGCAAGCACACCTGCCCTGCTTCAACTGACATGAATTAATTTGGGGTTGATTGATGTGTCACTGAATTTAAACTTCCGGTCTGGCTGGCACCTGCTTCCTTATCTGTAATTTGCTTTCTGTTGCAGTGCACTTTTTTTTCACAGGACCTTTGTGGCCTATAGTTGCAAGTAGGCAACTGAACTCTGAAGGGCCCCCTCAGGAAGCACTACAGGGAATGGTTACTAATGATAAGATTGAACTTTTGCACCTGCTGAGTGCTTTCAGTTTTGTCTGTAATTGCTTTCTGTTGCAGTGTAATTTTTTTAACAGGACCTTTGTTGTATACTTGTAGCTATTCTCTGAGCCTGCTGTGAGGGTCAGAGCAGGGTCATAGAATAGTTGCAAGTTGGCAAATGAACTCTGAAGGGGCCCCTCAGGAAGCACTACAGGGAATGGTTACTAATGATAAGATTGAACTTTTGCACCTGCTGAGTGCTTTCAGTGTTGCAAAAATCCAAATATCCAGCAGCATCCACAAAAAGTAATCCTTTCAGGTCAAGATCCAAATCAAAGTGACCAGCACATGAACAAAGCACTGGGAGGAGCCTGGTGGACAGGAACAGGAAGTTGGAGACTGTGGGGCACTTCCTTCCTCCCACCCCCACTGCCCCAAAATGGACTCCTTGCAAAGAAAAAGTGCAGGCAAATGTCAACCTGAGGAGTTATTCTGATAAAAATCATAATTTTCAAGGTTTATGCTGCCTGCTGGTGGATTTCTTGTGCGAAATTGCAAATTTTGCAATCTCGCAATTGCGAGATTGTCGCTGCCCGCCGCATCTACGTGTTCGCAAGTGTTTACTCCCGCAAAATTGTATAGTATTCTAGTTGGCAAGTGCGACCAAGCAAAAAATCCGCTTCGCACGGATTTTACGAATTTTCGGCAAGTTCGCGAGAGTTCGCGGATTGCGAATTTACCGAAAATCCGCAAAATCCGCGAGCGGAACGGATTTTACGCCCATGCTTAATCAGGAGATGCGTGTTCCGAAGTTTCGAGAGTCCTCAAGAAAATGAAAATTCTTATCATTGATGAAGTAAGCATGGTGTCAAATATCATGCTTGCTTTTGTGCATTTGAGAATGCAAGAAATTCTTAGAACAGACTATGATGTCTTATTTGGTGGAAAACATATTATTGTTTTTGGAGATCTTCTGCAGTTGACTCCAGTGAAAGGACAACCTGTGTTCAAAATGCTCACACATGAAGATACCAGGAAGTGCTTAGGGAGCATTGGAAACGTTAATATATGGTTAAACTTTAAATATGCAGAACTGCTTCAAAATATGCGGTAGGCAAATGATGAAGATTATAAAAATATTCTACAAGATGTAAGGATCGGAAAAGTAAGTCAGCAAGGGAAAGAAGCTTTACATGCACGATTAATTTCAAATTTGTACCCAAATGAAAACATTCTTCCAGAGAACATATTTAAGAAAATTAACGAGAAGACATCTGGCATATGTTTGTTGCCAACTCTGAAAGAATGTTCCATGTTCAACAAAAAAATGTTACAGTTAGAAAATGAAGAGATAGTGAAACTGGAAGCTATTGATAAAATAGAGCATATGGGAGCAACAATTATTTTGTCTGAAAATTTGAAATCAAAATTGGATTCATTAGAGAAGACTATATCTAAAACTGCTGGTTTTGAAAAGACTCTGAATGTGTGTTTGAATTGTCGTGTCATTTTAAGAAGGAATTTAAATGTTGAAAGAGGTCTAGTAAATGGAGCAATGGGTTATGTTGTTGGTTTTGTGAATTACAAAAATAGAGATGGAATTGAATTTTTAAAAATTAAATTTGATGACATTGATGAAATAGAACAAATTTGTCGTTGTTCAGCTAGATTTTTGCTCGTGAAAGACTTATATGTTTGCCGAAAACAGTTTCCTATTTGTTTGGCATATGCGGTGACAATTCATAAGTCTCAAGGTTTAAGTGTAGATAGCGCTTTAGTGAACATTGGAAGTTCTGTGTTTAAAGAGGGTATGGCATATGTGGCATTATCACGAGTCAGAACTTTATCAGGATTGTACTTGATTGAGTGTCATGAAACAAAGATTTGTGCAGATTTAGATTGTGTAAAAGAATACAATAGGTTAAGAAGAGAGTATGCTCCACATTTGCCTCAATATCCTCTGATTGAAAAACGTGTGGTAGGCCGAAAAAGAAGAAATGAGAGTAATTGCAGTGAGGTATCATCAAAAAGGCATAAAGTAGATAAAAGTGTAATTGTAAAGAGAAACAAAAAGGATTCTGTTGAAGATGTTGTTGGATTTCAGTTTGAAAACAGTTCTGGTGTCAACTGCTATGATAATGTAGTGGTTAATGTTGTTTTTTTTCTTCAAAATTTACAAAGACAGATTGTTGAAAATCGGGAACAAACATTGTGCTGTTTATGGAATTCTGTGTTAGACAAATGTAGTAGTGATAGAGCAAAAATAGAAAGTGTTTCAGAAATTAGAAATCTTCTAGATATATGTTCAGGTCAAAATCAATTTTCACAGAATATTCAGCAGGATTGTCAGGAATTTTTAATATATATGTTTGATGTATTACAAGATGAAGGAGTAGATATAAAAAATCTATTTGGCCTTTCTTATCAATGGCAACATGACTGTGATAACTGTGCTTCATCAAGTACTACTAGAATAGACTCTGAAAGATTTATATATTTAACTTTACCAGACTGCAAATCAGTGTCTTTCAATAATCTAGTTAAAGCAGCGGATCACAATATGGTGTGTACCCAATGTAAGTCTGCAATGCTGTCCACATTATTTCTACAAAATTATGGTCACTATGTTATTTTAATGTTCCAACGATGTAGACCTGATGGAACTAAATTGACAACTTCTATTAAAAATTTTGTGGCTTCTCAGTTATCGATATCAGGAAGAACCTTTGCAACTGTAGCTATTATTTTTCATGATGGTCCTTCTACAACATCAGGGCATTACACATGCTATTTAAAAACTTCTAAAGGTTGGACCCAATGTAACGACAATCATTTGACTTTCAAACAACGTTTGCCTTTTGGCTTTATAAATTCATATCTAGTGTTTTTACAGCCAAAATTTAGGTAAAGGTAATTGGCCTATGAAGACGGGAGGAGTACTCATATATACTCATACATCTGACACTATTTGGCCAAATGGAAAGGTGCAAGAATGAGTAAAGAGTCATGACTGAAAAAAAGGAGTATATTAAAATTTTGAAAATATTTCAGATGTTCTTGGAGCTTTTCTTGTAGAAGGTCGATGACATGGATTTCTAAGTGAACAGCAAAATACTATGCAACGAGAAAAGGACCTCCATGATATACTATTTGGCCTCAAGGAAAAGTAAGTCAATCAAAGATTAGCGTACATTTGTCATTTGTCAGTATGTAAGGTTTTTTTTAAAACACAATCTTTTAGATTGTGGTTTTTTTCCCCCCTGTCATATGATGAGTAATTTGAACTCACTACTTTAAGTGAAATTTAATATATTCTGAGAACAGCAAAAATAAACTATGTAACATGTTGTAGAAGTTATTCTATACTTTGGATTGTGTAAATTAAATTGTATTCCTATTCTCTGACACTTACTTTCCTTTTTTCATCTTCTTTCAGCTCTTTTTACTCACTTATAATGTCTTTCTCTCACTCTCTGTAACCCCCGTTCCCTTACTCCACTTCTTTGACAACCCCTCATTTTCATTTCTACTGTGTGTATCCCGTCTCTCCCTTGCATAACTTTTCAGCTTTCAGTCTTTCTGCTTTTCTTCTCTTTTCCATATTTTCCTCCTTTGCTCTTTTAGTAATTCCTGTTTACTCACTCAGCAGTATTATTGCACTCTATCACTATAAATCACCCACTCTCCTTAGCTTATCTTTGTTTGCTGTTTACTTTTGACCTCTTCTCTCTGTTTTTCGTTCACTACTTCTATGTCCTCAGTGCTTCACTCTACTTGTGTTATTTTCACTTGTGTTTATCTACCTTCTATCACTTCTTTTACAACAACTTCACTGCTCCTCTCTCATCGTTCTTCATCCCATTTCTTTTACTCTGGTTCCGTTACTATCCATCATTTCCTTTCTTTCAATGTCCTTCTCTTTACTTTCATCACCAAATTATTTTCTCTCAGTACCACTGTTGTAGTCGTCTTCTCCTCTCTTTCCTTTTTTTTGCAGACTTACTTTTTTTCTTTTCTCACTCTTTGTACTCCACCTCACTCAGTTTTTCTCTTAGTGTGTCTACGTTATAACTTCCTCAGTCCATTTCCTTCAATTGTTGTATATTATTCTGTCTCCCTTCATCCTTTCACTGTATGACTGTTCTTCTCTTACTCTCAGTTATCTTCTATTCCTCATTCTTCTAAATGCATCCTTAATTAGACTGTTTTCTGTCTCAGTCATTATGTTTTTACTTACTTCTGTTTCCTGATTTAGTTTTGCTAACTCACATTGTTTTAGTATCTTTCTTACCTTCAGTTCATTTCTCTGTACTTCTCTCTCTTTTTCTTAGTGAATCTATATGCCTTACTCTTTGTAATTTGCTCTCCTTCTATTTCTTTTTCCCTCATTTTGTCCTTCTACCTTAGTTTATTTCCCTTTCTGTGTTCTTCACTCTCACTTTATTTCTAAATAGAGTGTTATGATGTTTTTAGCTCTTCATTTGTATCTTTTAATTTAAAATACATATTTTACTAATTATAACTTATTTTTTCTTCTCTCTTTCACAGATACCAACTGTAGTAAAAAAAATTAAAGTTACATTTATTATATGGTAAGTATGACTAAAAAAATGTAGTTTGTTATCACCCTTTGCTTTAAGGTCACTAACATTTTCTCAATCTACCTCACTCCTGTGTTTTTACTCTGCTTCTTTCACTTATTCTTATTCTCCATGTTTACTCCCCTTTCCCTATTTACCCTCTCATATTCAACTTCTTTTGATCCCTATTCTTTACATCACTTACCCTCTGTTCCCTTCCTTTGCTTCTTCACTCATTCTCTTTTTCTTAATGATTTACCTTACTCCTACACATATAGCTCACCCCCCTCCCAACACATGCACACACCTGTAACATACACCCACACACACCACACACACACCTCATACACACAAAAAAACCTCCCACACACACTCTTCAAAAACACACACACATTCCATACACACACATACATCGAACACATATACACCCCACACTCATACACTTTTCATACATATTTCACACACCCTCATTTCTACCCACACCAAAACAGTCCACACAACCACACCCACAGACACACCTTACACACCCAAACTCCTACCTACACCCACTGACTCCCTGTAAGTCACACACATTGCATTACTTAACTTTTTTTGCTGTTTTACTCAAGCCCATTCAGGTACTGTTTCCTTTACTCTCTATGTCCACTCTCTATGTCACTCACCATGTGTTATCCTAATTCAATATTTCTCCCTCTTTCACCCCTCTTTACTTATACTATGGGTAGCGCACCGGGGAGCGTAACAAGGGGAAAAGCAAGAGAAACAGTAAAATAATATTTTAGAGTGCTTTGAGGTAGGGTAGCTGTTGTGTTGTGTGGGTGATTTACTTACTGCACTCCTTCCACTCTTTTTCTCAGTCCCTCTGTTCTCACAGTTCCTCACTCCCATTCACTCAGTCCGTCTCTCTTACTCTAATTGTCTCTGTCTCTTCACTCTTTCACTACTTGTTCATTATGCTTTCTCCCTGAAGTTCAAGCACACTACGTTATTTACATTTCTTTGCTGCTTCAATTATTCCCTTTCTGTTACTTCTTCTTTTCTTCTTTCAGTTTTTTCTCTCTGTCAATCCACATGTTTTAACTTTAGTCGATTTTATCCATCTTATTTCATCCCTCTTTAGTTATGGACACTACTTTTTTCTCTCTCTCCCTCACCAGTGTTATTTAAATCTGGTTCCGTTATTACCTTTTATTTGTACATAATTTTTTCACTTTCCTTTTACTCTTTACAGCCACTCACATTCTTCATGTGCCTCTGCTTTAGTATTATTCTTCTCTCTTTGTTTCACAGCCTTATATTTTTTCATTTTCTCTCTTACACTTTCTTATATCTTTTACACTGTTTTACTATGTATTATACAGTACCTCTGTGTTGCTCTCTCTTGCTGTCTGTCTCTTAACATTACTCTCTCTTTCTCTTTCTCTTATGCTCTCCTTCTCTTGTTTTTTTTTTATTTATTTTTTTATTGCGCTAACGGGGCGCTCTCCGGTTCGCGCACCGGGAAGCGCACCTATGAGAAAAATGAAGTCAAGAGTGCTAAAAATGTTAGTAATTTTTTAGAAATGGGAGGTAGTTCTGAAAAGAACTTTTTTTTAATGTTTTTGTTGTTTTATATATATATTTTTTTTCTGAACATTTTTTGTTTTTTTTGTATTTTTTGAACAATTTTATGTTTTTTTTGGATTTTTTTGGGAGGAACAACGAAAAACAGGCATTAGAAATGGCTCAACAGGAGCAGGAGAATACTCATATTCCCATATGAAATTAGTTCACCACAATAAATGCACACTAGCTTCATGTGCACAAAATTCTGTTGAATGTTTGGGACCGTCTCCCTCGCCTCTGGTCCCGATAGAGTTACCTGTGACGATGTACTGGCCACAGGAGTTGGTAGGTTATCTTGGAGGTGACGCAGCTCAGCAGCGCTGTAATTGTTTGGATGCCACCTCTGCATGTGGCGGTGCATAGTATAGTTACCAAAACTATACTTTTTGTTTGTACCTCTAGACAAAACATCTTTACAAATGAGGCATGTCACATATCGGGCATTGACCTTTTTTTGGTCTCGAGGAAAAGAATAAAATTGCCATATAAAATGGTCTTTGTGGTGTGATTTGCGGGGCTGTTCAGGCAAGAACTGCCTCCACTCTACGTCCTCTTCCTCTTCTTCTTCCTCTTCCTCTGGGTTTGGAAGGAACTGCGCAGGTGGTCCTTCCTTCCTAGGTGGTTGTGGTGGGGGTGGGGGTCCACCAGCTGCAGCTACTACAGATGCCATTATTTCAACAAGGAGAAACAGGTCTTCCTCTCACAAAGATGAAAGTCAGAGTGAGGAAAAAAGGAGGGGTTTTCATCATTTGGGAAAAAAAATAGTTCTAAACCAATGAAAAGTGTTATTTACAGGTCACATGACCTATCACGCTTACGTTACGCGTCCCGCTCCGCGCCCGGAGCGCTTCCGGGGTGCTGCGCTTCGTGCCTCGTTTGCGCTCTGGAGCACTTCCGAGTGCCCGAACGCGGTGCGTCATAAGACGCATTACGCGGCAACGCGATACGTCGCGCTTACGCGACGCGTCGCGATGTTGTTCTCGAACGCGGCAGTTGTGCAAACCGGACGTTTCCCGGTGCGCGGACCGGGTCGGGGCATAAAATTGAGCTAACGGGAAGCTACCCGGTGCGCAAACCGGTAGCGAAACTAAAAAAAAATATATATATATATATATATATACATAACAAAATTATATTAAATACATATAAAATATATTTTTCCTTTAAAAAAAGAATACATTTAACAGCTTTTAATATTTGCTATTAAAAAACCATTGAAATTCACTGAAAAAACCATAGGTTATAGACCATATATAGTTAGGAATTAGCATTTACAAAACCTTGAAAATTCACTGAAAAAACCATAAGTTATAGACCATATATAGTTAGGAATTAGCATTTTTAAAACCTTATTTTACTCACACAAAACCATTGAAATTCGCATATATAGTTAGTTGCACTAACTATATATTTCGCGCACCCGCAATCCACTGCTGATGATGTCACATATTACATCATTCATGACATGGTCAGTGACATCACTGATGACATCACTGATGACATCTCAAATGACATCACTGATGACATCTCATTTGATATGACTGATCACATCACTGATGACATCATTCATGTGATAAAACGATGAACTTCTTCAGACTCTAATATAACCTTATATACACTCAGTGTAAACAGACACTCACAGAGTGTCACTCATCCATGGAGTTACTCACACACCTAGTCAGTCATGCAAAGAATCAATCACACCTCCATCTCCTCAACTATACAGTTATACACACCTTACTTCTTCAAACAGATACTAACACATATTTACTCTCTTATACAATCCCTGATACAATTTCAGAATGATACATACAGCCACTCACACATTCACTGGCTCTTATGCACAGTTATTTATATATGTCAACTCTCACATATACTGTGTTTTACATATGTTCTTACTTTGACATGTAGCACTGAGATATCCATTCACTCACCAATACACTCATGCACACAGTCAACCGCCCATACAGCTGTTCCCACATGCACTTTTGAACCCATACATCTAGTGAATCAACTGCTCACACATCTATGCACAGAGTCATACACCTCCCAATCACACACACTCAGTCTCCCATACAAATAATTGGGCAACCAATCAATAACCCATATAGTTACTCATATAGCTACTGATCAATACATGCAGCAGTTTACAGAAAAACAGACATAATGATGCACAAATTAAGACAGTTTAGTCACTAACCCATGCACTCAGTGAGACACATTTAATCACTCACTCATACAGTCAGTCATGCACCTACTAAATCCTTCATCCAGACACTTATACATCCACTCATTCTTCAATATGTAAGACATATTTAAAGTTTACAGAAACATACAGACACTGGATGTTGTTATCAGTGATGTCATTTGAGATGTCATCAGTGATGTCATCAGTGATGTCACTGACCATGTCATGAATGATGTAATATGTGACATCATCAGCAGTGGATTGCGGGTGCGCGAAATATATAGTTAGTACAACTAACTATATATGCGAATTTCAATGGTTTTGTGTGAGTAAAATAAGGTTTTAAAAATGCTAATTCCTAACTATATATGGTCTATAACCTATGGTTTTTTCAGTGAATATATATATATATATATATATATATATATATATATATATATATATATATATATATATATATATATATATATATATATATATATATATATATGTATATATATATGGACAAGACCCCCAGAACAAAAAAGAAAACCAGACTGGGCAACAAAAGAAACAAAATAACAGTATACTACCAGAGTAACAAGGAGCAAGAGGGGCACTTTCAGAAAGTAAAAAATGATCTAACCGTCATAAACCTATCTAACAGACAACTTACGAAAGATGAAAATCAGGTTCGTAGCAAAGGACTCACTTTCTGCCTAATTAATAAATGGGATTATGTACAAACTAGAATCGATCTTTATCATTTCATCCGGAAATTAAAATTGAAGAAAATATTCTCTGGAAGAACTGTGACATCTGCAGAGAACATGGAGAGACAATCCAGATCCATAGATATTTTTAACAGTAGGAGATCTTACAACTTTGAGAACCCTACATGAACTGGATGGAGAGGCAACTCCATCTAGGGATGACACAGTGGAGGAAGAACGAGAATTCTTGGAACAAATAGATTTACCGCAAGTAGGTGCAACAAGTCACCTAAAAAGGAAATCCAAATACATTCCTAAAACAGCCTTTGACATGATTAGCAGTTTTCATGAGGTCATCATCAAGGATTTGGCCAAATTAAGAACTTCACACCAAGGAAATAAAGGAATGTCGCAGAATATAACTAAAAAGCAACAAGAAGCGATAAAGGCACTCCAAGTGGATACATCTATAGAGATCAAGCCGTCTGATAAGGGCGGAAATATTGTCATACTGGACAAATCGTCTTATCAAGAAGAAGCTATGAGACAGCTGAATGATGAGATAGGTCATGGTAAAATCACGAAGAAAGAGTATAATGACAGTATTTTGGACTTTTATCTAATGATTACTATGTGGAGGGATAGGGGGAAACTTACATCAGGAGGAATCTGTTTTTTTTAAAGTAGAGCACCCTGTGACCCCTACATTCTATCACATCCCAAAAATCCACAGAGATAACAAGAAACCTCCTGGGTGACTGATTGTGTCCTCCAAAGGTAGTCTTTTGGAGAACACATTAGTTCTAGTGAATACAGTGTTATGTCCATTTGTCTGTGATCTGGTATCGTATGTCAAGGATAGCACAGATTTCATCAGATCAAGCTCAGACATTCCATGGGAGGATGAATTTCTCTTAGTTACTCTTGACATTACCAGCCTTTATACAAGTATAAACCACTTACAGGGATTAGAGGCGGTAAAAACTTTTTAGGAAACCAGACCATTGAAATATGCTGAACACAACCAGATGATATTGCAATTCATATCATTCTGTCTGAACAGCAAAATATTTGTATTTGGAGATCAGCTGTACATCCAAAAGCAAGGTACAGCAATGGGCAGATGCTTAGCCACCAGATACGCAAATTTATTTGTGGGCTGGTGGGAGAAGCATGTGGCCTGGGCTGGGACCAATGAAGTCTGGGCACAGAAAATCGCTGTCTGGACCTGATATATAGACAATATTTTTATCGTCTGGAGGGTTTCCAAAGAAGAATTTGAGGCATATCTGGATATTCTGAATACCAATGTTTACAACTTGCACTTTACAAGTAATATGATCTCTTCAGAACTAGCGTTCCTGGACTTGCTGGTGTATGTGAAGGACAGGCAATTGATGACAAGAATGTATCATAAGCCAACAGCTGGGAATGCTGTCCTTCATTATACCAGTGAACATCCAAGATGCCTAGTGAATAGTATCCCATACGGGGAGCTACATTGGATTAAATGAAACAGCACCAACTGTGAGAACTATGAAATGGCAAAAGGTGAGACGCTTGACCGTTTCAGTGCAAGAGGTTAACCCCATAAAACACAAAAAATTGTAGCAGATAGAGCCAATCAAAGACAGCGAGAGGAGCTCTTAAATAAAAATCTGACAACAAGCAGGAAGAAGTGACTAGATTAATCTTTACTTACTCCACTGATTAAAAAGAGATTAATAAGATAATGACAAAAACACTGGGGCATCTTACAAGCAGATGGAACAATTGGAAAGACACTCCCTCAATATCTTAGTATTGCCTATAGGAAGAATACATCTTTAAAAGATCTACTAGTACATAGCCATTTTGAGAACAAAGGTAGGGGAACAACAGAAGTAAGAGGCTTTTAACCCTACCTAAATTGTAAGGCCTGCAAGAAAAGCATAAAAGTAAAAGACTACCAGGTTGCAGGAAGAGATTCTAAGAAATTAATTTTGAAACTTCTAAACTGCAATAGAGAATTTGTAGTTTATTACCTGGTATGTTAGTGCAACCTCCTATATGTGGGAAGCACAGTACACCAGACTAAAAAGAGAGTCCTGGAGCATATGCAGGCAATAACAAACAAGGACAAAAACTATCCTGTCACCAGACACTTTGCCATACACCATCAAAGTGATAGCAAACTACTAAGTTTTTTCTGTATAGATCAGGCACAGGTGAAGCAAAGAGGGGGTGATAGAGTAAAAACCCTATGATATTTATAGTCAAAATATATCATAGTACTGAGAATTAGCTCGACAAGGCCTCAATATTGAAGAGGAACTATGGGAACATGTCGGTTAGAGACAGGAATCGTGTGTATGAAATGAGCATGATATACAGCTAACCATATGAAATGTGAGAAATATATGAATATCCTTCTTTTATGCTGATGTTTTGATTAGTGAAATTATTCATCTTTTTAGATTGATTAATTGGGAGATTTTTAAACGGACCCAGTAATGAACTATCTGAAAATGGCAGATAAGGAAATATGTTTTTAATAACTGGCCTGCCCATGATGGTTGAGATTGGTGGATGCTTAGGTTTGTGTTGATGTGAGAGGTCGACCAATTTATAATCCAAGGTGCAGGATAATTGTGCATCCAGAACATTATAGTTGAAAGTGTTGTGGGATGGCCGTTTGACCAATTAAATATTCACATTTTTAATTTATATGTGTAAAGGTTTGCTACATAGACATGAGCTGAATAATGTGTATGTCCATTCAGGGCTAAAATGACGGATTTTAGGTTTGTTTTGATGTGAGAGTTCGACCAAACCCATAATCCAAGATTGAAAAAGAGTAGGACAATTGCCAATTTAGGGCGTTATGGGTAAAAGTGATGGTGACAAGGGCAATGACTAATTAAATGTCAAATTATAAGATTAGAGAAAAAATATTTTAAAAAAATATTTGAAACATTGTCTGCATATATGGTAGTAAGAAGTCGATTAAGGGAAACTACACCATTACCCACTGATTTGCACGTTCAAAGATGGCCGCAATGTAAATGCAACATTTTCTGGAGTCCTTTTTTCATGTCAACGAAATGAAATGTAACGTATATTTTGGGATGAAGAAGGAGCTGACATTGACAAAAGTCATCATGGCTGAAACACGTTTGTCAGCTACGGTGGATTTTGGACAATAAATTTTGATTGAAACAACGCGAGAGTGTGCCATGTACTTTGTGCAAACGAAGTGTCTGGGCAACATATATAGATATATAGGACAGTACACTCTATTGCAAGTGTACTTTACCAAACTTGCGAAATTTGCACAGTACTCTGACATCAGAGTATGGTGCTACGCTATAAGAGTTTGCTACTCATGTGCACTGGCACTTTATTCTCTAACAATTTGTGTAAATTTGCACAATTATACTTTCAAGTGATTAAATCAAGACAGCAGAACCATTAAGCAAAATACTTCCATATGTCTTTGCACCACAGTTGAAGAAGGAAGCTCTGCACTGGTTAAGAAATTTCTAACATGCTGTTATTTGGGAACATGTTATTTATTGCACGTGCACTTTATTTAAAAAATAACTTGCACTAAGCACTTGCACTTCATTACCAGCCTATATTGTGATATTTAAAGTGTAGGCGGTTGGGGTCATTTTACAGAAAAAGCATGGCACATTAATTTACCTGGTGAGGACAAACTGTCAGGCTATCTAGTGAATAACACAGCTGTGATTGCATTATCCAGTACAATGAGGTCCTGGTGGCAGCAGGGTCAAGTGTACTCAATACTCGAGCTAAGGATTCCCATGATATAGGAAGTTACCTATCCCTGATACAAGATTCAAACACTGTGGTACAATAAAGTTTTTTGAAATGTACAAAATGCAGGTGGAGCCATTCTGATTCAAGCAAAAGAAAACAATAATAATAATAATAAAGGGGTTTATAAAGCGCCTGGTGACGCCTCCCGGCGTATCCCCGCGCTGAGGGAAAAAAAGGTCAGAGATCAAAGGAGGGGAAGAGCCTAAAGGGCAAATAGATACGTTTTTAGTAGTTTTCTGAAAGTGGCTTCATTATTTGCTAGCCTAATATTGATGGGAAGGGTGTTCCATTTAATTGCTGCCAGGGAGCGGAAAGACCGACCTCCGTTTCTAGATTTTTTTATACGGGGGATCATGAGGAGGCCCTTTCCCATCGAGCGAAGTGCTCTGTTAGGCTCGTACGGAACAGCTAGGTCAGACAAGTAGGACGGTGCTTTATGAGAGATAATTCTATAGCAGAAAAGAAGTGCTTTAAAAAGAATTCTCTTTCTAATAGGCAGTCAATGAAGGGTTGCCAAGGTGGGCTTAGAAGCAACTCTTCTGGGTAGTCTCAATACTAGCCGTGCTGCTGAGTTTTGTAGCACCTGCAATCTCCTGACGTTCTTTTCCGAAGTACCAAGAAGAAGTACATTGCCATAGTCCATGCGAGAGGTTACTAGGGCCTGAGTCATGGTACGCCTGGCCTCCAAGGGGAGGAGGTCCAGGGTACGGTTGAGAGTTTTCATGACCCCAAAGCACTTCCCTACAATTGTATTTACATGGCTGTCAAAAGAGAGTTTGGTATCCACCCAGACACCTAGGTTCTTAGCTTCTCTGCCAGGGGTGGGTAAAGACCCCAGACAGGATGGCCACCATTCCTTGGTCCAGCTATTGAAATAACAAAATGAAATAAATATATGTATGAGATATGTGGTCAAAACAAGAATGGTCTCGAAATGAGGATATTTTAAATAAGCAACTAAAAGTGAAAAAAAACTGAGACTGAAAATAGACACACAGGGAGTATGTTGTCAGTGTCTATCAACATGTGATGTCCGAGAGTTTAAAAATGAAGTCAAGTATTGTGGCACATTGTGTGAGCAAGGCAGGTGACCCTGCTGAAATGCGTAACAGCCCTACAAAAAAAATAATTTTGGGAAACTAACTTTTGGTTTGCAGTGTTGTCTTTCCTGGCAGTGAAACTTTGGAGATCAGAAGTGGTGAAGAACTATATATATATGTATGTATATATATATATATATATATATATATATATATATATATATATATATATATATATATATATATATATATATATATATATATATATATTACCTACTGGCGGTCGCCAGTAGGTATATATAGTTAGGATTTTTTCTCTATGGGATTTTTGAAAATTCTATGTCTAATAACTTTGCCGTTTGTGGACGGAATTGGCTGAAATTTTCAGGAAAATGGCACATTTTGTTTCTGAGCAGCCTTTAAAAATTTGGGGGGGGTTCGTCAAGGGGGGGCCGAGAAAAAAGGGGGGTCCCAAAACGCGTTTTTCCCATGTTAATTTCCATAGGGCGGTTGGCCTCACTTTTAGCCCGAACGGCTGAATGGATTTGCACGAAACTTGGCAAAATTGTAGGGACTGGTAGCCCGATGTGCCTTTTGTAGGTCTCAATATATGTGCTCCAGTGGATTTTGAGAAATTAACGTTTAAAAAAAGATATATATCTGTAAGCGCGGACCGGGCAGCGGCCTAGGACGCGTACTTTTCGCGCAACGGAGCTTTGTGAAGCGAAGCTGATTGGTTCTCCGGCGTCTGTCAACATTCCAAACAGTCCGTAGTGGCCGCAAACAGTCCGTAGTGGCCGCCATCTTGTCTCTCGGTAGGATCGAGAGACAAGAGGAGGCCAAAGCGAAGGGGCAAATGACCATAAGGGGGAATAGTAGATCCTCGCTGACCCCCTAGGTTTGATGTGGAGGTTTTAAAAGGGCCCCGCGGGGCAAAAAAAATAAATTATAATAATAATCTTACGGCTGAATGGATTTGCACGAAACTTGGCAAAATTGTAGGGACTGGTAGCCCGATGTGCCTTTGCTAGGTCTCAATATATGTGCTTCAGTGGATTTTGAGAAATGAACGTTCAAAAAAAGATATATATCTGTAACAGCGCACCGCTTCGCGTACTTTTCGCGTTACGGAGCTTTGCGAAGCGAAGCTGATTGGCTCTCCGGTGTCTGTAAACATTCCAAACAGTCCGTAGCGGCCGCCATCTTGTCTCTCGGTAGGATCGAGAGACAAGAGGATTTTTTCTCTATGGGATTTTTGAAAATTCTATGTCTAATAACTTTGCCGTTTGTGGACGGAATTGGCTGAAATTTTCAGGAAAATGGCACATTTTGTTTCTGAGCAGCCTTTAAAAATTTGGGGGGGGTTCGTCAAGGGGGGGCCGAGAAAAAAGGGGGGTCCCAAAACGCGTTTTTCCCATGTTAATTTCCATAGGGCGGTTGGCCTCACTTTTAGCCCGAACGGCTGAATGGATTTGCACGAAACTTGGCAAAATTGTAGGGACTGGTAGCCCGATGTGCCTTTTGTAGGTCTCAATATATGTGCTCCAGTGGATTTTGAGAAATTAACGTTTAAAAAAAGATATATATCTGTAAGCGCGGACCGGGCAGCGGCCTAGGACGCGTACTTTTCGCGCAACGGAGCTTTGTGAAGCGAAGCTGATTGGTTCTCCGGCGTCTGTCAACATTCCAAACAGTCCGTAGTGGCCGCAAACAGTCCGTAGTGGCCGCCATCTTGTCTCTCGGTAGGATCGAGAGACAAGAGGAGGCCAAAGCGAAGGGGCAAATGACCATAAGGGGGAATAGTAGATCCTCGCTGACCCCCTAGGTTTGATGTGGAGGTTTTAAAAGGGCCCCGCGGGGCAAAAAAAAAAAATTATAATAATAATCTTACGGCTGAATGGATTTGCACGAAACTTGGCAAAATTGTAGGGACTGGTAGCCCGATGTGCCTTTGCTAGGTCTCAATATATGTGCTTCAGTGGATTTTGAGAAATTAACGTTCAAAAAAAGATATATATCTGTAACAGCGCACCGCTTCGCGTACTTTTCGCGTTACGGAGCTTTGCGAAGCGAAGCTGATTGGCTCTCCGGTGTCTGTAAACATTCCAAACAGTCCGTAGCGGCCGCCATCTTGTCTCTCGGTAGGATCGAGAGACAAGAGGATTTTTTCTCTATGGGATTTTTGAAAATTCTATGTCTAATAACTTTGCCGTTTGTGGACGGAATTGGCTGAAATTTTCAGGAAAATGGCACATTTTGTTTCTGAGCAGCCTTTGAAAATTTGGGGGGGGTTCGTCAAGGGGGGGCCGAGAAAAAAGGGGGGTCCCAAAACGCGTTTTTCCCATGTTAATTTCCATAGGGCGGTTGGCCTCACTTTTAGCCCGAACGGCTGAATGGATTTGCACGAAACTTGGCAAAATTGTAGGGACTGGTAGCCCGATGTGCCTTTTGTAGGTCTCAATATATGTGCTCCAGTGGATTTTGAGAAATTAACGTTTAAAAAAAGATATATATCTGTAAGCGCGGACCGGGCAGCGGCCTAGGACGCGTACTTTTCGCGCAACGGAGCTTTGTGAAGCGAAGCTGATTGGTTCTCCGGCATCTGTCAACATTCCAAACAGTCCGTAGTGGCCGCAAACAGTCCGTAGTGGCCGCCATCTTGTCTCTCGGTAGGATCGAGAGACAAGAGGAGGCCAAAGCGAAGGGGCAAATGACCATAAGGGGGAATAGTAGATCCTCGCTGACCCCCTAGGTTTGATGTGGAGGTTTTAAAAGGGCCCCGCGGGGCAAAAAAAAAAAATTATAATAATAATCTTACGGCTGAATGGATTTGCACGAAACTTGGCAAAATTGTAGGGACTGGTAGCCCGATGTGCCTTTGCTAGGTCTCAATATATGTGCTTCAGTGGATTTTGAGAAATTAACGTTCAAAAAAAGATATATATCTGTAACAGCGCACCGCTTCGCGTACTTTTCGCGTTACGGAGCTTTGCGAAGCGAAGCTGATTGGCTCTCCGGTGTCTGTAAACATTCCAAACAGTCCGTAGCGGCCGCCATCTTGTCTCTCGGTAGGATCGAGAGACAAGAGGAGGCCAAAGCGAAGGGGCAAATGACCATAAGGGGGCATAGTAGATCCTCGCTGATCCCCTAGGTTTGATGTGGAGGTTTTAAAAGGGCCCCGCGGGGCAAAAAAAATAAATAATAATAATAATCGAACGGCTGAATGGATTTGCACGAAACTTGGTAAAATATTAGGGACTGGTAGCCCGATGTGCCTTTGCTAGGTCTCAATATATGTGCTTCAGTGCATTTTGAGAAATTAACGTTCAAAAACAAGATATATATCTGTAACAGCGCTCCGCTTCGCGGAGATAAAATTATATCTGTATTACCTAGCTGTTGCTAACACCAGTTAGCGACGGCTAGTAGGAGATAGCGACCATCTTGGGCCCCACTTTGCATGTGAGTGATATTTATCACTAATGACATGCAAAGTGGGCATGCCAAGATGTTAGCGACTGGAAACAGTCGCTAACATCGCTATCTCCTATTATCAACTTTTGGAAATATTCGAGATAAGCGCGAATATCTCCAAAAAGTAACAGCTGCCCTGAGCAGTTCTTAGCCATGTTATCCTATGGGAGGTGGATAACATGGCTAAGAGGATTAGCTCGGTAATGCATGAATATCGCTGAGTTTTCAGCGATATTAATGCATTGCGGTCGGTTTTTATCGTATTTGCGATAAACTTTGATAATAGCAAGGTTTATCTGCGATAATTTCTGACGGTAAAAAAATCTTTGCAATGCATCGTTAGGGATAAATATCGCTTAACTTTGGTAATATGCCCCAACGTCTGTTAACGTTCGATTCGAAGGAAATCAGGAAGTGTTGAAAAACATTGTCTGCGCCATCTTGTCTTTTTTCAAATGCCACACTTTTGTCGTGCACGGCAGCCATTTTAGATGCCTTGACCAGACCCACTCTGTGCACGCTGTCGATCCTTAGCATGGCTCCCCACCCTCGCAAGCATCTCCCCCAGGCAGTGGTCACCCCCGCTCTCTGTCTTATGCATGGGTAATAAACCTCCCCCCATCTGCGCTGCTCTTTCCTGAGAATCACACCCTGTGCCCGCCCGACACCTCCCTTTCGCCCTATTCACTACTGCACCCTCTGACACTCCTTTTCCTCTGTGTCCGATTGTCCAGGCTGGTCCTAGGGTATCAGCTAGCCCTGCAGATGTAGTTTATGGCCACAGCTGTAAAGATTCACCCCTCTTCAAAGGAGTTATAGTAGATCAAGGCCCACACTCGATGAGATCCGTCACAGCAGAAGCGTTGCTATTATCTGAAAACCATCCTGTATTGTGATTGGGGAGGGGACCGAGCGTGAAGCGGAAGATTCCAGGGATGACTCTTTGTACATCAAAGTTTTTACAATTATGTGTCACATTAAAAATATATAGCACTCCGACAAAGTAGTAAGATTATAAAACTTTAATAATTTATAAATATATACAAGAAAACAAAAATAGTAATAACATATAAACATTTTTAGGGAAAAACAACGAAGTAGCGGTCGGCTGTGCGAATAGTCCCAACGCAGCACAACGTCCAGATTTCCGGCGTGGGGCGGGTCATCAGTAGCAAACTGTTGTGCGAATAGTTCCAAGGCAGCAGAACGCGCTGAAATCTAGATGACACGAAAGTGATGTCTAGTAAGTTGCCACCCAGCAAATAACGGCGTGGGGCGTCGCGGGGGGTGGGTCTTCAGTAGCAAACTGTTGTGCGAATAGTTCCAAGGCAGCAGAACGATGGCACCAAGGTGATGTCCAGTAAGTTGCCGCACTGGTTTTGGTATCCTACAATGCTGCTCCGAATAACGGCGTGGGGCGCCCCGGGGGAGGCGGCGTGAACGGGCCTCTCCAGGTGGAGTGTCATCTGTTGTAGTGGGGCGCCCCTTTACCGTTTCAGTTGCCATTCCGTCCGTTTTTGGTCCACTGTGTCAAAAGCCGCAATTCAGCTGAGTTGCGCCCACTCTTGCGGTGCAGCGATAGGCGGCTGTCACAGGACTCTCAAAATGGCGGCAGGCTCTTTCCTTTTTGGGCCTGGTCCACTGAAATGGCCCTGGGACACCTTGGAAATCGGACGCTTGTCTGCTAGGTCTTGGACCCCATTCTCGAAAGCGTCCCCTCCGCCTTGAGAATTCATCAAAAGTTTTGGGGGCCCCGACTCCTGCAGGCTTCTGGTGGGGAGCGGCTGCCATGATTGCTCGCGGAATGACTACGACGGAGCTACGAGATGGTGGTGCTCTCATGCTGACGCCAGCTTCAGTCTGAAACATCCAGAAACAAGGTGGGGCTTTCATCGTTTGGAAAAAAAAAAAGTTTTCATCCAATGAAAAGTGTTGTTTTTAGGTCATATGATCAAGCCTTCCATCATTAGGAAACCAAAAGTAAAATGAACCAATGAAAAGTTTTATAAACAAGTCACATGACCTGTTATGCGGCATAGGGTATAAAATGCGGAGAAAATACGTTGGCACGTGAGGCGGCGTCAGTAGCGGACCGATGTGCGAATAGGCCGAAGGCAACACAGCGCGCCAAGATCCGGATGGCACCGAGGTGGTGTCCAGCAAGTTGCAGCACTGGTGTGGCCATCCTACAATGTTGAAAGTCGGCGTGGGGCGCCCCGTTGGCCTGTGAGTTTGCGTCAGTAGCGGACCGATGTGCGAATAGGCCGAAGGCAGCACAACGCGCCAAGATCCGGAGGGCACCGAGGTGGTGTCTAGTAAGTTGCCGCACTGGTGTGGCCATCCTACAATGCTGAAAGTCGGCGTGGGGCGCCCTGTTGGCCTGTGAGATGGTGTCAGTAGCGGACTGATGTGCGAATGGGGCCAAAGGCAGCGCAACAATATTTTCTGACTGACACCACAAGGCGCTGAGATGCCAAGATCCGGATGGCACCGAGGTGATGTCTAAGTTGCGGACTGATGTGCGAATGGGGCCAAAGGTAGCGTAACAATATTTTCTGTATGGAAGATACCACTAGGCGTTGAGATGCCAAGATTCGGATGGCACCGAGGTGATGTCTAGCAAGTTGCTGCACTGGTGTGGTCATCCTACAATGCTGAAACTCGGCGTGGGTCGCCCCATTAGCCTGTGAGATGGCGTCAGTAGCGGACCGATGTGCGAATAGGCCGAAGGCAGCACAACGCGCCAAGATCCGGATGTCACCGTGGTGGTTTCATAGTTGAGAGGCACTTCATCTGCAGTGGGGCGCTGAGATCCGGATGGCACCGAGGTGATGTCTAGCAAGTTGCTGTACTGGTGTGGTCATCCTACAATGCTGAAAGTCGGCGTGGGGCGCCCCATTAGCCTGTGAGATGGCGTCAGTAGCGGACTGATGTGCGAATGGGGCCAAAGGCAGCACAACGCGCCAAGATCCGGATGGCACCGAGGTGGTGTCCAGCAACTTGCCGCACTGGTGTGGCCATCCTACAATGCTGCGCCGAAAGTCGGCGTGGGGCGCCCCGTTGGCCTGTGAGTTCGCGTCAGTCAGTGGGGGCTGTTTGAGGATCTGACTGCATTGGAAAGCAATGTGATGCTGTGCGTCGCCCCCAAGATGGAGGTTCCTCGGCTGCAGTGGGGCGCCCCTTGGTGTTTCACTCGCTATGCAGCTGAGTTGCGTGCGCACTTGTGGCGAATAGGCCGAAGGCAGCACAACGCGCCGAGATCTGGATGGCACCGAGGTGGTGTCCAGCAATTTGCCGCACTGGTGTGGCCATCCTACAATGCTGCGCCGAAAGTCGGCGTGGGGTGCCCCGTTGGCCTGTGAGGTGGCGTCAGTAGCGGACCGATGTGTGAATAGGCCGGAACCAGCACAAGGCGCCAAGATCCGGATGGCACCGAGGTGGTGTCATAGTTGAGAGTTCTGAGCAGCGCTTGTAACACTGTCTGAAGCTTATTTGCACCTGCTGCAGCTTCACTATTGCCCTGGTGTGGCCTAAGATCGCCCATGACATAGGCGGCCACCTCCCGGGGTCCGGCGGAACTTTTTTCCTTTTCCTTTGTGCATCTTGTCCCACAATCCGTTTGACCTGAAGACACGACCAGGTCCCTGAATGTGTGCAGGGGGACGCTATTGATTGAATCAAAATGGCGGCTTCACACAAAGCTGACTCAAGCGTTGCTGCTGATGCTATACAGAGAAAAACTGGTTTTCAGTTTGTACATTCTTCAGGATTTTTCCATCCAAGGCTGGTTGAGAGTTTGTATAACAATGGCTTCAGATTTTCAACATACTACTCTTCAACATTCTTCCTAAATGTAACAATGTGAGACTCACTAGGAGAACGGTGTAGTGAGGGCCACAAACGGCTGTTTGTCTTTCCTTTCAAAATGCTGCCAACAATATTTTCGGAATGGAAGACAACACAAGGCGCTGAGATTCGGTTGGCACCGAGGTGGTGTCCAGCAAGTTGCCGCACTGGTGTGGCCATCCTACAATGCTGCGCCGAAAGTCGGCGTGGGGTGCCCGAAGGGGGGGGGGGAGGCGGCGCAAACGAGCCTCTCCCGCTTCTCCATGTGGAGGCAGTTCATCTGCAGTGGGGCGCCGAGATCCGGATGGCACCGAGGTGGTGTCTAGCAAGTTGCCGCACTGGTGTGGCCATCCTACAATGCTGCGCCGAAAGACGGCGTGGGGTGCCCGAAGGAAGTGTCCTTATCCAGGGCATTATCGCTGTATCATGTCCTCCACTAAAATGGCCCTGGGACACATTAGAACTCGGACGCTCGATTTTTTTTTCCTTTCCTGTACATGCAAAAAAAGGTAAATGCCCGGTACGTTACACGCTTCATCTGCCACGATGAACTCTCCAGAGGAACCGAAAAAAAATATAGTTGTGGTAACTATACCATGCATCGTCATATGGAGAGGTGGCACCAATTAATTATAGTGCTGCATAAAAGAGAGATTTGGAGGAGAACCCCTGACCTGCTAGTACATTCATCAAAGAAGTGGCACTGAGAGCTTCAGAGGCAAGGGAAACGGTCCCAAATTTTTAGAAGAACTTTGGAAAGATTAAAATGACATGTTTAGATTGTGGCAAATTAATTTCATGTGGACAGATGAGTGTTACTCTAATAAATACAGCATATGAACATCATCATAGTCGATGGTTGGTAGAGACATTTTGACTATATCCTGGACCTGCCCGTCCTCGCCCAAAATGGCGCCGGAATAAATGGGACTCGTAACTCCTTGTTGTGTACTGGTTGCAGAACCTTGAAATCACGAGATACGTATGCAGTTTTGAAGCACATGGCGGGCGGGGACGAGAATTGATTGAGTATTTCGACATCCCTATTGATATTAAGTTCTGATGTGTTATTGATTACTGTACTGTTGAAAGTTCGAATTAACGTCACCCATGGTACTTGCCCGCAAATGTATATCTAGATAATTTTATTGTAACTGGCCCTGTCGTATTTTAATTATAAAATGTACGTCCACCGATTCCGTAACTGTTAGACACCTTAGTTCTTGCAACCTAATGGCCCGCCCGTTACGTTCCTCTACAGTGTAAATGTCTACTCATCACATACGATTACAGTTTGCTCCGTGGCCGGCCCACGTGGTTATAGGCTCGTATTTGTATAATGAAATTTTCACAATAAAGGTTTTTAAAAGAAAACATGGTAGTAGTATATACATTGGTAAAGTTTGTAATAATAGTCACTGTTTTAGAATCATTAAAAGGCAAGTGAAATAAAGCAGACCAATTACATGAAGGGTAAAAGGTATAATACGAAGGAACGCAGTAAAGATAAATGGTCAAGGGCTGTTGTGTTTTCTATTCCTGCAACATAAAGTGATCGATAAGAATCTCATATTCAGGCGTATCGGCGACTAAGACAGCAGGTCGACCCTCTTTTGCTCAACGGCTCCATCATGGGACGAAGAAACGCTCTTTTTCTCGAAAAAAGAATATATTTTACTTGCAGGACAGTTGTAAAATTTCCGGGAAAGTACATTAGTCTGGAACATTATAACATATATTTAAGAAAAAATAATGTTCGGAAGTAATGAAAAGCGTAATTTTTAGGTCATATGACCAAGCCTTTCATCATTACAATAAGAAAAGTAAAATGAACCAATGAAAAGTTTTATTAACAAGTCACATGACTTGTTATGCTTACGTTACGCGCTGCGCGCCCCGGATGACTTCCGGATGCGCTAACGCGGCGCGTCATATGACGCATTACGCGACAACGCAGGTCCAGAATATAGTCAAAATGTCTCCACCAACCAGCGGTCGGAACACAACCCCTTTCAGCAGGCTAAATAGTTCTGTTAAATGACAACAGAAGGGACAGGCAACAAGAACCATCAGTCAAAGAGGGGAGGGCTAGTTCTTCTCTACCGGGTTACATTGGGGCGCTACCGGAACTGATCGAATTGGTAGTCTACAGTGTTTCTGGATGTTTCAGACTGAAGCTGGGGTTAGCATGAGAGCAGCATCATTTCGTAGCTCCGTCGTGGCCATTCCGCAACCAATCATGGCAGCCGCTCTTTATCGTTATTTTGGGCGGGGTGGGTGGCGGAGCCGAGCTGTTTTGCAGCCATCATTGTGTGGAGTTCAGTTCATCTCACTAGTTTTGTATTTGTCATGAGGGGTTGTTCCTAATGTTTCTATTTTAGCGAGGTCAAAAAGAGATCCCATTAGTGGCCTACTGATTTTGCTCGATTCCTTTTCTTTTTTTTACACGATTTTTCGTTATCTGCAAAGACTAAACAGAGTATTGCGACTCTGTGTTTGTTTGTAAATAGAGAATGAACCAAAGAGAACTAATTCTAAAACAGTAAATACTTGGATAACAATCAATCAAATGGAGAGAGAAGCAGGCACGACGGATTACAACGGGGGCAAAGGCCTGCGTTAACTACCTTTCACTATCTGCAAAGAGAGAGTACTCCTAATAGAAATGAGGGGGGGGGGCACCATTCAAAGCAGATCAGTGTGCATAAACACGAAAATGTTTTCACTTACCACTTACTTGACATTCGACAGCTTATGATATTTGCTATTAAAAAACCATTGAAATTCACTGAAAAAACCATAGGTTATAGACCATATATAGTTAGGAATTAGCATTTACAAAACCTTGAAAATTCACTGAAAAAACCATAGGTTATAGACCATATATAGTTAGGAATTAGCATTTAAAAAACCTTATTTTACTCACACAAAACCATTGAAATTCCATATATAGTTAGTTGCACTAACTATATATTGCGCACCCGCAATCCACTGCTGATCATGTCACATATTACATCATTCATGACATGGTCAGTGACATCACTGATGACATCTCAAATGACATCACTGATGACATCACTGATGACATCTCATTTGACATCAATGACCACATCACTGATGATATTATTCATGTGACAATACAATGCATCTCTTCACATTTTAATATAACCTCTGTTTCACCCAGTGTTAAAAACAGAGTATAATTTTTGAAACCATTGACACACCAATACTAGTTACTACATACGTACTCACTGATTCCTACGTCTACACACACATTCACTCATTCACCCATACAATCATTCATACATACAATCACTCATGTTTACAACACAATCATATGCACTCATACACCTATACAGACACTCACACTCTGCCACTCATCCATGGAGTTACTCACACACCTAGTCAGTCCTGTAAAGAATCAATCACACTTCCATTTTCTACTCTATACAGTTAAACATAGAGCACCTTACGTTTTCAACCATATACTAACACATACTTACTCTCTTATACAATCATTGATACAAGTACACATTGATCTGTACAGAGTCACACACCTCCCATCCAGCCACACACACACTCAGTCTCCCATGCAAATACTTGGGCAATCAATCAATAACCCATATAGTTACTCATATAGCTACTGATCAACACATGCAGCAGTTTACAGAACAACAGACATAATGATGCACAAATTAAGACAGTTTAGTCACTAACCCATGCACTCAGTGAGACACATTTAATCACTCACTCATACATTCAGTCATGCACCTACTAAATCCTTCGTCCAGACACTTATACATCCACTCATTCTTCAATATGTAAGACATATTTTAACTTTACAGAAACATAGTCACTGGATGTTGTCATCAGTGATGTCATCAGTGATGTCATTTGAGATGTCATCAGTGATGTCATCAGTGATGTCACTGACCATGTCATGAATGATGTAATATGTGACATGATCAGCAGTGGATTGCGGGTGCGCAATATATAGTTAGTGCAACTAACTATATATGGAATTTCAATGGTTTTGTGTGAGTAAAATAAGGTTTTTTAAATGCTAATTCCTAACTATATATGGTCTATAACCTATGGTTTTTTCAGTGAATTTTCAAGGTTTTGTAAATGCTAATTCCTAACTATATATGGTCTATAACCTATGGTTTTTTCAGTGAATATATATATATATATATATATATATATTTATTTATATATATATATATATATATATATATATATATATATATATATATATATATATATATATATATATATATAGCTCGTCCCGATGTTGTCCGGGTATGAAATAGAATGTGTAATGTGTGTATTTGGCAAGGGCAATTTATTTTAAAATCTTGCGGTAGACAGCATTTTTTGTTTCATTAGAATAGGGACGGAGAAGGGCCAGCTGCAGCCCTGGTTGATGTTAGCAGGAGCGTGAAATCGGTGTAGAGATCCGCCGCCTGGGCCCGGCTACAGCCCTGGTTGATGTTAGCAGGCGCGTGTAATGTTGTTGAATTAGAGAGCCGCGGGTAAATCCGTTTAATGAGAGAGTTGAGTGGCAGCGAGTAGGAGAGGCTGCAGTAATTGTCCCCGCAGACACGCTCATTTGCGTGTTCCCCTGCTTGAGGCCCGGATGCAGGCCTGTTTGATGTTAGCAGGCGCGTTTTCCCCTGCTTGAGGCCCAGCTGCATCCCTGGTTGATGTTATCAGGCGCGTGTAATTAGTGTACTGATCCGCCGCCTGAGCCCAGCTAGAGCCCTGGTTGATGGTAGCAGGCGCGTTCAGTAACAGCGCGCAGGAGAGGCTGCAGTAACGTTACTTACCAGGCCTCCAGGTGAATGCGTTTGTCACGCCCCCAGCACACGGTCACAGCAGACAATCTTCTGATTAATGTACGACCCACATGGCATGAAGGGCGGAACGTAGCACACACCCCCAGCGTTTCTCACGCCCCCAGCGTGCCCCTTGATGTGGCGCAATTGCGTTCACATGGCATGAAGGCCGGACACACCCCCCCAGTGTTTCTCATGCCCCCAGCGTGTCACGCCCCCAGCGTGCCCCTTGATGCTGCGCAACAACGTAATTGGCTCTTGTATGTACAACTCACATGGCATGAAGGGCAGACACATGCCCCCAGCGTTTGTCACGCCCCCAGCACACGCCCACAGCCCACGATGTGATGGCCATACCACACGCCCCCAGCATTAGTCACGCCCCCAGCCCACACCCACAGCACAACGCAGACACTTCCACAAGGGACTACTTTGCTGGCGCGGTTCTTTTACCTTTTAAATGTATAGAGGAGTTGGCCTAACGGCTAAGGCGCTCGACCTCGAACCTGGAGATCTGGGTTCGAGTCTTGGTAACGACGCCAAACATCCTGTGATTCTGGGCAAATCATTTAATCTCCCCGTGCCTAACAAAAATGAATGTGTGTCCTCATATAACGTAACTGGTGCTATGTAAAGTGCTCTGATACCTGATTCAGTTCGGGTCAAGTTCGCGCTATATAAAACTCTGCAAAAAAATATATATATGGTGGCCGTCTGCATAGCCTATGTCCTTCTGCTGCAACTGCCCTTTCCAACGCTGTATTGGGTGTTGTGATTGGTGCTGTGGTTACTGAGATTACCGGCCTCAAAGGTTTCGGCTCTCTCTTTATAATATTAGTATGGATATATATATACACACACACACACCCACACACACACACACACACACGCACACAAGTCAATTTGTATTATAAATATATTTTCCACTTTTAATTGACATAACATTGAATGTTGCCACCAAGGTAATATGTGCTGCTCAAATCACTCCAACCATATGTGGTAGGCGAGCCAAAACATAAACATCTCCTTTCACAAAGACAAAATACTAATTTTGAGGTAACTGTATAAAGCTATTGATGTGTCTCCTCATTGAAGAAAGAATATCCTGTCGCACACTACTGAAAGATGGTTGTGACAGTCACCCAAACACTGTAACAGTGTATTAGAATGATCCTGTGGGCACAAAATGGAGTACTGTCATTTCACTATTGGTGTCATTGATGTGGGATTCCTATTGTGAGTTAGAAGATCTGGCTCCAGTGGATGACACAAATCAATATTAGTTTGCCTCTTTATTCAGAGCCTTTTGATTTTGTTTATGAATAGACAATCTTTAACTTTTTTAAATGTATGATGAACAAAATAAAAAGAACAATTTGAGAAAAGCAAGACATCAGTCTTTGAATTTGTAATTTTTTATTGAATTCAATTGAACAAAAACAAAAATCCAAGATGAAGTAAAAAAGAAACAAAAGTTAATCATGGTGAATGAAACTAATATTGAGGAGCCAAAAGTGTTTGAAATCCAATCTACACAATATAACTGGCATCAAAAAGGTAAAGGTGTCCAGAACTTAGTCCACAGAGTCGATGCAAGTCACACACTGGAGGAAATTAGGTTCTGTGTCTCTTGCTGGTGGTGGTGGATGTCTTGCCATTCCTCTCCTGCTTCTCCTGATGAACATTCCCTCCTGAGGGGGACTGTTGGATCCACAGTTGCAAGGACTGAGGTGGGTGCAGGTATTTCCTCCTGTGGCAGAACCTCCCTTTCTGTGTCTGAGACATATGTACCTTTTCTGTGGCTGAGGCATATGTAGTAGTGCCAGATATTGTTGGACCACAAACAGGGGAAGATGTTGCTTGGAAAGCCCTGCACATCTGGGTCAAATAATCATGCAGCACCTCATTTAGGGAGCCCAAATTTGAGTTGGGATTTTCCATGTGACGTTTGTGCTCCCTCTGCAACTGCTTCATCTTCTTGAGCTCTGTAAGTACCTGGCTGATCATGTCTTGGGACCAATTGAGGAATCCCAAGACTTGGTCGATGGTGGACCGGGTGACAATGAACCCAGTGCCCTCACTTTGCTAGCCATCATATTCCCTCCCACAACCCTTAGCCCCACAACCCTGCACCCTTGAACCAGTGTGCCCTATCCCACTGGGTCCTGTCTGTACTGGAGCTGGTGGTGTTGGATCAATAGAAGCCAGGACTGGGGGCACAAGATTTGTGTTACGTTCCTTTAGACACAGGAAGTGGAGGTATACGGAGGCTGAGATGTGGTAACAGCTGGGGTGGGAGGTGTAGGTGTGAGCTGCGTGATACTCACTGTAGCTGTCTCCCCAGGCAGCCCAGATGGACCAGCCTGTACCTCATCATCAGGACTTGCAGGAGTGGATTCCTCACTGAATGCTTGTATCTGGTCTGGAGTGGAGGCATTATGAGTAATAGTGGCAGATGGTTGTCTACGTATGCTGGGTTTTGGACCTGTAATATATTAAAAAACATATATCATTTTAAAAGTCTCTGGATTATACATCAAATGAGTTTGAAGCAAAAAATGAGGCAACCAAAAAGGAAAAAAGGAAATTAATATAATTATTACCTTTCAGTAGAATTGTAACAAATAACATCAATTCGAAAATATAACATGAAAATTACAACATACACAATTAAACAAAAATATTTTCAAAACATAGCATAAACTAGAGCTTGATAAATACATAACACTTTGCAATATTATTTCAACAAAACAAAAAAAGCCATCATGGTAGTTGTAGTCATTTCAATTAAACATTAACAACACTTGCAAAATTGTAAGTTAAATATAACAAGTCAAATTATGCAACATAAATAAACAGACATTTAAAATATAAAACACACATATCAAATATGTTTTTGGGTGAAAAACACTTACAAGCACCATAACATCATGTGAAATTTAATAAGGATTTAAACCTTTCATCTTAACTTCAACAAAATAGATTCAAATTAACAAACAAACAAGGCAAAGAAAAGCCATGAAGAGAACCACTCATATTGATAAAACATATTAACAATTAGTAAACCGATAGAAACAACAATAATGCTACAAATTTCCAAAGAACAACAACAAATTATATATAGGTTTATATTTCAACAAAAGGTGCAAAACACATTAACAACAGCTAAATTAAAAGCAAAAATGATATTTAAGTTGAGTGACACATTCAAAAGAATACTTTACCCATCTCCACTCCATCAGGGATTCCTGTCAATCCTACAGGATGTAGGTTCTGCAAGACTTTCTCCTTCCATGGATATAGTTGTAAGTGTGAGCTGGGAGAACTACTACCATTACTTTGTGCAAACAGGTGATGCTTTTGAAGGCCAGGAAATGCACCTCTTTCTAATTTCTTCTGTGTGGGCAAGCTGCTTGCTACAGCAATCACTCTCTCATCTATTTTGGCCCACGTGCCTTTTCTGAGCTATAGTTGTATTTCGTACTTGGGCTCCAAATAATTGTGCTTCTACTCTAATAGTTTCACCCACCATGACTGACAATATCCCTTAGTAAAATGGGGGTTTCTGTTTCCTGAAATTAACAAATAACTAACTGAAATAAATGTAATAACCCACCACAAGAAAAAAAAGAAAAATCTGAAAAAAAATCAACACGAAACAGAGAAAGCAAAAAATTACAACAGAAAAAGTTCTCAACAACAATGTACTGCTGCAGTGGAATGGCAAAGTATCATGGTCTGAATTGAGTGTATTGTATAGTGTGGTATGCATGTGAAACCAATTAGCCAAAACATATTGTGTGTGATGGTAGCATCCATTCAAAAGCCACAGGAATGGTAAGTAAGTAAATATCCATCTCGTAGAGCGCGCAAATGCCAAGGCTTCTTGGTACTAGCGGATCCAGAGTAAGACTACCAACTCTTTACTTAGTTGAATTGGAAACAGCCATGTTTTAGCTATTTCTAAAAGGGACTAAGTTGGATATTGATTGTAGTTCCGGGAGGCATGGAGTTTCATAGTCTGCTGGCTCAAATGGAGACATTTTTCCCGCCCTCTAGCCTTCCTGATTATTTTCACTACAACCAATCTTGCGGAGCATGACCTCAAATTCTGCCCCAGAGTGTACCATGCAAAAACGGTCTCGAAATAGGCTGGACCCCCGCCTTCCACAGCCTTATGGACTATGCAGAGAGCCTTAAATATATTTATATTGTTTATGAGCAGCCAATGCATTGCCCTAATTCCTTTGGAAATTGGAGAAAATTATGGGATGCCCAAAAGCAGACTCGCTGCCACGTTCAGCTATGATTGGAGCTTCCCATATTTGTGTGTACCTAAATGTACTTAATAGTAGTGCATTACAATAATTCAATTGTCATAATACCAACACTACTACAACCGTCTTCTGTGAGTCACTGGGAATAAAAGGAAAAACTTTCCAAAGTACTCTGAGATGATAAAAACAGGTCAAGGTAGCCTGGCTAACCTGGTTTGAAAATCACAAAGTATTGTTAAAAAAGAGATTTTTAGCTTTTTTCACCAGAGAAAGAAGCAGCCCTAAGTCAATGGGACACCAGGAACTATCCAGAAGGAGGTATCAGCACCAAAGATGATTACCTCTGTCTTACCTGAATTTCATTTCAAGCAGCTTACCTGCATCCAGATGACAATATTGTCAATCAGTTTTAAAATTTGTTTGCAACTTACTCAATGTTTGGTGGCACTGCTCCGACTATTTGTGTATCATCAGCATATGACACAGCTGTAAACCCATATGATTGAATACATTTAGGCAGGGGAGTGACGTAGATGTTGAACAGAGTGGGTGATATGGATGAACCCTGTGGAACCCCACAAGGAAGAGAGAATGCCTCTGGAAAAAGAGTCTCCAAAGGAGACTCTTAGTCCTGTCTCTAGCAAAAATGAGTGGAGAATGGCAATGGCTGCGCCCCCAACTTAGCGAATTTCAAGCAAAAATCTTGTGACGGAACAAAAATCTGAGTATTATTATATTTTGAAAGAGGGTTTATGGTTTTTAACTCACTTGTCGAATCCTTCACTGCATTTATTTTTTCTGCAAAATACTTGGCTTTTTCTACCATTATCAATGCTAAACATTAATACTTTTGTTTTTCGAACTCCTGGTATGCTTTCCTCCACATGCGTTCATGTGCCCTACATTTTTGTTTACTTATTTACTGGTCAGGGGAAACCCAGGAGGCCGAAGAACCGCCTTTTCTAAACATGCAGTAAATTCACTAGTTGCTGGTTCTATATTACTACTATGTTTAGGGCCCTTTTCCTTTAGCAATTTCTCCAGCTCACCACCATCTATTTTCCTACAAGGCCTGATTTTTACTTCTTTGATCACATTTGAGAGGTAAGCTTTATTTGTTGGGACCTCTGTATTACAAAACTCTGCTCAATGATTGGTCCATGATAACGAAAGTGTCTTGTCAAAAATAATTTTTAGGGTATTTGAAAAAGTGCCATCTAAAGAATAACTGGATTTGTGAGTAGGTTGAGTAACAATGTGACTCAGACCAATACTGGCCAAACAGTCAATCAAATGACCAGTATCCAGATATTCTTTGAGTTATAAATGAAAATTGAAATCGCCCAAAATTGTGAAAATGGAAAATTCCATGCACAATTCTAAAAATGTACCCACTAATGTTGCAAAAATATCTTTGGGCCCAGGAGGCCAATATATCATTGCCCCATCAAATGTAGTATTGTTATTGGCCTTGAAGGTGAACATTAATATTACCCCTTCTCAGATGTGTATCAGGATTTAGCAATGCTTTCAAGTGATTGCGATAAACTACTCCAACTCCCCCGCCTGTTTCCCTTGCCTGTCAATCAGGGGCAGCTCCTCCCTAACTGCGGAGGAGCATCGCCCGACTGGTCAAAGCCAGCCACAAAATAATAAAATGATAATAAAACAATAATATTGTTTTATTTTTCTGCGTCTGGCTGTGGCTGTGGCGTGCATGAGTGCGGAACTAGGCAGGGAGGATTGGTGAGCACTTAGAAGTGCGCATGTCAGTTTGGCCGGCTGTCTTAGGCACAGCTGGGTTGGAGAAAAGCCACAGGTTCCCAAGTACTGTCTGAGTGGCAGACCAGGCTGCTCAGACCTATTCTGGCACTGCTTTTATAGCATGAGAGCAGCCTCTGGATTGGGTGGGCAGTCTGCCAGGTGACTGCGGGGAGTGAAGCACGAAGACAGCCGTCAGTGCAGTGACAGGTCTATTTTTTAGCATAATTACTTTTACCCTAAATTCCCCTTCCTCTTTCCCCGTGCCCCTCACTACTCTCGTTTTGCTGTGGCCGCTACTGCTGTCAATTCTGAATAGAGGACATCCCTCAATTATTGCAATTTTTAAATCAGGTATGGCCCTAAATCAGTCCAGCTCTCTGTGAGAAACGCTATGTCTAGCATATATGAGTCCCGTAATTCTGCAAATTCATGCTTGTTCTTAACTAATAACCTTGTATTTAATAGCATGCACCTAGAGGTTTATTAGAATCTCCTACAATTTCTTCCTGACCAAGAATTGGGGCCTTACTTCCAATAATCCTTCTTAAGGCAGAACACTGAATATAAAATTGCACTTAACACAGTGAAAGTCCCTGGCCAAGGCATTGCAGTTATACATTTCACATTGTGACAACTTACCCCCATGCCATATCACTACAAGCTCTTCCCTAAAATGAATTTGAGCAGGAAACTGACCAGGGGTCATGGCGCATTGTCTGCTGATGTGCGCAAACAGGCTTGCCTTAGGAGCGCTTTTGGCACGTCAGTGGAGCGTCTGTGTCAGTTTCCTATGAGGGCTGACATAGGGGCATGGACAGTAGGAGAGGGAGTTGACAGCGTTGGGGAGTGAAGACACACCTCCAAATTTCGAAAACAATAAGGTGAACAAAAATGCCAGACTGGGGTCCAGCATCAGGCTCTCCTGCTGGCAAGTCTTACAGGTAACACAAACTGAAACTAAAATGATCATGTGAAACATTTCAATAGTGATATGTTGGATGTCTCCCATAATGAAATCCTACCATCTTGAATCCGGCGCTAGGACAACCCCAGCAGAACTGAGAAATCTGTATAAACTGAGTGAATTCCCACCACCCTGACAGCGACGGAGTATTGTTAGCCAGCAGATGAGTCTGCTGCATCATCAGAGGTGAGAGGCCTATGCAACCAAAAACACTCTGGGCCTTATTAGAAGTCCATAGGACCTCCGTACTCACTGTGGTGGTCTGACTACTACCACACTGCAGGCCCGCCCGCAGTATTACGAGTGTGGTGGTTGGTCCACCACAGAACTGGAGTGTCAGCTGAGTATCCAGAATCCGACTGAGGTTTCGCAGCAGTTAGGAGCAACAATATGCTGACAGTGCTGTTGCAGCACCACTGAGCATATTATGAGTTGGCTGTCCACCACCCCTTTCATGGCATTGAGCCCTCCATGAAAAGGTGAGCAGAGAGCAACTGTTGTGTCCCCCCTGGATTTTCACCCCCAGTTCCCACACTGTGCAGGAACATGCAGTTGATCTCTCCCAGCAGCGGTCTGCATGTTAGGCTCTCCCATGAGCCTAACAGACCACCGCCATCAACATCACTGTTGCAACGCCCGCCTGCCTGTCCAGGACTATAATCGATATCCACAGGGTGGGCACACCACAGCCTTGGCAGTCCTCCAGTGGACGGTGTAGTTGTGGTGCCGATGAAGTACTGGGTATTTCGGAACCCAGCGGTGCCAGGGTTACACCCTAAGACTTCGGGTCCTTCCTGTTTTAGACCACAGAAACTCAGAGTCTTCTAGGTGAAGTCAAAGATCGAATTTATTGGCTGCAACCAAGTAACAGACGTCCTAGAAGTACAACACGGTGTATATTCTCAGGAGACTGCTCAATCTTACAAAGCCAGCCTTCTCTTTTTATCCAAAAAACTACGCTTCAGGCAAACATTCTTAAGTTTACAGTTGACCATTCACATATTTTCACTACAAAGAAAAAGCAGAGTCATGATGACAAGCCCATATTTCAGTTCGTCCAGCCCACAACAAATTACCCGGCAAGGCCCAGTATTTTCATCAGATATCGGCGGACCCCCAATAAAAGCGGGCACCTCCTCCTCGTAAAGCAGGTCATAAAGTAGGAAACAGGGACAGGTGTGTGCAAGATTAGGCGTGGTTTGTGTGCGATGAAAGGTTTATGGTATGTTGTGCCTTGATACTATCTCGTTCGGCCACTGGGAGAGGAACTGACCGAACAGGTTTGGCCTTGGGCAGTGGAGTCAGCTTGCCCAGGTCGCAGAGAAGTCAGCAAAGGTGTACGTGTCCTTCAGAATCGTGTTTGGCCTTAGTCATTGGCCTATGTGAGGGCAACTCACAAAATGGCTGCCGTACACAAAACACAGCAACTCGATTGGATCGCCCTACATACCCCACCTCGGTCTGCAAGTATGACGTCTAACGCGACCCTGTTCTGAAGGGTCATAAGACGATCCGACTGGAGCTCAGCAGTCAAGTTACTAAGGGCACCGGCAGTTTCAACTACGGTGGATTCAACCACCCTCGTCAATTGACTTATGTTCCTGCTGTTAACTGTGGGTCCCCAGAACGGCAGAAAACCCTTCACGAAGTCTCCAAATTCTTGTCCTGCAGTGTCTTCTTTACTGAAGACACCTCTAACTATCCTTGTCTTATGGTAATCTGCCGCGGCTGTGTAGGTGGGAGGCAACAGGAACGAAACAAAGCATGTGCCCGAAAAGTCAGGCGGCAACCATGTATAAGCTCTATCATGGCAGATGAAATAGGTACCCTTAGCTGCTAAGAACGAAGGGGAAGTCTGGGACGCAAAAACATATGTTTCAGTGCAGATACTCTTCCCTACCTGAGCTCTGGGATTCTTGCCAGTTCCTTGCAGACATAAGTGACCCTGATTGGGTACAATCCAGATCGGGGAAGATCTCTTAGCTTGCTGTTTCTCACTCAGAGTAGCCCCATATCCGGTCACGTTCCATCCTATGTATACTAGTGTCTCATCTCTCGGGATAGTCTCATAGGAAATATCTTCCTTAATCATATCTACTATACCCTTAACTAGAGCACTATTCTTAGGATTGTCTTTTGCAGAACGTAGGAGGTAGACTTCATGTGCGTAGATGAACATTGTTCTGTATGCCCACACAGAACCATTGTGGCTGAAAGGCAGGACCAGGTAAGGGATACCTTTATCCCATGTGTGAGGCATAAGACCACACACCAAACAGTTAGTCGTGTTCATTACTAGTTGGTGTTGGTGCAAAAGCTGAATGAAGGAGTTATTAATAAACTCTAATCTTCTAGCGGATTCATGTTCAGGAAGAGGTTGAAAAGAATGTGAGGAAACCGTAGAAGGAGGAGGTTTGGGCGATGTAGTGGGTGCAAATGTCACTTGCAAAGAGAATAAAACATATCCTATTAAAAACATCATTATACTGAACAACATAAAAATGCATATTATCAAAAAGCTTTTCTTGGTCATCATTCTACATATTCTGGCGTTAAAGTTCATTGTTTTGGCAGGTCTCTCCATCTCGAAAAACTCCATCCTCTCTAAATGCTGCTCGCGATGGTAGGGTGTTCTATGCTAAGGAATGCTTCTGTCAGTCCAGGGCAACTCCCTTAGACCAACCAGAACTGTCGACCTAGCATCTTCAGCTGCACCCCAAAGACTTGGGCAACTGCGACCCTACAGCTGAACCCGGATGGTGGTTTGAAAAACAAAAATAAAAAAGTTTCACAGATGAGAGAGCTGCACTTTCAATATTTATCAAAGAAAAGGAAAAAAAATTATTTGTCCCTAGTTCTCAGCCTCAGATTATAGCGTTTCTTCCCAGGTACTGTCTGATCCTGAAACAGGAGTTTAGGCTCTGTAGTGTCCAATCGAATTGACGGCGGCACAGCTTCTTGCAAGAGATTGTCACTTTCTTTTTCAGAAATTGTTCCTTTTATACGTGCATCGCTGAAAGGCAGAAAATGAGGCACAGTTTCAGTCTCTGAGTCAGCGACACCCTCCTTGACCCACCAGTCGTACGGCAGAGGCAAAGGTACCCTCTTGCAGTGTACACCGTGGATGCAGTGCTTCTTCCCTTCCACTCGAACGGCTGATCTCGTTGAGAGCCGGTCCACCGGGGCTGGTCATTCTTTGTTCGCTGAAATTTCTTCACCAGCACCCAGGATCCAGGATCGATGTGATGACCTGGAGCTTCAGAGACCTGAGGCAGAGTATTGTGAACCTGTTGGTGTAAAACACGCAATTTAGCCGTCAATTCGTACAAATAGTCAAGTAGTACAGGGTGTTCGATCTCACTGAATTTTGTCGGCCTTGGCACTCCCCATATGTTGGCCGGACGGCCAAACACTATTTCATAGGGACTAAGTCCCACTCGCGAATGCACAGTCATTCTGGTTGATAGGAGTGCTAAAGGCAGAGCGTCAGGCCATTTAAGACCAGAGCTCGCTTGAATTTTGGCCAGTTTTAGTTTTAGCGTGCCATTATAGCATTCTACTAGTCCAGCTGATTGGGGGTGATTTGCAGCGTGGAATTTCTGTTGGATGCCTAGCCCTTCACATACTTTCTTCATCACTCGACCCACAAATTCACTCCTATTGTCACTCCAGACCATTCTCGGCATTCCAAATCTAGGGAAAAACTCTTTCACAAGGGCTTTAGCTGTGGATAAGGCAGTGTTGTCCTTTAGGGGATATGCTTCTACCCATCTTGAAAAGGCACAAACAACAACAAGTACGTATTTCAAATTGTTGCACCTTTCCATGTGGATGAAATCTAGCTGCAAAACCTCGAACGGATACGTTGGAGGCGCAAAATGACCAGCTGGAGTTGGGGTTCCCCTACCAGGATTGTATTTCAGACACACCATGCAATTCTTGACCACATTCTCTGCACACTTAGGAATTCCAGCATTTTGCCATACTGGAGCCAACAACTTACAAATCCCTTTCACACTGATGTGAGCCATTCCATGGGCCATTGTAACCACTGCAAGCATATACGCATCGGGTAACAACCATCTCTGATGCTCTGATAATTCAACCCAACAACCATTGGCATCCATTTTACCCGTACTTTCTCTCCACACACTCAATTCTTTCTCTGTAGCTTCAGTTTGAATAGACTTCACACTCTCTATCGTGTCTTCACACATTCCAACGTCACCAATCCATCTTGCAGGGCCTGCAACATACATTCGGCTCATCACATCCCTCGCTGTTTCTTTTGCGATTTCATCAGCGAATGCATTTCCACGACCAACATCATCAGTCACCTTCTTGTGTGCACTACATTTCACAATCGCAACTTGCAACGGCAAAGTAAGTGACTCGAGAAGCTCATTCACCAACTGACCATGCTGAATCTTGGCTCCATGCGAAGTCAGGAACCCACGTTCTTTCCACAATCGTCTAAAACTGTGAGCCACACCAAATGCATACTGGCTGTCGGTATATATAGTCACTTTCATTCCTTTCGACAACACACACGCTCGTGTAAGTGCAATCAACTCTGCTGCTTGAGCTGAATTATGTGGGATACGTGCAGCTTCAACAATCGTATGCAAAGTCGTGACAGCATATGCTGCAGTCGTATCACCATTCCGAAGCTTGAAGCATGAACCATCCACCCATAAGGTACCATCACACTTTACAAGAGGAGTGTCTTGAAGGTCTATTCTACCTTTCGTTTCTTCTTCTGTTCTAAGAAAACAATCATGCTGTTCAGAAGCATCTGTCTCTGCTACAATAGGCAACAACGTTGCTGGATTCAGCGTGTTGCATCTTTTTATGTGTACATGACTCGCTAACAGTGTCAACTCATAACCTGACAATCGAGCACTAGTTAAGTGCTGTGTCTTGGTCCTGTTTAACAACGTGTCCACTGCATGTAGAACCATCACAATCAATGTATTATTCATCACTAAACCATCAGACTGTCGAATAGAAACAGCTGCTGCTGCTGTGGCTCTCAAGCAACTCGGCAACGCTTTAGCTACCGGGTCCAAAGTCGATGAAAAATACGCGCATGGACGCTGCTTGTCTCCGAACAACTGTGTCAACACTAACAATGCACAACCTTCTTCCTCATGGACATACAATGTAAAGGGCTTACTGTAGTCGGGGGTACCCAACACAGGAGCCGAACATAATGCAATGCGCAACTCGGAAAAACTTTTCTGACACTCTTCAGATCATGGTAGGGGATTCGGTGTATCTTTACAGGTTAATGCCACCAAAGACTTGGCTAACAAGGAAAAATTTGGTATCCATTGTCTGCAATATGATGTAATGCCTAAGAAAGCACGCACTTCTCTCTGTGTCCTTGGTACACTCAATTTCGCTCTTGCCTGAATTCTTTCTGGGGTAAGTTTCCTTCCCTCCTTCGATAAGAGATGACCTAAGTAGGTCACTTCTTGTCGACAATATTGCAATTTTGAAAGAGACACTTTGTGGTGCAACTCAGATAAATGACGCAACAATGACAATGTGGCTTCTTTACATATTTCCTCAGTATCTGCAGCAACAAGCAGATTATCAACATACTGAATAAGGGTAGCGCCATCAGGTAAAACAATCGTATCAAGCTGTGTTTTTAAAGCTTGACTATATATCGATGGACTTTCACAGTAGCCCTGGGGAGCGCGTTTGAAGCGGAAGCTTCGGCCTCCTAAACTGAAGCCGAAAATATCCCTACTCTCCTTGGCAATCGGGATGCTGAAGAAAGCATTCTTCAGGTCAATCACCGAGAACCAGGTCGCGGAAGCTGGAATCATAGTCAATAGGGCAGTGATATCGGTAACAACTGGAAATTGTGGCACAACTATTTTATTGACCTCTGTAAGATCAATCACAAATCTGTAAACAGGTGGCTGGGAAGGGTCAGTTTGTTTCAAAACAGGCAGAACAGGACTATTGCAAACGTTGCCTCTTGTCTCTTCAATCACATCTTTTTCAATCAAATCATAAATGATCGCTAGCAACGCTTTTTCACCTTCACTAGAGATTTTGTATTGGGCAATGCGTGGCATTTTAACATTGGCTTTCAATGTCACAACATATGGCGGTATTTCCAAAAGACCCACATCATTAGGACCAGTAGCCCAAAGAATATCAGGAAGAAATGACAATTCTGTCGGAAGTTTATCCTTCGACAAATACATTGGAGAAACCACTTTCTTACCCAGTGTAAGTTGTACTCCCGAAGGAGAACAGTACAAAGTCGCATACAATCTTTTCAACAGATCCAATCCTAACAAGTTTTCACCACAACCTGTCGTTAGAATAAGGGGTGCTTCGAATTCACAAGGTCCAACAGAAAGGGACATAGGACTAGAAACCGGGTTTCTAACCGGGGCGCCAGAAAAACTTACTGAAACATTCGTTTCGCCAGACAAAGGTGCGCCAGGGAGTTTAGAGTGCATAATAGAACTCTTTGTAGCACCAGTATCCAACAGAAAAGGCTCTGACACACCTGATGTAATCACCTCAACGTAAGGTCCACTCTGATCTACTGGAACTGAAACAACTCCCTCTCTTTGTCTATGGCTGTCCTAGCAATCATTACCTTCCATATTCTCATCTTCTGCATAGCAGTCATCAGCATAGTACTGAGTCGTCCTACCAGATGCGTTATTCTGCTGATCAAAACTATTCATTGAATTCTGAGGCGGAAAGGAACGTGTGTTCTGGGGGAAATTTCCACGTCCTCTACCTCTAGGAGCTTGTTGAACACCTCGACCTCTTGCACCAGAAGCACCATTCATACGCTGTAACAAAATAGGACAACTATACTTGAAATGACCCTCTTCCTTACAATATGAACACTGATTGGGACCTACAGGAACACGCTGTTGAGGATACTCAAACTTTTGCGAGTTCCTCTGAAACTGTTGAGGTTGCTGATAGTTACTCTGACCACCACGTGGCGGATACGCCTGTTGTAAGAGAACCTTCGTTTTTAACTCTTTCGTTTTCTTGTCTGCTCTATCTTTCTCATCTTTGTCCCTATTTTCGTAGTACTGTGCAGTAGCCAATATCTGCGCTGAAGAGGAACCTGCCCAAGAACTTTCTGAATCTTTTAATTTCTTACACAACTCGGGAAGCAAATTGTGCACGAACTTGTCAACAAACAACCGTTGACCACCTTCTGTACTCATATCTTGACCACTGTGGTCGATAAAACGTCTCTTCAAACCTGGTGAAGAAATCAGACACCGTCTCATCTTTCTTCTGCTTACATGCAGACAATTTGTCCCAATTCACTCGTATCGCAGGCATTAAAGTTTTCATGTAATTAATGATCCTACCAGGAAGGTCTGCTACTAAAGGCTCAGGTTTAGCACCACTAACTTGTCGGGCATACGCAGCACTAATATTAGCCCATGAGTCACCTAACTCTTGATCATGATCCGCATGACAAATCTTTCCCCATAAAGGCTGTGGAACAACATTTCCAAACAACATGTCTATATCAGCTAAATTCATAATGCAAGAGCCTGCAGTCTGTGACAATTCCTTGTAATACCCTGCAGGATTTTTACAGGGGTCAGGCAGTGTCTGCTTAAGGGCCAAAACTTCAGCTCGCTTCCAAGGAACATGTACCCAGACACGCTGAAAATGTGCTGGTACAGCATCAAAATGAAGAGCGGCATCAGCCTGAATTGCTTCCTTCCATACCGGAGGAACTTCTCTCATTGGGTATTGTCTCACCTTCTTTTTGACAGAGGAATCAAACTCAAACAATGACCGAGAAACACCTTCACTCCTGAATGACAACAATGTCGCAACTGCTTTCTTAACATCTGAACCCACAATTGCGCCTTTCCCAAACTCGAACCGTACCCGACACAACTCAGGCGGATTGGGCTCCAAATCATTCTCCTCTAAATCCTCACAAAGGAAAGTACACATTTTCTCGAAAACGTACCTCTGTTTTGGTGCTTCCCACAGATGGAAGACATCCATAACAGACTCTAGCTCATATCTTATCGGGTCGGTAACCCATTTATGTGCCAAATAATTCAATGTTTCCTTCTCCCTAGAATCAGTCAGTTGGCTACGCAACTGTTTACGCTCTGAGACAGGGGTTGCACTTGTTGCTCCAAAGAGAGGATATAGAAGGCTAGCAACAGTGCTAGTCATTCTCTGGCGAACAGAGGGAGAAGTCGATGAAAGGACAGGCGGAAAAGCAGAGTGAGGCAAGGCAGACGCAGAGGCGGTGTCAGGAGGAATATCAGGAGTGGTAGTCGATATAGTGGTCAAAGTTGTAGGAAGTAAAGGCAGAGCAGATGTCAAAGTCGATGGCCCTTGAGGAGGCTGCACCGGAGGAATAGGAACCAACTGAAGAGCAGCTGGTGGTTGTGGAGGAGCAGGAGGCAATACAACCAAAGGTTGCGCAGCTAAAGGTGGCGGAGGTGCCGTAGCACTCTGCGCATAAGGGGGTGGCGAACTCAATAAATGCGACATTGGGGGCCTTTTTCAAGGTCTTTTGCTGCATCTTGCTGAAGAGGCGGCAAAACTGGATAACATTTATCGATCACCATTTTACGTTGCCTGTGCAACTGCTCGCTCATCTGTTCTTCTTCGTTATCTTTGAACTGCATAGCAGCTTGCATTATCGAGATACCCCTTTCTCTCTTATTTCTCTTCGCTTATTTAATTTCCTTCTGTTTGGCTTCCTTACGCCATAGGCGAAAGAGTCAAACATCGCCGGCCGGGCTTTCTTCTTGAAAAGTTTAACTTCGAGGTTATCTAAGATTTCTGTGTCAAAGCTACCATATTGGGGCCATTTTAAAACACCATCCTTTCTGGTGTATCGGATCCACACTTCATTATATGTGATGGGGCCTACTCCATGTTTCACATAAAGTTCATAGGTCGGAGTTCCAATCGGAGGAACCGGACACGAGTCCTCCAATCGGGAATCCCTATTACAACTAAGACAAAACAAGTTTCCAAGTCTGCTAAGACCAGGCATCTTCGCTCTCTAGTCTAGCTTCAAACTTCAAAGGATTATCGATTACGATAGTCTCGTGAATACACAAGTCCCTCAGCTTTGGTACTTGCAAGTTCCAAATCAAAGATCCCAAGGGGATACCTAAACTAAGAACCAAACTAAGGACTGGGAGACGCTCCACTTATACTTAACTGTGGTATCGATGACGTCACCAGAAGACTCGTCTATCGTTTCGCTCTACCAAACATCAAAGGTCCAAATCAGGGCGATAGTCAGGGCAGCAGTCCTTCGTAGCCGTCGGGAAGCGGGGAACCTCGCAGCAAAGACTTTCGGACCACGTCGACATGCAGGGGTCGATGAAGTGGCGGCCTTCCTCCAGAATTTTCACACGAAGCTCCTCACGAACCTCTGGCTTGGACCGGTACCGCTGATATCGCCCAACGTTGGGCGCCAGATGAAGTACTGTTTTTTTCGGAACCCAGCGGTGCCAGGGGTACACCCTAAGACTTCGGGTCCTTCCTGTTTTAGACCACAGAAACTCAGAGTCTTCTAGGTGAAGTCAAAGATCGAATGTATTGGCTGCAACCAAGTAACAGGCGTCCTAGAAGTACAACACGGTGTATATTCTCAGGAGACTGCTCAATCTTACAAAGCCAGCCTTCTCTTTTTATACAAAATATTACGCTTCAGGCAAACATTCTTAAGTTTACAGTTGACCATTCACATATTTTCACTACAAAGAAAAAGCAGAGTCATGATGACAAGCCCATATTTCAGTTCGTCCAGCCCACAACAAATTACCCGGTAAGGCCCAGTATTTTCATCAGATATCGGCGGACCCCCAATAAAAACGGGCACCTCCTCCTCGTAAAGCAGGTCATAAAGTAGGAAACAGGGACAGGTGTGTGCAAGATTAGGCGTGGTTTGTGTGCGATGAAAGGTTTATGGTATGTTGTGCCTTGATACTATCTCGTTCGGCCACTGGGAGAGGAACTGACCGAACAGGTTTGGCCTTGGGCAGTGGAGTCAGCTTGCCCAGGTCGCAGAGAAGTCAGCAAAGGTGTACGTGTCCTTCAGAATCGTGTTTGGCCTTAGTCATTGGCCTATGTGAGGGCAACTCACAAAATGGCTGCCGTACACAAAATGGAACCCTAGGGTTCAGGACGAAAACGACAGTTTCAGGGTGAAATCGTCACTCGAACATGACGAAAATGCTTGTGCATAGTGTACTAGCCATTCTCGGTCTGCTGATATCAAAATCGTCATGATACGATGATGTTTATAACACGGGTCCAGAATTTTAAATACTACACCGCTGGAGGAACGGCAAAGTCATAATAAGGCCCTCTGTCAACTCAAACAAAGGATCAGCCAGTCCACATCTAAATAGGGCAGGCGGGAATCCATCAGCTTCACGGAGTACTTGTGAATGCCGCCATTGAGGGACAATGGAAGTCCCGCCAAGATCTAAATTAAGCCCTTAATCAAATAAATATTAGAATACCATTTTTCAATATCTATATAAATGATTGATTTAAGTATGCAATAAATAAAAAATCTTGCCAAGGAAGCGTTGTATAATATGACGTAATTTGTATAAAAATGTGAGCAAACATTTTAAAGCCTAGTCATTTCTGACATTTATCAAAAGGTTAAAAAACAATACCTTAATGAAAAACTAGACCAAAGCGACAAGCCATCATAACTGCAATATTCCTGGAAGATGAACAATGTTGACTCTTGTGTAAAATATTCAGTTAAAAGGCAGCAATAGGCTAATGGCTTTATGGTAGTTTTATTCCGTCTGTATGTTCTACATTCATAGTGTTCTCATTTAATTGCCATCTTTTCCCACTTAGTTATATAAAGATGGTGCCCCCTCGCGTAATACCTGTAGGATTTGTAGATTGTATTTTTAGGTAATGGGACAAGTTAGCACTGGCACAATAGTTACTAGATTAAAAGCATTGAGAAAAGAAGCCCTTAGGAACCTGCCAGAACCACAGCCACATCCACTAATTCCCAGTGGACATCTTGAAGTATTCAAGGTGGGAATACAACCACTTCGAGGCTACAACCAACTGTGAGTTTTGGTAACTGAGACTTTGGGCCAATCGCATTCAGATTCAAAATAGCTTAATGGATGTATTCTGCAGGCCTCGCCCACAAGAACTAGCCCCAACTGAAAAAAATCTGGAAATCAGAATGTGCAGCTTGCCCACGCCTTACACATTAAACTCTTCCATCCACAGACTAGCCTATTAATGTAGGTTTTCTGACTTTACCTATTGATGGACTTTGGACAATAGTGTCCTTTTAATGGCATTTGGACATTTTCCCATTATACATTTTAAATTGTTAATCTCCTTGGTCCCTAACTTTAGTTTCATCAAATCTATATATTTTTATCCACACCATTACACCTTTGATCATCCGATAAGGGATATGGGGCCTGATGTAATTGCGCATGTTTCAAAATGTGGTTATCAATTGTGCACCAAATTTTGTGACCTTTCTCTGATTTTGGGACATGACTTATGAACTGATAGGTTATGTCGTAAAATCTCATGTCAAAGGTGGTCACAGAATCTAATGAATATTAGTTGGGTGCTATTTATGACCCTGTCATTTGCTGCAAGCACAGGGATGGTGTTGTGCAAGGAACAACAGAAAACCATCTCTGTATTTGGATTCCCAGACTAGAATCTCTTTTTTAAAGCAGCCTGTGTTCCTTAAAAGAACTGATGTGGTGTTAAAAAGTAAATAAAAATAGTTTCTCGCTTGGGAAAACATCAGGGGGAGCATGCAGGGGTCACCTGCACCAAAGTCTGCTATCCCAGAGGTCAATGACACAATTCAGATGGTCACCTTTTCTTGTGTTAGTAACTTATCAATAATTTGTGACTACAAATGCAATTGCAAACACTTGATTCATAGTGTTCAGACTTGCAATTAGGAGACAGTACTCATTCATGTACCCTCCTAATTGCGATAATGAATGAATAAACTCAGTGAGTCGGAATGGCTTTTCTGGGTCACAGAGTTGGCGTAGTAGATTACAGATTACATTTTGTGCTCTCATACCCTGTGATTTTTGCCCATTGTAGAGTTTGCGAATGCAAAAGTATTTAGCATTACAGGCCCGTACGGCCACATGCATCAACCTATTTAGGAAGTGCAAACGGTGCGAATCGGTAAATTCGTCCGTTTGCGATTCCTAAATAATTTTTGGGGATGCATCATACATTTTTGTGTAAATCGCTATTTTTAACGATTTCCAAAAATGCGATTGCTTTTAAGGAATCGCAAATTTGCGATTCCTTAAAAGCAATGCATGATTGTTTTTCAAATTGCGAATTAGCAATTAGGGGGTGCAAATTACCACGAGGTTGAACCTCGTGGTAATTTGCGAAAAGTTATAGAAATGCCCAAAAATGCATTTTTTAAACTTTCATGTTACAGACACACATGTCCTTAGGACATGTGTGTGTGAAACATGCACTTTAAACTACATTTCAGGGGTCTTTTGGACCCCCCTCTGCACCCTTGCAATGCATCAACAAATTGCGAATTCCCCCCCAAAAAATGCAAAACGGCATTGATTCTTATGGGCCTATGGGATTTGCAATTAAGGAATCGCAAATTCCGAAAATTAAGAAATCCTAAACAATGTTAGGATTTCTTGATGCATAGGATTGTGCAATTCCTAAATTACGATTCCTTAATTTTCGCAATTTAGGAAATGCAAAATCCTACAATGATTACAATGATGCATGTGGCCGTTAGTTCTTAACTGTGATATTCTTTGGTTTTACTTGTATACAAACAATCATTCCTTGCTGCTCTAGCCTAGCAGCAAAAGATGAAACAAAAGAAACTCTTGGGATAACGTGTTTACTTTTGAAGACTGGGCCCCTTGTTCCCTGTGAGGTCAATTTATCACACTTCAGTCTTAATGTCCCAAATAATGGTTTTAGTTCAGACAAAAAGATTGAAAGTACTTACCTGAAAAGGGTCAACTCTTAATTGTAAGGCCAATGCCAATGTATAATAAACAACATAAAATATCTGCCTCTATACTCAAATATGATCTATCGTGTCAGCAGTCAGGCAGGATCATACCTGACCCTAAGCAATAATCCTTTATTATTATTATTCTACCTTGAGTCATAGTAGCAAAGCATTTATACATTGTTTCTACTAGGTGAAGAGAGGCAGTGATCACTTCAAGCGGTGATCAAAACTAAATCAGCAGAAAGCAGCTCTGGTGACTTTCAGGACGCTGGTCAACCAAGCATTTGCCTTGTTAGTTTAATGATGAATCTGACCGTAGTGAAAACAATGTCTAACAAATATGTAGATGATTCAAATAAAATAAAATAAAAATTGTAGATTTCACTGCGTCACTTTTATGAGAGTTTCTTATGTCGGAACTCCCACCCTGCATACATTATACCTGACGCAGGTATAATGTAGTGCAGGGCTTTACAAGGTGATGCATCTCCCTAGATGTGTCAAGTTGTAAATGTGTCGCAATGTGGTGCATTGTTTACTACGCCACTGCATCACAAAAGTGATGTGACAGCGGCATAAAAGTGTTGCAAGGAGCTTGTAAATCTGCCCCAATATTTATATATTTTATTTAACATTACATTATTATTCCTTTATAATTGTAACTATTTTAAATCATTTCATTCAATTTAACATCATTTCCAATGGAGTGCTGTTTTAAGTCTCTGACTCCATTACTTTCTGTGGAAGGGTGTTAAGGTACAAATAGTTGGCCATGTGGGGTGCTGGATTTACACCACCTTTTAAATGGAGTGACTTACTACTGTTTTGGGTCACCTTTTGGCTGTAGTAACTTTAGAAATGTGTGCAGCACTGGGCTTGCCTATATTATGCATGCCCTCCACTAAATCCCTCCCCCACCATCCCTAAACCCTTCACATTTAGTTGTAAATACATATATACTTAAAGGACCGTTTAGTCCACAGCCACTTCCAAAAGATGATTAACAAACCAACTCAGTGACTCAAAACCAAAGGATTTGTAAAATGCCATAATTGCAAAGTTTGCATGTTGCAAAGAATACAACAGAAAATAAACAGGCAAATAATAAAACATGGAAAATCCAGGAACTGATAACATGCAAGAGCCAATTTGGTGTTTATGTCGTCGACCCATGTCCTTTGAAGTATGTAGGGAGTACAATTTGCGATTAAAAAAAAAGAATCCTAGAACATGTCTGTGCAACAATTAATAAAGACTGCAGCAACGCTATGGCAAAACACATGGAGTTACATCATGGAGGAAACTGAAAAGTCTTGCAATTCTATGCAATTGAAACAGTAGCATGTAATGACCGGGGCGGGGACAGGGAGAGAAAGCTATGCCAAAGAGAATCTTGACATATTCTTAAACTACGGACTTTCACCCTGTATGAGTTAAATCAGAGTGCAGAACTCTATGTACACCTATGATTCATTACTTTTGCTCCCCAAATTGTTTTTAAAGCACAAAAATCAACTTTATTCACACTGTGAGCACCCAAAAACATTTTTTTAACATGAACATAATTGCCCGCCGAGTAAAAGTTGCATTGAATCTTATTTGCCATGATATTATTCCATCGAACGATTGGACAAAAAACACTAGAGGGCATGAATTGTGTAAAAGTTGGTATTGAACTGATGCTCAAATATTAAACACATATAAATTGCTAATCGAATGAGGCATGATGCAAATATTGGGCATAATTAGTGCAACTATAACATCTATTCGTTGTTTTACTCAATTTTCACATACACAGCACTTTTCTGTCACCCTTGACATTATTTGAAGGTGTATTTTGTAATAGGAAACTACATCTCCAAGAATGCTCTGTGATGCAAAAACAGGAAGTGACCCAATTTCAATCACAATGTATATAATTGGTTTATTACATCACAAGTGTAATCATGAGCAAGGTCTCAGTGGAGACCGAAACTCAACGATATTGCTTTAAACACAATGGAATAAGAAATTATCCAAAAAACCTTCAGTGTGGGCGACCCATTCCTTTTTGGGAGAAGCGTGGATTTGTACAGGCCGGGCTCCGCCGCAGGGTTTCGCACCACTTGAGAGCGCCAGTAAGCTAGCAAAAATTGAGCCACTCATTGCACTTTTGCACATACAGACAATATATATATATATATATATATATATATATATTCAAATGTGTCTGTAGGTGCAAATGTAGCACTAACCTTTTGGTGATAAAACAAATATACTCTCCTGTACATGCCATTCCTATAAGTCCTCCTAATATACGTTAATGGATCCTCATGCACCTAGATCTACAATTGTTAATATGTCCTTTGGGTCACTACAAGCACTCGCAGAGGCGTCTTCGCTGTCCACTTCAGTCAATCCTAGCGGAGATTCCATATTATGCACATTCTGCCTTTCAAACATAGCGGGCAAAGTCTGAATTCCTTGTTTAGGCATGCGTGAAGTCACTACACTCTTCCCCCGACTTTCACCTCCTTTTTAGGTCGAGCTGGCGTTGGAGCGCGAAGCGCTCCCGCCAGCGAGTTCTATAGTCACTGTGTTAACTGGCAAGGGAGATAGAGCTGTGCACGAGCCGCTACTGGCCTGTGCACGAGCCGATTCAGCTCTGTGAACGCGCACGTCTCCGGAAGACGTGCTGCGCCCGAGCCGCCTCCCGCTTGTTTTGTATGCAAGCAAGAAGGTCCCTGAAAATGGCTGCACACGGAAAGCGCCAGGCGGCCAGAGATAGACATCAGTGAGCAGAGGCAGAAAATGAACTCCAAGAGGAAGGGCAGTGAGACGCCACACTCACTCACCAGGACATGTGTAAACAAAGCTACAGCCAAACACGTGAGCTGAGATTAGATGCCAGTTTTCAGACCAGAAATAGAAAGCCAGGTGCTGGTCTGACAGTACTCAAACATCCCCGTTAAAAAAGGAGGCACTGTCCGATCGGGAATTGCACGCGTCCGGCATAAACTCAATTTTTAACATTTATTGTGTGACAGAAATGTATGGTCTACGCAAGCACAGGTCACTTCAGACAAAGGGGGACGTCATGGCCAGTTCTATATTTTGAGCAATGATGTAGACTCATTTTTCCAGGAATAGCGGTAACAAGCGTTTTAGTGAGTGTTTCAGGTTATCAGGAATTAAGCACAGTGACTCCCCTGTTCCTTTTGAACCTAGTTGCACATTTCCTGCCGCTACTGCTTTGGCAGGAAGTAAATAACATGCAGCGCGTGTGAACGGGAGCAGTCACCCATTTTGTGAGCGATGTACACATGTGTGCTCCGGTGCACGCACCAAGCATGCTCCGTCCATAAGCAGTAAAAGAATGCACAGCCCTTGTAAACACGAGCACTTGTGCACAGCTCTGTGAGCGCTGTACCACCACCATGTGTGCTCTGGTGCACGCACTGAGCCCACCCCGCCCATAAACAGTCAAATTACGTGCAGCCCCTATGAATGGGATGAAAACTAGGAATACCCTGACCTTTTCTTACTTCTCTTATTCTGTACTGCCTCCTTCCTTTCTGTTTATTTCAACAACCATATGATTCTCCCCTCACCTGTCTCTTCCCCCAACATTCTTTTCCCTACACCCTTCTCTCCTCATACCCTTCTGTCTCCTCAATGCCCATCGTCACTTTCCTTGCCCGTCTGTTTCTTCCCAGCCTTTCTGTCTTTATTAAGGCTCCTATTTCTCCCCTGCCCTTCTTTCACACCACTTGCCCTTCTGCTTTTCCCCTTGCCCTTTTGTTTCTCCCCCTGCCTTCCTATCTTTACCCGTGCTTCTGGCTGTACTCCAGCCCTTCTGTTTCTCCCCTTGACCTGCTGTTTCTCTCTTGCCTCCCTGTCTTTCCTGTACTTCTGTCTCTACCTCTGCCACTCTGTTTCTCCCCTGCCTTTGTATCTCTACCCATGCTTCTCTTTCACCCCTGCACCATTGTCTGTTCCCCTCCTATTCTGTTTCTCTCCCTGCCTTAGTCTTTACCCATACTTCTGTCTCCACCCCTGCATTTCTGTTGCCCCGCCCTTCTTCTTTTTTCATGCCGGTATATCACCCCCCTGACCTCCTGTCCAGGGCACAAGCCCTAACAAGCATTTGCAATGCAATAGGGCTCGCATTTACGCAAGTTTAAGCTATTGGCATTGTAAATCACAATGCCTTTTATTTATGTTTTAAAAACAAAAATAAAAAGCATTGTCGTTTGCAATGTCAATAGCTCAAACTCACGTAAATGCGAGACCTATTGCATTGCAAATGCTTGTTTTAAATGCGCTTTAACATTACTAGGGGAGCCAGGGGTATCAGAGACGCTCTCACCTATTTCACGGGCTGTTTTCTCCCCTGTTTTTTCAGTGGGGTCTCCGACGGTTGATCCCTGGTTCCCCCGCTACGGGTATTAGCCTTCGCTGCTTCATTTCCCTTTGCAGGCGCTTTCGGTGGCATCTTCTTTTTCAGTGTGGCTCCTCCACATCCACGGACTAAGCCACACCGATACACTAAAAGCAGAGAGGGAAGGCGCCAATGTGGAGCTCTGTGCCGGATTGTTAGCAGACTGCCCAACATCCGTTATGATATCTGCCAGCACCAGTTAGCCGCGTTTCAACAAAATGCTGCAGCTGCAACTCCGACCGCTAAGCCTCCCGCAACTTCTCCCGGTCCGCGCTCAATCCGTGCTTCCTGACAACGCCACCGCGCCCTTGATTCCACCACGGCTTTCCACTCCGCTCCTCCCGGAGTCTCCTCTACCGCAAGCAGCGAAAAACGGGCTTTCTGGAGCAACCGCTGCCCCCTCCTCTCAGAAAAGGGGGGCCAATCGGCCCCCACGCAGGCATGGCGGGGCCCGGCCCCTCCCATATCCCGGTCCCTTCGTGGTGGCTAGCCCCCCGCCCTCGCCCCGGAAGTAGTTGTGCACTTCCGGGGCAAGGGGGCGGGGCCGCGACGGCGAAAGGGTTCAGAGCCTGGGGAGCGCGGGAAGCGGCCTCTTTGTGCCCACGCTCCCAGGCTCGTTCCTCGCCCCACCGTGGGGCTGTGTAATTTTCTTTCGCTTTTTCTTTCAGGTGTGCTTCGTGGCTAGAGGACTGTCGGAGGTTTCCTGATCTCAGGCCGACGCGTTGTAGCGGAGCGGGAGAATTTGCCGGGATCGAGCGGGCGTGGCGATCTGAAGAGTCAGACCTACGGAGGACTGCGGTGTTTTTGTGGTGGATCTCAGGCCAACGTCTTTTCTGTCGGGACACCACTGAGGCAGAGCACGGAAAATTTGGCCGGGACCAAGCGAGCGAGGAGATCCAGCGAGCGCACCGCCGAGCAGGGGTTACCAGATCGAGCATCGGGACACGAGGTATTTTGCGGGGGGGTGGGCGGCTAGACAGCGGCTTAGCACGAGAAAAGCCGGTATGTAAAGTGCCCACAGCACAACGTGCAAGTTATTACTTATTCCTGGAGGACCCACGGAATTTAATCGAGATGCTTACTTTGCTCTAATGTTCCTGTGTGTAGCAATCGAGATGCTTACTTTGCTCTAATGTTCCTGTGTGTATCAATTTGAAAAACAGTATAAGCGAGTCGTGTGAGCGCTGCCTTTTGTGGGGGAGTTTTAGATTTGTTTTCTGTTTACATTCCACAAACGCGGGGCAGGCTCGGCTCTGTTTTCTGCACACCTATTGGCAGAGCGTAAACGAGGTTAAGCAGGGACAGCTGGGGCAGAGGGCGGATGGGAGACCAAAGAAGGTTCTTTCATTGAAAGCGAGTTGTGACACAACAAAGTGCTAGAGTTTAATTTACAGAGCGAAGGTGCCCTTCCTGTTTATTTTAAGAAGTGTAACGTAACTTAGAGGCTGATTTTGTTTAATTTTCTCATGTGGAAGTGTCTCCATGTAATTCAACTGGTGATATGTAAAGTGCTCTGATACTATTTGTAAACAAGTTTAAGACCGTTTGTGTTTCTTACAAAGCGATAAGTTCGGTTACAGCTGGGAAGAGAAGTTTCCCATGCATAAATAGCCACAATTGGAATTTAACGTATTTTCTAATTTCAGGTAAACAAGTCTAGGATCTTGGTCCGTGTATTCCAGCTCGGGCGCCTTCAACTGGGTCAGGTACGGAGCACGGTGTGCTCATAAATATGTCTGCAAGAAGGGGGCATGGGAATGCAAACGTGGGTTTAATGTTTCAAAAAATGATGCGCAGAATGTCTGCAATGGATAGGCGAATGGGGAAGTTTGAAAAAATGGGTAAGACCGTAGCAGAATTGGGAGCGAAGGTAGATGCTCAGGCCGGGCCATCTGGAAGACCTAAGCGGACGATAGTACCGCCCAAACCAAGGGGCGTATTTGAGACACCACCCAAGCGGGCAAAAACTAAGAGGGTGGGGGGTCGTCCACGGAGTCCAACTCCCAATGTACCTCCAGCTGCACCTATCCCTCCACCTCAGGCCCCGTTGGGTGTCCCGGCACCGGTACCCCAGCTGCCAGTGGCAGTGCCAGTAGTGCCGGCCATTCCAGTGGCGGCACCAGTGGCGCCAGTGGCGCCACCGCCGACTCCGGTTCCCTTGGGGGGCCCGGTACCGAGTGCGGTCCCTAATTCTCTGCCCGCGTCGGGCCCAATGCCAACAGAACTGGCAGCCCAGGTAGCAGCTGTCCTCCCCTGGCTAGGGGGGGGAGCGCTGCCGGCCAACACGAACCTCACAGCAGAGCAACAAACATTGATTACTCAGATATTGTTGGCTAGTGGTCGGGGCAGCACGCCGCCTGCACCAGTTTCTCCCCAAACAGGTCCAACGAACAATGGAGGTGCTGCCAAGACCGGGGAAGCGACGTTACCCAGCGACAATGGTAAGGAGATTGCCCTGCCACTGCTGGGCGAGGGCGCAATGCCCTCCAGGGGGGAGAGCCTAGCGCAACATGTGTCACAAAGCGTGAAAGAGATGATTTGGGCTGACAAATATGTTAATATTTTTTCATTACTGATAGACAACAGGGAATGGGAATATGCAAAATCACAGAAGGATATGATGTTGCCTAGTGAATGGAGAACAAAATTGTACAAATTTAGGGTGGAAGAAACCATCATCAATTGGGTAAGAGCCTTTGCGGTGTACAGTGCAGTAATTGGTGAACGTTTTCCAGGAATGCAATCTGTTATGAGCTGCTATCAGAGTAGGATTACAATGTACCATGAGAATCATGTGGGGGATGTTTGGAAAGAATATGATATAGCTTTCAGAAAGTCTAGGGAGTTCGATAAGTCTTTGGCATGGGACAAGGTGGATTCTATTTCTTGGCATTCGCAATTTGAGAAGGGGCAGGGCGCAAGCACTAGCACTGCCTGGAGCAAATGTTATTCTCCCAGGTCACAACAGCCATTCCAGCAGCCCTTTCGAGCAGCGCAGGGTGGGGAGACAACCCAGAAAACCAGAGGCAATGGAGGTACGAAGGGGGTATGCTGGGACTTCAACAGAAGGACATGCAACAGGGCACAGGGCACTTGTAAGTTCAGGCACGCGTGCAATCTATGCGGCCACCCTTCCCACCCAGAGGCGACATGCCGGAATAAAGGCAATGGGTCTGGTAATAGGGGAAGGAAGAAACCAGAATAATAAGATCCATCCCATTATAGCACATTCACCTATTCTTTTGTCGGCAATGATCCCCTGGCTTAATAGGTACCCTAACCACACTTCTGCGAGACTGTTGCAAGAGGGTTTCACCCATGGTTTCCGAATTCCAGCTGGGGGTTATGTCGGGACACCACAGTGCAGAAATCAGCTGTCAGTACTTTCCAATCCCACGCTGGTGGCGACCAAAATTGAAAAAGAGTTGCGTTTAGGTAGGGTAGCGGGACCTTTTTATGTCATTCCTACTCAGAATTTTGTATGCTCGCCTTTGGGGGTGGTACCAAAGAAGGAGAAGGGAGAGTATAGGCTCATCCACAACCTGTCTGTACCTAAGGGCCTATCCTTGAATGATGCTATTGATGAATCAATCTGCAGCGTTAAATATGCGTCTTTTGATCAGGCAGCGGACATGCTGAGGGGCTTGGGCGCGGGGGCACTGATGGCCAAATCAGATATTGAGTCAGCCTTTAGACTGCTCCCTGTTCACCCGGAGGACCAGCGCCTCTTAGGTTTTTCCTTTGAAGGGAAGTACTACACGGACAAGTGTATGCCCATGGGCTGCTCCATTTCATGTGCATATTTCGAACAGTTCAGCTCTTTCCTGGAATGGACTCTAAGGCAATGTACGGGTCACCAGTGGGTAATGCACTACCTGGACGATTTTCTTTTCCTGGGTCCGGCGGGCTCACGGGAGTGTGCGTCAGCATTGCAGGAATTTTGCGTGCTCATGCGCTCTTTCGGGGTCCCTCTGGCACAGGGAAAAACGGTCGGGCCAGTAACATGCTTAGAATTTTTAGGAATTGAACTGGATTCAGTGGAGGGCTGTTTTAGACCACCAATGGAGAAGATACAAAGATTCAAGAATACCCTAGGACTATGCATACAGGCTAAGAAAGTTACTCTACAAATGTTGCAACAGACAGTGGGTCAGTTAAACTTTGCATTGCGGGTAATACCCATGGCACGCCCTTTTTCACGCTCAATTGCACAGGCCATGAGGGGTCTTCGGAACAAACATCACCGGACACGGCTATCTGCTGAGGTTCGCCAGGATATGCGCATATGGATCGCATTCCTGGAGGACTTCAATGGCAGAGTGCTGTGGGGTGCACCCACGCTGTCCTCGGAGGACCTGGGCTTGTGGACTGATGCGGCAGGCAGTGTAGGGTTTGGTGCAATCCTTGGTAGGAAATGGGTGGCACAGAAGTGGCCCGCCTGGTGGGAGGAGAGCGGGCTGACGATGAACATTGGTTTCCTCGAGCTCTTCCCAATCTGGGTGGCATTGAAAGTGTGGCCCGAGGATTTGGCCAATAGATCTGTAATCTTCTGGTCAGATAATATGACAGTGGTGGAATGCATCAACAAACAAGCTGCGAGGTGTCCATTCATACTGCGCCTGATGAAGGAGATTGTGCTGTGTTGCATGTCATTGAATATACTTTTCAGGGCGAAACATGTCCCGGGGGTGTTGAACAATGCAGCTGATGCCCTTTCTCGTTTTAAGATGCAGGTGTTCAGGGATCACTTGCCGGAGGCGGAGGCAGCCCCGGCCCATTTCCCGTCGAGTCTCTGGCAGATTGGTGCCCCCAACTACATGACCTCGTGGCAGCCAGCCTAGCACCCAAGACAAGGACAGCTTACGAAGGGGCGTTCAGGTCTTACTGTCACTTTCTGGGCCAAGACTGGGAGAGTGGGTGGACTATGGAAGCTAGCTTCAATAGGTACATGACCGCCTTACACAAAGAAGGGCGCACGGCGGCAACAGCCGGCAGGCACAAGGCGGCAATCTCCTTTTTCGCATGTGCAAAAGGGGTCAGGGATCCTACAAACAGCTTCCTAGCTCAGAAGGCATTGAAGGGATGGCGGCGCCTGCAGGCACCTTCCATAGATTCTAGGAAACCAATAGGTTTTGAACGCTTGTCTGCAGTTCTCCTCGCTCTGCCGGACACATGTAGCTCTGCGTCCGAGGTGGGCCTCTTTAAAGCGGCATTTTCGTTAGCCTTTTATGGGGCCTTCAGGGTAGGCGAACTGGTGGCGGCCAACAAATGTGATAGGGTAGGCGGCCTCCAGCTGCACGATGTCAGCATAAGGAGTGACACAATGTGGATTATAATCAGGAAATCTAAAACTGACCAGGAAGCTAGGGGTCAAAGCTTGGTGTTACACCGGGCACGGAGCAATCTCTGCTGTCCGGTGACACACGTGGAGGAACTGATAAGACAGCGGGCGCAAGAGTGTAGGGGGCCACTACTGATGCATAGGGATGGTACACCATTGACCAGATTTCAGTTCCAGAGGGTACTAGCCATGAGTATGGCCAGGGCTGGTTATAACCACAAAGAGTTTGGTACGCACTCCTTCCGGATAGGGGCAGCCACAGAAGCAACGGCCATGGGGTTGAACACAACTAGTGTGCATAAAATTGGGAGGTGGTCCTCTAATGCCTATAAACGGTACGTGCGGTTGCACATGTTGTGAGAGCTGTCGCCATTTGGAGTTTTTCTAACACCTGCTGTTGTTTGTCTGGTTATTTACAGTTTCTCTGGCCTGCGACGCAAGACGGAAACTATCCATGGATCATCACATCAACTCATCAACATCATGGAAGTGCCAGGAGGACAAACAGAAGACAGTGGTAGTGTGGGTTGTGGGACATTCGTATGTCAAGCATGCTAATCCTATTTTCCTTGCAGGATCGGGTAGACGGAGGGTGGAGAGCGGGGGGTGCACGGTCTCCTTCCATGGCAGGGGGGGGCTTCGCCTCAGTCAATTCAGGGAATATATGTCGGATTTATTAAGAAGACATACTGCGCCTCCTTCGGCGGTGATCCTTCATCTGGGGGGGAATGATCTGACAGGTCTGGGTAGAAGGGTCCTCCTGGAAGAGATCATATCAGCAGCGGGGTGGCTGGCCAAGCGGTTACCGGGGAGCGTGATTGTATGGTCACAGCTGATACCGAGAATGCAATGGAGAGGAGGGGACTCAGTCAGCGCGTTGAATAACTCGGTAAAGAGGGTCAACAACAAGCTGGACAAGTTATTTAGAACTCCGGTCCTACAGACCATACCTCACGGTTGCATCTGGGGAGAGCACTTCTACCTGCGGGACGGGGTCCATTTAACAGAGGCAGGGAATGCCCTTTTTATAAGGAATATCTTGGCATGGGTTGAGGTCTTTGCAGGGAGGTTATGACCTTTCTATCGGATGGTTTGGGGGGGGGGCCAGATAGTCGGTCAACTACACTGGCCTGTGGCGGTAAGGTCATAATCGGTGAGTAGCATTTTTAAGGTCCTTGGGGGGGGGGCGGGCCCATTCACGAAAGGGGCCGCCCGTCGGGAGGGGCCATTGGTCTCTCCCAGAACTTCAGGGGCAGGATATGATATCCATTACTTAGAAGGGTGCGGGGGAGGGAGTCTACGCTTTCCTCAGGCTGGTAGCCACCCCTCACAGACACTATGACGTCATCAAGGTGCGCAAGTGTCAGGGCCCTCCTGTTATGGTTAAATGGAGTTCAGGGAGCGCACGTGGGTGAAACGTGCCCTGGGTTGCGCATGCGCATCTCGAACGTGAGAGCATAGCTGTAAAAGGATCTGACACCGGTTAGCGACCTTGCCGTACGACTTAATTATTAGAATGCATTTTTAATTTTCAGGATGTTAGATTCGGTTAGGAAACACGCTGTACTAGATATTTGTTAAGGTTAGCCCATCATACCATGTCAAAAATGGATGTTAATCTAATGTTCTGAAATGTGCATTTAATAATTGAAAAATGTTTATTAAAATTTTAATTTTGTTTTTATATTTTATTAAATACGGCCAGGGGGGGCCCAGACCCCCTGACTTCCAAAGACCCCATGTGTTGAATGGTTGAATTAAGTAATGCAGTCAGTGTGTTAAGGAGGGGGGTGGCCGGTAGTCCCAGACCATGAGAAAAGGGGGGGCCAATCGGCCCCCACGCAGGCATGGCGGGGCCCGGCCCCTCCCATATCCCGGTCCCTTCATGGTGGCTAGCCCCCCGCCCTCGCCCCGGAAGTAGTTGTGCACTTCCGGGGCGAGGGGGCGGGGCCGCGACGACAAAAGGGTTAAGAGCCTGGGGAGCGCAGGAAGCGGCCTCTTTGTGCCCGCGCTCCCAGGCTCGCTCCTCGCCCCACCGTGGGGCTGTGTAATTTTCCCCACCCTCCATCCCCTTGATTAGCGGAACTTGGGTACAGTCAATGGTAAGTATACTATCTAGCGATGTACAGGATCATAGGAATAACATGCTTGCTTCATTAGGCCTTTTTTCCCGTTTACAGGAGGAATGTACAGATCTAGATGTTTTGTGCTTTGCTGTGGTTTTTTAACTAATTTTCTCCTTAGGCCTTTTTTCCCGTTTACAGGAAAATGTACATATGTATATGTTTTGTGCTTTGCTGAGTGTTAACTAATTTTCTCCTTAGGCCTTTTTTCCCTCTTAGTATAGCAATGTTGTATTTATTATGTGGGTCTGGCGGTAAGGTCATAATCGGTGAGCAGCATTTTTAAGGTCCTTAGGGGGGGGCGGGCCCATTCACGAAAGGGGCCGCCCGTCGGGAGGGGCCATTGGTCTCTCCCAGAACTTCAGGGGCAGGATATGATATCCATTACTTAGAAGGGTGCGGGGGAGGGAGTCTACGCTTTCCTCAGGCTCGTAGCCACCCCTCACAGACACTATGACGTCATCAAGGTGCGCAAGTGTCAGGGCCCTCCTGTTATGGTTAAATGGAGTTCAGGGAGCGCACGTGGGTGAAACGTGCCCTGGGTTGCGCATGCGCATCTCGAACGTGAGAGCGTAGCTGTAAAAGGATCTGACACCGGTTAGCGACCTTGCCGTACGACTTAATTATTAGAATGCATTTTTAATTTTCAGGATGTTAGATTCGGTTAGGAAACACGCTGTACTAGATATTTGTTAAGGTTAGCCCATCATACCATGTCAAAAATGGATGTTAATCTAATGTTCTGAAATGTGCATTTAATAATTGAAAAATGTTTATTTTATTAAAATTTTAATTTTGTTTTTATATTTTAATAAATACGGCCAGGGGGGGCCCTGACCCCCTGACTTCCAAAGACCCCATGTGTTGAATGGTTGAATTAAGTAATGCAGTCAGTGTGTTAAGGAGGGGGGTGGCCGGTAGTCCCAGACCATGTCAGCGGTTCTCTCTTCTCTCAGCGGACCATGATTCCGCCAAGCAACCGAAGGGCAACGTCCCTCCTCTCCACAAACGATCATCAGCTCGGGGTCCAGGAGAGAGGATCTGAGCTGCCTACACAGGCCACGCCACGGCCGCCATCTTGCCTCTGCTTATTATTATATTAATAAATTCAGGAGAAGCTCTTGAAGTAACTTTAAATGAGGAGCGTAGCTGTTCAGGACAGAATGGTTCGGACAGTTGCATTGTGGGAAATGAAGTTCCTGAAACAGTCGATGAACTACCGAGGGGCAGTTTGGAAAATTTAGTAGTGGAAATAGACCTGCTTGCTTTAAGTGAGGGCGCTCAAGGAGGAACAGTGAAACATGAATCTGGTGAAAACTTTTATTCATTGTCCGAAGCATCCTCTGATGAGGGCTCGAATGCGGGTTATAGCGAAGGCAGCAGTCTTGATGAGGATTCAATTCTAATATTAGTGCTACCACTATTAAAAGGCGGAAGGGAACAATGTTAGCAGAAAGAACTTTAACCTCCAGTGAAGCTGCAAATGTTAAACTCAGCGGTCCACGAAAAGGAGACAGAGGGGCAAGGCGGAAAAGAAATATCAGACAGCTTACCCCCACAAGAGATTACTTTGGCCACTATTTATGAAACAATGATGGGCCATAGAGCAGAGAGTAAAGCGGAGAATACCCGAATGCATGCTACATGTAGCAAGGTCAAGAACGCTGTTAGGCGTGTGATGAAACTAGGCACGGAAACAGCTGACAGAGTTACTGAAGCGGAGGCCAGGATTTCAGCTTTAGAAGATCATGCTGCTGTACAAAAAGTTGAGTTAGAGTCTATTAAGGCTCTTCGTGATGATTTGAGCCACAAACATTCGGAACTTGAAAATCAGGCCTGTAGGAACAATTTACTTTTTTTGGGGGTTCCGGAGAAGAAGGAGGGCTCGGATATATGTAAATTTGTTGTGGAACTGTTACAGGAAGCTTTTCCTGAACTGAAATCTTGGGATTGGTCTAAGGAAATCCAGCGGACACATCGGTTTCCGTTTACAGCAAGGAAATCTCGTCAAGGGGAAGAGAGTCTCCCTAGGGCAATCTTAGTCTGTTTCAACAATTTTTTAGCCCGAGGAGACATATATGCCCTGGCACAACCAGACAGAAATGCATCTGCTAAAGACTGTAATTTTTTTGTTAGACCGGATTTCTGTCAGGCCACAGTCTCACGGCGGTGGCATTTACGTCAACTAATATCGGACTTTCAAAAAAAGGGGGCGGTGGTGTACTTACAGAATCCGGCAAAACTCAAAGTTATGTTTAAAGGTCAAACAAAATATTTTTGGTCAGAAGTTCCGGCTAAAGAATACTTGGACACTCTGTAAGGGAAAGTGTTATAAGATATAATGCAGGGGAATTTGGGATAAAATGGGGGGGCCTCAGCTACGCTTTAGAGATCTTTTTTTGCTGAGTAAATTAATGCTTTTTCTTTCAGGTTTTGGTTTCTCTCTTCTAAATTGAGATATAGGTATATTTTCTTGTCTTCGGGGCCAGGGGGGGCAGGGGGGGGCACGGCACACCATATTTTGCAGCGACTAAAGGTCCTTGGGCCTCATATGTTGGGTAGGATGGGTGGTGGTGGGGGGAGGGGTGGTAATGGGAGGAATAGAAGGGTGGGTAAGGGTTTGGGCACGGGGTTTAGGTGCTGGGGAAGGAAAAAGACAGCAACAGACAGGAAAGGGTTTAAACAGGAAGGTGATAAGCCGAGGAAATTAAAATTAGACAAGAGCTATAAAGGATGTGAAAGAGACTACAAAATATTTATAGTCAAGAAGATTGGCTGCCCAATCTGGGAATTTGTTTCAGGTAATAATAATGTTTATGGAGAGGAAAATTAAGATCTGTGCATTAAATATTTGCGGCCTCAATGACCCTAAGAAACGACAAGTCTTAGCTAAAATCGTGCAGATATAACATATTGATATATTGTGTCTGCAGGAGACACATGTTGCATGGGCCAACAGGGGGTATTTAAAACAAATGGGTATGGAGCTGGTGGTTTGTTCTAAACAAACTGGTGTGAAAAGAGGGATAGCCATACTTAAAAGAAGGGGAGTGGGTGAGTGTATAAAGGCTACGGCAGACAAATGGGGCCGCTGGGCTATCTCCGAGCTTAAGGTTGGTAAGTGCAGCTTTACACTCTGTAATGTTTATGGGCCTAATCTGGACGATGCGGGACTTTTTAACTTTTTGAATTTAGAATTAGCACAGTGGACGCTACCAATGTTAATGTGCGGCGACTTTAATATTAATATTGATGCAGGTGTGAATGTTAGATCTAATTACGGGTACTCAGGAAGAAAGAGGCTGGTATATTCTGCGATCCGGTGTCTGATCTTGGATCATGGCCTTTATGATGTATGGAATCTAAAATACCCTGAGGATCCAGGCTTTACTTTTTTTCTGCCCTCACTCAAAATTCGTTCGGTTAGATTATTTTTTTACTACTTCAGTATTATTAACTAAAGCCAAAATCGAGATCCATCCTAAACTAGTTTCCGACCACAATCCGATTATATTAGAGTTGGCTTTAGATTCGGAAGAAAAAGCAGAGTTTCAACAGTGGTCTTTTGACAGGAAATTGCTTTTGGATAAGGAATACTGTCAGTTTATGGCTAAAATAATTCAGGAATTTTTTTACATTAACAAAGGTACGGATGCTCAGGAAGTAGTCTGGGACGCATTTAAATCAGTTGTCTGTGGCGAAACTCTCAGTTATTCTAAATTCAAGCGTAAAAAGAACTGGCTTAAACATCAACAGGATTTTGATCAAGTTTTAGGGGCTGAGAAGAAGCTGTCAGAGACAATGAGGTTAGGGGCAGAAACAGAAACACTTTATTTGGTTCAAAAGGATCTTACTAATAAAAGGGCTAGTGCATATGCCAATATTGCTGATCAAATTGCCGAAAAATATGTACATCATAAAGAAGCAGCATATGAGTTTGGGGAGAAAATGGGCAGAGCGTTAGCAAAAAGGGCGAGGGAGAAAGCAGCTTATAACGACATCCTTAAAATCAGAGATCTGCAGGGGGTTATGCAAGAGACTAAGGAAGGTGTGTTAACAGCATTCCAAGGATTTTATCAATCACTATATAGTGAGGATACATGTGGGGTGGAAGTGGGTGAATATTTAAGGGATGTGATTCCAGCAACATTGTCGGACACTCAAAGCACGCTATTGGTGGCACCACTAGATTGGGCTAAAGTTGAGTTAGCAATTTTAGGCTTGGCTCAGGGAAAGGCTATAGGCCCTGATAATATTCCTTTGGAATTTTATCGGACATTTAGGGACATGTTGCAAAAAGAATTGCTAGAAGTCTGTCAGCAAGCTTTTTTGTGGAAGGCTCCCAACTCATGGTCTAATGCCACGATTGTGGTGTTTAAAAAGAAAGGTAAAATAGATACTGAAATGGGGTCCTACAGGCCGATTTCATTAATGAACTCGGATAGCAAAATGTATTCTAAACTTATTGCTAATAGGTTAAATGATCTGATGCCGGGTCTGGTTTCGTTAAAACAACACAGGTTTATACAGCGTAGAGATACTACAGATCATATACGTCGGATCATATCTCTGCTGGACTGGTCACAGGGTACGCATTCTCCTGTTGGTGTGGCCCTGTTGGACGTTGAAAAAGCGTTCGACAGGGTCTCATGGAGTTTTATGTGGTCAGTCCTGGCAAGGAAGGGATTTCCGCCGGAAATTGTTAGGGCAATTCAAACAATGTATACTCACCCGTCTGCTGTTATTCGGGTTTCCGGAAAATTATCAGGGAAGATATTGATAGGAAGGGGGACGAGACAGGGTTGCCCCTGCTCCCCCTTGCTGTTTGCATTGTATATTGATCCCTTTATCATTACCCTGGAGAAAATATGGCAATTAAACCTGTACAGATAAATAATCGGGATTTTAAAGTTTGTGCCTATGCGGATGATATTGCGGTTCTGACATCAGATATTCGTAATGCATTACCTAATATTATAGAGGCCGCTGAGATCTTTGGCCGGCTTTCTGGCTATAAATGAAATATTGAAAAGACACAGCTTATTCACTCGGAGGCCGGCCGCCCAGAGAATATCAGGTTTGAAAAAGAGGCTATTTATTTAGGCATAAAGATCAAAGCAAAAGTTGAAGATATCATCCCTGCAAACTTGGATCCAATCATAGCTTCCTCTAATAAAACACTAGAACGAATAAATAACTTACATCTCTCACTTTTTGGGTGCACCAATGTATTAAAAATGATCGTCTTTCCCAAATTTTTGTATTTATTTCGGGCTTTCCCCTATCCTATATCCACTTATTATTTTTCCCGAATAGAGAGAATGTGCTCTATATTTCTCTGGGGATATCATCGCGCTCGGAGAGCATTTAGAAAATGTACGCTGCCCAGAGAGAGAGGAGCGTGGGGTATTCCAAATTTTCAATTTTATCACTGGATAACGATACTACAGCACATGGGGGTGTTAATATTACCGGAAGATCCAACTGAGGATTTTTCTGCCCCATCTATATATGAGATGCTTTTGGGCACTGAGGCAAAACAATGTCTAAACCGCATTATTGAGCCAAGCTACTACAAGAAAACCAAATTTAAGATCTTTTATACTGCTTATGTTGTTTGGAGGACAATAAAAAAGAGATTTGGAATAGGCCTTAAATTAAACCTTTATACTCCTCTCCAAAATTGCTCTTTTTTTCCGGAGATATTTAATGACCGGGTAATGTTAAGGTGGCACAATATGGGGATCCGTAAACTCGGGGATCTGTTTCAGGGGATTTATTTTGTTTCTTTTGATTATCTAAAGAAGGAATATAAGCTACATAGCACTGACTTTTTTAAATACCTTCAAATACGAAGTTTTTGTGAACAGAAAATATCAAAGAATATGATTGTATTAGGGAAAATTGAGATTATTGAAGCAATTCAGAACAGATATAAAATCGGGCCCTTATATCAGTTGCTTTTGGAGAAGGTAGAAGATGACTTAGTGGTTAATGAAGCAAAATGGCAAAATAAATTGAGTATCGAGCGAATTAATCTGGGGAGAAGTATAGAGGTGGCTATGAAGGTATTATTGAACGGACCATTGATTAGTCAACATTTTATGTCAGTTTTTGAGTTATATTACACGCCAGGTAAGCTGGCTAAATGGAATTCGGGGCGGGGGACTGAATGTAGCCGTTGTGGTTCATATGCAGCAGATGCTGCTCATATGTTCTTTTTTTGCCCTAAACTTTCTCGGTTTATTGCTGATATTGAGTTTTATTTAACGAATAGTCTTGGCATCCGAGTACAACTAACGGCACCAATGGTCATTTTTGGCTGTGAAGAGAGTATGGCTTATAAGGGCTCAGTTGCTGAAGAAGGTTTTATTTTTATATGTATGTCTGTTTATAGATCATGTATCACGTCTCAATGGCTCGATGTCAAATCACCAAATTTCATTAAGTGGCAAACAAAACTATTGTCTATTTACTATCTTGAGACTGCATAGTATAAAATTAAGGGCATAAGAAAGAAAACTTTTGGGTATCACTTATGGTCTCCAATTACTAACTGGATAGGAAGTTAAGGAAAACTGTCGTATTTGTATCTGTATTTGTATTTGTACTAGTATTCTTTTTTTTTTTTTTTTCTCTCATTATTTTTCTTTAAGTATTTTCGTGGTTTTGCTAACATACCCATGTGTTTGCTTACTGTTATGTATGTACTTTTTTGTTGTCTGTTTGCTGTCATAAAACTAAAAAAAAAATAGATCTACAGTTTTGCAAGAAAGTGTCCCAATCTGCCAACTTTTTTACGTAAGTGTGAAAGAAAGTGCTTTTTTTGTCAATATCTACACACGCAGTCATTGATAGTAACTCTGTGGATATATGCCTTCTAAGTCCATTGGAAAGTGATATTTTGGTGTGCTTATAACTTTGTTGTTATTTGACTATATGAGTGACAAAAGTAAATATGTTTTGGCAGCTAACATTTTTTGTTACTCCATCTAGGGTTGTAAAAATTAAAGCTAGTGTCAAAAACTGGCTTTACTATTTCAGCTTGGATAACAAACTTTGATATCCACTACATCAATCACTGCTGAATAGATTTACACCAAATATTACCCAAGGCTAAAATTTGCTCAGATCAGGACCTTTTGTTGGGTTAGTGTGAAGCAGTTCAGTAATTCTTGAGACAATTACATTGTAAATATATGTCACATAGGCACTGAAGGTTTCGTTTTAGAGGTATATAAACCATTAGTTTTTGGATACTTATGAAATCCAGATTCTCAGTTGCTCCGGTGGCAACATATTTGTAAAAAAAAATAAACAAATAAGAATGGAACAGACAGTATATGTTTATTTGTTCAATGTGGGATTCTTGTGTCCACTTCGAGTTTGGGAATCATGGAGTACTGATTGGCTGGCAGCAACAGATTTTTTGTCTTGGCAGCCTTTTCACTTTGCAAGTTTCCAAAGTGGAATAAAAGGTTTAAGACCAGCAAACTCAGACCTCAGGTAGGATGTGGTGGGAGTCTCAGAGAGTGAGATATTGACCCCACTTTTAAAAAGAAAAGCATTGGCTTTATTACTGGATTTGCAATCTCAAATCCAAAACTGTGGGCTATAAATTCACTGCAAGATATGCAAATATTTGGAAACATTCTATGTTTTTTGCAAATACTGAAAAAGGTAATGCTCTGAAGGAACTGCTTCCCTTTTGGGCTGACATGCTGCCCCCTTGCCAGAGTGAAAAGGACTGAACATGCAACTCTTGAACCCAAAACCCAGCGTGACTCCAAGGGCTACTTGGCTGACTTCCTAATATTAAGCCTCAGTGACATAACAGGCTTGCAACAACCTTGCATCTGGACTCTGCTATATGTGAATCTACCCTGCCATGTGTTGTCACCCCTATCCTGGACCCTTGGATGTGGGCTTAAGGTGCTTTGCCAGCCTCTGTGGATACAGCTGAACCGATGCATCTGCTTTGCTGCGTATTGCAACCTCAAACAGAACTGACGCATCTCAGTTGGTGTGTGGATTGGCCCCTGCACAAAGACCCAAATCGCCTTGCAGCTCTTTAGAACTGCTGCATCTTCCTGAATGCATGACAAATCCTTGGCTCAGGCCCTCGCTTACTTTGTCATCAGCAGCCGGGACGATGACAGACTCCACTTCGCAGGCCCACAGCTCCCCAGAATCAATGCATCTCCGAAGCTGCACACCCCATCCTTGATGCCAGCCTTCCCAACACAAACCCCGTTGACGGGATTCTTGACGATTCAGGCCCTCATAACTTGGAACTGATCCATCGCTTCAGCTGCGTGACACATCTAAGACAAAGACATGCAACGCTCCACAAACCAGGATTTAGGATACTTTGTTCAGCAGGCCAAACTGTGTCCCTGTAGCCAGCCCACACCCATCTCGGTCAGCCTGAACTTGTGACTTCATCCCGATCCAGGTTGACCAGATATCCAGAGTTGGTTCTTCGTGCTATTTGGTGCTATTGTCACACAATCCCTTAAACTTGAATATTTTCAGTTCTACTAATTTGATTTTTGTCATTTTGGTCTTGGTTTATTTATTAATGTAAGTCCTAGTTTAAAAAAAAATTGGTGTGGGATATTTTTTATGTGGTGTTTTCACTTTATTACTGTTTTAAAGTGCTACACAAATGTTTTGCACATTGCCTCTAAGTTAAGCCTGATTCCTCTCTGCCTAGATACCAGAGGGTTGAGAACAGGTTCATTTAAGTTTGGTTTCTGCCTTGCCCTGACAAGGATTGTGGTTTCTGCTTGACCAGAGCCCACATCCCAGTCAACCAACACACAGTAAAACAATAAAAACAAATGGCAGAAACATGCACAATAAGAACAATGGAGCCTGGGCCATACCCTTTGCACGGAGCCCACTGTGAACTGACAAAGATCATGTGTAACAGGTCCAGTTGCTAAGGGGACTAGGGCAGGGCCTGAGTTGAGGTCAGCCCTGCTCACACAGCCCATGACACATGACTGAAGGCCATGTCACTCAGATTTCATGGGACGAAGGCTGATGTTTGGCCTGGTCCTGCACTTATAGCATGCTGCCCGCTGCCAAACACCATGGCATACACAGTAGTGTTCATTACCACATCCACCTACATCTATGCATTGCCGAGCAAATACACCGCCACTGCACAGAACATCAGGAGATGAATGCTATGAAGGTTTGACCCTCAGCCAAGATACATGGAACGCCCTACAGCCAATCCCATTGGGGATGGGTGTCAGCCGTGGCCTTTGCAGGTAAGAGCTGTGGGGCAGCGGGGCTGGGTGAGGAGGGTTTCCAAGGACAATGATAAGGGGAAATTAATTAATTTCCCTCGTCATCGTTTGTCGATATCCCCCCTCACCGAGCCCCACCGCTCTTACCTGCACGGGCCACGGCTGATGGGTGTACGCTTTGCCCAACAGGGGCTGGGTGCCTGCTCACAAAATATTGAACACAGGATTTGGCAGGCAACATCTACTCTGTAAAGTTCAAGGCAATGCTCAGCCTAAACGGGTGCAAGGGAGATTGAGCACAGGGATTGGTTCCAGTTTTCTTTCTTGCATATCGGATTTGCTAGTGTTTTATTTTTAAATGCTTCGGTAGCTGAGAAGCAATGATTCGGTGCCGCTGACCTGGCACAGACAAGGAGAGAAAGTAGCCAGCAGCTACTTATAAACTTAAAAATGATTACTTTCACCTTTTTAGTAGTAATAGGATTTCTGGCAATATTCAAAACACACTTCATTGATTTTATTCTGGACCATGTTACTTTTCAAGGCAATTTTGGCAAAGATTTAGTTTCTTTATTTTTCTGCTTTATTCCTTACCCAATGATTACTCTTTAAACATCAACCTCCCTCAGTCCAAGTCTATTGGATTGCTGTCCATTTTTACTTTGGATCGTAACTGAATTTGGCTTTTACAGTTTAGCTATGGATTTATTCCTTGTTCAATGTATGTTTAGGGTGAGAAACTACATATATTTAACTTCCTAATGATATTCTGCCTTGGAACAGACATGATTCTTGCCTGAAAATGTTAAAAGAAGCGCCAAAACGTTTTACTAATTTAGGGCCTCACTTATGAAAAGTGTTGCATCGCTGTATGAAAACAGCAATGTAACAATTTTCACAGTGCCCACCTTACGACACCATGGCTGTGCCGCATTTACTGTACGGTGCTCCATGTCGCAAGATTTTACAGATACATCAGTATTCCTGATGTATCTGTAGATGCGAAAGTGAAGCATTGCTGGTATGTGTCTGAAAACAGCAATGTTTCCTTTCACATGGGGCAAGCCCCAAGTTCACACGCCTGCATCAATCTTACGCCTGCTGTGAGGCAGACATAAGGATTTGACGCAGTAGCGTCCTAGAAGTGGCACAGTGACATCTCAGAGATGTCACTGCGCCATTTCTATGAACCTTAATTGTAGGGGAACGCCCACCTTCCATACATTAAACCTGATGCAGGAATAATGTAGCGCTGGGCTCTACAAAGGGACACTTTGTAAGAATGGCACAACGTGGCGCATTATGTACCCCGCCGCGGCAGCACGGAAAGATACACAACAGCAGCGCAAAAGTGTTGAAAGGGGTCATAAATAAGCCCCATGATCTTAAATAAAGCATACTACACCAACCCTGATGCTCTTTTTTTTACAGCACTTACAAAATAGTTTAGAAAATACCCTATCAAGGCAAATCCATTAGGCAGTGCTTGTTTTTTCACTTGTTTTCTTTTTTTGTATTTCTGCTTTGATAGAGCTGAACACATCTACAAGTAAATTACAAACGACAGGATTGGATGAACTGCTCGCTCCTGACAAGTGTCGACACTGCCTTGTTTATATTAAAGCGACGTTTTCTAATGCACAGATGCTTTTTTGGTGCGCCAACAGTACAACATCAAAGACATTGCCGAAGAACCACTCTTGGACATTAGGAACAGTGGATAATCCATTTTTTTCTGGAGTGAAATCAGGTACGAAACTGCTGATGCCATCTGTACGAACACCACAACATGATTTAATTTGATTTGACTGACTTACCTTAAATCCTTTCTCAACTTCCCAAAGTGTCCACTCATATTTTATATCCAGAAAGGGAATCGTTGCGCAGGTTGGGCGATGCAATGTGGCGTGGACGATCATGTGTGTTTCTGCCAGTTTTACATGTAGCTGAGGAGGCCCCAGTTCCACTGCAGAGATAAACATATGTTCGTAAAATATTTTATTGGTTAACATCTTGTTCGTGCTACAAACAGGGCAGCGGAAAGGACGCTCACAACTTACTACAGGGCTTGTTTAATTTCTGAGGTGCACTCTGGCAGATATAAGTATCAAGGCTTGCTCCACAGAAACAAGACTGCATAATGGCTCAGGTCCTTTTGGGGCTCCTAGGACAAGCCTAAACTGTTCAAAATAGTACGATTGAAAATCGTTAAATCAGTTGGAACCATTGGTAGTTGCATTCAGTCATTTTATAGCTCATCTGCACCAGTACAGACAGGGGCCAAACATATGCAATTAGTCTTGTATTCACCCTAAAAGCTACCATCCTGGCAGAACTACGAGTCTAGTCCTCTGATAGAGAAGACACACAACCCAAGACATGTTATGACTTTATTGGGTCTGAGTCTCTATGACACATGAAACTACAGTACAAATCTCTGGACTTTCTCCTGCCACACAGAGATTGATTTATACACCATAAAGTAATTACTAGTAATGGTATAGATAAGTTAAAAACAATATAATGGAATTTGTTCGGAGAATATGGCAGTGTTTTGGATTGAGTCGAGCATGTATGTCACTTTTTTAATAACTGTTCAGTGCTGCCTTGTATTGTGACTGTCGGATAGGGATAGAAGCATCAGTTGAAACCAGAGAAGTGACTAGAGCTCCAACAGAGAAGTGGTATGAAAAGTGAGCACAGGAGAACTGACACTGGGTGGTCAAAGAACAGAGAGTGGTAAGAGAAGTAAAAATAGTAATAGTAATAATAATAATACTAATTAAAAAAGTAATACTTTTCTCCTTCTCCTCCTTATTCTTATTATTAACATAGTAGATGCCACAATCTTGAAAATAACAGATATATTTGATAATCAGGCTATAGGTCACACAGACAGTGATTTGCAGCCATGCAGAATACCAGTTGTAACACAGTAGACAATGGCCCTGAGTAATCTATCAGCAGCATACATTATTAGTGACAAAGTTAGAACTGGGGGTCTCTAGTTGGCAGAGGTATGCACCTTTGTCCAAATAGGGACCCTTGCTTCTAGTAAGGGTAAGCGGGATACTAAGAATTTGTACTCAAAGCACAGAGTAACACAGTGATAACACCACAAATGGACTCCACACCAGTTTTGAAAAACAAAGTATCTTTCTCTAAACTCAACAAGACCAAAATGACAAAAATCCAACATGCAGGTAGTAAAATAACACTTTAAAACTTATATTTCCAAAATAAAGCATGGAGAAAACAAATAGCTACACAAGGGCAATTGCGACATCGTGACAGTAATAAAATCAACATACGGTGCCGACCGCGAGGTGCGAGGCGTCGGGCATGGAGTCACATGGACCCCCAAACAAACAGTCAGTACCTTGGAAACAAAGTATATGACAATGCATGGCGTCTTAGAGGTGAGGCGTTGGTGCAGAGGCCGGCTCCCTGGCTGCCATGGGGGAGGCAAGGCGTCGTGGCTGTAAGGAGGTGACATGTCAAATCCAGGACAGGGGATGCGGCATCGGTTCAAGTGATGATGTGAAGTTGGCGAGTTCGTGGAATCACCCTTGGCGGTTATCAGAGCCATGATAAAACGATGCAGGTGCTGGCGCCGGGAATGCCGATACCTGCAGGTGTTGGCAGGTGTGGAAGGGTGTCGGAGCTGTCATGCAGGCCAGGTGGTGCGTTGTAGACTTCACAAGTGGTGCCCCTGGCCTCAGGTCACGGCATCATCACTGACGGCGTCAGAGATTGCTTTACTTGCTTCTTTCACATTGCTTCCAGCTCCCAACAGCAGGAACAATCTCCAAAGGCCCAAAACTGGGACAGGCACTTCCTGGCAAGTCAGAACTCTCAGCAATTGAGTTCAGGGGTACTGGGGGTGTAGTCTTTCTGTCCCTGAAATTTCAGAACCGGAGACCGGCACAGAAAGGCCCTTGGAGATTCTTCTTCAAGGAGATTTCTAAGCAAAGTTCCAGTCTTTGTCCTTTGTCCAACTGCAGGCCAATCCCAACACAGCACACAGCACAAATGGCAGTACTCCTCCTCACAGCTCTCCAGCTCTCCTCATTAGCAAAGATTCTTCTTGAATCCAGAAGTGATCTAAAGTTCTGGGGTTTAAGATCCACTACTTATACCTCATTTTGTCTTTGTTCTTCTTTGTGCAAGGGTCTCTGAGCCCAGTTCAAACCAGTTCTGCCCTCACTGGTGCAGTATGATGAAAAGGGGGTGGGACAGCATTGTACAAGGGAGACAGGCCCTATTCAGGTGCAAGGAAAACTGCAGCCAAGGTCTATTCAGCTCAGCTCTGAGTCATCCAGGAAGGGGCAGGCACACCTCAACCCCCCCCAGTGGCAATCTTCAGTGAATGCACATCCTCAGCCGCTGTCACTATAAAGCCACACAGACAATCCACAAACAAGCAGAGGCACACAGAGTGGTTAAACAAGAAAATGCATACTTTCTAAAAGTGCAAAAAACACAGTTGATGGACAGAATGTAGAACAATGTCATACATTAACCCCAGTACAAGGATCTGGGCCTAAATCCATCGTTTTTTTGCACTCCACACCAACTTTCTAAAAGTGGCATTTTTAAACACACCATTTAAAAACCATCTTTCCTGAAAGATGTCTTATTACATTCAGTTCAGAGAGCCTATACTATATTTCTCCATCTTGTCTCAATGGAAAGTTATACTTGTAAGATGTTGCAAACTATGTCCCATGTTATCCTATGGGACAGATATCCTTTCAATAGTAAAAAACAAAATTGGCAGTATTTCACGATCAGGACATGTCACACACAATAGTACATGTCCTAACTTTCACATACACTTTACCCTGTCCTGTACCTTTCCGGCCCCCGTGGACTGAAACATGTCGGCACTAGGGTCTTAGGACCATTAAAATCCAGAAAAGACCCGTTTTATTTATCTTTTAACAACCGGATCTGACCCAAGAATAAAGGGAAACCAGGGGTCAGCTCCAGGTATTTTATCTTTAAGTCCCCCGCCCGTCATCTATCTAAAGAGCTACCCAACACTGTGGTTGAGCCCACCTCGACTTTTAGGAATCGTGGTGACCCGATGATGAAGCATGACATCACTAGGGTGTGTGAGGGTAACTAATAAGAACTAGTTGTTTTCCCCCTTAACAAACACGGTCATGATTAGCATGATCCACATACCCTAGGTAGGAAAGTGCGTGATCCATACCACTACTTACATCCCTTTCTTTAGAGTACGCACTATTTAGCAACACGCTATATCGTAGTGCAATTGGAGTATCTTTTGTGTAAATATATTTCTAGGGAGGACATACTCCGGTTTCTCTTCCTCTCTGAACCCCCCGACCCCTGGGGAATGCCCCAGTAGGTCTCTTGTGATAATGATAACCCAACATAGATACACCGGATTGTTTTGGGTGAGTGGTATGAATATTGGCACTATGCGCACATTATGACATCATCTGGATGGGATACTGTAACTGTGTGCTGGATAGGGATTTGGATAGCTCGAAGCTTACCACCTGTCTACTGGGAAGGTCCTCTAGGGAACTACTTCTAGGTATAGACTCGCTGAATTTACTGGACTTATGGAGGGCACGGCATGGGCAGACACCAGGCTATTCTTTTAATTCCCCACCACATGGGATATTCTCCAGAATCGATTACATGTTCATACACCCAGAACATGCAGCAAATTTTGGTTCAGTCCAGTATCTGGACTGGACTTATCTCCACTCATGACAGAGATGCAGGGCCAGACCTTTATGACTCTAGTGCCACAGCGGCCCTTTCAATCCAGGCTTTGCGTTTAGGGAGGACATCAGAGATGCAATACAGGAGCACTTTACTGTCAAAGCAAGGGTTGGCCCAATACACTGGAGTTATATGGGAAGCCATTGAGATGACCATATGGTGAAAATATATAGCCACAACATGAGAGGTGGAGAGATAACTGAGGCACACAGTCACACACCTGGAACAACAGATAGTGGACAGGCAAGCTCCACACACAGATACAGTCTAGGAAAGGCTACACAGGTTATGGGACGAGCTGGGTGAGGCCTGGGATACCTCCAAGAAAAATTATTACTGAACATATACAGAAATACAGCATGAGCAGGTCGATACATCTGACTGATTGCTTCTGTGGCTAGTTAACATAGACATGGGGGGGGATGCTGTTACGTCCCTTTGGGAGCAGGCTGGGGTGACCCTGGTGGCAGTTTGCAGAGTATACACAGGACTATATGCACCACAGAGTCAGGGCGATGAGGCAGGAATTGCCACAATACTTGATAAGCGCACTATCCACAGTGGATGACGAAACAAGGGCCCTACTGAATTCACCAATAGACAAGTCAGACATTTGGTGGGCTATCAAATGTATGAACACAGGGAAGGCACCAAGTAATGATGAGCTAGAGGTTGAATTCTGCCAACATATCTGAATCTTATGTGTGCACCCTTGGTGACCATTTATAAGGAGGCGTTTTAGTAGGCGGTGTTGACGCCATCTCTGATGGAGGCACACGTAGTGGCCCTACCTAAGCCAGGGAGGGATCCCACTGATTGTGAATCATGTCGGCTGTTATGGATGCACAGATGGTGGGGAAGACACTGGCCCTGTGAGTGATTGGTGAAGGCTGCAGAGGAAAACATGCACACAGACCAGGCGGGATTTGTGGGTGGCGGCAGTAAATCCACTAATATACAAAAAGCATTTCTAATTCATAGAACCTGGTGCTCTAGCCAGTTTGGATGCTCATAAGGTCTTTGATATTGCTAATTAGATGTTAATGGAGAGGACGATGCTACAGTATGATTTTCAGGTGGACTACCTGAAGTGGGGGAACTTATTCTATACTGATAGTAGGATGAGAGTGAAAGTAGGTCATAGAATCTCTGACAGCTGGCCAATTGAGAGGGAGACCCAGCAGGGGTGCCCTCTCTCCCTGATGATATTCACCATGGTTATATAACCGCTGGCAAAAGAAATATGTAATATACACAAGGAAGATACAATATTGATGGGGAGCAGACAGGAGGTCATCTCAATATATGCGGATGACATCTTACAGACCATGAGGAGCCCGGTAGCTGCATGAAATGAGGTCAGTGATACAATAGCTGAGGTGGGGGCACATTATGGGTTTCCATTAAATGCTGACAAATCTGTGCTGTATTCCATATCAGCAGCTTGGGTTTCATGTGAGGCTCTGCCCACTATAAGTTTACAAACCACCCCGGGTTAAGTAGCTGGGGGTATACTTGACCTCTGATGCCACAATCTTGAAAATAACAGATATATTTGATAATCAGGCTATAGGTCACACAGACAGTGATTTGCAGCCATGCAGAATACCAGTTGTAACACAGTAGACAATGGCCCTGAGTAATCTATCAGCAGCATACATCATTAGTGACAAAGTTAGAACTGGGGGTCTCTAGTTGGCAGAGGTATGCACCTTTGTCCAAATAGGGACCCTTGCTTCTAGTAAGGGTAAGCGGGATACTAAGAATTTGTACTCAAAGCACAGAGTAACACAGTGATAACACCACAAATGGACTCCACACCAGTTTTGAAAAACAAAGTATCTTTCTCTCAACTCAACAAGACCAAAATGACAAAAATCCAACATGCAGGTAGTAAAATAACACTTTAAAACTTATATTTCCAAAATAAAGCATGGAGAAAACAAATAGCTACACAAGGGCAATTGCGACATCGTGACAGTAATAAAATCAACATACGGTGCCGACCGCGAGGTGCGAGGCGTCGGGCATGGAGTCACATGGACCCCCAAACAAACAGTCAGTACCTTGGAAACAAAGTATATGACAATGCATGGCGTCTTAGAGGTGAGGCGTCGGTGCAGAGGCCGGCTCCCTGGCTGCCATGGGGGAGGCAAGGCGTCGCGGCTGTAAGGAGGTGACATGTCAAATCCAGGACAGGGGATGCGGCATCGGTTCAAGTGATGATGTGAAGTTGGCGAGTTCGTGGAATCACCCTTGGCGGTTATCAGAGCCATGATAAAACGATGCAGGTGCTGGCGCCGGGAATGCCGATACCTGCAGGTGTTGGCAGGTGTGGAAGGGTGTCGGAGCTGTCATGCAGGCCAGGCGGTGCGTTGTAGACTTCACAAGTGGTGCCCCTGGCCTCAGGTCACGGCATCATCACTGACGGCGTCAGAGATTGCTTTTCTTGCTTCTTTCACATTGCTTCCAGCTCCCAACAGCAGGAACAATCTCCAAAGGCCCAAAACTGGGACAGGCACTTCCTGGCAAGTCAGAACTCTCAGCAATTGAGTTCAGGGGTACTGGGGGTGTAGTCTTTCTGTCCCTGAAATTTCAGAACCGGAGACCGGCACAGAAAGGCCCTTGGAGATTCTTCTTCAAGGAGATTTCTAAGCAAAGTTCCAGTCTTTGTCCTTTGTCCAACTGCAGGCCAATCCCAACACAGCACACAGCACAAATGGCAGTACTCCTCCTCACAGCTCTCCAGCTCTCCTCATTAGCAAAGATTCTTCTTGAATCCAGAAGTGATCTAAAGTTCTGGGGTTTAAGGTCCACTACTTATACCTCATTTTGTCTTTGTTCTTCTTTGTGCAAGGGTCTCTGAGCCCAGTTCAAACCAGTTCTGCCCTCACTGGTGCAGTATGATGAAAAGGGGGTGGGACAGCATTGTACAAGGGAGACAGGCCCTATTCAGGTGCAAGGAAAACTGCAGCCAAGGTCTATTCAGCTCAGCTGAGAGTCATCCAGGAAGGGGCAGGCACACCTCAACCCCCCCCAGTGGCAATCTTCAGTGAATGCACATCCTCAGCCGCTGTCACTATAAAGCCACACAGACAATCCACAAACAAGCAGAGGCACACAGAGTGGTTAAACAAGAAAATGCATACTTTCTAAAAGTGCAAAAAACACAGTTGATGGACAGAATGTAGAACAATGTCATACATTCACCCCAGTACAAGGATCTGGGCCTAAATCCATCGTTTTTTTGCACTCCACACCAACTTTCTAAAAGTGGCATTTTTAAACACACCATTTAAAAACCATCTTTACTGAAAGATGTCTTATTACATTCAGTTCAGAGAGCCTATACTATATTTCTCCATCTTGTCTCAATGGAAAGTTATACTTGTAAGATGTTGCAAACTATGTCCCATGTTATCCTATGGGACAGATATCCTTTCAATAGTAAAAAACAAAATTGGCAGTATTTCACGATCAGGACATGTCACACACAATAGCACATGTCCTAACTTTCACATACACTTTACCCTGTCCTGGACCTTTACGGCCCCCGTGGACTGAAACATGTCGGCACTAGGGTCTTAGGACCATTAAAATCCAGAAAAGACCCGTTTTATTTATCTTTTAACAACCGGATCTGACCCAAGAATAAAGGGAAACCAGGGGTCAGCTCCATGTATTTTATCTTTAAGTCCCCCGCCCTTCATCTATCTAAAGAGCTACCCAACACTGTGGTTGAGCCCACCTTGACTTTTAGGAATCGTGGTGACCCGATGATGAAGCATGACACCACTAAGGTGTGTGAGGGTAACTAATAAGAACTAGTTGTTTTCCCCCTTAACAAACACGGTCATGATTAGCATGATCCACATACCCTAGGTAGGAAAGTGCGTGATCCATACCACTACTTACATTCCTTTCTTTAGAGTACGCACTATTTAGCAACACGCTATATCGTAGTGCAATTGGAGTATCTTTTGTGTAAATATATTTCTAGGGAGGACATACTCCGGTTTCTCTTTCTCTCTGAACCCCCCGACCCCTGGGGAATGCCCCAGTAGGTCTCTTGTAATAATGATAACCCAACATAGATACACCGGATTCTTTTGGGTGAGTGGTATGAGTATTGGCACTATGCGCACATTATGACATCATCTGGATGGGATACTGTAACTGTGTGCTGGATAGGGATTTGGATAGCTCGAAGCTTACCACCTGTCTACTGGGAAGGTCCTCTAGGGAACTACTTCTAGGTATAGACTCGCTGAATTTACTGGACTTATGGAGGGCACGGCATGGGCAGACACCAGGCTATTCTTTTAATTCCCCACCACATGGGATATTCTCCAGAATCGATTACATGTTCATACACCCAGAACATGCAGCAAATTTTGGTTCAGTCCAGTATCTGGACTGGACTTATCTCCACTCATGGCAGAGATGCAGGGCCAGACCTTTATGACTCTAGTGCCACAGCGGCCCTTTCAATCCAGGCTTTGTGTTTAGGGAGGACATCAGAGATGCAATACAGGAGCACTTTACTGTCAAAGCAAGGGTTGGTCCAATACACTGGAGTGATATGGGAAGCCATTGAGATGACCATATGGTGAAAATATATAGCCACAACATGAGAGGTGGAGAGATAACTGAGGCACACAGTCACACACCTGGAACAACAGATAGTGGACAGGCAAGCTCCACACACAGATACAGTCTAGGAAAGGCTACACAGGTTATGGGACGAGCTGGGTGAGGCCTGGGATACCTCCAAGAAAAATTATTACTGAACATATACAGAAATACAGCATGAGCAGGTCGATACATCTGACTGATTGCTTCCGTGGCTAGTTAACATAGACATGGGGGGGGATGCTGTTGCGTCCCTTTGGGAGCAGGCTGGGGTGACCCTGGTGGCAGTTTGCAGAGTATACGCAGGACTATATGCACCACAGAGTCAGGGCGATGAGGCAGGAATCGCCACAATACTTGATAAGCGCACTATCCACAGTGGATGACGAAACAAGGGCCCTACTGAATTCACCAATAGACAAGTCAGACATTTGGTGGGCTATCAAATGTATGAACACAGGGAAGGCACCAAGTAATGATGAGCTAGAGGTTGAATTCTGCCAACATATCTGGATCTTATGTGTGCACCCTTGGTGACCATTTATAAGGAGGCGTTTTAGTAGGCGGTGTTGACGCCATCTCTGATGGAGGCACACGTAGTGGCCCTACCTAAGCCAGGGAGGGATCCCACTGATTGTGAATCATGTCGGCTGTTATGGATGCACAGATGGTGGGGAAGATACTGGCCCTGGGAGTGATTGGTGAAGGCTGCAGAGGAAAACATGCACACAGACCAGGCGGGATTTGTGGGTGGCGGCACTAAATCCACTAATATACAAAAAGCATTTCTAATTCATAGAACCTGGTGCTCTAGCCAGTTTGGATGCTCATAAGGTCCTTGATATTGCTAATTAGATGTTAATGGAGAGGACGATGCTACAGTATGATTTTCAGGTGGACTACCTGAAGTGGGGGAACTTATTCTATACTGATAGTAGGATGAGAGTGAAAGTAGGTCATAGAATCTCTGACAGCTGGCCAATTGAGAGGGAGACCCAGCAGGGGTGCCCTCTCTCCCTGATGATATTCACCATGGTTATATAACCGCTGGCAAAAGAAATATGTAATATACACAAGGAAGATACAATATTGATGGGGAGCAGACAGGAGTTCATCTCAATATATGCGGATGACATCTTACAGACCATGAGGAGCCCGGTAGCTGCATGAAATGAGGTCAGTGATACAATAGCTGAGGTGGGGGCACATTTTGGGTTTCCATTAAATGCTGACAAATCTGTGCTGTATTCCATATCAGCAGCTTGGGTTTCATGTGAGGCTCTGCCCACTATAAGTTTACAAACCACCCCGGGTTAAGTAGCTGGGGGTATATTTGACCTCTGATGCCACAATCTTGAAAATAACAGATATATTTGATAATCAGGCTATAGGTCACACAGACAGTGATTTGCAGCCATGCAGAATACCAGTTGTAACACAGTAGACAATGGCCCTGAGTAATCTATCAGCAGCATACATCATTAGTGACAAAGTTAGAACTGGGGGTCTCTAGTTGGCAGAGGTATGCACCTTTGTCCAAATAGGGACCCTTGCTTCTAGTAAGGGTAAGCGGGATACCAAGAATTTGTACTCAAAGCACAGAGTAACACAGTGATAACACCACAAATGGACTCCACACCAGTTTTGAAAAACAAAGTATCTTTCTGTAAACTCAACAAGACCAAAATTACAAAAATCCAACATGCAGGTAGTAAAATAACACTTTAAAACTTATATTTCCAAAATAAAGCATGGAGAAAACAAATAGCTACACAAGGGCAATTGCGACATCGTGACAGTAATAAAATCAACATACGGTGCCGACCGCGAGGTGCGAGGCGTCGGGCATGGAGTCACATGGACCCCCAAACAAACAGTCAGTACCTTGGAAACAAAGTATATGACAATGGATGGCGTCTTAGAGGTGAGGCGTCGGTGCAGAGGCCGGCTCCCTGGCTGCCATGGGGGAGGCAAGGCGTCGCGGCTGTAAGGAGGTGACATGTCAAATCCAGGACAGGGGATGCGGCATCGGTTCAAGTGATGATGTGAAGTTGGCGAGTTCGTGGAATCACCCTTGGCGGTTATCAGCGCCATGATAAAACGATGCAGGTGCTGGCGCCGGGAATGCCGATAACTGCAGGTGTTGGCAGGTGTGGAAGGGTGTCGGAGCTGTCATGCAGGCCAGGCGGTGCGTTGTAGACTTCACAAGTGGTGCCCCTGGCCTCAGGTCACGGCATCATCACTGACGGCGTCAGAGATTGCTTTTCTTGCTTCTTTCACATTGCTTCCAGCTCCCAACAGCAGGAACAATCTCCAAAGGCCCAAAACTGGGACAGGCACTTCCTGGCAAGTCAGAACTCTCAGCAATTGAGTTCAGTGGTACTGGGGGTGTAGTCTTTCTGTCCCTGAAATTTCAGAACAGGAGACCGGCACAGAAAGGCCCTTGGAGATTCTTCTTCAAGGAGATTTCTAAGCAAAGTTCCAGTCTTTGTCCTTTGTCCAACTGAAGGCCAATCCCAACACAGCACACAGCACAAATGGCAGTACTCCTCCTCACAGCTCTCCAGCTCTCCTCATTAGCAAAGATTCTTCTTGAATCCAGAAGTGATCTAAAGTTCTGGGGTTTAAGGTCCACTACTTATACCTCATTTTGTCTTTGTTCTTCTTTGTGCAAGGGTCTCTGAGCCCAGTTCAAACCAGTTCTGCCCTCACTGGTGCAGTATGATGAAAAGGGGGCGGGACAGCATTGTACAATGGAGACAGGCCCTATTCAGGTGCAAGGAAAACTGCAGCCAAGGTCTATTCAGCTCAGCTCTGAGTCATCCAGGAAGGGGCAGGCACACCTCAACCCCCCCCCAGTGGCAATCTTCAGTGAATGCACATCCTCAGCCGCTGTCACTATAAAGCCACACAGACAATCCACAAACAAGCAGAGGCACACAGAGTGGTTAAACAAGAAAATGCATACTTTCTAAAAGTGCAAAAAACACAGTTGATGGACAGAATGTAGAACAATGTCATACATTCACCCCAGTACAAGGATCTGGGCCTAAATCCATCGTTTTTTTGCACTCCACACCAACTTTCTAAAAGTGGCATTTTTAAACACACCATTTAAAAACCATCTTTACTGAAAGATGTCTTATTACATTCAGTTCAGAGAGCCTATACTATATTTCTCCATCTTGTCTCAATGGAAAGTTATACTTGTAAGATGTTGCAAACTATGTCCCATGTTATCCTATGGGACAGATATCCTTTCAATAGTAAAAAACAAAATTGGCAGTATTTCACGATCAGGACATGTCACACACAATAGTACATGTCCTAACTTTCACATACACTTTACCCTGTCCTGGACCTTTACGGCCCCCGTGGACTGAAACATGTCGGCACTAGGGTCTTAGGACCATCAAAATCCAGAAAAGACCCGTTTTATTTATCTTTTAACAACCGGATCTGACCCAAGAATAAAGGGAAACCAGGGGTCAGCTCCAGGTATTTTATCTTTAAGTCCCCCGCCCGTCATCTATCTAAAGAGCTACCCAACACTGTGGTTGAGCCCACCTCGACTTTTAGGAATCGTGGTGACCCGATGATGAAGCATGACACCACTAGGGTGTGTGAGGGTAACTAATAAGAACTAGTTGTTTTCCCCCTTAACAAACACGGTCATGATTAGCATGATCCACATACCCTAGGTAGGAAAGTGCGTGATCCATACCACTACTTACATTCCTTTCTTTAGAGTACGCACTATTTAGCAACACGCTATATCGTAGTGCAATTGGAGTATCTTTTGTGTAAATATATTTCTAGGGAGGACATACTCCGGTTTCTCTTCCTCTCTGAACCCCCCGACCCCTGGGGAATGCCCCAGTAGGTCTCTTGTAATAATGATAACCCAACATAGATACACCAGATTCTTTTGGGTGAGTGGTATGAGTATTGGCACTATGCGCACATTATGACATCATCTGGATGGGATACTGTAACTGTGTGCTGGATAGGGATTTGGATAGCTCAAAACTTACCACCTGTCTACTGGGAAGGTCCTCTAGGGAACTACTTCTAGGTATAGACTCGCTGAATTTACTGGACTTATGGAGGGCACGGCATGGGCAGACACCAGGCTATTCTTTTAATTCCCCACCACATGGGATATTCTCCAGAATCGATTACATGTTCATACACCCAGAACATGCAGCAAATTTTGGTTCAGTCCAGTATCTGGACTGGACTTATCTCCACTCATGGCAGAGATGCAGGGCCAGACCTTTATGACTCTAGTGCCACAGCGGCCCTTTCAATCCAGGCTTTGCGTTTAGGGAGGACATCAGAGATGCAATACAGGAGCACTTTACTGTCAAAGCAAGGGTTGGTCCAATACACTGGAGTGATATGGGAAGCCATTGAGATGACCATATGGTGAAAATATATAGCCACAACATGAGAGGTGGAGAGATAACTGAGGCACACAGTCACACACCTGGAACAACAGATAGTGGACAGGCAAGCTCCACACACAGATACAGTCTAGGAAAGGCTACACAGGTTATGGGACGAGCTGGGTGAGGCCTGGGATACCTCCAAGAAAAATTATTACTGAACATATACAGAAATACAGCATGAGCAGGTCGATACATCTGACTGATTGCTTGTATGGCTTGTTAACATAGACATGGGGGGGGGATGCTGTTGCGTCCCTTTGGGAGCAGGCTGGGGTGACCCTGGTGGCAGTTTGCAGAGTATACGCAGGACTATATGCACCACAGAGTCAGGGCGATGAGGCAGGAATCGCCACAATACTTGATAAGCGCACTATCCACAGTGGATGACGAAACAAGGGCCCTACTGAATTCACCAATAGACAAGTCAGACATTTGGTGGGCTATCAAATGTATGAACACAGGGAAGGCACCAAGTAATGATGAGCTAGAGGTTGAATTCTGCCAACATATCTGGATCTTATGTGTGCACCCTTGGTGACCATTTATAAGGAGGCGTTTTAGTAGGCAGTGTTGACGCCATCTCTGATGGAGGCACACGTAGTGGCCCTACCTAAGCCAGGGAGGGATCCCACTGATTGTGAATCATGTCGGCTGTTATGGATGCACAGATGGTGGGGAAGATACTGGCCCTGTGAGTGATTGGTGAAGGCTGCAGAGGAAAACATGCACACAGACCAGGCGGGATTTGTGGGTGGCGGCACTAAATCCACTAATATACAAAAAGCATTTCTAATTAATAGAACCTGGTGCTCTAGCCAGTTTGGATGCTCATAAGGTCTTTGATATTGCTAATTAGATGTTAATGGAGAGGACGATGCTACAGTATGATTTTCAGGTGGACTACCTGAAGTGGGGGAACTTATTCTATACTGATAGTAGGATGAGAGTGAAAGTAGGTCATAGAATCTCTGACAGCTGGCCAATTGAGAGGGAGACCCAGCATGGGTGCCCTCTCTCCCTGATGATATTCACCCTGGTTATATAACGGCTGGCAAAAGAAATATGTAATATACACAAGGAAGATACAATATTGATTGGGAGCAGACAGGAGGTCATCTCAATATATGCGGATGACATCTTACAGACCATGAGGAGCCCGGTAGCTGCATGAAATGAGGTCAGTGATACAATAGCTGAGGTGGGGGCACATTCGAGGTTTCCATTAAATGCTGACAAATCTGTGCTGTATTCCATATCAGCAGCTTGGGTTTCATGTGAGGCTCTGCCCACTATAAGTTTACAAACCACCCCGGGTTAAGTAGCTGGGGGTATACTTGACCTCTGATGTGACTGAGACTTATGACTCTGATGTGGACACCCTACTGGAGAACCTGGAATGGTGTGCGCTAGTGTTTGCAATTCCTAATGTCTCTGAAGGGGCTATACCTATCAGTAAAATAATCATGCTGCTAGAGTCTTGCATGTGCAGCAACACATGCCGATGCATATACCAGAATCCTGCTTCCCCAAACTGAACACATTGCTCAGGTTGATGTACTGGAGACAAGGAAGGACACAGATTAACTTTGAGATCCTGAAACTACCACGGGATGGAGGAGGGATACAGGCACCAAATGTCAAGGCTTACTACTCGGCTGCCCATTTGCAGGATACAGTACTGTGGTTCGAGGGAGGGAGCACTGACCATGTGATTTGGTTTCTGGAGCACTTGGTCTGTCCTCAGGAACTTTTAGTGTTGTCTCTGGTCCCCCGGAAGGAAAGAGCTGCCTTGCCTCTGCAGGTCAGGACTCTGCTGGATATATGGGCGTGGGCAACCTAAAGGGACAGAGATGAATATATGTCAACATATAGCAACTGATTCCTTGGCACATGGGGAATAGTCCAACAATGCCTGTGTTCTTAAAACACAGAGACAAAGGAGATATCCCATGAAGCATAGAGCATGACTATAAAGATGGTCGAATGGTTGGTTATTCAGACTGCTGTGCTAGATGGGGGTGGGTGGCGGCTGCTTTCTGGCATATGCTGGTTTAGTGGCATCAATTCATAAAGCCTGGGTGTTTTTCTGCAGTATCCAGAGAGGCACTTTTTGAACCAAACACTATTGGAAATTAGGGCTGGTGACAAGCTTATGATGCACATGTATGCATTGTTGGTGCTGTGCTCAGCTGCCCGTATGGAACCACTGAAGCTACAGTGAGAGTGACGTGGGGAGGTGATGAGGGAACGCAATTGCATATTTATATTGGGCAATTTCAGAAAGGTCACACACAATGTGCACCTGAAACTGATTCACTATAAATGCGTTCATAGAGACTACACAATGCCCCAGTGGTTGCACAGATTAGAACCCTTGAAACCAGAGCAATGCCCCAAAAGCAGGACGGCTAGAGAGTCCTTTATACATATGTTTCGGAACATGCCTTGAAGTGATAGTATTTTGGAGTTAAGTGATTAGGGTACTAGGGGACTTGACCAATTTGCCGATTCAGCCAATAATTTTGCTATGCTTGCTGGGCCTAGTGACTTGAGCGAAGCACACCAAATACGCAGAGAAAGTGCTGTAGTTCGGATTGGTAGTGGCAAAGAAATGCATTGCTCTAAGATGGATGACAATGTAGAAAGCGAGGGCTAGCATAGCACGTGATGCCATTATGGCAGTCGTGCTCGTCCCCGGGGTTGGGAGAGGGGTGGGAGGCCGCGCCAGTCAGTGACGCGGCGTCCCCGCCCACGCGGGTGACCAATCATTGAAAGCCGGCACAGTTGAACCAGAAGCACTTCAGTGCTTCAGGTTCAAACATCCAGCCTGCGTCTAGGCAGACTGGTCTGGACCGGCCAGCCTGGGCGCTTTCCTTAAAAGGGAGCGGGGGGGAGCAGAACAGTTTTCTTGCTCCACACAGAACCATACACCGGGCCAACTGGGGCCCGTGACCATTTTCTTTATATTTTGCAGGTTTGGAGTGGTGCATCAGAATCATTGCGTCGAGAGTGTGCAAGAACAGGAGAAAGGAGCTGCGCATCGGACCATCGCGGCAGGAGCGGAGCGTTTTTTCTACTTTATCGCCCCTGCAGGTTTTCGCGACAGTCTGTGTGCGGAGGAAGGTCTGGAGCGGTGTGTTTCGCCAAAGCATCTCAAGGAGTTTTGCGGAAGCGGAGGTCGAGAGGACGTTGGGAGCCTCATGGCGGTGTGTGCATCGTGGTCTCAGCAGAGCAGTGCCTAAGGCAGTAAGCGTTCCCGAGAACCGCCTGCTATCCCCGATTGCATATGGCCTTTGAGTAGGGTGTTGTTTGCGAGTGCACCATCCTGGGGATTAGGCTCACACGCGGCAAAGCAGATCTCAGTAGGCTGGTTAGCTTACGTGTTTAGAACATAGTGCTGCTGCTTACTAGGGATACAGGCACATACAGGGTCACACATTTTCTCCTGATACAGGCCCATTATCCCCGCAGAGGAGTCTCTGTTAAAGGGAATCGCTACTTTTAATAAGGCACATGTGGCCTCAGTACAAGAACCCACGGGTGTTGGGCTGATTTGGGACACTACCAGGGTTAGCACAGCTATTTGAAGGGCCAAGCTGTGTTTTGGGTAAGTGGTGGCATATCTTGCTTTGTCCCCCCGATTCGCGTGTGGCTTGATACCTTACATTTAGCTGTTTTAGCTAATCCTATACTGAGCTACATCTAATTTAGTGCTGACAGCACCAACAAAGATGTGTGGTTATGCACCTGATGCCCAGTGTGGCCAGTTGCAAGGGACCCTGGGAAAAGGTGCAGGCAGGTGGCAAAACAGGGGAGCTAGGCTGCTTGGGTATGGGGCAATCAGAGGTGCCTGTGAGAGACAGATGCAGAGCCTCGTGCAGCGAAACCAGTTTTGATAATTTTTTCAGCAGTCACAGCGATCATTGCTGGGAGGACAAGGCTTTTGCCAGTTCAAGGAGGTCGTGGGGGGACACTGGAGGTATCTGCTTGGGCAGCACCGGCTATCCAGCATCTCATCGCTTCCGGGAGCCACAGAGGGTTTGAGCGGGCGGCTCACTTGAACCTACTGGGCTAGCCAGTAGGTCGTGGCTCTGGTTGCGTGGGTGCAAGGGTTGGCTGTGGCTGCTGCTTCTTGAAGGTAAGAGGTGACACAGTCATCTATCTGGGGCTGCGGGTTACGCGTGTTACAGGTTACGTACGGGCAAGTCCCAATAAAAAATAGTCTCAGCTGCCATGGCCCCTAAGGTACGGCGGAATGACAAGCATTCTCGCATTGACGTCATGCTGGAGGCATTAATGCAGCAAGGACAGGTAATGGGGCAGACCCTCCGCAGATTACAAGATAAGGTGGAGGGTCCAGAGGTGTAAGAAGGGAGGCCCAAGTGGCCTATTGTGCCGCCAAAAACCTGCTCCCCACCATTGCCAAATTGGAACAGGCACAAGCCCAGCGGGAGGGAGGCTGGTGAAGGCCTGGGGGTGGCACCAAGAGAGGCGGTGCAGGTACCCCCTACACTTACGCCAAGCCCTCAGAGTGATGGTGGCCCAAGTGATACATTGCCCGTTGGGCTAACGGAAGGCCAAGTTATTGTCCCGGTGCTCCCACAAGGGAAAGGTCCAGGGGATGCTACGCCGGATCAGCCGGACATAGCGTCCAACCTGGCGGCAGTACTCCCATAGTTGGATACGGTGGGGAACTGGTCTCACGCTGCAGGGGCGTCCTCCGGCAGGGGTGAACCAATCACAAAGAGTGGTTAAACATAATTCAGAAATACAGGGTGGAGGAGAATCTGGCCAATTGGATACAGGGCTTCACTATATACATGGCTAACATGTTGGGTCTGAGATGGCATGTTAGCAGAATAGGATCACCGTCGCACACGCTACAAAAGGGGTTGATGGGTGGAAGGAATATGACAAAGATTTTAGGAGGGCTAAAGCAAAGGATCCATATTTAAGATTGAACCAGACTGACATTTGAAACATTTGGTCCAGGGCCCAACAGATAACGTGCGGGGGCAGGCACCGGACAGCGTGCGGTTCCAACCATTTAGGGCAGGCCTTACCGGTAACACGGGGGGGTCACAGGAAAAACAGGGGGCACATGTAGAAAAGAGGTCTGTTTTGATTATATTAAAAGAACCTGCAGTAGAGTGCCAGATACATGTAGGTTCAAGCATTCTTGTGGTAACGCATCCCATCCTGAGTACAGGTGTCACAAAAAATCTAAAGAGAAAGGGGGCAAAAAGCAAGAATAGTAAGGATCATTTAGAAAAGGCTAGATCCCAGGTTAACGTCAGCGCCATGATCCCCTGGTTAGAAACGCTCCCCTGATCGTCCTGAAGCAGCCAGGACGATCAGGGGAGCGTTTGTTGAAGGTTTCAGGATACCAGCGCAGGGCTACAATGGGGTGGCCCACTGAAGGAACCACCTCTCGGTTTGGTCCAATGAAGGCATAGCAGCAGCATAGATTCAGAAAGAAGTAAGCCCAGGTAGGGTGGCAGGCCCTTTTGAGGACATCCCAATAGAGGATTTTGTATGCTCACCTCTTGGGGGTGCTTCCTAAGAAGGTGCCGGCGAATTCAGAATAATTCACAATCTTTCAGCCCCTAGGGTGAACAATGCTATTTCAGACACACTGTGTAGTGTAAAATATGCATCCTTTGACCAGGGAGTGGACATGCTCAGGTCGTTAGGGCAAGGAACTTTACTGGCAAAATCTGACACAGAGTCCGCTTTTAGGTTACTGCTAGTGCACCCTTCTGATTTTCACTTACTGGGTTTTCAATTCCAGGGGAAGTACTACGAGGACAAATGTATGACAATAGGTTGATCAGTGTCCTGTGCTTACTTTGAAAAATTCAGCTCTTTTTGGAGTGGGCCTTCGGGAGGGACATAGGGCACCAGTGGGTGCTGCATTACCTCGATGATTTTCTTTTTCTGGGGGCACCAGACTCAGGGGAATGCGGGCAGCTCTGTCAAAGTTTTGTACCTTATGCAGGATTTCGGTGTGCCCTTGGCACCCGGTAAAACAGTGGGTCCGAGCATACGATTGAATTCCTGGGGATTGAGTTAGATTCTGTGCAATGGGTGTCTAGATTACCAGCAGACAAGGTTGAGGATTTCAGGGTAGTGTTACAACACTGCCTCAACAGTGACACTGCATCATTTACAACAGGTAGTAGGCCAGTTGAATTTTGCGCTACGCATAATCCCAATGGGACGCCCATTTTCCAGCACCATCGCGCAGGCCATTTCAGGCCTCAGAGAAAAGCATCATCACACCAGGCTGTCCAGCAAAGTCAGACAGGACATGCTGATTTGGAAAGCATTCCTGCTTGAATTTAATGGTAGAGTGGTCTGGCCTAGCCTGCCCAGGTCGAATCCGTAACAGGGCCTGATGACCGACGCAGCAGGTAGCAAAGGTTTCGGGGCTATTCTGGGGTGCGAGTGGGTGGCTCAGTGATGGCCAGGTTGGTGGAGGGACTCTGGGCTCACAAGCAACATAAGCTTCCTAGAACTTTTCCCAATCCTAGTGGCACTGTCCGTCTGGGAAGAGGGGCTGAGGAACCAGTCTGTAATTTTCTTGTCTGACAACATGGCAGTAGTGGATTGCATTAATAGCCAAACTGCTAAGTTCAGCATGATGCTGCGCTTGTTGAAAGAGATTGTGTTGCAATGCATGAAATTCAATGACCCTTTTAAAGCTAAACACGTGCCAGGTATTTTGAACCATGCAGCTGATGCATTGTCTCGTTTTAAAATGCAGGCATTCAGGTCACACATCCCAGAGGCAGCGGTGCACCCAACAACTTTCCCAGAAAAGATTTGGCAGCTTGGTGCCCCCGATTATCAAACCTCTTGGCAGCAAGCCTAGCGCCCAGAACCAGGAGTGCTTACGAAGGGGCGTTTGGGCTTTTTTGTCTTTTCTTGGGGGAGAAGTGGGAACACACGTCACACAATACTGAGTCAGTGGTGGCATATCTTGCTTTCATGAGGGAACAGGGACGCACAGTAGCAGGGGCAAGGAGCCATATCACAGCAATATCATTTTTTGCAAAAGTAAGGGGAAGGGGGGGATCCCACGAAGAACTTTGTAGTGTGCCAGGCTCTGAAAGGATGGCAGCGCTTGCAGGGGGGTCAGCCAGATGTAAGGAGACCCATAGGACTTGAAACGCTAGGGGTACTATTGGGGGCCCTGCCGCAAGTTTGTGTTTCCCCAGGTAAAGTGGTCCTTTTTCAAGCAGCATTCTGCCTTGCATTTTATGGGGCTTTTAGGGTAGGAGAACTAGTGCCAAGGAACAAGAAGGATTTGCTGGGTGGCCTACAGATAGGACACGTAAACTTAGGTAGGGATTCCATACTGATTCCTGTACAGAAGTCCAAAACTGATCAGGAGGGAAGGGGGAGAGCATAGTACTACACAGGGCAGGGAACAATGCATGTTGCCCCATTTCCAGGATGGAGGCCTTTATGGCCCATTGTTCACAAGTCACAAGAGGGCCTCTCTTGATACATAGAGGCGGGTCACCCCTCACTATATTCCAGTTCAAGAGAGTCATGGTTCTGGCATTGCAGAATGCTGGGATAGACACTGCTGACTTTGGGACTCAATCTTTTAGGATAGGGGCAGCCACTGAAGCGGCAGCAAGAGGGCTGGGGGATGAGCGTCTCATGTGGATTGATAGGTGGTCTTCTCATTGTTTTAAGAGATATGTGCAGCTGCACATGCTCTAGCCTGTGTTACTAGTTGTTTTACATACAAATTGCGTCTTCCCTTCATCCTGTGACTCAGAGAGGAGGGAATAGTCCACTATGAGATACTGCTAGGTGCAGTTTGTTATGTGTTCAGCATGCTGGTGTAGCAATGTATTTACCTGGGCTCTCTTTTCCGCGTTACTTGCAGTTTCTTCATTCTGTGACTCAGGAGAGAAGCCTGCATTTGTCCTCAACCAAAAGCCACAGCGCCAACCGGAGGAACGTCGGACGACAAACATCAAGCAAACAACAGAGGTGTTGGCGCAAGTTTACTCTTCGCCCCAAGAATCTCAAGATTTGTGTTGTAGGGCATTCATATGTCCGCTGTTTAAAATCTTTCTTTTCAGGGACCTTTAAGGTCAGGGTTTAGCAGCTGGGGACTAGGATATCATTTTTCGGACAGGGTGGCTTCTGCGTAGGTCAATTCAGGGAGCTGGTGAACAGCGCTTTACAGACAAGTAAGGGACCACCTGCAATCGGGATCCTGCACTTAGGGGGTAATGACTTGACCCGACTAGGCCGGAGGGTGCTAGTGGAAGATCTGCTCACTGAGGTGGGGTGGTTGGCGAAGAAGTGTCCTCAGTCGATAATCGCATGGTCTCACATGATCCCTAGGTTCCAGTGGAGGAGGGGCAAGTCAGTAAGAGCATTGAATCACGGGGTAAAGCGGATCAACAACAAATTTGATAAACTATTCAGGACCCCTAGATTGAGGTCAATAGGACACCGATACATCAGGGGGGAGCAGTTTTTTCTTCAGGACGGGGGCACCTCTCACACAGAGGAAATCAGGCTTTCATGGATGACATCCGAGCTTGGGTGGAGAGTATGGGGCGCAGTACATGGCCTTCCTTGTGGGTGAGGGGGAGGCCAGATATTCGGGCAACTACGCTGGCCTGTGGCGGTAAGGACATGATTGGTAAGCAGAGCCTTCCGTCCTTAGAGGTCAGCACCATGTAACTCCAGGAGCAGTGAGAGCTGGTAAGTAGGCTGTTGGGGCACGAGGGCCAGGGGAGTCATCCTTCCTAGTGGGCCTGGGGCCAACCCCGTATGCGCATGTGCATCAAGGCACCAGTATACAGAAGTCTGCAGCCCCGGTGATGGAGTTGAAGGCACAGGACGTAGGGGGGGCCTGAGGGAAAGTATCCGTCCGACAAGCTGTACCCCCTGCGCAACATTACTCCGGGAGTAGTATTGGGAGTACACTGAGATCAGGGGAGCTGCCTGTCATTGACCTTGCCGTAGGCTCTAAATGGGACACGCAGAAAGTAAATATATGCATTGTTAGATTTACGGTAGGAGTGTCTTGTGTTTTAGACTGTGTTAAGGTTAGCCCCGTAACAACATTTGTCTATCAATGTATCTGTACTTTCTGCATAATGTTTTGTACATAATGTTTTTAAAGATGTTTTTTAATTGTAATAAATACGGCTGAGGGGGTTATACCCTCCCCAATCCAAACATGGTGTAGTTTCAATGATGTAGCCAGGGGGAGGGAGGTGCCGTCTATTCCCCATAAGTTATAGAGTCCAGTAGTAGAGTAGGGGATCTAGGTAAGTACCAGACCATAATAGATTTCCCACGCAAAAACAATGGCTGTAAAAATGTGCGAGATGGGTATGGGCCGAATGTCGGGTTTGACACCAGTTCATATACAGTGAGAGGGGCCATGCGGAATGGGATATGTTAAAAGTTTGCTTGAAGCAGGAAATGGAGGACCCTGCAATGGAACAGGATATCGGACAAGTATATGGTTGACTGAATGGCATGGAAATGGAAATATTGAGGTGCACAGTGCATAAAGGTCAGATATGAATATTACCTATACTGCCAGGTGCTATTTGCAAAAAGATGACAAATGTAATTGTTACAGCATACACACATTTTGGGTAGTGAGGGGCTGGTGGGAAACATTCTGTAAGTATAATGTTGTGTTCTTGCTGAAACCAATAAAAGAAATATGGACATTCTGGTTTAGATGGATATAATAGTCATGATTAAAACAATAGTGCCTAGTTTAAACACATGCAGCAAAGAGGAAGAAGATTCAATACCTGGTATTTTTATCTGACTCCACACCAATATAACTCTGGCTGAATCCATATGGACCTCCAAGTTCAGTTGCCCCGCCCTCCCCCCACCTTTCTTCCAGGAAAACCAACTTTTTTTAGGATGAAGCAATTAAGGGAGAACGCAAATAGACAAGAGTGTATGGTAAGAAAGAACATTAGTGAGTAACAACCTTCAGCAAGTCCAAGGACCAATAATCCCAACAAGAGACCAGCAGGATATAGATCGTGAAGTTAATCTCGCTCCATTTATTTTGTGTAAGGAAGAAATGGCGGTTTTGAAAAAAGGTGTTGATTTTGTCCCCACTAAATGTATATTCAAGCTATGATATGGAGTTGCTGAGTTCTTTTGAAAACTTTGAGTAAAACACTCTTCAGGGACTCTTCAGTCTCTCCGATTGATGGCAATAGTACAGACCTCAAAAGAAAGTCCTTTTTCCACCCTCCTACCACAATCATGCCTCCTGAGGTTATAACTTTTGAACAAGAAATAGTAAGGGAGATCCAAGACTTAGATACGCCAAAAATACATTACCATATCCAGACTTCTAAGTAGAGAGTAGCTCTTGAGAACCTCGAAAGGAGATATGATATCGTCATAAATCCTGGAGATAAAGGTGGGGCATTAGTTATACAGACCAAAGAGACATACCTGATTAATTGCACTAGCCTGCTGAATAATCAGTACAAAGTTCTTACAACAGAACCAATGAAGAAACTAGAGGTACACATTAAAGATCACTAGGGCATACAAACAGGAGTGCATTACAAAAAAGGAGACAGAGTTCCTTGTAACTTAAAATCCTCTTTTGCCATACTTGTACACATTGCCCAAAAGCCACAACCAGTGGCACCTAGTTGAAATTGCTTCATATATAAAGGTCACTTCACACCTGCTTAACACTATAAAAGGGAATACATTTTGATCTCAAAATGGAATATTTAGTAGACATAGATGTGGACGCACCATACAAAAGTATTCCACACGATGGAAGCTTAAAAACCATTGAATAACTTCTACACCAGACCATGGCTATGAAAACTCCTGATGGAATTCATTATGACCCTTGTCATTCTAACACTTAAAAGAAATGGTTTTGAATTGAGGAGACAGTTTTTGAACAACTCATTAGGTATTACCTGTCATTGATCTAAGGATTGGGTTAGAGAGGGGAAGATCGACATCAAGCCCACAGTTAAGGACACTTTGCTGCACTTTAATAGCGCCCACCCACGCACACTTACAGAAAGCCTGCCAGTAGGATTATTCCTTCGGATTAAGTGTAACTGATCTAACTTCGCTGATTACAGAGTCAAGGCCAACATGTTCAGTATGAAACTGATCGATAGAGGTTACCCCAGATCACTAGTAATGAAAGCAGAATGGAGAGCCAGATACAACCATAGAGACAATTTGGTAGCAGACATCACCAGAAGTGAACCACAGCAAGGAATCTGTGTAACCTCCTACACCAACACTTCCAATGTAGTGAGAAGTATCATAAATAGAAATTGAAGTATACTAAATAGCAATTGCCTCAACTTTGAGAAACCAATGTTTTTCGTTAAACGTAAAACTAGCATTAGAGACGTATTTGTCCATACAAGACCTAGAAGAATCGACAGATAGGACCACAACACTTTATGGAGTTTACCACAGGTAAAGGGCCACTTACCATGTGGCCAATGCTCAATGTGTGGACTTACTACACACAATACTAGAATTGACCTAGGACTAGAGCACCCCTGAGAACAAAGGTCCCATGCGAATTGTAACTCTAACAAAGTTATCTTCCTGATTGTATGCCCCTGTGGACTTCAAAATGTAGGAATGACTACTAGAAAAGTTAAACAGGGGATTATTTGACATTGTATCACTATTAGGTGCCAAGCCATACCAACTAAAATGAAATCTCACTTTGTACAAGCTGGGCGCAAGGAACAATACCTTAGATGGAGAGTATTTAAGAGACTATTACATAATGGTAACATGACCAGAACCTTATTGGATTGAGAGTAAATGTAGATCTATAGGTGTGAACCTATCAAATTCTCCTCAACAATGAAATCCCATGGGCTCTACTTAATTCCATGGGCCCTGTGTTCCCTCTGGGAATTTCCATAGGGTGAACACCTTATAAATATAAGTAAGATATGCTGATCAAACAATTTGTTAGAGTGTTGTTGCTGTTGACTGCAGGACTGTAGATGGTTTTGAATATAATTGATAAAAATGGTACCACAGAGTATTTCCTAAAGCTACTACTCCATAACAGAACGTTAAGGACTCGACATGTGCTAAAGAGATTTGTCACAAAAAAGTAATAGGAGCACGATTGGAGCATCAACTGTATCCAGTAAAAGGAGTGATAGTGTGGACAACCTAGAAATAAAGCTGGGAATAAGTGCGCCCGGTGGTTCCAGTATTTAACATTAGTTTTATGGAAATCTACCAATAAGGGTATGTTAATAATAATGAGGGAGGAACTACATTTCCCATTAGCCTTGTGGTATAAAAGGCCTAAGCATGTACACAACGTACACATGATAACAGGGACAGAAAGTAGACCCATGCATCGTAGCTGAAAGAAAAATACATTTCCTGGCATCCACATAGATACATACGCGGAATAACACATATGCATGGGATGATGCAGTGGAATTTAGTAAACAAGTAAGATAAAAGAGGGTCGTATAGTTGTGATTGGCCTCCAATATGTAACCTTTCTACTATAAAGTGTGGCTACAGGGGCATGACCTCGGACCTGTCCTTTAAAGGAATGTTTAAAGCTCCTTTAAAACCCCCTTTGGGGTAAGCATAGCTACAGGGTTTTATCACAGCATGTTCTAAGGTTGCTAAGTCTGTGTGTATATATACAATGATTTAAAACACACTCACACAACGCATTACTTGTCCTGAGCATTTCATATTGCATGTTGATAAGCAGTGTTTTTGTCTGTCAACTGCTAATGTTTTTGTCTGTCAACTACTCAGTGTAAAAAAAGTGTGTTCTTTGTTTTTAATATTATGTGTTCAAATGCACAAATTATTCATTGATCTCTCATCCCTTTTGATAAACAGGCATTAATACATGCTCCAACGATAGGCAAGTAAGCCTGCATTACTTTGCTTATTTATGTTGTCCATCTTGTATTGTCTTAGAGAGCCCTGACTGGTAGTACAAACATTCAGGATGTAGGGACGAACAAAACCCCAGAGTCTGAGTTGCCTACAGATTGAGGGCAGAAACATGTTGCTGATTACTAGGGTGTAGGAAATCATACCCAATCTATAACACCCTGCACCATACCAGGGGCATTTTAAAATAAATAGATGACTGGGTGTACCCTAGGTATATTTAATCATATATCATCTATTGGAGAAAATATCTCTAGTGCTCTCTAAAGTATGGTCTAGTCCAACCAGGTTTATAGGGACCAGGAAAATACCCAGTGATGAAAAATGACACCAATAGGGTTTGTGAAGGTCACTAAAAATAAACAGTAGGGATTTGGGACTTGAGGTCAGTAAAGTAACCTTGATATCCATTCAGGTAGTTTTTAAAACAGGAACAATTGTCATTGAAGCTATGTATGGCCAACAATGGTTGCATCAAAATATAGTTGAACGATTGTGACAAAATTACACCGCACTCAAGGTTGTTTCCTTAAATTGAAAAGTGCTCAATCCCAAGACCAATCGTTCACAAAGCCCCAATTTAGCACATCATAAAACCAGAAAGGAGGAGCACAAACAGATAGGCTTATCATTATGTATATACTATGTGATTATTTCACAAAAACATGTAACACACGGAGGTTACAACACAATAACAGTAAAAGACATCAGAAAGTTGATATTGTTTTATAAAAACTTCATCTTTTATTCCTTCTTTTCTTGCACATAGAAATAGGTACATGAACACAGTGAAGGACACAGCCAAAGACACAGCCAACGCGTTTCGTCCTTTTATATAAGGACTTCCTCAGGGCAGATTTTCTTGTTCTCTGTAACCAATCTTTAATACAATGCCATTGTTTTTTCAAAGAATCTGAAAAGGAACATTCCAGATTTTCCTATTCTCTATAACCAAACAACTGTGTGCTTAGGGCTGTTTAAGGCCGAACCTAGGAGTGACATATATGCATTAAAAAGGGAGGTTTAGGCCCAGCAAAAAGTTTATTTGGCAGTTTGTATTAGCAGTTTAAAACTGCACACAGGCTGCAATGACAGGCCTGTGGCAATTTTGAAAAGGCTACTTTAGTGGGTAGCACAATAATTTCTGCAGACTTACTAGTAGCATTTAATGTACAGGCCTTGGGTACATGTAGTACCACTTTATTAGGGACGTATAAGTAAATTAATTGTGTCATTTGGGTGTAAGCCAATCTTAATGTGTTTAAAGGAGAGGACACAAGCACTTTAACACTGGTAAGCAGTGGTTAAGTGCACAGATTCCTAAAAGCCAGCAGAAGCAGATTCAGAAAACAAGTGGGTGAAGGCAAAACATTTGGGGGTGACCCTTCAGAGTGGGCCAAGTCCAGCAATAGCCATAATGGAAATTCCAAGGCTATCCCTTAATTTATTTAAATTAAACTAAATTAAATTAATAATGGCAACCTAACCCTAATGCTACCCATAAATCTATTGTTACTTCAAGTGTAAATATTTTGTCTTTAATCCATCATTCTACTTTGTGTTTAACCTTACTTACCTTATTTGATGCAGTGGTGTTTTCAATAGTGATCATTTTAATTGGAGTACCTCAAGGTAGGGGGCTAAAAAAAGAAGTAGGTCACCATCTATGGTACAACATTGAACTACCTGAAGATTAAATGAAGACAACACACACAAACACATGCACACACACTAAACAGCCTAGGTAAAGTGGTAAAGATTTTTAAAGTACTAAGAAACTACCAAGAACTTCAAATGGAAATGGTTTTGCTCATTACACAGCAAAGTTTTGGAATCAACTACCACAGCAACCAAGAACAGAGCAGTACCTATGGAACTTTTATGAAGACTGTGCTATTCTGATCATCTGTTCTCTTCCCTCTCTTCATTGATGAGCCTGGTGATGGCTTAAAAGTATAGTAAGAACTGTATAAAAAAGGTACATTGTCTCTAAGCACTTGAAACATTTGATCAAAGACTGAGTGCATCCACTGCACACCATGACAATCTTCAGCCTTTATGTTATTCAAGGATGTCCGACATTCTTGCATTCTCCCATGTCAATTATTAGAGGGGGAGACAGGAAATGAATTATTTTACTGATAACAGTTGAATCAGCCTTATAAAACATTGTCCATCAAACTTCGCGATGTATAGCTTGTGAGTCCTGTTCCAGTTTAGAACCTACCATATGCATCAAGAGACAGTGTTGTGCACATATGTTACTAGGCTATCTTTGTGTTTCCAAGTCCCTGGTTGTGCCTCAGTGATGTTGCCCCTGCTCTGTTGGAAGGAAACCCATATGCCTGGGATTGGTCTGGATGTCCATATTGCAGAGGGGTATCCTAGACTAAAGGAGTAACATGCCCTCCATACTCTAAATCAGGCCATAACCTCCACCGAAATAAATCAGTGGAGGCCCTTATCTAAGAAAGAGAGCTTGATAATCTGAGGTGGAATGGGCATGCCATAGGGAGAAGAATGCTGAATGAAAGGCAGAATAATCAACCTGGGTGAGACATCATCTAGTGACGCACACTCCAATGTAAGCTGTGGAGAAACTACCCAGTGACAGGAATAACCTGGTGAAGGACCTCGTGGCCTAAGGGACAGATGAACTAGCTGGTGAGACACAGACCCTGATTTAAGATACAGATGAACTAAGTGAGAGACACCTTTTAGTTAGGTGTCAATGAACAGAGAAACCTTGCTCAAATGTTCATGAGTTAACCAGGTGTGACATATCCTGACCTTAGGTGCACAGGAAGTAAACAGGTGAGATCTGAGGTACACATGAACTTACTTGTATGGCCACACTCTGATCAGAAGAGCATCAAACTTGGAAAGAGAGACACCAAGATTTGAGGAATGTAGAGACCATTTTTCTAAGCTGCAACTATAGAGAGACAAGCCTGCATAGAGGCAGAGATCTTTGTCCACAAGGCAGATAATCACTTTGATCTAAGGGTCTGATATGCTGTCACAGCGAACATGAGAAAATCAGATATATTAGGGAGAGGCACTCTTGTCAGTGGTGCAGTTGCCCTAAGATAAGTTTTAAATACGTTTATTGGTACCATAGTTCATTATACTATCCAAAAGATAAGACATAAGCATATATACCATCATTAAAACACTCATCCCACTATTATAAATTAGCCAAGATCCAGGATATAAATACGTTAAAATATGAGTAGGTAAAGTCACCAAATCAATTACCGCCCCTTAATATTCTTACCTATTGTTTGTAAAAATGTCCCTTTTGCACTTATTGCCTCAAATGAAAGCACATAAAGACTGTAATGATGCCTGGCATATTTTGATATTGGATTTCATGTATTTCATTAAAATGGGCTTTAAAAATCTATAAATAAACAATTAAAGAGTGATTCCAAATAATTTGCTTACCCCAGGAGTCACAACTGTGTTTTAAAAGAACCCTTACTCACCAACCTAGTTGGTGACATGATTCATCATAGGGTTCCCACCCGAAGGGCTAAGTGCCTCTCGGGTGTGCTGCGACGCCGAATTACAGTGGAGCGGGTTTTGTTGGAATGTGCAGTGAGTGAACAATAACACAGTGAATATTAAAATTGTCTTTACTTATCCTAAACAATTTTAATAATGGAAAAGTAAGACAAGATTAAAAAATGGCGATAGTGGTTGACCTGTCATCACATATTCACTTATATTCACTTAAGGATGCCAGAGGTCAATTTAACCAGTTTAAACATGCACTATTGCCATTTTTTCTCCTACTTATCCCAGTCATGATGACCGCTCATGTAAAAGAGTTCTGCACCATAAAGAACTTTTGCTTGCACCATCACTTTGCAAGCTTGTAAAACGGGGTCATGTCAAACCCCCCTTGGTCCCTATTGAACTTGCCAAGGTTACAGGAAGTGCATTTGCTTTATTAGAACTCCGATGTGGTTTCCAGTCTAGATTTGAAGAGAAATTTGGACCAAAGTACCTATGTGTGGTAACTCAATCTACCCTTTCCCTATTAATAAACCATTGATATTAATCACTAATTTTTTCTTATCGCAATATATGGTGACAGCCTCCAATTTACTTTGTAGTCCTATTGATATTACATCCATGATTACCAAGTTGTCAACATATAGCAAACAAGGTATGTGTCATCCTCTCATTTAGGGAGAAAGTGCACACACTCCAAATAAAATGTGGGGTAGCTCTAATGAATAAAAGACAATCAAAGTGGGGGCCAAGACAAAGCCCTTTCACAGACCAATATTGATTAATATTTTTTGGGATAGCAGGGCTTCCTGATATACTTCCGCCCTTGCACAATTACCCCTGTGCAGTTCCTTCAGAATATTTATAATCCCTTCATGATTTTTTTAATTATTCATTTGGTCCCACAGAATATCCCGATTTACAAAATCAAATGCTAGAAAACAATGGTCAGTGGTCGAGTGACCTTTCCTAAACGCCCCTTGCCCTACCGGTGTAAAATCCATAATGCCTACACGTTCCCCTAAAAGTTATGAGAACACTTTTAATCTCAGGTCAGAGAGGCTAATAAGCCTATAATTCGAGGGGACATTTTGGTCACCCTTTTTAAATATGGGTTTCTTGTAACTCCTCCTTCCAACTTTCAGGCATAGTGCCAGTAGTTATTACCATTCTGAATATTTGAAAAAAAGTGATGACCACCAGTCACTATTAACCTTAATCGACATTGAAGGTAAATTGTCCTGGTAAGCATTACTGCGTTAATCAGCACTTTAATTGTATTAACTGGTATACTCTTCAAGAGATCCTCATCACATATTTCCTCTACTATGGGATGATCATTATACCCTTTACTACATCTCTGCACCAGAAATTCCATCCAGTGGGTTTCAGGGACAATTCAATTTACTTTTATCGAATCCATGCCTGTTACATCTTGTACTAGCTTTCGAAATTCCTTACATTCCTTCGTGTTTTTTGACTGAATCCCATTAAGCATCGTTTGCCATTTTCTCATTTAGAATGACCTCTTCTTCAGCTTAATTAGTGATCTATCTTCTTGTTTGACTCTTTGCAATAATGTACAATGAGAGAAAGAAAGAGAGAGCGCGAGATTTAAACAGAGTCGGAAAGAGACAGAGAGAGAGGCAGGGAGCTACCATCCCGCTGGCGCTACGTCAGAGGAAGAGGCTCTGACCTGAGACCGAGACATTCTCATCTAAGGGTCAAAGGCCCATACCCTCTAGTCTACTCCTTGGCGTAGGAGTAGATATGGGTGTGAGACTCCCTGGTGGCGTTAAATTCCCAAACCTTGCTTGAGACTCCCTACATGTGGTAGGGATATTCGGATGTAAGATGGGAACTAGCCTGAAGCAAGACACAGCAATAAGAAGAGACGTCCTTATCCACCCACTCACTCTTCATCTGGCACTTCAGACCAAATTGGTTAATGTCTTTGAAAAGTTCTGGGCCACAGAAAGCAGTCTTACTAAACTGATTGATCACTCCAGGTGCTCTGGCAGTCCCTCCAAGCCTTAAAGGATGAACATGTGTGACTTACCATCGAAAGCGAACGTGAAATTGTCCTCCGATTCTGTCCAGGGCGACTCCTGCGTCATCACAGCTGCTTTCACACGGGCTTTGTCTTTTTTATATACATCATATCCAGCCTTCTCACAGGTGACTTTGCATTGTGTGTCGGAAATATTCTGGCACTGGTGAAGAGGCTCCCAGTTCGGATGAGGGCCCTGCCTTGAAGGAAAACAAACAAATGGTTCCTGAAAAAAGCAGCAGTAAAATAATGCATGGGACAGATCATAAAGATGAAAGTTTGATACAAATGCAACACTAAAACATATATAAAAAGACACTGTGAGGAATTAATGTGAAACAGTAGAAAGATGACAGCCAAGAAGAGTACAGGGTATGCATGTGGTGAGTTAAGGGAAAGTGAGAGGGAGGGAGTGTAAGAAGAATATTTGAGGATGAAGAAGCAGAGACATAAAAAATAAGCTTGAGACAGGAGAGTGAGAAAGGAGGGGATGTCAAACCGAGAAAGGTGGGTAAGAGGTTGAGAAAGAGTAAGATGTGAGAAGCATGGATTTTAAGAAAGAGAATGGAAGAGAGAAATGATATCTAGAGAGGAGAATTGAGAGATAGAGGACAGAGTGTGATAAAGAAGGGAGGGCAAGTACATTTTTTGGGAAAAGAATACTCAGTCGATGTCTTGGCTGTCACCAGAAAGGAATGTCATGTTACTAGTATACATATCAAATTCCCCGCTTTTGATAAAAGGGGTAGTACAGAGAAGTATACCTTCATCTGAGGTGGTTAAAATCATTGATCTGGCCCTAGGTGGCAGGGAAGGAGATCGTAGTAGCAGACAGGAGAAAGTAAGAGAGAAGGTTGAACTAGAGGTATAGCCTGACCGTAAGGAAGATGTCCAAATTCTAGTTCTGTATATGGCCACTCCAAATTGGATGAATTTTGTGATGAGGCATTGTGACCTTAAATGCTAATGTCCATGCTGCCTTATGAAGTTTGCCTGTGTACACCAGAGGCGGGCAAAGGTAAGTGCGGTGGGGTGGGGTGGGGCTCAGCGGGGGAAGCCGACAGATGATGGAATAGGTATTATTTATTTATTTAATTATACCTATTCCAACGTCTGTCAACTTCCCCTCACTTCTCCCCGGCCTTAATACCTGTGCTGGCCGCCGCTGCCTGTGTAGTTTGAGCAGATATTGGTGTGATTGATGCCAGGCAATACAGCAGAGCAAGAGCTCTTACAGAAGGCTGTGTGTCCATCTAGACAGCTTACTGTGCATAAAACCAGGCAGCAGTGAAGGGAAATGTTGTAACAACGCGCGGTCTACTACAAGACCAAAACAGCAAAAATCCAGTAAGTGTAACCGGAGTTATGATTTTTTAAAGAGTTGGTGCTATCTCGTTGCACTAGCCTGGGCCTAATCCAAAAGTTGAGTCTGACCACAATGGAGCACAGGTCAGATATTGGACCATGCTGGGCCCCCTGCAAAGTACCTCAGTTGCGACATTGAAGGAGCCGAGATGCAGGAAGCAAAGAGGCAACGTGTCATTGTTGAACCACAGGTTGAAGGTGATGCGTCAGCGCAAAGGCAAAGATGCGCCAGAGTCCAGGTGCTATAGCAAGGGAGTTAGAAGTCTTGATATCCCTGAGACTTCAAAACCAGCAACCCATTGGAGTTACTTTGGTTCTGGGTTGGAAAGATGCAGGTCCAATCCTTCTCTCTCTCAGGCAAGGAGGGCAACAGGCAGCAGGTCAGCACAGCAGAGCAGGAGTCCAGCAGGGTAGCAGTCCAGCATAGTGCCAGTCTTTTCAGCCGTACAGAAGTCCTTTTTCCTGGCAGAGTATCCACAGGTCCAGACATGTACTCCGTGGTGTCAGAGGTCCAGTACTTATACCCAGTTGTGCCTTTGAAGTGGCCCAGCCCTTCCTGACCTGGCTCCAGACACACTACAGAGAGGGTATGCAGTCGTATGTGTGGGTTCAGGACAAAGCCTATTCAGAAGTAAGTGTCAGCTCCTCCCTTTCCACCATGCCAAAGAGGGCCCATCAGGATGGCCCATCAACCTCACCTAAGCTCTTTGTGTATGGCTGTCTAGAGGGACTGCACAAAACCCAACTTCCACCCACCCCAGACGTCTATTCAGAAACAGGCAGAAGGCATCAAATGGCTAAGGTAGGAAAATGTCTACTTTCTAAAAATGCAAAAAGAACAATTAATGGACGGAATGCTGAACAATGTCAAACACTCACCGAAAGTCCAGAGCTCTGGGCCCGAATCCATTGTTTTTTGCTTACCAGGTCATTTCAGTGTGGACCCAGCCCTATGCAAATCAGTCTTGACCCCGCTCCCCATGAGAACAGTTCAGCCCTAACTGCTAGGCCAGGTCCTACCTGGACATGAAACAAGCTTGCGGGCGACTCAATAAATTATAACTTTTGTACATGTCAGACATGCCCACTGGTGCAGCAGAGCACAATCTTGAGCAGATTAGAACAATGTTGCACTTTATTTCTCGGGCACAAGACTATCTACTTAACTGTCTCTACCAGATACACGTTGCCACAGCTAAGTTGGCCTTTTTTCTTCTCGGGTCTTCCCTCATCTGAGAGCTTCTTTGCCTCTGCGCCCGCATCTGTAATACTGTTGTGTTACATCAAACAAATGATAACCGGAATCCTGACAATGCAAACATTCTCCCCAGTCAAAAGATCTGGGTTAAATCCATCATTCTTTTGCCCACTACCTCACCCCAGTTTAGGCGCAGCCATATGCAATTCAGTCTTGACCCTGTGCCTCATGGGAACAGTCCAGACAGAACTGCCAGGCCAGGTCCTCCCTGGACCGGAAACAAGCATCACACTTAGGGCGAAAAGTGTTACATCAAACAAATGATGAACGGAATACAGACAATACACACATTCTCCCCCAGTCAAAAGATCTGGATTAAATCCATTGTTCTATAGCCCACTACGCCACCCCAGTGGCACAGGGTCAAGACTGATTTGCATATGGTTGGGTCCAAACCGGAATGGCATGGTGAGCAAAAAATCATCTCTGTACTGGGGTGAATGTATGACATTGTTCTGCATTCTGCCCATCAATAGTTCTTTTCACATTTGTCACCCCGAGTGGCACGGGTATGCTCAGACGTGAGTCCCATGCTCACCATGCCACTGGAATCAAGCAATCCTGGCTGAAGAGGGGTGAAACCCCGAAACCAGTCCTAGGATGCTTGTTTCCAGTCCAGGGAGGACCTGGCCTGGTAGTTTGGGCTGGACTGTTCCCGTTGGGTGCAGGGTCAAGACTGATTTGCATATGGCTGGGTCCAAACTGGAATGGCATGGTAAGCAAAAAAAGATGGATTCAGGCCCACATCTCTGTACTGGGGTGAATGTATGACATTGTTCTGCATTCTGTCCATCAATAGTTCTTTTCGCATCTGTAATACAGCACGGGCACAGAGGCAAAGGGATTCCCTCGTTTGCATGGGGCATGCCCCCATGCAAATTAGGTAACACCCCATGAAGATAGCGCTTTGCTATTGGTATTACAGAAGGGGACGCACGAGAATCTGCTGCCCCGTCTGAAATACCAAAGTCCCCCAGGGGGCACAATGGGCACAAAGCCCATTGTGCCCCTGGGGTACTTTGTGCAGGACGGATCTGTCTGTGCGCCCCCTGAGAGCAGCCCTCTGGAGGGGCCCTGTGGCCAGACATCCCATTGCAAGTGAGTGCAGTCCCAAGGGGATCCCTAATCTCTAATTCCCCCTTCAAAGTGTAGGTTGCCACCTGCACTGTGAAAACAGAGTGGCTTTAAAGCAGTGGCTCCATTTTTCATATGAATGTGCTGCACCCAGGGCAGCACATTTATCATAATAGGACGCATTTTCCTTAATTGCACTGGGCGCACCTTTTTTAAGGTGCGCCCAACGCAATGAAGGAGGATGCGCCTCATGTATAATGCAACCCCTGGTGTCATATCTTATAATCCAAATGTTGTTATTTTCTGTAGATACTACTACTATAGATTCCTGTAGGTACTACTGTTATTATTGACATGTATACTTGACATTAGTCTAGGCTCGCAAAGGTTGATACCATATTTTGCTTATACAGAGACCTTCCCAGCTTGTTGTGTAAAAGGAGAAGAGAGGCAAGTGCCTGCTGGGCATATCTGTAAACAAAAAACAAAACGGCAACAATAAAATCTGGACCTCTATACTGCTTTTGGCTTTCCTTCTCTTTTGCTCCCTACGATCTCTATATTGGCAACATTCACATATTAGCTTAATAATTACTTTAGATTAAGCACTTCTTTCAGAACTCTGTTGGTAACCCACATGCAATCAATACCTATGCGTGCATTTAATGAGCGATGGAAGCTTGCAGTGCTGCTACCGTCCTGTTTTAGGTCTCGTTGAGTCAGCGCGCATGCGCTGCATAGAGACATTTAGTAGCGGCTTTTAGAAGTGCTACCAAAGCGGTCACCAGCTTGCGCTAATGCGCACAAGCACGAGCGCTACTGCACGCGCATCCCTTGCGTGCTTTAGTGCGTCATCGCAATCACTTTCACTTTCACAGCGATCGTGATCACGATTACTTTCTCTTTCACGGCTGCGTGGCGTTACAATTACTGCCGTGCGGCCAATGCCATCAGTTGCAATACGACCGCCACCTTTTTCCCCCTCATCCTCTCCGCCCCCGAACCATTTCATTTAAGTCCACATCTCTCTCCAGCTCCCACGTGCACTTCCCCCACCCCTCTCACTTGTTTTCTCCATTGTTAATGCTTCTCTCTCTCTCTAGATCCCTTCTGTACATTTTCCAGCTCCTACGGTCGGTCGCTACTGGCAGCGCTCCTTCATTTAACAGAAAGCCAGCTCACCCTCTATCAACTGCTCCGCTCGCCCCCCTCGTCCCCGCACTCCTTCATTTTCCTGGAATCCAGTTTTAATTGATAAACTTGCACCTGAGAAATGCGGCATCAAAAAGCAATGGACAATGTCGAAGGTGAGCCACCGGCATCCGCGGTAGGGTACTGCAGACGCCAGCGGGGCTGTGTGTGCCCTGAAACATAAGCATGTGGAAACATTCTTCAAAGTCCTCCATTTGTTCATTGTTGTGTCGAGCATAATTTCAAATGTACCATGCACAAAATATACAGCTTATTAGTGCATTAAATGGTATAACAAGCAAAAAAAAATGTATGTTCGGTCACACATCACATTGAGACTCTGTTTTTGGCAACCTCACACTAGAACAATCAAGAAATTTCAGTACACAAACATTGGAAAAGGTTCCATATGAGTTTATCGTTTCCAGACTGGTGAACTCTGAGGTCGACAGGGAAGGCTAAATGTTAACAGAGGGGGTTAAGAAACCCCAACAATTGGGACTGTTCCGACTGATGCTTTGTGATGTACATGGTAGCGATATTTTATACGGGCTCTCGATTTGCATGACGCTTGATCACACACACCTCTGAACGTCTATTGTCAGCCGCAATCTCCTTTGTGCTAGTCTACACTTTGTAATGACCAGTAAACGGGCAACACTTTACAAAGCTTTAAAGAATAATTAATACATCATAATATTGTTTTTATTGGTGTGTAGCCGGAAGGCTTAAATAGAATTTAATGCACAGCATGTATTCACAGCAGCAGGAATAGAGCATACAAGACATTCAAGGTTGGCGCCTGCACTCTCGCGAAGCACAGAACTAACAGAAGACGGTCAGAAATTTAAAAAAACATCAACTACAGGGCCTCGCCGAGATTACGCTAATTTACTGCATGGTACTCGGAATTATTATTCATGCCATTTGATAAGGTTAATTAACAAGAGTATGTTTTTTCATGCCATTATGTTCCTTCTGCCTCTTCTCTCATTGTTGAGCTCAGGGTTCACCGCTATACAGCAATAAAAACATGAACCCTGGGATAAAATAAAAGCTAAAGTAAGCCAAAACACTGTTGTGTATTTTTTACACATTCTCTAAGTGTTTCACTTTCCCAAGTAGCTTGATCCCTTCACTAACCTTTAATACAAAGGGTTTTTGCGGAATTCTATCAAATTACGAAATAAGGAGATTTGTCTCTTTCTGTACCTTTTGAGAATGTAAATAAATTAGAATGTGCCAAACTATGCAGCTCAATCGTCGTATCGTTGCTATAGCAATTGGGGTAATAAACTTAAAAAGGCTGCAGAAGATTTATGTTTATTAATAAGAGCAAGGTCACCTGTGCAAGATGAGGTGCTTAAGTCGCCAGTGACGACAACATGTAAAAATCAATTGTTTGCGGGCAGAGCAATGGGTTTGTTTGCATTCATGTGCTCATGCTTGCCGAGTATGAATAATTTTACAATGTACTCATGCTTAGCCTCAGCCTCTGTTTGCAAGTTGGTGGGGAAGGGGAAATGTTTCACATAATGCACAGACATTAGTGTTCAGCATCAGTGCTCCTGTTTTAATCGTGCCCACCACAGCATCACTCAGGGCCACTACAGCATCACTCCATCACTCAGCATCACAAAAGTATCACTCAGCGTCACCACAGTATCACTCAGCGTCACCACAGTATCACTCAGCATCACCACAGTATCACTCAGCGTCACCACAGCATCACTCAGCGCCACCACAGTATCAAGCAGCGCCACCACAGCATCAAGCAGTGCCACCACAGCATCAAGCAGCACCACTACATCATCAAGCAGTGCCACCACAGCATCACTCTGGGCCACCACAGCATCACTCTGGCCCACCACAGCATCACTCTGGCCCACCACAGCATCACTTTGGGCCACCACAGCATCACTCAACACCACCACAGCATCAGTCAGCACCACCACAGCATCATGCAGCACCACCACAGCATCACTAAGTACAACCGCTGCATCACGTAGTACCACCACCATAGCTAATAGGTCTCGCTTTTGGGACCTTATAAGTATTTAGTTATGCAGCACAATATCCTTGGTGCAACAACATCAACTGTTGCATGGCTAAACACTTATAAGGTCCCAAAAGCGAGACCTATTGGCTATGCCAATGCTTGTTTCTGTTCTGCAGGGACGGGACAATGGCTCTGTGTCTGCCTTCTGTGAGAGAGACTTAAGGTCGTTTTGTCCCTGCCATTACTGGTTCTGTCTGATTTGTACCTTTCCTCTGAGGTGTAATCACCGCTGCTTCCCCAGTTGTTCATGTCCTAAGAGAGACAGATGCTTGTTTTACCTGGCCTATGAAGAAGGGATGTTGCGCCTTTGTTTCCCAGTATTTACCTGTTCTGAAGAAGAAAAGCCTGCACTGTTGATGCTCCTGTTCTACCTATTCTGTGAAGGAGGAAAGCTTTCAATATGTTACTCATGATATGTGAGAGTGTGTGTGTGTCTGTGTTGTGTGTGTGTATGAGAGAGAGAGATAAAGAAAGAGAGAGAGAGAGAGAGAGGGGGGAGAGAGAGAGAGAGAAAGACTGCACTACAGCTGCTTTTATTGTTCGAATGTCAAGTGCAAATGAAGCTTGGTATAACCCTTTTCACTGTACATGAGCCAAAAGTATTAACATTGTCTGTGCTTATTTTAATGCATGGTGTGAATGAAAGTGTGAACTATGGCAAAACATGTGAACAGAGTGTACTTCTGGTTTCCCTGTAAAACAAGCAAGCCCGATCTTTCAAAGTGGCTTAGACCACCTTGTAAAACGTAGCTAACAAGTTACCTGATAGCATGTGTGACACTTTTAGCCAATTCTGGATTTTTAGCAAATATCATTTGCTGTTGGGGTTTTTAGCCAAACTGCACACTTGAGAATTAAATATATTGTGTGTTGCAAAGCTAGGACTGGCTAATGGTGCCACAAGCCATAGAGTCACGTGGCAGCCTTGTGAAAAAGAAAACAACATTCACTTTTTAATTGTGAAGGCAAATCCCACCCGTCATTTGATTATTTACAGAAGGAACAGGACACAAATGGAGATAAAAACAATGACTAGGTGATTCCAACACCCAGTCGCAGTCTATGGATTGAGGTGCTCGGAGACTTTAGGGAACAGGCAAGTGGGCTATGGCTCAGGGCGTCCACCATTCAAAGGGCCCCTTCATTGGGCTCTCTAAAATCTTAAAATAAACAATATGTTTAATTGCTTTTTTTAAGCAAAAACATGCTGTCTGGCCAGCCTGCCACTGCCTGAGAGACAGAGAAGGTAAATTAAAAATATCTATTTGCTACGGCTAGATTGAGCAAGCACTTTAAGCTTTCAAAGTGCATAGGCCTTGCCTTTCTTCATCATGGACCGCTAAAATAAAGTTAGGCATTGTGTGCTCCCTCCGTGATTGCATCCTCCTTGTGGATCTGATGAAAGGAGGTGCAATCCCAGTCTGCTGCCTAGTGAGTCCGAATGCCTGTTGCACACAGCACAGGTAGTACAGTGAACAAAAGCACCCATCAGCACCAGAGCCTGACTGGTGATGACAGACTAACTACAACACACATTGCGGGCAGGAAACGTGATTGGATGACAATTGTTTCTGCTTTTCTGACGGGTTGGCCATGTGCCATTTTGCTGTGCAATGAGGCATTAATTGTTTCCGCCATTTTTGTACTGTACACATGAAGTATCTGTTGAACCAGTGTAATCACAATCACAGCCTAGTGCCACCTGGCTCAGAGCTCCTGTTCCTCTCTTAGCATTGGCTTCAATGTAGTAAACAAACAAATCATTCTCCATGTTCACAAGCCAACATTGTGAAACACCTGTCTATCGCACCACATGCAGTGGGCTTGTCTAGGCCGCTAGTCTTTCGGTCTCTCTGGTGCTGGGGGAGACCATTTGCTCTGGGCCCAGATACGGGCTGGCCAAGAAAGAGTGTTGTTAATGATTCGACCATTGTTGCTGAGTGTATGTTATGTAAATCCAAGCAAAGGGCCGCGATTTTTTTTTTCCGGAGGCCCCTAAATTCCTTTAGATATTCCTTGGTGTGCTTTAGGTGTCGCATCTCCAACACTTCTGAAAGTAACTTGCCCAGAAGCGGTGCCACACATGTTGCGGATCATGCCCCGTAAGTGTCGCCAGTACATGGAGTCCATTAGCATGTGTACATTAAAAACTGGTAGTTTGTACAGAAATGCCAACCTTATGCAGCAATGCCCCCAAGAAAAACTGGGGAATCACGGTAGGATAAGTACTATGTATAAAAGAGAAAAATAAATGACAGCTTCTGAACACATCTCTAATAAAGCAACAAACCTGTTCAGTTCAAAGCACTATAACAACAGAATGCGTCATTATTACCCAAGGCCAAGACAAACAAAGAAACAGTCTACTTGGCCAGCGAGCAAATGAAGCAAAACAGATACGTCCAACCCACTGGGAAACACAAATGCCAACAGAAAACCTTATGAAACCTGACACAGTATGGGGGAATGAGAAAGCGAATCAAAACAGTACTGCTTTCCAGTCTATAACCCTTGTGGGATTTCTGCTCCAAGTGAGCGAGAAGCCATTCCCGTCTCATTTCCCAAGTAATTTCTCCACCAGTAAGCATGAGATACCCCCAGAAATTAAGGACTACATCACACCTGGATCTGAAGTAGGTCACGTTCACGAAAAAAGATTTTTTGAATCAGACATTGTATTTTGATAATTCTGCGGCTTTGTTAGCATTCAGTTTGCAAACCCAATATTGTACTTCACTACCAGCATAAAAAATAAAATAAAATGATTTTTTTTTAAAGCACTATCGGCCAGATTAATCGAACGAAAATCGGCTCGCAAAGGGCCAGATTCTGAGAATCTGGCCCTTTGCGAGCGCAATTATTGCATTTGGGATTCATCATCCTAAATGCAATAATCGCTATTATAGAATTCGCTATTGTGCGAGGAATTGCATTTAAGGAATCTCTATTTGAGATTCCTTAAATGCAATTCATCAACCAATTTTAAATTGCGAATTCGCAATATTTGGCCGCTATTTACCACGAAGTCTGACTTCGTGGTAAATAGCGAAAAAATAGATTAAAGCACTTTAGTGCATTTTTTTCTTTTGCATGTGGATGCAACACCTGTGTAAATTTTCATTTCAGGGGTGCTACAGGGTGTCCTTTGGACACCCCTGGCACCCTTGAAATTGCATCCTTATTTGCGATTAGCAAATTGCTAATCGCAAATAAGGAATAACTCCCCATTCATTCCTATGGGGAGTTATTCCTTATTTGCGATTAGCAATTTGCTAATCGCAAATAAAGAATGTGTAGGAATCGCAATTTATTTAGCAATTCCTACATGAATCCCGTTTTGCAAGTCCTTAATAGCGATTCCTTATGAATCGCTATTAAAGACTCGCAAAACGGCCCTTTCATGAATCTAGCTGTATGTATTTCATATCTGTACTTTTGAAGAATACACAATGTGGAGGTATAAAGTGTGATTCAAAATGGCCACCTGAGTTCTAATATCTTGCAATCCTGTCAACCTCAAACCTGTTTAGTCACCTTTGTCAGTTAGTACGCTCTGGCATAGAAATTAGAAGCAATGTGTACTGCTACAGGATCTGTCTTCAGTGAGCTGTAATATAGTCTTATAGCACTCTGCTGAGGGCTTCACAGTGTTTTAAAGACCCTGAACCAGAGTTATAGGCCAAAGCCACAGGTGAGGGCCTATAATGACAGACTGGAACTTTAACAACCGATATACACCGAGGCAGAGCGGTTATAAGGTTATTAGAACGTTCCACTAATGGAGAGTAGAATGTTCTAAATAATAAAGGAAGAAACATAAAGAAAAACATTGGAATGTTATGGCAAAAGGCTTAAACCAGCCACTATTAGCCCTGAGCCACCCCATTCTCTTCAATGCAGTGCCCGCCATGCTAATGTTCTAATATCAATCATATTTCTGCAGCCCCAATCTGTAAGGCTGTGAATTCTCTCTCCTGGGATCATGGTCCTGCCAAATGAGGCACATCTAAAGATAAACACTTGCATATTGTGTGTGATGAAGAGGCACACAATAATTGTTGCACTCGCTCTCTGCTATCTTTTCAAACATGATATTTTCTAGTGGTTCAGGACCTGCTAGTGTGTAGGCTCTCACAAATGCTAAGTCATGTTGTGCATGTAAACACAATGCATGTGCGATAGGGAGGAGAGGAATTAGGTTGATTCTTGCCTGTCAGGTTGACAGGAGCATTGATGCCTGCGGACTGTAATATGGTTTTCTTCAGAGAGAGAATGTTTTAAATCCTATGCTTCTTGAAAAGCATTTATGTCATATTTTGGAGTGAGTGTGAACATATTTAATAATACATACGGCGCATACTGCCTTTTTGGGCTTTGAAATACATAAACTGCACGTGGAGGCCATATTTTTTAAAATAAAAATAAGCTGGTAATCCACTTTCTGTGGAAAGATTTATCAAGGTAACATTTATTGAGAAATTAACATGGTTTTGTATCATTAACCTACACCTTTAGGATACTTTTTGTAAAACAGTACTAATCTGCTAGGATAAAACACTTCCAATAAAAAACGACTTTTTAATACCACAATGGAATTATTAGGTTGCAAGATTTAAGTTCTTTTATTTATACATAAAATCGGTGTACTTGAACAGGGATATAAAGTCTGCCTTTTACAGAGGTACACAAATTAAGGTGCTTATTTATGAGAGCTCGCATCACTTTTTTACCATGTAAAGTGGCACATGCATGATGCAGGGCTCTCATAAATATGTATGAAGCCACGCAAAGCCATCCTGCATGGCTGTGAATGACCTCATAAATCATGTGTAAAGTGATGCAGCGCAAATTACTGCATCGCCTTACTCTGCGCCTGGGAGGTGCTCAATGGGCATTGCAGTGGGTTTTCCCACGCAACACACACTCAATTTGACGCTGCCTCAGATTTACTAAGTGATGTAAACCTGGAGAATCGTCAAATCCATCCACCTCCAGTGGTGAAGTATATTGAGGAAACATACGTTAATTTCTCCTCGTTTTTTCCTCTCTCCATGTGTTCTGCATTCTGCAGCACACATGGAGAGAGGAACACATCTTGTAGGAATGATTCTGTGCAGGAAAGTGCCTCTTCCTGCGCAAAAACAATCCTGCCTGCAACGGAGGCACCCTTGCACCATGGTGCAAGGGTGCCTAATGGTGCAAGGATGCCTAAGTTGGTGCTAGGCTGCCAAAACGGCGCCAACGCAGGCAGAAAGGACAGGAATGCACCGTTTTGCCTAAATATGGTGCATTCCTGCCCTTTCACTTTGGCGTAGGGCAGCACAGCAGGGTGCCTTGCTGCCCTATGGCAAAATGCCATAAATGAGGCCTTAAATTTGGGCAAGCTGTCAATTCTTCCCCTCATTTTAAAAGGAAATTATGATTGGATCAATATAAGGGTAATGTGTCAAAATTCATACATTTGAAAAGTGCATTTCCTTTATTTTTGTTTCATACACATTTATGTTTGTACAGGCATCTAGCTATTGGACAATGGATTTAATTCCTGGCCCAAATAAATATCGGTGCTTAATATACCAGTGCCCATCACAACATGCAGGGTTCTTATTCACAGGATTTTCTTATGGCGAGAAAGGAGTGGAGTTGGATGGCCAGCATGAGTTAGAATTGGTCTAGCTTTTCATGCACATCAAATTATCAGATCACACATTAGTGCCCAGCTCAAATATGGGAGAAGGAAGGAGAATTGATTGCTATTGACATCTGGTCCCAGACCCTCCAGAAATGTGAAGTTTCAGACCACATTTCACACAATAGGACCTTGACACTTCACTCCTTCTAAGGGACTAATATGAAACAGGTGCACCAACACATATTCAGTACTTGGGTGTTGAGGGATGGGACTATTTAAACAGCAGATTTTGCCCTATATGAACTGCAATCTGCCTACTGCTGATCTTAACTGGTACAAGAAGCCGGGTGTATATGCAAGCGTTTACACCCAGTTCTGTATTTGCACACCAATGGGGACCAGCGCCCCAGTATTTTCCAAAGTTAGGAGTACTTGCTTGAGTTCAAAGAAGCTAACATGGGTTGCTAAAAGTTCTGAAGGTCATTTATAAGACTTTTAGCAGTAAATCCAGCTTCTTGTGGCTCTTCAAGCTATTTCAGATCTTGTACACCTTAACTTTTAGTTGGTTGCCATGTTATGCTTAAACTTTCTAACATTTTCCTAAAGTTTTTTTGACCATCTCAACTATTCCATAAGGGAAACAAATACTCTGTATAATGTATGGCTTTAAGGTTTATTTTTCATAGGAGGCGAGAATCTTGCTTTCTGGCACCTTATCATACTCCCAGTACTCATTCTTACTTTTACCTTTTTATGTTTATAAATGTTTAAAAATAATTGGCAATGTGTGTTAACCTGCTGCCATTTTGGAATAGTGAGTATGGCACAGCTCCTGACCCACACACTCAACCAAAAATTGTGAAAGGGTGCAGCAAGCCTTCTAGGCACTCTTTCTGAACATAGGCACCCCATTTCTTGTAACATGGATGTTGTTGACTTATTAATTGCAATTGCTTTCCAACAAATACAAAAAATTGGAAATAATCTATGCAACTTTCTTTTCAGGCTTGGTGGTATAGTGTTTGCTATAATCATCGACTAGATCATGCATATGTCTCACCTATGTCTTTACTTCTGAAAAGAGAACATATTTGGTCCCCGGTCACTATTTTCCTAGACACATCTGCACACAAATCTTCCCATCACCACCCTCTACTGGAAGAAGTCTCCAAAACTCCATAAAATGTTTTTTTACTGTTATCCTATGTATTTAGTTACCTATTGCTATATAATTTCCTTCCCCTTTTTCTCCTCTTTAAAGCATTATTACAGCTATTACATTTTAAGAGGTTGATATCTCTTTATAGTATATTGAGTTTTCCTATGTATTATTACATATTTACATACCCATGCTATTATTGTATCCTTTCTCTTTCTTCTTTTCCTTCTCCTTCTTTTCTTTCCACATTCCTTACAATCCTTTTTCTAAATGCAACTATTTGACCTCTCTTAAACTTTCTCTTCTCATTATAGGATATTAACTCAATTATTGCTAACCGATATTCTGTGACTTTATTTCTATTATGTATACTTGGTTGTATTTCATTTTTCTAACTAAAGCTCTCTGTTTAAAAAAAAAAAAAAGCAAGCCTTCTTATATGAAGTCTTGGGAAATTAATATATAACTAAACAATTGTCTTAAATAGATGGTTTGCACGGTCTGAGTGCAGGAAGGAGACTTCCTGAATCAGTTACAAGGCGCTTTGTGAGTAGGCACTGTGCTTTGGGTTCCTATGGTGTCTTGCACATTATAGGGAAGATGCTACACTTGGTTCCATTTTATCAAATTTGATGCTTGCTGGATCACTCTCCTGTGTCCCGGCCTACCGCCAAGAGCCACTCCTCATCTGTGTCCTTGTCACCACCAGGGCTGGACGGGGAACCTAAACCGGCCCTGGCAAAGTGCTCGGCCACCTCCCCCCCCTTGGGGGGCTGTGGGTGCCGCTGAGCTGTTTGCCAGGGCCGGTTTTCGGCCGATTTTGTTACAGGGCCGATTTTGCAGCTATGCTGCAAAAACGGCCCTGTAACAAAAACGAATCTATGACATAATATCGACAGACAGAATATCTACATACAAAAATATCGACACAAAAATATCGAAATCAAAAATATCGGAGTCCTATCTTCATAAAGGTAAGTACAAAAATATCGAAAAATTAATATCGTAGTACAAAAATATCGAAAATAAAAATATCGTTTTTTTAAATATATTAATAATAATGTAAAAATAATTTTAAAATACATATAAATTTACAAATATTAAATAAAAACATTAAAACATAATTAAAAAATTAAAACTAACACATATACATTTAAAATAAATTAAAAACGTAATAATTTAATGTAATTTTTTTTTTTATTTCATTTAATTGATTTAATTTAAATATAAATTTATTTTATTTTTACCCTGCACGCCTGTACCTCAAAAACCCAAAACTGACCCTGAACCCTAAAAATACCCCTTTACCCAAAAACCCAAAACTGACCCTGAACCCTAAAAATACCCTTTTACCCAAAAACCCAAAACTGACCCTGAACCCTAAAAATACCCCTTTACCCAAAAACCCAAAACTGACCCTGAACCCTAAAAATACCCCTTTACCCAAGAACTAAAAACTGACCCTGAACCCTAAAAATACCCCTTTACCCAAAAACTGAAAACTGACCCTGAACCCTAAAAATACCCCTTTACCCAAAAACTGAAAACTGACCCTGAACCCAAAAAATACCCCTTTACCCAAAAACTGAAAACTGACCCTGAACCCTAAAAATACCCCTTTACCCAAAAACTGAAAACTGACCCTGAACCCTAAAAATACCCCTTTACCCAAAAACTGAAAACTGACCCTGAACCCAAAAAATACCCCTTTACCCAAAAACTGAAAACTGACCCTGAACCCTAAAAAGACCCCTTTACCCAAAAACTGAAAACTGACCCTGAACCCAAAAAATACCCCTTTACCCAAGAACTGAAAACTGACCCTGAACCCTAAAAATACTCCTTTACCCAAAAACTGAAAACTGACCCTGAACCCTAAAAATACCCCTTTACCCAAAAACTGAAAACTGACCCTGAACCCTAAAAATACTCCTTTACCCAAAAACTGAAAACTGACCCTGAACCCTAAAAATACCCCTTTACCCAAAAACTGAAAACTGACCCTGAACACTAAAAATACCCTTTTACCCAAAAACTGAAAACTGACCCTGAACCCTAAAAATACCCCTTAAAAAAACTAAAACATATAAAATTTAAAATATTATTATATACTTACCTATACTTACGTTGTAATGGTATGCGTTGTAAAGGTACCTGCGTTGTAAAAACATGCGTTGTAAACACATGCGTTGTAATGGTTTTTGCGTTGTAAAAATTTCGTTGGAATGGTAGTGCGTTGTAAAAGTTGCGTTGTAAAGGTTGTTTCCCCGGTGGATAGCGTAGGGGTAAAAATTACTATTTACACTCCAGAGGGTGCAACAGTAGGGAAAGCGTTGGATAGCATGGGGGTAAAAATGTATTCCCACTTTAACACACAACACACTACACATATAAAAAAGACAATTAATATAAATTTCAATTAATCAATTAATAATAATTAATATTACTAAATTGATGTAATTATAAATGAACTAATTAACACATATTAATTACTAATTAATTAACAATAAATACCAACAAATAAATACAATCGCTTTAATTAATTAAATTTAATTATATCACACCCTATCCACCTATAAACACACAACCCACTACACATAAATAAATCACATCATTTAATCACTTAATAATTATTAATTACCAATTAATTATTAATTAACAATAACAAAAACAATAAATATATTAGCACATTAACTCTAATTAATTTAATTAAATAATTAATAATATTTAATACGAATTAATTATTAATTAACAATAACAATAAATTAAATATATTAGCACATTAACTCTAATTAATTTATTTTACTAATTAATATTATTTAATTACCAATTAATTAATTAACAATAACAAAAATGTATATATATTAAAACATTAACTCTAATTAATGTAATTAACTAATTAATATAAATTAATTACCAATTAATTAATAATTATTAATATTTACAAAAATATATTAATTAATTAATTATTATTAAATTACTTCCCACCCTATTCCCCTATAAACCCACAACCCGCTCTGATACTAAAACGCAAAATGTAAACAAATTTACTAATTTTCAAACATACATTACAAAACATATTTAACAAACATATAAACAAAATAATAAAATACATAACACTAAACAAATTTTAGATATTACTAAATTTCGATATTTTCGATATTATTAACATACATACCTTAAAAAAACGATATTCTGTCTGTCGATATTTTGGACATCGATATTCTATACCATCGAAATTAAAACATCGATATTATTGTATATCGATATTTTAATTTCGATATTTTGTCTCACTACCAACAAAAACGGCCCTCATGGGCCCCAAACCGGCCCCCTGGGGGATCGCCCGGTGCCCGCTACGGCCAGTCCGGCCCTGGTCACCACTAACATACAGCCGCCGCAGACACTGGGGCCCACAGGGAGGAGAGGGTGGCTGTTTGCACCTTGGTCGTCGTCCCTGTCTGTCCACAAGGATGCGTATTTGTGGTTTAGGTTTATATACTTTAACATTCGCCTAACTACTTATTGAATTGTTGTGCCACTTTTCATCCCTGTTCTCCTCTTCTGCCTTCATTAGGGACTTTTCACAAATACTCTGATTCGAATCCATGAATCTTGTGTGCTTTGGTTTTCCATTTCCTTTTTGCAGTGTTATAAAGTGTGTTCTAGGCCGGGGTGGTATTAGTTCAATATTTTATGCAACTTATAAGAAGGAAACAATTACCCTACAGCCCTCTACTGGTAGCCGTCAGAGCCTATGAAATGGCACCCAGCGAAAGGTAGACACATATGCAAGAAATTCGTAAGCATTTTTTTCCTTCATCTAATTTTTCCTGTCATCTTTGACATTCACTTTTGATTTAAACATTCACAAGTCAACAAAAGTGCTTCAGATGAACGGGTAGACAATGTGGGAGACAAACCGAAATGACTTGGTCTAACCGCCCGGATGTGTTTCTGTTACAGGTAAGAATCTTCGCAAAGAGAGAACAACAAAAAAATAATATAGGATCACAATGCAATAAAGAACATAAAAGACCCTGACAGGACAAAAATCTCAGGAAATAAACAACACGTAAAAACTTAAACGCCAGACGTCTCAGGCACCCCTATGAAGAGTGAATGGAATCCGCAACATAGCAAATAGTGGACCAGCACGGTAAGCATAGCAGGACACCAAACACACAACAATAGGAAAGAATGTATGTACGTGATAAATGGGAGAAGTACAGGGATACACTCACTCAGTAAGGATATACTGCTCCTGCTGGGGCGTACTTTATGCTTAATTACCATCTTGGCTCTATCTAATGCTTCAAGTAACTGAACTAAAAATAAAGATATTACTTGGAACCTACAACCTGCTTTCTTGAAGATTCTTACTTGTAACATTTTAATTTCTATCTGCTGAGAAGGAAGAAGTGTTTTGGGGTTCACCTTTTAACCACATTGGGCACTGATCTATCGATGTTGCTGTGCAGCCAAGATAGTGGGGCACAAAGAGTGAACATCGTATGTCCGTGTTTTTTATGGGCTGTCTCGGAGACAGATTATGGAATTTAGCTGGGCTGATGTTTTCTTTTTGCATGGCTGAGCAATTACAAGAAGTAATTCATTTTCTCTGTAAAGGTGCGGTAATGGGTATATGAACACAATGGGTGCCGCAGGGTTGATAAGATATTTTTTGCCATTGGCTGGGGCTGAATTTAGGTAACTATAAAGTATGTTCTGAAATGCAGTGATTTCAGATATAGTGTTTTCACCATATGTTTTAAATGCTGTAATTTACTTGTAACATTTTAATGTTAAACCTGACATCCTTGATGTGGTACCCCAAAACGTTTTGCCTTCACATCTCCTGTTGGGCTTAATATGTTTTTGTTGGCCTTAGGGCTGTGTGCACTTTACCTCAGCTAACCAGGTATAAAGTGCTTGTACTGTCGCCTTAAAACATGATAAAACTGGCCTAAACCTAATTGGCACATTTAATTTACTGGAAAGTCTCTATTAAATGCTAGTACGTGTACATAGGGCCTGTAAATTAAATGCTACTAGTGGGCCAGCAGCACTTATTGTGCCACCAACTAAAGTAACTTTTTAAAACTTGTCTCGGGCCTGCCACATTAGCCTGTAGTGCAGCTTTAAAGTGAAATTTTGACCTGGCAAGATAAAGCGTTTGCCAGGCCTAAACCGTTCTTTTTAATATTTACACATCACCCCTGTGGCAGGAGATAAAGGCACATGGGGCAGGGTGCACTGTAGTTAACAAGCATTTGCAATGCAATCGGTCTCTTCTTTTGGACCTTATATGTATTTAGCTATGCAGCCCATTAGCATGGGTGCTGAAACACCAACTGTTCTTTAACATGGAGGGAAAGTAAGCACCAAACTGCGTGACACGCCAGGTGTGGGAACACATGGAGAGAAATATTGTCTTTCAGCAGGAAATGGTATAGTCTAAAACTCTGTTTTTAATTTGCAATCAGGGCCTTCAGTGGTCATATCACTGAGAATACAAGATTTGAAAAAATTATTATTGTCTACGGGTGCTTGTGGAAGACAATTTCTATGGACTAGAATCTAGAGAATGCTAAAGTGATTCTGGTATTTTACTGACCTCAACTGGTCGTTTTCTATCAAGACATATAATTAGAGGCAGTTGAACAGAAAAAATGTCCCTAAGCAGAAGCAGACAAGTTCTAGGGCTGAACTCCAAAGCCCACAGAGTACATACACATATGAGTATATACTAAAATATATACAAGAGGTCTTGAATGCTCGACCTAAATCTTAGGACATGTATAGTTATGTTATGTATAGTTATGTTTTACATGTCTTGGTAGTGAAAAAATCTCTCCCATTGACTAACACTAGGTTACCTTATTACTTTTAATAAGTGGTAACTTTGGATTGTTTTGATTGGTTCTGCATTCCGTCCATTAATTGTGTGTCTTTTGCTTTCTCACCCTAAGTGTGCTGGGTATGCTCAGACGTGGGTCCGGGGCTCACTGTGCCACTGGATTCAAGCTATCCTGGCTGGTATGGGGTAAAACCCTGAAACCAATCCTAGGATGCTTGTTTCCGGTACAAGGAGGACCTGGCTTGGCAATTCAGGCTGGACTGTTCCCATGAGACACAGGGTCAAGACTCATGTGCATATGGACAGGTGTAAAACGGGGTAGCATGGTAAGTAAAAGAATGATGGATTTAACCCAGATGTCTTGACTGGGGATGAATGTTGGACCCTGTGGGTCGTATCAGCAAGGTTATTGCCGTTTTACAGCGAACATCGCTGGAAAACCAGCGATGTTCCCTGTAAAATGGCAATTTCCCCGCTATCCATGGAATCTTTATCGCCCTGGAGTAACGCGTTCTTAATAACGCGTTACCAGGTGAGAAATTCCAGAGATAGACGGCGATAAAGAGCTTTGCGTTTATTTATCGCCGTCCTTGTAGATATGCCCCCTGGAGAGGCAGTAAACATTTTCAGGGATACATCTTGCAAATTAATCAGATGTGAAGAGTAGAATAATTTTCCATATTGGTGCTTACTGCTTGTCTGAATGATTCACATATTAAGGTGCACAATTTTATAGAGCATTGATTTTTTTTCTGCTGAGGAAGTGGGCTGCTCTTTAAGCAGGACAAGATAATGTCCGTACAGAAATGGTCTGACACAGATTTGGAGTGAGCCTGCTAAATAACTAAAGTAAATGAAAGAAAAATGTAGTTAATTGCTTACTGCAAGACAGAACTATCTTGAAGTCTGGGACAGCACCTCTACTCATCTTTCCATCGTTTCTGTAGGCGGTGGCTTGCTAGGTATTTTCTTGTGCTATTTTTCAACCAGGGTTTCCTGTCCTCATATGCTGGTGTTTCTAGGGTTTTCTTGTGGTAGAGATGTTTATATATTAACTCAGTTTTAGTTCTTTCGTGCCCTCTTTGGCGAGATCACTAAGTGCACAGGTACACTCATCCAAACTGTAAATGTGTTTAATCTAGTATTTATGGATGTGTGTTTAATATAGTAACACAGCAGCAGCACACTAATATTACTGCAAATAACCTTTGTGACCCCCTCTAATTTCTTACATGTGAGGTCCTGTTCTTTTCTAGGAAAGGTTTTCTCTGAATGTTGCATGAAACATAATAAAGTCTGCCATAAACTCCCACACATCACCCACATTAAAAATAAATGAAAGGAAAACGGCTTCCAAAACAATTTGTTGAAGAATTATTAAAGGTAATTAGGGCAAGACTCTGCAGAACAGAGCTGGCTGTATCACGGGGCCCTCTGAAAGGCTGAGGTCCTGGGCCAGAATCCACATTGCCAATGCATTTAAATGTGTACGAATGCTTTCTGCATTTACCTGCCATTAGCCCGAAGTGTGATCAAGGCTGCACTCAGCTAAAGGGCTCCTTCCCCTTGCCAAACAGAATTTGCAGCCTCACCATCACCTGTGCCATCTACTAAAGGGCAGTGATTAAGGAAAGCTAATCAGCAGTCCCTTGCTAATAAAGGCTACATTTCCTTTCTAAAGGAAGTGCTGTGGCCACCCCTTTTATACAAGTGGTTAGATCTCCACCTTTTAGCCACAGGAATGTAGGCAATACACTTCCACCATCTCTCCTCCCCCTCATCTTATGCAGTGTCAAACTAGAGACATCCACAAAAGGATCTCGCCTTTTCTTGTAATTAATACTGTGAGCCAACCTAGAGGGAAAACATCAGAAGATTTCCACTCCTGTATTTGCAGATTCTCCTTTGCGATGTTTGCATTAGTCCCCTCTATTTTCTCACATTGAGATGAGAATGATGTTACTGCTTACTTGAAGTACAGTCTGAAGCTCCTAGGATTTCTCTATATAGGCATCTAGGCATTACTTTACGCATCCAACTCCTGAGCTGATCAGCTCTACTTGCTGAAATAGCGGCCTAGCGGCTGCCTAGCAGTGACCAGAGTGTTTACTTTAAGACAGAACAGTGCATGGTTGGAAACTAATAATAAAGCACTAGACCACTAAAACATTTATGAATATACAGAGCATTAAGTTAGGTTTTGTTTTTCATGGGATGGTGTGGTGCAGGACACAAGGGCCTGACTGCCCATCAAATGTACTAATGTAGTTCTATCTTCACATGCACATAACGTTTCTTCCTGCAGTCTTGCTTCCTTATAGTGCACGCTATCTCAAAAATCATCCTCCATATGTCTAAAATATGGCATGAAACTGGCTGTAACTCAAAACGTCAGATTGTTCCTTTTTTTCAAATGGACATCTCATTCCCTTCCATCTTTTCCATCCACCTTTCTCTGAACACAACTTATTCTGAGTCACATGCATGTTTGCATTAGTCATTATTAATGTATTTTTGCAAATTGCCCACAACTCATTTCAAAGAGCACAACCTCTTTTACTTGAAAGTCGTACCCCTGCAGCCTAACAACACCTACTCTCCTCTAGTGTATCTATTAACCTAACAAACACTTTACATGAACTCACATACCTTGGCCCCATTAATGATCACACCTCACTCTTGACTATTAATTCCCTCTACTACAAAGAAACTAGAGTGAATGCATGAAATTGTTTCATTGAGACCACAAGATTAATTCCAGTATCCAATAACCTTGTGTTCCAGAGTAGCATGCTGCTTGACTTAAAGTGATTCAAATCTTTCTTAGGTGAGGAGTATGTAATAAATACATGAAATCACAATTACTCTGTATTCTGAGCAATGTTTTATTGCCTTGGTTTTCTTTTTCTTTTGCAGTTTTATGAAGCCTGAACTTGAGCCAAGGGAAATAGAGAATTTTATATGAGAGCCAGATTACATTACACAAACTCAGATAAGTGTTTTAAGGCATAGTTGGATTAAATGAATTGCCCAGCATCATATGATGTCGAGCCGATATCTGATTCAAGCCTGGTTACCCATGGTTTGCCCTGCTATTAGGCCACATCTTCTACTTTATGGATACAATCTACAAATACAAGGAAGTACAGGGTTTGGATAATATTTATATACAATGAAGAAAGTTTTTCCACAAACTGCACAATTCCAATGATTGTTTTCCTTATTTCATGTTTTACTTCCCATGATTGTGTGGTTGTTTAGTGTGCACAGAATGTCTTTCAGTGCCATACAAACATTTTAGCAAACAATATAAGGACTCTGCAACTATCTCTGTGTGCATACTACCCTGCAACGTATATGAGCATATAGCTAATTGTTAAACAATGCCCTATGGGCCATCATTGACATCTTGCTCATTATTAGGTAGCAAAAGGTCAAGGCTATCTGACCAGGCTAATTGCTATGCTTAAGAAAGAGATGAGGAACTCTGAAGTGAGACTGCCAGCAGGATACTTATTTAATACATCTTCTAGGAGTTTGACACTGTGTTATGCAAAGCTGATTAAGTAGAATTCACCAACGGGCAATCTTCATTACTTTGATGTTTCTTTCCTTGTCCCTGTATGTAACCACATGAGGGTGGAAGCAACCTTTACAACGCAACTTTTACAACGCGCTACCATTACAACAAACCTTTTACAACGCAAGATCCATTACAACGCATGTCATTACAACGCAACCATTACAACGCATGACACTACAACGCAGACCATTACAACCCATGTCATTAAAACGCAGTCGTTACAATGCATACCATTACAACGCATACCATCACAACGCATAGTACCCTTACACTATCCAACACTTACCCTACTGTTGCACCCCCTGGAGTTAGAATAGTAATTTTTTACCCCTACACTATCCAACACTTACCCTACTGTTGCACCCACTGGAGTTAGAATAGTAATTTTTACCCCTACACTATCCAACAGTTGCCCTACTGTTGCACCCCCTGGAGTTAGAATAGTAATGTTTACCCCTACACTATCCAACACTTACCCTACTGTTGCACCCCCTGGAGTTAGAATAGTCATTTTTACCCCTATACTACCAATACTTACCAAACATGCGTTGTAATGGTAAGCGTTGTAATGGTATGCGTTGTAAAGGTAGTATGCGTTGTAATGGAATCTGTTGTAATCTAAGCTGAATCTAACTAACACAAGACCAAAATGTAAAAAATCCAATAAGTAGAATGAGAGTTATGAATTTTGGAAGAATAGCTTGAAATATAGTACTTAGAAACATAAAGCTCCAACCGGGATATCTGGTCCCGCTTGACCGGGTCAAATCTGAAAGTTCAAGCCGACTGGGGTGGAGCACAGGTCAGAAACAGGGGCCAACCTTGTCTCGCTGAAAAAGTACTTTGGATGGAAGATGCTTCGATGTTGAAGACCCGATGCAGAGAGCAGAGGAGGCGATGCATCGGTGCTGATCCTTACAGATGTAGGCAACACCTCAGTTCTGATCTGCACTGTCAGAGAGGCATTGTTGGCAAACCCTTTATGAGGAATCAATGCATACCAGGTCCAGAAGTGTACTGGAGTGGTGGTGTCTGAGGTACACAGTTGTGCCTTTGAAGTGGAAGAGATTTCATAGAGAGGCCTTTGAAGTGCACAGAGTTGCTGCCCTTCTGCCCTGGCTACAGACCCACTACAGACAGGTATGCAGCTCTTTGTGCGGTAACACGCACACCCCATTCAGGGGCAGGTCTCAGCTCCTCCCTTCCACCCCACCCAGGATGACCCATCAAGATGTTGATGGCCATCAGTCACACCTAAGCTCTCTTTGTGTGTGGCTTTCTGGAGGGATTGAGCAAAGCCCAGCCGTCACCTACCCCAGATGAGTATTCAGAGACAGGCAGAAGGCACCGAATTGTTAAAGTAAGAAAATGCCAACTTTCTAAAAGTGTCATTTGCAGACATGCAACGTAAAATCCACTTTACCATAAGTTGTGATTTTAAATTGTGAGGCCAGTGACGCCAAACTTGAAATTACTATCTTTTTCCAAGTGAAAATTACAAAATGAAATTAGGTAATTCCAATGTTGACCAATTGGAGAGCTAGGCCTTGCAGTAGTGAAAAATGAATTTAAGAGTTTTTTACTATCTGGGCATATAAAACTTAAAAGTACATGTGCAACTTTTTAAATACACTGCACCCTTCCCTTATGGCTGCCTAGGGCCTACCTTAGGGGTAACTTAAATATATTAAATAGAAAGGCTTGGGCATGGCAAGAGGATGAATTTGCCAGGTCGACATGGCAGTTTTAAATGGTACACACGGGCTCTGAAGTGGCAGTCCTGAAACATGTTTAAAAAGCTGCTGTAGTGGGTGGCACAATAAATGCGGCAAGCCCACTAGTAGCATTTAATTTACAGGCCCTGAGCATATATAGTGCACTGTACTAGGGAATTATATGTAAATGTATTATGCCAATTGTGGATGAGCCAATGATACCACGTTTAAAGCAGAGAGCATATGCACTTTAGCACTGGTTAGCAGTGGTAATGTGCCCAGAGTCCTATATCCGACAAAAACTAATTCATCAAAAAGAGGACGAAGGCAAAAGGTTTTGGGGTGACCATACAGCAAGGGCCAGGTCCATTAAGTGTCCGAGTAGGTCAGGAGATGTATCAGAATATTGAGGGCCATTAAAACAAACTGGAAAACTGTTGTTAAAGGGGGGGCAGTACTTACAATGAACCATTTTCAGAACCAAGTAACCTATTTGGATAATTGACTGTCTCGGGGAGCAAAATTCAAATCCGCCTTTTCAAGACACACATTCTGAGGGAGGAATCCAAGTAGCTTATACAAACGCAAAGCCTGCAGGGGCATGCATCCGGGGTGGATGCAGACCCGGGGATGTAACTGGGTCTAAAGACAGTTTTAGAGTCTATATTCAATTTCAATTCTAGGTTTATGTTGCCAACCTCACAAAGCAAATAATTTGTGGGAAACAGTGATATTTTGAATGGGGAAGGAAAACAGAAAACTCCATCTACCATACTATGAGAGACTGATGGGCTATTTTAATTCTTGATTGTAAGGATACTCTATCGTATATGCAATGGATTTCTGTATTCTTGTAGAATATGGTCCACCCGTTAGATTTAGATGCAGTGGGAACATAGGTTCAATCAAGATGCAGACTACTCCATCTCTGCTATGAGTAAACCCTCTGACAGCCCTGTGGAGTAAGGGCCATTGGAGGCCTAATTGTAATTATACCCATCTCATTGTTGGAATTTTAGGTTAGTTTCCACTTTCCTTCACTGCCAGGAAAACCTTGGATAGTGAACGCTGCTAAATGCTTCCCTCGCCATCGGAAAGGACTGCCCTGGTGAGTTTGGTGCATGGCTCCATCATGCTGACAGAGCCATGCACCAAACTTCACAAAGCATTGACAGGTCTTGCCGTGATGGTGGCTCCAGTCAATGTTTTGAGTTAGCCCACGTGCATGGCAGCAATTTCTCAGTTTGGGAGGCAGAACCTCTGTCAGGACTACGCATTATCTTACTCATTCGCCCTGATGGAGAAACACCAACTTTTAAGTTAGGCCTTAAGTAACTATATTATGAAAATAATAAATCATAGTGTAGACTGTAGAGTAACAAAAATAAATACTTAATGAGACCGACCCACTTGAGAGGTAACCTATAACTTCTGATGCAGTTTGTAGCATGGACCCAAAGGTCGAGTGTCACCCAAGCAGCTGCCCTGTATATCTCTGCCAAATATAACCCTTCTGCCTCCGATGAAGAAGCAGATGCGTTTCTCATAGACCTACCCTAGATTGTGTCTGATCAGAAGAATGCTACCTTTTTAGAGGTCAGTGACATGACAGTCTTGTGCCACCTACTTACCAACAATATTTAACGTTTATATTAACAAACTTGATGTCTCTGTTAAGACCCTTGATGCAAACATCCCTCAAGTGGGACGTAAAACAGATTGATGGAGCAAGGATTCGCACGTAAAGCGCCTTGCTTGTAATCATGAACCTCGAATAACTTTAATGTATTAATCAACCTGTTTGTCTTATTAATTTACCCCGTATTCCGACATTTTGGGTGTCCGAGAGACGCTTGCCTTTGTGTTTACTAATCCTAATACGCTTGCTACTTAAGATGGCTGCTGCTACGCGCGAATTTCTTCTGTGCATGCGTCGGTCATCCATGTGACGTGACGTACTCGCAGTTCTGGTGGGAAACTCTTTGCACTTGCGCAGTAGAACTAAGATGGCTGCTTTGTGTCCTCACATGCCTGAAGCTTGCATCGCTGCTTTTGCTATGCTGTTTGTTCTGCATTAATCATTAAGGTTATAGTTATTATGAAATAATGGGAGTAATGTAGGGATTCATGGCATACAGTGCATCCATCTTTCCCGTGTTTTAAAACTGTTTCTATTTACTTTTCATGTATCGTAATCCTTGGGCATGAGGGACGGGAATACTCCATTCTGAAAATCCTTTCTGCGCATGACAGTCCACAGCCAGAGGATGAACTCTGTATCATTGAACGCTAGCCAGATGGAAGCACCAGCCAAGATGTGCCTGGGAACTCACGCTTGACCCTACTAAGAAGAAGTCAAAAGACTACAATGTATTTGTCAATAGACTGTCCATTGTTTCACAAACTGAAATCATCATGTGAACCTGAAATTCGGTGGGCGGGTATTAAAGATTCTAATGAGGGGCTTGAGAAAGTCAAATCCTCGGAGGTGTGATGACCTGTCCTCTCTTTCGCCCAATCGAAATTGAGGATCCTTACACTTGCAACATTTGGGGAGTAGTACACTGAGCCAAAAACAGTATAACTAGCCTAGGTTTAGCTAGAGAATTTGTCCGACTCGTATGAATAGCTGACCTGTCACTGACCCAACGCACTCAATAGCCGATCGAGAACAGAGGTGCTGGCGAAGCACTTTGCTGGGGAATTCGAGAACCCAATCGGGGTTTTGACTGATAGCAGCAGAGAGGGTGTAGCGCAGGTGTTGCAACTGAACTGCGGGTGCTGGTCTCAACTTTGGTGGTCCTGTCCTGATCCTAATCTGGTTTTCCTGTCCTGGGTTTCTATTTCTGCACCTGCTGGCCTACTGGCGACTGCATTCTTTGGGGTTCTCCTGTCCTTAACTGACCCGTGGCCAGGGTTGGTCTCCACACCGTTCTAGGTAAATATAATTATGTGAGGGAAACACATTTGCGTCCTTTCCTTGCTTTTCTAACTAGCTAAAAATCTTATTTGCACATTTGTTCCTTTTCTTACCCTCCCTGTGCTGACCAATAATAAAGTTTTACATTTTAGCTGTTTGTTAGCATGTTCCATCAATGGTGAAATACTGCTCATGAAATATAGTTGTTCCCTTTCTTTACCCTTCCTTTAGCCAAATTAAAGTGGTTGCTCTGAATTATTAGCGTGTTCCATTTTTCTTACCTTCCCTATAGCCACATGGTTATCTCAAAACTTCGTCATTAAATTAAAGTTCCTTTCCTTAATCACCTTTCCAATGGTACTCCAAATTTGACATTCTAGCATGTTCCTTATTTTCCCCGTCCTTTAGACACCCCATACCAAGTTTGATTTCTGAAATTTCTTACTAGCATGTTCCCTGTTCTTACCTTTCCTTTAGAGTTCTGATGGTTGGCATAATCTATTTTCTGCATGGTTATACGATTTTCATGATTTTGGTCATTGATAGTCTGCTCGCTGTGAATTTCATGCTTTCTGACTTTGATGAGAACTAGAGAAAGGTTTTTAAAACTTCCTGAGTCTGTGGTTATTATCAAGAGTGCAAATGTTATAAATGGTTGTTTTAGACTGCTTATCTTTTCAGCTAGCTCCCTGATCCATTGTGATCATAGGTACCTGTGACAAGGATTGGTAAGTCGGGTATATAGGAAATAGGTAGGAACAAACTGGGTTACTGGTAGTAGAGTGTAGGTTACCCGATTAATAAATATGGTAAATTAAAACTATGAGCCCAAATGTGCATATAATGAAATTATAGTCGGGTGACCTGCGCGCCCTATCAAGATCCTCTGCGTCATTAAGCAAATGACGTTTTATGGGCCAATGCCAACAATGTCACAAGAATTCTCTTTGGAAACAGAACTGTGCCTTGGGATAACAGGACGTCAGAATGTAGGGGCTGAGTCTCTCTACAACACCAGTACCTGCGGGCTCAAATCTCACTAGCGCACAGTGCCTCACATGAAATTATGTGTGGATGCTTCTTAGGAACTTGGGAATCATGGGTGGGTGTTTCTTAAGAGCTGGAGAATCATGTGTGGGTGCTTCTTAGGAACTGGTTCATAAAGGGGGTGGTGATGGACAGAGTATCTGAATTAAGCAGAACACTCCTACCCAGTCAAAAGATCAGGCCTTGATCTATCACCGTTTTTTAGCTCACTGCACCATCCCAGCTCAGAACCTGGCTACATGCAAATTAGTCTGACCCTGGCCCAGTGCATCATGGGAACAGGGCAGACCAAACTACCAAGCCAATTCTTTGCTGGAAAGGAAACAAGCTTCCGGGGACCGGTTTCTGGCATTACAGCCGTCTTCGGCCCGGCTTGCTTGAATCCTGATGGTGCAGTGAGCAAGGGACTCACATCTGAGCATACCCTTCCACACTTGTGGTGGCCAAAACGATTCATAAAGGGGGTGGTGATGGACAGAGTATCTGAATTAAGCAGAACACTCCTACCCAGTCAAAAGATCAGGGCTTGATCCATCACCGTTTTTTAGCTCACTGCACCATCCCAGCTCAGAACCTGGCTACATGCAAATTATTCTGACCCTGGCCCAGTGCATCATGGGAACAGGGCAGACCAAACTACCAAGCCAATTCTTTGCTGGAAAGGAAACAAGCTTCCGGGGACCGGTTTCTGGCATTACAGCCGTCTTCGGCCCGGCTTGCTTGAATCCTGATGGTGCAGTGAGCAAGGGACTCACATCTGAGCATACCCTTCCACACTTGTGGTGGCCAAAATGATTCATAAAGGGGGTGGTGATGGACAGAGTATCTGAATTAAGCAGAACACTCCTACCCAGTCAAAAGATAAGGGCTTGATCCATCACCATTTTTTAGCTCACTGCACCATCCCAGCTCAGAACCTGGCTACATGCAAATTAGTCTAACCCTGGCCCAGTGCATCATGGGAACAGGGCAGACCAAACTACCAAGCCAATTCTTTGCTGGAAAGGAAACAAGCTTCCGGGTATGCTCAGACATGAGTCCCTTGCTCACTGCACCATCAGGATTCAAGCAAGCCGGGCCGAAGACGGCTGCAATGCCAGAAACCGGTCCCCGGAAGCTTGTTTCCTTTCCAGTAAAGAATTGGCTTGGTAGTTTGGTCTGCCCTGTTCCCATGATGCACTGGGCCAGGGACAGACTAATTTGCATGTAGCCAGGTTCAGAACTGGGATGGTGCAGTGAGCTAAAAAATCGGTGATGGATCAAGCCCTGATCTTTTGACTGGGTATGAGCGTTCTGTTTAACTCAGATGCTCTGTCCATCACCACCCCCTTTTCTGAATCGTTTTGGCCACTATAGGAGTGGCAGGGTATGCAAAGACATGAGTCCCTTGCTCACTGCACCATCAGGATTCAAGCAAGCCGGGCCGAAGACGGCTGCAATGCCAGAAACCGGTCCCCGGAAGCTTGTTTCCTTTCCAGTAAAGAATTGGCATGGTAGGTTGGTCTGCCCTGTTCCCATGATGCACTGGGCCAGGGACAGACTAATTTGCATGTAGCCAGGTTCAGAACTGGGATGGTGCAGTGAGCTAAAAAACGGTGATGGATCAAGCCCTGATCTTTTGACTGGGTATGAGCGTTCTGTTTAACTCAGATGCTCTGTCCATCACCACCCCCTTTTCTGAATCGTTTTGGCCACTATAGGAGTGGCAGGGTATGCTCACACATGAGTCCCTTGCTCACTGCACCATCAGGATTCAAGCAAGCCGGGCCGAAGACGGCTGCAATGCCAGAAACCGGTCCCCGGAAGCTTGTTTCCTTTCCAGTAAAGAATTGGCTTGGTAGTTTGGTCTGCCCTGTTCCCATGATGCACTGGGCCAGGGACAGACTAATTTGCATGTAGCCAGGTTCAGAACTGGGATGGTGCAGTGAGCTAAAAAACGGTGATGGATCAAGCCCTGATCTTTTGACTGGGTATGAGTGTTCTGTTTAACTCAGATGCTCTGTCCATCACCACCCCCTTTTCTGAATCGTTTTGGCCACTATAGGAGTGGCAGGGTATGCTCAGACATGAGTCCCTTGCTCTCTGCACCATCAGGATTCAAGCAAGCCGGGCCGAAGACGGCTGCAATGCCAGAAACCGGTCCCCGGAAGCTTGTTTCCTTTCCAGTAAAGAATTGGCTTGGTAGTTTGGTCTGCCCTGTTCCCATGATGCACTGGGCCAGGGACAGACTAATTTGCATGTAGCCGGTTCAGAACTGGGATGGTGCAGTGAGCTAAAAAACGGTGATGGATCAAGCCCTGATCTTTTGACTGGGTATGAGCGTTCTGTTTAACTCAGATGCTCTGTCCATCACCACCCCCTTTTCTGAATCTTAGGAACTGGGGAATCATGCGTGGGTGCTTCTTTAGAGCTGGGAATCATGGGTGGGTGCTTCTTTGGAGCTGGGGAATCATGTGTGGGTGCTTCTTTAGAGCTGGGGAATCATGTGTGGGTGCTTCTTAGGAACTGGGGAATCATTGGTGGGTGCTTCTTTAGAGCTGGGGAATCATGGGTTTATGCTTCTTAAGAGCTGGGGAATCATGGGTGGGTGCTTCTTAGGAACTGGGGAATCATGCGTGGGCGTTTCTTTAGAGCTGGTGAATCATGGGTGGATGCTTCTTTAGGGATGGGGAATCATGCGTGGGTGTTTCTTTAGAGCTGGGGAATCATGGTGGGTGTTTCTTTAGAGCTGGGGAATCATGAGTGGATGCTTCTTAAGGGCTGGGGAATCATTAGTGGGTGCTTCTTTAGAGCTGGGGAATCATGGGTGGGTGCTTCTTAAGGGCTGGGGAATCATGGGTGGGTGCTTCTTTAGAGCTGGGGAATCATGGGTGGGTGCTTCTTTAGAGCTGGGGAATCATGTGTGGGTGCTTCTTAGGAACCGGGGAATCATGGGTGGGTGCTTCTTTAGAGCTGGGAATTATGGGTGGATGCTTCTTAAGAGCTGGGGAATCATGCGTGGGTGTTTCTTTAGAGCTGGGGAATCATGCATGGGTGTTTCTTTAGAGCTGGGGAATCATGGGTGGATGCTTCTTAAGGGCTGGGGAATCATGGGTGGGTGCTTCTTTAGAGCTGGGGAATCATTGGTGGATGCTTCTTTAGAGCTGGGGAATCATGGGTGGGTGCTTCTTTAGAGCTGGGGAATCATGGGTGGATGCTTCTTAAGAGCTGGGGAATCATGCGTGGATGCTTCTTAAGAGCTGGGGAATCATGCGTGGGTGTTTCTTTAGAGCTGGGGAATCATGGGTGGATGCTTCTTAAGGGCTGGGGAATCATGGGTGGGTGCTTCTTTAGAGCTGGGGAATCATGGGTGGATGCTTCTTAAGAGCTGGGGAATCATTGGTGGATGCTTCTTGTTAGAAACGGGACCCCCGGGCGGCCAAGGCTCACGCCAAGGTCAGTCAGGGATCACCATTTCTAAGGTCAGGGCAAGGGAGTCACACACCAAGCTAACCCCTGCTCACCCTCTAGGTAACGTGACGCGAGCAGCAAGGCTAATCTCGGAGGCGATGTGTAAAGCGTTTGCGCGCGCACCCCAGCGACAACACCCTAGGCCCACCACAAAGGAAACTCCACACAAGGTTATATCAAAAATAGCCTTTGTATTATAATAATAAAAACACATTAGATAACACACACACTTTACAATGTGCCAACAGGCACGGGCAAGATTTACAAGGGATTATGTACAGGACAGGGCCACCTGGACCACTGTCAGGGGTATGCACTTTTTAGAAATAATACTTGTAGGTATAACACTTAGCACATAAACATATAATGACTGTAACACAGAAATAGTAAATGTAGCATACAACCAGTAACTACTGGTAAAGGGTAAATACCTCCTACGCCACCCTAAACACTGTAGGGAAATCACGCAGGGAACTAGGACCTCATCATCAGGACCTATGGAAGGAAAACCTATCACCTAAGCAAGTCACATTTAGCAAAGGGAAGGAAACCTAAAATAATCACCTAAGCAGGTCACTTTTAGCAAAGGGAAATAAACCATAAACAATTACCTAAGCAGGTCACTTTTAGCAAAGGTAAACAAACATTCCTCTAAGCAGGTCACTTTTAGCAAAGGGAAATAAACCATAAACAATTACCTAAGCAGGTCACTTTTAGCAAAGGTAAAACAAACATTCCTCTAAGCAGGTCACTTTTAGCAAAGGGGAATAAAAACATAAAGAATCACCTAAGCAGGTCACTTTTAGCAAAGGTAATAACAAACAATTGCACATGAAACATTAAAACACATTCAGAGGTGCAGGTAGAACATTTGCGCAGGAATCACATAAGCAGTAAATCATAATGCGCAGGGTGCACATGGCACAACACTAGAACTGTCCCTCAGGCCAACTGGCCTCGCAAGGGGCTGAATGCCCTGAGTCTCAATGTCAGGGAAGGCTGCGCAGGCAGCCAGAACACAAAGCCTAAACGTAGCAACTGTCCACTAAGTGCTGGACAGTTGTAAATAGGGCTGGGCAACGTTGGAGCCTCGTGGGCTCAAGAACAATGGTGAGGGCAAGTACTGCGTGGGAGCCTCGGGGCTCTAACCACCTAACTGCCCTCTGAGCCTCACTGGGCCCTACATCAAATATAATGCCACCCAAGAGCCTCGGGGCTCGGAAATTGCTGTGGGCGAGGGAGCCTCTCGGGCTCTAAATAACAAATGGCGCCGTGAGCCTTCTTGGCTCGAAGAACAATGAGGCCGGGTCTGAGCCTTGCAGGCTCTTAAAGCAAATATGTGGCGCGCTGAGCCTCTCGGGGGACTCAGGAAACCATGGCCCTTCGTGGGAGCCCCTCACGGCTCTACACAAGGGCGGGCACCTTGGAGCCTCGTGGCTCAACTAACAAAACATGCCCCCGGATCGTCAGAGCGGCCCTCTGCCAACTGGGGCCGCTCACAAGCACAAGGAAACTGCCCTCACTCGGGGAGAGCACACCGGGGGGGCGGGCACCGGCAATGTGCCCCGACGCCCCCCTCTGCAATACCTCACACCGGGACCCACTCACCGGCTTGCTGTCAGCTGGGCTCTGCGGCGGCTCCTCTTCACTCGGGAGCCTCCTCACGACGCGGCAGGCTGCTTCCTGCTTCTCCGGTCCGCCCAGGCAGCCAATCACAGCGCGAGTCGCCCGGCGAGCCTCCGGCAGCTGTAACCAATCACAGCGCGGCTCTCCGGGTGACGTCAGCGGCTGCACTCTCTCGGTCCCGGGGCTGTGGCGGTGAAACCACGGGGCAATGCCGGGTGGGCTCCGGCTTTAAATAATAAAATAACAGCGGGGCAATGCCGGGTGGGCACCGGCGTCCAATACTAAAATATAAAGCGAGGTGGGCACTCGCTCTGCGCAAAAATCGGCAAATCGGCTCTGATGCCAGGTGGGCACCGGCAATGTCGATAAAGCGCTCCCAAGGCACAGAGAAGCGCGCTCAGCGCTAAGGGGGAAAATAAAGCGCTTCCAGGCGCTCTGGCCACAAGCAAAGTCCTTTTAGGCAGGCAGGGGAGCAAGGCAGGGCCAGAGCCAGCACACTGGGTCTCCAGGCAGGGAGACAAGCCAAGTGGCGGTCCTCCTGGCCCCAGCAGCAGCAACAGCCCCCTCTGGCAAGGATCCAAAAGTAGAACAAATTGTAAGGGGACACAGCCCCTTCTTATACTGTGAAATCCTTTGTCTTCAGGGTGCAGGGTGGGGGAAAACCAGTTGCAGCTGGCTTGGGAGTACCCTTGATGGCCCAACCACCCCTTTCATTCACTGGGGAGGCTTGGGTCGTTAGACAAACCACAGGGGGGCGGAGCCAGCATTGTGTGGGGAAAACCCCAGCCCATCAAGGACCCAGGTGCACTCCTCCCACACATCACTCATGCTGATCTCACACTCACCACCGGGCAGACCATCCAGACTTCCTGGAGCCTGGCATGCCAGCCAGCTCCAGCCAATCACGCTCCAGCACCCTCACTGCACACATACATCAATGTCCAGAAGTAGCCCTTCCCTTCTAGACACATACAAGCCACACATACCATCGCGCAGCATTCATTCTCACGAGTTCACACATACCAAACTCGAGCCTGCACTCCCCACACATCAGGAACTAACATGGACACACACATTCCCCATGCATTCCTATGGGAGAGCAGGCCAGGCATACTACATGCCCGCATTTTACTCTGGGGCACAGGGAAAAAGTGCGCAGAGACCCAAAAATCACTACACAGGGTCACAAATAAAAGCAAAAATATTAGGGGTGAACCTGCCCTAAGGCCCAAGTCCAACACTTCTTAAGAGCTGGGGAATCATGCGTGGGTGTTTCTTTAGAGCTGGGGAATCATGGGTGGATGCTTCTTAAGGGCTGGGGAATCATGGGTGGGTGCTTCTTTAGAGCTGGGGAAACATTGGTGGGTGCTTCTTTAGAGCTGGGGAATCATGGGTGGATGCTTCTTAAGGGCTGGGGAATCATGTGTGGGTGCTTCTTAGGAACTGGGGAATCATTGGTGGGTGCTTCTTTAGAGCTGGGGAATCATGGATGGGTGCTTCTTTTGAGCTGGGGAATCATGGGTGGGTGCTTCTTTTGAGCTGGGGAATCATTGGTGGGTGCTTCTTTAGAGCTGGGGAATCATGGGTGGGTGCTTCTTTTGAGCTGGGGAATCATGTGTGGGTGCTTCTTAGGAACCGGGGAATCATGGGTGGGTGCTTCTTTAGAGCTGGGAATAATGCGTGGGTGCTTCTTAAGAGCTGGGGAATCATGCATGGGTGTTTCTTTAGAGCTGGGGAATCATGGGTGGATGCTTCTTAGGAACTGGGGAATCATGGGTGGGTGCTTCTTAGGAACTGGGGAATCATGGGTGGGTGCTTCTTAGGAACTGGGGAATCATGGGTGGGTGCTTCTTAGGAACTGGGGAATCATGGGTGGATGCTTCTTTAGAGCTGGGAATCATGCGTGGGTGTTTCTTTAGAGCTGGGGAATCATGCGTGGGTGTTTCTTTAGAGCTGGGGAATCATGGGTGGATGCTTCTTAGGAACTGGGGAATCATGGGTGGGTGCTTCTTAGGAACTGGGGAATCATGGGTGGATGCTTCTTAGGAACTGGGGAATCATGCGTGGGTGTTTCTTTAGAGCTGGTGAATCATGGGTGGGTGCTTCTTAGGAACTGGGGAATCATGTGTGGGTGTTTCTTTAGAGCTGGTGAATCATGCGTGGGTGCTTCTTAGGAACTGGGGAATCATGGGTGTGCACTTCTTTAGAGCTCGGAATCAGAGGTCTACTAACCAGCGTAATGAGGACACATCCTTTGCGTGCTAGGATGAAGACCACATGCCTGCTAGGTTGCAGAAGGCTTAGGCAGTCACTTACTTATCTGCCACCGATAAGTATAAATCTAAGCACCAGATTTAGTTGCACTCCCCAGGAGGGTTCTCTGACCCTGGAAGCGGGAGTGAAACGCTGCACACTAATGGTCCTAGGACTGAAGCTCTGCAGCGGGCCAGAGGAGAGGTTGGCCCAATCTCTGAAAGATTTGAAACACGTGAACCCCACTGAAGTCTGTCTGCTCAGTCTTTGCATCGACGCCCGTACTTAACGGCACAAAAGCCCTGGGAGCATGGACCGGGGGTTTATGGGAAACGTCGAATCTTGGTGGCAGAGTTTGAAAATAATAGAAAGTAAACAGACACGTTCAGTATCTGTTGCTGCCTTCACAACCTCGCAGATCCATGGTCCCACAGGACAAGCAGGGGTAGCAGCACTACCCACTCTCTACTCCTAATTGACAGTTGGCTGCCCAGTCTACCTGGGCACGCATGATGAGTTTTTGAATCGAGTTTTGCAAGAGTGGAAGCTTTACAAAAACATTTGTGAGAAATGAAATGAAATAATCATCACAAACGTGCATCTTAGTTAGTGTGTCTATAACGACGTTTTGAGAATAAAGTGCCAGGTGCGAACAAAGGATTTTTTGCGCATTTGTTCATAATAAATGTGGTCATGTGCAATATGTACAACCCGCCAGTAAACTGTGCGAACAGACTCAGAATCAGTATTTTTTTTGACCGAAAACAGTCATCTTCATCTTGGTGTAATACCTTTGTTTGTTTATAGAATTATATTATTTTAATATGGGGCCTAATAAGTTTATAGCCCATTGCAAATTATTTATTTTTGATGCTCATAGATAGTGCTGGAGATCAAGCCAAATAGTTTCCAGGCACAGTTTTACCCCCATCCTTATATTATGTTCTTAGATTATTATAATATAGTGTATCATTTATCTCGTGGCGGCTGTGTCTGTGGAGTGCAATTGTGGGTTTTCCCATTGGGGTTCTCAGGATGGGATTAATGGGGCCTTGGTTATCCCTATGGTGGAACTGAGGAGCGGCCCTTATGGTGTTTGCAAGCTAGCCTGGGTGTAGGTGATGTGTGACTAAGGCTCACCCTAGTGGGTGGGTCCCGGTAGTAGAGTTCTTATCTGACAGCCTAATATTTAACCTAAGTCAGCTGTGTTGCCTGTCACTAACTTTGATCTTATAGGCTGATGCCAGCGGCAGGAATCATGCACCACTCCAAGGGCCAAGTGTGACATAATATGAGTAAACCTAGAGCGATGACTGATCCCTCCTGCTCTCTCCTGGGGAGTTGTGTCACTGATCTGGGAAAATGCCACACAGGCGGCTTGTTCTGAGCTTGTACTTGGGCTACCACAGCCTCCTCCGTGTGTTTGCCTGTCCCAGTGTCTTTGTGCCTCCTGGTACTACACAGCTACTATATGATGGGTTCTATATACCTTTTGTCCCCAGTGCTCGTGTTTCTCTGTCCCAGTGTTCAGATATTCCTGCTCTGTAAGCCCCCCTCCCACCACCATGCCCCAGGCACAGGTACCAGTACTGGCCATGGTCGGAATACACTGTGCTGTGAAGAGAGAACGACTGGGGCATAAGTGGGACAAGAGGGAAGACAGAATGAGGAGTGGGGGGGGGGGCAGAGCGATGGAGAAGGGAAAGTGGAGGAGAATGTTAAGGAAAGTAAAGGGGGAGACTAGCGATGGAGGGAAGTAGGGGGAGGAGAAGAGGGCGAGGAAAGGGAGAGGAGAGAGAAAAAAGTGTGATGAGAGAGGAGGAGAGAGACAAGAGGGGAAGAGTGAGACCAGAATTTTGAGAGGGAGAGGGGGCGGGAAGAGTGAAATGAAACGACGAGGAAGGGAGAAGAGAGAGAGGGTAATTGAGCGGATAAAAAGGAGGGGAATAGTAGGTGAAGGCTGAGGGAAAGAAAGAAGGAAAAGAGGGGTAGATTGGAGAGGGACGAAGCGAAAGAGAGAATGGAGAGTGACCGAAGAAAGCAAGGAAGTGTGGATAGGAGAGAAGAAGGTACACAGACAGACAATGGAATACGGGATATGAACCTTACCGGTAGCAGGGAAGGGCCAGGGAGCAGACAAAGAGAGAAGAGATAGTAGAGGTTAAAAGAGGAGAATACGAACGAAAAGAGAAGAGGCAAAGAACATACTGTGAGACAGAGAGGGCAGAAGAGGAAGTGAAAGAGACACAAGTGGTTACGAGGAGTGACGGAAGAGAAAGGAAGAATGAAGGAGGAAATGACGTGGGTAGAGGTGAGGGAAAAAGGGGGTTGGAAAAAAGGAGAGAATGAGTAGGAGGGAAATTAAGAGAGGAGAGCGAGGAAGCGCGGTGGGGAAGAAGAAACAAATAAGAGAAGAGAGACATTGAATTGAGAGGAATAGAGGATGAAAGAGGTAGTGCAGGATAGAGAGAGGAGGGAATGGCAGAAGAAGGGAGGGGGAGAGGATGGAGATACAGGGAGAGAGGTACAGGAAAAGGTGTAGTGAAAGTACACAGTTAGAGAGCAGGAGACAGGGAGAGAGAAGAGAGAGATGTCATGGAAGGGAGAAGTAAATATAAGGGACAAGCGGGGGGGGGGGTGAAGAAGAAAGTGCAGAAGGGAGAAATGGAGGGAGAAAAACGAGAGGGAAGGAGGTGAGCGGGGGTGCAAAGGAGAGAAAACGACACAGAAGACGATAGGCGAGAGATGACAGGAAGAGAATAATTAAAGGTGCGAGAAAAGGGGCACATCTTTTTGCAGAGGGGCAACAAAAAGTTGTGACACGACGGTGTGACACGACGGTGAGGCAGGGAGGAGAGAGGAGGAAGTGAAAGTTTTAAAGAAACGCGTCACACGTTGCTTAAGACGAGAGTGAGCTGTGGAAGCTTCTCTGCTACTCAAGTGACGCAAATAACCTTCTAGCCGCCTCCCTGGAATCCCTGGCGGCGCCTAATGATTCCCAACCAGCTCTCCCTATGGACTTCTCTTCTTTCGCTGCAGTTCACCCGCGCACTATCTTTACTTAGTGACAAGTGTTTTGATAATGTGGTGGCAACACACTGGTGCCTTACTTGAAATGCAGCAGGCGAAAGGTCACCATACCGATGAGAGCTGGCTGAAAAACAAGCACACTCGCGGATTTTGCTTTCTATCGAACTCTTTCACAGGGCATGAATGCTAAATACATACCAGAACTTCGTTGCCTTTTAGACACTTAAAGACATTCACCACCTTAAAAAGGTTAGGCTATCTGTGTGAGAAAGACACTTAGGCATGTGTCTAATTGTTGATTGGTGTTATGTGACACAGCGTATAGTTTTTGCAAAATAATTTTCAGGCTGAATTTTATTTTACTGACATTTTTAGAACCTACTTCTATAGGATGTCTTCTCGCCATAACAAAAAAAAGCTTAATGGTCCTCTTGAAAATATGATAGTTTTGAAAGAGGTTGCAGTAAGAAACTGTCAGCAACACACACACACACACATATATCTATATATGCATATAGATCTTATATATATATATATATATATATATATATATATATATATATATATATATTCTCTGAAAAAAACAAAGGTTAAAGCGACGTTAGGTGAAAATTTGTGCTAACATAACATTTGAATCTAAAAATACACTGAAATCCACAAGTTATGTTTAGTTCTAGTAACTCTAACTCATGCCCTAAGGTGACTATAATTTCGCACCCCCTCCATGCAGAGTTTTCTCATTAATAATTTTATTGCAAATGTTGCAGTGATATTATCAATGTCATAGAACATGTCATGAGTGATGTAATATGTTGGGAAATAAGCAGTGGTGACTGGGATGTCCCAAGGGTGACGGGGCAAAAAGAAAATACTTTAGATAAACTAACCTACCTGCAATGAGGTGAAGTTCTCCGTCGTCTTCTCTCCTTGAGGCAAGCACCCAAGCCAATCATGGAACTGCTCTCATCACAGCAGCACCCTGACTGGAGGGTGCAGCCTCTGTCAACGCTCCCGAGGGCACTGGATGTCTGCACTTACTCTCAACACAGCTATCTCAAGATAGCTGTGTTGAGAGATTTAAAGTACACGTGTCTGGCTGGACATCACAAGACAGCCGTCCAAAGAGACATGCACACTTTAAACAAGTGCAGCAAGGCAGCCCACCCTCCTCCCTACTGCTGCTGCCATTCAGCAGCCCCGCCCCCCTGTCCTTACACTCAGTTCAGGGCGGGGTGCCGAAAAATAAAATGGTAATAAATTAGCCTCATTGCATTTTCTTTTTCGTCTCTGGGGCCATTTCAGTGGGAAGACGTTCCTCCGCTATAACAGAAGACTCGCCCCTGGAAATTAGCAGTACATGGCAAGGGCATGAGTTGTAGTTACCTCAGGAAATATGTTATAGTTGCTGGAGACAGCCATAACTGGTGAATTTCAGTGTTTTTTTGTTTGAAACGTTGCATGGGCACTAACATTCCCACCTAAATATATAACACTTAAATATATAACGCTACTTTCACCTTTAGTTTTATCAGTAGATTTCTAGTGATTTTTTAATGTAAAGTAATATTTTTTTACCGTATGTAAAGTTAATCTCCGCCGTGCACAGCCTGCGGCCTGGCCCTGCGTTCAAACCCTCGCAGTCAAGCAACCCACTGCTCACACAGCCCCCTCCTCAAGGCACTATTGGCTCTGGGTACCCCATCCCCTGAGGCCAATACATTTATTATTAGGGAGGTTAGAGAGCAGCACCTCCCCTAACCCAAATTACTGATAGGGACCCCATTCCCCGGGGCCACATTTTGATTATAGGGAGGGCTGCATGGACGATTAAAAATATCATAATAAACATGGCTGGATGAAATGTCCCTACTTAAATTGACACACGAATAATACAAAGATTTAAATAGCAAGATGGATAAATCAGCAAATTATTACATCTGTTAAACAGTGAATCTATACTCATGGTAAAATTAAAAAAGTAATATATCAGACCTACAAATCTGAGTCACACTGTACAAAAGTTTATATTCTCAGAATAGTTTAGAGCCCCCAAAATCATAAACTGCAGAAACAACCATGAAGAAAAAGTGGCAGGTAATGAATTTACATTCAAAATATATCTGTTCAGGAGAGGCTTCGGGGCAAAAGCCCAGGGGTCATCAGTACTTTTTCGAATAGGATAAGCTCAAGGGTAGTGGTATCCCTAAGGTCGAGAAATGTATGTCAATCTGAGCATTCAAGAGTAAACAAAGCATATCATCTGTAAGTATCAATATCTTCTTAGATTCTAAAAGAGGGTTCCAATGTAATTTACTATCAAATAGTATCTCCTGGTGGCAAAAAATACATTGCTTGAAGTTGTATCACATACACATACCACAACAGTTTGAATTTATACTTGCCAAAATGGTAAGATATGAATTGTCTTTACATTGATTTTAAGATCATTGGCAGATGAATAAGAGGCCAGCTCTTTAACCGCATGCGTGCGGTAGGATTTCCGCCCGTACGCTGGGTTTTAGGGATTCGCACTTTACATGACGAGCTGGGCTCGTCATGAGCGTGCGAGGAGGCTACCTCATGACGAGCCCAGCTCGTCATCAGCGTCGAAGGGGTTAAGAGTGTTGCGGGTTGTATTGCTGTATTCTAAAGCGTAGGACGCCTTCTATGTGATGTACAGCTGTGATTCACAGGCCGGCCAAAGAAGGAGGATTCATATGGTCTTACCCCAGTGTTACATTTATATTAAAAAAGATACATTACTAGGATGTGTTCCTGGTACATATGAGACTGACATTCATTCTTGCCATGTATAATACTCTTATTGCACATTTTCAGTGTCAAGGTACAGCTCACCTACAAGCTAGAAAGACACTTCGGTGCAACAAGGTGTAACATTTTATTCCAGAGAAGGGACCTATTAATGGAATTGAAGTCTTTGGAAAAAGCTACAAAATCACTGTCCTGTAGAAGTACATTGCTGCATACAGTGCTAAAGCTATCATATAGTGCTTGACAGAAGAGCTCTTACGAAATCTAGTTTGAGTGGTGCTTATAATACTATTGTTTTACCCCGAGCTGTTAAGTCAGTAACATTTTTGCAAATACCTCTACAGGTGAGCAGAACTTTGAAACAATTTGTTTATTCCTAGGATCTTTATCTAAATCCTTCCTAAAGAGTGACCATAATCTCCCCTTTTCAAACTTGAGAAATGCAGCATTTAACTAGAATCCCATTGAGGTATTTGGCCAAAGGTAGAGGCCACAATTAGATATATTTTTCAGCAAGTTACTCTTCGTTTTATTTTGTGAATGCACAGTACATTTTGGTATGCAAATTACACGCAATTGCACTTAACTGCAAACTAACAGTTTTCTCTATATTTTAGTGTGAAATGCACCATTGCGTCAACTATGGACTTGGTGACTCATTTTACAGTAGAAAATATAGCATGAACAACACAACCACCGCAAAAAGCAGTCACTAGCGTTCTGACTGTTTGCGTTGTTTCCATGTACTCACATTAAATTTTTCTCTTGAACAGCGTGTAATTATGCGGCATGGCATAATAGCGTAATTTCAGAAAATACGCATGGTATGAAATTATCGAAATTAAACGAAATTACACCTGGGCCTAATTAAGACTCACAGCAGTAATGCCGCTGGCACCACGACACGAAGGGGAGTATGGGGGGACAGCGCCCTAGTCCCACACATCGGGCGAGCGTAGCCTGCAGCGCGCCCCCCTGAGACGCCCCCCCGGCCAACAGCCAATGGGGAGGGCTCACCTGGGGACGGGGGATGCGTGTCCAAGGTTATATGACCGGGCCAGCAGCTAGGCTCGGCCTCTTTAGTTCCCGCGCCTAGCCGAGGCTGCTCTGCGCTGGTGTCTCGCGGCGGTTTTCGTATCCTCGGTTCCCGGCGCGGCTCTAGCGCTGTTTTGCTCGTCGTGGTCTCGCGGCGGGTTTCGATCCTGAGTCTCCGGTGAGTGTTTGTTTATTTCTGTCCACGAGCCTGCATGCACGGGGGCTGTGAGCTGCCTTTTGGGGCACTGCCTCCCGGCGGGGCTCGGGAATCGGACAGAAGGGAGAAAGAATGTTTTGGAACAGCGGGGTAGGCGCGGAGGGCGCTACGAGTTGCGCTAAGACTGTAGTGCTTTGTATGCTGGTAATGTCTGGCGAGTGTAGGGTGGCGCGGGTCGGGAACGGTGCTTGGAGCGGAGACTCTTTCTCGTCCTAGCTCCCGGCACGCCCCCCCCCCCTTCTCCTGGTTCGGCTACTGTTGTCTTATGCCGGAGCGCGTGGGGTATGGACAGTATGCGTTAAGGCATCTTTTGGCGCATGAGCAGGGGTTGATAACTAATCAGGGCGCGCTTGGATGGGTTTCTGGTGGGCCTCAATAAAGCCCTCCCTTTGTTACGCTGTACACATCGAGTCCTGCTTTGTGCCTCAAGATAGTCGCGTTAGCTCTGGGTCACTGGGCCCATTTGGCAAGCCATGGAGGGTTGGCCTGATGTGCCAGGGCTCCCATTACGGGGGACACTAGCAATTTCGAATGTGGCGCCCACATGTACGAGGCCCCGCGGATTTATATATGGGCCCAAACAGTGCGCGGGTTTGAGTAGCATGTTTGAATATGTGTCGTTTAAGATATGGTGTTATAATTCCCAGTCCCCTCCATACAGCGGGCGGTGTCTGGCTCGGCGACCACACGGTGGCCGCGTGGCCTAAAGGGTAAGGAGTTGGGCTTCAGGGTAGTGAGTTGGCGGTTCGAATGTCTAGGTGGGAAGTCGGACAGTAGCCCGCATCAAGTTGCACATGCCACTATAAATTGCGTTTTAACTTAACATTGTTATTGTCCGAGTGCCTAGCGGGTAGGTCGTTGCTTCGCACGCGGGGCGTTTCATGCGCGTTGTCCCGTTTCGATTGTATACAGCATCTCTATCGGCCCGGGTGCACGGTTGCATGCGGCGACGGTCGGACAAGGTGAGGTTACAGGCCCAGCCTGATGGTGCGCAAGTTAATACCCTGGTTCATGAGCACAATCATAGTTGTCCTCCTACACCCTGTTTGGAACGTGCCCTCATTCCCTTACGTAAGGAACTAAAGGCTGAGAGGCAGATAGCAAATAGACTGCTTACGAGCCCGGAAGGACTGTAAGTTGCGACCAGATACTCTTATTCGGAGGGAACGTAAGATGTTAATACTCAGTAAGGAGGAACGTAAGATGTAAATCATCAGTAAGGTAATCAATGGATAACTTTTAAAATATAACGAGGGGACCGCGTTAATATATGAGGTGGTACCGTAATCCCTTAACTCGTCAGGGCCTGGTATCCCCATTGTCGTCATGAAACACTCGCCAGGGCCTGGTATCCCGATTGTCGTCATAGTGATGGGGTTCACCAGGAGGCCACAGGTGGAGGGCGAGAAGCTGTAAGAGCCCACTGGGCCATACTTTGAGTATCACTGTTTTAGCCAGTGTCCTGCGAGGCAATCTCAGCTCTTATTGCCAGTATTGCACAGAATGAGTCAGGTTTTCAGGTTTTAATGTCTTTATTTCGATAATAAAATCATAAAAGACAAACTGTCACAACATACAAACAATTATATAAAACCTAATTTAAACATGCTAACAAAATTACAATAAGGCTAAAACCACGACTAAAAAGTTATTAAACATTAGTGGGTTCCACAAGACATTAAATAAGCCTGGTTCCAAAAATACAATAAACACACAAAAAAAAATTACAGAATATAATTAAGAAAAAGTTGGGTTCCTTCTGACTCTAATTGCCCAGGCCCAGCCTAAAAATTTGGCCAAGCATATCACGATAAATTCAGAGGTGTTTGTTTTTAGGGCCCATATTGCGTCCGAGGATTTTCTACAGGGTAATCGTTTGAAAAGGGGTTTTAACCACTTGGAGCGGGGTTCAGTATATTGAGGACAGGCGAACAAGAAATGGCCCTCGGTTTCTTTATAGTCAGGGCAGCAGCTACAAGCACTTGAGGAGGTTTTACCCCAAGATGAGGTAAAGGAATTCAAGGGTAGCGCACCCAACCGAAATTGATGATAAAGTTTTTTATCCAATGGCCTGGTGATGGAATCCCAATAGGTCTCGCGGGCAGGATCCAGCTTAAAGCTTAGGAAACGCCCCGTTTGACCCTCAGAACTAGAGGCATGTACCAGGGAAAGGCGGGTTGAGGCCCAAAATAAATCCTTAAATTCCTTTTTCGAGGGAAAAGTGTTAATACCTGGGGACACCCACAAATGAGTTAAGCCCATGTCACACAGACTCTTTTTCACCGAGCGGAGCCATGGGATCCGCTCAGAACCCCACATGGCCTTCACTTCTGCTAACTCTTTTGCGAACAGTACAAGATCCTCAGAGGTCCATAAGCGCCTCCAAGTAGACACTACTCTATATCTTGCCATATCCGTAATTGGAGGACAACCCATATCATGACAGAGAGGGATCAATGGGGTCGATTGTGGTAGCCCTACCAGGTTACGAAGAAATCTACACTGGGTTCAATATAGACTCGAAAGATCCATAAACCCCCATAGCTCTGCCCCATAAAGTGTGGCTGCGTTTATTTTGGTATCATATATTCTCAGGGCGGGGATAACCCGTTTTGTGATGGATTTCTTCTGCTCACGCAGAAGACATCCAGTCAGTTGGGCGAGTTTTAACTGCTGGGTCGCTATTTGTTCTTTCCAGGACAGACGACGGTCCAGGGTGACCCCCAGGTACGTCATGGTTTCAACTTGTTCCAAGTTGACCCCATTTAATTGTACGCTGCTACGTATTAGGTTTTTCCTGGATAAAACCATAAACTTGGTTTTACCCACGTTTATCTGGAGGTCATTTTTTTTACAAAACTCCTCGAAATGGTTTAAGGCCCGCTGTAGGCCTCCCCTGGTCTTTGATAGGAGTAGGGTGTCGTCGGCAAAGATCAACATAGGAAATTTAGTCCCCGCCAAGGATGGAGCATCAGTATGTATGGACATGAAGAACTTAACTATTTGGTCAATAAAGAGTAAAAAAAGGGTGGGAGCGAGAACGCACCCCTGGCGAACTCCTCGTGTTACTCGGAACGAGTCCGTGAATTGACCTTGTGCTCCCCACCTTACCCTGGCCTAGTTCTCATCATGTAGTCTAATAATTATCTCGACTAATTCACCCGGCATACCCAGATCCCTCAGAACCTGCCATAGTTTTCCCCTCGGTACCAGATCGAAGGCTGACTTCAAATCTATGAAGGCAGCAAAAATAGTGCCACCGCCAAGTGTAACAACCTTCCAAAAAATCATACAGAAACGTAGCACCTGATCAATGGTACTTGTACCAGATCTAAAGCCCGCCTGCATTGGGGACAGTATATTTTCAAGATCCATCCACCCCTGCACTCTCGCCAAGATCATGCGAGCGAAGACTTTTTGAAAACAATCAATTAAGCTAATCAGGCGATAGTTGCCTGGGTTAGATCTATCTCCCTTTTTGTGTATAGGGAGAATCTCGGCCCCCTTCCATGTTTTGGGGATACAAGCTCCTCTCGCTATAGCATTAGCTATATTTGTTAGATAAGGTACCCAAAGGGCAGTATTAGCCTTAAACAGATCAGCTGGGATTTGATCCAACCCAGGGGCTTTCCCCCGCTTTGTCAAGCCTAAAGCTATCTCCGTTTCTGTTTCGGTGAAGGTCATAATCGCATCACAGGGGGGCATTACGTGTAACAGGTTTAGTATGGATGGTGGATCAACAACCTCTGTGCAGAATTGGGAAGAATAATAGTTTATCCAGGCTTCAGGGGATACATGGTTGGATGGGGTGCGAAAATCACCATCCTTACCACATTTAACAATTTCCCAGAATTTAGTCTGATTATTAGACTTACTAGCATCCAAGAGATCCGCCCAATAGTCATCTTCCCATGCCCTCTTAGCTTCCCATTGTACTCTTTTGTACCATTGCCTAGCCACTTTTACTTCGCCCATATTTCTGGATTTCACTTTCTCAATTAAGGAGCTATGGGCCTCCCTACACTCTCTGTTATACCATTTTGCTCTTGGGGCTTGCAAATGCCCAGTACCTTTCTTACAGGGTTTCGAGAGAAGTTGTTTAAGCTCGATAAAACATTTATCATGCGTGCCCATAATCTTATCTAATTCAGTATGACCCCTCCCAACAACATCAGTCCTCATGTTATTTAGTGCAAGCTTCACCACATTTTCTATACTAGCCTGTATAGTTACATCAGTTGATATAGTGGACCATTTGAGTCTCCTCCGATCATTTGATAAAGTTAAAACCCCTTGCCCCATGGGATCTGGTTCCGCCAGTCTTATCAGATCATACATTTTAAGTTTCATGGACAGGGGATTGTGATCGCTTTCCGGGCGCATAACAATTTCCATATCAACAATTAGGCTCCAAAGTTCCATTTAAAAAAAAATATAGTCAATACGGCTTTTTCTCACACCGTTATCAAATGTGAAGTTGGCGCCAATGTCTGATTTAGTACGGCCATTTATGGCCCTTAATCCCCAGGTAAGACAAAAAGCAGTCCAACTCAGGGCGGCCTCCGTTGCTTTAACTGGTGTTTGATTTGTTAGCTCCGGGATTTTCCATGTTGCGTCCTCTGCAAACCCCCAATTATCCTCAGGCAGATAAAGTGGCTCGATAGTACAATTTATATCACCAGCTAACATGATAAATGTTCCTTTATTCCAGCCAGTTAAAAGGTGGTCTAGGACACCTATCAACTGGGGGCATCGCCCACCAGGAAGGCCACGAGAATAAATATTAATAATAAGCATATCCTGGCCCCCTGCCTTGCGCAACCTAATTGCCAAGATGTCAGGATTTTCCACATATAATTCAGAGACTGAGTAACCCCAAGCCTGTTTTACCCACGTTGTCAGTCCCCCTGATGCACGCCCTTTATTGCTCTTTATTGCGGGCTTAAAAAAATGTATGTACCCAACTTTGTGTATGGGTGCTGTAGCCCAGGTTTCTTGAAGTAGCACAACCTCGAATTTATCAACGAACTCTGACCAATCCTCAGAGTCCAAACGGGTCTTTACTCCGGCTACATTCCAGGACACAAAGTTAGATATCAATGTATCCGTTTCTACAGGGTTCTTGCTTACATTGGCAGGGGAATTGGTATTAGGTGAACTAACACTTGTTGGTCTAATACTGACATCCTTTTCTACTATTTTAACAAACAGCGCCTTTTCCCCAACTGACGCAGCCGGTATTCTAACTTTCTTATTGGACATAGGCTGGTAGTCCATATTTAATTCCAAGACAGAGTTGGGTGGATATTGCACTACTTCCCCATTCTCAATAAACAGGTTAGATGACAAGCTGGATGCACACAGTCAATCAATCCACTCTAGGTCTGACAGCGCCTCAAAATGGTTAAAGAGCGGGGGGTACTGTTGGGGGTAGGGTGTTATTGGCTCTCGAGACCTCCCCCCCCTCATTTTCCACTGGTTGGCACCCATTGGGTAGTTAATGTGGGTATGGGGATAGAAGTAGCCAAGGTCCAGGGTCTGAACATCACCAAGACGGGCAAATCTAGCTTTCCTTCGAATTCTGTCCACCACCCAAGGGTCTTTAAAAGAAATAAAAATGCAGTCCCCCTCAAGATCTTTTAAACCCTTACCCACCCAATCAACTCTCCTTACATAGAGTATTTCGGTGGGGGATGAGGGAGGGAGAGGACGGTGTTTATTTAACCAAAATATAACCTTATTCCGCAAGTCCCCTTGTGTCTCTTTAGTACCATCTTTTAAAGGGGCCACCCCGGTTAAAACGATGGTGTATTGGGACGCTTCTGGTGGTAAGTTAACTCTGGGTGTTGATCGTATTTTTCGGTTATCCGTCCTCTGGGACCTAGACGATTGGGAATTGTTTTGATCTTTACCCATTATTGGTAATTGCACTGAGGTATTGTTTGCTTGGTTTAACATGCCATTTGGCAAGAGATGTTTCATTGGGGCGTTGCTACCAGTTAATGGGCGTTTATCCCTCAGAATATCCTTTGCGGGAGCTCTACTGACACTGGTCAAAGTGGCAGCAGGTTTAACCCCTAATGGGGGATTCTTATTATTAGCAGCTGAAGTCCCTGCAGGGATCGTTGTGGATTTTCCCACTTGTTGGTTTGTGGCCCAAGTTGAATTACAAGCCCCCAACCCAGTAACGGGTTTTGTTAGTTTTTGCAATAGACCCATATTGGTATTGACAGCTGATTCCAAAACATCTATTTTAGCGGTCATCAACCTTGTTCTCTCTAGGACAGGGAGCAATATGGTTTTTATCATTGCTTCCATTTTAGCCAACAGAATATCATCACTGCTAAGACAAGTTGGGCAGGGATTTGATGAACCAGAGGGGGCTAATGAAGGGCAATACACCATTGGTAAACTTTGGTGGGGCTGGGAAAGAGATAAACTCGCCCTGTTGGTTAGATCAATTTTAGGTTGTTTTTGGACCTTTTCCCCCTGTGGACTTGAAACATATTTTCTTTTCCGGGATGTTGGGTTTATACTATCTTGTGGCAAGTTAGACACACTGGGGGGAGTGGGAGCATAAGACTGTGATGCATCAGACGGGCTGCATTCATCATCCTCAATATACTGGCTATCATCCTCATAGCTTATATGATCGGTAGGTGGGTTCAGTTCTCTGTTTTCGTGAGGTGGGGATGTAATAACTCCATCGCCATCTACATGGACTATCGCCTCTGTGGTAGAAATGCAATTAAAAGCTGCATTTGTTACAGGGCTTTTAACATGGGCTAGGGCACCAATTGAAGAACGCTTCCCGGTAACTAGATCCAGGGACAGTCTATGTTCTACCATTTCTATTTCCTTTTCTAGGATTCCTGTCGCTCTGGTGATAAAAGCATCAAGGGGACCAGAAACAACACCCTTGGAGGTTTGTATAGGAACTAGACGTTGTTTCCCAGATCTTAATGCCATGTTTACTGACTGAGTGGGATAATATATAAAATACAATATAATATAAATATTAAAATGTCCACTATGCCACCTAGAAATACCAATACAGCCCCTCTCTGTTAAATGCAATAAGGCTAGATACCACACAAGACAAGTTAGTATAAACAAGAATAAATTTTAACCAGGGCTCTGGGCCCAACCCAACCTTGTCCGACCACGGACGGCCACAGACGGTCCCGCCCTTGTCCCGGGCTTCTCCCGGTCGCTCCCGCTCGCTCCCGCGAGGCGGAGATACTACACTCCTTATGACTCTACAACTGTATGTTCATTGGCTGATAGGCGGGGGGCGTGGCCAGCGGGGAGAGCAGCCCAGGTGTTGCTGGTTGGGCGCGCAGGGGCTACTGGACACTGGAGTCCCTGCCTGTGCTCGCAGCCCCGCTGGATCACTCGCCTTTCCCCGCGCTCCTCCTAGATGCCTCTCTGCAGCCTCCCAACACAAACGACGCGCTGCGGGACCCGCGAAGCGGGTCCGGCGAGTCGTGGAAAAAGTAGTGGCAAAGGTCAGCTCCGCTCAAGCAACAGGTCCGCCGCGCCGCGCTCCTCCAAGGACCAGGTACAGGCAGCCAAATCGGTTCAGAAGGGTCCCACAGGCTCTAAGGTAAAGCCCGCTTTTGACTCCGTCGGCGGGGGGCGGGGCCAGCGGGGAGAGCAGCCCAGGTGTTGCTGGTTGGGCGTGCAGGGGCTCCTGGACACTGGAGTCCCTGCCTGTGCTCGCAGCCCCGCTGGATCACTCGCCTTTCCCCGCGCTCCTCCTAGATGCCTCTCTGCAGCCTCCCAACACAAACGACGCGCTGCGCCGCTGAATGAGTCACTTTGTTATGCTGTTTTGACACCTCACTGATTGAGTGTTTATGGCTAAGGCTTGTTATTTGCAGGCCACAGGTTCGAACCTTAGGAAAAATGATGGAGCATTTCATCCTTTTGAGTTTATAAAAATGAACACCACGGAAATAGGGTAAAAGTTAATCCTGTTGTGTGCTTCTTAAATTGGAGGTCGCTTCTGCAATATAAGTCCTCAAAAGGAAAATATTTTCTACCAGAGTTAAAAGTTGCACTGATTTAGCATAACCACACTAGATTCGGCTCGATGTTATGGAGTGCGAATAATGAACCCAGTCAATGCAGACATGGTCTACGAGACGCTATTCAAACTACTCCATGTGGCCCACAGTCCTCCGAGTCTTAAAGCTACTCAGGCAGCTGGCATTCTTCCGACAACAGTGCATATGCTGCGCTCCACAAAGACGTTATGCCCCTAAGCCAGTACCATCTCCATTTTAGCGGGCCTGGGGAAGATATATTTTAGGGGTCTCCGTACAAAACAAATTTAAATGGGATTGCCAATCTGCTTCCGCCCTCCTCAGCCTGTGAAGTGTTTCACGAGATGCAAAGCACAAGCTCGTTAGAATCCGCTGCCTGAGTGACGTTTGATCTCTCAGTTTGGCTCTCATCTGAGCCTCCATTTGGCAGCGCCGGAGTTCTCTTGCACGGGGTGTGCTCTGGACTGCAGTTTTGTAAGCGGGTGTAGCGCGGTCGGTCTGGCGTGAAGTGCTTTGGGACCGGCACCAGGTTAGTGGTCACTGGTGAGTACTCGAAGTCTATGTATCTCTTTCACGGGGAATATAGTGTACCTCTAACCCAACTATGCGGAATATAGTGTACCTCTAACTCAACTGTGCGCAAAGAGAATTACACGGGTGTCGGGTTATGCCACAAGCTGTATTTTAGGCTGTTAATGACATTCCCTTATGTACAGGATTGCGTGACATTAGCACGTCCATTTCGATCCATATTAATTAGCTGTCCATCATATCTAGAGCAGGCACAGGCAGTACGTTGATATTTACATCCACTACAACCCTTAGTTGAAAACTAATGTTAATTTACATAGCGCTCCGTTCCTCATCGGCCGTTCTAAGCACTGTAATGAACAGACGACCCACACACAATGTATGTTGCCCTACACTGGCCTCGGAAGGATGTAAGGTTGAGAAGGCCGAGCACGGACTCATTAGCAACACGCAGGGGACCGTATTTGTCACGGGCAGCACAGGCGCTACAAACACAATACCTTTCACTACTTCTATCTGGGAAAGAAGGATCACTATGGCTCACATAATGTCACCAATAACTGATGTCACTGAGGCGCGCTCCGTAGGAATGCCCTTGGGAAGCGCTGCGAGGGGGAGAAGATCCGGTACCTACTCCGGTTCTGAGAGGGCAAAGCCAGTTGGGAAAAAAATAATGACATCTTCGCAGTTTAATTAAACAACATGAACAAGGCATAGATACCGGAATAATTGTCGTTGAGTTATGGCATGTGAATTTCTTTCATACAGCGAGCAGGAGGGAGGGGCGTTGCGGGCTCATTCAAACCGGCCCCGCTTCATGCTCGGTTTTATAGCACGTTTTAAAAACTCCATGCCAGCTCAGGCCCACCCACGTAAGAAAGTACGTAAGAAAGTGCAAAAGTCAGGAAGCGGGAGATGCTCATGCTTGGCTTGCTGCAACAGTGCGACGTGGCGGACACCATAGGGCAGGGTAAAGAGCTTCCGCCGGCAACTATTATATGGGCATATCTGCAGGATCATTTAGTGACTCGGCAGGGGGGCGAGTAGGCAATAGCCTGGAAGAATTCGAGTATAATACATAAGGAATTTCTTGCCGACATGTTAGAGAAGCTCCTAGTGGTGACTCAGGTCGGACTTTGTCACGATGTTTAATCAAATGTCACCGTAGTACTGCATGGAAAACACGTCCATGTACTGCCATGTGGGTTTCCTTAGCAAACCCGCTTCAATGTTAAGCCCTTTCGTTGCTACATTAAGCAATTTGAATGAGGAAAAAAGCCAATGCCCTCTTTCTCTAGGTCAGTAACGTGTTTCTGAACGCCAGATTTACCTGAAATGTTATGGATCAATGCTTTCGAAGCTCTCGGAAAAATGTATGCGCATCCCTGAGGGACCATGTGGCGCCTCACAAGCGGCAATTGAACTAAATCTCTCATAGCTATTTCCCATTGCCATAGAGGTCTGTGGATTCTGTGAAGGCCTGCCAATGAGCACTCGAGCAGTCCAGCGGAAGCCATCAAAGCCTGCAATGCTGTTCATGCTTTACAACTCAAACTCATTTAGATGATAAAAATGGTTCTGAGGGCTTGTTTTATAATCATTCCAATCTCAAGGAAAAGAAGCAATTTACGAGATCGGTACTAGACATGATTGTTTGTGTTTTCCCCATTTCTGTGAATAAAGTTCAACTTCCAAGTAGAGTCGACACTCCCATAATAGCAAGGGTTTCCATACTATCGAAATAACGAAGATTGTACAGGTAGGCAGGACGAACAATTCAGTGCGTGAGACGTGGGCTAGGTGGGAGAAACATGGGATTACATGCCACAGGGGTGATGTGCAAGAAAACGTACATGTGTAGTATTTTAGATGGGTGAACATATGCACTTATGTAGTGCAGCTTCGACCACTGGTCTCTCAATTGGCCTTCATCTCCGAGTTAGGGTGTAGTTTAATGTATAGCGATGCGTGAACCTCATAAAGTGAGGGTGTAGTTTCATGTATAGCGATGCGTGACCCCCATGAAGTCTGCAAGCACTTTTGAGTAATACGGTATTATGCTACTCCTTGTGTTCAGCCTGGTTGAAAGTGCGTGGTTGTATAGTGCGGAAATCTACTGGTCATTAGGTAAATTAAGACCCACAGGCCTATTAATGTAGCTGTTTTGACAATTTGGGTTTCTTGTTCAAAGTTTTCCTGTCTGAAAAATGGCAATACATAACGTGTTGTTTCTAAAATCGTGATTATTTCTGCAATCTACAGCAACGACAGCCTTATATATGTATATTAGTAATTTTTAATCAGAAGCAATAGAAAACAAATCATGAGCTTGTGTAACGTACCTACCTAGATAATTTATGTAGAGTAAACCTACACTGGAGCACCTTATAATGCAACAAGGAAATAGAACAGTGAGATAAATAAACCGCGGTTCCACAGTTCTGTATAGCATAAGCCAGGTGTCAGATGTTTTATACAATGTTGCATGCAACGGAAAACTAGAGAGGGAGGGACAGTTGCATTGCATGCGGTCACGTTGAATTGGGCAGGGGAGATTGAATTATTGGTATGGCAGTAAGACGGTGCATCTATTGCGACAAAAGTAAATGTTAACTATTGCAAGAAAAGGAAATGTTAACATAATTACAGCAGTTCTCTGCCATTTTGTGCAATGAGTTAACTTGCTGTGTTTATATAAACACATTCCCATGTGTTTTGGTGTGTGCTGCAAGTAATTCAGCAGTCATGAAATATCATCATGTCTTGCCTTAGTCCCGCCCCAGTTCCGGAGCATAAATCACTTGTGGGAAAGGAAAGGGTTTTAACTGCCATCCTTTCTGTTGAAGCATCTTCAGGCAAGGATGGCGGATCAGGGGGGATTTACCCAACAGTGACAATTTTGATGTCTTCCAAGTATGAGAAGAGATAACACGCATTACAATGCAACGGTCTCGCCTTTGCAAAATTTAGAGCAATTGGCATTGTAAATGACACAAATTTATGTATGGTTGGTCTTTGAAACAGACGAAGGGAAAACAGCAGGGGTAGTTGAGGAACGTGCGAGGCAGTGGAGCACAAACAAAAGTATGCACAGCGAGTACATTTTGTTCTTTCAGATCACGCCTAATACAAAAGAGTACCACGCACAGGTGCAAGGATAATATTGCAAATAATGGCAGATACTTCACAGGGACTGCACCACTCTTTCCAAGGCAGGATGGGGAGCGCTAGGAGGTAACAGGCACACGATACATGGACATACATTGCGTAAGGGGGTAATTACAGCAGTATACATGAGGGGTTACATGAGACGGCGAGGGATACAAGGGATAGGAGTACCACCACCTGTTAGGTGTATCTGCTACAGCCATCAGGTAATGACCTTGCAGTGTTTAGCTAGGACATGCACTGTCATAATTGTTTCGGCTACTGTGTCCAGCAGCAAGCAATTAATCCTGATCACAGGGTGACTTCCATAATGCCTTCGCTTGCTTGGTCACATATCACGGGTTTTCCAGCACCAGATACAGTAAGGCAAATAGGCACTGGCCGAAAACTGCTGACGCTTGTTCCCAAGCAGATAGTACGGAAGGTGTACTACTGACACCTTGAAATACCCCCTTAAGTTCCCTGAGGGGAAGGATGGAGCATGTGGGCGAGATCATGGCACTTGGAAGGCCTCTAGCAACGATACCGTTACAACATTACACTGGAAGGAGGATTGTTGGAAATCCATGGTCATATTGACTACATGCCGTGCCCGTATTACGGTTACATGTTACAAAAGAGTACTAAACACAAGTACAAAGATAACACTGCAGCCAAATGGCAGTGACTTAGGACAGTCATGCCTTGACTTGTTCATCCTACATATAAGTACAGGCACTGAAAGATTGCCAGATGTCTTTCTCTGTCATTGTACTTACCCAAATACGTTTGATGAAGCACTATTCATTCCTTACAGCACTACTCTTCTCATTCAGGATGGTAGAGCGCTTTTAGTAACATGCACATTATACAGGTACAATACATTGCGTAAGTGGGAAACCACAGCAGTATACATAGTGTTCATGTGACGGCGAGGGTCACAAGGTACAGGAGTCCCATATCCTTCACAGTCCACGGTGGTACGTTAGAAGGATTCTAGTATGAGCTGCAAGTAAAGCTATAACAAACACGAATTTAAGCAGTCATCTGTTGATACATGATGGCTTTACACTGCAGGCATTAACGTGATGCCTGCCATACCCATCCCTTTTGGTTCCTGGGATCAATACCGGTCTTCACTAGCATCCGATAAAATCTTGCAAACAACAGGCAGAATGCAACAGAGAAGCTCAATTCAGGTCTTCCATTAGCATCCAACAAATCTTGCAAATAACATGCAGAATGCAACAGAGAAGCAGGGACTAAGCGAGGACATGCGGCCCCTCTTGTAGAGATTGACAGCTAATGCCAAACAGCTTAATTCAAACTGCGGGATTCACAAGAGGTGGAGGGCCCTGGGCCAGGTACATATTAAGCGGGCGCCCTGAGTCAGTGAATTATGGGTTATGCAGGTCCCAAGGTGGCGAGAGCAATGTTGTGGTATCCAGTCCCGTGTGAGTAGGACCTACCCTTGTAGCATAATCCAGTGCGCGCAGGTTCAGATGGGGCGTTACCATGCGACAACTGGGTATCCAGTATGTGATAAAGCACTTGAGGCTCAAACAAGTACAGCACCCTGTGTACAAAGGTGTCCGTTCTACCTGTACATACGCATCCCCATATGAGGTGCGGCTTCTGTAACTAAGGGCGTGTCTACGCAATCCTCAGTAGAGGTGCGGCCAAGGAACTAAGGGCTTGTCCACACCATAGTGGTGTGGCAAAGGGGACTATGATAGAGGTGCATGAAACAAAAGGGGAAGATGATAGAGGTGCACGAAACAGTGTCAGAAAGTAGATAGGTGGGTGGGGGGCTCTGTCATCGACGGAGGCCTCCTCCAGAGCTGTGGCGGAGTACAGGGCGATCTGGAAGCAGATGGAGAGTAGGGGTACCTCTGCGGCAGAAGGATACAGTCTAAATACCTCTGCCTGGCACAGTAGGGTGCCCGAGCCAGGAACCTGGAGCCGAGGGGGTTCCAGGAAACAGCGTCGGCGCCCCGTTAGTCCTTCGGGCGGTCGGGGGGCCTGAACCGACCGGGGGTGTGCCTCATCTCCCGCCCTGACAGGGGGGGGCGGGAGTCTAACGAAATAAGTGATAATGTACTGCACCGTCAGAGCATCGCCTCGCCGTGCAAGATGGCTCCTTGGGCATGCGGGTCAGCGAGAGGCTGCTGCATTGGATCGACTGTAAGATGACCCACCTATCAGTACCTGTGTTGTACGCAAATAAACCTGCACCACTGGTTTCCCACAAATATGTCTCATGAGTTTCCTTGGTATGTAAGTGTAATGAGCGCATGGGCGAAGCAAGCACTGATGGTGTGGGCACTATGCCGCTGGCACCACGACACGAAGGGGAGTATGGGGGGACAGCGCCCTAGTCCCACACGTCGGGCAAGCGTAGCCTGCAGCGCGCCCCCCTGAGATGCCCCCCGGCCAACAGCCAATGGGGAGGGCTCACCTGGGGACAGGGGAGGCGTGTCCAAGGTTATATGACCGGGCCAGCAGCTAGGCTCGGCCTCTTTAGTTCCCGCGCCTAGCCGAGGCTGCTCTGCGCTGAACCCACCCTGAACCGTGACCCAGCTGCAGAGCGGCGGGCACAGTTTTTGAAGACCTTAATGATCTTGTTTTATGTTGCAGGCGGAGTCACAGGGCGATCTGGAAGCAGATGGACAGTAGGGGTACCTCTGCGGCAGAAGGATACAGTCTAAATACCTCTGCCTGGCACAGTAGGGTGCCCGAGCCAGGAACCTGGAGCCGAGGGGGTTCCAGGAAACAGCGTCGGTACCCCGTTAGTCCTTCGGGCGGTCGGGGGGCCTGAACCGACCGGGGGTGTGCCTCATCTCCCGCCCTGACAGGTGGGGCGGGAGTCTAACGAAATAAGTGATAATGTACTGCACCGTCAGAGCATCGCCTCGCCGTGCAAGATGGCTCCTTGGGCATGCGGGTCAGCGAGAGGCTGCTGCATTGGATCGCCTGTAAGATGACCCACCTATCAGTACCTGTGTTGTACGCAAATAAACCTGCACCACTGGTTTCCCACAACTATGTCTCATGAGTTTCCTTGGTTATGTAAGTGTAATGAGCGCATGGGCGAAGCAAGCACTGATGGTGTGGGCACTAAGGATTTACTGGATTGTATCACTCTAGGAATACTCTCAGAGGTTATCTGGTGAAACTGCTGCGGAAAATAGGACCGGCAAAGAATAGGGCTAGGTTCGAGATTGATCAGTATTACTAATATTAACTGAGCAGGTTAGATAATTTTTCTTGGATTTTCTTACTGCTGCCAGTCCAGGATTTTTCCTGTGCCCAGAAAAACCTTACATTAATATGAATTGTAGCATTGAACATGACAAGGCAATTTTTAAAAACATCGACTTTTATTTTGTCTTTAGTCTTTAAAGCCAGATTAGCCCATGTCATGTTATAATCAGAGGGCTTTTAGAGGTTCATTATTGTTCATTTAACTGCTCTGGAAAAATTACTTTAATGAAATGAAAGTTAAAAGGTAGGCAAAGGGTGAGAGTGAGGTATTTCATCCTGGATTTTGTTTTTTGAATACGAGAACAAGTAGGGCTGCAGAGCAGTCAGACAGTTAGCAAGAGGCCCACTTTGGGCATATAGGGCCCGATTCACAGAATTAACTTAAGACAAAATCCTAAACTTACTACTTTTGGGATTCACAGAATGCACTTACTACTTTTGGTATTCACAGAATGGATTTACGACTACTAACTTTACGTCCGCACTCGGGCCGGAGCTTCCGGCCCAGAGGCAGAGCTTCTAGCTCAGAGGTGGAGCTTCCGGCCCAGAGGCGGAACTTCCGGCCGGGGGTGGAGTTTTAGCCATGGCCTAAATCTCCACCTCCGGGCCCAAAGCTCCGCCTCTGAGCCAGAAGCTCTGCCTCCGAGCCAGAAGCTCCGCCTCTGAGCCATAAACTCTGCCACTGAGCCACAAGCTCCGCTTCCGGGCCGGGATCTCCGGACCGAGTGCCGATGTAAAGTTAGTAGTCGTAAATCCATTCTGTGAATACCAAAAGTAGTAAGTGCATTCTGTGAATACCAAAAGTAGTAAGTGCCTTCTGTGAATACCAAAAGTAGTAAGTTCAGGATTTTGTCTTAAGTTAGTTCTGTGAATCGGGCCCCCAAATTGTACGGTCAGATAACAAAATTATACATCTACAAATTTAAGAGCACTTCTCACTTACCACAGCAGGAAGTGACATTTTAAACACCTAACTTGCAATATAGTTGTTGATATTTCTTTATGCCAAGAAACGGGGATCTCTTGGGAGCACTTTATTAGTGATTTGAAATTCTTTTAGTTCTAAAGCTTGAAGAACTTTAGCAGCAGTGAGGGGCATATTTACATTAAAATGGCACAGCGCGGTGCTGCAAGCAACTTTGCTGCATCGAGCTGCATCATTTTTTCAAAATGCCAGGATGCGCCATATTAACAAGAATAGGCGCATCCCTGTGCTTACCCCTGTGCTGACACTAAAAAAGCTGCCTAGCGCCAACACAGGCACCCTTGCACCATCATGCAAGGGTGCCTGCATTGCAGGAATGATTGCGTTTGTGGCAGTGGCCCCCTTGAAAAGTACAGGAAAGGTGCCCCTACGAACCGGGACCCAGTTAGGAGCTCTCAGGCCAGCAGCCTGCTAATCATGCAGTGTTGGAGGGGGCCCCTCGGGGCTCAGGCCCTCCTTGCAGGTCAGTGACTGCAGGGGCTATTGTTCAACCACTGGCTTGTGCAGAAAGGAACACCTTGCACAAAAACAAACATTAATGGCATTTTGCTCCTTCTATGTGAGTTGCGCCACGTGAAAGCCTCCTTTTGAAAGGCGTTAGTTTTTGGCGCTGTCTCAGATTTACAGATTCTTGTAAATCTGGAGCAGTGTTAAAAAGCCCTGGGTGTTGCTGGGAACGCCCATAGCAACATCCACTGCACTCCCCTTTGCCATAGAAAACTGCGTTGCAGAGGGCTATATTTACAAGGCTGTGTTATGCACTTGCATATAGCGCCACCGCAGCGCCAAGAAAAGTGACACTTCAGTGGTGTTAGAGCCATGTCAATATACCCCCAAGTTCCTAAATATGACTTTCCGGATGATCTTTTATAGCGTTTTTGTCAACTTTTCTATAATTAACTAGATGGGACTCCGGTCTCTAGTCACTGCTGCATTTATAATTAATACCAGCACTTTTTGAGTAGGCCAAAGATTAAACACTAGCACTATATTAATGACTGGTTTTAATTAGGAGTGGACTTTTTTGGCAGTGGAAAGTCCTTTTAGTCTTCTTAAAAATAGTGTTTAGCATGAAACCTATTTTAGTGTGTTATCAATTGTTTAATGTCGCTGATTTTGCATTGTTTGGCCTATCTTTGAGAAACTTATACAATAAAGTATACTGATTCTGATTCTGAACACTCATCAGTATATTGAAGTGTAAACATTTGACTTCTTTTTTCACTGATTTCATGCATTTGTTTCTTTTAAACCACCCGGACATTCTTTAATTGAAGCTTTGCGAGGGCCATAGTTAACCTATTTTGGAGAGGACCACAGCCCACCTACATGGATTTAAAAACAAGTGCAACTTCCCTTGGAGATCCAAGAGTTGCGGATGTACCACATATGTCTACCATTTTGAGCTGCACAAACAAGTTGTATCAGAAAACACTGCTTTCTTAATGCTTTAATGCATTTGCCTATTATGCTTAGGCAAGCCCGTCTGCGCCCGTCCGCGGCCGACCGGGGCAAGGGGCCACACCCTCTGTCCAATCAACCCCAAACCATGCCACCACAATCACGTACGACTCCCAAACCCTGTTCAAACTCATGCCGCCTATCCCCTACAGCTGCCTACACTCTATTGTACTCGGCAACTCAACCAGCGCATGTACCCACTGCAGATACCGCCCTACGTGCCAGGCAAAGCACTCACAACCTGCCAAAATATACCAAATGTTTCTCCTAAACTGCCGCTCGCTTACTAAACACGCGGTTCAAATGTCGCTTCTTTTAGAGGACATTAGCCCCGATGCCATTTTTCTCACAGAGACATGGCTCAAAGAGGCATCAGACCCTGATATCACCTCCCTCCTGCAACAGGGATATCTACTCCAAAGAGTCGACAGGCCGGAGGGCAGAGGAGGAGTAATAGGTATCCTTTATAAAAATCAATACCATTGTAGGACTAATGCAGGCTCAATATCAAACTGCGAAAGTATGCAGTTCGCCCTCGATCTATCACCTACGGCGACCTTTTCAGGCATACTTATTTATCGCCCCCCAAACCAAATGGGAGAATTCCTCGACTCCTTACAACTCAAAGTCGCTGAACTAGCTGTCACTAGCTCACACTTCACCATATTAGGTGACGTTAACATCCATCTGGATAACCCAGATGACCCCTCAACCACAGCCTTGCTAGATAATCTGGAAGCCATCCAACTCATGCAGAAGGGCTTCGAACCCACTCACGAGAAAGGCCATCTGCTGGACAGAGTGTTTAGTAACGACCACAGACTGGTAGTAGGGACCCCTATGGCCCTCACATGGTCTGACCACCACTTGGTCCCCCTACGGTGGCAACACACCGCCTCTGCCACGCCACCCCCGCGTACATCGCTCCAGGGGAGAGAATGGACTAAACTCTCTGTCGACAGGTGGACAGATGCTTTGCTCGCCACCATCCCACAAACAAAAGACGACCCAACACTATTGTATGACAACTACTCCCTTTGGATATCCAAGGCCCTTGACTCTGTGTTACCACAAACAACCCTAAAAGAAAAGACTAAATCCAAGGAATCACCATGGTACACTCCCAAACTTAAACAAATGAAAAGACATTGTAGGAAGCTAGAAAGAACCTGGAGGGAATCTCGCAGCAACTCAGATAAAGTAAACCATCATGATGCTATAAAAGAGTACAAAACCGAGATTAACTCAACCAAGGCCCGTTTCTTTGAAGACAAAATTAACAACGCCCACAATTGTCCCAGAGAAATATTCCAAATTGCTAAATCTCTAATTGACACCCCGTCCACCCCCCCAGATTGCAGTAAAGCACAATTTCAATGCAACAATCAGGCGGAATATTTCTATAAAAAAATACAAACAATCTCATCGGCCTTTGTGGCACCAAATCTAGCTGACCTGGAAGGAGCTATGCCATCCTGCATCACACCCCATAAATTAGCAGAGTTCCCCTTAGTAGGAGCTGACGTTCTGGATCACACTATGAAAAAAGTTAAATCTGGATCCCCAAGTGATCCCGCACCTCCATGTCATTTAAAAAAGATTATAGACACAATACTACCAGTTATTCTCAACATCCTTAACAATTCCATCACTACTGGCATAGTCCCCACGGCCTGGAAAAAAGCGCAAGTACGAGCTCTTTTGAAAAAACCCACCTTAGACCCAGACAACATGGCCAATTATCTCCCAATATCCCTGCTCCCCTGGGTTAGTAAACTGCTCGAAAGACATATCAACACATCTCTCACACAGTATTTGGAATCAAATAGTATACTCCACGACTCCCAAGCAGGTTTCCGCCCCAGGTTGGGAACGGAAGCGGCCCTTCTGACAGTGACCGAGTTAGCCAGGAAACAGATGGACTTAGGCGGTGATGGAGCGAGATAGAAAATAAAATTTTGTTTAAACTCGCGAAGTCACACTTTCATAAAATAAATTAATAATATTAATGATTTGTGACGTGTTATTCTAACCTAACCCAGATTAAACTATATACATGGGGACCTTAACGTGTGTGCTCATAAATGTGCATTATTGTTGCATCTTTTGTTCGTGTAAAAATAATCAATTAATTTGTCGTTTTCATTTCTTGTCATTACTAACTGCTGCAGAGTTTTAAGTGGCATGTGCTTATTTTTCTTTCCTTGTCTATGTGATGTCATTTCTACTATTATAGGTGCATATAAGATTTCATGGATTCTTGAAGACTGGTAGATATAAAATGCTGCTTTATTTGTTTGCTTCTTGCTAGGTAACACTAGACTAATAGGGTGGGTTAATGAAGTAGTAAACGAAGGGTGGAACCAGAATAAAATAAGATTTCTTACATTAATACTTTTCTTGTGTTTGTTTTATACTAGAAAAATAAGTTGCCTGCTTTTGGGCCTAGTTTGCTCGAGTTTGCTAAAAGATGAATTCAATTTCTGCCTGAATCACGATGTCCACCATAAAGTTTCCGTGAAAGATACATTCACTAAACAATGAAGAAGCGCTGTCATTATTTTTGTCGGACGTGGCCAAGGTCAGAAACCGGCAGAAAGAAAATTTGATAACTTGGCATCTGAGGAAGTAAAATGAAGTCAGTGAGAACTCTTGTTCAAATTGTTGCAAACTAAGGAACCTTTGGAACACGTACAATAAAGACAATGGTCTCAAAGAATATGACAGAATGGAAGTTTTGAAATATGGGGTGACATGTCACTTGTCACTTTCGGACCAATGGGACATCGACTTTTGCAGAAAATTTTCCTTTACTTAGATTAGCTAGCTTAGAAAGGTAAAAAAAACCCTTGCCCTATGGTTAGGGCTGGCTGCTGCTTTTCAACTTTCGGATGAGGGTGTCGTGCCGACAGACTTTGCGTGGAGCACGTAAGAACCCTTAGAGACTTTACTTTCTTTCCATTTATTAAGCTTAGCTAGGGACTTAGGATTTTAGAAATGCTAAAATTATAATTTCATGCTAAAACTGTGATTTTCTATAATGTTTTCAAACATGCTTACTATGATTCTAATAAAATTACATTTATAAAATTATATTCACAACAATCTATAATTAGTTAATAAAATCTTACTTATGAAAACAAGCTGGTCTTGGTTATTCAGAAGTGTGGGTTACTATTAGCTAGATGCCATCGCCATGGTGGTCATATAAATAGTTAGGTTTGTTTTAAAATAATGAATTCTTTTACCGCGGTTGTATATAAATAGTAAATAAGTTGTATATAAGTTTAATTTGGCCACCTGATTCAGTAGGTCAAAATATGTCATATTTGATTAATGGGTCCATGAGTTAGAGTAGTGCTAAATGATATAGGTTAAAGAGTTAGGTAGCTTTGCTTATGACATATTTCCTATAGGCCCCTGGATCAATTCTTCTGGTAGCAGAGATTGATGGTTGCTAAAGGTAACCAGTTTGTTATGGTATAGATATAGGATCGATGTTTAACACATGTTAAGTTCGTTTTTGTGCTATATGTGAGTAGTACCGGTACAGATTGTGTGATGAGGAGGCAGTCACACAGGGCATTTGATCTGTTTCAGAGTAGTGATATCGCCATGTATCACACCTGTTGTGGCCGTGCAACACTTGTTAGGGCTAGGTGTGAATGTTGTATAGTGAGGATTATCTAAGAAATTTGAACAGCATGAGTATAGGGACAATGTGCCCGTTCTAAAACTCACTGTGATTAAAGTATTAGTATATATTCGAGCTCGAGTGAAGGGTAGGGTAACGTCGGTGCATGATTATCTATAAACAGGTGAGAGTCCTGTAGGGGTACATGTTTTATATCTATAAACAGGTGAGAGTCCTGTACGGATAACTTCGTTATTCTACTAACGGTGCATGATTTCTATAAACAGGCGAGAGTCCTGTACGGATTTCATGTGTGATTGAATTTAGGGACTTTTTCCGTGTGAAAGTGCGAAGTTGTTTTGTAAATTATGTTCAAGTGGAACTTTCGAACAGTCACTTAGTTGTGCGTTCTGAGGAAAATGAGTTCATAATTACTTGTTTGAAGGGTAGAGTAAAAAGATTACTGTACTAGCAATTGTATATTCTATGGGAATAGCGCCTTATATTCCGAGAAAGAGAATACTTGAGTGATTGCAATTCTATCACTTATTAGAGAAACAGACAGATGCGTCTTTCTTGTCGTTGTTAAAATTAATTTTCACTGAAAAGGCGTTTTTAAAATGGCGCCGTGAAAAGATTCTGTGAAGGAGGGGTAAGCGCTGAGAGTGAGACGCGAGAAACCGCAGCTACTGTGTACGTCACAGAGCCGCGCTGTGATTGGGTGATATACGTCACTAGCTGTGTTCTGATTGGTTCTTGGGTTTCTGACAAACTGTTAGCTGATTGGTTTTTCAGAAAAACTTCACATCTATTGGTTGAGCAAGATAGTGACGTAGCTCAACTCTCATTGGCTTGTTAGTGTGTTTCGCGCACGGATTGGTTGGCTTTGCGGAACATCCCGGAAATATTTTACGAACAAATTGTTAATTGAATTTAACTTTTAAAAATGAGTTATCATTTTAAACACGTTGAGAAAAAGCCAACGTTATTCCAGAAATTTAAATTTTTTATCTCACCTGATAAGAAAATTGAAACGCAAGGTGGTAAATTACTTCATAAGTATAAAACACCTGCAGCGTACATGGAAGGTGAATATGGTTATCATACAGTTTTGTGGTTTGATATTTGGAAACACTATACTAAGGATGATGGTGTTTTGTCTTGGCCTGACGATGGTTCATTTAACGTAAAGGTTTTAAGGAATTTGAGAGAGAAAATTAATGCTCTTATTCCAAAACCGAGACCTACTCAATTCGAAGCTTTAGTCGAATGGGAAGATGAGATGTTTCAATTACAAAGAGAAGCAAGTGGAATTAAAAGACCTCCTAAAACTCCAAGCTATAGAAGGGAGACTCATGAGGACAGAATGAGAATGTGGAGACAGGGAAGTATGAGTGAGGGACTCTATTTAATTAGAGAGATGGTTTTAGGTTCTCCTGGTGAAAAAAGAACTGAAAAGAAAAATAATGTTTCTGTAGAGAGTGAAACTGAAGATACAGTTTTAGAAGAAATTTACACTTCTAATAAAAAGAATGAGCCTTTGAGACCCCCTAGGTCATGGTCTACTCCGATGACTTCTACAGAAGTCACACCGAGTGCATCTCCAATTAATGATTCTTCTAAGATTTATCCAAATAATTCTGAATCTTTTGAAACTCCTAGAAAATATGAAACTGAGACGAATGCAGATGTCTGTATTGAAGGTAGACATTTTTCATTAATTCCAAGAGATAGGGAAGCTCCAAAAAATTATGTGAGAGAAGTCAGAAATGTGAAAGCTGTGAATTCTTCTGAGTATTTACGATCAAAAGAAGAATTAATTCGACAAATAACAAAAGGCATGGAAGCTGTGACTGTTCCAGTAACAATTGGTCCTGTTCAACCTGTCTTTGAGCAAAGAGAAGTTAACAAGCCAGGTTTGACTATTCCTTTAAATGCAGAAATTCAAAAGGTTGCTGAAAAATTTTATTCAGATATATCTGAAATTAATTCTTCAAAAACGAGAATGCCTAATTTAACTTATAATGAGGATTCATTTCATAAATCACCGATGGGTGCAGAATCTGATGCTGAGTATTCTGAAATCAGGGTAGCAAAATCTAATCTCGACGTTGCAAAATTAAAAGCAAATTTGGAGGAATTAATAATTGGAACGATAGGTCCTGATAGTTTAAAATTTTATCGAGATGATGAACTACTGTTCATTTGCAAAAGTATTCAGTGGAAAACAAAAAATAAATAAGATCAATTGGATGAACTGGCAGCAGAACTTGAAATTGATTTGAGCAGGCAAAAGAATTTTGCAAAACATTACAGATTAGATTTTTCAGAAAGTGACATTGAGAACTTGAACTCAATGGGAAGAATAATGCACATAAAAGATTTAATTGTTTATATAAAAAAACTGGGAGAATTGAGTAAGTGGAGAGTTAAATGGACAAGAAAGAAGGAAGATGAAAAACTGGAAAAATTATCAAAACAATTTCCAATGAGAGAAATTGCAGGTGGAGGGTATGTTCATGTCCCTTGGTCAAGACAGGATATATTACTTTTTACAAATGAGTTTCCGAGGCTGAGAGAGAAACCTGTTGAGTGGTATAGACAGGTAGACAGGTTCATTAAAGTCTCAAAAGTTCTGTGGATTGATCTGGATGGATTTTTTGACATTGTTGTTCCATCAGATCTTTGGACAGAATGTAAAATATCCATAAGTTGGCCAAAAGTAGAACCTGATCGAATAAAAGAAACAGGTGCTCCTAATCCGATTGTAATGGATTTTTATGAAAAAGTGATATACTGGTTAAAAGAAAAAATTCCCCCTTAAGAGGTTGATTGGGTTAAAATAGAAAGAACAAATCAGGAACCAAAGGAATCAGTTCATTCATTTTATGAAAGATTGTTGTTGATTTTTAAACAATACAGTGGCTATGAAAAACTAGACGAAAAAGATATGAGTCATTTCGTCTACAGATTTGTTTATGGTTTGAAACCAGAAATTGCTGATATGATTCGGAACAGTATTGTCGGATGGCAAGCTCTTTCTGTTGATGACATTTTGAGAAAGGCAAAATACTGTAGTGATGAATTAGAAGTGAGACAAAAGAAGCTCAAGGAAAAAGCAATGTGGGCTCAAGTAAAAGTGGCTGAGCAACAAATTGCTAATATTGGAAATAAAAACACAAATTTTGTTCAGACTTCAAACTCAAATATTGGTCAAGGAAAATTTAAGAGTAATAATATTTTTAGAAAATGTAATCCTAAAATTGAAGAAATGAAACAGAAATTACCTTGTTTTAATTGTGGCGAGATTGGACATTGGAGAGATGAATGTAAGAAACCTCCAAGAAATTTAAAAAATCCATTGTTAAATCCACAGATGCAGAGTGATGTTGATCTGCAGCGACAGCTACAGTTACAACAGAATATTAATGAGTTAAATCTTCCGCGACAGCTGCAGCATCAGGTGAATCACCAACAGAATCAATTGCCACAGGCTCCTTTTCCTAATTCTGAGGGAATACAAAAATATAATTCTGGTGTGGGATTTCAAGGAGATGGACAGGTAATAAAAACCCAAAGGCAAACTGTGCAAAATGCTTCGCAACAGTTTTTACTAACAGAAGGACAGGGAAGTGATTCTGATGATTACTTCTGACAGTGCCCGAGAGAGGGGGAAGAGTGTGTTATTGGAGCCACTCTTGAGGTTGACCAGTCTGGTCCTTTTGTAAATGGGAAAGTTAATGATGTAGACATCACTTTTCTAGTGGACACTGGTGCTACCCGTTCTACTGTTAGATCAGTGGAAATAGAAAACCTACCTCTCTCTGGGGAAACCATCCAAGTTGTCGGAGTAAGTAATCAACAGATCAGAACCAATTTAACTGATCCAGTACCGGTCGAAATTGGAAATTTTAAAGACAAACACAGGTTTGTAGTTTGTAACAGTAGTCCAGTAAATTTATTGGGCAGAGATATATTGTGCAAAATGAATTGCAGAATATATTGTTCTCCTGATGGAGTTGAATTACAAACAATAGAAGAAGATGGCTTATACAGAATGACAATGATGTTGATGGAATCAGAGGAATCAAAGTTATTTCCCACATTAGAAAAAGATATTTTGCCCGATGAGCTAAAAGGTACAGTAAAAACTGAAATTTGGGATTTGACTGGAAATGAGATGGGTCTGATGAAACATGTCGATCCAGTCAAAATTACATTGAAGCAGGGAATAGAATTTCCTAACATTCCTCAGTATAAAATGAAAGCTGAGACAATTGAGGGAGTTATACCTGTGATTGAAAAATTCATTAAACAAGGTGTTTTAAAGGAAATTGGGAGTAGTCCTTGTAATTCACCGATCATGGGAATTAAGAAATCGAATGGAACGTACAGAATAGTTCAAGATTTGAGAAAAATTAATCAGATTGTAGTTCCATGTTGTCCTGTAGTTCCAAACCCAGCAGTCATTCTGTATCAGATCCCACATGATGCTGAATGGTACACAGTCATTGATCTTTGCAATGCATTCTTTACAGTTCCTTTACATCCAGAAAGTCAGGAAATTTTCGCTTTCAGATTCCAGAGTAGGACCCTTGCATGGTGTAGAATCCCTCAGGGGTATACAGAGAGTCCTTCAATCTTTAATGAGCTGTTAAAAAGATCCTTGGAAGATTTGAATTTACCTGGCAGGTCAACGTTGGTGCAGTATATTGACGATTTGTTGATTGCTGCTAAAACAAGAGAAAATTGTGTAACTGACACCATAACTCTTTTAAACCATCTTGCTGATGCGGGACATAAAGTGTCTCCAGCAAAATTGCAGTTTTGTAAACAAGAAGTAAAATATCTTGGTCATAGAATTGCTAAAGGGAAAAGACAGGTGACAGTTGAGAGAATAAAAATGATTCAAGCAATGCAGCCTCCGAGAACACAGAGACAGGTTAGGATGTTTCTAGGAATGGTTGGCTACTGTCGACAATGGATAAGTCGATTTTCAGTAATTGCAAAACCACTACAAAGACTTACCAAGTCTGATGTTAAAGATCCTATTATTCTTAATGAAGCTGAGTTGGAGTGTTTTGAGAATTTGAAAAAGAGCTTATGTCAAGCTCCTGCTTTAGGCATGCCAAATTATGAGAAAGGTTTTGAACTATATTGTAGTGAAAGAGAAGGATGTGCATTGTCTGTGTTAATTCAGAGACATGGGAATTTGAAGAAACCCATTGCATATTTCTCTGCAGTTCTTGATCCTGTAGCAAAAGCCTTACTAGGTTGTTTGAAAGCAGTTGCAGCTACTAGTGTTAGTCTTGTACAGAGTGAAGGAATCATAATGGGATTTCCTGTGAAAGTTTTTGTGCCTCATTCAGTTGAAATATTACTGACAAGAGGTAAAACTCAACATTTAACCAGTAGCAGGTTGACGAAATATGAGAAAATCATTCTAGGAGCAGACAATGTTTCCATTTCAAGATGTCTGAATTTGAATCCATCTACGTTATTACCTGATTCAGAAATCATTGATGAGAATGAAGTGGAACATGAGTGTTTGGATGTCATGGAATTTTGCACCAAACCAAGACAGGATATTAAAGACGTACCTTTACCTGAATCAGATGTCGTCTACTTTGTGGATGGCTCCTGTCTGAGGACAGAAGGAGGTGTTTTGAAAGCAGCGTACTCAGTTTGTACAGTTGCAGACGTTGAAGAAGCATCATGTCTTGAGGGAATTCGTTCAGCACAAGTGGCTGAATTGATTGCTTTAATTTGTGCTTGTGAAGTATCAAAAGATAAAAGAGTTACCATCATTACTGATAGTCAATATGGGTACGGAGTTGTGCATGATTATGGACAGCTCTGGTCCCAGAGAGGCTATTTAACTTCAGCAGGGTCACCAATTAAAAATGCAGTTTTTATTAAGAGATTAATTGACGCTATACAATTGCCAAAAGAGATTGCAATTGTAAAGTGTGCAGCTCATACTAAAGGAGTGGACTATATTTCAAAAGGCAATGCCTATGCTGATGAAACTGAAAAATTTTGTGCGAAAAATTGTCGTGCATATAATCGGGAAAAGAGTAAGGAATGTGATTCAAATTCATTGATGCTAACAACAACGGTAGAGACATGGCAGGAGATCAGGGACTTACAAAATGAAGCAGATGATGAGGAAAAAGATTTGTGGTTAAGAGCGGAATGTAGACCATGTGATGAGGATGGAGTGTGGACTTACAAGGATGGCAGAATAGTTTTACCAAATTGTTTGATTGCTGACATGGCCAGATTATATCATGGTCCAGCTCACCTTGGAAGAGATGCTATGATCAGACTTTTCCGAGAGACTTGGTTTAACACAAAATTCAGAACAATTGCAGAATCTTTTTGTCAAAGGTGTTTGTCATGCCAACAAATGAACCCCAACAGAAAATCAGTTGTTGGGACAGGAGTAATTAGTCGAGAGGGTGGTCCTTTTACCAGGTTGCAAATGGATTTTATTGAAATGCCTCTACACAATTGTTTAAAATATGTTCTTGTGATTGTTTGTTTGTTTTCAAGATGGGTGGAAGCTTTTCCTACACGACATTGTGATTCAATTACAGTAGCAAAACTGCTGCTCAGAGAAATTATCCCAAGGTTTGGTTTTCCAGTCACTATTGAAAGTGATGGTGGAAGCCATTTTGATACCAAACTTATGAAACTGATATGTGAGGCATTGAACATTGATCAGAAGATACACTGTGCATACAGACCAGAGGCATCTGGGTTAGTTGAACAGATAAATGGGACAATAAAAAACAGGATTGGAAAAATGTGTCTGGAAACTGGTGTAAAGTGGACTGATGCTCTTCCACTTGTCTTAATGTCATTAAGAAGTACACCTGATAGAAAGACAGGTTTGAGTCCTCATGAAATTCTCATGGGCAGAGTTATGAGACAAGCTTTTGTACCTGTAGGTAAATTGTTAAGCATAAATGACAGTGCTATTTTGGATTACTGTAAAAGGTTATCTGATATAGTAACTTCTGTGTCTAATCAGGTGGGAACTGAAGCACAATCAAATGAAAAAGTTCAGACACATGATTTGAAACCTGGTGATTGGGTCCGAACAAAAGTACATCGAAGAAGAAATTGTCTGGTCCCTAGGTGGCAGAAGCCTAGACAAATTATTCTTGTCACTACTAATGCAGTAAAGTGCAGAGGATTGAAAAGGTGGATCCATCCTAGTCATACTATTCCAGTGCCTACTCCTGAAAATTCTAATGATGAGAGTGATACTACGGAAGATTCTGATTCCGAAGTAGAAAGTGGATCAAATCCAGATTCTGAAGATCGACAGGGAGGTCGACATCTGGAACATGTACCTGTAAATAAAGAGTTGAGAAGAAAAGACTTGGAAATTATTGAAATAGATTCTGGAGAAGAGGAGAATCTATTGAAGGGAAAAACAACTGAGGATTCAGTTAAGAAGATAAATGGAGTAAATTCTGTTGAAGACAGAGAAACTGAACAAATAGAAATTTCTGACCAGGAGAGTATCGAAAAGCAGAATTCAAACTCTGAGGTAAGGAACGGAAGACCAGAAACTGGGAAGTTGGAGGTAATTGAAGAAGAGGTGGAGGACGAATTACCGAGTACCAGTGATGGAAGACAAAGCATAGTTCCTGACAGAGTGAAACTGCCGATTAGAAAAGTTCCTGAGTCAATCATTGAAGTTTCAGACTACGATACTGGAGAAAGTGACGTTGAAAGTGAAAGCAGAAATGCAAAGAAAAGATCTTGGAAGTCAGAAGTAAATGTTTCTGAACCAAAAAGAAAATTCTTGAGGAAAAACAGATTTTTGGCCAGGTGGAAGGCTGAGAGTCAGATTAATCAGAAAACCGAAGGAGCAGGTGGAAGAAATTAGTAGTCAAAAAGATGGTGAAAAGGAAGTTGGAGTTGGAAGAAAAATTGAAGTAGTGACGAGAAAGACGAGGAGGATTATAAAGCCAAATCAAAAATATAAATCTCCTGAGTGGTCTTATTTAGTGATTCCCCCTGTCATCGATATTTACGATAGTAGCCAAGAAGAAGAAGAAATTGAAGAGATTAGTGACAATGATTGAAGTATAGAGATTTTAATTTGGATTTTTGGTTTTTAATTTTGGCAAGAGGCCGAAGAAGTCTTGTTAGGTGACATAAGGTCGAAGAAAAATTGTTTAGCTGTGAAAATTTATTTGTGACATAAGGTCGAAGAAATACTGTTAGGGTTAAAAAAAAAAAAAAAATTCTTTTAAAAAGGGGGGTGTATATATAAAATTAGTTAAATCATTTTTAAAACAATTTTTGTTTTCTTTTAAGGCAAAGCTAATAAAAAGATGCCTTACGTCAAGGAACAGAGTACTTCAAGGTGTTCCATTTTTAAGAGATGCTGTAAGATGACTCTGGTGTGTGTGCTCATTTTGATTCTGCTCTGGTTAATTTTAGCTGTTGTTATTCCTTTTGAAATTAAAAAAGATTTTCATAAAGTAAACATGACAAGCAAAGCTTCAGTAAGTCAAAACAAACATAGTGTAATAGGCAAAGTTATTGATCATCGACCTAACATTCATCAGGACAAATCAATTAGTGATTTTTCAAGCAATACATTTACAAGGCTTTTGAGCGAATATGTCAAGGTAATGAATGCTAAAGACTGTTATGTTTGTGTTAAATTACCTGCTTCTGTTTCAGAGGGAGTGACATACAATATGCTTCCTCTTACATATGGTGTAACATGTAGTGTGTTAGCTAGTCTGTTCTATCAAACTGGACGCTTAGAATATTATTATTCGAATTACGATGAAATCTTCGCGAATTTAAAAATTGAAGCTACTTTGAATAAGCATAAAAAGGCTAAACAGATGAGGGAATTTTTCCTTGTTACTAATGAACTCACATATGAGTATGCTTACAAAAATAATCTAACCTGCAAATTAAGTGTTGAAGGAAATAAATTTTTGAATCTAGCTGAAGAGAGGAGAGCAATTTATAAGAGAAATGAAATAGTCAAGCAGACTAAGTCTAGGTTCTGGCAAAAAGAGGATGAGAAGTTAAATGGTAAAACACTTGATAACGCTGCAATTCACATAGATAAACCAATTAGTGGTAAGCTTTGCATTAGAAGGGACAATACACTTTTTGATAATTACTTTGTGGGTGTAAGCAATTGTGAAGATACATATCAGATTATGGGAGGTTGGGGATTCAAAGGTGGAAAAGATCCAATTTTCCCTGGGATATATTTTGTTTGTGGTGACAAAGCTTACTACAACCTTCCTGACCATTGGTATGGGACTTGTTATGTTGGGATTGTTTTTCCTAAAATTTTCCATGTTGATAGAAATACAGAAGGATTGTTCAAAATTAATAATTATGTAAATAGGGCTAAAAGAGAAACTTTTACAGAAATTTTGGGAGATATTTTTGAAGCAGTGATACCTTTAGTAGGTATAACCCTGAATTCAGGGAGAATCAGAAAATTGTCCACACTTGTTGACAGATTGTCAACAGATACAGCTGATGGTTTCCAATTAGTGAACGTTGAGGTCATTGCAATCAGATCCATGGTGATTCAAGATCGACTTGCTTTAGACATACTCCTTGCAAAAGAGGGAGGGGTCTGCGGCATTTTACATGTGCAACATTGTTGCACTTACATTCCTGATGAGAGTAAGAATATTGAGATGTATATTAAGAACATTACAGAAATGCATTCAGAGATAATTCCATTAGAAGAAGCAGATTTTTCAGAAAGACTTTCAAAAAGATTTCAAACAATAAAAAACTGGTTCCATGATATTGGAAGCTCAATTCTTGGCAAGATGTTGGCGCCTTTGATTGTTATAATATTCATATTTGTTCTGACAAAAATTGGTTGTTTGTTGCATAAGACGAAGAAGCAAATGAAGGAAAAGAGAAGAATTTATAAAATTCAAAAAGAAGAAGAAAGGGAAATTGAGTTACAAGAATTACACAGAGCGCAGTATGACAATTGCAAGGATTTTGCAGAAACAAATTTCTAGAAATACTAACTCCAATGAATTTGAATAATTTCCCAGGAAGTCTAAATTTTCTAAATTTTTTGGGCTATGGTGTGGTGATTTGTTAATCACCAGATGAGGGAGTTGATGGAGCGAGATAGAAAATAAAATTTTGTTTAAACTCGCGAAGTCACACTTTCATAAAATAAATTAATAATATTAATGATTTGTGACGTGTTATTCTAACCTAACCCAGATTAAACTATATACATGGGGACCTTAACGTGTGTGCTCATAAACGTGCATTATTGTTGCATCTTTTGTTCGTGTAAAAATAATCAATTAATTTGTCGTTTTCATTTCTTGTCATTACTAACTGCTGCAGAGTTTTAAGTGGCATGTGCTTATTTTGCTTTCCTTGTCTATGTGATGTCATTTCTACTATTATAGGTGCATATAAGATTTCATGGATTCTTGAAGACTGGTAGATATAAAATGCTGCTTTATTTGTTTGCTTCTTGCTAGGTAACACTAGACTAATAGGGTGGGTTAATGAAGTAGTAAACGAAGGGTGGAAACAGAATAAAATAAGATTTCTTACATTAATACTTTTCTTGTGTTTGTTTTATACTAGAAAAATAAGTTGCCTGCTTTTGGGCCTAGTTTGCTCGAGTTTGCTAAAAGATTAATTCAATTTCTGCCTGAAGCACGATGTCCACCATAAAGTTTCCGTGAAAGATACATTCACTAAACAATGAATAAGCGCTGTCATTATTTTTGTCCGACGTGGCCAAGGTCAGAAACCGGCAGAAAGAAAATTTGATAACTTGGCATCTGAGGAAGTAAAATGAAGTCAGTGAGAACTCTTGTTCAAATTGTTGCAAACTAAGGAAGCTTTGGAACACGTACAATAAAGACAATGGTCTCAAAGAATATGACAGAATGGAAGTTTTGAAATATGGGGTGACATGTCACTTGTCACTTTCGGACCAATGGGACATCGACTTTTGCAGAAAATTTTCCTTTACTTAGATTAGCTAGCTTAGAAAGGTATAAAAAACCCTTGCCCTATGGTTAGGGCTGGCTGCTGCTTTTCAACTTTCGGATGAGGGTGTCGTGCCGACAGACTTTGCTCGGAGCACGTAAGAACCCTTAGAGACTTTACTTTCTTTCCATTTATTAAGCTTAGCTAGGGATTTAGGATTTTAGAAATGCTAAAATTATAATTTCATGCTAAAACTGTGATTTTCTATAATGTTTTCAAACATGCTTACTATGATTCTAATAAAATTACATTTATAAAATTATATTCACAACAATCTATAATTAGTTAATAAAATCTTACTTATGAAAACAAGCTGGTCTTGGTTATTCAGAAGTGTGGGTTACTATTAGCTAGATGCCATCGCCATGGTGGTCATATAAATAGTTAGGTTTGTTTTAAAATAATGAATTCTTTTACCGCGGTTGTATATAAATAGTAAATAAGTTGTATATAAGTTTAATTTGGCCACCTGATTCAGTAGGTCAAAATATGTCATATTTGATTAATGGGTCCATGAGTTAGAGTAGTGCTTAATGATATAGGTTAAAGAGTTAGGTAGCGTTGCTTATGACATATTTCCTATAGGCCGCTGGATCAGCGGCACGACAGCAATCATTTTGCTTGATCTTAGTGCCGCCTTCGACACCGTAAACACCACCATCCTTATTCACCGCCTTAATCAAATAGAAGTGACAGGAACAGCCATTCGATGGCTACAATCTTTCCTGGAAAACCGCTCATTTAGAGTAGTTGAGGGCACTACTCACTCCAGAACCTGGCCTCTTGCTCAGGGTGTGCCTCAGGGCTCGTCCTTGAGCCCCACCCTTTTTAACATATATATGCTCCCCCTGGCAGACATTGTCCACTCATTTGGCCTGGAGTTAGTCACATACGCTGACGATACTCAATTGATCGTCTCCCTGAACCAAACTAACACCTCCTCGCCTAATCTCAGTAATTGTCTAGTAGCAGTCAATAAATGGATGGCCACCTCCCATTTAAGACTCAATGGCGATAAAACGGAGCTCATGATTCTTGGGAACCCAAACATCCCCTGCCCATTGCCTGACTGGCCCCCATGCATGGGCACCCAGCCTCAGTCCAAACCGCATATAAAGAGCCTGGGCATCTGGCTTGATGCTAATCTTAATTTTAATCACCAAGCAACCATCATATCTGCCACCTGCTTCGGCTTGATGCGTATGCTTAGGAAAGTATTACCACTTCTCCCCCCACAAGCCCGCAGGATCATGGTGCAAGCCATCATTCTGTCCCGTTTGGACTACGGGAATGCGCTGTACCTAGGGGCTCCGGCCACTACAACGAAGAAGCTCCAGGTCACGCAAAACGCAGCAGCCCGCCTCCTGCTGGGCCTCAGTAGGCGGGACTCAGGGCTGCTGCCCTAAAAAGACTCCACTGGCTGCCCATTAAGGCCAGAATACTGTTTAAATCAATGTGCTTTATGCATAAGGCCATGTGGAAGGAAGCATCAGCAATGATCTGCTCGCTGGCTACTCCATATCTCCCTCGCAGGTCGCTGCGCTCCAGTACAGCCTTTTTGGCTACTGAGAACAAAGTCAAACGTGCCAGATGGGGGGGCCGCTCCTTTTCCTGGAATGCGGCCAAGGCATGGAACTCCCTGCCGGCCTCCCTGCGCAGCGAACCTAACCTTCTAAAATTCCGGAAGGAACTAAAAACCATCCTCTTCACTTAAATCTCACTGTCCTCACTTGCCCCCCAGTCATACTCAGCGCTACGAGGCCTCCGGGTAGTCTGCGCTTAACAAAACCCATTTAATAATAATAATAATTTAATAATGCTTATACTCATCAACATGTTGCCTTTTGGCATTTCAGAACGCATTGTTGCAATTATACATGTACAAAGAGTTTGCTAGCTTAGGTCATAAAAAAACCCTCAGTGATGCAGAAGGGAGTTTTTCTAGGTAAAAGGCTGCATTGCCATGTGCCTGATGGTGAGGTAAACACAACAAAGTGTTCGGACTGCAATTGCTCCTCCTGTGTATGGTTAGGAATAAATATATAAAGTAGGAGAGAGGAAAATATGTAATAAACTGCTGATGTGAAAGATTTTTCCTGAACAGTGTCTAAGATGACATTTTGCTCTTTGGATGCTGCATTCCCCAGCAGAAAGAATTTTTTTAGACCATAGGTTATAATCTGGTGCCCTCCTGTGGTCATTCTCTATGGTGCAGTAAGGCAGCTTTTGTAGTGGCCTTAATATAGCATCAGCAATGTGGCTAGATCTGAACAGCTAAAGTACTGCAACGCATGATTAGCAACTGATCCACCTTTACCAGTTTTCAATCTTGCGTGGCCTGGGAGACAATTGTTGGGGCAATTTGCTGGTTACACATCTTGAAAAGTGCAAGTGCTTTGTTTCAGCTCTCAAGGTAGGTTGTGCGTGCTAGAGCCTAGAGCACAGAACTTCAATGGAATTGCTCCAGTGTTTTTGTGGCCGTAAAATGTACTGTACTATTACAAATTATAGGTTCTTGAGTGCTACCTAGTGCAGGGACAACTTCTGCTTGTGGCCTGAGCTCCAGAAATCATCTTGTGCACCGTGCAGAGCCACTGAATGTATTCTGGCTGGAGACAGTGTAGGGCTTTTAAGGTGTCATTTCTAATGGCATTTTTCATGTTGTACAGCGTACAGTGCCTGTTAAATTATTGATGAGCAGATCCCTCAAATGTTAAAAAGTTCAAAGGGAACAGGACATCAGACTGATGAGATCACAGAAAACAATGTCTAGACAGCAACACTTTAAAAAGAAGTGACCACTGTGCCTAAAGACGAAACTACAGGCAGTGGAAAACAATGCTCAACTTAGAAAGAACCACTCACACGGAAACAAATGACCGCAATAGATGGAACAGATATTTCAGAACCCACTGAAGTGGTAAACCGAGTATGAACTCAAACGTAAAGTACATTTCAAAAGACCAAACACATTTACTGAAGTTCCTCTTTTCTTTTCCCCTTTTTGGCAGATGCATTTTTCCATGTCAATTACATTCTTTAAAAAAGTAATTGATAAAGCAGAATCAGTACCTTATTCTTTTTTTGGTCAAAATCTTTTTATCGCATTTTCAAAAATTAACAACTTATGCCAACAACAAACAAAATAGAACAGAAATAAACAACGAAACAATCCTGTGGTACTTGTGTCACATTTCTATAGTGCACAGAAGAGGGTGCAAAGAGGACAAAGGCCTTATCGTGGGTAAGGGCGGGGGTCCTGTGGTTCCCGGACCTGGGTGTGGGGGATATCCACTCATGCGGGGAGATGCCAAAGCCTCAAAGGCCCCAGGGCCCCAGAGGGACCACTGCAAAATCTAAGTTTGCTTTGTCTGGGAAAGGTGCAGGGCCCGCAATCTCAGACCACAGGTAAGGAGTGGCAGACCCTCCGATAGGAACCCCACCTCCCAAAACTCCATGGGACAAGCATGTGAAAATAGTTTTCTCTCAAACATGATTCATGATATCCCAGCAGAAAGTTTTTCACAGACTCCAAATGTATTCAAACCCTTTTATAGAGTCCGTCATAATGTCAGTCATGCGCTCGAGGGCTAGTGCCCTCCACAGCCGCGCATACCATGGGGAGAGAGAGGGGCCTCCGGTATCTTCCACGCTGCTGTCACTGCCATTTGTATTGCCCCCAGGCATAACCATATGATGGAGCGGTCCCCAAGGGTTTGGTGTTTCAGGCTGGGGTAGCACAACCCCAGCAAGACCTGTTCTGGGAGTCTAATATTGGATATCCTAGTATCTTTTTTATCTGGGAGAGAATGTCCTTCCAGAAGGGTTAAATAGCGGAGCAGTCCCACCATAAATGGCGGAAGTCACCCAATAGCCCACATCCCCTCCAGCGTCTGTCTGCTGTATTTGGAAAAAGAGTGTGCTGTTTATAGGGGTGTAGGTACCACTCATCCATGATCTTATAATGGGCTTCCCTGAGGAACATAGAGAGTTTATATTTAGAGTTATATTTATATAGAGAGCTCCATTGTTTCTCTGTTATGGGGGTCTGCAGGGTGGCCTCCCAGAAAGCTGTATGCCGCGGGGGCAAAGAGGAACCTGCTGTAAGAAGGAGCGACTGGAGGAACGAGCTGTAGCCGTTAGCCGTGCTTCCGGCCATGCCATATTATTTTGTTGATATATTGTAATTCCTCAATGTAAGAAAGATTGAGAGCTAGGGGTCCATTTTTTACAATGCTGTACACTCATATGGCAAACAAAGGTCCCGCAATTATAAAGGTTATGGGTTTTGATTTTACTGTGTGTAGCATTACCTCACTAATTCGAATTCTGAACCTTGCATTGGAGGATAATATGGTAGTATGGTGTGCTTTCCCATCCCAAGGTTCAAATCACACAATATTGCAGTTTTCCCCAAACATGTTTTTACAGGTACTACCCGGCTCAATTGTGTGGAAAAAAAACCTGCTAGTTGCTGTAATTATCACAAGACTCAGAATCCCAATTTGTGCACAAATTGTCAGTTGCTGAAGAGTTTTAAAAGAAAGTACTCTCAACATATGTTTGACTGTTTTCTCTACATTGTTCATATTTTTTTATTTAGATTGCTTTTTTCTTTTCATATTTCCTATTTTATTGTGTGAATTTGCTATTTTTGTTTGTTAAGGGGTAATTAGAAGCTGGCTTGTGTACAGACTTTTCCCCTACAACATAAATAAACAATACAATACATAAAAAGTCATGTGAAGTGCATTGAGGTGGGTGTTAAGCTGTGTAGCCACCTTTTTGTTGGAAACATCAATGGTTTTTATTAGGTCAAGCATGGGCAGCACATGCACTGCTCTGTAAGGCATGCTGTATTTAAGTGAGGACTTGAAGCTCCGCCCACTCTCTGCCCACTTTTTTCATTGGCTTGTGTCATTGTCCACTGTAAACTGTGGCTGTTCATTGGTCAAACAGCTTAGTAGTCCCTCCTTAGTACCGCCTTGCCTCATTTTGTAACCTCCCATGGCTACACCAGCTGTTACATGGGTTGTTGTCCCGTAGGCTTCAATTACAGCCTCCAAGCACTATTTTCTCAAATAGCGTTGTCCTGCATGCTGTTGCAGACAGGACACGCTCTCTCCTAACCCTTTTAAAGAATTTTATAGCACACATTTGCAATGCAATAGGTCTCACATCTGCGAGAGTGTAAGCTGTTCGCATTATAAATGACAATGCTTTTTATTTATCTGTTTCAAAAACAACACATAAATAAAAGGCATTTTCATTTACAATGACAATAGCGCAAACTCTCATAAATGCAACACCTATTGCATTGCAAATGCTTGTTAGTTTTTGCATCACAATGACAATGTATTTTTTTTATTTATAAACTGTTCATTTTGTTACTAGAGAAGTTGCACTGTGGATCTTAATAGAAACGTTTTTTCACATGCACAGATTTTTGTGGGTCTTTAGAGTCCAAGCAATAAATAAAGATGCCTTTAAATTCTACATTTATTTTGTCACATTTGCTGCGCTTCAAAGACAAATGCCAAGTATCAGACTATCCTCTGACCTGACAAACTGCTGCTTTTAGTGGGGGAGGCCACCTCAGTCACCGCTTTAACTGCTCATCTGTCTATTGGATATGTAAGAGACAGTAATAAAAACCTTATTGAATAAGCATCAGCAAATAAAAGTACCCACAAAGAAATCTAAAAGTGATCCTTAAATAAAGACCTTAAAAACTACTGAAAGGATGCACATGTACAAATAAAATAGTACTGTGCAGGCAATTACAATATTCAGCACTACATATCTTTCATTATCTAGACAGCAAAGTTATAATGAATCAAATAACTATAGGTAACTTGAGTCTGTTCGTTTGGTGAACTGCAATGAATTTGTTTAAAAATGAATACATATAACTGACAGATTATATTTTGAAAACAATCATTTACGCATCACTGCCCAGTAAACAATTCACTGAAATACTCAAACAGAAAGACATTTACGGTCATGGAATTTTTTTCTAGGTTTATTGTTTCACTGATGTTCATCAATGCGCTCATTTTTCATGCTTTACTTTGACCCATTAGGGCATCTATAAGTTATAATTTATCGATTCCGCGATGCGGCGAGCACAAGGTAAGTGGTTTTATTTATTTTATTTTCCCTATCCCATCATATGTCGACTCCCCTGATGCCCCTTGACCCCACCCACATCCCCACCCCACTGCTCTTACCTGTCCCGGCCACGTTTGGAACCAAACAACCTCCATTAGGATGGCACAACTATTTTCATACACTACATAAGGATATCTGCTTGCGAGCATTTGCTCCTTAACACTGACATCACAAATCTTTAAAGCAGGTCACAATAGTAAGCTGAAATTGCGCAATGTGTCATATCTAACTCATATGTGTGAAGCATGCTATGCTCTTGTTAGCAGTGTCAGTGGAAAATACAGTAAGCACATACTTTTAAAAACAATGCATGGCCTGAGACAGAGTGACAAGCATTAATCTGCCACAGTTAATATTTATTTTATTTATTTATTTTATATTCTTATAAAGCGCCAGACTAGACTCCCGAAGGGGTATCTCCGCGCTATTGCTGTACCGCGAGAGTGTGCTAATTCCGAGAGTGTGTCTAATATAGGGTGCAGAAGCTGGAAAGCAATTATTTGTCAGGATACAAATACGTTTTTAAAGTCTTCCGGAAACTCAGATGACTGGGAATTGATCTGAGTTCTGGAGGCAAAGAGTTCCAGAGTGCTGGTCCGGCATAAGCTAATGCACGGCCACCTTGTCTGGCCTTTTTTACTCTTGGTATCTGCAAGAGCTGCTGATGACTGGAGCGCAGAAGTCGCCCAGGGATGTAGGACTGAAAGATCTTGGTCATGTATTTCGGGCCCTCCCCTATCATGCTCTTGTGAATAGTGCATAAAGTCTTGAATTGGACTCGCTTCCTCACCGGAAGCCAATGGAGTCTCATCAGCAGGGGACTGGAAGGAGTCCTTGCTGGAACATTCAGGACAATCCTTGCTGCTGTATTTTGGATTACTTGCAATTTACTGAGCTGCTCCTCGTTAGCTCCGAGGAGCAGCCCATTGCAGTAATCCACCCTGCTGATGACCAAAGCCTGCACGAAAGTTTTTCTGTGATGGTCTGGTATGTAGGGGAAGACTCGTCTCAACATCCCAATAGCCCGGAAGCAGGTACCAGCAACCTGATTAACATGTCCCTTAAAGGTAAGTTGCTGGTCAAAGAGCACTCCCAGGTTCCTAACAGAACTCTTGGGGGTGGGGACAGGACCTAGCTCCACGGGCCACCAGTCAGATGACCAATATGTTGCCGCTTGTCCAAAACACATGACCTCCGTTTTCCCCACATTACACTGCAGACAGTTAGTTGACATCCAGTCTGCAATGGCTCTCATGCCATCTGCAAAAGATCTTTTTATTGCAGATGTGAGAGTTTTAAAAGGGAAAAGGAGTTGGGTGTCGTCAGCATACGACACCGGGGTGAACCCGAAAGATCTAGCTAAGTTGGCTAGGGATGCCACATACACATTGAAAAGTGTAGGACTAAGGCATGAGCCTTGTGGCACTCCCTTATTGAGCTCCCTTAGCGTGGATTTGTGGGAGCCCAGCCTAACTTCTTGGACACGACCAGTCAAAAAGCTCTTCATCCATGTCAGAGCCTCTCCCTCCACACCCACCTCACCTAGGCGGTCAAGAAGCACCGTGTGAGACACCGTATCGAAAGCGGCGGAAAGGTCCAACAGCACCAGAATCATGGAGCTGCCCTCATCCAGTGCCATTCTGATGTTATTGGTCACTGTCTGAAGGGCTGATTCTGTGCTGTGGTTTGGCCTGAAACCAGATTGTGAATAGTCCAGGCCATCCGTCACTTCCAGATGTTGAGAAAGATAGGTGTTCACGTGCCTCTCTGTAACCTTGCCCAGGTGAGGCAAGAGGGAGATAGGTCGTAAATTGGAGAGGTCTGTCCAAGGAGAAGATGCCTTTTTTCTAATCGGGTTCACCACCGCCCTTTTCCAATCTGCAGGAACCTGGCCTTTTGTTAGGGAGATGTTAATCACATCCAACATGTGCGGTCCCAAAAAAGAAATCATGGGGCCGACCATTTTAGTTGGAATAAGGTCATTAGGCGACCCAGATTTAATGTGGCTGCAGAAGGAATGGAGCTCTGTGTTGGTGATCGGAGGAAAAGATGAAAGGGTGGGTTTGTTGCTAGATACCAATATTTGAGGATGGGGGTGGCCTGTGTTAGTAATTTTTATAGCGTCATTGGCTACTACTATTTTTTCATAGATGTTATTTATTTTATCCTCAAAATATCTCGAGACTTCATCACATAAGTGTTGTGAGAAGTCCTCAGAGCTGTCACAAGCAGTCGGCTTAATAAAATTCTGCAGAATGTTAAAAAGCTCCTTAGAGCAATTGCCAGCCTGTGCTATCTGCTGCGTTAGATGTTGCTTCCTGGCTTGCTTGATGTTTTTGTAATACTTGGATTGAGTGTCTAGGAAAGCTACTTTACTGCTCTCGGTCTTCCCTTTTCTCCAAACTTTCTCATCTCGTCTGCAGTTTTGCTTAGCTACCCTCAATTCGTGGGTATACCAGCTATCTTGTTTAAGCACAGGATACTGTTTGTGTTTTTTTAATGGGGCTACAATGTCAATAGCTTGCTTGATAGAGACATTGAGCTTAGTTAAGGCCATATCAGCGGTGTCAGTTGCTGAAATTTCCGGATTTGTCCAGAATTCCTGGATTTTATTGGCAGTGGCTTTATGCCACTCTCTTCGCCAAATAGGGGGAAGAGGAGCACTCTTAACAATTCTTACAGGGGTTACCAAAAGAAATTCAAGCATGGAGTGGTCTGTCCATGCTATTTCTTTTGCCGAGGAACAAATTACTTTAGCACAATTACAAAAGAGTAAATCTAGCGTATGTCCTCCTTTATGGGTGGGTCCATGATTTTGTAATTCCAGACCTAAGTTAGCAAGGTCTGTAATCAGGGCAGTGGCATCAGAATGTGTAGGTAGATCAACATGTGTATTGAAGTCTCCCAGAAGAAGAAAATCTTCTTTAGATTTAATGTGAGGGGCTAAGATTTCTTGAAGAAGAAGAGCAAAATTCGTATTGGGTGCTGGGGGTCGGTATACCAAAGCACCTTTCCAGGTTATATGATTGGTGAGAGTGAATTTAAAAATCATTATTTCTAACTGAGGGTGCATGTGTTGCTCACTTATAGTAACTTTTATACAATCTTTGTGTATAATAGCGAGACCGCCTCCGGTTTTTATTTCTCGGTCTAGATGTTTAATTTTATACCCAGCAGGGATCCCCATGGCAATGGCAGTAACTGTGTGTGGTTTTAGCCATGTTTCAGCCAGGAAGCAGATGTCTGGTTGCATAGAGTAAATTAAATCCCAAACTTGATGTTGGTGTTTGGGTAATGACCGTACATTAAGAAAGAAGCTCCTAAGGCCCGAAGGAGGGGGTTTAAGAACCGAGGGGGGAATACTGTTTCCAGATAGACGCCGACATTGCAGACAGGAGAAACCTCCCTCTACACGGTGCCATGGAATTTTAGTGCTACATGACCGTGATGGTCTAAGGGTCAGAAGCGTTTGGGCCGAGTAGCTAATTATCCGTGTGCTCTTACCAGTCAGAGCTCGTTGGGTAGGGTCAGAGTCCATCGCCCCTCGCCCCGTCCTGTCGCGGACGGGCGCAGACGGGCTATTCTTCGGCGCTTCTTAGGCGTGCTCGAAGGCGCCCCCTGCGCGCAACCGCTGCGCGCTTATGGGAAGGGCGCGGCTAAATAGCCCGGAGTGAGGTAGCCACTAGAGCGCTAACCTCAACTCCGGGAAAACCGGAAGTGCTGTCTGCCTGGCTCTTGCCTGTCCGCCCTCCGCACAACGGCACTATTGCCGGGTCAGAACGAGGCGGGCAGGCGGTAAGATCGAGCCCAGGTGATTAGAGGGAGAGAAACAGTTTTTGATGGAACACGTGAGTCTGTCCAAGTAAAAACACAGTAATACAAATTAAAATACAACAGACTTTAAGATCAGTCCGCTCGTATTAGCGCTTCTCGCAGCCCCCTATATTTACCAGTTCTTAGTAAAAGTGAAGGACACTCTCTAGCACAGCAGCGGGTCTGGGAGACACTGCCACCGTCTCCCTACCGCGTTAGCTCGAGGGTCAGGACGGCCTAAATAGCCCGGAGTGAGGTAGCCACTAGAGCGCTAACCTCAACTCCGGGAAAACCGGAAGTGCTGTCTGCCTGGCTCTTGCCTGTCCGCCCTCCGCACAACGGCACTATTGCCGGGTCGGAACGAGGCGGGCAGGCGGTAAGATCGAGCCCAGGTGATTAGAGGGAGAGAAACAGTTTTTTGATGGAACACGTGAGTCTGTCCAAGTAAAAACACAGTAATACAAATTAAAATACAACAGACTTTAAGATCAGTCCGCTCGTATTAGCGCTTCTCGCAGCCCCCTATATTTACCAGTTCTTAGTAAAAGTGAAGGACACTCTCTAGCACAGCAGCGGGTCTGGGAGACACTGCCACCGTCTCCCTACTATATATTAACATTTAGGCTCAAAGCAAATGAAGGCCTGTAAGACATTTTGCATGGGGGGTGAGGGGCATAATTTTGTGTAATTTCACTGTGTAGGACAATTTTTGTAACACCCAGCAAAATGTAAATATTTGTAAATTAACCCTACACATTCAGGAGTTAGGAAAGCAAAAATGAAGCACAGTGTTTAGAATTCTGAAGTGTAATGGAAACAAAGATTTTTAAAGGATCATTATAAATCAAAACACTTTACTTGGTGGTTAACAAATGATGACTATTCACTGAAACCCAATTTCCAAACATTAACATTTGTGTGCAATATATTTTTATCAGTCTAACTGTATGGCTGTGCAAATGTAGTGGCCATTTCAATGGAAAATGTGCTGTCTGTAAATGATAGTGAGCTACCACATGATGTTTTAGTTATATTAAAAATCGCCTGTCTCATGTCCATTAAAGCTAGGTGGGTCATGAAAGTATGTCATTCTAAAAATTGTGTTGTGGTCTTAAAATGTTTTGGAATTACTGCGATAGGGTACTAAATGCTGAGGCATGGACATTTCACTGCTGCATTCATATTATATATATAAGGATATTGCCTAGGCAAAGCAGAGAACCAAAATAGTGATCAAACTATTAAGAGGGGGCTTTGGGATTGGGCAAGAAGGATCCCATAGAGTCCTATCAGGTCCTCCTCCAAGTTGGGAATTCTCAGTAAAATATTTTACTTTGTAATTTGGGAATGCCCATAGTACACATTTTACCAAAGGGACTGACAAAGATCATGCATGTGCAGTAGTGGCTCCTCCGCTAAGGCTGAGGAGCATCGCCCCACTGCTTCATGTATTGTAAAAAAAGGAAAAATAAAATAATAATACCTCGAGGTTATTATCATTTTATTTTTTCCTGTTGTGGCGTCTTTGTGGGGTGGGACTGCTCTCAGAGCAGGGGGAGGAGTGGTTTGCACTCCCTATGTAAGTGCTTGGCTGGCCCTCTCAGGCCTCCCACAACAGTCATGCGCACCTACTGTGCTCTCCATGAAGACTGCATTACAGTCTGCGTGGAGAACATGCCCACCCCTCCAGCTGATATTGCAGTATTATGATTGGCTGCGGGGAACGTGGGAGCCATGGTGCCTCCTGCTTCCTTTATCCCGCAAGAAGCCAGGATGAGGATGTAGGAGAAGCAACATCGGCCAGCCAGTAGATAAGTGATTTTTTTTTTACCTGATCCCCCTCACCCCTTTCCCCACCCCACCCCACTGCTGCTTCCATCTAGCAGCCACCTATCAGCCACAACTGTGTGTGTGTCATGTTATAGCTATTTCAAACAATATGTATAGTTGCCTTCCTACAACATCTATTTCATAGAGAACAGTGAAACAGCTCCCAATTTATGTGGGAAAAGTAGAGACAGGCAGTTGACACCTACACCATGTCCCATTTTACCTGTACAGCTATCACCTATCCCGGTCTCATCAGAGGAACCCTTTTCTGCCCTGTAGAACCAAGACCGCAGCTGCCATGCTCTGGTTTCAGGAACCATTGGGTGGAAAGGGGGGAGTGTCTGCCCCTCCACCTAGCCTGCAGACCTCACTAGGGCAACATCAGTACCATGTCAATGGCACTTATAGCCTATGCCAAATGGCACTTCTCATGTCAACTGTGATCTTTCTGATACATTCATCACAAGTAGCACCTTCGTAATCCATTCTTTTTTTTTTGTCAACACTTTGATCTCTGAACGTGTCATTAAAATCTGCATTTTTCAATTTTTTTGCACAGGATGTTATAACCTATAGAAATAAATGATTGCAGAAGAACATCTAGCAACTACTAGAATAATCAAAGGGCAATGTTAGAACTGTCAGCCTACGGGTTGTCTTTCCCCAGACATTTTGCCTGCTTATTGCCTCTGTTTGTTGGCCTTAGGACTCAGAGCACCTTATCACTGCTAAGTTGTGCTAAAGGTCATGTGCTTCTCCTTCAAACATGGTGACATTTCTGTATACACCATTGACCCATGTAGTTTACCTGTAAGTCCTTTGTAAAGTGGTATACCATATACCCTGGGCCTGTAAACTAAATGCCATTAGTGGGCCTGCAGCACTAATTGTGCCACCACATACGTAGCCTTTCAAATCTGTCTCAGGCCTGCCATAGCAGGGCATGTGTGTGCAGTTTACTGCCACTTCAACTTTAACTACTTAAAACCTCCCCTTTTATCACACAGACGTCACCCCTATGGTAGGCCCTTGGCACACCTAAGGGCAGGGTGCAGTGTGAGTAAAAGGTAGGAGATGTACTTTTATGTTTTGCATGACCTGGTAGTGACAAACAGGTATATAAATGTTTTACTACTGTGAGACCTGCTTCTCTCATAGGTTAGCATTATGAATTTCTTAATACACTTTTAGGTTGCAATTCCTGATTAGAAAGGAGTGGCTGTTTCATATCTTACATCTTTGGAAGGGTATTGATAAATCCCCCTTACTGATGAAGTTGGATTTAACAATACTGTTTCAGAAATGCCACCTCTAGAAAGTACACAAAAATCATGAGGGGGCCGAGAAAGAAGGGATTGCGATCCATTCAGCTTCCTTATTCATATAACAAAAACATCAAGTGAGGTATGGATCACTTGTCATGAGTAACCAGGGTTTTTCAAATTTCGTATATTGTACCGAGTTATTAAAAAATTAGTTCCGTGCGCATGGAGACTATTTAGGGATCTCCTGCACCTAGTATGTCCGTAAAAAGGTTGACATGTTTCAGCCCTCGTGTTTGCCCTGGCGGGTCAAGTGGGCTTTCTTCAGGACCTAGAGTGAGAAGATAGTGATGGAGACCGTGTGTCTCTGTGGATTTAATCCCTGTATTTGTCAGGGTCTTAGTGAATACAGGTATATTAACCTGATTCCGGTGAAGTAAGATAGTACCTGTAATTAGAAAGGAGGAAACAAGACAAACATAAAGAGAGAGATTGTCAGGTATGCATTGTCCCATTGTTAATGCCGTCTATGTGCAAAGACATAAAAGAAACTAGAAAATGGCAATTCTTTACATCAAGAAAAAATTCCTTAGGCAGACCGTTTAGGCAAAAGATCTCTCTTTATTCTCTTATGCTCTCCACATTGGTATCAAATTCCAATTCATTTGTAAGAGAAATAAGCGTGATTTAATGCACACTAAGCTGAAAGTAGTTCACTAACGTATTAACATTAGCATCCGTACTTGTGCACATTTACTTTGCCAGTGTTTGTATGTGTGGCAATACTCTGCGAATGTTCTTGAGATATAACTGATGATGGTGTTGTAACTATAAGCAGATGGCTCATGTTTTATACTAGTTGTACTTTCAACAGTAATTGTTTACATCATAGTACTAAAGTGTTTATTTATTGCCTTGCTGTCTAACACGCCAGAGTAGGATATACATGCGGTTACTGTGATTATGCAATGGCAGAAAGCTCTTTGCTGACTATTGTGATTCTATTTTCGTGCTATGGTGTGGAATAAATGCGCCGAGTATTTGTTCAATAGGGCGCTTTGTGAATTATCACTCCGTTATGACAGTGCAATAAGGCCAATGCTGTTATATAATTGCACTCCCTCACTCGTCACCTTCTAGTAGATAAACACCTATTTGACTAATTCAACAATGTTCAGGCCAGCTCCCCTCGTGCCCCCGTGTCAGCGTACTTTATGTCCTCTTGTGCGGACATCAGCAGGCCGCCAGTGGGGTTAGTAACCTGCTAAACAACAGATAAAATGTTTAAAAATTACACATTTTTAGATTATACTTTACGCCAGAGCTTTCCAAACTGTGTGTCCCGACACAGTATTGTGTCGCCTGCAAATGGTGGGTGTGTCGCGTGATGACATCAGTATTAAGGGCACTTAGCACATAACTGCTGCTAATTAAGAGGCATTCCTTTGAAAGAGTGTCTCGGAGTCCGCTGCAGGAGCGCGGACTCTGAGACACTCTGCTCTATGGGAGCCATTCACAACAAAACCTCATTAACAAGTAAATGGTCTTTTAAAAGACCTGTGAAGTACTCGGGTGCGGCTGTGAATGTGCCCGGGAAGGTGGGGTGAGGTGACAGAGTGTGACAGGCAGAGGGTGACAGGCAAAGGGAAGGAGACAGAAGAAGATAGAGGGAGGAAGACAGAGAGAGAGGGAGACAGAGAGAGAGAGACAGAGAGACAGAGAGAAAGAGACAGAGAGAGGGAGACAGAGAGAGGGAGACAGAGAGGGAGAGAGGGAGGGAGAGAGGGAGGGAGGGAGATAGAGGAACGGAGGCAGAGGAACGGAGGCAGAGGGAAGGAGACAGAGGGAAGGAGACAGAGAGGGAAACAGGGGGAGACAGACAGAGGGAGGGAGGGAGACGAATAGATGGAGGAGGGCGACAGAGGGATGGAGACAGAGGGAGGGAGACAAATAGAGGGAGACAGATGAAGGGAGACAGATGGAGGGAGACAGAGGGAGGTAGACAGAGGGAGGGAGACAGAAAAGAGGGAGACAGACAAGAGGGAGGGAGACAGAGGGAGAGAGAGGGAGGGAGACAGAGGGAGAGAGAGACAGAGAGGGGGAGGGAGACAGAAAGAGGTAGACAGAGAGCGAGATGGAGACAGAGAGAGTGAGACAGAGGGAGATCGAGGGAGACAGCGAAAGAGAGTGGGAGAGAGATAGAGAGAGGGAGGGAGACGGTGAGGCAGGGAGACAGAGAGAGAGGGAGGGAGACAGAGAGAGAGAGAAGGACAGAGACAGAGACAGACAGAGATAGAGATAGAGACAGACAGAGACAGGGACAGACAGAGACAAATAGAGGTAGAGACAGGGGCAGACAGACAGAGGCAGGGACAGACAGAGACAGAGAGGGAGACAGAGGGAGAGAGACAGGGACAGACAGGGACAGAGAGACAGATACAGGCAGAGACTGAGCCAGACAGAGACAGAGAGGCAGAGAGGGAGACAGAGACGGAGAGGGAGATAGTGGGAGACAGAGGGAGAGAGAGAGAGGGAGACAGATGGTGACAGAGGGAAAGAGAGAGAGGGAGACAGATAGAGGGGGAGACAGAGAGAGAGGGACACAGAGGGAGGTAGAGGGAGACAGACAGAGGGAGGAGGGCGACAGAGGGAGGGAGACAGAGGGAGCGAGACAGACTGAGAGGGACAGAGGGAGGTAGACAGACAGAGGGAGACAGTGGGAGAGAGAGGGAGGGAGGGAGACAGAGGGAGAGAGAGGGCGACAGACAGAGGGAGGGAGACAGATAGAGGGAGACAGACAGAGGGAGACAGAGGGAGCGAGACAGACTGAGAGAGACAGAGGGAGGTAGACAGACAGAGGGAGACAGACGGAGACAGGCAGAGGGAGACAGAGGGAGAGAGAGAGAGGGAGAGGGAGGGAGGGATAGAGGGAGAGAGAGGGAGGGAGACAGAGAGAGGGAGACAGTTAGAGAGAGAGAGGGAGCGAGAGAGAGGGAGACAGACAGAGTGAGTGAGAACCCCCCTGAGCTCCCATTAGGTGGTTTGGGCTCGCTCACTACGCTCGCTCGCTACACTGCGTGCCAAAATGATGCATCTCCAAAAGGTGTGTCACCAACATGAAACGTTTGGAAAGCTGTGCTTTACGCTTTTGTTGCCTGGAGAACTCGTGGTCTTCGCTTGCTACCTGCTTCGTTAATACAGCATGACTTGTGCTGAGTCTTCCTCTGGGGACCCGGTTACGTTTCTCTTCCGTGTGGTGTGATTTAAAAACAAAAGAAGAGCTGTCGGGCTTGAGGAAAGACTGAGACAGTTCCTTTTCTGCGTTTTATTTTAATATAAGGCGGGTATTCACGATGTGTGCGAATACTTGTTTTGTCATATTCAAAAATACTTATAGTAAAGAATATATGTATATAAATGATCACAGGCAGGAGTTTTCTTATCTTCCATATTGAGGTATCTGGGTCATGGAACTCAATGTTATGAAGGCTTTGAGCAGTTATTGTTTGCCTATTTTTACACTGAGGGGTGCTCCTATGCTGGTGTTAACTGAGTCGGTTGGGGTGGAACATCCTGTAGGTGCACAGCCCTGGCAATTTTTGGGGTTATGCCTCAGAAAGAGCATTGTGAGTACTTAGATGCCTTGTCAGTACTCAATGCCTCTGAAAGGTATTCAGTGATTTACGCTCAGCCAGGGGATGTTATCATTAAGCCCATGATCATTGGTTCGGAGGTGGTGTACCCACCTCTGCTCCTTTTCAAATAGCACTTTTTCAGCATTACGATTCTTTGTTGTGAGAGTTTCCAAGATAACCCATTTTAAATCGTTCACTGTGTGTTTTGTTTCTATGTAGTGGTTACTCATTTTTGTCATATTTCTTTTACATTTGACATTTGGCTTAACTTTAAGGCATGCCATCCCTATGTAACGTAGGGCACAAGGACAGGTGATCATATCAATTGGGTGTGTTGTATTACAATTAGTATGATACCTGATTGTCCATTTGAAGTCTGGGAGGAGTTGTATAGTTTTTGTTGCTGTGGTCATATTACAGACAGAACAGGAACCACACGGATAGTGTCCCATTACAGGATGGTTATTCCACAGGCGTGGGATCATTTCTCATCGTGTATCTGGTGGCGGTCTGGTATGCACCAGGATGTCTTTGAGATTTCTAGTTTTTTTGTTTGCGAATCTCGGTTTTGGCCACTTCAAGGATCATGAAGTCAAGATTCTCCAATTCTTGTTCCAATTCTTGTTTTCTATTTTCTCTACATTGTTAGAAGCTGCGTTGTAGGTGGTCACACAGTTCACTAGATCTTTTTCTGGTCCTTTAGGGGTTTGTCTAGAAGGGTTTCTCTAGGTTGGTTTTTGGCCCTCTTTTGACATTTGTTAACCGCATCGATGCGGCGACTTTTCCCGCTGTCTGCGGCAATTTTAAAATTACCGCGTTACATGACGAGCTCAGCTCGTCATGAGCGCACGGCAGGTTACGCTCATGACGAGCTGAGCTCGTCATCAGCCTGGAAGGGGTTAATTATTTTTTCCGGGTACTCGCGGTTCCTCACTTTATTGCACAGATCTTCCGCTTGTCTTTTGTTGTCTTGGGTTTTGCTACTGTTGCGCCTGAGATGCAGAAACTCGATGTAGAGTAGATTCTCCCTGAGAGGTCGTGGGTAATAATAGCTCTTGTAGGGCAGCAGACTGTTTTTTGATGTTGGCTTAAAAAGGTCTTGGTTTGCAATGTATCATTCTCAGCGTAGATTGTTATGTCCAAGAAATCCAGTCTCTTCTTGTCTACTGTGTAGGTAAATTTCAGCCATTCATCCCTGGTATTTATCCATCTGTGGAAATTTTGCAAGCTTCCCATATCACCTTCTCAGATCAGGATGATATCATCGATGTAGCATTTCCAGAGCATGATCCTCTGATGGTAAGGATTCGAGATGTTCGGTATATGGGTCTCTTTGAAGTCACTGACGTACAACCCTGCCACACTAGGGACAAAAGTGCTCCCCATGGAAGTCCCATGGCATTGCTGGTACCAGGTGTTGTTGTACTTGAAGTAATTCTCCGTTAGGGCTAGCCTACAGCATTCTAAGACGATGTGTCTTGGAGTTTTGAAATCCCATTGTTTGCTAAAAATTAGAGCCTCCAGGGTGTCTAAGGTCTTTTGTTGGAGGAGGCTCGTGTAAAACTTTCTACGTCTAACCGTACGAGTAACATACTCTCCTCTGAGTATGTTTGGTCTTTTAGGAGGTTCCGCAGGTCTCTCATATCCTTCAGATATGTTGGTGGGTTTTGGACCGTGGGTTTCAGGTATTGATCTGCAAATTGTGAGAGGGCTTCCAGAATGGAGCCTATTCCTGAGACGATAGGTCGTCCTGGAAAGGGGCCTCCGTTCTTTATGAATCTTGGGTAAAGAATAGAAATATGGCATTCTTGGTGTCTTAGTTTGAAGGAATTCCGCCTAATTTTTTGACATCCAGTCGTTCAATTCAGCTTCATCAACCATAAGTTCTATTGTTCTTTGTAGCCTTTTTGTTGGATCTGTCATGAGTGTTTTCTCGAAGTTTTCATCTACGGGTAATTCTGTACATTGTCGTTCGTAACCCTCTTTGCTCAGCAGAACAATTCCTCCGCCTTTCTTTGCAGTCTTGATCACTATTTCTCCATTTTGACATAATTCGTCCAATGCTTTTTGTTCCTCCCTCGATATATTCATAAAGAGTTATTTCGTGTGATTTTTGAGGTCATCTATTTCCTTCATTACTGCCTGTTCAAAAGTTAATATTTCGATCGGTGTCTGGTGGTTCAGTGGGCAGAATTTGGACTTGCGGCGTAGTGTGGTATCTCCATCTGTAACATAATCCTCTTGGTTGTTGAAGAAGGCTTTTTGTTTTAGCTTATGGCAAAATTCTGCCATTTTGCACTGTAGTTTAAATGTGTCTTTTCTTGTTCTTTGCTTAGGATCTTGTCTGTTAGGTTGATGATGAGGTCGTGCTTGTCCCTGGTTTGGTTCCCGTCATGCTCCTGGTGTGGACCTGCGATTCTTGGTCTGTCCAAGTTACTCCTTTTCGCCTGGTCCTCTGGTTAGTCTGGCCTCTTCCTAAAAAAGGCTTTCTTTGTGCGTAGTTCAGGCCCATCTGTGGTATCATTGGGGGTCCCATTGTTGGTGGACCTTGAAAAGATGGGTTCATCCACCTATGGAAGTTGGGGTTAAATGACTGGAAGGGGATCCCTTGTGGTTGACTGCCATAATAAGGTGTATGCCATGTATTCGGTCTGCGGCGGTTTGGACATCTTTTTTGTCCTCTGTTTCTTCTTGGTGTGTAAGAGTCATAACCACTCCAATCTGAGCCTTCTAGGGAGGAAGCGGCACTAGAGTTATTGTCGGACACGTTATCTGGGGCTTTATAGTCCTCGGAACTGTACGTATGCATACGTTCCGTTGAGAACTTCTTCAAATCTTTTCTATGTTTTTGTATTTTGTTATGTGTAATGTATTCCCTTGTCTCGTTCATTTCTTGGTAGATTTCCTCGAGTCTTTTTTTGTACACAGTGATATGTACCATGTTCTTTAGTTTTGCCTCACTCATTTGGATCTTGATGGTGAGTTCTTCCGTTAGTCACGTGGCAGTTTTAATAATTAGCACTAAATAGTCCCTTGCACATTTCCACGAGATTGCTGACCAATCTTTGCGAAATATTATATCCCGGAGGAAAATGCGTGGGGCATTGTTGACCCAAAGTCCTTTGGGTGCCACATTGGTGCAGAGATATTCAGTCATTATAATTCCATGAATAGCTGTTCTCACTTATTCCTTTTTTGTTTCTGAGAGTTCATCCCAGTCGTTAGTTTTAGCCAAAGCCTGGGTCAGGTCTTTGTCTTGTAGTAGTGAAGGTAGGGATAGAATTGCATTAATTTCTTCTATCGAATAGCTAAGGCCTAAATTCTCGGCCATTTCACTCTCCTGAATGAAAAAATAGTGATCAAGCCTGCAGATAGAGGCGGAGGAATTGTTCTGCTGAGCAAAGAGGGTTACGACCGACAATGTGCAGAATTACTCGCAGATGTAAAATTCTACAAAAGAATCATGACAGATCCAACAAATAGCCTACAAAGAACAATAGCTGAATTGAACGACTGGATATCAAAAATGAGGTGGAATTCCTTGAAACTAAAACACCAAGAATGCAATATTTCTATTCGCTATCCACGATTCATAAAGAACAGAGGCCCCCTCCGGGACGACCTATCGTCTCGGGAATAGGCTCAATTCTGGAACCCCTCTCATAATTTGCAGATCAATACCTGAAACCCATGGTCTAAAACACACCACATATCTGAAGGATACGAGAGACCTGCTGAACCTCCGCAAATACCAAACATACTCAGAGGAGAGTATGTTACTCGTAGGGTTAGACGTAGAAAGACTTTACACAAGCCTCCCCCAAAAAAAACCTTAGACACCCTGGAGGCTTTACTTTATAGCAAACAACGGGATGGAATGCCGTCGGTTAGCCCTAACGGAGAATTACTTTGAGAACAACAACACCTGGTACCAGCAATGCCATGGGACTTTCATGGGGAGCACCTTTGCCCCTAGTGTGGCAGGGTTGTATGTCAGCGACTTCGAGGAGAACCATATAGAGAACATCTGGAATCCTTACCATCAGACGATCTTGGTCTGGAATGCTACATCGACAATATCATCCTGATCTGGGAAGGTGATATGGGAAGCTTGCAAGATTTCCACACATGGATAAATACCAGGGAGGAATGGCTGAAATTTACCTACACAGCAGACAAGAAGAGACTGGATTTCTTGGACATAATAATCTACGCTGAGAATGTTACATTGCAAACCAAGACCTTTTTTAAGCCAACATCAAAAAACGGTCTGCTCTCCTACAAGAGCTATCACCCATGACCTCTCAGGGAGAATCTACCCTACAGCCAGTTTCTGCGTCTCAGGCGCAACTGTAGAAAAACCCAAGACTACAAAGACAAGCGGAAGATCTGTGCAATAAATTGAGGAACCGCGAGTACCCGGAAAAAATAATTAACAAATGTCCAAAGAGGGCCAAAAATCAACCTAGAGAAAGCCTTCTAGACACAACCCCTAAAGTACCAGAAAAAGATCTAGTGACCTGTGTAACCACTTACAATGCAGCTTTTAACAATGTAAAGAAAATTGTAAACAAGAATTGGAGAATGTTGACTTCAGGATCCTTGAGTTGGCCAAAACCGAGATTCGCAAACAAAAGAACTAGAAATCTCAAAAACATAATGGTGCATACCAGACCGCCACCAGACACACGAGGAGAAATGATCCCACGACTATGGAATAACCCCCTGTAGTGGGACACTTTCCGTGTGTTTCCTGTTCTGTCTGTAATTTGACCACAGCAACAAAAATTATGCAACTCCTCCCAGACTTCAAATGGACAATCAGGTATCATACTAATTGTAACACAGCACACGCAATTTATATGATCACCTGTCCTTGAGCCCTACGTTACATAGGAATGACATGCCGCAAAGTTAAGCAGAGGATATGCGAACATAAAAGCAATGTCAAATGTACAAGAAATACGACAAAAATGAGTAACCACTACAGAGAAATAAAATACAAAGTGAACGATTTGAAATGGGTTATCTTGGAAACTCTCACAACAAAGAATCATAACGCTGAAAAAGTGCTGTTTGAAAAGGAGCAGAGGTGGGTACACCGCCTCCGAACCAATGATCATGGGCTTAATAATAACATCCCCTGGCTGAGCCTAAATCACTGAATACCTCTCCGAGGCGTTGAGTACTGACAAGGCATCCAAGTACTCTCAATGCTCTTTCTGAGGCATAACCCCAAAAATTGCCAGGACTGTGCACCTACAGGATGTTCCACCCCAACCGACTCAGTTAACACCAGCATAGGAGAACTCCTCAGTGTAAAAATAGGCAAGCAATAACTGCTCAATGCCTTCATAACATTGAGTTCCATGACCCAGATACCTCAATAATGAAGATAAGAAAACTCTGGCCTGTGATTATTTATATACATATATTTTTTACTATAAGTATTTTTGAATATGTCGAAACAAGTATTCATGCACTTTGTGAATACGGGCTCTATATAAAAAAAAACGCCAAACGCCGAAAAGGAACCGTCTCAGTCTTTCCTCTAGCCCGACTGCTCTTCTTTTTTTTTAAATCACACCACACGGAAGAGAAACGTAACTGGGCCCCCAAAGGAAGAGTCAGCCCAAGTCGTGCTGTATCAGCGAAACAGGTAGCAAGCGAAGACCACGAATTCTCGAGGCAACAAAAGCGTAAAGTATGATCTAAAAACGTGTAATTTTAAAACATTTTATCTGTTGTTTAGCAGGTTACTAACTCACTGGCGGCCCACTGATGTCCGCACAAGAGGACATAAGGTACGCTTACACGGGGGCACGAGCGGGGCTGGCCCGAACATTGAATATTGAATTAGTCAAATAAGTGTTTATCTAAGAGAAGGTGACGAGCGAGGGAGCGTAATTATATAACAGCATTGGCCTTAATGCACTGTCACACCGGAGTGGTAATACACATAGAGCCCTATTGAACAAATACTCAGCGCGTGTATTCCACACCGTAGCGTGAAAATAGAATCATAATAGTCAGCAAAGAGCGTTCCGCCATTGCATAATCACAGTAACCGCATGTATATCCTACTCTGGCGTGCTAGACAACAAGGCAATAAATAAACACGTTAGTACTGTGATGTAAACGATTACTGTTCAAAGTACGAGTATAAAACATGAGCCATCTGCTTATAGTTACAATACCATCATCAGTTATATCTCAAGAACATTCGCAGAGTATTGCCACAAATACAAACACTGGCAAAGTAAATGTGCACAAGTATGGATGCTAATGTTAATACATTAGTGAACTACCTTCAGCTTAGTGTGCATTAAATCGCGCTTATTTCTCTTACAAATAATTTGGAGTTTGATACCAATGTGGAGAGCATAAGAGAATAGAGAGAGATCTTTTGCCTAAACGGTCTGCCTAAGGAATTTTATCTTGATGTAAAGAATTGCCATTTTTTAGTTTCTTTTATGTCTTTGCACATAGACGGCATTAACAATGGGACAATGCATACCTGACATTCTCTCTCTTTATATTTGTCTTGTTTCCTCCTTTCTAATTACAGGTACTATCTGACCTCACCGGAATCAGGTTAATATATCTGTATTCACTAAGACCCTTACAAATACAGGGATTAAATCCACAGAGACACACACGGTCTCCATCACTATCTTCTCACTCTAGGTCCTGAAGAAAGCCCACTTGACCCACCAGGGCAAACACGAGGGCTGAAACATGTCGACCTTTTTACGGACATAGTAGGCTCAGGAGATCCCTAATAAGTCTCCCAACGCACAGAACTAATTTTTTAATAACTCAAATCCAGACTTATTAAAATTACCAATCTGGCTAAAAAAGTTGTTTAACAATTTTTCCCTTTCTTCATTTTTTGATTCACTGCACTAGAACCCCTCAATCACTGATCACTATTGTATTCACCAGGGGTACACCTCCGGGCGGAGGAAGCATAAGAACTAACCCTATGATGATACTGTCACGTTTTTAAGAGCCAGGCAGAGAATCAAGATATACCACCACCCCAACCTCTGTACGTGAATGAGGTTTTTTTTTATCAGTACACTATACGAAATTTGAAAAACCCTGGTTACTCAGGACAAGTGATCCATTCCCCACTTGATTTTTTTGTTTACCTATAGAAAGTAGACATTTATCTTCACTTATAGCTCTGCGTGCCTTGCAGCCTGTCTCCAATACACATCTAGAATGGGTGACAGCTAAACCTTGCGCATTGTCTCTATTCAGTCACAGGCACAGGAAGGCTTGGTGTGTATAAGTACCCATTTATATACATCTGCATTATGCTGGCCCTGCCTGGGCAGGGAGGGGGGCTGACACCCTTGAATAGTTGGTGGCCTGACACCACCTAAAAAGCTGAGTACCCCCTACAGGCAGTCTGGGGCCAAGACTGAGTTGCAAGAAAACTTGTGTAATTCAAAGACAATTCCTTGAAATCACCCACACCTTAAATGCACATTTGGGTATAAATGCTGGGTTTGGGACCCCACCAAATCAGTCACTTCTGTACCTTCAAGTGAAACTCTGTCAGAAGAACTGCTGTTCTGCTTAAAGGACTCCTTGCTGGACTGCTGACCTGGAAGGGGTGCTTTTTCCTGTGCCCCCTTGCTGCCTGCTGCTCTCTGACTATGTTGAAGAAGATCTGGACTCTGCCTTCCTATCGAAGTGTGCTCCAAGGGCATGTTGGCATGCCTCCTGTTGCTCTGGACAAAGGGATATCAAAGTCTCTACCTCTGATCCTATGCCCAGAAACTTGCATCAAGGAATTCGACACATCTCCAGTCTGTGTGTAGCAGAACAAGTGCATTGACCCAATTGTGAGAGTAGAATTGGTGCATTGCTCTCGGAACCAACGCATCACCAATGTATCAGAATCTCACATTGCCGACGCAGCATCTTGGAGAAATTGATGCGACCCCTCAACTGCGTACAGGAACCTGACGCATCGCACTTTATAACCGATGTATCTCGGCTCAGCATCTCGTCTGCGGAACCAATGCATCACCACTACTGCGGGATCGACATAAGCCCATTGCTCAATGGCACCGCGCATCTGGCAGTCGCAATCAGGAGAAGGTACTGTGTTCACCGGGTAGTGCAAGGATCCTTTAGCCGGCCTGGGCTCCATCACAATCGGCTCGAACTGTTGTCTTTACTACGGTACAGTGCGACCAGTTAACCCCCACTGGTGTTTATCGCTTCTAAGCTCTAGAACTGTTTTTAATCTTTAAAAATTCATATCTCAACTTCTACTGATTAGAATTTTGTTGTGTTGGTCTTGATTTATTTCGAAAAACATAATCTATTTATCTAAACTTGTGTGACATATTTTTGTGGTGTTTTCACAGTGTTACTGTTGTATTGCACAAACACATTGCCTATTTAGATAAGCCTGACTATTCTGCATCAAGCTACCAGAGGTTGAGCACAGGTTATCTTTTAGTGTGTATCTAGCTTACTGTGACTAGGATTGTGGTGCTTGCTTGGACAGGGTCAATACCTCAGCCAACCAGAAACCCAATTTGTGACAGGCAAGCATCACGTTTTAAGAGTCCACTGATTTCTAAATTTAACCTTTCTGTCTATTCAAAACAACAACATTACCTCTATGTTTGAACCAAGGAACTGATTAATATAACATTCTTTAGATTGTATCTCGCTTTTCAAATAAAAATATATTCACTAATAAATCTGCACTACTTAGATGTCTGAATCACAATTTCCTCATGTCTCGCTCGCACCTAAATAAAGCCATAACTTGCACGGCACAATTAAATTTTTTTTCCTAAACATTAAGCAATTGTATATAGTGTAAATCTCATGGGTAATCTACTCACAGATGAGTAGATTGCCTAGTCACATTTCTTTTTAACTGAGTTGTACCAACTGGCTTGGGCAAGAGTGTGTGTAAGTGTCCAGAGAGTAAACACACACTGAAATCTAATTCAGTGGATATCCACACATGTGAGAAATTTGGTTGTTAGTTGACTGCAACCACAATCCTTGCCAACGTGAGGCACAGCAAATCTTAAATAAACCTGTGCTCAATCTTCTGATAGCTTGGACCAGAGCAGTTAGGCTGAACTTAGATATAATGAGTAAAGAATTTGTGCAACACTTCAAACAGTAATAAAGTGAAAACAGTACACAAAAAGGATCCAACACCAGTTTAGAAATATAGCGCAGACTATAAAAAGCTTAAACAAAACCATAACGACAAAGATCTAGTCAGTAGAACCAGAATTATGAATTTTTAAATATTTAAGCGTAAAAAATTGCCAAAAAGCACAAAGTGCCATCTGTGGCCATCTGGTTGTGCCGACTGCGATAGAGCGTGGTTTGGTTACAGTAATCAAGGTTGGGCTCACTGAAGTTTACCTTCTTAATCTTGAGTCCTGTTCGGTGCGAGGAGCAAAGAAGGCGAAATGGGAAGCTGCCTGAGTAGAGTGAAGAGCAGGTCAGATGTTGCGCAAGGGTGTTGCTGGAGCTTTGCATTGGCGGTCCCCCACTAGCAGTAAGTGGTTGCTACCCGAGCTTTATGTTGAATTGTTGTGCAATCTGCGAGGTCTTGGTGCACACGGGCCAATTCGCAGTCACAAAGTGCCGAAAAGCTTGAATACAGCTCCCTGAGCCACACCAAGGGTCTGGGTAACGAGTGGCACCACCTGGGGGACAAGAACTCACTGCAACTGGGTCTAGGGCAGAGTTCTTCAACCTGGGGGGGCGCGCCACCGTCTCAGGGGGGGCACGAACTCCACCCATAAATCTCACCTTTGTCTCACCAGCAGGCTGAGGCGCACCTAGAGTCAAATTTCGGGAGGGGCGTTTTATTTTTATTCTTTAGGCAAACGGCAGAGTGGGGCTTCAGGGTCTCTAAGAAGGGGTGAAAACCATCAAAGCCTCATTAACATGAAACGGTCTTTTAATGACCTGTGAAGTACTCTGGTGCAGCTGTGCGGGGAATCTGTCTCAGCCTGGGCTGACACCCAGGGGGTGTCAGCCCGGACTCTCGGACTCTGAATTTTCATAAGAGAAGGCAATGGACTATTGTCCTACTTTCAGTGCTAGGGGACATTCGTGGGGTACCAGCAATAACACAGCCATCATTGGTGCAGCAGGTGCAGTGATACCCCAATTATGGCTGTCTTTTACTACCCAACGAGGCGGCAGGAAGCCCTGGTTTCTTGTTTGCATTGGTGTCTATGGAACCATAGCAGCCCCAGTGAGTTTTGGCTGCAGCAGCGTCTGAGAGCTTCAAGTTTAGTAACAGTGTGGTTTTGGCCTGCAGTCATTGTCTCGGACTATGGGGTTTAATGACAGAGGTGGTATCGGCCTGGGGGCCTGGAAATGGAATGCTGAGCTGGAGCCCTATCAGGTAGACCACTCCTCGCCCCCAGCATCACATGTGCTGTAGGGTTATGTTTTACAGACCTCAGCAGCCACGACACCCTGTTTGTAGAAGTAGGACATCCTGGGACAATGCAAACTGCAAAAACAACCTGTATACACAGCAGCGTATATAAACCGCAGGACCATCTGCTTGGTCAACACAATAACACAGGTTTGGGTAAAAGGCTACTTACTGGCTTGAATATGTTGGTGCACACCAGCTGATTAAATGGGCCTTTCCTATCCTTGACTCCAGATTTACAATCACTGGGTACAACAAATGGGCCAGCACTTCCAGACTTCTCATCCTATCAGAAGACGAGCAGTCAGCGAGCATATTAAAAAGGTGCATCGGCTTCTCACTGGAAAAGCCTCAGTAAGCCCTATACTTGCAAAGAGCAATAAGGATTTTACTCCACTCACGAAATTCTTTATATGTCTTGCTTGACAGCGTATCTATCTATGAGACCTATTGTTAATAATTCTTTACAATATACATAATGTGGGCTGTGGCTCCGTCCAGAAGACTATTACTCTCTCACCTGATGAAACTGGCAGTTTGTTGCATCATTCACCTTGTATGGAGTGCTTGCATTGTAATACATGAGTGGCCATTTTACTTCTCAATAGTACACATTGAATTATTTAACTCATAAATGCATTGTATATAGAAAACGCATTTTTGTATTTTTCATTGTAGCAGGTTTTTTTTAACGTTGTACTCGGGAGTCAACTGCACTCCAGACTTTTGCCTTTGCTTGTTTTGAACCCGGGCTGACACACAGGGGGGTTGGGGGAGGGGCTGTTGCAATTTCAACCGAGCAAACCAGGTTAATTCCTACAGCTGAAATGCTATGTATGGATAACGACACAGCGCGAATCACAGCAAACTTATATCTCAGACATGCTCAACCTTCACATAACCTCAGCAGTGAAAGGACACCCTTTAACCCTCGAAGCCTTGGGCATCTGGAAACCCTTCTCTCAGCCACCCTCGGAAACTCTGGATTCTTGGAAGTTCTTAGCTCCCTGCCCACCTTATGCTCCCAACTCTAGGAGATACACACAGTGCGCAAACTACTACCCTCGACACTTAGACGTATAAAACAGCACACAAGAGCAAATACACCAAAGAAATACAACTGTCGATACACATTGCCCCGTAACAGGAGCAGAACAGTAACGAGCAAACAAAAGGGGGTAATGCCAACAGGATCAGTCACTCAGGCAGGACAGTGCACATGCGCAGTACACCCTGAACACTGCACTATCCGCAGCCCAGAATTATTTTCAATGTCAGAGGGAAGCCCGCACATATAGGTAAGCGTTCTTCCCCGCGCGCCACATGACACACCCGCACCTCGATTCTCACCCGGATTTGAATGAGTCAGATATGTACAGGCAGTAACATACACATCACATGTTACCGCACACATGACCCCACTGCTCTGTTTCCCCTATAACTGTTGCACAAGGCAGGCATGTACCAGAGGACTACAGCACGCTGACGGTGCACTGAGCCTTCTAAGCACCTTAAATTACAGATGTGTACATCTCAATTTCTACAGTGCTACCTTTGTTGAAAAGGATAATAGGCTGAGTTGGCCCTGCCGTGATTCTGAGCTGTGCTTAACACGTTATGCCGGGATTTCAACAACAGGAGTATATTTCACAGCAGCATCTATACGTATGGAGAGAGGAGAGAGGCGAGGGGCCTCTCAAGGGATAGTGGGGAGATACCAAAGTGAAAGCACTCACATTGCACCTGTCTTTGTCTCACATCTGGTGCCTGAGCCCCACAGGATGCGGACTCGGTGAGGCGCAAACACAACTCAACACATGGAAAAGGTGTCTCTGTTAAATGGCAGGTTTAGGGCCTTCCGCAACGGAAATCTACAATTAAACCACATTTTGTGCTCAGTTAAATCTGTGGATTTTGCACAAACCACTGCATGCATTAGTGGTTCCAGCAAGTTCAGTCTAAGGAGCAACGGCACAGGCTTCGCTCACACACAGATGTGAATCATGAGTGGCACCGCTGGCAGCAGGACAAGCGTCCTTCATTCACACGGTACACTGGTGTGACAGTCTCCAGCAGTGGAAGCTTGCTGCACAGACCCACACCAGATACAGCAGCACTGCTTTCCTTATACTGGAAACTGTGACAGACTTTCCTCACGCACAGGGACAGGAGCAGTGTAAACATGCTCACAAGTACAAAGCAAGAACAGAAAGGGAGCCGTGCACTATAGCCTCACTAACCGAGAAAAGGCAAAGTACATGCATCAGCACTGCAAGCTTCCCCCACACAAACAGAGAAGGGATTCCTTAGTGTTGCGACAACAGTACATTTATTCCTCTTGCATGCAGCACAGATATGATACAGCCTGCGGCAGGACAAACTTCCTTCACACTCAGAGAACTGTACAAACTCTCCTCAAATACATATACATCGTGGAACATAGGGGCAGCAGTGCAAGCTTCCCCCATATGAACGGAGCTGGGATTCCAGGGGTGTGGCAACAGCAGTACTAGTATCCTTCATGTATGCAGCGCAGATAGGAAACAGACAGCAGCAGGTCAAGCTTCCTTCACACCCAGTGAACATTACAAGCTCTCCCCAAATATATGTACATCATGGAGCATTGGTTAGCAGTGCAAGCTTCCCCCACACGAACGGGAAAGGTGATATAGCGAGATGAGGTGCATTGTTGGTGAGTGGTAGTGAGGGAATTCATGGAGAAGGAGGAAACCCATTGTTTTGGACATTATTTGCGAGATATGGCCCGGGATATGCAGGTGGCGGTCGATTATGTAGTGTACCAGATTCCAGAAATTTCTGTCAGGTGGTGGGGGGGGCCGACATTTAAATAAATTCAGCTGGGGGGCTCCACCTTCAAAAGTTTGAAGACCTCTGGTCTAGGGACTGGTGCAGCATGTTGGGGAGCCTGTTATGTCCCCAAAGCTCAGATCATAAGGCTAGCAGACTATTCCTTGGAGTTATTCTGGTGTCTGGGTTCAAGGGTTAAGTTGAGGGTACAGTTCTTTTCTCACCCAGCCAAGAGGGCAGCAGGCAGGTCAGCACAGCATGGCAGCAGTTCAGCACAGCATGGCAGGTCAGCACAGCATGGCAGCAGTTCCTTTAGAGCAGCAGTCCAGCTGATTGGTAGTCCGCCCAGCAGCACAGCAGTCCTTCTACCCAGCAGAGTATCCATAAGTCCAGAAGTGAACTAAAGAGTTGGTGTCTGAGGTCCAATATTCGTACCCACTGCATTTGAAGTGGGAGAGGCTACTAGAAGCATGCCCGTGAAGTGAGCAGGTGCCCTAACAGCCTAGCCCTGCCTAGACCTGGCTCCAGACTAACTACTGGGTGCATACAGCCCTTTGTGTGGAAACATGACACAGTCTATTCAAATGTAAGTATGGTTGGACCTAGCTCCTCCATTCCATCCTGCATGTGATGGCCCATCCAGTCCCCATTGATTGTGGCATTCTAGAGGGAATACACAAAGTCCAAGTATCACCTACACCCAGTCAAGTCAAGTCAATAAGCTTTATTCTGATAAAGAGTACCAACCATAAAAGCAAATGTACATACACAGATACTAAAATCTAATTATTTTAAAAGCAGCAAAAGTTCAGTCACAGTACATAATAACATTAAAACATCACACTTTTTCTGACACAAATTGATCTTAAAATGTATGTTGCAGCATGAAAACATATCTCAGGCTCTCTTGTTGTAAATAATAAACTCATAACAGCATTGATGGATTTGACATTATATTTCTTAAACAGTGGTTTTAAGTAGGCAATTCTAAAATTCAAGTACAAATCACATTAAAGTAAAAAGTGCAAGGTGCTCTTTTTAGTGTGCCCGTCACATGGGCACGGGGAGGCTGATCGCTGTTTCATTATGGGGAATGCTACTAAATGTTGAGCAAGGCCAAGTCTCATCCTTGTTAAAACTAACGTTAGATAGCCTTGAAAGCCATCAATATCTAGATGCCAATGGTAGAACCGATATGTATATTGCTTCTCTACAGTTCTCAGCCTGGACTCCTTCTTATGATACAAGAAAGTATTCTTTATTTCCTGTTTAGTCAATCCCAGTACATCGTTTGGGTTTTCCATGATCAATATACTGAACACATCTCTATATACCTTAGCTATGTATTTGAGCCAGGGGATCTTAAGACAATTGTCCAGTCGCAGGCCGTCCTTAATAATTGTTTTAGTAAATGTAGTCTCCTCCTTTGTCCCTATTGATATTCAAAGTAGTAGGGGTCTAAGTGCAATCACGTCTGACAAATAATTGAGCCCCACTCCGCAATTAATCAGTTCAGAGGATGCTGAGGCAGGCAGACTTAAAAGCTTTTTTTTTTTAAAGGAACTTTACTTTGTTTGCAATTCTTGGCTGGAATGGTGACCCCAAACCCCTGCGCCATATAGTGCAATAGAGGCGCATATAGCTTTATGAATATAAGTCTTGTCTTTGATGCGACGATCCTCCAGTTAGGTGCAAACCAAAATAACCCATACACACTTTTTGTCATTTTAACCAGAACATTGGACATTTCACGCACCCATTTGCCGTCACCAGCGAAGGACAACGCCGGGTAACAGAAATTATCAATATTCTGTATTTTCTTCCCATCTATAAAAATAGATTTCATATTCCTGGGTTTCGAGCCATAAACCATTGTATATGTTTTAGCCTTGTTAATCAACAACTTCCTCTCATTAATAACATTTGCAAACCCATCAATTAACCACTGTAGGCCTACCGGTGTTCTATATAAAAGCACTGCGTCATGCGCGTAAAGCAGAACTGGTACATCCTGCCCCTCAGCTTGGTCGGCGTCTGCCTGTATCATTTTAAGAACTGCGTCAACTTCATTATTAAAGAAGGTAACATTAAAATTAGGGGTACATTCGCCCCTTTTGCCATACCGTACTTTGGTCGTTAGTTTCTCGTATAGCATAGCTAAAAAGTAAATAATGGGCTCCGGGGCCCCAAGATTGAGTAGAACTGGCCAAAGTATATCGTGATCCACTAGATCAAAGGCACTACTAACATCTGCGAAACATAAAAAAAAGCCGTCCTTGTTTAGCACTTGTATATTTTCCAATTAAAAGCTCTAAGTTAATACACTGTTCAATCGTGCCCAGCCCCTTTCTAAAACCGTATTGTGCCTGTGACAGTATCCCTTTATTCACAACCCACTGTTCCAGTCTCACTAATAAAACCCTGCTCATGACCTTGACTGATGAATCTAATAGGGAGATCAGTCTGTAATTCTTGGCTTCTGATTTATACCCCTTTTTAAAAATGGGGATAATAATGGATTCACCCCAGGTAGTGGGAGCTCCCTCTGTTACTGCTGCATTAAAAACCCTGGTGAGAATCAGGCCCCACAGTTCCGGCACAGTTTTATATAAATCAATGGATACACCATTCAGGCCCGGTGCTTTTCCCCCTTTGCTGCTTCTAATACCTAACTCCACCTCATCAAGGGTGATATTTAGGGGGATAGTTGGCCATTTACTTGGATTAGTAGGACTCTCAAAATTACAATCACATGGGTTACCTGGGTTAAATATGCTAGAGAAATGTGCCACCCATTCCTCACAGCTAACGTGGCATAGAAGTTCTCGGTAGGATTCATTTTTAAGAAATGTCGAGTTGACAGTTTCCCAGAACAATTTATTATTAGATGAATCTGTGGCCAGTGCTAATTCATCCCAAGCCTCCTCATGGAGTTCCCTCTTCCTCCGTTTTAAATTTAGATTATATTCTAGTCGTAATTTTTGGACTAGCACCTTATCCCTAGGTCTACTGGACAGTGCTCGCTTCAGCTGGTTTAGTGAATCGGTACAAGAGTGGTTGAACCAGCACCTTTTCTGCATATGTTTCCTGTGTGGGGGTGCAGTGAATATTTTAATAATGGTATCATTAATTTTACAGAAATTACTTAGCATCATGTCTGGTTCAACCTCAATTTCTAAACTATCATAGATCTTGTTACCACATTCCAGAATAATATGTTTTAGAGTTTTAGCTGAGTTAGTACCTTTCCACCTGATTCTAGTGCCATTTGGTCTAAATAGGGCAATATTACTGATAACAGTTTGTTGTACTAGAGGTTTGTTCCCCCACACCAATATTGGCATGGTAATACAATTGTGGTCGCTCAAAAACAATTCATCAAACCATGGGGCAGAGCATAAGTGTAAAATATTAGCAGATACTATTACATGATCGATGATGCTAGGTGCATTTCTTCCAGTAAAGGTTGGTATCTCCCTCCCGTACCCATCCTTTGCACGTTGCATAACATCAAGGTCATATTTTGCCAAGACGTGTTTAAGGAATCTCCATAGCTGTTATGTGGGAAATGGATACAGTAATCCCATTCATTGCTACTAAACCCGCAAACTTTGGTCATAGACAGAGTACAAATTGAGATGTTAAAATGTCTGACCCATATAATCGCAAAATTAGTATTTTCTGTTACGATCAAATTATCTACTTCTGCCTCTAATTCAGGGACTATTTTATGACGGGTAGAATCAAATATATCATTATAAAAATTAATCAGTAAAACATCCCAGCCATCTTTATGGTATAACCACAGTATCTGCGAATGATGCCCTACATTAATAACCCTTTTAATTTTTAGGGGCAAAATAGTTTTCAAACGGATTAACAGCCCACCCTTCCCTCTACCAGACATAGAGGGAGTTACTTGTATATCATAAGAGGTGAACCCTTCGAAGTATACATGATCAATGCTCCACATTTCCTGTAGACAAATGATGTTGTGTTTATTAATAAAATCCATCCAACCCAACATATCATTTTTAAAGCCAATCCCTACACCCAGTCATGTGACCCTGAGGCGGCCTGCAGGCACCAAATGGCTGAGGCAAGAAAATGCCAACTTTCTAAAAGTGCAAAAAGAACAATTGATGGGTAGAATGCAGAACAATGTCATACATTCACCCCAGTACAGAGATCGGGCCTAAATCCATTGTTTTTTTGCCCCCATGCCATTCCAGTTTAAACCCAGGAATATGAAAATCAATCTTGACCCTGTACCCATGAGGCACAGGATCCGAAGATGGTTGTTTCTGGTCCAGGGAGGACCTGGCTTGGCAGTTTGGGCTCGATTGTTCCCATGAGGCACAGGGTCAAGACTGATTTGCAATTGGGTGGGTCTAAACTGGGTTGGCATGGTGAGCAAAAGAACGATGGATTTAACCCAGATCTATTAACTGGGGGTGAATGTTGGATTTGCTCTGCATTCCGTCCATCATCTGTGGGTCTTTTTCTTTCTAAAAGTAGCATTTTCAAAATTGTAATTTAAAATAAGACTTTACCGTAAGTTAGGATTTGAAATTTAAATTTCAGCGGCACTAAACGTGAACTGGGTACCTTTTCCTCTACCAATATGACACTTATACATTTTAATACAGTAACTGCACTGTTATCCTATGAGTGTGGTAGGCCTTGAAGTAATAAAAAACACATTTAAGAGTTTTTCACTAAGAGGACATGTAAAAGTTAAAGGTACATGTCCTACTTTTTAAATACATTTCACCCTGCACTCTGGGCAGTCCAGGGCCTACTCCAGAGGTGACTTTTATAATTTTAAAAAACGTATTTTATTGCATTTCAGTAAACATAAACGCATCCTTTTGCCATGGAAATTATCATACATGGTGGAATGGCCAACCGAAAAGCAACAGTTACACATCTATATGATAAATCATGGTTAGGTTGGATTCAGCGATGAGCCATGAACAGTACTTGAATTTCTGATGTTATAAATTACATAAAGACCGAATAAGGAGAAAGCAAAAGGAAAGTTAAACACAACCATCTCCCAACATCGTGCACATTGTTAGTGTCACATCCACCATTCAATCAACATAAAGCAATGAGAGTGTGAGTCAACCTTCCACACAAGATGTCACCAGAGTCAACGGTCAATACTGATAAGAGGTACTAGGGGAACATCAAGGGCAAGGACCTGCCAGTGCATGCCCCAACTCATGCATAAGGATCAGCCAGTATCCTCACCTTGGGCTTTAAATTGTTGCAACATGGCATCCCATATCATAGCTATAGACTGCTTACTCAGTATGGTATGGGCCTGGCAAAAGGTTTACTTTGCTGGGTTGAAATGACAGTTTAAAACTGCACACACACAGGCTTCAGTGGCAGGCCTGAGTCATGTTTAAAGAGCTACTTGGGTGGATGGCACTATCAGTGCTGCATGTCAACTAGTAGCAATTTACAGGCCCTGGGCACAAATAGTGCCACTTTACTAGAGACTTACTAGTAAATTAAATATGCCAATTGAGAATACGTCAACATTACCATGTTTAGGGGAGAGAGCACAAACAATGTATCACTGGTTAATAGTGGTAAAGTGCACAGAGTCCTAAGGCCAACAAAAATGAATTCAGCAAAACTAGGACAGAAGGCAAATCATTTGGGGACGTAAGGGTCAGGTCAAACAACACTCATGTGTGAATGATTTTCACCCACCATTGGTCACTTCCTAGTAACACATGAAAGAGTCAGGTGTACCTGCAACAGGAAGTTTTCGGACTGACAGTGAAGGCAATATTCGGTAAAGTCAATAGTTAACGTGGAAATGTATTACACTTTTTCTAAGCCTAGTCATATGTACTCTACACAATATGCAAACTAGCCATATGAAGTGCTAGTACGACAGGTGTAAGGGAGATTTGTTTGTGAAAAACTTCCAATTACATCTATTTATTCAAGGGTGTTAAATTAAGTATGTATGATGGAAGCATGGACGTAAATAAATAAGCAGGTAGTCATGGGGTGCGACGGGTACCAATGGCTTGCGTTTTGGAACCCTTGGGAATTCCATTGTATCCCCGGGTTTGAAGGTTCAGGAAGAAAGGATAAAAAACAAAGGAAAGCAAACTTTATTATACATTGCTTGCTCCTTAGTACCAAAAATGAAGCTGTTGAAGGACTAAATGGGGGACAGGTGATTCATGGTAACCTCTGGCATTTTGATGAATCAACGTCCATGGTGAGAAATTATGGTGAACAAGCCTAACAAGTTTAACTTGCACTTGTCCTATTTAACATTTGTTGTAATGAATAAGAAACATAGTGAAAGGCTTGCTTATTGCCCACCCTTAGAAAGGTCCATTCCACCATTCTTAGTTAATGGGCACCCTATATTTGACAGGAAAGTGACACTTTTTGTTTGATATTGAAGTTTACCCGTGTTCTACTGTGTATCGGACGTCTGCAGGATATCCAGCACGTGGAAGCCATTTGATGATGATAGTGAAATTCTTTGTGTCAAAGTGAACATTCTGAGGCGGTTGTAGCAATTGTCCTGAAAAACAAAAGTGAGAAAAATGTCTAAACTTAATTCTTTTGGCAACTGACAATTGGCTTGCTGCAGTATTCTTATTAGAAAACAAGGATGCAAAATGTGCACAGTGACTGGTTTGTGAATGGGAATGCAGTTTTCAATACTACTTGTGTACTAATAGGCACATCAACATTATAAATTTGCAGGGTTTTGCGAAATGACTAGCCTAATGAATATTTTAAGAGGCAGGCCACAACTTGTGACCCTCCTTGTGATCTTGCAATCTTTGTGATTATCTGTGAATGCAAGGGTAGTGTCCTACAAGGAACAGCAAACTACCACTCTGACAGCTACTTTCCTAAAAACTGGAAAGATTTTTAAAAAGCTGTCCAGTGAAGGGATCGGGGCTGCTTTTTAAAGCTCTTTTTTAGGAAGAAATTGGGACACAATACAGTGATCTGCTGGACCACTGCATTGTCCCCCAAGATGGCCTCAGGGTTCCAAATTGGGAATCTTATATATGTGGACATCTTTGCCTCTGCAGATCAGTTACCACCCTAGCTCGGGGTTAGTAACTGATGCATGATTTGCACCCTCTATTGCTGTTATGGACCAATTAGAAACTCCATTGCAAATCACAAATAGAAGGGGGAAGCTGCTTTCAACTTTACTCCTATTTGCAGATCTATTGGATTGCAAAAACCCTTATACGACTTTTCCAGCTCTTAAAAGAGCGTTGATACTTTTCAAAAGTGTTTTGCAGTCACAAACCCTGTGTTTTTACAAATTGCAATTTTTGTGACGGCCACACAAATGTGTATGAGGTCGAGTGTCATGTAATCTATATGTTCATTTCAGTTCCAGCCCTTCAGGAAGCTGGAAACACTTCATATAAATCATTTAATATGAAATCAGCACTAAACCGGAAACCAATACCTCCCTCAGATCCAGGGCGTAGCTTAAAGGGGGGTGGGGGACGGGGTGGTAATAGATGGATGTTCTGATAAATAGTCGGGTACAGGTGCTTTCAGTCCTGTATGGTGAGGTGTTTGTCCGATTTCACCAGGAATTATTACATGCACACAGACAAAACCACACAAGCACTCCCACTTTCTTTATTTTGAAAGTCCTCGAACATGTTGGTTCTTTTACAAAACACTGTCTTTTCTTTCACTTAGTACTTTTGCTAATCCGCATTTATCTCCCTTTCCACTGCCCCGTAGGCCCCTCTCATGCCCCCTGCTTGTTGTATAATATATTTTAAAACAATATGGGCTATATGTAGGTAATCTCTATTTACCGATTCTTAAATACCGAATTTTACCGATTCGGTGTTCAAGAATCGGTAAATAGTATGTAGATAAAAATTCGGTAAATTTTACCGAATCGGTAATATTCGGTATTTAAGAATCAGTATTTACTGATTCTGTAATTCCCATTCATTCCTATGGGCCTGGGGGCCCATAGGAATGAATGGGAAGCTATTCACCATTACCGATTCGGTAAATACTGAATCGGTAATAGGGGGAACATATTCAAGGGTGGCAGGGTGTCACATTGACACCCTGTTGCACCCCTGAATCGTGCATGTGTGCACATGTGGAACACATACATGCCCTAAGGGCATGTATGTCTGCCACATGGCACTTTTTCCATATTTACCACCAACTTGTAGTTGGCGGTAAATAACGAATCCTTGAATCAAAAATGCACTCACTTGAGTGCTCCCTACATAGGATTTTAGGATTCGGTAATTTACCGATTCAGTATTTTAAGGAATCGCTAATTTACCGAATCCTTAAATTACCGAATCGGTAAACTACCGAATCCAAAAATCAAGCCACCTACATTAGAAAAAGCTAAATAATGATCGCTAACCGCAAATTTACCGATTTTCGGCCGTTACCGACCGGTATTAAGCTACCTACATATGTCCCTATATGCTAGTGTGACTGTTGGATGTCTGAAGCTCACTTTCCCCCAATCTTACTGACCAAGCTACGCCCCTGCTCAGAGCTAATTCTATGACATTAAGGTCACAATTACAGGTCATATCTCTGGCTTTTAATTTTACTGACAGTGAATAAACTATATTCTACCTACAGACACAACAGTAGCAAGGGAGTGAAAGACCAGAAAAAGAAATAGAGTTGGTGGGAAAGAGGGTCTCATACAGTGGTAGCTCCTCCACTAAGGCAAAGGAGTGTTACCCACAGCTTTGCAGCAGTGAAAGAAAGGAAAAATAAAATGATAACTTGAATTATTATCATTTTATTTGTTTATTCTGCAGCAGCATGGGGTGGGGCTGCTCTGCTTACAGAGCAGAGCAGGGGAGGAGTGGAGGGCACACTAAAGTGTGCATGACGCTTTGTCCGGCAGTCTCGGGCCGGCCAAACAGTCATGCGCACCTAGCATGTTCTCCACCCACGCTGCATTACAACCTGGGTGGAGAACATGCCCAGACTCCCCGTCCCCAAACTATGGCATTCAGACCAATCACATCTCTGCATTACAGTGTTTTGATTGGCTCAGGGGAGCCTGGCTGCTTCCTGTTTGGTAGACATGGAGGAGAGCCGACGTGGGAGAGAACAGCCATGAGGTAAGTGTCTTTTTCTTTTTTTACACCTCCTTACCCCCTCGCCCCACCACCCCAAATCTGTGCTTGCCACTACTGGTCCCATATTAGGTCCTCATTACAGATATCTTTGGGAATATCCCACTAGTATATCTACACCTAAATTACCAACACAGTGGGTATCAGTAATGTGAGGTGCAGGACTACTGTCTAATTTGAATATCCTCTGAGAAATGGAGAATTACTTCCAAAAGGGGAATTATGGGTCTCTTAGAATTAGGGCCTTCATGTTTAAACATACGCCATACTGATATTTCAGAAATGTTTTTAATATAAACCAAATGAATATTTAAAATGAGATAACGATAATATTGGCAAGTTTAGTTTTCTTGAGATAATTCTAAACAAAATATACATTCATTGGAATATATTGAAAATACATATTTTCACTTAACCTCATCGCTGCGGCGCAAATTCCGCCACCGTGCTGAACATTCCGATCGCGGGCGTGGTCATGACGGCTCCCGGCCATCATCAGCACACGCCCACCGAGCCGTCATCAGCATGGAAGAGGTTAATTCAACTGAGAATGAACAGTGTGTTGTATTAATAACTCCAAGGGACCACAGTATAAACTAAGTCACTTCACTTTATTTGGGGCAACCCATACAGCAAGTGCTCAGCATCAGCTGCCATTGGCCATACAATGACCATTCCATCTTCTACATGGCAAGTTCTGCTTACTTACTTATATTCTATTGCCACATAGGCATTTAAGCACTACGCTAAGCATTGGGATTCAGTTCAGTTCAAATCACTTTATCCGACTGCCAGGGCCATAAAAGTACAACAATATAAATACATAAAATCAATAAATCATACGTAAAAGATTTTCCAGCAAAGCAGGCTGAGAGGTAAAAAGTTGATGTGCCATATAAAAGAAAAAGTGCACAATGATACTTAATCAAATTCATTAACTGTCTAGCAATGGTGGTGAAATACACAACTCCATAGCCTTGAGGGACTGGACACTGTCAATAACATTAAACGTGGCCATAAGATTAATTGTTGTCCTTGAAACAACAGCAGCAGTTGCCTGGGTTGTAACAAGGGAATCTTCAAAATAAATATTATGAAAGTAATGAACCCAAACAGAAGAGGGGACATTGTTAGTAGGGTCCAATACAATGGTAGAGAGTTCCCATGCAGCCAGTGACCACAATTTAGAGAGGTCACTTGCTGAGCATGTCTCCAGAATGTTCTTCCACCTCTGATCATCTCAATCTCTATGGGCATTGGTAATAGCCTTTTTATAGTCCTTTCTTAACAGCTGAATGTGGGCCATGTCTTTGGCTTTAATGGCATTACCTAAAGAACGATTAAGTGTGCGGCATTCTTTATTGTACCAAAACCGATGTTTACCATGGCACCGGAAAATGTGGAACTCTCTGCCACCGGATGTCCATCAAATCTCATCTATCGCTTCATTCAAAAAAGGAAGTGAAAACAATACTAATGAACAGGTTTCTGCCTTAAAATACCTTGGTTCAATTGTTTACTTACATGCCCTCTATTCTGATGCACTGGTTGACACTACATTGTTGTGCAAACATGAACTCCAGCTTTACCATGTTATTCCCATATATGTAACGAATGTTCTTTTCCCACAACTGTATCCTACCTACACTACAATGTGAATCACTCTGATACCACCAAGAGCCATGTTCGCGCTATCCAAAACTTTATAAATAAATAAATAAACCAGTGCTTTCCTATTATATGCATTTGAAATGGCAAAGGAGGATAAACAAATGTTCAAATAATGCCCTGTAAATAAACAGCAGTTGATCTAAAGAACTGGCATGGACATCCTCAATGTGAGTAAGAACCACATTAAGGTCCTTGTGGATAGCAGCTAAAATTTCATGACGGGCAGCAATCTGCTGGCACATCAGATGGTGTTTATCAGCGGATAACCCTGGTATAAGAAGTCGGACAAAGATCCGTAGCGATACTCTCACAGAGAGCCTGAAAGTATGAGGATAAGGGATTATGACCAATTTCTGTATGACTGCTGGCCATAGTCTCAAATCAACAATAATATCATCTATACAGCTTATATGAAGGAATTTATTAAAAGTGTGGGCACCTTTAAGGTCAGATTTAGTCCAACCATTAAGTGCCCTCAGGCCATGCTCAACTGTTAGTGCCTTTAGATGGACTGCAGGGTGGGTCCAGCTACGGATGGGTGGAATATCAAGGAGGAAAACCACCCACCCTGCCTCCTCATCCTTGGTTAGGTAAACATCAGCATTGTCCAGTGGCTCAAATGCTAGATTAAAATCGCCTGCTAAAATAAGAAAGTGTTAGTGAGGATGCTGCTCGAGAAAGTGCTCAAGCACTTGTAAGGTGCACGAAACTGACCCATTCATAACCCCTCTTACGTAAATATTAAGGATAGTTATTTGATAGGTACTACCTATGTCCCGCTGGATGCCTAAAATGTCATAGAAATCTATTTTGAGCTGGTGTCTGTTGCAATTTAATGAGGCTTAAATCCAAATAACGAGGCCCCCGGAGGCCCAGGCCCTTGAACTGGGATTAGCTGGCATAAAAAAAGATATATCCTGGTCTGTGGATAAAATCCAGAGACCAGCTTTCTAGAAGGAGCCAAACATCATATTCATCCATAAGGCCATTCCAATCTGGAAGAGTTATTTTGGATCCAAGACCATCTATATTCAGAGAAATAAGGAGCAACTCACCTGGGGCAGAAGGAACATGGCCCTGTGTGGGAGGAATAGACTGGAGCGGGTAAGGTTGGGTGCTAGTGCTAGATGCCACAGGGGTTGAAATAATGCCAATGTTGTAGATAGGCTCATTGTCATGCAGATGGTCAAAAACAGAAGCTCTCAAGAGCAGTCTCACAGGTGACCCTGAATGAATTAAGTGGTCAGTCCCCCCTCCAGCCAACGGAGGGTCTGATAAAATAGAAATTGGGGACCATGAAAAAGATGGATCACAAGATGTGACAGTCACCCCTCTAAATCAGTGTATATCGATGAGCCTTGTGATGAGAGTAACAGGCACCTTGCTAATTGCCCTGACTATATGCTGGTGTGACCAGCGATATTTAAATTGAATATTTGAATGCCCATGGGGACTAATCCTAGCATCCAGGCCCACAATGTTGTTAACTAAGACCTTGGACGTAAGAATTCGTTTTAACGTCTCAAAATTTGAATTAGAAGAAGTGGACCTTTTAACACTGGTGATGTCATCCCGAATAAAAGAGCAGCAACCCCTGACATGGCGTATCCAGTGAGTAATTTTTTTCTTCAGCGAATCTTCCCCATCATAACTAGGGCTGGGTGTAGTTTGCGAAGTAGCGCTTCGCGAAGCTATGCGAAGTGCACTTCGCACTCCGTGAACTACGCGTAGCACTACGCGAACTACATAGTAGCCTGTTCGCACTGTGCAAGATTTCGTTTTCATTGATTGCACAGTGCGGACAAGCATCTGGCACTGTGCAATCATTGGAAACAGCATCTTGCGCAGTGCGAGCTGTAGTTTTCTGCCGCTCGAGTAGATTTTTACTCGAGTGGCAGCTTTCTCAACACGGACTGGTAGTTTCTCATCGCGAGTGGTCACGAGCATACTCGACCACTCGCAATGAGAAACCTGACCTCCCCGCGTTGTTTAAGTCGTGGATTCTCGAAAAATACAAACATGTGTGAAGCTTACCAAAAGAAACATACACGCTGGTGTAAAGCCCTCCATGATTACATGTTTTGTTAAAATAGTTTAAAAACAGAATAGAATACAGTAGAATTAGATTGAATAGGTACATCAAAGGGGCTGCCTGTGCCTGGAAACGGAGGCGGGGACCCACTGCACGGTGTTCAGTTCGAATTTGAACCTGCAACTGACGGTCAATGTGAGAATGAGCCTTGCAGTGGCATCATTCATTTAATTGCCCTTTACCTCATTACTGTGCAATAAAGCGCCTAACTATATAGACGCATGGAACTCAACTGGGCTCAACACACCAACGTCTTTCAACAGAACAGACGGAGAACAGACATGAAGAGCACGCGCCGCGTTCCTGACTCCTGTCAGAGCTGTTCATGACAGCACGTGGTCCAGAGAGAACTGGGAGTCAGTGCGGAGCTCACACATCATCTAGAAAGGCGTGCGTCGTGACTTGCAGAGGTTGCCCCCGAAGGGGGCCTCGAGGGCCGTCGCCATAACGGACGCCACAGCCCGGGAAGGATCCAGTTCCAGCCGCCGGGAAGGGCCCTGAACCAGAGGGGGCACTTCAGCACGGCAACAACTTGCGCCAGGATGGCGCCTGGGCACCTGGCCAATAGGGGGGCCAGGTGATGTTGACCCTCCCCCAAAGGGCAGAACTGCCCGGTCATGGCGGGAAAATGGTGGAGGAGTATAAGACGCCGCTCCCCATACTGCAGCCCGCAACTACATCGTGGAGCTGGGGAGCGGCGCAGAAGAATTTTCGAGGACATTTTGTTGACACAGGAGTAATGGGACATGAAGCATAGCTTTGCCCAAGTTCGCCAGATGGAGTGAGGGGATTATGGCACTGCCTGTAAGCCTTTACAGTCATTACACTGAGAATTTGCTGGCAGGCAGAAAACCGGGAGACTAGGGTTTGCATGGTTCATTGTTTCTCATTTAACTACATAATGCGACCCTAGCAAAAAAAAAAAAAAAAAAAGAGGGCTGTTCATTTCCGCCCCTCAGCCCTTAGGGCCCATTGTCTACTGTAAATGAGGGGTTTAACAAATTAGCTTAGCCTAAGTGCCCACGGGGGGGGGTCGCCCCTGCAACCCCTTAATAAATGGGCGAAGCGAAGCGGGAGCAGGACCCCCGATTTTGCCCTAGGTCACAACATTGATTGTAACCCATTGGTTCCCTCGACCTCGATCCGAAGGGATCAGAGATTACTCCGTTGGGGTACGCGTGGGCTTGCCCGTGGCCAGAAGCATGGTTAGCGTAGAACTTTTATGTGACCCGCACACCTGGTTCTCATGACTGTTATGGTTTGAGCAGCAACGCTTCGAAATTTACAAGCCCTGCAAAGAGCGCAGGGAAGGCAGGCCTGGCACGCCCAGGCCAGTCTGGCCCCACTACAGTACCGAGGTATACACTGAAAAGGAGGTAGGCACTCCAAAGATGTCAAGCCGGCATGAGTGCGGGACACTGATGCGGGACAATGGGTGGGACTTCACCCATCTGCGGTGGGGTGCATCCCACACTCCTCGGCTGGGAGCCGCCTGCTCCTGCGAGGTTGTTGGGCTAACATATCTACTGATGGTGGCGATTACAAAGCAATTGGGATGGTTTGCAGCAACAAAATGCTTTCGGAATACTGCTATGCTACTTTAACCCCGGCTCCAGCACGAGAACAAATACACTCAGCCGTGCCTGCATGTTTGAGCTCCAGTATTCAATATTGGCCCTAGGCTGGTTCCAAGTTACTCCCTGGAATGCATACAGTCTTGCATGCTCTTAAATGAAATGGGAAATCTGACAGATATTTCTTTTGTGAGGGTGTGTCTCAAAATGCAGGTGCTTCTCTTGCCATGACCCCTTTCGAGTAATTGCAGCGGCTTTTCATACTTACTCGTCAAAAGGTGCAACTGTTATAAGTAAGGATATTCGCCTTTAGGGCCTTATCAGGCTTCCATAAGCTGCAGCTGACTGTCTCCCAATTTCTATTTTCATGTATGGCCCGTGCCGGGCCGAGACGATGCTGATGAAGCCGAATGGTGAAGAAGCGGACCAATATATAACGGCGAAGAGGGGGCAGAGCATGCCATTGACAACAGGCTGCAGAAAAAGAGCAACAGAGATGGAAATGCGAGCGGCACAGGAAGGGGGAGCCGCAGGAAGACTTAAGCCTCCCTGGCGGCGTGGCGGATAAGAGATGTACAGCGGATGGTTATGGAGGCACACCGACAGGGCGGTGTGTAGAAGGAGGGCCACTCACACTGGGATGCCGAACGGCAGGGTGAGTAGGCCTGACAAAAAGGGGGTAGCAGACAGAGACGGCACTCGCAGCCCAGACCCAGTCGGACGGCAGGGCACAAAAAGAGACTAGTAAGGTAGCGAGTTGGGGGCCTAACTCTGGGGAGAGGCTACCCCCCCACACGCAAAGGGGCGTAGAAAACAACAGAACAAGATGGACCACGAAAAACATCCAAGCTATGGCGGTCCAGGACACAAATGATTGATGGTACACAAATGATTTATGACACGTGATGTATGACCCTCTGATATGCAAATAAGTGATGATAGACAAATGATTTATGACCGATACAAATGATTTATGTCCAACAGAATGATTTATGACCAACAGAATGATTTATGACCAACAGAATGATTTATGACCAATGATTTATGACTGGCAACGCTAATCATGTATGACGTCCAATTTATCATGACAACAACTGATTTATGATATACGAATGATGTATGATGCGTAATTTATGATGTGCCATAATAGTGATTTATGACCCTGGCCATAAAGGTGATGCCCAGGAGACAGAAAAATTAGTTGGTATATAATGGTAATAAACTGCGGCCAACAACGACCACAACAAACTACAACTCGTGGTGGCTGTGATTTTGGTAACATGTCTGTTTCCGGAGTGGGCCCTGTGCGAGGGTTATTACAGAGGCCGCTCCCGAAGGGGGCCTCGAGGGCCGGCGCCATAACGGATGCCAGAGCCCGGGAAGGATCCAGTTCCAGCCGCCGGGAAGGGTCCTGAACCAGAGGGGGCACTTCAGAGCGGCAACAACTTGCGCCAGGATGGCGCCTGGGCACCTGGCCAATAGGGGGCCAGGTGATGTTGACCCTCCCCCAAAGGGCAGAACTGCCCGGTCATGGCGGGAAAATGGTGGGGGAGTATAAGACGCCGCTCCCCATACTGCAGCCCGCAACTACATCGTGGAGCTGGGGAGCGGCGCAGAAGAATTTTCGAGTCCCACCCACCCACACCTACATACCAGCAGTGTCGCAGTGCTGGCGGATACGAGAGGTACAGCGGATGGTTATGGAGGCACACCGACGAGGCGGTGTGTAGAAGGAGGGCCACTCACACTGGGATGCCGAACGGCAGGGTGAGTAGGCCTGACAAAAAGGGGCATCAGACAGAGACGGCGCTCGCAGCCCAGACCCAGCCGGAAGGCAGGGCACAAAAAGAGACTAGCAAGGTAGCGAGTTGGGGGCCTAACTCTGGGGAGAGGCTACCCCTCCACACACAAAGGGGCGTGTAAAACAAGAGAACAAGATGGACCACAAAAAACGTCCAGGCTATGGCAGTCCAGGACACAAATGATTTATGGTACACAAATGATTTATGACACGTGATGTATGACCCTCTGATATGCAAATAAGTGATGATAGCCAAATGATTTATGACCGATACAAATGATTTATGACCAACAGAATGATTTATGACCAACAGAATGATTTATGACCAACAGAATGATTTATGACCAATTATTTATGACTGGCGACGCTAATCATGTATGACGTCCAATTTATAATGACAACAACTGATTTATGACATACGAATGATGTATGATGCGTAATTTATGATGTGCCATAATAATGATTTATGACCCTGGCCATAAAGGTGATGCCCAGGGGACAGAAAAATGAGTTGGTATATAATGGTACTAAACTGCGGCCAACAACGACCACAACAAACTACAACTCGTGTTGGCTGTGATTTTGGTAACATGTCTGTTTCCGGAGTGGGCCCTGTGAGGGGGTTATGGAGAGAAGCAAATTGGAGAGGGAGGGCAAGAAAGTGGAATAGCTAGAGGGCTGCTGAGGGAAAGAACATGTTCATAGTATGTTCCACCAAATATGAAGTCTGCCTGTTTGTCTGTCTGTCTGTCTGTCTGTCAATCTATCTATTTGTCTATCTATCTATCATACTGAGCATCCTTTCGCTCTCTCCACATCCTCCCTCCACCCCACCCACTCTGCTTTTTTGTCTCCCCTATTCATCGCTGCCTGTGTAAATTGTTTTCTTGGAAGTGCCTGCTTGTCTATATGTGCTTCTGTTTTTGTGTGTGTATGTTCATGTAGATTAATATGTGTGCGTCGGATGTATGACGTTACAACGCAGACTATTACAACGCCTGCCTTTACAACGCGGTTTTTACATCGCATACCATTACAACGCATAGCGCTTTTGGGTATTGGATAGTTTAATTTACTATTCCAACTCCAGTCCCCATGGACACTAGGGAAGGTTATTGGATAGTAAATTAACCTATTCCCTATCCTAGAGCGCCCCCCAGCGCAATGCGTTGTAATAGTTTGCGTTGTAATGACCGCGTTGTAATGGTAGTGCGTTGTAAAAGTTTTGTTGTAAGTGATGTTTACCGTGTGCGTCTCTATCTGGGGAATGGGGATAAGATTATGCTTTGTGTGCGTGCGTGTTTGTGTTTATACTTAGCAATTTCTATCCCCCAGTATGTCTATATGTTGTCAATGTGTTGCATATGTGTATATATTTGTGTATGTGAGTGATTGTGTGCGTGTGCCTGTGTGAAGTGGGTGTGTTTCTGCAGCCTGAGAGCTTCTTTCCATCTGGCCTTTTGTGGGAATCTGCGTGTGGAGGTGAGGGTTAGTGTGGTTGGGTGTGTGTTTGCCTCTGTGAGTGTAGACGTATGCTTCAACCTCAATACAGGTGGAGAATGTCATCCTCATCCTGTAGCCGCAAGTCCAGCCGAGGTATGACTGACACAGCTCTAGGCGCTGTTGGGTGTACATTTTAAGGCTGGTGTTGTTCTACACGTGGGGATTGGTTGTCTCCAGTCATGAAAGGAAACCCTGTTCGTTCTGTCATTTCTTCCACGGGTCTGCCAGTCTTCCAGGTCCAGACAGACTTGGAAGTAGAGGCTGGTGAAAGAAGAATACAGGCTTCCCACCCAAACCGTGGCTGATGGGCGTCCCTTCCCATCAGCCTCAGACCTTCTAACAGCCGGCAAAGCGGGAGGGCAACACATTCAGTACAGCAAAGACCCCTCTGAAACTCACCATGCCCAACCCTGGGGCGCAGGAGAAGAACAAGAGGCCCTTGTTTACATAAACATCACTGTAACTAACACACTTCCGTAGAATCCAGGTTTTATGTGCCAATATAACCATAATGCCTTACGCCCTAATATTTCTTCTTCTGTGTGTGGACTGATAGGGCACCCTTGATTTCTTACTGATGAACTACTCTCCCCGAAGGATTGGCCTGAAAGTCTTTTCAAACGTGCAGGGTTCGTGCACATTCCTAGAACTACATTGTGCATGCGCCTCAGTGCCCCAACATGGCGTTAGTAAGCGCTTTATAACGTCTGCAATACAATACAATACACACACAGGCACACCCAAAAGATAGGGAAATAGTTAAATGGGACAAAGGCACACCTTCAATCTACAGAAAACTCCTGACCCCCGACGTACTCCTCAATGACGAGCAGTATAAGGCCACGCTTCCCTCCCCACTCTTATGGTGCAAGGTCCTACCGGCAACTGAGAGGGCAGCTGTCAATATTCGAGGCAACTGTCTATCTGCATTACAAGAACTTATTAAGGATAGTCAACATTTCCACAACGCAGGCTCTGATGCATTAAGAATGCAGGCGCATGCGCACACTCACAAGCATACACGCGCAGTGCAAAGGGCAAGGAAAAATAGGACAACACAGGCGCAGCACAGGGACGGGAACTGGATGATACACCCCAGGAACATAACCCTGCAATCATAATATTATTTATAGTCATAATCACAGGCAGGAGGAAGCACTTTCCCCGGAAGCAACGGGAAAGCACGCGGCTACACAGCATTACAAGGTGCCCGGTAGCCCTGCCCCCCAAGGTCGACGGCCCAGACTTTGGAATCCTCTGAGGATGAGCCCACTCAAGAGATACTCACAGCCACAAAAGACAGAGTTGTGGAGCACTACGTAATAACATCAGGGTCCATTTGTGAGAAGTTGGCCTGGTATATGATGTTCACTATTCTAGTGAGCACCTTGCACCAGTCCAAACAACCCTTATGGTGATGGTTGTAAATAGACCAGCTACCCTTGTGGTAGCATTGGCAAAAGCAGTCTTAGGCTAAACTCAAGAGGGCATGTGAAGCCAGCTGTTTTACCATATGCAATCCCTTTAATACCAAATGAAAGGACACCACACAGGTCATATATTCAAAATATATATGTATTTATTTCTAAAATAACCCTCTGTACTCTTTATGAAAACAGAAGCACAAGCGCATAACAAATTACTTAATATAACATACAAAAGTTGCACATATATGGATAGGCCCTGGTGGCCCGCTAAACCATATACTAAAATAGTGGTATAAGAACCACGTCACGAACAATGGTAAGGCCTAGGGCCTTCGGAATCGCTGGGGATACACTGGACTAACAGTAATTAGGGAGCAGGAGGCCCACGGGATGCGGGTGCAGTGTCTAAATGCACACGCGTGCACACATAGAAGTCAATGGGTGCATAAAGTTACAAAGTTAAAGAATTAGGAGTCTTCCGACTGGACTAAAAACTAGGACACTAGGAGAGTTACTCTTTACAGGAGCACCGCAGTACTCGCATTACCTCACCCAAAGGAAGCGGGTGCATAGGTGTCAAAGTGTGTCGGGTTTCGTCGTGAAGTTCTATGGAGCCTTGGAGAAAAGATGCTGCAGGCGACCAGGAGAGAAGAGTCCGGTTGGATCCAAGGGTGGATCGAGGATGAAGAGTACCTGAAAGCAGAGGGGACAGAGTCTGGGTCACTAGCCAGTGACCAGGAAGGAACCAGGAAGGAACCAGGCGATGTCGGGAAGCAATCATGTGATGTTGTGAAGGTTGTCTCTGCAGCCACGTGGACCAGGAGGTGTCGACGACAACCAAAAGCTGGATACGGACTGTCTCAGTTGGCAGTGTCGAATCTTGATTCGGAGTCAACAGGCCTTGGCAAATGCAACCCACGCAGGAATCAAAGATAGCTTCTTCCTCAGGCCAGCAAGGACTGAGGGGCTTCTCCTTCGCAGGGAAGCAAGGGTCAGTCTGGAGCAACCAGACCAGTGGTGTAGATTCCAGATTTCATCGTCACAGAGGCCACTAGCCATCGGGCAAGTGACCGGACAGACGCATCAAGCAGGAAAATGCAAAAGGGCCCCACGCAGCACTCAGTGAGTGTGGAGATGTGATCTTTGGTGCAGGTGGTGCTCGGGGCTGGGGCTTCTCAATCCCCAAAGCACAACTTCGAGGGTGCCTCAGGAGTTGCACAGAAAGCAATTCGCTGGCTTTCCAAGATGGCCGGTCCCACATGTCTCGTCGCCTCCACGGGTCTCAGCTTTGCTGTGGCTGTGGATCGGGCTGTTGGATGTCTGGAAGTCTGGGACTTGTCAGGCTCTGTGTTTGAGCTTTGGCGGGAGCAACGACAAAGCAAACCGTTGAGCGCTTGATGGTGCCTGCTTGCACAGGGTGGTCACTCCTTGACCACAAGGGAGATTCCTCAGTCTTCTACGTCGAGTAGGATGTTGAAGGGTCCAGAGTTTCATATCAGAGTTTCAGTCAGGATGATCTAAAGTCTAAGGACACAGCTCCTACCTATATACCAAATCTAGGGGCTGGATTACCTGCTAGGTCCCTCCTATGGGTGGGACCCAGGAAGGGGGTGGTTACACCCCTTTCACTTTGTCCAGTTTCGCGCACCAAATGTGATGCAGTGCGCGCAACGAAATTCGTTTTATTTATTTATATGCTTACTTACCTGTTAAACTCCGTAATCCATACATTACTACCCCCCACCCTGCCCCTCTCCCTGCCCACGTCACCGCCCTGCAGTAACTCCTACTGCCGACCGCTACTGGCTGCATCCCAACGTTCCAAGTTGGCCACCCAGTAAGTCGTTACCGCATCACTTCTTTTGGCAGATAGGGCTTGTTTTTTAATCTTCACTTTCATGCTCCCAAATATGCACAATGCCCCCTGTTTCCCTCTCCTCTATTTTGACAGTACATTATGCTTGATTCCTCTTGGATGCATCCCAATCTTCCAAAATGGCTCTCAAGCTCCTGATAATTTTTTCTATAGAAGATTGGGCACTCCAAACCGACACCAACTGCCTCAGCCAAAGCACACCTACTCCGATGTCCGATCGAGGTGCATCCCCAAATTTCTATGTACTCTCAGCAGAATACATCACCACCTCAGAAGTACTCAGAATCCAAAACACTGTGCCAGTGAGTATACATTTCAATAAGTGATATCAAGCCATTTCCTTAATTCCTACTTTTTAATCCAATGAAAGGTAATGCCAGCTCCTCATACACCACTGTTGAGTTGCCTTGTCGTTTTGGTCATTTCCAGAATTGTGGTGTATTATTAACTCCAAGGGACTACAATATGCACTAAGCTAGTCCGCTTTATAGAGGGAACCTCATCCAGCCAGTGTTCAGCATCAACTGGCTCTTCAATGTCCATTCCATCTGCCACATTTCAAGTCCTACTTGTTAACATTCTATTATTACATAGACATTTAAGCTTCATCTCAAACTCAGCTTCCTCAGTCCAACCATGTGGCATCACCTGTATATCCATACATATAACTCAACCCACAGCGCCAGCCAGTGACTAGTATTGTCATTAGTTTGGTCACCATGACCAAAATAGCTGTATGTGACCAAAAGCTTGGTGTGTAGTAAAATAAATATGTCACAATTCATTGATTGTCATTTCTTTCTCAAACTCAACAAACATTGGTAATGAGAGGTAAAGTAGAAGCCCAAAGAGCCTACCACTTAAAGACTGTCACTGGCATGGGCTTGCCTTTGAGTGTTTTGAAAAAGTACCAGGCATGATGATACGCCAAGGAGACTAAATAGTGTCTTTACTACAGTCTTGCTGCCTTGTAGAGCATGTTCTTGCTGCCCTTCATCTGCTGGATGAGGTTTGTGGGATGTTGACTTTACTACGCCCTCATTTTCTAGCCCTTTTACCATTAATACACTCCACTGCTTTGTGAGAGCTCCGCAGTCTGCATGGATTGTCATCATGTTTTAATAATGGTTTAATCATCGACCAAGATCTAAACTTGAATGAACATGTTCCAAACTACCCCAATCTGCTGCTTAACATCTACATCAAGAAGCTAAAGGTTTTCAACCTGCTCTCATACTTCATAAATATAGTTCAGGCACTCAGTCGTAGCTGCTACCGGGAAGCAGTAGTGGGGAGGCTGGAGTTTAAAATAAAATACTTACCTCCCAGCTGGCCGGTTGGCTGGCCACCACCCACTTTCCTGCGTCCTCTTCCTGGCTTCTTCGGAGAAACAGGAAGCACCAGGGCTCCCACGTTCCCCATAGTCAATCACAAAGCTGCAATGCAGAGTTGTGATTGGTCTGAGCGCCGTGACACAGCACTCAGCCAGGGGCTGGAGGGGTGGGCATGTTCTTCACGCAGGCTGAAATCTAGCTTGCATTGAGAACAGGGAAAGTGTGCATTTTTTGGGCGGCTTGAGAGGGTCGGTAAAACAGTCACTGCGCGCTTAGGAGTGTGCTACCATTCTACCTGTTCTGCAGCCCACCCCTTCATGCAAGCCGCCACAGCAGGAGGACAAAATATAATGATAATAACATTACGTTATTATCATTTAATATTTTCCTTTCTTTTTCTGCTTCATGGCAGGGGGGGGTGATGCTTCTCCACCTTAGCGGAGGAGCCGCCACTGCAGGCACTTGTTCTCAAGCACTTAGACAGAGGAAATATAATAATAGCTGGCCTACCCAAATCTTCAACTAAGAGCTAGACTCCATGCTGCTCCATGTTTGGTTAAAAGACCAAAGCTTTGGACCATATCACACTCATCTTGAAACATCTGCTCTGGATCTGGCCTCTGGTGAAAGCAAGGACTGAATTCAAGATTGTATGTATAACCCACAAAAATGTGCACAATGGTTTATCCTTCTACTTGAAAAATGACTGCAACTCATGGGTGTAAAAAATAACAAAGGGAAAAGAGAGACTGTTTCTAAAATCTCTTAGACCTAGAAAAGCAAAACTTTGAAACAGGTATTCTCTTCTCTTGCCACCATTATTATGGGACTCTATTTCTAATCACATCAGACTTAACCCAGAAATACTGGCATTTTGTAAAGAACTGAAAACACACCTCTTCAAACTATTTTGTCATAACTCATTCGCTTACCGATTCATGCTTATCTTGTGTGAACTGCCCGAATGCATGCACAGTCAGACGCAGGAGAGTTTAGCGTTGTTTGTAGAATGTGGGCACCGCCTAGAAAGATGCTCTAAGTCTCCAATGGACTTGCTATTTGAGTCACACAAATGAAGTTTAGGAAGACTAGGGGGCATATTTACAAGTCCCTATCACCTCTAAAGCATCACTTTTTTGACACTCCGTTGATGTAGCACCATTATCAATATTTACAAGGTGGCGCTAAGCTACTTAGCTTGGCTTAACACCACCTTGTCAATATGCCCCTTTCTGCCGCAAAGGGGCGTGTAATTGTTGTTGCTGTGGGCGTTCCACAGCAATACCCATTGCTTTTTGGCTCTGCCCCAGATTTACAAGGAGGTGTAAATATGTGGCAGCACCAAAAACTTACACCATGCAAGAGCAGGCGTTAAAATGGCTCACATTGAGAAATGCTTTTATTTCTCCACGTTTTTGCTTTTTCTATGTGTGTTTCATTGTGGAGCACACAAACAAATTGGCAATTAATAATTGTTTATGTGCAGGAAGCATAACACATAGAAGTAGCAAATCGTCACTATTTAATGATTGTTTATGGGTAGGAAGGGACGCCTTCCTGCCCATAAACAATCATTCCCTGCAATGCAGGCGCCCTTGTTCTGTGGTGCGTGCAAGGCTGCCTGCATTGGTGCTAGGCAGCTATTTTTAGCGCCAGTGCTAGTGAAAACACAGGGGTGCACCATATTGTAGTAATACGGCGCATCCCTGCGTTTTGAAATGCCAGAGTGCTGAGCTGCTAGATTTGCTGCAGCTCCGCGTTCCGACATTTCTAGTAAATATGCCCCTACATTTCCTATTGGGCCACAGGACTATCCAGGGCTCGAGTCAGGGTACCACGCTGGTGGACGGCGTCCCCCCACTTATTTTACCAGGGGACGCCACCCCCCCTGCCAAACAGCTGGACTTCACTCTTTGGCCTCTCTGGGATGGGGAGCTCGGCACCTTTGGTGACGTCACTTCCTGTCATGACGTCACTTCCAGTGACAGCGTCCCCCCACTTCTTTTTTAATGACTTGTGCCCTGGGACTATCACAAGATTTGCAAATGATGGTGAAAACCTTGAACTCTTAAATATGATGTCCCAGTGGGCCAGAGCATCACTGCAAGGCAATCAAAGTACATATTTGCTGCATTCGTTTTGGAAGATTACAACATACTGGACTGGATACAGAGAAGTGTTCTTCCACAATACTTGTTTTTATGGATTAGAGGCTAGATGTACGACCCTTCCAATTAGTGAGTCGCAAATTGCACTGTTTTGCAGGTCGCAATTGGCAACTCACAAATTAGAATATACAACAGTTTCTCAGACACTGTTTGCGATTCCTAATGGGGTCAGAAATTGCTTGCTTAATTTATATATTCATGCGCCAGGTGCAATTGGGGATGGCAAGCTTTCCCAGGGATGGTGGCCTACTGGGGACAGCAAACCACCATGTCTGTGACGGCTTTTTAAATAAAGTATTTTTTTTTTTTTTAATGAAGCTTGTTTTTCTTAAAGAAAAATGGGATGCATTTAAAAAATAAAAATTGGGACCACTGCCTGCTCTTAAAAATAATAGCAAGTCGCAAACCCTATCTTGCGAGTCAGTAATAGGTTACCGACTCGCAAAATAGGGTTTGTACATGAGGCAGACCTATTTTGCAGTCACAAATGGCCTGATTTCCCGCTTGTGAGCGCAAAAAATGGTTGTACATCTGGCCCTTAGACATTGAAATGGAACACTATTTCCAGGCGCCATCTTTCGAGGATTGTGATCTTTTATATGCACCCTCACCAACAAATTTGTGTCTGGATAGAAAATGCTGCATTTTCCATAAAAATAATAATTCAGACAGCAAATTGTGCAAATGTAAACCAGATCAGTAAGTTAAATAATAATCTAGTCTGAAAGCAGATGAATAACGTTGTCTCTGTCTTCAGATGCTATAATTAGTCTACAACATTTTGGAAGTGGTGCTATTCTCTGTAAATGTGGGCAAGAGGTTTAAGTGGTGTGAAATGCAGCTGTTGAAGGTTTGAGAGGTAATCTACCATTTGAAGAAAGGATAGCCCAAAACCTGGGATGCTGCATAAATGTAATGTTTCCCATTTCAAAGCTTATTTGAGAGATATTTTAAAGTTCAGAGGACAGATTACTTAACTGGTATATTACCCTGATTTGTGCATGAGCACCCCCTTCAAGAGTGTTAGATGCAAACTGGGATAACACAGTCCATTGACAAAGAAAATCAATCTTTGTGAGATCAGTTCTATGTTTCAAACCGGTGCCCCTTGCCTTTTGTTGGGTTGTGTACTTAAGTCTTGTTGTAAGCGTGTTATAGCCAATTTGCCTACTTTCTAAGCCTTCTCGGAGGTGGGGTTCAAGGCACCTCACAGCCTACCACTAGAAAATATTGAGCAATCTCCCAACTGGCTGTGGATTCCACGTATTCATTAACCTCCAGTAATGGTGTGGGAAAAACTTGTGAGTTACTGGAACCTCAACGTTGCCTTAAAGGCAGGTGGGAGTACCTAATGTGCACCCACTTTGAGGTAGGGCACATCCCTATTGAGATTTTTTTGTCTTCGAACATTCTTTAATTATAGGGAGCATTTGCATGAAGAATGGAATTCCTTTATTAGCTCATTCAAATGAAGGAAGACAAGCGTCACATGGCTGGAGTGATTGTTGGGCACACAAATCACATTTAAATGAGTGGCTGTACAAACACGTCTGAGAGCTTCTTCTGTAACATTAAAATAGTCTGCTTAGTAGAAAAGTACCTAATGTCTATTGCTCTGCCACTGCACTTTTGTATAACATGTCAATAAATCCTGTTTTTTAAGGGTATGCGAAATTTGTGTTATTTGCTTTTACATAACTATGTGAAATTTCAGGAAAGTTCTGTGAAAATACAGGTAATTACTTGAAATGCAAAACTGCATTTAGCGCTTATTTTAGTGTGAAATGCACTTCTGCATCAATTTTTGGCGTAATTATTCAACGTGGCACAATAGTGTAATATCAGGAATATCACTGAACAAGCATAACACCACAGGGGAAATTTACAATGAAATGGCACATCACTGCAGTACTAGCAATTTAGTTGCACGGAGCTGCGTCATTAAAAAAAACGCAGGGATGTGCCATATTTATAGGAATATGGCGCTACCCTGCAAAATCCAGAGGAAGGACCACCTCCACTGCCCAGGAGGAGGACTCGCCATCACACACAAGACCCCTCTCCGACTCTCCACCTCCAGCATGACTGACCCCCACTCCAACACTGAACACCTCCACTTCCAGATCCAGACCAGCTCCAGGACCATGCTTCGCGGCACCCTCATCTACAGACTGCCGGGACCTCAAACCCAGTCCGCAACCACCATCGCCGAGCTCGCCGCACCCTACGCCATCACCTCCATGGACTACATTCGACTCGGGGACCTGAACTTCCACCTCGACAATTGCAACAACCCTGACTCCACCACTCTCCTCGACAACCTCGACAACCTCGACAACCTCGCCAACCTCGGACTGAAGCAGCTGATCAACACACACACTCACAGAACTGGACACACCCTCGACCCCATCTTCACAGGAGGGACACACATCTGCTTCAACCACACCACCCAGCATCCCTGGATGGACCACCACTGCGTCCATTTCACCTTCAACACCACCACCGCACGAAAGCCCGCCCCGCATCCACCACGAAGGAACTGGAGCAAGGTCACAGAGGAACAGCACCCTCCTCCAAGACCCCCCCAACGCCACGACCGGGACCAACTCCTTAGCCAAAGAACTTCTTCGCTGGATCTCCTGCTGCACCAACAAACTTGCACCCCTCCGCCACCCTGCCAAACCACGCCCTCTGAAGGCCACCTGGTTCACAACAGAACTAAAAGAAGCCATGCGCTCCTGCAGGTGCCTAGAGAAAACCTGACGAAGCCAGTAAAACCACTGAAGCACGGAACAACCACAGGAGCACCCTGAAGGAATACCACAAGCGCATAAGAGACATCCAATGGAACTTCATAAGAGACAAAGCCCAGACCAAGGCGACCAATGCCAAGGAACTGTTCAACATCATACAACAGTTCGCCAAACCCCCCAGCGAAGCGACGGACCTCACACCCTCCCGAGAACTCTGCGACAAGCTCAGCTCCTACTTCCATCTGAAGATCAAAGTCCTCTACGACAACTTCAGTGAACAGGCGCCGGACACCACAACCCTCCCCGCAGCCACCGATAAGCCAACCGCCATGACCTGGAATCCCACCACCGTTGAGCTCATCACCGCAACCATGAAGTAAACCCCTTCAGGAGCCCCAAAAGACCCCTGCCCACAGCACATATTCCACAGGGCCGTCGCCGTCATTGCACCCGAACTAGGATGGACTGTCAACGCCTCCTTCGGATCCGGCATCTTCCCAGACAAATGGAAGTGGGCGGAGGTCAAACCCCTCCTCAAGAAACCAACGGCCGACCCAACTGACCTGAAAAACTGCCGACCCATCTCTATCCTCCACTTCGCGGCCAAAGTCACAGAGAGACTCGTAAACACCCAGCTGACCACTTTCATAGAAGAGAACTCCATCCTAGACGCCTCCCACTCTCGATTCCGCAGCAACCACAGGACCGAGACCGCCCTCCTTCCCGCCACTGACGACATCCGCATGCTACTCGATCAGGGACACACTGCGGCCCTCATCCTTTTAGACTTCTTCACAGCCTTCAACACCGTCTTACACCGCACGCTCACAGCCAGACTTCACGACGTGGGGATACAAGGAGCCACCCTCGACTGGATCCAATCCTTTCTCTCCAGCAGAACCCAGAGGATCAGACTCCCTCCCTTCCTCTCCGAACCCACTGATATCAACTGCGGAGTACCCCAAGGATCATCGCTCAGCCCCACGCTCTTCAACATCCACATGGCCACCCTCGCCGCCATCGTCAGACAGCATGGGCTTAGCATAATATTCTACGCGGACGACACCCAGCTCATCCTCTCACTCACGAAGACTCCAGAAGACACCAGACTCTGCTTCCATGAAGGACTGAATGACGTCACAGCTAGGATGAAAGATAGCTGCTTGAAGCTCATCTCAGAGAAAACCGAGGTCCTCATCCTCGGATCCTCCACCTGAGACAATATCTGGTAGCCCTCCGCCCTCGGGTATCCACCTACCCGTACAGACCACGCACAAAACCTCTGCGTCATCCTCGACACCTCCCTCTCCATGAATCGCCAGATCAACGCCAACACCTCCAACAGTTTCAACTGCCTGCGCATCCTCCGCAAGACCTTCAAATGGATACCCCGTTTGCAGAAGGACCGTCACCCACGCGCTCATAACCAGCAGACTGGACTACGGCAATGCCCTATACGCCGGAATCAACAGAACTCTTCTGCACAAACTCCAAACCACCCAGAATGCCGCGGCCAGACCTGTCCTCAGGACACAGCGTCATTAACACATGACCCAATACCTACTTCACTGGCTCCCCTTCGAGAAGAGGATCACCTTCAAACTCCTCATCCACCCCTACAAATCCCTCTGCAACATCGGACCCAAATATCTCAACAAGAGAGTCTCCTTCCATGTACCCAAGAGGAACCTCTGCTCCGCCGACCTCACCCTGGCAGAAGTCCCCAGCATCCACAGAAACAGAGCAGGTGGGAGAGCTTTCTCCTACACCCAAGCCAAGACCTGGAGTGAGCTCCCGGTGAAAATCAGATACTCCCCGACCCTGCACACGTTCAGGAAGGACCTCAAGACCTGGCTCTTCGACTGACCCAGAGCTGCTCCCCGGCCCCCCCTTGCACCATGAGACCCTCACGGGTGAGTTGCGCTCTCTATAAACCCCCTGATTGATTGATTGATTGATTGACCCTGTGCTCTCCCCTGGTGGTAAAACAGCAGCTGTGCACCAATGTAGGCACCCTTGTATCATGGCTTCTAGGGTGCCTGCGTTGCAGGGATGTTTGGGAATGTGCCAGATAAATAATCATTAAAGGTGATTTGCTCCTTCTATGTGTGCTGCGGAATGCAGCACACATAGAAAGAGCAAAAAACTAGAAGAAATAATAGTATTTGTCCTCATTGCGCCACTCGCCTACTTTTCATGGCATTATTTTTTTGTGCTGCCTCAGACTTACAGATTTTTGTAAATCTGGGGCAGTGTCAAAAAGGTGTTGCAGTGGAACACCTGCAGCAACACTCATTCCATGCCCCTTTGATGCAGAAAACTGCATGAAAGGGTACGATATTTACAATGCGGCATTAAGCCACCGGAGCATCGTAAAAAGTGACGCTTCATTGGTGCAATGCCTTTGTAAATATGCACCTGAATTTCCAGAACTACACAAATTACCCCAGTCTAATTGACAGGTCACACATACCTGCAGTGTTTTTGTAAAAAGACAGTGAGGGCCTCATTTATGAAAAGTTTTGCATCGCTGTGGTAAAACAGAAATGCAACACTTTTCAGTGCGCCCTACTTGCGACAGCATGAATGCACCGTATTTACTGTATGGCGCTCCATGTCACAAGGATTGACTGATACATCAGGAATCCTGATGTATCTGTTGGTACACAAATGGCACATTGCTGGAGTGTGTCTGGAATCAGATGCAACTGTAGCTAAGTGTCATTTCACATGAGGCAAGCCCCATATCAAAATGCCTGCGTCACCCCTTACACCTGCTTCAAGTAGGTGTAAGAATTTGACACAGTGAGGCCGTAGAAGTGTTGCAGTGAAATCATATAGATTTCACTGCAGCACTTCTACAAGCCTTTTCTGTGCTGTAATGCCCACCCTGTATACATTATATCTGACACTGGTATAATATAGCACAGGGGTTTACAAAGTGATGCATCTGCCTGCATGCGTCACTTTGTAAATATGGCACAGTGTGGCGCATTTTTTCCCCCACTGCAGCGTCACAAAAAGTGATGCAACAGTGGCATAAGGGCCTCATAAAAAAGGCACTATGAGTATCTGATCATATCAATATAATATTTTAATCATTTATTGTTTAAAGCTATTTAAAGCGTTATTCACTGGAATATTGCCCCGATAATTGAACTATGCGGGCACTGGTTAAAGGGTCTGGTGAACTTCTTTCTCATCAATTTCTCAGAACCATCAAGCATATTGCTTCCCCACACCGCCTCACAACCGCCAGGGAGGTTTCAGTGGTTCCATGGCGGTCCGACTGCCAAACTCGTAATTTGATGGTCGCACCGCAGGTGTGGCGGTCCCCAACCTTTACGGCACCTCCACCACGAGTACGGCAGGCCTATGGACCGCCATACTAGTAATCAGGCCCTAAATCTATACTCCGTCTTCCAATGCTCAAATTTCTTACTAAGATGGCAAAAGGTCATTTTCTTCAGCGTTGCAACATCAATACCTGAATTTGGATCAACCGAAACATCTCTACCTCTATCCTGTGAACACCTTGTACTACTGATTGTGGAGCAACACCTTGCATATCACAATCAGTCCCTGCAAAGGACATACTCTGAAATCCTCTCTAAGGAAACTTCCTCTGACCCATCATAATTTTCCTCTCATACCTCAGAATCCCATCTTATGACTTTCTTTGCCAACAAACTAGGGCTGGGCGGCAAATTCCGTTCCGCTTGCGGAATTTGGGGAATTTCGCGTTCCGCAGTGAACGCAAAATTGCCCAAAATTCTGTGTTCCGCGACTTCGCAAAATGTTTTGCTTGTTCGCGTTCTCAAAATGCGTGTTCGTAAGATATTTCCCCCCCCGAGCACGCAATCAGCGATTGTGAACAGGAAAAAAGCATCGCGAACAAGCAATTCCGCGTGTTCCCGGAATTTCTGTGTGTTCGCGGAGATTTTTTACCGTTTCGCGGAGATTTGCATAACGTGATTAAGCAAATTGCGCCCACCCCTACAACAAACCACACTTTGCTGTACATGCACACTATGCACACTGATCTGACTAGACATCATTAGTCCAATGACAAACTGAGACACAAGGAATCTCATGTCACTCGCATCAGTATATTCTCTCCCACTGAGTTGTTGAAACTCCTGAAACAATATTTCATTAAATGAATGATTCGATTTCTTTTGTTCCTGGGCTGTTCGATTAATTCTAACCCAATCCAAATATTTTGGTGGCACTCTGCCCTTCATGGAAGTAATCACTGCCTTATTTTTCTCCATATCTACAGAACATGGGAGCATATTATCAAGACAGGCGATACAATGATCGCCGTTTTAGCGGCAGAAAACTGCCGCTAAAACGGCGATAATGGCCTTGATAATATGCTCTATGGAATTCCAATTGAAGCCTATGTTAGATGTGAAGGACATCTAACATGAGCTTCAATTGGAATTCCATAGAGCATATTATCAAGCCAATTATCGACGTTTTAGCGGCAGTTTTCTGCAGCTAAAACAGCGATAATTTTATCGCCTGTCTTGATAATATGCCCCATGGTGCATTATTGCGAGCATCTCTCGTTAACTCCTCACTTGGCCATTGCTTCACAACCTTACATTCAGACCACAAATCAGTTGACATTGTAGTGCCAAAGAACATTTGCAAATCAAACCACAACACCTTTGAAATTTCAACAAATCCATCAACTTGTGCATACCCATGCACAGGCTTGTCTCTCAATTTTGGAAAATTGTTTGCAAATGCTGTAAGTTCATGAAAAATACATGAAAATACACTTCTCCCGTTATTTCTCTCCATGGCTCATCAACTTGTGTATTATTTTTCTGAACTAGGTCTGGAGGTTTCTTTTCTTCTCATGTTTCCTTGCCCACTTGCTTCCTAATTTCCCCAAACCATTCAATTTACGAATGCATTTTATAAATTCTGTAATGTGTAATCAAACCCCTGAAGAACGCATTCTCTCAATTGCTTCATCATCAATCTAGATATACTCTGAAACTTTCCTGAAAAGGAAAATGTTTTGAAACATCCATCTCATATTTCCAGGCCAAATCAGTCAGTTTATCACATGCAGTTGCTGCACGTATTGTAATTTCCTCCCTTAGGTAAATTCATTATTTTTCCTGATACTAGTTCAAATGCTGAAGACATGAACATACTCTGATAACTTCCTCAAGTTCAATTTTTAATCTTGAAACATTAAGCGGTCTCTCTTTTTCGGGTTCTAGGTCAACTTCTTGTACCGTGCTCTTTGTCTTCTTAAAACTTGCTAATTCCGCAAACCATGGTCGAAACATCCCATCTTCAAATCATTTGTGTTTCCCACTGAGCTATTGGTGTTGTAAAAGCAATTCTTTCTCTGTCGATCAATTCTTGAACAGCTAGGGTCAGTTTCCGTTCAATATTGTGAATTCTGAGATGTCGCAATAAACCCTAATGTAGTTATTTCTTCTATGGCTCTTTGAGATTCTTCAGTTTAGACAATAATAATTGCTGCAGTTACAATTTGTCTAGGCACTGTCTGTGCAGCTACAGTTTGTAGCATTTGTACCAGATCAGTTACAATTGAAGCAGTAATTTGAAATATCTGCAAAGGTCTCTCAATCTGCATTACTTTTGGTTCAAAAGAAGCTGTAGCCACTAAAGTACTTGCTGGTACATTACTATCAGCGTTTGTAGTGGGGACCACATAAGGTGGAGGACACTCAGATAGCAATGCATTCAATATTTTACCACTATCAGTTTGTGGATTTTTATCATCCTAAAGTTCCAAGGCCTGCTGATCCTTTTTTCTGCTCCTCAGGTCTCCTAGTAGTAATGGCTTTGTATAATCTATTTCTCTCAGCTATAACGTTCCTCCATCACTCTAATGCTTCATCCCAATAAGCTCTGCATAATTATGCTTTGCTCTGCAAGTCTTGTTTTGGTATTTCTCTCTTTCTTTGTCTCTTGCTGTTTTTTCCCACATGTTTAAGGCTTCAGAATTGTGTAGGTCTAGATGATGACTTTATTTTACTTAACAATTCCCTTCATGTCAAAAAGTTGCAATTCAAAAGTGCCATATTTTGTAAAGCTCAAAGGACCGTCTTTCTCAGTAATCTTTCACCATTGGTGAATCCATAAACATGAATTTAGTCCCAAATGTGTTAACATAAAATGTGCAGGCATGCCCTCAAGTGGGACTTGTCACCTGTGCAGGCATGCTCTCAAGTGGGACTTGTCACCATCCCAATTCAAACTTGTCACATCACCTCCAAACATATTCTTAAAGCCCTTAAACCATTTCATATCTGCAAGTTTAATGCAATGTTTTGATTCTATTCGGTAAACGTCAGATTTCTTTTCTACAATACTGTTACAGTTTAAATTCTTGAAGACTTTCAACCAATCACAATGAAGTAATCATACAACTGACCTATTGCAGGACACACAACACCATCAACAAATCACATCTTAACAATCCAAACTCAACCAAACTTAGCGCGAAACAATATGACGCATAAACTCACTCCTTGCAGCAGCAAACCCTCCTTCACAATTTTCCTCACAAAACTTGAAAAAACTACTTCTTTAAGCAAAATTGTGTTTACTCTGCTAAAAGAAAAATCACGAGTATTTTACACAACCGCAAATAAAATCTCGACCAGCGTGAAATTACCCTAATCAATGCAGCTTTACACTGTGTAGAATCAGATTTCACTAACACTAAATAATTTTAGTCAATAACAAACAAATTAAATTTCAAACAACTATATTAACGATATAGGTGATGGTACCTCATACTCCATACCTAGAATCCTGAAAACAATTCTAACTGTTGTATTATCCCGGGATCTTTCAGCCCTGACGAGCCTGGAAATTTCAATCTCTCCTCATTAACTCCTTATCGATCTCTTCACCACTCACTCATGTATTCATACTCTTAATACCGCAATCTAACCCAGCAAAATATACTACAAACAACACTGCTCCCTATTAATACTCACACCTTCAACAGCAACCTCCTTCTCGTATCGCCTTATAATACAGCTTTGCCAGTCTTCATGTTTGGGATTTATTTTATAGCTCCGTTCAGGGCTTAAACCTAAGCTCTGCTACCATCTGCTAGAGCCTACAATTTGGGAACCCAATTTATGACCAGTGAAAACCCAAAACACTTACAGCAAAGGTCTTCTATTTTGGCATTCCTCCTCCTCAGCCCAACTTGGTCTTGGCCAACGAGTATGAATGAATCTATAATCAAATGTATTTCAAATATAATAAACTTTCAGTATTTCAATGTTCAATCAATGATGAGAGGTTTGAGTAGTTTTAAAGGGTTTAGTTTTCTAATTAAAATTTAGGTTTTTTGTATTATTTATTCATTTGTCAAATATCAATCAGGCAACAGAATTGATAATAGAAATGCATGGTTAGTGCAGATCATAATATAATGTGAATACAACACATTTCTTAAAGGAAAGGATCCTTACTCAAAGAAATGGATTGCAAATGATGTCATCCAGAACCCATGAAGAGGTCAAACTAAATGCAAGAGTGTGATTAGCATAAATCTAAAAATCAATAATTAATAATTGCATGATTTCAAATAAAGAGAAATAAAGCATAGAACACATAAGCCTTGGCAAAGCCAAATAGTCAAAACATAAAGCTTGGGTTTCAATAAATGTCCAATAAACACAACCTGTTGTTTCTCTTCTGAATCTCAGCTGATCTGCCTCCCGTCTCCTCATGCACTAAATCTCTCCAGCTCCATCTGATTTTCCCTCATCCCAGCTGATTTGCCTCCTGTCTCCTCTCGCACTAAATCTCCCTGCATCCGGATCTGTTCCAGTAAAATCTCTTTCTGATCTCCTCTCTCCAGCTAAATCTGTGCTCTTCTAAAATGAATCTGAGGCTCTAAAACTAGAACACATTTTTAAAAGGCAATCAGTTCAAGTTTCGAACCATGTTCTTTTCTTCTTCTCCATCCAATGAAAATTGAGCAATTTATAAAGGTACATCTCGTCCTTTGTGCTAACCACATGTCATCCATCATGCCAGCTGGCTATTTTCTTTGTTGCAACATATAAATCTCTACCACAGCACATTTCGAATCTTATTTAAAATGACTTCATTTCCTAACCTTCTGATAAAGTAACTATTATTTTAACTAAACACATGGTATGTAAGTTGCAAGGAAAACTTATCAGATACAATAAATAGTAATGCGTTTTGAAATACGTGTGTTTTCTGTTCTTCCTGGCAAATTAGACAGAGCTTTAAGTTAGGTATGAATGGGGTTCTGGTCAAATGATAACATTTTACCAGTAACAAATACAATATCAGTGAAGGTTCCACGGCTACATGGTGTAATTTATGTGAGGTGTCTGTATTTCACAAACAAAAGACACATTCTACTTTTATCTTGAAGGTAAAGCTGAAGTCAGATCTTCAAGTAAGCTGCATTTCTACAAACCATTAGTTCTAGTTATCTGTCACTGTTTTCTGCACTTTTAAATATTGTGTTAATTTAATACAAACGGTATGTTAATTCTGTACACTTGCTTAATATTTATTGCAAGTTAAAAAACACATTCTATAGTGTTAGGCCTGATATCTTTGACATGTTTTTCCCCTGTCTATTTTGCTTCTGACCTCCATGTTTTTGAATGTGTGTTGCATTTTGCTTTTTGCTTGTTTTAGGACTCTGAGCACTTTACCACTGCTGACCAGTACTAAAATGCAAATGCTCCCTGTGTAAATTGTATCTGCAATTGGTATCCATAATTGGCATATTTGATTTACTGGTATGTCCCAGGTAAAGTGCACTGTGTGTGCCCAGGTCCTGTCAATCAACTGCCCCTAGTAGGCCTGAAGCACTGATTGTACCACCCAGATGAGTAGCCCTGCAACCATGTCCCAGACTTGCCCCTGCAGTGTATATATGGGCAGTTTGAAACTGCCATGTCGACTTGGCAAGTGCACCCACTTGCCAAGCCCAAACATTTCATTTTACAACATACAAGGCAAATCTAAGGTAGACCCAAGTTAGCTGATGGGCAGGGTGCAGTATATTTAAAAGGTAGGACATGTACCAGTAGGTTTTACTTGCCCTGATATTGAAATACTGCTAATTTCAGTTTTTTCGCTATTGCAAGAACTATCTCTCCCAAAGGTTATCATTGGAGCTGGCTTGTAATCTCTTACGATTATACCTTCCAGTCGGGAAGAGATAGATAGTTGGAGTCTGGGGTCCTTGAACTCACAATTTTAAAATACATATTTTAGTGAAGTTGGTTTTTAAGTTGTATGTTTGAAAATGCCCCTTTTAAAAAGTGGCCATTTTCTTGCTTTACCATTCTGTGCCTCTTCCTGCCGGTGCAATCCACATCTGAGGGAGGGTGACAATTGGGCTGTTTGTGCATTCACTCTAGACAGTCACACAAAAGTACTTAAGGTGTACCCTGCACATCCTAATGACCCATCACCAGGTGATGGGTCTTCCTGAGCTAGAGTGGAGAGAGGAGTTGTCACTGACACCAGAATAGTGCTGCGCCTGTCCTCACACAAAGCTGTTTCCAACCCCTCTATTGTGACTAGAGCCAGGCAGTGTCTTGTGCACTACAAAGACTTTCATTTGAAGTTTGCCTACTTCAAAGGCAGAAACTGATATAAGTACTGTACCTGTGAGACCATAACTTCGGAACACTGCTAGACTAAGAGGACATTCTGCCAGGAAGAAGAGTTGGATGTGGTAGGAGGGACTGATGCTCAGCTTGTTGATTTGTTGTACTGGGGTGCTGCTTTCTTGCTTCTTCTTTTCTGGGAGTGAAAGGACTGGACTTTGCTTTCTACACCCTGCTTTCCAAGATTCTCCAAGGGCTTGTGCAGACTTGCCTCCTATTGGGAAGTCTCAGGACCATCAAAGACTTCACCTATCTAGCCTGGGCTCCTCTGCTGAGAGTCGGGACCAAGTGATGTCAAATCAAGTTTCTGGACCGTGAAAGTAGAATCTGGTAATCTTAGAAGAAAATTAATGCATCAGCTTTAAGTGCCTGTTTTTCCGATGCAGCGCCTGCCGTGCAGCTGAAAGATCACTACAACCTGAGTCCCAAGCAGCGTGTCATCGATGTCTGTAGCACACGCTCCAACTCCAGCGTAGACCCTGCTATGAGGTTGAAGAAATCAATGCATCACCTGCTTCGTGGCTGTGAAATTGCATGTTCCACTGTCTCTGCAGTGAATCAGCCTGTCTGGATTTGCGACGCTTCATCCCAGGGAGCTAAGTTCCTCAATGACGTTGCCCAGCAGGAAGTAACCAAGGCCGCATATCCAGAGATCAACGCATCACCTCCCCTCACAGTAAGGAACAGATGCATCACCTCCCCTCACAGTAAGGAACCGAGGCATCACCTCCCCTGGCAGTAAGGAACCAATGCATCACCTCCCCTGGGAGTAAAGAACTGATGCATTGCTTTTCTTTCCCGGTGCCTCAACCCCCCTGTGCCTGTTTTTGCCTGTGGTTTCAATGCAAGCCAGGTACTTTGTGCTGGAAATTACACATCAAACACAACAATGATGGACAGAATGTGGATCAATGTCACACATTCACCCCAGTCCAAAGATCTGGGCCCAAATCCATCGGGCTGATGAGAGGTGTTACCTCGAAACCGGGCCGGTCCTCGGATGCTTGTTTCCGTTCTGGGAAGGACATGGCTTTTGTAGTTCGGACTGGACTGTTCCCATGGGGCACAGGGTCAGCGCTGATTTGCATATCGCCATTGTCTAACCCAGGGTGGTGTGGAGTGGAAAAACTATGGATTTGGGCCCATATCTTTTGACTGGGGTGAATGTGTGACATTGATCCACATTCTGTCCATCATTGTTGTGTTTGCAGTAACCGCTCTAAGTGTACTGGGGATGCTCAGACGTGAGTCCCAGGCACTCCACACCACTGGAAGCAAGCTAGCCGGGCTGATGAGAGGTGTTACCTCGAAACCGGGCCGGTCCTCGGATGCTTGTTTCCGTTCTGGGAAGGACATGGCTTTTGTAGTTCGGACTGGACTGTTCCCATGGGGCACAGGGTCAGCGCTGATTTGCATATCGCCATTGTCTAACCCAGGGTGGTGTGGAGTGGAAAAACGATGGATTTGGGCCCAGACCTTTTGACTGGGGTGAATGTGTGACATTGATCCACATTCTGTCCATCAGTGTTGTGTTTGCAGTAACCGCTCTAAGTGTACTGGGGATGCTCAGACGTGAGTCCCAGGCACTCCACACCACTGGAAGCAAGCTAGCCGGGCTGATGAGAGGTGTTACCTCGAAACCGGGCCGGTCCTCGGATGCTTGTTTCCGTTCTGGGAAGGACATGGCTTTTGTAGTTCGGACTGGACTGTTCCCATGGGGCACAGGGTCAGCGCTGATTTGCATATCGCCATTGTCTAACCCAGGGTGGTGTGGAGTGGAAAAACGATGGATTTGGGCCCAGATCTTTTGACTGGGGTGAATGTGTGACATTGATCCACATTCTGTCCATCATTGTTGTGTTTGCGGAAATTACACATCTGCAGTTCGTATAGACTGACCTTCTTTGAACCTTTTAAAAGTGATATATTGACTTATGCATGTTGGATTATTGTTGCTTTGGTCTTGTTTGATTCAGATAAATGTTGGTTATGTTTCTAATCTGGCGTGGTGTCATTTTGTAGTGTTTTCACTGCGTTACTGTGTGTATGTACACAGGGGTATCACTAGGGGGGTGCGGAACGCACCGGGTGACACCATCACATGGGGTGGCACGCACTGTGCAGGCCTGCCAAGTATCACCATAGGGCTTGACGCTAACGCATTTCAGGCACATCTGACACCTGTGCGTGCGCCCGGAACGGCAGGCTTCCCTTGCCAGCGCAGGCTCAATAACAGTTAAAAATCTCTCTGTGCCGTGCTGCAAACTTACAATATGTCCTATGCTGCCTTTAGACTCCCAGGCGGGGCCTGCCCTCAGCAGAGTCGTTGCGTTGCAGGCTCTGTGTCGCCGTTGTGGGGGAATGTGACCTCACGTCAGACAGAAGCAGCGGGCCGGAGCTGGGGTCGGACTCGACTGGCATGGACACTATCTGTGCACCTACTGCGCCTCATGGTTCCAGGACTGCATTTGCTGAGGGAGTAATTGCAGCCATGAGAGAGACCTTTTCAATTGCCGCTTGCATCCTCAAAGTAAGTGAGTGCCTCTAAAGTTACAGGGAGCCCTCACGACGCTGCAACCTGTTGTGAGACAGGAACACAGTGGTTCAAGCCTAACAGAGGGTGGGAACTGTCTAAGTTTCCTTTCGAAGAACATGACTCTTACGGCGGTAGCGCTGTGTGGGCAGCCGCGGTGGGTAACTCAGAGGGAACAACTTTCAGCGCACAGGTGACAACTGACAAGTTGGAGCATGAAACTGAGATCGTCTGCGAGAAAACTCATTCTGAGGAGCTCCCCAACAGCAGAGACCCTGCTGGAAGAGCCTGAGCAGCGATTCTCAAGATAATGAAAAGTCGCAGTCTCTCAACGCACTCAGCATCAAGGTAAACACCGACGCTCACGTGGTTCTATAACTATCGTGATTCGTGACATTGTTTTTTTTTTTAAGATTCGGCATGAAGTATAATGCACTACAGTGCTTTACGTTTAGTTATCAAATGCTAAAGTACAGACTGTATATTTATTAGCCTTCAAGATGCAATGGTGTTACTAAGCAGCAGGACTAAATAAACACTATTTGTTCCTAAAAGATTGCATCTTTGTAATCAATGACAGGGTCGAGTGTATATTTTAAAGGGCGAGTCTTTTTTTTCAGTGCATTCTGCGAGCAAACTGATTTAGCTCGGGCCCTGAATTTAGCGCCTGTGAAAGGGAATGTGTCGGAGTTAGTGCTCAGGGCGCAGTTGGGATCAACATACTTGAGCAGGTGTGTATTTAGAACAGGCTGTATGTATGTTTATTCAATCTTTGGCCTCTGTGTGGAGTGTCATAAATATGACTACGGTGATTTTGGTGGGAGCAAGACTCCAATGGGGCTTATTTACAAGCCCCTTGCGCCGCGCCAATTTTAATATGGGAAAATGCGAAGTACCAACGGCGCAAGGGGCTTGTAAACAAGCCCCAAGACTGCTTGGTTTAAGTGGGTGGTCCCAGACCAGGTTGTAATTAAAAGTAATTAAAAGTTAGCATTTCAACTGGTGTCACTTTTGGGCCTAATAATCATGTCCCTAATTTTACCGTCAAAAGCACTGCTCAATTTCTGACCAATGGATGTAATCCAAATCTGTGATTTAGCTTCTGTTTATATTGGACGTGTTTTACTGGTCCCGGAGTAGCGAGCTACTCGCCGAAAAAGTGCTTTGACACCGCGTCAGGGGTAGTAGTAACTAGTAAGAGCTATATAAATGCAATTACAATACAATACGTAATCTTCCATTCCCAAAGAGTGTTTATTAATTCTTGGGTGCTATGTTTCTGTAACCTTTGCAGTTTGGTTTGCCCTGTTCCCATCATGCACTGGGACAGGAACAGACTAATTTGCATACAGCCAGGTTCTGAAACTGGGATGATGCAGTGAGCTAAAAAACGGTGTTGGATCTAGCCCTGATCTCTTGACTGGGTGAGAGTTTTCTGCTTAATTCAGAGACTCTGTCCATCACCACCCCTTGTTGTAAATTATTTTGTCCACCCTAAGCGTGGAAGGGTATGCTCAGACATGAGTCCCTTGCTCACTGCACCATCAGGATTCAAGCAAGCCGGGCCGAAGAGGCTGAAATGCCAGAAACCGGTCCCCGGTAGCTTGTTTCCTTTCCAGTGTAAGAATTGGCTTTGTAGTTTGGTTTGCCCTGTTCCCATCATGCACTGGGACAGGAACAGACTAATTTGCATACAGCCAGGTTCTGAAACTGGGATGATGCAGTGAGCTAAAAAACGGTGTTGGATCTAGCCCTGATCTCTTGACTGGGTGAGAGTTTTCTGCTTAATTCAGAGACTCTGTCCATCACCACCCCTTGTTGTAAATTATTTTGTCCACCCTAAGCGTGGAAGGGTATGCTCAGACATGAGTCCCTTGCTCACTGCACCATCAGGATTCAAGCAAGCCGGGCCGAAGAGGCTGAAATGCCAGAAACCGGTCCCCGGTAGCTTGTTTCCTTTCCAGTGTAAGAATTGGCTTTGTAGTTTGGTTTGCCCTGTTCCCATCATGCACTGGGACAGGAACAGACTAATTTGCATACCGCCAGGTTCTGAAACTGGGATGATGCAGTGAGCTAAAAAACGGTGTTGGATCAAGCCCTGATCTCTTGACTGGGTGAGAGTTTTCTGCTTAATTCAGAGACTCTGTCCATCACCACCCCTTGTTGTAAATTATTTTGTCCACCCTAAGCGTGGAAGGGTATGCTCAGACATGAGTCCCTTGCTCACTGCACCATCAGGATTCAAGCAAGCCGGGCCGAAGAGGCTGAAATGCCAGAAACCGGTCCCCGGTAGCTTGTTTCCTTTCCAGTGTAAGAATTGGCTTTGTAGTTTGGTTTGCCCTGTTCCCATCATGCACTGGGACAGGAACAGACTAATTTGCATACAGCCAGGTTCTGAAACTGGGATGATGCAGTGAGCTAAAAAACGGTGTTGGATCTAGCCCTGATCTCTTGACTGGGTGAGAGTTTTCTGCTTAATTCAGAGACTCTGTCCATCACCACCCCTTGTTGTAAATTATTTTGTCCACCCTAAGCGTGGAAGGGTATGCTCAGACATGAGTCCCTTGCTCACTGCACCATCAGGATTCAAGCAAGCCGGGCCGAAGAGGCTGAAATGCCAGAATCCGGTCCCCGGTAGCTTGTTTCCTTTCCAGTGTAAGAATTGGCTTTGTAGTTTGGTTTGCCCTGTTCCCATCATGCACTGGGACAGGAACAGACTAATTTGCATACAGCCAGGTTCTGAAACTGGGATGATGCAGTGAGCTAAAAAACGGTGTTGGATCTAGCCCTGATCTCTTGACTGGGTGAGAGTTTTCTGCTTAATTCAGAGACTCTGTCCATCACCACCCCTTGTTGTAAATTATTTTGTCCACCCTAAGCGTGGAAGGGTATGCTCAGACATGAGTCCCTTGCTCACTGCAGAATCAGGATTCAAGACAGCCGGGCCGAAGAGGCTGAAATGCCAGAAACCGGTCCCCGGTAGCTTGTTTCCTTTCCAGTGTAAGAATTGGCTTTGTAGTTTGGTTTGCCCTGTTCCCATCATGCACTGGGACAGGAACAGACTAATTTGCATACAGCCAGGTTCTGAAACTGGGATGATGCAGTGAGCTAAAAAACGGTGTTGGATCTAGCCCTGATCTCTTGACTGGGTGAGAGTTTTCTGCTTAATTCAGAGACTCTGTCCATCACCACCCCTTGTTGTAAATTATTTTGTCCACCCTAAGCGTGGAAGGGTATGCTCAGACATGAGTCCCTTGCTCACTGCACCATCAGGATTCAAGCAAGCCGGGCCGAAGAGGCTGAAATGCCAGAAACCGGTCCCCGGTAGCTTGTTTCCTTTCCAGTGTAAGAATTGGCTTTGTAGTTTGGTTTGCCCTGTTCCCATCATGCACTGGGACAGGAACAGACTAATTTGCATACAGCCAGGTTCTGAAACTGGGATGATGCAGTGAGCTAAAAAACGGTGTTGGATCTAGCCCTGATCTCTTGACTGGGTGAGAGTTTTCTGCTTAATTCAGAGACTCTGTCCATCACCACCCCTTGTTGTAAATTATTTTGTCCACCCTAAGCGTGGAAGGGTATGCTCAGACATGAGTCCCTTGCTCACTGCACCATCAGGATTCAAGCAAGCCGGGCCGAAGAGGCTGAAATGCCAGAAACCGGTCCCCGGTAGCTTGTTTCCTTTCCAGTGTAAGAATTGGCTTTGTAGTTTGGTTTGCCCTGTTCCCATCATGCACTGGGACAGGAACAGACTAATTTGCATACAGCCAGGTTCTGAAACTGGGATGATGCAGTGAGCTAAAAAACGGTGTTGGATCTAGCCCTGATCTCTTGACTGGGTGAGAGTTTTCTGCTTAATTCAGAGACTCTGTCCATCACCACCCCTTGTTGTAAATTATTTTGTCCACTCTAAGCGTAGAAGGGTATGCTCAGACATGAGTCCCTTGCTCACTGCACCATCAGGATTCAAGCAAGCCGGGCCGAAGAGGCTGAAATGCCAGAAACCGGTCCCCGGTAGCTTGTTTCCTTTCCAGTGTAAGAATTGGCTTTGTAGTTTGGTTTGCCCTGTTCTCATCATGCACTGGGACAGGAACAGACTAATTTGCATACAGCCAGGTTCTGAAACTGGGATGATGCAGTGAGCTAAAAAACGGTGTTGGATCTAGCCCTGATCTCTTGACTGGGTGAGAGTTTTCTGCTTAATTCAGAGACTCTGTCCATCACCACCCCTTGTTGTAAATTATTTTGTCCACCCTAAGCGTGGAAGGGTATGCTCAGACATGAGTCCCTTGCTCACTGCACCATCAGGATTCAAGCAAGCCGGGCCAAAGAGGCTGAAATGCCAGAAACCGGTCCCCGGTAGCTTGTTTCCTTTCCAGTGTAAGAATTGGCTTTGTAGTTTGGTTTGCCCTGTTCCCATCATGCACTGGGACAGGAACAGACTAATTTGCATACAGCCAGGTTCTGAAACTGGGATGATGCAGTGAGCTAAAAAACGGTGTTGGATCTAGCCCTGATCTCTTGACTGGGTGAGAGTTTTCTGCTTAATTCAGAGACTCTGTCCATCACCACCCCTTGTTGTAAATTATTTTGTCCACCCTAAGCGTGGAAGGGTATGCTCAGACATGAGTCCCTTGCTCACTGCACCATCAGGATTCAAGCAAGCCGGGCCGAAGAGGCTGAAATGCCAGAAACCGGTCCCCGGTAGCTTGTTTCCTTTCCAGTGTAAGAATTGGCTTTGTAGTTTGGTTTGCCCTGTTCCCATCATGCACTGGGACAGGAACAGACTAATTTGCATACAGCCAGGTTCTGAAACTGGGATGATGCAGTGAGCTAAAAAACGGTGTTGGATCTAGCCCTGATCTCTTGACTGGGTGAGAGTTTTCTGCTTAATTCAGAGACTCTGTCCATCACCACCCCTTGTTGTAAATTATTTTGTCCACCCTAAGCGTGGAAGGGTATGCTCAGACATGAGTCCCTTGCTCACTGCACCATCAGGATTCAAGCAAGCCGGGCCGAAGAGGCTGAAATGCCAAAAACCGGTCCCCGGTAGTTTGTTTCCTTTCCAGTGTAAGAATTGGCTTTGTAGTTTGGTTTGCCCTGTTCCCATCATGCACTGGGACAGGAACAGACTAATTTGCATACAGCCAGGTTCTGAAACTGGGATGATGCAGTGAGCTAAAAAACGGTGTTGGATCTAGCCCTGATCTCTTGACTGGGTGAGAGTTTTCTGCTTAATTCAGAGACTCTGTCCATCACCACTCCTTGTTGTAAATTATTTTGTCCACCCTAAGCGTGGAAGGGTATGCTCAGACATGAGTCCCTTGCTCACTGCACCATCAGGATTCAAGCAAGCCGGGCCGAAGAGGCTGAAATGGCAGAAACCGGTCCCCGGTAGCTTGTTTCCTTTCCAGTGTAAGAATTGGCTTTGTAGTTTGGTTTGCCCTGTTCCCATCATGCACTGGGACAGGAACAGACTAATTTGCATACAGCCAGGTTCTGAAACTGGGATGATGCAGTGAGCTAAAAAACGGTGTTGGATCTAGCCCTGATCTCTTGACTGGGTGAGAGTTTTCTGCTTAATTCAGAGACTCTGTCCATCACCACCCCTTGTTGTAAATTATTTTGTCCACTCTAAGCGTAGAAGGGTATGCTCAGACATGAGTCCCTTGCTCACTGCACCATCAGGATTCAAGCAAGCCGGGCCGAAGAGGCTGAAATGCCAGAAACCGGTCCCCGGTAGCTTGTTTCCTTTCCAGTGTAAGAATTGGCTTTGTAGTTTGGTTTGCCCTGTTCCCATCATGCACTGGGACAGGAACAGACTAATTTGCATACAGCCAGGTTCTGAAACTGGGATGATGCAGTGAGCTAAAAAACGGTGTTGGATCTAGCCCTGATCTCTTGACTGGGTGAAAGTTTTCTGCTTAATTCAGAGACTCTGTCCATCACCACCCCTTGTTGTAAATTATTTTGTCCACCCTAAGCGTGGAAGGGTATGCTCAGACATGAGTCCCTTGCTCACTGCACCATCAGGATTCAAGCAAGCCGGGCCGAAGAGGCTGAAATGCCAGAAACCGGTCCCCGGTAGCTTGTTTCCTTTCCAGTGTAAGAATTGGCTTTGTAGTTTGGTTTGCCCTGTTCCCATCATGCACTGGGACAGGAACAGACTAATTTGCATACAGCCAGGTTCTGAAACTGGGATGATGCAGTGAGCTAAAAAACGGTGTTGGATCTAGCCCTGATCTCTTGACTGGGTGAGAGTTTTCTGCTTAATTCAGAGACTCTGTCCATCACCACCCCTTGTTGTAAATTATTTTGTCCACCCTAAGCGTGGAAGGGTATGCTCAGACATGAGTCCCTTGCTCACTGCACCATCAGGATTCAAGCAAGCCGGGCCAAAGAGGCTAAAATGCCAGAAACCGGTCCCCGGTAGCTTGTTTCCTTTCCAGTGTAAGAATTGGCTTTGTAGTTTGGTTTGCCCTGTTCCCATCATGCACTGGGACAGGAACAGACTAATTTGCATACAGCCAGGTTCTGAAACTGGGATGATGCAGTGAGCTAAAAAACGGTGTTGGATCTAGCCCTGATCTCTTGACTGGGTGAGAGTTTTCTGCTTAATTCAGAGACTCTGTCCATCACCACCCCTTGTTGTAAATTATTTTGTCCACCCTAAGCGTGGAAGGGTATGCTCAGACATGAGTCCCTTGCTCACTGCACCATCAGGATTCAAGCAAGCCGGGCCGAAGAGGCTGAAATGCCAGAAACCGGTCCCCGGTAGCTTGTTTCCTTTCCAGTGTAAGAATTGGCTTTGTAGTTTGGTTTGCCCTGTTCCCATCATGCACTGGGACAGGAACAGACTAATTTGCATACAGCCAGGTTCTGAAACTGGGATGATGCAGTGAGCTAAAAAACGGTGTTGGATCTAGCCCTGATCTCTTGACTGGGTGAGAGTTTTCTGCTTAATTCAGAGACTCTGTCCATCACCACCCCTTGTTGTAAATTATTTTGTCCACCCTAAGCGTGGAAGGGTATGCTCAGACATGAGTCCCTTGCTCACTGCACCATCAGGATTCAAGCAAGCCGGGCCGAAGAGGCTGAAATGCCAGAAACCGGTCCCCGGTAGCTTGTTTCCTTTCCAGTGTAAGAATTGGCTTTGTAGTTTGGTTTGCCCTGTTCCCATCATGCACTGGGACAGGAACAGACTAATTTGCATACAGCCAGGTTCTGAAACTGGGATGATGCAGTGAGCTAAAAAACGGTGTTGGATCTAGCCCTGATCTCTTGACTGGGTGAGATTTTACTGCTTAATTCAGAGACTCTGTCCATCACCACCCCTTGTTGTAAATTATTTTGTCCACCCTAAGCATGGAAGGGTATGCTCAGACATGAGTCCCTTGCTCACTGCACCATCAGGATTCAAGCAAGCCGGGCCGAAGAGGCTGAAATGCCAGAAACCGGTCCCGGTAGCTTGTTTCCTTTCCAGTGTAAGAATTGGCTTTGTAGTTTGGTTTGCCCTGTTCCCATCATGCACTGGGACAGGAACAGACTAATTTGCATACAGCCAGGTTCTGAAACTGGGATGATGCAGTGAGCTAAAAAACGGTGTTGGATCTAGCCCTGATCTCTTGACTGGGTGAGAGTTTTCTGCTTAATTGAGAGACTCTGTCCATCACCACCCCTTGTTGTAAATTATTTTGTCCACCCTAAGCGTTGAAGGGTATGCTCAGACATGAGTCCCTTGCTCACTGCACCATCAGGATTCAAGCAAGCCGGGCCGAAGAGGCTGAAATGGCAGAAACCGGTCCCCGGTAGCTTGTTTCCTTTCCAGTGTAAGAATTGGCTTTGTACTTTGGTTTGCCCTGTTCCCATCATGCACTGGGACAGGAACAGACTAATTTGCATACAGCCAGGTTCTGAAACTGGGATGATGCAGTGAGCTAAAAAACGGTGTTGGATCTAGCCCTGATCTCTTGACTGGGTGAGAGTTTTCTGCTTAATTCAGAGACTCTGTCCATCACCACCCCTTGTTGTAAATTATGTTTCTGTACCCTGGCAGCTGAAAGGAAGGGCACAAATTGAAACTTTGTATGTCACATAAAGCTGTCCCTGGGCAGGCGCTCTGCATACCAGTCGTGAGGGGGTGACACCATGAGCTACCGCACTGGGTGACACCAACCCTAGTGACGCCACTGTATGTACAAATACTTTACATGTTACCTTTGAGATAAGCCGACTGCTCGTACTGTGGAAAAGTAAATTTTGCCATGTTATATGTGCCTACGTGTTCCCCATCCTATGTTATATGTGCATGATTAATATGCATATGGATCCCCCTATGATCGATTAAAGACGCAATTATAGTTGTGTCCAACTCTAGTATGCCAGTTTCCAGTTCTCGTGAAAGCAACAAGTATTAGGCCCATGTTTCCACGATTTACAGTGTACACGTTAATTCATTGAATTGTCCCCGTTTCTAGATTCCAGATTCAAGCTCCAGTCTCCTGAACTCACTCCGAGGAGCGATGCAGCCCCCACCTGCATCCCTGACCCTTCACTTACTTCCTTTCGCGCAGCGCGGTGCCCAGCTCTGCCTGCCAGTCTGCCAAGAGTATGTTATGCTTCTAGTTATCAGTTCAGCTCCTCGTCTTTGCATTCCTTAGCTACTGAACCGTATAAACAGCTTCAGCTATAGTCTAGTCTTTATGTCTCCATGCAAGAGAATTACTGTATTAATATTCATAGAAGATTCATAGCCCACGCATTACACGAAGAATATATGCATGCACCAGCCTTAGAGTCAAGTAGCCTCTGCCCTGATAACTTTTAGTTTCTATCAACATGTACTCCAAACACAAGATACCAGATATGCCATAGGTACATGTCGTCCTGACACCGTAGACTTTAGTCTCCTCTTCTAGTGCAGAAGTCATAGCCCCCAGTTCTCCCTGGTAACACGTCATTGCCCGTTTGCGCGCACCACTAGGTTAAAGGTCCCAGCTGCTCTCAGGTAGCCCCCTCCATGTTTCCGCCCATTCATGACATTTCTATGACGTTTCACATCACATGTCTCAGTGCACGCCCTGTACACGCCTTCTTCTTCCACCAATGTGTCCTTATCTTTCACGACTGCTACGCCTACTGCTACGCCTACTGTATTGAATGTAATTGTAATGTATATATATCTTGTACTGTTACTTAGACGGTGCAGCTGCCATCCATTCTATTTCCGTGCAGGCTATCCCGTTCCTGTCCCTTCCCTCATGCCTGATTAAAGCCTGTTAGACTCAGATACCTCGAATCCTGTCTCTTATTTATTGAGCTATCTGTTTTATTCAATGTATTCAAAAATAGTACCGGTAATTAATTATTTATTTACCACATAATGGCGCCCGAATAGGGACTTGCCCTTTCCCCACGCGCCGGCGAAGCCACGCAGGCCCCCTGACCCTCTGCAGCCGTGACGGAACCATACCGTGCACGTGCAGATATTTCTGCTTCAAGTATCCCTCAGGCCCACGGAGGAGACGGAGACTGCGGTCCAGCATCCAGACGAGGCGGTGAGGAATGCGGCGAGTCCCGACCAGAGCCCAAGCCGAGAGTACAAGGTCCGAGGTATCCGGAGGTCCACCTGTAACTGAAGTCCGAAGTTTGTAGTCCGACGTCGTAGCAGTCCAGTCCAGTCCGAGGCCTTCCGTTCTTGCTGCCCGGTGAGTACCGTTGCTGGGGTAGTATCTAGACAGGGTCAATTAATTTGTCTCTGGTCCGATGGGTTTGGGTACACAGATCCAGTCCGAAGTATTCACCTAGGTGGATACGGGTCCGACGTGTCTCTTTATGGGACCGGTATGTTCTGTACTGTTTTAGCAGTGCATCCAGTAATTCTAGTAAGTCTGTTCTCGAGAAATTCATGTGTTCTGTTTTAAAATGTACCAGGTAATATTCTGTTCGAACTGTTATTAATGGTATTAATGTATTTTAATGTCGTGGTATGAGTGATTTGTTTTGCTATTCATTACTGTGTTTATCGTGTATTGTATTGTGTTTGGATTCAAGTCTAGAATGCCTCTGTTTTCCAAGTTACGTCAGATAGGAACCCGGAAAGGGTTACTCGAAGAATCAGTTCCTGTCCCGCCTAGGGACAGTCCAGGACATTTTATGTATCATAAGCAGAAAAACAGAGTTAAGTAGGGAATCCTCAGAGAGAGCCCAAGAAAGGGAACTTCTAGAAGAAGGTGAACGAGTTAGAGCAGAACAGTCAGACAGACAGAGAAATGCTCTTATAAGGGGCATGTATCCTCTTCTTGCCGAGGGCTTGCCGAAGGCAACCCCGGAAGCATCCAGTAATTTTCCGCCACCATTAGTCCCGACTAAGCTACGTCATAAACCGACCGCAGCTGAAATTTTTCTTTCGTCCTATTTGGACGATACAGTCCCAGAATATGCAAATCATATTCCGCCTGTTCAACCTCAGCACCCTGTTAATAATGTAATCCCTGTTCCTCTAGCCACTGGTCCCGGGGACCAAGTTAATGTACCCCCGGCCCAGCCTACAGTAAATGCACCCGTTTTACCAGTCACGTTACCAGCACCCGCACGTCCGGTATTACCTGACGACTCTAGCCCAGGAGGGGCGGCGGGAGGCGCTCCTACCACCCCGCCTCAAACGAAACGAATGACGCTGAGAGAAGCAGCGTTACAACGTACACCGAAAGTCTCTACTTACGCAGCCCTCAAGAAATACCTTACTGATTGCGTATATGATTCAGTACCAGGTGAAGATTACATGATACTGTATTCAGTACGTTTATGACGAGTTACCACCTTTTTGGTTACTCTGCCAGACATGAAGGACCATCTAGATAGAATATATCGTTTTATCCGTACAGGGGAGGATCCAGAAAGTATTCACAAAGCTATGGCACACAGAAAAGTCGAGACTCAACATCTGATTTTACAGTTTTTTATTAACTGTTTAATAAGAGAACAAGACTATCCTGAGAAAGATAAAGATAAGATGAAAGTCATGACAAAGTGGAGTGATAATATAGCCGAGGGAAAACACAAGACACAGAATTGTATAGACGCTATGTACAGGAAAATCCGTAAGGAAATTCTAGACATACACGAAAAAGAGAAAGCAAGGAAAATAGCCGAGAAAGAGAATGACTCTTCAAGTGAAGAGGTAGACAGCGAGAATCCCGACAGAATAGCGTATGTAGGTAGAACTAGACTTTCCGACAGACATTCACGTCCAGATTACAAGAAAAGTTTTTCTCCTCCAGTGCCAGAACAATGTTCTCTTGAGCAAGTATTCCAAGCTACCGATAAAATTCTGAAATCACGAATAGGTTATAGTGAACTTAATACCATGCATGAACAAGAACTAGCCCGATCAGCAGTCTGATGGATTAGTGATTCTACCACGTTTCCAGATGAAATCGTGGCACAAATGTTCCTGAAACTGCCCCCAGCCGAGCAGCGTCTGGTGGGTATGTATATGATTCAGCACCTCATCACATTGTATGAGGTTCAGCATTCTGATCCAGGTCCTTTACATGATGTATTGAACGAGTTACTCCAGTACAGATGGAAAGGTCTAGGTACCGACTTAATTAATGTCATTTTAGAACAGCGCCACAAATACAGTACGTTCCTGACTCCGCATTTTGTTCCCGTTCCACCCCCAGTAAGGAAGTCATTCTACATAGATAGACAGAATCCGTTACGAGAAGTACATCCAGTTAGGACAACGGGGGGTGCTCTAGAACGAGTATTTGTTTACACCCCCATCACGAAAATAGAACTTTTGGAGATGAAAAAGTTAATTCCCTGTCATGATAAAGATCCAGCAGGGTTTCACCGTGAATTAAAAGACATGCTCCGTATGGGAGAATACACGTATCCTGACATCATTAAAATGTTAAAAGTCCTGTTGCCTACGGGCATATATGAAAAACTCAAGGAAAAAGAATGGGAGGTGGGAGAGAAAAAGATAGATTGGTCCGCATTAGAAGCCGAAGATAACACACGAGTACCAGGTACCGGTCTTGGGGATAAAGCTAAAGCTTTGCCCGAACTGTTAATACAAGTCTTGCCAAGATTACTAGCCACGAAAAAGGAAGACTGGGATGCCATCTCAGCCTGTAAACAGAAACAAGATGAAGATACTAGTGACTTTCATTCTAGATTCGAGAAATGTTTCATTATTAATAGTGGTCTGAAAACAAGTAGTGAATCGTATCCACATCTTTTTGTTACCAAACTAGTCGAGAATTCAAGTCCACAAGTTAAAAATCGAGTCCTGAAAGTCGAGAGTTCTTGGCAAGCTAATACTCCGTCACAGATGCTCCAGATGCTCCAGTATCACCAGAACAGAATCAGGGAAGAGCAGGAACATGAAAGAAGACGTATGAAAGACACGAAAATGAAAGTATTAGTTGCACAATCTGTTCCACAAGACAGTCAAAAGAGGGGTCCGAATCAAGTCAGTCATCCTACAGCTCCCGTTAAAGGGACATGCAATTATTGTAAACAGCCAGGTCATTTTATAAACGAATGTGCAGTTCTGAAACATAACATAGCTACTGGTAAGACTAAAGAGAGACCGCGTCCGCCTAGACAAGAACAAGTTTTACAGACTTCCCAGCCACCGCAGAACGCACAACAGACAGTTACAGTACCGCAGCCTATCGCTGCAACACAACACGTTACACAGCAGATGTACCAGTATGCACAGTCAGAGTATCCAGATTATCAGCCATATTCATGAAACAGCCTAGAGAGGGAGGTTGGCTTGCCTGTCATCGAGATTCCTGTAGATCAAGAGGGTCCCTATGTACATAGTCAAGTATTAGGGAAAGACAGAAAGTTTCTGATTGATACAGGGGCAAGTAGGACTACCATCAGTCATGACGAGGTTCCAGGGGCTCCGCTCTCAGGCTCAAGAAATGTTTCCCTTGGATTTTCAGGAAAGCCCATTGTTAATGAAATATCGAAACCAGTTACTCTAGAAGTTGGTCCACTGTCCCGAACTACTGATTTGTTACTCACGAAGTCTTGTCCAGAAAATTTGTTAGTCATTAAGACTTTGAAAGAATTAGGAGCAGTCATATGCTGCTCCCCAGAAGGGGTCCGCCTGTTCTTGCGTGATTTTAAAGGTCATTATGTATTACGTGATTTTGATCCAAGATTATTGAATGTACCACAGCAATTATGGGCGCAAGGTCCAACTGATGTAGGTTGTATGCACATTACACCCTATCGTGTCACTCTGAAACAAGGTGTTGTATTACCACGAATTAGACAGTACAAATTGCCACCTGAGGCTGTAGCAGCCTTATCCAAAATTATTGACGAGCTTATTGTTCAAGGAGTGGTTGTAGAAACTGACTCCAATGTATGTAATTCTCCTATCATTCCAGTCCTGAAACGTACTGATCCGAATGCACCTCCAGTTTATCGATTAGTGATCGACCTTCGAGAACTTAATAAGTGTATCATACCCCAGTACCCAGTAGTCCCTGATATTTCATCACTCTTGACAGCCATTGATTCTGAAGCCACATTCTTTTCAGTTATCGATCTCAAGAACGCATTCTTTAGTGTCCCTATTCATCCAGACAGCCAGTTCCTTTTCGGTTTCTGTTTAAATGGAAGAAGCTATAAATTTACACGAGCACCTCAAGGTTTCACAGAAAGTCCTAGCATTTACAGTCAAGCACTTAAAAGACAACTAGACAATATTCACATGCCAACTGACACTGCCCTACTCCAGTATGTCGATGATCTGTTAATTACAGCCCGTTCTGAACGTGACTGCGAGCGTGCGTCACTTACAGTCCTGTATTTCCTGGCCGAGATGGGGCACAAGGTGTCCCCTTCCAAATTGCAATTCTGTGTCCAGCAAGTGGTCTACTTAGGACACTTACTGTCCAAGAGGGGTAGGCAGTTGACACCTGACCGTATCCAGTTAATAGCGCATCTTCCACAACCCAAGACTCAGAAGGAGGTACGAGCTTTTATCGGCCTCACTTCTTACTGCAGACAATGGATTCCTCAGTACGCATATCTAGCCAAGCCACTGATACAGTTAACGACACAGGAGGCAGCCGTATCGACTGTCCTCCCTTGGACCCAAGAACATACACTTGTTTTTAATGAATTAAAGAAAGCTTTATGCCAAGCACCTGTTCTAGCAACACCGAACTACAGTAAGCCTTTTACACTTTTTGTTACAGAACGTGATGGTACTGCATTATCTGTTCTCACACAAGATCAAGCAGGACAATACAAGCCCTGTGCTTATTTTTCTAGCACATTAGATCCAGTGGCCCAGGCTCTGCCTGCGTGCCTCAAGTCAGTTGCAGCCACAGCTCTAGCTATCAGACAAAGTGATTCCGTAGTGTTAGGACACTCCCTGACAGTACAAGTTCCACACTCCGTGGAAGTTCTTTTAAACCGAACTCAGACTCAGCACTTGACAATTGCACGTTTAACAGGTTATGAACTGACACTGTTTCAGCCACACATAGAAATCAGACGCTGCAACGTTTTAAATCCCGCTACACTGTTACCGTCAGTTACTTCAAATCCTGCCACACATGACTGTGTGGAAGTCGTTAACACCATGACAAAGCCAAGACAAGACTTGACAGATATTGCATTACCTGATCCTGACCTGACACTTTATGTGGATGGTTCATGTATGAGAACAAGTACAGGAGAACTAGTAGCCGCGTATGCAGTGACTACAGACACTGAAGTTATAGAAACACACCGTATTGATACCCTGTCTGCTCAAGCAGCAGAGCTAGTCGCTCTGACCCAAGCCTGTATACGTGCCAAGAACCTGAAAGTTAACATATATACAGATTCACGTTATGCATTCGGAGTCGTACACGACTTTGGAGTGCTCTGGAAAGAAAGAGGTTTCATGACTTCTCATGGAACTAAGATTCAGCATGGTCTCCTCATTGAAGCTCTGTTAGATGCAATACATTTACCGACAGCTATTGCCATTATGAAGTGCAAGGCACATACGAAAGTTACTGACATCATTTCCCAGGGTAACGACCTGGCAGATCGAACAGCCAAGCTTACAGCTCAGACTTCAGACATTCCAGTTAACACGACACAGACACTCATTCCAGATCAGACTACTTGTATGACAGTTAAGGACCCTACACAAGATGTAATAGATATACAGTCACATGCCACTCCAGATGAAATCAAGAAATGGTCCGAACAAGGAGGGGTCCAGACAGATCAGGGATGGTTGACGAAGGGAAAAGCCACATGGTTTCTCCCCGACTCAATGGTTCAAGTCATTATTAATACCGCACATACAGCCTGATTCATGTAGGTAAATTGCACTCGCAAAGGGCCAGATTCTCAGAATCTGGCCCTTTGCGAGTGCAATTTTTGCATTTGGTATTCATGATACCAAATGCAAAAATCGCTATGTAAGAATTCGCATATTTGCGTGGAATGGCATTTAAGGAATCTCTAATAGAGATTCCTCAAATGCTATTCATGACACAAAACAAAATAGCGATTTTGGACTTTTGGGGCCGCTATTTACCGAGAGGTCAGACCTGTCGGTAAATAGCAAAAACTCAGAATAATGCTTTTAAATGCATTTTTCTAAGTTGCATGTTGCACACACACATGTCCTTTGGACATGTGTGCGCGCAACACCTGTTCAAATGTGCATTTTAGGGGTGCTACAGGGCGTCCTTTGGACACCCCTGGCACCCTTAAAATCGCTATCTCATTTGCGAGTAGCAAATTGCTCCTCGCAAATGAGGGATACTCCCCATTCATTCCTATGGGCCTCTTGGCCCATAGGAATGAATGGGGAGTATTTGCGAGTAGCAAATTGCTACTCGCAAATAAAGAACATGTAGGAATCGCTATTTAAGTAGCAATTCCTACATGAATGCCGTTTTGCGTGTCCTCAATAGCGAATCGCTATGATTCGCTATTAGGGACACGCAAAACGGCATGTACATGAATCAGGCTGATAGTCCAGTACACCTAGGAGAAAAGGCCATGTTAGACAGTATCCAGAACATATGGTTCAACAAGCATTTACGAGCAGCAGCCAAACAGAAAGTGCGTACCTGCATGATCTGTTGTCAGTTCAATCCAGGTAAAAGTGTCCCGGTGGAACAAGGTGGATTCCATCCTCCTGACCACCCTTTTGAAGTCCTCCAGATGGATTATATTCAGATGGAGAGATGTCGAGGTTTCAAGTATGTCCTCGTAGTTGTATGTGCTTTGTCCAGATGGACAGAAGCATATCCGGTTCCAGATTACACTGCCGCGACCACTGCCAGGCAGTTGGTTCGTGAGTTTTTCCCCCGCTATGGTTTACCAAGGGTCGTGTATTCAGACAACGGCCAGCCATTCTCATCTGAACTCATGAAACAAGTATCCCTTCTGTTAGGGTACCAGTGGAAGTTCCACTGTGTACGGCACCCCGAAGCAGCTGGTCTAGTTGAGAGACATAATCAGACATTGAAAATCCGCATTGCAAAAGTATGCGCAGAGAAAGGTGTAGATTGGTTGGTAGCACTGCCAGTTGCCCTTTTTTATATGAGATTGGTTGCACACTCTAGATCAGGTCTGTCCCCGTACGAGGTCGTATTCGGCCGTCCTCCAAATATGTGGGGTACACCTATGCCCCGAAAGATTACAGACGTTTCCAGTAATATGCTGACAGATTACCTAGCTTCCTTGATGTCTGCCCTACACTCTTGTCGTTCACAGGTTGCCGCTGCTTTTCCAGACAACACTCAAGTGAAACCGCACGAAGTCGTTCCAGGTGAACTCGTGTTGGTTCGAAACTTTGATCGTTCAAGTCCGTTGGAGCCCCGTTGGAAGGAGCCCCAGCTGGTGTTATTAACAACAAGGACCGCAGTCAAGCTCGAAGGACGCAAGGGCTGGGTGCATACCAGCCACATCAAGAAATTCCATGGATTACGGCCAAAGACATTTATCAAAGACTGCCCCGTTCTTAAGGACTGTCCAGACACAGACTCTAAACTTCCCCTGTTAGAGAAAACTCTGCAGCAGGAGTATAAAGCAAAACTCCGGTCTAGTAAAATAAGTCAGACAGTTTAATTGTTTAAGTCCCTCTCGGGTGAAGCGGTTAGACAGGTTCCTGACATGTATGAGATAGACCCACATAGTGAGAGAGTTAGTCAAAACTCTAAGAGAATACGCTATCAAAAGAATATTTGCAGTAGATGCATCGTTACTCTGTTATTTTTTATGTTTTTGAGTCTTATGGTTACCTGCATAAGTTATGCTTTTCATTTATGTTTTCCTATTTCACATGCACATATGTTTCCTAATGTTACAGTAGAGCACACATTTAGTGACCTGCCTCCTCACGAGTTATCCTATCGTCTTGCTATGCGTAATAACACATTTATCAGAATGTTACACTATTCACACCAGACCAGCAATGCCACTAATTGTTGGGTGTGTGGTCGACTTCCCCCTTTCCAGACACCGAAGGGAGTTCTGCCACTCTTTCCCTATCCGTTTTCACATAATGGTTCGTGTGGAGCATGGTCCACATTAACGTCATCCCTAACCGATATGTCCCTTCTGAATCGAACATGTTTCCCAGACAAGCAAGGTCTTTCCCATAGAACAGGGTTAGATCTAGAAAATGAAGTATATGATTTAGGTAATTATTCCTCGAATTTCATGGTTTTGAATGTTCAGTCCGATACTACTCCACATTTGCCTGCTATTTCAGTCCTACCCGTCAAAGGCGAATTATGTGTCAGAAAGAATGGTTCCGCACATGTAGGACATAGTGATTGTACTACTGTGGTCGAGTATAGTGACAGTGGGAAATCTATTTTCAAAGCCTCACGTCATTCTTATTTTGTTTGTGGTCAGACCGCATATGTTCGTCTGCCCCTCGATTGGGATGGGACCTGTTACATTGCCTTCCTACTGCCACCAGTTTTTCTAGCCCCATCCGATTATCACAGAAACACACATCTAGTACACGTTAGACATAGAAGGGAGACTGAGTCCCCATTTGTCGATCAAACTGAAACTACTCTAGAACAATATCAAGACTTCAATAAAGGTTTCTTTTTCTTTATAGGCCCTGTCCAGAATAGTAAGTTAATACGTAGGTTAACCAGAACCCTTGAAGCAGTAGTGAATGAGACTACTTCCGCTCTAGGTAACTTAACCGAAGAGCAATCTGCCATTAGATTTGTCGTGCTCCAAAATCGTCTCGTTCTTGACGTCATATTGGCCGATAGAGGAGGAGCTTGTAGAGTCATCGGATCTAGTTGCTGCATTTTCATTCCTAATAACGCGCCGTCTGTTTATTCAGCTATAACCAGACTTCATAAAATTGCCCATCAGTTACACCAAGATCCAGGCACCTGGACATGGTCCGGTTGGCTCTGGAGTATCATATCTGCCTGGGGATGGAAAGTATTGTCATTCCTAGGTATAGCAGTAATGATCATATTCAGTTGCTGCCTCTGTTTACAATGTGGCCCTGCGATTTGCGGCATGTGTGCTACCTCTTGTATTCCTAGTCCTAAGTCCCGTTCCAAGACAATTCGAGACGAGCAAATGATGTTATATGAACAGATAGATGGTATCATGAATATTGATGTTTCCTGATGGAAACGTAGGGCACAAGGAGGGAATGTGGAAAAGTAAATTTTGCCATGTGATATGTGCCTACGTGTTCCCCATCCTATGTTATATGTGCATGATTAATATGCATATGTATCCCCCTATGATCGATTAAAGACGCAATTATAGTTGTGTCCAACTCTAGTATGCCAGTTTCCAGTTCTCGTGAAAGCAACAAGTATTAGGCCCATGTTACCACGATTTACAGTGTACACGTTAATTCATTGAATTGTCCCCGTTTCTAGGCCTCAAAAGGGGCCCGGACACCAGATTCAAGCTCCAGTCTCCTGAACTCACTCCGAGGAGCGATGCAGCCCCCACCTGCATCCCTGACCCTTCACTTACTTCCTTTCGCGCAGCGCGGTGCCCAGCTCTGCCTGCCAGTCTGCCAAGAGTATGTTATGCTTCTAGTTATCAGTTCAGCTCCTCGTCTTTGCATTCCTTAGCTACTGAACCGTATAAACAGCTTCAGCTATAGTCTAGTCTTTATGTCTCCATGCAAGAGAATTACTGTATTAATATTCATAGAAGATTCATAGCCCACGCATTACACGAAGAATATATGCATGCACCAGCCTTAGAGTCAAGTAGCCTCTGCCCTGATAACTTTTAGTTTCTATCAACATGTACTCCAAACACAAGATACCAGATATGCCATAGGTACATGTCGTCCTGACACCGTAGACTTTAGTCTCCTCTTCTAGTGCAGAAGTCATAGCCCCCAGTTCTCCCTGGTAACACGTCATTGCCCGTTTGCGCGCACCACTAGGTTAAAGGTCCCAGCTGCTCTCAGGTAGCCCCCTCCATGTTTCCGCCCATTCATGACATTTCTATGACGTTTCACATCACATGTCTCAGTGCACGCCCTGTACACGCCTTCTTCTTCCACCAATGTGTCCTTATCTTTCACGACTGCTACGCCTACTGCTACGCCTACTGTATTGAATGTAATTGTAATGTATATATATCTTGTACTGTTACTTAGACGGTGCAGCTGCCATCCATTCTATTTCCGTGCAGGCTATCCCGTTCCTGTCCCTTCCCTCATGCCTGATTAAAGCCTGTTAGACTCAGATACCTCGAATCCTGTCTCTTATTTATTGAGCTATCTGTTTTATTCAATGTATTCAAAAATAGTACCGGTAATTAATTATTTATTTACCACAGTACCAAGCTACTAAGGGGGTGAGCAGGAGTTTTCTCAGCTGTGTAGTGTCCTTACCCTGACTAGAATAAGGGTCCTTACTTAGACATGGTGCAAACCACTGCCAACTGAGACCCCCATTTCTGACATATAGTTAAGATGAAACCCAAACTAGTCACATTAAAGTCAAACTATAAATTATATTTTTGCATGTTTTAGCATTCTAAAGAACATAATTTATAAAAGGGAAAGAGTCTGGTTAGAGGCCTTTGAATATAAAAGGCTCTTGTTTTTGTGTTTTCAGCACCAAATGTCAGCCGTCGTGCCCCATTCACCATTTCAGACTTAAGACCCTAACCTGAAACTGGGAGTCATGCATTTGTGCTGTATTGCTGAAATTCTGTATTCATAAGCAAACTTTCAAAATATAAAATTCCACCAGTTCAGTTTCTTTGAATTAGCGCGTGGAATGTATGTTCAGAAAATGATGTTTTTAGGCACCCAAGTAAAATTAGGGAGTTAACCATCACAAAGGTTCCTGGGAATTTGAATAACTTACTTTAAGTGTAAATCCCCTCTTGCCGTGTGACAAACCTAATTATGTTTATTAATTGAAAGTGTCCATAGACTTTAGCTCACAAGTCAGGGGGGCTTTCCCATCCAGAACAAATGCCTCCTCTATTAGCATCCTCCTCTGTCTGTAGCCTCTTCCAGGGTGTGACAATGACAAGTCACAATTAAATGGATGGGGGCAATGTGGGCACAACTCACAGAGCTCAGAGATGACAAATCTCATTGAATGGGAAGAGACAGAGGTTCATTGGACAAACCAATGTTACAGAGGGAAAAAGAGGAGGCCCATTATATCCTACATTCTTTGTGTGCATTGGATTGAATTGGAGTTTGCTAGAAGCATCCATAAGGAAGAGCAGCCAGAAGACGTAAGCATGCAACACAGTGCATCACAGGGGTAGTGCTTGGCATGGGTCCAAATACATTCTGAGATTATGGCATGCCTTCATTTTGGAAACTAAGAGCAAAATATGAAAGGGTTAAATAATTCACTGTGTGTGTTGATATCAGGGGTCTTTTTCAGGATATTCATGCATTTCACACAACTTTCTTGCAGTAGCTTTCCTCATGTGGGGACAAAAAGAAAATCGGTCACACCAATGTCCAGCTTCTGCTGGAATCTCACTGCCAAAAGAACAAAGGTATCAGTGCTCTTCACAAACCAGCTGGTTGGGAAGATAAGCAGGAACGGTGCACGATTTCCCCTTGAAGTATTCCTTGCAGGAACTTAACATGCTTTGTTTCAGGCATTCTGGGTAGTCATGAGCACACCTATCTCCCTCAACAACAAAAGCAAAAGTACTGGCCAGAATGAAGAGACACCAGAGGCACAGGATGTTATGGGGAACATCCCAGACTGGGGTATCTCATTTCATACACTCCTACATAGACAACCAAATGTCCCTTCGCACACACATCCTCAACAATGCCTTTCCATTTCACCCCTCCCTACTCGACTGTTCTTCATCATGGTGTAGTCACATAGACGGTTACATGTGTGATCAACCACTCAGGTTGAATGACCAATGTCTGAATTATACAAAGTGTCCTGAGGGAACAAAAGGTTTGTGATTCCTCTTTTTTGGCTTAGAGGCACTATGGTATTACAGAAGTGGCCGCAGATGCTTGTGCCACACCATCTATAACATGAATCTTGCCAGCACCAAACGTGCACATTCTTAAGGAGCATATCCTCATTTGCACGGAGGTGAGCCTAATGCAAGTGAGGAAATGTACCTAGTTTTATTTATTTACACTCTCGCAGTGATTAATTTATTTTTCAAAAAAACATCAGATCACTTCCTTTGAAGAGTAAAATTGTAATGCACTAGAGCACAAAAACGCCACACCCACCTATCATGAACAAAGGTTAGCGTGTCTAAAAAATGTTTGCCAAGGGTGAAAGAACAAGGAGAGCAGGCCCAGATTAGCTGCAAGAGAAACAACGTACCTATGACGCAGAAAACCTATTCAGGTTTGTTTTCGCCTGTAGAGATCGCGGGCCGTGTTACACTGACAGGCTCCGCACAGGTTGACCTTGGCGCGTGCCCTCCCCTCTCTGAGGCCAGAGCTGCGTGGCTACGCTGAGTTAGCTCACATGGTGGATGGAGATATCCAGTAGAGAAACACGCAGCTTCACTTTACACCTCCACAAAGTGTTTGTCCGCAGGTGCTACACAGCATTTGAGGCGGATTTTGAAGGTCTTTGGTTAGAGTCTAGACCCTTAAGACTGAGTATAGTTAAAGCTCCCACTGACGGCCGTCATGGAAGCCTCATGGCAGTACTGTTACTGTCACTGTAGGGTCAGCCCAGACTTCCTTTGAATGGATGGGGCGAGGGGGAAGCCTAGGACCTTCGTTCCTCCGCTCAAAGGGCACCCTAAGGAAATACAGTCACTGTGCGTCATCTGCTACATGGCACACGTATCACATCACTCGAGAGCCATTGATGTTACCCATGCCTGTGCACTTGCATGCGTCATATAATACAGATGCACAACCAAAGACTTTAGTTTATTTCCATAGGGACACCCCCTGTATTGCATGAGCACTAACTGTACATCTGCGCAATGACCGTTAGAGAAGGGACTGCACAAATATTAGCAAATACGTCAAAAAGCCTCCAAAAAGGTGCAGTTGCCTGTTTCGCACTTTTGTTTCCTTGTGGTGAATGCAAGCTCCTCATTAGAAAAGAAAATATCACAGCACATACTTGCCAAACTGCTTGTACGTCATGGACTATCACTGTTGCATGAAGGGTTGGACAGTGATACTAAAGGCAACGCTACTAACTAGGCATATATTCCGCATAGGGAGCAAGGTTAACCATCTACAGGGAAATTTAGAGGGAGTTCTACAGAGAAGCAAATGAATCATCCCGATATATCACGATCTGGCAGAGTCCCAGGAGCGGTCTTGCTCCAGCGCAGCAAATCATGTACGTATAGAAACCGTGTGTGCCGCGCCCTGCGCGCTGTTTCAGGAGCATCCCGGGCGGCTGAGAGACGTCCCATGCACCCGTCCTACATGGGGGTTTGCTAGTCCCCCGGACCCACTTCAGCTCTGCGCAGTGCGTACTGTGATTGACATGATATCTAGTTACACAACACTCACATTGCCATTTCAGCACATAGACGCCATTTACTGAGAGACGCCCACACAAAACTTGCTGTATTTACTCTGGCAACATTAGTTTACTGAGATACGTAGCACATATTTGTATCCCCTCCTGTTTAATTCAGAAGAGTCTATTCACACTCTCACATCCCCAGTCGCTCCCTCTTACACATATATATATATATATATAGTGAAAGGTACATACATACCTGCGACCATTTGCAATAAGCACAGACCGGCAAAGACGACGCTCCCTGCGCACACAGACATGTTAAGAGTCATGTGCCAGTGCACTTCCTGCTTCTTCGAACTTGTCTGTGCGTACTTTCACTTTGTCTCAGGTTGTCGTAGGCTGCTGAGTGATGACTACCGAGCCTCTGAATAAGGAAGTGGCCAATGGGGAAAAAAACGGTTCCCGTGAAATGGAATGCAGTCTGGCAGCTCAGGGCAGCGTCATTGGTTGGAAACACGTATTGTGTTTGTTCACGCCAGGTGAAGGCAGCCTCTCTTCTATATTCAAATAGAAAACATGATGATATCAGGTGTGTGGACTCAGCCATCCTTCAATGTACAGGGTAAACTGTAAACAAGTGCATGCACCATAGCAACAGCCCGGTCCAGTTTTGCTGGTTTTCTATAGCCCCAGAGCACGTGGACAGTGCACTAAATGTGGGAGCAACTGTCCCAGATCTAACTACGACGCCACACTTTCATCATTCAAAATGCAAACGTTTGTTTTCAGTCAGTTTGAGAAAAACAGTGACCTTATTCCTAAAAAAAGAAACAATAGTAATTACAAATCTGCACCTACCTTTCTTAGAAGGTTAGTGAACTTTTAGACTTTGCAAAATATTCTAAGAATGCGCCCGGCAAGGTCTGGCAGAAGAGTATGCATTTTTAAATATCATGCTACAAAAATATCATAGCAAAAATATCAACAAACAAAATATGGACTCATTAAGTATATATACGTAAGTATAGGTTTATATATTCATACCTCCATGTAAACGTACCTTGAAGATTTATATATTCAAGGTATATAGGTGTGGAGTAAGAATAGTAAATCTATTCTGACCATATACACTTATCTTCATGACAGTTTTTTTTTGCAGTAATATTCTTGTAACGTGATATTTCTAAAGGCACTATTGTGATATACAACTCCTGGGAAGCTGCGAAAATTGCGGCTTCATAGGATTATTCTTACAGCTTCCCAGTTATGAGGGTGATCTCGTCTCATTCCCACCCTAGAAACTGATTAACGCCTTCATTGAGAGGAGTAAATCTCTGTTTCCGGACTTGGCAAGGACTAAGAAAATGTTTGTGTACCCACAACCATATATGTTTGTAGGACTTCTCAAATGTTCAGGGCATTTGCGCCACTGTACACCCACTCCCAGCTCTCGAAATAATGTTTACTCACATACACACAAATCTATGTATTGATACATTTCTTGTGAGTTTCAAACAATTTTTTGTGAATGACAAAAGTGAGTTTATAGTCATAAAAAAGCTATTTACAAACCTACTTTCGGCAATAGCTTTGAAAACTAAGCCCACAGTATTTTTCATATTTCTTGCAATAAATTCAATTTTAAACTGTTTTGATTTCAAACTTACGTTTTGGCATTTGTAACCAGTACGAAAACAGGTTCCTGGTGAACAAGTTCTAACACCTATCATAGTATAGATACAGAGACGATTACAAAAACTAATACTTTCTCAACAGTAGCAATAACTGAAAAAAAATATTCGTAAACATTAATGGCTATTCTCTTTGTATAAACAAGAACAGTTTATTCAAAGACCCACCAATGTTTGGTTGCAAAAGGGGAACCTAACTTCAGGTTGTACTATTTCAATCAGAAATCAGTGATAGATAAGACAAACACCCAGTGTTATGACACTATGACATACGAGTGCTTCTCATTTGTATTAATTGTGTTCAACCTGCGATATTGTAATGAATCCCTTCGCTGCTAGGACTTCCCACCCTGTACTAAGCCTTTTTTTTTATATTTGGAGCGTTTGCTCTTAGGCCCCTGAAACCTTTGACCACCTATGGTATCCACGCCAAATTTGCGTCATTTTCTTCCAATATCATGGGGATTTTAAAGGTACCCAGGATTTATTGATTCCCCTGGAGAGGACCCAGAAATTAGCCAAAATATAGCTACATTTTTTTTGGGGGGTGTGGGCGAATAGGAAAAATGTGCTGCGGATGAAAGCTTTCAGAGACTAACATACCTTTGTCAGAATACACATTTTTTCTTACACAGTTTTGACATTTTATTGGCACATAGCCTATTTTTGCTATTTTTTGTGATTTTAACCTCCTTCCAGTTAGTGGTAAAATGGGTATGAAAGCAATAATGGATCCTGGAAATCTATACATTACAGAAAAGTAGATAACATTCTGAATTCAGCAAGGGGTCATTTGTCTAGATACTTCAAGTTTTTTTAAATTTGAACTAAGATTTGAAAATAGTATAAATAGAAATGAGTTGAAAAAACAGCAGTTTGTGCCAAAGTTTTGACCTGTAACTTCTTTTAAGTATGACACCTTTTTTAAAGCAATATATATCATTAAATCCGCTGAACCCTTCTGGTTGTGGAGATATATAGGACTTGTAGGTTCATCAAGAACCAAAGGAACCCAGAGCAAATAACAGGGCAGCGTCTTGCAATGTTTTTTATTGTGTACCTGGTATATAGCAATTAATTTGGGAAAATATAAGCAGTGAAAAATCAGCATGAAAGACACCTATGTATTTCTGAAATGGAAGCAAAATATAGAGTTTAGAAAAAGTAGCTATTTGCACATCTCTGAAATTGTGGGTACCGACACTAGCATGGGAATTATAGGACATTTTTCAAAGTGACTTCTTTTTTACACATTGTCTTACATTTGGAAGCAAGAAATGCATCGAAAGTCAATAGGTAATAACAGTTGCTCCACAATTCTCTGTGCCCCTAAGTCTCCCGATAAAAATGATACCTTACTTGTGTGGGTATGAATAGTGCCCGAAACAGGAAACAGCCCAAAACTCAACGTGGACACTCCATAGTTTTACAGTGGAAACAGACCCTTTTTTTGCAAAGTGTTTGGCTGTGGAATATTAACCCTAGCTCAGCCGGCACTAAGGAACTCTAGAAAACCTATACATTTTTGAAAACTAGACACCCAGAGGAATCTAGGATGGGGTGACTTGAGTGGCTCTCACCAGGTTCTGTTACCCAGAAGCCCTTGCAAACCTCAAACTTTGTAAAAATAAAACACATTTTCCTCACATTTCTGTGATGAAAAGTTCAGGAATCCGTGTGGATCCACAAAATTCCACCCAAACCGCATTCCCCAAAGTCTTTCAATAAAAATGGTACCTCACTTGTGTGGGTCGGCCTAGTGCCTGTGACAGGAAACTGCCCAAAACTCAATGTGGACACACCACATTCTTAGAGTGAAAACTGACCCTTTTTTTGCAAAGTGCATAGTTGTCGATTTTGAACCAAAGCTCTGGCTGCACCTAGGAATACCTCGCAAATCTATACATTTTTGAAAACTTGACACCCACGGAAATCCAGGATGCGGTGACGTGTCTGGTTCTTACCAGGTTCTGTTACCCAGAATCCCTTGCAAACCTCAAACTTTGTAAAAAAAACACATTTTCCTCACATTTCTGTGATGGAAAGTTCTAGAATCTGCGTGGCTTCACAAAATTCCACACACCCTGCATTCCCCAAAGTCTTCCGATAAAAATGCTAACTTACTTGTGTGGCTAGGCCTAGTGCCCGTAACAGAAAAAGGCCCAAACCGCAATGTAGACAAACCACATGTTTACAGTGAAAACTGTCCCTTTTTTTTGCAAAGTGCCTAGCTGTAGATTTTGAACCCTAGCTCCGCCGGCACCTATGGAAACCTAGAAAACCTATACATTTTTAAAAGCTAGACACCCAGAGGAATCTAGAGTGGGTGACTTGAGTGACTCTCACCAGGTTCTGTTACCCAGAATCCCTTGCGAACCTCAAATTTTGTAAAAAGAAAACCACATTTCCTCACATTTCTGTGATGAAAAGTTCTGGAATCTATGTGGATCCACAAAATCCCTCCCGCCCCACATTCCCCAAAGTCTCCTGATAAAAATGGTACCTTATTTGTGTGGGTAGGCCTAGTGCCCTCAACAGGAAACGGCCTGAAACTCAACATGGACACACCACATGTTTACAGTGAAAACTGACCCTTGTTTTGAAAAGTGCCTAGCTGTAGATTTTGAACCCTAGCTCTGCCGGCACCTAGAGAAACCTAGCAAGCAAACCTATACATTTTTAAAAACTACACACCCATGAAAATCCAGGATGGGGTGACTTCTCTGGCTCTCACCAGTGGCTGTTACCCAGAATGCCTTGCAAACCTCAAACTTTGTAAAAAAAAAACACATTTCCTCACATTTCTGTGATGGAAAGTTCTGAAATCTCCATGTATCCACACAATTCTACACAACAACAGTATCTAGGGGTCAAATATAAAGCTCACCTGTGGACATGAACCCCAGCAGAATACAAATAAAGAAACCCAAAACAATATGCCATATGGTAAACACTCAAACAATGAGCAATTGTTCCCATCATTAACCATTCGATACCGTCCTTTTTAACATCATTTGGGTTCTCCTTGCCCAGGAGACAAGACAAAACAACATAGCCTACTGATGTTTTTCTACGACTATGTGTGATGTTAAGTAAACGTGTTGGCAAAGAGGATGGTATATTCAAAGGAATGTAATTTGTTTGTGGTTACTGAATAAGCAGTGCAAAAAAGTGAATCAAACAATAAGTGTAAGTGCATAAATAAAATTGGATCAGTTGAGTAGATTGTGAATTTATTGATATCTCTCAAATGTCCAAATGTTAAAAGAATTGTGAAAATACAGATTTAACATAATATCTGTAAGCAATATTGGTCGACATGTTTCAGCATTTTAAGATGGAATAGTTCCTATGCTTTCTACAGGACCCGTTGGAAACTAATGCTTATAAAGTGAGATTTAAAACCAATCACCTGTAATTTTCAGGTTTCGTGATCAACCACATACCATTTGTAGTGGTGATGGCGCTTCACCCCACCTGGCTGCAGCTCAGGTAAATAGGAGCACCGCTCTGTCCGTCGGTGTCTCCGCACTCTCGTCTGTGCTGACTGGGGAGACAATTCTACACACCCTGCATTGCCCAAAGTCTTCTAATAAAAATGGTAGCTTACTCGCCTGGGTAGGCCTAGTGCCCGCAACAGGAAACGGCCCAAAAAAGGCAATGTGGACAAACCACATGTTTACAGTGAAAACTGTCCCTTTTTTTTGCAAAGTGCCTAGCTGTGGATTTTGAACCCTAGGTCTCCCGGCACCTACTGAAACCTACAAAACCTATACATGTTTGAAAACTAGACATCCAGAGGAATCCAGGAGGGGTGACTTGTGTGGCTCTAACCAGGTTCTGTTACCCAAAATCCCTTGCAAACCTCAAACTTTGTTAAAACAAACCATTTTCCCAGCATTTCTATGATGGAAAGTTCTGGAATCTGTGTGGACCCATAAAAGTCCACCCACCCAGAATTCTTCAAAGTCACCTGATAAAAATGGTATCTCACTCGTGTGGGTGGGACACATGTCCGCAGCAGGGAAGGGCCCAAAATGTATTGTTGAGACATCACAATTGCCTATCACAAAACCACCTGGTTTTGCAAGGGGGTCACCTGGGTTTTTGGGCTCGGCGGCTATCTAGGGAAAACTAAAAAACCCACACATTTCTGAAAACTAGACACCCGGGGGCTCCAGGGAAGTATGGCTTGCGTGGACCCCCCAGAATACCCTGCAAACTTCAGATTTAGCTGAAAAAACACTTTTATCTAAAATGTTTGTGTGGGAAAGTTGTGGGATCACCGGCTGACACAAATTTCCGACCACTCAGCGTTCCCCCAGGTCTCCTGATAAAAATGGTACCTCACTTGTGTGGGTGGCTCAAGTACCCACGATAGGCAAGGGCCCAAAACGTATTGAGAAGACATCAATATTACCTAGCACAAAATGACATGGTTTTGCAAGGGGGGTCACCTGGGTTTTTGGCCCCCGGCTCGGTGGCCATCAGGGAAACCTACCAAACCCACACATTTCTAAAAACTAGACACCAGTGGGAGTCCAGGGAGGTGTGATTTGCATTGATCCCCCAACATTTTCCTTCCAAAAATCTGCTGCAAACCTCAAAACTAGCTACAAGTCACATTTTCCTCTAATATCTGCATGGGAAAGCTGTGGGATCACCACTTGGCACACATTTCCTTCAACTCAGCGTTCCCCTCATGCCTTACTTGTGTGGATGGGCCGAGTGCCTATGATATGGAAGGGCCAAAAATGTGTAGGGATTGAGTGAGACCCAAGGCGGGTCCAAAAGGGAAGTTTGTTTATATGTTTTTAGCTGACACTACTTTGGGCACCCACACAAGTGAGATATCATTTTTCTCGGGAGACCAATGGGAATGCTGGGTAGTAGGAAATTTGTGCCTGCGCAGTGATCCTACAACTTACTCACACAGACATGTGAGGAAAATGTGACTTTGTAAGTACATTCGAGGTTTGTCGAGGATTCTGAGTAAGAAAACGCTGGGGCAAGCCACACCGCCAGACAAGAATCAGTACACGCACACCACCATCCATACAAACCACCAGCCAAGTGTCATTCACGCACACTGCCAGCCAAGTACCATCCAAGTACACCGCCAACCAAATGCTATCCAAGTACACCGCCAGCCAAATGCTATCAATGCACACAGTCAACCAAGCAATATCAATGCATACCGCCAGCCAAGCACCACTCACGCATTCCGCCATCCAAGCACACTGCCAGCCAAGCAGGGCCGGACTGGGAACAGCAACCAACACTGGCAGATTTCTGTTCAACCAGCCACGGGGAGGGATGGAGGAGGGGGGCATGCTAGTAAAAAGCACCGCTCCCATGTTTGGTACTGGGGGACGATATTGCAGAACTGCTGTAAAACCCACCCCCAGTGACAAAACTGCACCCGACAGCCAGAAAACCAGCCCAGTGCCCGCTATGGCCAGTGCAGCACTGCAGCCAAGCACCATTCCTGCACAGAGCCAGCCAAGCACAAGTTCACGTACACCACCAGCCAAGCGCCACTCCAAACACACCACCAGGCAAGCGCCAATCTACACACACCGTCATCAAGCACGAGTCCACCCACACAATCAGCCAAGTGCAGGTCCACACACACCACCAGCAAAATGCCAGCTAAAGGTCAGGAAGCTTGTTTCCGGTCCAGGGAAGGCATGGTTTGGCAGTTCGGGCTGGACTGTTCCCATGAGGCACAGGGTCAGACTGATTTGCATATGGCCATATCTGAACTGAGGTGGCAGAGTGGGCTAAAGAATGGTGATGGATTAAACCCAGATCAGTTGACTGGGGGTGAGCGCTTGTATTGTCAACGCTCCGTCCATCATTTCCTTTGGTTTTGCTTTGTTCGCCATAAGTTGGCAGGGTATGCTCAGACGTGAGTCCCTTGCTCACTTTGCCACTGGATTCAAGCAAGCCCAGCTGAAGACGGCTGCAATGCCAGAAACCGGTCCTGGGAAGCTTGTTTCAGGTCCAGGGAAGGCATGGCTTGGCAGTTCGGGCTGGACTGTTCCCATGAGGCACAGGGTCAGACTGATTTGCATATGGCCATGTCTGAACTGGGGTGGCAGAGTGGGCTAACGAATGGTGATGGATTAAACCCAGATCAGTTGACTGGGGTGAGTGCTTGTATTTTCAACGCTCCGTCCATCATTTCCTTTGGTTTTACATCTGCACACAAGCACGATTCAGGGGTGCAACAGGGCGTCAAAGTGGCACCCTGGCACCCTTGAATGTGTCTCCCATTTTACCAAATCGGTATTTACCGATTCGGTAATTGCTATTCATTCCTATGGGCCTCCTGGCCCATAGGAATGAATGGCAATTACCGATTACCGATTCGGTAAATACCGAATCTTACAGATTCGGTCATTTTTACCACATTTTTTGCTACATAGCATCTACCGATTCTAAAATCGGTAAAATACGTCTGGCCCTTAAATACATAGACGCTGTAACATCACTAGGGTTGTCACATCAATTCTCCATCAAAAAAGTCCAACTCAATTGTTTTGCATTTCTGTTATAAAAAACGGCCAACCCTAGAGCTATGTCAACATTTTTAACTCTATATGTTGAATCAGCAGGACTCATTTGGACAAGGCTGCCAGTCTAATAGCTTTTCCTTTGAATTTTCATTTGCTCGTCATACCGGGCGTTCTCATCTGTCAGCTCAATTCATAGGTATTGAATATATTTTTTTTAAGTTCTTGTTATTAACATGCTCAGTATTCAACAATTTAATTACATATTCATTAAAGCATATTACAAGTTACATGTTCTTCATCTTGGCATTTCCTAGCAGGTATATACATAAAGCTTCGGTCTTGTCCCCCCCACCCTGCCTTCTTCCTGTGTCTATTCATTATCTGCCTCGATATGTTCGCCAGAGACCCCAGATGTGTTCCCATTTCGTCAGGCACACTCTTTTTGGGTAGAACCTGTGTTCTGCTTGTTGACATCAGTCGAGGTCAGAGATCCAGTTTGCCACTTCAGGAGGGGCAACCGCCCCCCCCAATGTTTAGCAATGTTACGTTTGGCGACTACTGATGCCAATTTTAGCCATAGTTTTGTGTAGGTGGGCCACATTTGCTCATTCGGTATTGGCAGTAGGAACCTTTTGGGGTCACTTAAAACCTCTTTCCCCACCACCTCTGTCATTATTTTCCCAATATTTTGCCAATATGTTTGCAGCACTGGGCACTCCCACAGCAAATGAAAGAAGAATCCCTCCTGCAGACACTGCCTGTGGCACTGACTTTTCCCGGTGCATCCTCTATGGTGTAGTGTGGTTCGGGGATAGTATCTCCTGTGCAGGATTTTTAGTAGGATGGGTCGGAATCGGGCACAAATTGCTACTTCACGCGGTCCCTGTGCAGCCTCTGTCCATTCTTCATCATCTCTCTGCCCTAGGTCATTTTCCTATAGAGCTCTCAATGTCCCTAGGGGGTCTTGCGAGTTATTAAGGAGTTTCCTGTATATAATTGGTATGGCTCTGGTGGTCAGTGGGTCTGTCAATACTCTGTCTTCTAGCGGAGATGCTGTTGGTAGGGTGGTCACTTCATGTACATCATTTTTAAGGGCGTGTCCTAGTTGGAGATATCTCAACCATTCTCCTTGTCCTAGTTCATACTCTTTTTGCATAACTGCAAACATTATTTAGGCCCTGTGTCTCCATACTTCCCTCAATTTTTCTAAACCCAGTGGCTTCGATTTATTGAAACTTTGCAGTGTGCCAACCTTGTGGAGCTGCTTGCTATCACATAACGGGGTCATTTCTGTAAGCTTGCTCTCCCATCCCAGGTATCTGGTAGCCGGTCTCCATGCCATTACTACTGTTTGTGCATGTGGGGGAGATCTACAATCCTTCCTTTACCATAGAGTAGGTGTGGGTACCCTCTATCTCCCATATTTTCCCTATCAACTCAGTAGTCCGGTTCGTCCTGTCTCCAAAAACCTAATCGTTAAAACGTATTAACTGCGAGTCCCAAAAGTATAACTTGATGTCTTTCACAGCTAACCCCACTTCGTAAACTCCTTTTTGTAGTTTTCATAAGGCTATCCGTGTGGGGCCCCATTCCAGATTAAATCTCTCAATTAAGCCTCAATTCATCTGAAGAACAAATCTGGGAGCTCATTGGGGTGATTTGTATAACATACAATAATTGTGAGTGGGTAATCATCGCAAATAAGGCTGCACAATCCATCAATGTAAGGGGCAGTTTTTTCCAGCGTTCGGCGTCTGCACTGAACCGGATAAGTTGCCTTTCAGCATTTCTCTGATAGAATTCTTGTGGGTTTCTGGTTATGTTTATTCCTAAGTACTTAAAGCCTTCGATGTCGACTGGGATCGCACATCAACTTGTGAGTTTCGGGGTGCCTCCTGCTAGGGGAAAGAGTAGCGACTTGTCCCAGTTAATACAGTATCCAGAGTAATCTTCGTAGATACAGAGAATTTGATGTATTCTGTCCACTGATTGCCTTGGCCTCCTGACGTAGAGCTTCATATAGTTTGCATACAAGGATTTGCTTTCTTCCCATTCCTCCCAGATCGGTTTCCCCCATATCAGTGGGGTGCTCCTTACCCATGCTGCTAGGGTTAGCAGGGCCAGGGTAAAAAGCAGCGTGACAGTAGGCATCCCTGTCTAGTACCCTTCTGTAGTGTAAATATTCAGGAGATGGTTGTGTTAACCCTCATACTCGCAAGGGGTTGGTAATATAAAAGCCTCAACCTTTTGATAAAATTGGGTCCAAAGCCCAAATGAGCCAGTACCACAAACAGGTCCAATCTATGTTATCAAAGGCCATTTTAGCATCCAAGGATAGTAAAGCTGAAGGGTTTAATTCATCCGTGGATGTTATATGTAGGACCCCAAACAGTCGGGCAGGTTGAGCCTCGTACTTCTCTGGGGCATAAATCCTGCCTGATCTGGGTGCGTAAGGGTTGTAATTACTGTCACTAGACATGTCAATAAAGCCTTGGACAAAACATTTGCCTCGTAATTTATCAGAGATATTGGCCTGTATGACTCACATTGCTCAGGGGGTTTACCCTCCTTGGGAATTACTAATATTTTCGCCACTCTCTGATCAGGTGGAATGGCCCCTTCAGTTTTAGCCTCTGTGTACATTACAAGTAGATGTTCTATATATCCGTTTTATCCAATATCGATTTAAATAGTTCAATCAGCAGACAATTCGGTCCCACCCTTTTCCTGAATGTAGTGCTCTTGTTGCGGTTTTAGGTTCCTCTACTGTTAATTTGCTGTCTAGCATTTCCCTATCTACCTCCGAGGGGTTGGCATTTAATAGTTCCCTGAGAAATTCCATACATTCATCTTCGGTTTTTGCTGAGGGGGAAGAGTATAACGACTCATAGTATGTAGTGAAGGCCTCCACGATTGATTTACCTGTCTCGTGTCCTTGACCCATCTCATCTATTTTTCTGGGGACCCACTGATGTTCAGTTCTTTTCTTATCTAACCATGCCAGTAGCTTGTTTGCTTCGTCTCTTATGTCATATAACCTATGTTGTGTGGCCCGGGCCTGGGTTCTGGCACTGTCTTCCATTAAATCCCTCAGCTCTTTTTGCTTTAATTGCAGTTTATGTCTTGCGTTTGTATTGTCTGTCTCCTCTTCTCCCACTAGGGCATCCAGACACCTCATTCTCCAGGGCAAGGCATTCATTTTTTCCCCATTTGTTATCACTGTCCCTGTTCTCTAATCACTGCTTTAAACGCCTCCCAGAGTATTACTTTTGAGTCAACTGAACCCACATTTCCTTCAAAGTGGTGTTCTGCCCCTTTCCGAAAGGCCTCCTTGAATTTCTAGTCTTTAAGGAACCATGGGTCAATTTTGCAGGCAAGAGTATAGTCTTTCTCGGGCCCTCAAGAGCCACCTTTACTGGGGAGTGATATGAAACTCCTCGTGCTATGTGGACTTTAAGTCATGTGTATATTGTTTGACTCAAGGGTGCTGATGTCTCCAAATATTTCTGAGTCACATGGTTTGGAGGAACTCGCCCAATGGGCCTATTCGCTTCCCCGCCACTGCGCCTCTCAGGGTGTCTAGTTTGCCAGAGATTACATCATTTATGTCTCCCCCAATTATTAGTCGGCTCTCTTGTAGGGCCAGGAGTAATGGCCCCAACCAATCAAGAGTTGGAGGCCCGGGGTGGGGCGTATACCGAGTACATGTTTAAGGCCCTGCCCTCCCATTGACCACTTACTGCCATATAACTACCCAGTGGGTCTGACCATTGCTTGGCTAATGTATATGGAAATGATTACCAAGGAGATGGGTCTCCTGAATCAGGACTAAGTCCGGTGTATGGTTTTTAATAAATTGCAGCACCATTGTACGCTTTAGACCTACATTCAGTCCATTGGCATTCCAGGACCATATTTTTTTAAGTCCTTGTGGGGTTTCAGGGGACAACATTAGTTGAGCCTTTTTTGTTCTCCCTCCTCCCTCCCCAACCCATGGTGGCATGTATGTTAGCTGGAATGCCGATCTGTCTAGTTTTGTAACTTCTCTGCATCATCTCCTGAGCATTAACCTGAACTGTATTACTACTACTATTGTTAGTAGAAACCTCTGATCCGCCGACCTCGCCCTCACCAAAACCCCACGCATCCGCAAAGCCAGGACAGTGGAAGAGCCTTCTCCTACATCGACCATCCTACAAGATCTGGAACGAGCTCCCAATTGACATCAGATGCGCCCCCTCCCTGAACATCTTCAAGAAGACACTCAAGACCTGGCTCTTCAATTGAACTAAGCTACTACCCCCCCCCCCCCGAGCGCCTTGACACCCTCACAGGTAAGTAGCACACTTACAATTCCCCTGACTGATTGATTGATTGATTGAACTTCTTGTTTGAGATTGGCTTCCCAGATATCACCCCTCCTGTCATTCCCATACCTCTTCTGCATTGACAAAGTGCCATGTCTTACTGTCTGTTATGATTTTGAGTTTGACTGGAAAGAGCATTATATACTTGATTACCCTCTCGCGTCATTTTCTCTTTGCCTCCTCAAAGCTCCTGCGCTGTTTCTGCACTTGTAAGGTGAAGTTTGGGAAGAACCTAATTTGGGTGTTTTCTAACTGTATTTCTCCTGCGGCACTGGCTTTTTGGAGGAAGGCATCGCAGTCGAGGAAGTTTAAGATTTTTGCTATTATTGACCTGGGGGGTGGGCCCCGGCTTGGGTGGCGGGATCGGGGCCCGATGCACCCTCTCAATGGAAAACAACTTGGACAGGGTCTTAGGTTTCAATTTGTTTACTATAAAGTCCTCCACGAAGAGCTCTACACTGGGGCCTTCTATCCCCTCCGGACCCCCATCATTCTAATGTTGTTCTGCTGGGCTCTGCCCTCCTAGTCTTCGAATTTGGCCACCATCATCGTGGTGTGATGAGTTAGTTTCTGTACTTGCCCCTCTAGTCGCTTTGTCACTGGTTGTACCTGAGCAATTTGCATTTCGGCAGTCGTTACTTTATCTCTGAGTTTGGATAAGTCAGTTCAGATTAAATTTGAGATTGTGTAGCTGTCCATTTTATTTGACTGTATCACAGACTGCCCTTTAGGCTTCACCATTATGGGTTTGGAGGCTTGACTTCTATATGCCCCGCCATCACTGGATTGATGTATGCAGTCTCTCCACTGGTGCTCAAAGCATTCACGCTACTCAGAGGCCTCCGTTGGTTAGTCTCTTCTGGCAGCCCTGTGTCACTCGATCTTCTCAGGTCTGTCTGATCTCCCATGGGCAGGGAGGAAGGACAAACCCAGGTTCCGGAATTCCAATTTAAGACCCTGGACCTCCGCTGTCCACGCCGCTGCCAGGTGCTTTAGAATCGTCCAGCCAATCAGGGTATTCGCTGTATTTTCCCCATCTCCGGTGGCATCTGTTTCCTCCCACGCAACTCGGATCTCTGGGTCGAGGTGCCCCCCTAGCACTCTGCCATCCCAGACTACGCAGCAGGAGGGCTCTGCAGCCTTCTGCCTGCCTTCATGTACTCTTGGGCCCTTCACCAATGCAGCTTCACCCGTTCATTGCGTCTCAGCCTCGGGACACGATTTCCACTGTCTAGCGCACCTTCAGGGAATGAGCGACGCCGCCACGGACTCCAGGGCCCGGTACTATCGGCACAATCAGCACTCTCTCCCCTATACAACTTCAGTCAGGAGCAGTCTCGAGCCTCACCTCCGCCCTCCAAGGGTGTCCTGAGGTACCTTTTCACTGCCCGCGCATATCTCAAGGTGGACAATTTTTTTCTATTTTTGGGACTGCAGGATCTCCGGCTCACGTTCCAGGTCTCGGTCTTGTGGTCTTCGGTTTCGTTTTCCGGCTCTCACTGTTCTCCGGTCAGTCTCCATTGTCCCTCGGTTTTCTTGGGTCTATAAATATGCCCGATGATCAGGGATTTCGATTCCATCGTTGGATGGTTGAGAGTTCTTCAGATTATGTGCGGATGGCAGGATTAATTGCAGTTAAGTGCGGAGCTAAGAGCTGCCATGTTCGCATGTGGCCCAGCCACGCCTCCTTGTATTGAATAATTTAACAACAACACACTTCAACCCATCACAATGTATTATGGTAAGCTTGGAATTAAATCTAGAGCTACAGATCACTGTCTGTTATAATGTAGCTGTGAGTCTGCGCATCTAGTGCGAATGAAAGTACTGGAAATCTGTTAACATGTAATTAATGTGATAAACATCGTGCTTTTTGTGTATCTATATATATATATATATATATTTTCCACAAACGCCCTAGAGCTTTTCAGGACTCACTCGTGTTCAGCCTGCCATCCGGCCTCACTGGATTATCTCCCCACTGGCTCACAGGTATATCATGATGCTTGCCTGACGCGTTTCGAGGTCACTCGCCTCTTAATCATAGGCGGCTCAGAATGTAGTAACAGAGACTTCATTTTATTCGTTATTAACATGCACGCATGCCATTGGTTGAGGGTTGGCGTTTTTGTTCATGTTGCATGCTGGGAATTGTATTTTCCACAAGCTCTGGGTCACAAACTAGTTTTGAGCAATTGTTCGTTCCTAAGTGGAAACCCGTGATACCAAGGAGAGTTGCATTCAATCCGGCTTCACACGCTGCGTAGAGCGGCAGAGTTCCGTTCCACAGCCCCTCCAGTCCGTTCCCCGCTCCGCGGTGACTAGAGATGGTGCGTCCTGTCGCGGTAAGGACCCCGCGCTGCATAAATTTTCCACAAACGCCCTAGAGCTTTTCAGGACTCACTCGTGTTCAGCCTGCCATCCGGCCTCACTGGATTATCTCCCCACTGGCTCACAGGTATATCATGATGCTTGCCTGACGCGTTTCGAGGTCACTCGCCTCTTAATCATAGGCGGCTCAGAATGTAGTAACAGAGACTTCATTTTATTCGTTATTAACATGCACGCATTCCATTGGTTGAGGGTTGGCGTTTTTGTTCATGTTGCATGCTGGGAATTGTATTTTCCACAAGCTCTGGGTCACAAACTAGTTTTGAGCAATTGTTCGTTCCTAAGTGGAAACCCGTGATACCAAGGAGAGTTGCATTCAATCCAGCTTCACACGCTGCGTAGAGTGGCAGAGTTCCGTTCCACAGCCCTTCCAGTCCGTTCCCCGCTCCGCAATTCCCAGCATGCAACATGAACAAAAACGTCAACCCTCAACCAATGGCATGCGTGCATGTTAATAACGAATAAAATGAAGTCTCTGTTACCACATTCTGAGCCGCCTATGATTAAGAGGCGAGTGACCTCGAAACGCGTCAGGCAAGCATCATGAGATACCTGTGAGCCAGTGGGGAGATAATCCAGTGAGGCCGGATGGCAGGCTGAACACGAGTGAGTCCTGAAAAGCTCTAGGGCGTTTGTGGAAAATTTATGCAGCGCGGGGTCCTTACCGCGACAGGACGCACCATCTCTAGTCACCGCGGAGCGGGGAACGGACTGGAGGGGCTGTGGAACGGAACTCTGCCGCTCTACGCAGCGTGTGAAGCCGGATTGAATGCAACTCTCCTTGATATCACGGGTTTCCACTTAGGAACGAACAATTGCTCAAAACTAGTTTGTGACCCAGAGCTTGTGGAAAATACAATTCCCAGCATGCAACATGAACAAAAACGCCAACCCTCAACCAATGGCATGCGTGCATGTTAATAACGAATAAAATGAAGTCTCTGTTACCACATTCTGAGCCGCCTATGATTAAGAGGCGAGTGACCTCGAAACGCGTCAGGCAAGCATCATGATATACCTGTGAGCCAGTGGGGAGATAATCCAGTGAGGCCGGATGGCAGGCTGAACAAGAGTGAGTCCTGAAAAGCTCTAGGGCGTTTGTGGAAAATTTATGCAGCGCGGGGTCCTTACCGCGACAGGACGCACCATCTCTAGTCACCGCGGAGCGGGGAACGGACTGGAGGGGCTGTGGAACGGAACTCTGCCGCTCTACGCAGCGTGTGAAGCCGGATTGAATGCAACTCTCCTTGGTATCACGGGTTTCCACTTAGGAACGAACAATTGCTCAAAACTAGTTTGTGACCCAGAGCTTGTGGAAAATACAATTCCCAGCATGCAACATGAACAAAAACGCCAACCCTCAACCAATGGCATGCGTGCATGTTAATAACGAATAAAATGAAGTCTCTGTTACCACATTCTGAGCCGCCTATGATTAAGAGGCGAGTGACCTCGAAACGCGTCAGGCAAGCATCATGATATACCTGTGAGCCAGTGGGGAGATAATCCAGTGAGGCCAGATGGCAGGCTGAACACGAGTGAGTCCTGAAAAGCTCTAGGGCGTTTGTGGAAAATGTATGCAGCGCGGGGTCCTTACCGCGACAGGACGCACCATCTCTAGTCACCGCGGAGCGGGGAACGGACTGGAGGGGCTGTGGAACGGAACTCTGCCGCTCTACGCAGCGTGTGAAGCCGGATTGAATGCAACTCTCCTTGGTATCACGGGTTTCCACTTAGGAACGAACAATTGCTCAAAACTAGTTTGTGACCCAGAGCTTGTGGAAAATACAATTCCCAGCATGCAACATGAACAAAAACGCCAACCCTCCACCAATGGCATGCGTGCATGTTAATAACGAATAAAATGAAGTCTCTGTTACCACATTCTGAGCCGCCTATGATTAAGAGGCGAGTGACCTCGAAACGCGTCAGGCAAGCATCATGATATACCTGTGAGCCAGTGGGGAGATAATCCAGTGAGGCCGGATGGCAGGCTGAACACGAGTGAGTCCTGAAAAGCTCTAGGGCGTTTGTGGAAAATTTATGCAGCGCGGGGTCCTTACCGCGACAGGACGCACCATCTCTAGTCACCGCGGAGCGGGGAACGGACTGGAGGGGCTGTGGAACGGAACTCTGCCGCTCTACGCAGCGTGTGAAGCCGGATTGAATGCAACTCTCCTTGGTATCACGGGTTTCCACTTAGGAACGAACAATTGCTCAAAACTAGTTTGTGACCCAGAGCTTGTGGAAAATACAATTCCCAGCATGCAACATGAACAAAAACGCCAACCCTCAACCAATGGCATGCGTGCATGTTAATAACGAATAAAATGAAGTCTCTGTTACCACATTCTGAGCCGCCTATGATTAAGAGGCGAGTGACCTCGAAACGCGTCAGGCAAGCATCATGATATACCTGTGAGCCAGTGGGGAGATAATCCAGTGAGGCCGGATGGCAGGCTGAACACGAGTGAGTCCTGAAAAGCTCTAGGGCGTTTGTGGAAAATATATATATATATATATATATATATATATATATATATATATATATATATATATATATATATAAATCTCAGACTTGTCATGTTTTTGCCCTGTGCCCTCTGCACTAATGTCTATTTGCTAAATATTAGGTTCAGGCATAAAACTCTGCTCCATTCGCAGAGTTTGTGGAATTCCGCAACTTCGTGTTCTACGGAGAACGCAGAGTTACTGTTAAACTCCGCAATGGAGTGGAGTTTTTTTTGGTCCATGCGCTCGAAATTTCATTTTGTGCATGCAGGAGCCACTTGCCAGGCACTCATGATCGCCAATGAGATTTTTAAGGCCATTTGCGGCGCCACAAGATTTGCTAGCAGGCCGCTTGCTCCTGTGAGTTTTGTGGTCGCCAGCACATCATTCAGGCGCACCAGTGGCTTCCGGCGGACGATTTCTGCTGTATGCGATCTCAAAAGTGCAGGATCCACCGTGGCTGCAATCTGGGAAAGAGTTTCTCATTAAGCAGCATCAAAATCTTCCTAAACTGATAATTAGGAGTTAAAAACCTCCTTGAAGTGACATTTGGCTGTGTTTTTTTGTGTGAGGAGTCATTTTTTGGTTTTTGTACTTATTATTGAACTGGAAGGAAGTGTCCCCGAGTCTCCAACTTCTAGTTTCTGTCCAGCAGACTCCTCCCAGTGCTTTGCCCATCTCTGGTCTCTTTTTATTTGGGTTTGGAGCTCGAAGGATCACTCTTTGTGTCTGATTCATGTCCCATTAGATTTAAGGACCTTGAATTTGAGATTTCACAAGTAAGTTGAAAAACTGGTCTTGTTTGATTGATTGGGAACATGCACCTGGATTTATTTGTACTTTTAAATGATTTTTAAATTTATTGTGGTGGGTGGCCTGTTGTTTTGGTAGGGGCCCAGTGATTTCTTTGCATTCCAATTTTCTTCTTTTGTAAAGGAAAAATGTTTCACTGTTTACTACATTTTCTACATGTGTTTTTTAATACACAACATTTTGCTTTAATTCACCATGTGGCCTAGTCTGCCAATTGGCCTTCCAGCCACCAGGACCCGTGCTAGTCATGGGAGCATGAAACAGTTTCTGTGGTGTTTACAGCATTTAGGCCATGGATGGATTTGGATTGAAATACAACATTTATTTTTTTGTGGTATTTCCTGTTTTTTTTCCATGTAAGCAGTGTTTATGACTAAGTAAAAAGAATGATGTTTCTTGTTGTAAAATTTTTATTTTAGCCCAGTAATTTTCATTTTTGGTATTGTTGAATTAACTGTTTTCTCTGTTTTACCATGTCTTCTTTGTCTGGCCAGTGTGTGTGTTTGTGTGTTTGCCATAGGCCAACAATTGCCTTTGTTTCAGATGCCATGTGGGAATGGGCCAGGGGCCATTTTGTATAGTCAGTGGACTGTTCCTGGGTCTGCATGTGCTGTTTGTTTTACAGGCTCCCTGCCTCTTTATGTTGCTTGATACTTATTGTGAGTGACCATATGGCTGGCAGCTGTTTTATATATGCAGCCAGTGTGCTTTTGCCCTAGGCCTGCATGCATTCAATATACTAGGCCTGCATGCGTTCTTGGTTCTAGGCCTCCAGCTTCTTGTTGTGACCATGTGGCTGGCGGGCATTTTGTGTAGGTAGCCAGTGTGCTTGTGCTATAGGCCTGCATGTGTTCTTTGTTCCAGGCCGCCAGCTTCTAGTTGTGACCATGTGGCTGAAAGCCATTTTGTGTTAGTAGCCAGCGTGCTTTTTCAATAGGCCTGCAAGCGTTCTTTGTTCTAGGCCTCCCGCTTCTTCCTGTGTGACCATGTGACTGGTGGGCATTTTGTGTAGGTAGCCAGTATGCTTTTTCAATAGGGCTGAAAACTTTCTTTGTTCTAGGCCTCCTGCTTCTTGTTGTGACCATGTGGCTGGTGGCCATTTAGTGTAGGCCAGTGGTTCGCCAACTTTTGACTCCTGAGGACCCCCATTGAGTCACCACTGGAAGCCGGGGACCCCCAAGCAATTTGTATGATTTACATTTCAAATATTAAAACAGTCATTAGAAAAAAACGCACATGTGCACACAAAACAAATACCCAAATTACTAAGGATTTTGGGGCCAGATGTACGACTATTTCATTAAGCGCCTCGCAATTGGCGACACATTGCGAGTGGCAAAATGCGAGGCACTAAATGAAATGTACAACAGTGTGTTTAACACTGTTTGGGATTCACAACGGGGTCGCAAATTGCGAGGCTTAATAATATTAATGAGTCTCTCGCAATTTTGTCAGCCATCCCAGGGATGGTGGCCTGCTGGGCTCAGCAGACCACCATGTGTAGGACTGCTTTTAAATAGAGCAGTTAAAAAAAAATGCAGCCTGTTTTCCATGCATTAACAAAAAAGAAAATGAAATGTTTTCATTTCATTTTTTAAGGGCAGGCAGTGGTCCTTTGGACCACTGCCTGCCCTTAAAATATAGTTTTGCATGCATTTGTAAAGGGGAAGGGGTCCCCTGGGGACCCCTTCCCATTTGCAAATGCATTACCATCTACTTGAAGTAGGTGGTAATAGCGAGTGTTTTGCGACTGCAATTGGGGTCACAAAACATTTGTACATGGTTTTGAGACTCGCTATTTGGAAGGGAATGCCCCTTCCAAATAGTAATACGCAAAACGTATTTAGCGAGTTGCAAAACAATTGTGACGCGCAAAATAGGCCATGTACATGGCCCAATGGGTTTTTGCATGCGCAAACAGGTTCGCGAACCCGTTTGTGCATATAAAAATGGGTCGTACATCTGGCCCTTAGTATTTTATATTGAAGGAATTTGCAAAAAAGGAAAACATGTAATGGGAAGGTTGGTGCTGCATCTCCCTGACTAACTTTTAAATAGTTGGTTTTATTTCACAGTACGATGCTCCTGCTTCTGCCAGGGCCAGACTGGAAACCCAAAGCAGCCCTGGCAAATGTTTTCAGACCAGTCCCCACACGTTGCAAGTGCGAGGAGCGAGCCTGACCACTACAAATGGGGCTTTGGGAGGCTCTCCCCCTCAAAATATTTAGGAAACAATGGTGCAGTCTACAACACATTTTTCATTATATATTGAATTGTATTAGCTTTTAAAGAATAGTAATTGAAGACCTTACTATGAACCAGGATGCGACAATCTTAGTTGGGGTTCTTCGATGATTCCCTTATTATCACCCTCATCTCTCCATAGCCCCTCTGTCACATGTATTTCATTTGTTTTATAGCATCTCTCATACCATTGTAGGATGTCAGAGCCCTTTACATCACACACATATAGAGACAATGAATCATACATGTAAATCAGTGTATAGAGAATGTTACATATGGTAAAGGGGACTAGAAGGTGTAGTAATCACATGTTATTCATACTGATAGGCATTTTTAAATAGTGCTTGGTCTGGAAAAGCACAAACTCAGGATTCAGAACATAACACATTGGCTAGCGCTGACTTTCACATTAAAAATGTATTTCCACCCATATAAACCTTTTTAGCAGCATCAGGATAATGAATGACTGGGAAAAAACATAAGTTACTAACTGGTACCATGCAGATTGCAAGCAGCGCTTTGATGACAGTTTATAGCTCACTGTGCTAGATTCCGATTGTCACTTATGAAGTGCACAGTAACAAGAGAATCTCTATGACAAAAGCAGTAACCACAGACTTATACACATAGAATTTTTTTTTTTTAATGCATGGTACACATTCTTTGCAGTGGGCATATTAACCCTCTGTGCTACAATAATTAAGTCAAAGCTGTCACTGAACAAAACTCTCATCTCTCTCCAGCAGGTAAATTATTCACTGGTGTTATCTTGACACTTTTATTGTTGCTCGAAAGCTGTTATTTATACAACAAACTTTGCTGTGCTTTTAAAACTGCTGCCTACAGACCCTCTGGAAATGTCATAGAACCCTGGGGGTCAGCGGACCCCAGTTTGTGAAACACTGCTGTAGGCAGCCAGTGTGCTTCTGCCAAAGGCCTGCATGAGTTCTTTTTTTCTAGGCCTTCTACTTTTTGTTGCGTGACCATGTGGCTGGAATTTTGTGTAGGCAGCCAGTTTGCTACTTTTGTCGTAGGCTTGCATGTGTTCTTTGTTTTCTAGGCCTTCTGCTTCTTTTTCTGAGTGTGTGACCATGTGGTTGGTAGCCATTTTGTGTATTCAGCCAGTGTGCTTTTGCCATAGGCCTGCATGTCTTCTTTGTTCTGGCCAATGGCCATGCATTTTTTCTGGTTGTTGTTGTTGTGTGATCATGAGGCTGGTGGCCATTTTGTGTAGGCAGCCAGTGTGCTTTTACCATGGGCCTGCATGCGTTCCATGTTCTAGACCTCCTGCCTCTTGTTGTTGAGACCATGTGGGTGGCAGTCATTTTGTGGATCTAGCCAGTGTGCTTTCCCAGTAGGCCTGCATGTCTCCTTGTCCTTGTTCCCAATGAATGCCTTCCTGGTCAGTGTTGTTGTTGATGACAATGTGGTACTAGTTGGCAGCCATTTTGTGCATCCAACCAAATTCAGCGCTTTTTTCCATATGCTAAATGGATGGTTGAGCAATGAGATAGCAGTTTAATAGTTTAATAATAACTTATTATTATATCTTTGAAGATAACTTCACTTATGTTTAATTATTTTAATTTTTCAATCTTCTTAAGTAATTGGTAAATAATTTTTTCTAATTTTTCCTTTCTTTTGGTATAATTTCAATTGTTTTTAGTTTATACCATTTCCCACTACATTTTGCATCAATCAACCCATGTCTGCTATAGGCGCACAACAGTATTCATTGTCTCGGGATTATTCCTTCCATTGTCGTTTGTCAGGTGCAACTTCTTCAGTGCCACATTACATGTAAGTAACTTGACGTAACGTGCCTTGCTGAGTGGTCATTCACCATGAAAGTATATGTTGGTGTGGTTTTCCATTTTACGAATGAGTAGATATACGCTGTATTGTTAATTAAGGGAGTAACAGCAGTGGTTGACCACACAAAATGATTTTTTGTTGTTGCTACTAATTGAACAGCAACAATGCCATGTTTCACCGATGTCTTTCTTGCGCCTTTTCTTTTAGGTGCACGAAAAGACAACAAGAAGAGACAATAAAATGTGACATCACCCCCAGTACTGCCATATTGCCAAAAAGAAGGCCTGTGCAGGGCGTGAGTCTGAGGAGTGAGTGACCCACACATCATCAGACATCTCTTCAACTTGTGACAAAGTGCTCCTGCTAACTGACAGCTTCAAGATTGCCCCAAAGGAAGATGCTAAAACTGCTACCAAGAAAGTGGCCAGAGAGAAGAAGAAGGAGCTTACCACCACCACTGGCATATCACCCCAGATGTTTTTTGGTAAACAAAAAAGTGTGCCTGCAACACTGGCCTCTGGGGAGCAAGCTGGGAGCAGCACCCCCAAATCAGTGGAGCCACCCCAATCTAGGCCCAAGCCCATGTCTGTCGCAGAGGCAGCCAATCTAATCACGGCAACACCGACAAGCAGTGATGTTGATATTGACTTATCTCTATTGCAAATTAGTACCCAATCAATGCTGGAAAATCATAGAAGTTAATAACAACAGCCACAACCACCAATAGTTGTTCCTCCTGAAGTAGGAGCAGTTCAAGAGATTGAGCTTCATGCTGAGGAAGTAGAGCAATCTGCTCTAGAAGATCAATTATCTTCCAGATCTCTAACTAGAAAAAGGAGGATTAGTGGTGCATCATCTTCAAACACCCATTCTGATGATCTAAACACCACTTGGATCCCGCCTCAGTCTGAGTGTGAGACATGCCATGAGACAACTTAGACAAGGGTAGAAAAAAGGAAGGTTACAGAAAGCCTTAGAGTTACAGAGGCAGATGTACAAAAGGAGTATAACGCTGAGCCAGTCATCATGGATATTAGCCCAGTCCCAGTGGAGACAGATATTACCCCATCCGATTTTCCCAGGGGGATGTGGCAGTGGCACCACAGATGCAACCACTGCCAGCTGCCATATTTTCAAAGTCCCAGCAGTGACCTACATCTGCAACCACCTCAGTAGACGTAGGTACTGCAGAGAGTCAAACGTCAAAACTCCCACCTACTGCCAGTTCATCCGACATTGGCAGTGGCACCAGCATCAGAAAGTTGAGCTTCCCAGTTTGGGATTTCTTTTTGGGTTAGCCAGATGGAGACGAAGATTGCCATATGCTCCCTTTGAAGAGCAAGTGTTAGTCTGGGTAAGCTTGGCACAAACAATGTCAATGGGGCCATAAAACCTATTTGAGAAAGCACCATATGATCTGTTTTGAGACACACCTTAGCAGCCCAAAAACTGCAGATGTTGTTGGAGAAGGTGATGAAAGCTGCTTAGCAGGGAATCTAAATCCGATCCGATCATGGTGGAAGGAGAAGAAGAGGAAGGCATCTTCATCAAGCAAAGCAGTTCTCTCCCCAGCAGTGCAGTAGTGTTGCTCACATTAGCAACATCCAATGGCACAAGACTCAGGCCGAGACATCAAGACAACAGAGAACAGTGACTGCCCCGCTGAAAAGCACATTGAGTTTGCCATCGCCTGCTCTTAAGAAGTCACCTACATCAGTGGCATCAGGAAAGAAAAAAATTCAGGCTACTCTTCCTGTCATGTTTAGGCCAGAGGGGCAGTATTAATGCAGCCACCCAACAGCACGTTTGTACAACACGAAGCTGGCTAAAATGTTAGTGGTGGACTGCCTTACTTTTTCTGTTGTTGAAGGAGTAGGATTTCATTTATTTTTTCAGAGTTTTATATAGCGCAAACTTGACCTGGAGGTATTGGGTATCAGAGCGCTTTACACAGGCACCAGTTGCGTTTACATGAGGACATATTCATTTTTGTTAGGCACAGGGAGATTAAGTGATTTGCCCGGAATCACAGGATGTTGTGCGTCCTTGCCGAGAATCAAACCCGGTTCCCTAGATTTGAGGTTGACCGGCGTAGCAGTTAGACTAACTCCTCTTGAATTTGTGGCAGCCATCTGCCTGAAATGGAAGGATCCCAGCTGGTCCCAGTTTGCCAGAGTTGCTTTTCTGGCGCTACATCATGATGTACTTGAATTGCTTGGAAAAGATTTGCAGCAGAGTGCTGTCCACGGTGTCTACCTGACAACAAACATATGGACCAGTTGCCAAGCGACTGTTTACATGTGCCTCACTGCACACTGGATCTATTTTGTGTGGGGCTAAAGAAAAAATATCTGCAGGTGTTGACACTGCTGATGTTTATAAAGCTGCTCGGGAGCATGCAGCAGTAGCGATTTCCACTTTGTAGAAATCCCATACAGCTGCAAACATTTTGAAAGACTTTAACAACAATGTCTTTGAATGGCTGTGACAAAGAGGGCTTAAAATTAGATTTGTTGTCACAGACAAAGGCAGTAATATAGTTAAGGCCATGGCCGATAGTGGTTATTTCAGGGTCCTGTGTTTGGCACACTGTATCAACATCCTTGTACAGGATTTCTCAAAAAAGAAGACCAAGTAAGCAACTTACTATCCACCTGCCAAATAATCTGCACTCATTTCAGCCATTCATTTAATACTTGGAAGCAGCTGAGGGTCATCTAGCATGTTAATAGAATGCCTGTCAAAGCACTCATACAGGAGGTGCCAACACGCTGGAACTCCACACGGAATATCAGCAAAGAGGACAGTACCATGGGCCAAGGTATCCTATTGTTGCACATGCTACAGGAACAGCTAAAGGAGATGTGTGCAATGTATGTAAATGTGGAGGAAAAAGATGTGTATGATGTGGTGGAGCGCTTAATCCTTCGCTTCTCTACTAATACAAGGATGCAAAGATCCATTGTGTCCTCCAAACATTACATCTGTGCCACAATTCTTGATCCACGGTATAAACCATTACTATCAACTTTAATTCCTTTTTTAGACGGGGATGTACAAAACATGGTTAGATGAGCAAGGCAGTGAGCTAGAAAAAGAACGGGAGGGAATTGTAGGTCAACAGGTCCAGGGCTAAATTCCTGTGGGGCAGCCTTCAAGTTCAGAGCCTGAGACCAGTGCTGTTGACTCACAGCAGCCAAAACCAATGACAAGAACACCATCAACAACACCAGGACTAGGAGCATCAACCACAAATCTGCAACTGAGTGGTTTCTACTGGCAGGGCTTAAGTCTAGTGCAGAGGCGAGGGCAAAAGAGTTTGAGCAAAGTGGAACACCAGCAGTGAACATTAAGCGAATGGTCCAGGCCTATCTGGTTGATGCAACAGAGGTCTACCTTGATCAAAAGCCATTGGTGTATTGGTATGAGAAGAGGCACCATTGACCACTGCTCAGCAGTCTGGCAATAAACTATCTGGCTTACCCTGTAGTCAGTGTCTTCGCTAAGCGTGTTTTCAGTACTGCTGGTGCCGATGTCACATGGAGAAGGACCAGTGCCTCGCCCCAAAATGTAGGGAGATTAACCATGATCAAAATTAATCAGCATACCTGAAGTACCACAGGAGAAAGATGACGGAGACTCAGGTCATGGAAGTAACGTGATAACCTACAGCTGGACGAACCACCAGAGTTTGAGGATTAGCTCTGCATCCCTGACCACTAGGCTTTCTTTTTTTGACACCCCCAAAAAAGTTACTAGACCCGAGAAATCGGGTATCATAGCACTTCACATGAGTACCAGTTGCTTTACAGACAGACACATACATTTTTGTTAGGCACAGGGAGATTAAGTGATTTGCCCAGAATCACAGGATGTTGAGCGTCATTGCAGAGACTTAATCCTGGTTCATCAGCTCTGAGGTTGACTGCTCTATTCGTAAGGCTACATTCTTTCCCTGAAGGGCATATTATTTACTGTAATATTTGTGTGTGTCTGACTGTCTGGTTGACCAATTTATCCCAGCCGATTTACTCATACACATTTTTTTTGCCAGATTGGAGTTGCAACTGTGTGCAGCCAGGTAAGAAGTCCTGACTCACTCTCCAAAGCCATTTCCCTCAAGCCAGACATTGGATGGAGGATGCAAACAAAGGTGTGCCTGCCTCAACCCTGATTCAGAAAAGGGGGTGGTGATGAACAGAGTGTCTGAATTAAGCAGATCACTCTTACCCAGTCCAAAGATCAGGGCTTGAACCATCACCGTTTTTTAGCTCACTGCACCATCCCAGCTCAGAACCTGGCTACATGCAAATTAGTCTGTTCCTGTCCCAGTGCATGATGGGAACAGGGCAAACCAAACTACTAAGCCAATTCTTATACTGGGAAGGAAACAAGCTTCCGGGGACCGGTTTCTGGCATTTCAGCCGTCGTCGGCCCGGCTTGCAATGAGCAAGGGACTCACATCTGAGTATACCCTTCCTCGCTTATGGTGGACAAAATGATTCAGAAAAGGGGGTGGTGATGAACAGAGTGTCTGAATTAAGCAGACCACTCTTACCCAGTCCAAAGATCAGGGCTTGATCCATCAACCCTGAGTCGTGAATATCTAGGCTTTCCTACCCTAGAGGGATAGCCCCACATGTGACATTTATAATTCGTTTTCCACTGGCAACTCTCTGCTTCGTGAACATAGAAGATCTGCATACTGCAATGTACTACCAATGAATCACTGTTACCACACCAGAAGAACAGGTAAATGCTGGCATGCATTGCTCGCTAAGTGAATATTGTTTGTTGTGATGTGAACTTGTTGTGATATGTCATCATCATGTGTGTTGAGATTAAGAATAGATGAGATGATTCATGTACTGGCAGGCAGTGTGACACTGGGTGTTTGTTTGTTACACTTAATGTGTTAGTGATGAATTTGACATTCACAGTGTTGGTGGCCTCCAGACAGCTGATCAATAATTTTGAATTTTCCCCATAAGGGTATTTCCCCCCCCCCCCTTTGAAAGATAGGATAGCGAGAATCCTTCACCGGGTCGAACTCCACTCCACACAGTCCAACCTGCTTTGTTTTTTATTGTTTTATACTTTATACCCCTCAAAGACTCAGACCCTACCAATCCCTTAGATAATGTAAAGTTTGCAAACACAAATCAAGTCTATATAAAAAGTGACTCAATCTTTCCCTTCTTGATGTTTGATAACAACATTTTACTACTACAGGCTGATCTATTGCAATTTGAGTCGGGACTCATGACACTGTTGGTGCGGAGTTGGACACCATACTCGGGGTCAGACTCAGGAGGATCAGAGATGATGGAATGACTCAGAGGGTCAGTGTGACTACTTTGAGAACTACCACCAGAAGAAGATGGAAGTTTTCAAATTCACTGAAACCAACCGATTTGGATGATGAAGACTTTGAAGTGGCCTAAAGGTTAACAAAACCAGACCTACACAAGTCTGTGTAGTGGTGGTGGTGGTGAGCGGGGTGACTGACAGCCATGTGTTGATTTTTTACTTGATTGGGAAAATGCTGTGTTGCTGTATGTGTGCACACTGCTCAGTGCTGTCTGGCTATTATTTGTTGTTTAATTCAAAGCTAAGTGGTGGTTGGGTGGAGGGGCAGTTGTTGAGGTGACTAGAGGAAACAGACATTTAGCCATGATGCCTCTGTGTCTTCTCTTCTTGTTGCACTCCTCATGCTGTTTAACATTTCTCCTTGACTCTTCAATATCATTTTTGCTTTCCAATCTACAGGCCCTGGCCTTAAGCCTATGCCATACTGGAAAAACAATGTAACATACTCACACTTACCTTACTGAAATGTATCTGCCAGGCACCCAAAATTGACAGACAGTCCAAGAGGAATGCAGATGCAACTCCCATTTTTTCAATACAGTTTCTCTTTAATAATTACAACTGTGTGTGTTGTTTGTATTTGTTTACTTGAATGATGAAGATATTTTAATTTTAATTGATATCTTTCAAAGCTCAGTACAACTGTAACAGAGCATAATGTAACTTGGGTCTCTCTGGGGCAGATGGACAATTTGATTTGGTTTACCTGTACTAGTACTCATCATCATGCATACATTTCCTTTTCCTTCCATAATGGATTTATGATGGTTGATTGCCAAGATGAATCTTGTCCTTGTGTAGTGTTTGTCTTTGTCAAACCTTTTCCTCAAATCCCCCTTCCCATCCATGCATCAAACTCCTAACCCTCTTCCCCCGGGTTCTGTGATTTATTGAGGTGTGACTAAATTAAATATAAACCAGTAATTGATCACACACTTGGTGGGGTGGTTGTGATGAAAGAAACACCAACTCAAAGCAGGGCACGGGTCTACTTTAATATAGCCCACACTGGCAATATTATATATATTAGATTGCCCACCCATGCCCAGTATTCTATATTCATTTTGTTTCCAGAGGAAAATAATCCATCATAATAATTGCCAGCATCATCATCCTTCCAGCACTAAATGTTATTCTTGTCCACTTCATAGCTCGAGTTGCCTTCAGTTTGTACTAGCCCAACATTCTGAATATTTATTGTACTTTAGCATTGCTTATCATGTTTTCTTGTTCGGCAGACTTCTTCTTGTGTGCTACTAGTCATACTCTAGTCTCCCTCTGGTGACTGTCTAATTTGTTTTTAAAAGCTTGCATATAAATTGGCATTAACTCAGTAACATTTTATTTCAATTTAATTAGTTCCCTCTGTTGAATATTTCTCAATCCTACAGTTTGAGTTCAGCTAGGAAGGAGTGGAACCTTGCTTCTGGATCTGGTGCTTTCACTAGTATTCAACTAGCCCATCTAGAATGCTGCTACTGTCTACTATCACCACCATGGCACCTTGGCAAACCATGCAGCCATCGATTTGCCTAATCACAGGTAAGAGCAGAACTGTGGGGGATTCTTTGTTGAGCTACAAAAATCCACATACTATGGAAATTCACACCCCCTCTGAGTCCTTAGGGGCTAATATAGTTGCAGACTTCAGAGACTAGGAGGAGAGAGTAGTAGAACAAGTGAGGGTACAGCATAACTATTAGTGTGTTACACTATCAGCAGATTAAAAAATGGGCTGCGGGCCTGCGGCAAAGGAAATAGTGTGAAGTAAAAGAGTAACCTCCCCAAAAATTTTTAATCATATGTACAACCATAAAAAGTAATTTCCCATACAAATAAACTAGAAAACGTACAATACCTGGCGCACCCCTCTGCCTAACGCCAACCAATTTCCAAAGTAAGAAAGTCCAAATAATTGTCCAAACAAATGTCCATAAGTAATTCTGCCAAATACTCCAATATTTCCTTGACTCCCAAATTCCCACCCCCTCCCTAAGAAGTCCCACCCACCAAACAAAAAATTAAAAAAGGGGCAAGAGAGACCTTGCTGCGGGCTAGGAGCATTGTCTCCAATTGGTTGAACTACTCCTCTATCCTGGCTTCCAGGCGCGCCATCGTCAGGAGCATGCAGCACTCAAAAGCTCTATAGAGTGTATAGAGAGGAGCAGCAGTGGTTGATGTATGGCAGCAGGTAGCTACCTGACCACAGCGCTGTACAACCGGAGGCACTGGGGCCTGGAAGGGGCCCAGGGCATTGGAGCCTGCAGCTGCTGCCACCTCCTCCTCCTCCTCCTCCTCGGCCACCAGGCACTGGCCGTCTGCCCTGATGGCCTCCACCTTCCTTTTCCGGTGCTGTCTGCTATCTCCTGTCTGTTGGGTTGTGAGGATGATGGTGGATTGGCAGGAGTAACTATATCAAGATAGAAAAAAGACAAATTGTAACCAATACTCTTAGCAAAACAGTAACATATAAAATGATATAGTGGCACAGTAGCACTAGCAGTACATAACATTTGCTGGTATCCTCCATTCCTCGGCCCATTCGATTTTGATGTGATTACAGTTCCAGGCATTAAGCACAATGGAGTATACAAGTATTCTTCTTCTCTCTCATTTATCTAAATTAATGTAGGCATGACAGCTCCGCTTGTGCCCTAGACAGACATACTCGTGTTGTGTTATACTCTGCTACTGTCTGCAGGTGTTGCAGCTGTACCACACAATTATCTCTTTTCCCATCTTGGCCATGCTCTGTTAAATCAAATGCTCACTTTCACCCTGACTACAACAAGGCAGATGAATGGCTACTAATAAATTAATGATATACGGCACAACTTGAGGTACTATTAATGTAACCATGCAGTCGATAGGCCACCCATGGCTGACACTGACGAAATACCATGGGTAAAGATAGTGGTACATCATATATGTTGGGCTTGAAAACTACTGTGAGTCAAGGGAGTAGTCTGAAATACAACCTCGCTTAAACCTTTGAATCAAAAACCTTGGTAATGAAACATTTCTTCTTCACTCTTCTTCCCAGGTATTTTTTCATTTTTCACCCTTGGCTGTGCTATTCAGTCACCATTTAAGTTTTACATTCTCTTCATCCAGTCTTCACTGTGAATACTACTACCATCCATCCATCCAAACGTGGCTATCATTCTCAACAAACCTTTCACCAACACACATTTGTCATTTTAACCACTCATGCATTCTTGCTTTGACCCATCAAACCACCTGGAGGATTTATTTCACCCATACTCTTTCCCCCACGCAGGCAGGCATCATTTTTAAATTCTGTTCCTATCGTGGAATTTGCTGAATTTTGGCAATGCCGCGGAGAATGCTTAATTGCCGAAAATTCAGCGATCTGCGGCGTAGCAAATTTTTTTCCTTGTCCGCGCTTTGAAAATGTGTGTTCGCGCAAGCGGTAGCGACATACCCTGATCCCTGGTTTCGCTGATGAGTTTTCCTATCCGTTCGTGTGCACTGCAAGAGTGTGCGATCACGAACACATCATTCGGACAAGCCGCCAGACATGCGTTTTCACGAACAGGAAACACGCATCGCAAGTGGGTGGAGCAAGTGAAACAAGATGGCCACGCCAATTGGCGACCGGATGGGTAAGTTTTCAAGATATTTCCCAACAAGCATGTAAACAGCATCCCCGAACAGGAAAAACACATCGGGAACGGGCGGAACAAGCAATTCTGCATACTCGCGGAATTCTGCAAAGCTCGCAGAGATTTTTTACTGTTTCGTGGAACTTTGCGTAAGGCGACTATACAAATTTCACCCACCCATGCTTCCTCCTTACATCCTTCTTTCCCATCAACCCATCTAGGTCTGACTCTTCTTCATAAAACTTTCTCTGCTGAGTTGATGATAGAAGCGGCCATTAGTTACTCAACTCCTGCTGTATGTGCTAAAGTAAAGAGAGGTGTAGTCAACTGTTCACAACTTAGTCTCACTCTCAACAGTACAATGTACACCCTTGCAGCGAGTATATAATTTGTCAATAAGCAAGCAATATGACTTACCAACGCTCACCACTGCTGCTGGCTCACCCCCTACGGCAGCCGCATCTGCTCCCTGGATGGTGCCGCCATACCCACTGGCCCCGGCACTGGTAGTCGGTGCGGCTAGAAAAACATTAAACATTTTTTCTATGCTTTATGCGCCTTCCGCTATTTATTTTTTTCCATAGCAAAATTGGAAATACATACACCAAACACATCACTAGCAATTCGGATACAGTCACAGTATATCCTATCAAAAATGATAAAATATCCAATTGGGTATTTTGTTTATGTTGCTGGCAATTTTTTAAAAGCCTCCCAGGAAGACAACCTGTAAAGGACTGAACTGAGTGGCGAGAGCTAATTGTGAATCTGAGTTTTTGAAAAGAAATAAGACTGGCCAAGTGGCCGGACAAACGGATATAAGGTCTTCTTTGTTGGCAAATGTAACAGTGCTGTCCTCCTCATACCTCCTTCTAGCCATGGTGAATGATAATCAGTTCACCATCAACTGCTGCTAATAATACTGGCCTAGATAAGAAAAAGACACAACTTTGAGGTGTCCAACATGACCATGGCAACTCTCTTCTTTTACTGATTGAGCGTAAGAAAGTAAAAGAAAGCCTTCTCAGCTCAACAAACATGCCTAGAATACCTTACTTGTGCATGCATGCTGCATGGCAGAGTAGTAGTACTATTACTAGTAGTGTAGTAAGGACCAATGGGTTCTCTGAGTCTTACAGAACCACCAATAGGCAGTCCACAAAATATAAAAGGGAGAGGAAACACTGACCGAAAAACCAGAAGAAAGGAAGCTTCAAACTAGTACAAACAAAGACAACTTGAGGTAAAATACAGGCTCTAGAAATATAAAATAACTTAGTAAATAGGAAAATGCACGGATAAAAAGATTTTTGAAACTCATAAATCGAAGAGGATTTGTGAAACAAATTCAGAAACAGGTAGAAAATAGTTAAAATTAAGGAGCAGTAAAAGTTATGGAAAGGCCTTTCTAGCTCCCCCACCGGCCTAGGATGACCCCTTGCCCCTGGATGTTGATGTAAGACATAATTATAGAGACAAGAAATAATTGGTGGTAAATAAATAATCTGTCAGAAAAAATGTTTGGACAGGAAACGGCTAGTGCAATTAAATTAAACTTTCCTAAATCATATTGATTAGTAGTAAACTAGTATCGCGAACGGTCCTATTGCTTCCACAATTCCTAAACCTACCTGGCTTGCGTATTCAAAAGACTTTGGACTAAATTGCAACAAATGATATATGCTTTTAAGTTCCGATCTCATTATTTTTACCCCCCTTCGACAGGCCAATTCATAAAGTCTGCAATTTGTCTTGAAATGCATAAATGGAAGCATGCATACACCAAATTGGTTGGTTGCTTGTCCCTGTTTGAGCTACAAAAAGATTCTAAGAACTGAAGTGAGAGGATGTGCCCCTTAATTACTAATACTAACAACCACTATCTTAGTGACAGGACAAAGGAAAGAAGTTTCATTACTTAAGTTCTTACGTAATCAGCCCAAGCAAGCGCAAAGTTGCAAACAGATATAATCGGGTAGCGCCGAGCACCTGTCTAGAAGAATAACGATCGCATATTATAAGATTTGAAAACATAACTTGCATGTGAGCAGCATGCTTGCTATTTGGGAAAAATATTAACAATGACATAGACCACCTCAAGAGATAATAATATTAATAATTAGCTGCTCACCAAGCTCCTCAACCTCAAACCCTTGCAGGTTCAATAGGTCCTGCTCTCGGCCAGGATGTCGGACCACCGGTGCATCAGCTGATTGAGGGGGCACCGGACTCTAGAGCAGTGAGACACTGCCCGGTGTACCCTTGTCCACCGCTGCAGGTACTCCTGGAGCCTGTACCCGGACGCAGGCATACCGCCTGTGGCCAGGGTTGAGGGGAGGTGGCGCTGCACCAAAAAAAACAGCACTGACACATCGACCACTGAAAACAAGGCCCGGGGTTCTACCCCTCCCTCAAGGAAGGTGGCTCTTCTTTGCTGCCTTTTCAGTGGCACAGATCTCTGCCAGGATGCTGGGGGGGAATGGGGGCGGAAACGGGAATGTAGAAAGTATAACAAAATTAAGGAAGAAGAAGGAAGGAAGTAGAAAAAATTAGGTAGCAAGTAATAGAGAAAAACAGTACAAAACTCACTAAAAACACACACAGTAGAAAAAAGCAAAATATACACTTATATAGACTGAGAGATAGATAACAAGTAAAAAAGATCAGAAAAAAAGTTTTAGGAAAGAATGATTTAAATGATTTAGGGAGGATTGATAAGTAGGCTCCAGAACCATAACAGAGAAGAAACCAAGATGGCCGCGCCCATGCGCAAACCCGTGGTGCAGTTTGCGTGATATTTTGCCCCCGAACACGCAATCCACATTGCCGTACAGTGGAAAAGACACACAAACCAGCAGGACAAGCAACTCTGCCCTCTCGCGGAAACTCCAAGAGTTCTACCCAGGCTTACTAAATATAGTATGTTTATACAGTAACACAATACCATATTTTACAAAGAGTGGCCTACGGATGCATTGGTTGCATTTTGCGCATTTGGTGAAGGTATCTGTGACTACGATCAATATGGCACTACTAATTGAAATAAATCAGCCTTTAATGAACCAACATCAAATGGGCCACCCAAATTATGTCACAATAGATCTCAGTTAAAGCGCAATTTTGCTCTTTCATTTGTAGGGTTGTATCTTAGTCATGGGTAGTTTGCACCTACACATAATCTTTTATTTTATTAACTTAGGCCAGTAGAACGTAAACTGTAATGGAAATGTGAAGTGTTAGAGATAATTTCAATGTAAACGTGAAGAAATTAACGTTGCAACTACATGTGGTTAGACGAAAACATTATCGTGCAGAATTTGTACATTGCTAACAATTATTCACACAACTGATGTGCATATGTAAGGTGTTATCTTAGCTGTGCTCAGTAATAATGTTCGTTTATATGTGTAGCTTCATGAACCCTTTTGCCATTCCTTTTTTTTTAATTTTTTTAATTTTTGTTTTAGTCCTCATCAAGCAAAGAAAATTTAGAGTATGGAGGGGTCAGAGGCCCCATTTCTTTGAATCAACCCTTTTTCCTCGAGATATTCTGTTTACCTTGTCCTTTGGGGCCTCCTTTTGTCCATCTCTTGCCACATGATTAAAGGAGGGGGAAGAGCTAGTCATTTTGACTACTCAATTCAAGACTCAGCATGAAATCAATGGTACCTTTGCCTTTATCATTGGACCCCCTATCCATTACCCATTTATACATTTCCCAAATGTTCCAAAACCTGTTTTTCTTACTCTGCCTCCCCTGTTTATCCAGTTTATATACCCTTAGGTTTGAGTTTAACCAGTCAGAGTGTCTTGGTGGTGATTGTTTTATCCAGTTTATACATATTTCCCTCCTGGCTAACAGGATTAGTAAGAAGAGGATATTTTCTTGCCCCTTAGACACTATGATGTTTTGTGAGTATCTACAACACCCGAAAATAATTAGATCCATGCTTACCTCAATGTGCTGTTCTCTAACATCGGAAAGCGTCTTACCAATCTGGTCCCAAAATTCTTCCAGCCTCGAACACTCTCGGAACATGTGTAGATCGTCCGCTCTCTCTATTCCGCATTCGGGACACTTCTTTACCGTACTATTTTTAAATTTTTACAATTTTTTGGGAGTCCAATATGCTCTATGTATTGTAAAAAAGTGATTCTTCTTCAAAGGGGCAGATTTTATCACTCTGCCTGCAATAGTATTCGAAGATTCTCAAAGGTTCCCAATGTCGAGGTCTGGCATAGAGTTACCCCAGATGTCTTGAGGGACTTTATATTCTTCTTCTCCTGATCTTATCAAAGCCCAGTACCAATATGATATCTCTTTCGTGAAAGGCACTGTGTTTTGGAGCTTTTGTTCAATACATTCATCCCCTTGAAAGCTTTCTTTTACTCCTTTAAGCCAACTGGTTAGTTGGTAGTATTTGAATCTCGATAGCGTCCCATGGGTCTCCCTATCAAGAATCTCCCATTCTGTAATCTTGTTTCCTTTTATCAACTGACCCAGTAGTTTATATTGGCTTCTTTTAGTGGGTTGATTAAGCTATCTTTTAAACATTCTGGTATGCCTGGGGATTCCCAAATTGGGGAATATTTACTGTAATATGGTATTACCAGGGTAGTTCTTATGTCATACTAGATTCTTGCTGCTGATCTTATCATCTTCAATTTGATTTTTTTTAAATATTTGGGATGTCCAAATTTGTATAGATAATGGTCGTTTCCAGGTCCGATTAGTGCTTTCCAAAGGCCATTCTTCAGTTTTGCCTAGCAGAATCCTTATATTTTTGAACTGGAACGCTTTATAATATTCCAATAGGTCTGGGCTGGCTGTGCCTCCTTGTAGCTTGTTTCTTCTCAGCATTTTCCAGCTGATCCTTACTCCTTTTGACCCCCATATAAAGCCAGATATTTCCCCTTGCAGTTTTTTGATTTCTTCCTTGCTGAATTCCAATGGGAGTGCATTAAACAGATATGTGCATTTTGGGGATACTGTCATTTTTAATACATTTGATTTACCTAGGAAGGATAGGCGTAGGCCTGACCAAGTCTTTAGGAGTCTGCTTATTTCTTTATGTACTCTTTTGAAATTTAAACTTGCTATTCCGTCGATATTTTTAATGTAATCAATTCCCAGGTACTTTATTTTGTTCTTCACTAAAGGGTGTCCTGACACAATATTCCATTCCATTATTTCTGACTTTAGTTTATTTACTTGGTAGCCTGAAACTGCCCCAAAATTACTTATGATATTTTCTATTTTTGGAAGTGAGGTGATTAAATTCCCGGTAAATATCATTAAGTCGTCAGCAAATAATGCGACTTTCTTGTCCCATCCCTGATAATTAAAGGATATAATCTCTTCATCCCTTCTTAAAAGGCAAGCTAAGGGTTCTATGTAAAAACTAAATAATAATGGGGACAGGGGGCAACTCTGCCTGGTTCCTCTCTTTATATACACATTTTTGTAAGTGTCTCATTAACCAATATTTTAGCAGTTAGATTTTTATAAATATTTTTTACAGCTTTCTCAAAATTATTACCCAGATTGAATTTTGCTAATGTGGCGCTCAAGAAGGACCTATTGTCGTCGAGATGCCTCTCAAGGGAGACAGACCGGGGCACACGCGGCGATTCTGGTCTTGTGGACGCGCACGTCCACACTCATGGAAGCACACACACGTGCGCGCACACACACAGCCACCCCCTTCCTTGAACACACACACAGACGCTCGCACACACAGAGACGCGTGCACCCCCACACGCACACACACACGCTCACATACACACACGTACATTGCCCCCCGCCCCACTCACCGCATCGGTGGCCGCCACTTCTGACTTCTGCAGCCATCGCGGGGCTCTCCCTTGGCCATGAGAGCCCTGCATCAGTACTGCTTCTCTGCCAATCACTCCGTGGGCGCGGGCTTCCCATAGAAAACGGAAGTCCCGCCCCACGAGAGTCGTAACGCACCCGAACTTCCGGCTGCACATCCCGACATTAGTGCCCGTGCGTAGCTCGCAGCATGACTCAGGACGTGACTCACACTGTTGCTTTCGTAGCCCGAGAGAAGCAGCAGCAGGGGGCGGGCGTCCACCGGAACCAGGAGGTCACACTGAGATCGGATATGACCTCATCACGTCCGGCTGCACAGGAAGTGGTCCCTGGTCGTTAGAGTGGCGGGGGACTCGACAGAGACAGTCAGTGACTGGTCGAGTGCCTGCTGCCTCAGCCTGCACATACTTTTAGCGGCCGGGCGGGGATGAGACCGTACCGGCAGCATCATCGACACCTGCAGTGACCTCACGGACTGTCAGTCTCAGCAATGGGCCTGCGCATCAGGCAGATCGTGATCCTCCTCCAGATGATTGCGGGAGAGTCACGGCCGCCGGACCGCCGGCAGTGTGAGACAGTCAGAGAGAGATAGCAGTAAGTAATAAATGGCCAGGCAGCCACCACTGACGTAGGTTGTAGTCATGTGTTGTGAAGTTGTTGTCAGGCACAGTTGCAGGCAGGGCTGGTCTGTCTAGTAATCCTTCTGAGGTGTATCTGCAAGAAAAGTTGATGTTGATGATCTGATTTCAGAATCTGCAGGCCGCAGGGGAGGGCTGCTCTGTCTCGTGACACTTTCGGTTTTTCATTGGGCTCCTAAACCTCATTGAAAGCACTTAGTTTAGTAGTATGTACTTGGCCAGGCAGCCTGCTGCCACTCAGCACTGACCAAGTTGTTGTGTGCGTTGTAACTTCTTGTTGTCACACACTGACACACACAGCATGGAGCCGAATGCACGCACTGCAAGATCTTTAATTTCAGACACAGTTGCAGGCAGGGCTGCTCTGTCCCGTCATCCTTCTGAGGTAGGCTTATCTACAAGATCTGATTTCAGAAGACAGTTGTAATTTGCAGGCCGCAGGAATGCTGTCTCTCGTGACACACCTTCTAAGGTTTTTAAATGCTTGGGCTCTACCTCATTGAAAGCACTTAGTAGTAAGTACTTATTGGCCAGGCAGCCTGCTGCCACTGACTTTGTAGTGTGCTGTTGTAACGTACTTGTTGTCACACTGTGACACAGTTGCTCCTCAGCAGCTTAGCAGCACCCTAGTTTTTCCTGGGCAGCGGCTGCTGAGCCACACAATCATGCCTGGGCCGGTGTTTTCTGCGGCGGGAGTCTTTGCAGTGAAGTGCGGCCCATACAATTGCTGCTCCTTGAGTCACCTCCCAAAATAAGTTGTGCCTCAGTGAGGTATCTCTCTTTTCTTCAAAATGTGCTTTAAATTTTCTTAATAGGGCTCGCACCCCACCAGTGCTATCCCTTAGCAATTACTTTCAGCGCCAGCAACGTTAATTCAGCACAGCTCTCGCGGTCAGTGTCTGTGTAGTAACTGTGACAGCCCATAACTTCTGAACACAAATGTGTGCACGGGCCTCTCTGTTCATATGGGCAGAGTGCGGGCTCTGCATTCACATTACGATACGCTATGCTAGAGTCCTGCTTGGGATTTTTTTTTAGAAGTGACACTAGCGAATTTAAAACCAAAACCCTTCCATTTACGGATCCTACCTGCAAACTGATAGTTTCTTTATACGATTCCACGCTTCTCAAAGGGTGAGGTGAATGATTACAGTTTCATATCTACCACTGCTCTGTCATACTGATGATTCACAGTATTATGTTATATATCTTGTTACGATAGCGCTTAAGGTGCCTTATGGCTACCTCATTGTACTTAAACTCAATTAAATATTAATGAAATCGGTGTGGCGCAGCTTTATAGGTGTGTTATTTTGGACAGCTCTGTTTCTGATCTCCACAATTGCGTTGTTGTCTAAACGATTACATTTGGACTTTCTTTAGCCATTATGGCATCTTGAGGTCACCTAAAAGTGTTGGAGAGTTCGGGAGCTAGTTTTCATGTTACACTCACGCTGCCATCCGTACGTGAGGGTGCACGTGCCCTGCTCTCCACATCCGGCCTAAGCAGTATATTGCTTGTAAGACCTGAGCGCTTCTGTTTTTATAAATGACAAAAACCTTTTCTGAAAAGCAGCGTGAAAATGCAAAAGGTAGAAATGGTCCCTTAGGGGGAAAAAAGCACACTTTGACTAGTTAAAGTTCACATTTAATGGTTCTAAAAATTATTTCCTAATTACCCTGATTGATCTATGGTCTGCAATTTCTATCTCCATGCAGTTTTAAAAGATAAGCCTGTTGCTAGCCTGAAATATGAAATGGCTCCTCTCGGATCCCCTTCCTGTAACCATCATCTTAGAAAGGGGCTGTAGGTTAGTGACTTTGCATTTGAGGGGTGTCACAGCAGCTTGAAAGTCTTTCCAAAGCTTATTATTGTCCTAGAGGGCATATTATCTGGTATTTAATATATACATTTTTCTTTAGTCGGTATTTCACAAGGAAAACCATAAAAGAATACGATTTACATATTTACACAGAAAGAGAAAAAATATTTTAAAAAATGAATTTTCATCAATGTTAGATTACACGATGCTGTTATACAGGTTTTTCCTATGATTCATAGTACATTTTAAAAAATTGAGAACTATATAACAAACATCTTCAGAATCTAACATTTGCAATCGAAGGAATGCTGGCCGACATCGTCTAAGCAGACCCTCCAGGATTTCGCGATTTCGCGATTTCGTGGTTTGCCGCGAAATCGGCACTCTTGTAAAAATGCCGCGATTTTTACAAAAGTGGCCGCGAAATCGGCACTTTTGTAAAAATTGCGGGATTTTTACTAAAGTGCCCGCGAAATCTAGACATCCAGACCCCTTTCAAGGGGGCGGGACGGGTCTGCGGAGGGTTGGGGGCGGGGGGCGGGGGTGTGGAAAGAGCCATCTGGTCGATCTCACACCTCTGGAGGCAGTGGCCGGGCGCAACCTCGCACAGGTCATTTGAGAGGGATTTCCATCTCCCTGGTAAGTCTGATGCTGCTGTAGCAATAGCGATGTGCACGATTGTATTGCTGTACCTTCATTGGTTGTCAACCTTGTACGTGTGGCCAAGGGGAGGGGGAGGGAGGGAAGGAGGGGGAGGGGGATGGGCATTGTGTATCAGGAAAGCACGGACACTAAACGTGATAAGTATAACTGATTAAGCTGCGCTCATTTCACCCAGGCCTCCATTTATAAACACACACATTATGCAGGCACCTATGCAATTTATACTGAATGTCAACCCATTAACCAGGGATTATATTAATCATTTAAACAGCCCCATTTTCGGCATGGGTTATTTGGTTTAGCGGTCACTCGGGGCTCCATATTAAGTGAAATCAGTCTTTCCCTTGACGGATTTTACAACTCCTATGCCTCTGCAATTTGAAATTGAACAAAGGTTGCGATCTATATTAACAGGTTTGATAAACAGCTCACCACTTATAATTGTGATCCCTGCACAAAGAGGCGTTTGACTAGAGGACTCAAATTAACGGGTTAGTTGTCATAAGGCCCACGATCCGCAAGCCCGTCTATGTTACAGGATGCAATATAAAAAGGAGGGGTTTCTCCTGAAATAAAACTATGAGATTAATACGCTGACCGAGGCAGCAGCCCTGACCAGCTCTTATTCGCTCTTATATTGTTTTCATCTGCTGGGAGTTTAACTAGAGAAGAAAACACGACCCACATAGCAGAATTAATGTCACCAGCAGGTCAGGCTGCGCTGCCCTTTGAATATTGGTGTATTACTCCACAGGGTGACCACAACAACAGGCCAGAGTGACCTTTGACACATGGACAGAAAGAAACAAGCCCTGCAGCCTCCAACCCTGGCTTTCCTATTCATTTTGAACAAACGCTTTTACAAACCAGGAGTCAGCAATATACATAGGATCAAAGGTTACAAATATATTTTTTGTATTTATTCTTAAAACTGAAGTGCTACATTAATAATGCAACCATGCCACCGAGGAAAGCACCGTTTAAATACTAATGGAATATAGTGCTATTACTAGCTAAGATTTAGCAATACATGTATAGGGTTATAGGTCAAAATAAAACACCAGGGACCAACACACACAGACCACAAACACACACAGACCACAGACACACCAGGGACCAACACACGCAGACCACAAACACACCAGGGACCAACACACACAGACCACAGACACACCAGGTACCAACACACGCAGACCACAAACACACCAGGAACCAACACACACAGACCACAAACACAAAAAACTAAGATATCTGTGTTTGTTATAGTAAAAACCGCCAAATAAAATGCCGCTAAATTGCCGCTAAATTTCCATATTTGTGCTGCTAAATTTCCATTTTTGTGCCGCTAAATTTGCTAATTCATGCCGCTATATCCTGGGCGGTCTGTCTAAGGCCCCAGCGCCTCAATGTAGGGAGTAGCCAAGTTTTTCTGTGCGGATGATAGAATTTACAGAACATGATCACATGTATGTTAGTCTGGGTAGATTTCCCATCACAGGGACATAGGGGCAGACTTGGATCCCAACCATTGTTCAAAGAGAAAGTAACCAGTCTGAAAAAGGTATCCAATCTGAATCTTGTCATCAACATTCTTTCATATGTTGTAATCTGCAAGGTTAAATACGGTTGAATACCGTAAATTGTCTGCACCAGATTCCCATGGATGACTGAAGGTTTTGATGACTCAGTTGCTAATCTTAGTGTCTCTAGGTGATGAAGGGCTTGTTGCTTTAGGGCTTTCTTCGACAGGTCAGCTATAGACTCTGGCTGGAGGTAGTAATTCTCGAGGCCAAGGTCTTTAAAAAAGTTTCTGATGTAGGAGAGCCACTTTACTTTTGAGGACTGGTCAAGAGACATTGTGTCAGCCACAATTGACTGGGTTAGTGCATTTTTAACAGATGTCCAAATGCGCCGCCACAGCATCAGTGGTTGAATCTTGAGTAGATCCTCTAGGTAAGGAATTCCTAGTTCCATATGAGAGGCATAGGTTGACGTGCCTCTCGGGGTAGCTAAAAGAAATCTTAAGAAGGTGTTTTCTGCTACCTGAAGGGCTCTGGTATCCGTGTGTCCCCACACTCCCGCTCCATACAGAGCAATGGCCTGGCACTTAGCATTGTAAATTTTCAGTAACTCTACTGGTGCCCTCCTCCCCAGCCTCTGAGAGAAGCTCGTTAAGGCCGCTATCGATCTTTTAAACAAGTGACATCTTGTCTCTACTGCTGGTTTCCATGTCAGTCTATCGTCTATCATGATCCCAAGGTATGGGTACTGGGCGGTGATCTCAAGTTTTTGGTTATCGAGATATATCTCTTTTACACCTTTTTTCCCAGTCCCTGAGATCATGACAAACGTTTTTTTGACATTCACTTTTAGGTCTAAGCCACCCATGAAGGTTGTGTATCTGTTTAGGGAGCTCTGGAGTTCGCGCGGGGTTCGCGCGAGGAGGACGGCATCATCCGCATAGAGAAGAGCGGGAATCAGGCGCTGTTTTACATGTGGGAGGTCCTGGGCCCCCCTCAACATGCCCACCTCCAAACCATTGATATAGAGTGAGAACAGGAAGGGGGCCAGGACACATGCTTGCCTGACTCCACGCTCTACTCCAAAAGGCGCCGTCAGCTCGCCGTTCCTACCAAAGCGAACTCTTGCCGAGGCTCCAGAGTAGAGCTCCCTCAGAAAAACTAGTAGGGGAGAATCTACTCCCATTTGACTTAAGACCGTCCACAGCTTTGAGTGCGAAACGCAATCAAAAGCTGCGGACAGGTCCACATAGACCATATAGACCATATTCTTCTTGGCCTGTATATATTTACCCATTATCAGGCTAAGATTGAGGGCCTGCTCTACCGTTCCGAACCCCTCTCGGAAACCAAACTGAAGGTCGGAAATAATGCCTCTTTACTCACCCCACTGCTGAAGTCTCTCTAGGATTACTCGCCCTACGACCTTGCCAAGTGAGTCCAGCAATGAAATGGGACGATAGCATTTCACATCCTGACGGTCCCCTTTTTTAAAAATGGGGACCATAATTGACGTAGTCCAAGAGTCTAACACTCCCTCATTTGCAGCAGCCGTACATACTCTTGTGAGAATGGGCGCCCATAGGTCCAGGTTGTGTTTAAAAAGGTCCACTGGGACACCATCTGGGCCTGGAGCTTTCCCAGACTTACTCATTTCCAGGGCCACTAATAGGTCAGATATATCAAAGGACACCGGGATTGGATATTGTGCCTTTATAAGAGTATTCGTCGACCCACCTATACTCGAATCATCTTTAAAAATATTTGTGAAGTGGGCCACCCAAGTTTCCTCGTCTATAGCCACCTCTATCCTGGGGGTATTATTTTCTGTAAGATAGGGAGATCTAACCGTACGCCAAAAGGCCTCGCTATTTTTGGAGAGAGCACTTATATGCAGATCTTCCCAGAGTTTCTCTTTCAGTTCTTGGGATCTTAACTTACGTTCCCCAATATTTTGGCGTCTAAGAAGTTGGATCTGGCCCACATCTCTAGGTTTGTTGTGCAAGGCAGATTTTAGTTTGGAAAGGGCTCTAGTACAACTGTGATTAAACCACCCTTTCTTGTTGCGATGTTTAGGTATTAGTTTAGCCGTGAGCAGTCCCTTAATTATCTCTAAAATTTGTTTAAAGTTATTTAAGACTTCTTTGTGATTTACCGAGAGATACAAACATTTAATTATATTAGGATACGCCCGCTCCACCAGTTTTTTTGTAATTTCATTTGGGTTAATTTTTTCCCATTTTATTGAGTAGCCGTTCTTTTTTCCTAGGTCCAACTTATTTTGGGCGAGGGTATTTGCTATTTCAGTGTTTTGGGGCTTATACTCGATTAAATGAAGGTCCATCCTCAGCGCAGAATGATCGCTCAGTGGATTAGGAATGACCTGGAAGGCTTTGGCTATGTCTAGCAATCCAGGAGACAGGAGAATATAGTCAACTGTCGTTTGATGGCCTCTACCAACGTAGGTCGGAAAAAAAGAATTTTTATCTAGACTTGGACAGTTAGCAATTACAAGATCCAAGTCGGAGAGCAAGTTGTTCATTGCATACCCCAACTTGGTGTGGACAAAGTGGGCTAGTGGAGCCTCAAATTCATCCACAATCCCACAACATTGTGAATTCGCCAAAGGGCATGGATGGAGATTAAAATCCCCTCCCCATAAAAGATGAATTGCCCCAGGTCGATCCTTCCATTGATAGGAGTGTCTTAATCTCTCCTGGATATTACAGACAAGGGTCAAAAATTGATCTTCCTCTAGATTATTATAAAAATTTACTAGAAGGATAGACTCCTTGTTTGCAAAGGACAGAGAGAGAATCTGGCAGTTAGGATCAGTATGGATAATGGACACTTTTAGATGATTGAGTGTATTTGCAATATACGTTATTAACCCTCCTTTAGGCCTGCCTATTGCGCTACGCACAGCTGGGGAAAAATACGTTTTGTAACCCAAAAGATGGAGCTCCGTTATGGACCAAGTCTCTTGAAGGCAAATTATTTTCCCTTGTTCAAGAAAGTTCGGGGCCGTCCCATCCTCAATTTTTGGGCGTAGACCCGGCACGTTCCAAAAAAGGAGGGGTATAGTCGATGTATCGGCTTTTAGTGTTACTGGTTCTAGGGTCGACCGGGGAGTTTTTATTTTAGGGGGCCTGTATGGTGAATTAGAACCAATATATTCAGCGTCCGTTGATGGTCAATCGACCATTTCAAGTGCGCTGAATCTATTAGTCAACGGGATGTTGTACCAAGGGTCCCAGCGGGGCTGTTCTCTATGTACCGTCCTCTGGAAATGTGGACCCCATTCTTCCCAGTTTCCTCCCTGATAGCGTGGTCCCACTAGGTGCCAAGAATTATCGTACTCACGGTGGCGGGGGCCCCCATATTGTCTAGTATCATAAAATGCAGCCTGACGAGGGGGAGGTGCAACCCAGGGGGAGCCAAGATCCTCAAAAAAGTTATTGGGTTGTCTTACAGGGTAAAAGAAAGAGAGTGGTTTAATACCAATACCTCCGTTTACGTTTGTTTGATCCCAGGAGCAGATGTAATCTGCTACCCGGGGATCTTCGAAAGTGATCACAATACAGTCCCCTGGGATCGTTTTTCTACTTTTGCCAACCCATGGTGTCCTACGTGCTGAGGAAATCCTTCCATGCCAATTTGGCGGCATGGGGCGGTTTGTCTGTAAACAGTGTTGTGCCTTATTTTTCAGGGACCAACTCGGTTCCACATTATGGGCCGCTAACTCGGGAACGCCAGTCATAACCGCTACATACGGTGAAGCATCTTGTGGCAGATCAACAGGGATTCTGACCTCTCCGGAACCTCTAGGAACATGTCTTTTGGCTGTTTGGGCCGGAGGGTTGGGTGTCGGAGTTTTTGATGTTACATTATTTTTTGCCACTGGCTGTGATAAAGATGTTATTAGTGGCACGGCATTTCCCTGTGTCAATGTGGTGGCTACGTTGTTGATTAGATTTGATGTACTCGTAGTGGACGTTGATATAAGGGTTGCACTAGGGATCGATACTATAGGTGTTGCAACCTGCAGTACGTTCTTTTGAAGAGTGACAGATTTCGAGATGGCACTTGCAGGTTTCAAGGAAGGTTGCTTAATATGATTGGTTTCCCCTCTTTTTTGAGCCCCAGCCGGTTGATTGTGGTGTGAGAGATTAACAAGCTTGGACATCTGACTCTCTAACTTTGCTAACTTTTGTTCTACTGGCTGTAGAAATAACTTAAAGAGGTCAGCGATCTTATTTAGGAGGAGTGTATTATCGCTACCTGTTAATCCCTTATCAGTAAATAGAAGAATTGGGGAGTCCGTAATCACGGGGGTAGGAAGTTCCTGGTCAATATGATGGATTAGAGCTGGAACTATTCGTTGCTCTGGTCTTGAGGGAGAAAGCTGTAGAATACTAGGGGAGTGTTCCGGCAGAATGAGGGTAGGGTTTTTCTGAATGTTCTTTCTTTTACTAATTGCACCCTCCCTCCTTCCCCTTGCTTGAATTCTCTCCAAGGATGACGTTTGTGGGGGGGTTTGAGGTAATAACTCAGGAGTTTTTTCTAAGTCAGAGCTCAATTGTGAGACTGCGAGCTCAGACACCAACAAGTCCACATTATTAGGCAGACTACGTCTCCCCTCACCATGCTCCCTCGATCCTTCTTTGTTATTACCAGGGTCAGGTGTTCTGGTGTCTGCCAGTTTGCCCATGGAGGATCTTTTAGCAAATGCTAGGTCTAAAGAAACCCTTTCCTCTATCAATGAAATGCTTTGGTCAATAAAAGTATTAGCCTTAGTGATAAAGTCATCCATCGGACCTAGCATTTTACCCACACTCCCCAGAACCATCGTTTTCTTTCCTCTAGTCACCACCATATTAACTAAAAGTAACTAAAATGGGACAAACAGGAAGTGAGAATGAAAATAAATTAAAAAGGGTATGGCCCAGTCCAGTCTCTCCGGTCCTCGAACAGCCTCAACCGGCCCGCCCTTTGCCCGGGCTTAGCCCCGGGCTGAGTCCCGCGCGCGTCCCGCGTGCGCGGTAAGGGAGGGGTTAATATGACGAGGTTGAGGAGGAGTCCGGGAAGAGGGCACAGGTGCCCGTGATGTGATGAGCGCTAAGCACTGTGGGCCTCGCAGTCCCGGACTCGGTGCTCCCGCGGCGGTTGTCTCAACACCCCAGGAGTCACAGGCAGAGACGAGGTAACATCAGGAAAGGGTCTTCCTCACAAGGTAAAAGGCGGCGATCCAAACAGAGTCAAAGTTCCGACTGCGAGCGGCACCTGGTATTTAGCTTTTTCCATGGACTTAAGTGCTTGTTTTATTCAGGGTGAAAAATGTCTATGAGAACTGCAGTCACGCCATCTGTCTCCGGTTAGTGCCCTTTCATTTGTGGTGCTTTGCTGCAGTTTTAAGATCTTTTTAGAGTTGCTTGTTGCTCGGATGGGTGTATTTTCTGATATTTATCTGTTTCCCTCGTCGTCATTGCTTGATGTTGCTCACGAGAAAGTTTCACTCATAGTCGTTGTATGTCACTCATAATTACACTGACATCATGAAAATATCACACATAGCAATCTGAAACCTTGACAGCTATGCACACAGGGTAAGTGCCTACCGATGCCAAGCACTAGATAATGTCCTCATGTGCCTACCAATGCCAAGTGCTGTCTCTAGATAGAGTTCCCGTATGCCCACTGATGCACTGTCTCTGGATTGTGTTCCCTTGTGCCCGCCGCTGCCAGCCTCTAGATAGTATTCCTTTGTGCCTACTAATGCAAAGCACTAGCGTTACCTTGTGTCTACTACCGATACCAAGCCACCTCTCTCTCTTCAGTGGACCTCGTGTGCCCGGCACTTTCTTTGCACTGACTCACCCTATGCTCCCGGTGCATACGCCAGTTCCTCGTGTGTTCACTGCGACTTACACAGAGTTACACACTTGTTATTTTTGCTGTCGCATAATTACTCTTTTAAAGATGCTGTCAAATATCCTTCATCTACCAACCTCCGCCCCACTGTTGCTATTATGTTCAGCTACTGGCCGCAAATCATTTGGTACCTCGTATTTTTTTTGGGGGGGATATATGCACAATTGTCACTATTGCCTCCTGTAACGTAACTTTTCGTTTTTGTTACAAGCTCACTTGTAATTTCCTGCTCCTGTATCATTACTGTTCCTATTGTGAAGCGCTGTAACGCCTTCGGTTAAAGTCCATATTATATGGAAACACATTGAAATTTAAATGTATTTAAACAGTATGGTCACTCTCTTATACTAATAACACATTTTTGCGCATTTCCCTCTGCAATACAACCGAGGATGCAGCCAACTCATTTCTTTCTTTTCCTAATACTTGTTTTACATGCATTCTCCGCCGATTGATCTGTAGGCCAGTTACCCGAGACAGATTTTCTGCTGAAGTAATTTAAAAGAAGTTAAAATTCTTCTGCAAGACATTTTGTTGATTAGATGTACGTTTTTCATCAAGACCGTTAGTATAAAAACTCTAGCTAATTGAAATTAAATGCTTCCAAAATATATGAATGTATTTTAAGAGTTGAGTTGTAATCAGAATGAATAACTGGAGGTCCCTGTCCCCACTGCCTGGTTTCTGCATTCTGTGTCAGTCTGGTCGGTTTCACGCTGCATGTTTTCACCATTATGTTTCTTGCGCAGCATGGGGCAGGCCTGGGGGTGCCATTTGTTGGCTCGGGGCCTGGCACTGACTGCTTCTGCCTCATCTCTACCAGCAGTTTAAAACATGTGCCAGCTGCCAAGTCTTCTTACTTGCCCTGTATCTCTATTTGATTTTTGGGCATCCAGGTGGTGTGTGAGCATTCCACCACGTGTCTATCGTAGATCCTTAAAAGCATCTCAGGGAAGGAGGCTTTACCTGTCCATGTGAGACAAAAATAAACAATAGAACTGACGAGAATAGCAACCTGAAATTTATAGACCAAAGTATTGCATTTACAGAAACTACAAATTGTGTGTTGAGGGCACCATTATTGTAGGCATCGAAAACAGCTGAGTTGATATTGAAACAAGCCCCAAAGCCCCTTTCGAGGGTAAGAGAGTGGGATTGGTTGCTCTTCTCGCTTGTTGTGATCCCAGACATCGAAGTAAGACCTGGCAAGAGTAGGAGGGCTTCCCTGTCTTGAGTTGCCACTGGAAAAAATGCATTTTAATTTGTGTTGGGATGAGAATGAGAGTTATTTTCAATTTAAAAGGGCCTCATTATTGGAACACATAATGAGTGATGAAGGTTTGCGTAGTGTAACATAAAAGGCAAAATGCAAAAAAAAGTAAATAATAGGGGCACAGTCTATCCAAAATTTGGAGGAGAGGGAGGATCATACAACCTTTTAAGGAGTTTGCACTGCCATCCCAGCTAGGACGTAATACCAGTAAAAGAAGCAAAAACAGTGGTTCAATGTATTGCAGAGTATTTCGAAATACTATACGCCAGGGACATTTCTCTGATATTGAAATTAGGATAATTCTGTGGAAGGCGTCATCTGGACAAAGGCCAGGGTGCTAGGCAGTCTGGTGTGCATGTGTCTTGCAGTAAATTTGGTGGGCCCTTATAAATGGTTTGCAACTGCAACTCTTGAATAGAAGGGGGACTCTCTTTTTATGCTCACTCCTATGTGTAATTCATAATAGGTTGGAAAAGCAGTTTTGAGACACACAAAGAATGTCCCATCTCAAAAAAGGTGTTTTATGCTCACAAATGTTGTGATTTTGCGGACCACAGGCTTTCAACTGCAAAATCCCACGGTACATCATGCCCTTGTTCCCTACAACTGTTGTAAACCAAATATGGAAACATCACTAAAATATTGTTAAATATTTAACATTCCATCAATACTTGGATTTCAATGTTCGATGAAGACCTCTGCTCACAAATACTAGGTGGGACGTACATAGAAGAGTAGGTGAGAGCAAGAGATTTTGACCACTAAAATGCCATTGAAAACAAATCTGAAATATTGATTTAACTTTTGTCTTTTTTCGATAATCGTAGACTTTATGCATTTAATTAGACTGACTTGAGTATGTGTGCATACCCCTAAATGACCGTTGATGACAAAACAAAAATATTCTCAGATGAAAATGTGTTATATTGCTTCCATTCTGTGCATCTAGATTCATTTAAGGATCTCTATAGACGTGGTGTTATTACGTTTTAATCTTTCTAATGGCTACACAATTTAATATTGCTATGGTTTTTAGGTCTCGCTGAAGCAATGCACAAGCATTGTTCGGCGAGATTATAGTAAGAAGCTTTCAAAAGTCTACCCACTTCGGATTAGGTGCAGCTCATGTGAGCCAGGCGCGTGCACATCACCAGCCACATCGCACCATACACCATTTGTCTGAGCCTCGGCATCAGACTTCAAAGGAAGCCGCTCCCAAGCCGCTCCCCTGCCCCCATCAGACTTCAAAGGAATGCGCTCCCCCGCCCCAGCAATGCCGAGAGCTTGTTTTCCTTGTAATTTAATGTCATAATTGACAGCATTTCAGCGAGGCGCATCAGGTAGAAATTATCCCAATCGCAACTGTATAATGTTCTGTATTGGGGTGCTTCCTCTCTTTACAGTACCTCTCATGTCTCGTATCTCTTGAGCAGGTTTCTATCTAAAGTTACGATTTGCTCTGAGTCATAATTGTTACTTGTGAACCATCTCCAGCTTGTGCTTCTTTTTCCATTTTATTTGTTAGTCACTCATTAGCCTCTTCCAGGTTTTATTCGTGCTTTCTTGCGCTTATCTTTAAAGGAGAACTGGGAGCTCACAAGATTTGTACTCTTCTTTTAGCTGTCCGTCTTTTATTTTTAGTTGCCTCTGAACAGCCATCGCAGCCCATACCGCTTGTGAATACATATGTCTTTAAGTCTTTATAGTATTATGTCACCCTCATCTGCTACCCACTAGGATCATTTGTGCAAGGCTCGTATTTTTAGTGAGTGTTATTCTGCTAGTATTTACATCTTGTATACACCCAATATGGGATCGGACCTGTTCCAGGTATAATAGGAAGGAAGAGCTTTATACGCTCACGAGTCAGAGACCCCTACAAGTGTTCTCTATTCAGCTCCTTATTTATTCCCGGGTTTATGTTGGCATTCTGTGGACCCCTCTGGACACAGATAGACCCCTGGATGCATATTCGCCAGAAAACTTAACAGGTATGCTTTCTGTTTTCGAGAATTCAACCCTTGAATCTACAGGTTTTTTCCATCAATACTTACCTTTGGTCTCCCTTCTTTTTTCTTCTTAGCCTTGAAATGTATTTACATGAGGTGCCTCTGATCTAAACAGCTCGTGTTTCACTCTCGTGCACACACACAACCCCACCACACACAACCTCACCACATTACACCCACACCCCCAAACACACCCCCTCCCACACACAACCCCCCACACACAACCTCACGCACACAACCCCCCACACACAACCCCACACACACAACCCCCCACACACACACAACCCCATACACACACAGCCCCCCCACACACACAACCCCCCACACACACAACCCCCCCCACACACACACAACCCCCCCCCCACACACACAGCCCCCACACACACAACCCCCCACACACACAACCACCCACACACACAACCACCCCAAACACACCCACACAGGCACAACCCCCCCAAACACACACCCTCCACACACACACCCTCCACACACACACCCTCCACACACACACACACACACACCACACACACACCCACACACACCCCCCACACACACCACCCACACACACCCACACACACACACCCACACACACAACCCCCCCACACAACCCCCCCACACACACAACCCCCACGCATACAACCCCCCACACATACAACCCCCCACACACAAACCCCCCACACACAACCCCCCCACACACAACCCCCCCACACACACAACCATCTATCTATCTATCAATCTATCTATCTATCGCCCTCACTCTATCTGTCTGTCTATCTATCGCCCTCACTCTCTCCATCTATCGCCCTCACTCTATCCATCTATCGCCCTCACTTTATCTATCTATCTATCGGCCTCACTCTATCTATCGCCCTCACTCTATCTATCGCCCTCACACTATCTATCTATCTATCTATCTATCTATCTATCTATCTATCTATCTATCTATCTATCTATCTATCTATCTATCTATCTATCTATCTATCTATCTATCTATCTATCTATCTATCTATCTATCTATCTATCTATCTACCTATCTACCTATCTACCTATCTACCTATCTATCTATCTATCTATCTATCTATCTATCTATCTATCTATCTATCTATCTATCTATCTATCTATCTATCTATCTATCTATCGCCCTCACTCTATCTACCTATTGCCCTCACTCTATCTATCGGCCTCACTCTCTCTATCTATCGGCCTCACTCTATCTATCGGCCTCACTCTATCTATCTATCGGCCTCACTCTATCTATCTATCGGCCTCACTCTATCTATCGGCCTCACTCTATCTATCGGCCTCATTCTATCTATCTATCGGCCTTACTCTATCTATCTATCGGCCTCACTCTATCTATCAGCCTCACTCTATCTATTTATCGGCCTCACTCTATCTATCTATCTATCTATCTATCTATCTATCTATCTATCTATCTATCTATCTATCTATCTATCTATCTATCTATCTATCTATCTATCTATCTATCTATCTATCTATCTATCTATCTATCTATCTATCTATCTATCGTCCTCACTCTATCTACCTATTGCCCTCACTCTATCTATCGGCCTCACTCTATCTATCTATCGGCCTCACTCTATCTATCGGCCTCACTCTATCTATCTATCGGCCTCACTCTATCTATCTATCGGCCTCACTCTATCTATTGGCCTCACTCTATCTATCTATCGGCCTGACTCTATCTATCGCCCTCACTCTATCTGTCTATCTATCTATCGCCCTCACTCTATCCATCGCCCTCACTCTATCCAGCTATCGCCCTCACTCTATCTATCGCCCTCACTCTATCTTTCTATCTATCTATCTATCTATCTATCTATCTATCTATCTATCTATCTATCTATCTATCTATCTATCTATCTATCTATCTATCTATCTATCTATCTATCTATCTATCTATCTATCTATATATCTATCTATCTATCTATCTATCTATCTATCTATCTATCTATCTATCTATTGGCCTCACTCTATCTATGTATTGGCCTCACTCTATCTATCTATCGGCCTCACTCTACCTATCCATCGGCCTCACTCTATCTTTCTATTACCCTCACTCTATCTACTGCCCTCACTCTATCTATCGCCCTCACTCTATCTATCTATCCCCCTCACTCTATCTATCTATCGCCCTCACTCTATCTATCTATTGCCCTCACTCTATCTATCTATCAATCGCCCTCACTCTATCTATCGACCTCACTCTATCTATCCATCGCCCTCACTCTATCTATCTATCTGCCTCACTCTATCTATCTATTGCCCTCACTCTATCTATCTATCTATCGGCCTCACTCTATCTATCGCCCTCACTCTATCTATCGCCCTCACTCTATCTATCGCCATCACACTTATCTATCGCCCTCACTCTTATCTATCGCCCTCACTCTTATCTATCGCCCTCACTCTATCTACCTATTGCCCTCACTCTATCTATCGGCCTCACTCTATCTATTTATTGGCCTCACTCTATCTATCTATCTATCTATCTATCTATCTATCTATCGCCCTCACTCTATCTACCTATTGCCCTCACTCTATCTGTCGGCCTCACTCTATCTATCTATCGACCTCACTCTATCTATCGGCCTCACTCTATCTATCTATCGTCCTCACTCTATCTATCTATCGTCCTCACTCCATCTATCGCCCTCACTCTATCTACCGCCCTCTATCTATCTATCTATCTATCTATCTATCTATCTATCTATCTATCTATCTATCTATCTATCTATCTATCTATCTATCTATCTATCTATCTATCTATCTATCTATCGCCCTCACTCTATCTATCTATCTATCTATCTATCTATCTATCTATCGCCCTCACTCTATCTACCTATTGCCCTCACTCTATCTGTCGGCCTCACTCTATCTATCTATCGACCTCACTCTATCTATCGGCCTCACTCTATCTATCTATCGTCCTCACTCTATCTATCTATCGTCCTCACTCCATCTATCGCCCTCACTCTATCTACCGCCCTCTATCTATCTATCTATCTATCTATCTATCTATCTATCTATCTATCTATCTATCTATCTATCTATCTATCTATCTATCGCCCTCACTCTATCTATCTATCGGCCTCACTCTATCTATCTATCTATCTGCCTCACTCTATCTACCTATTGCCCTCACTCTATCTGTCGGCCTCACTCTATCTATCTATCGACCTCACTCTATCTATCGGCCTCACTCTATCTATCTATCGTCCTCACTCTATCTATCTATCGTCCTCACTCCATCTATCGCCCTCACTCTATCTACCGCCCTCTATCTATCTATCTATCTATCTATCTATCTATCTATCTATCTATCTATCTATCTATCTATCTATCGCCCTCACTCTATCTATCTATCGGCCTCACTCTATCTATCTATCTATCTGCCTCACTCTATCTATCTATTGGCCTCACTCTATCTATCTATCGGCCTCACTCTATCTATCTATCGGCCTCACTCTATCTATCTATCGGCCTCACTCTATCTTTCTATTGCCCTCACTCTATCTATTGACCTCACTCTATCTATCGCCCTCACTCTATCTATCTATCGCCCTCACTCTATCTATCTATCGCCCTCACTCTATCTATCTATTGCCCTCACTCTATCTATCTATCGCCCTCACTCTATCTATCGCCCTCACTCTATCTATCCATCGCCCTCACTCTATCTATCTATCGCCCTCACTCTATCTATCTATCGGCCTCACTCTATCTATCTATCGCCCTCACTCTATCTATCTATTGCCCTCACTCTATCTATCTATCGCCCTCACTCTATCTATCGCCCTCACTCTATCTATCCATCGCCCTCACTCTATCTATCTATCGCCCTCACTCTATCTATCTATCGGCCTCACTCTATCTATCTATTGGCCTCACTCTATCTATCTATCGGCCTCACTCTATCTATCGCCCTCACTCTATCTGTCTATCTGTCTATCGCCCTCACTCTATCCATCGCCCTCACTCTATCCATCTATCACCCTCACCCTATCTATCTACCTATCTATCACCCTCACTCTATCTATCGCCCTCACTCTATCTATCTATCTATCTATCTATCTATCTATCTATCTATCTATCTATCTATCTATCTATCTATCTATCTATCTATCTATCTATCTATCTATCTATCTATCTATCTATCTATCGCCCTCACGCTATCTGTCTATCGCCCTCACTCTATCTCTCTATCGGCCGCACTCTATCTAACTATCGGCCTCACTCTATCTATCTATTGGCCTCACTCTGTCTACCTATCGGCCTCATTCTATCTATCTATCGGCCTCACTCTATGTATCTATTGCCCTCACTGTATCTATTGCCCTCACTCTATCTATCGCCCTCACTCTATCTATCTATCGCCCTCACTCTATCCATCTATCTATTGCCCTCACTCTATCTATCGCCCTCACTCTATCTATCGCCCTCATTCCATCTACCCATCGCCCTCACTCTATCTATCTATCGCCCTCACTCTATCTATCTATCACCCTCACTCTATCTATCTATCGGCCTCACTCTATTTATCTATCGGCCTCAATCTATCTATCTATCGGCCTCACTCTAACTATCTATCGGCCTCACACTATCTATCTATCGGCCTCACTCTATCTATCGCCCTCACTCTATCTATCACCCTCACTCTTATCTATTGCCCTCACTCTTATCTATCACCCTCACTCTTATCTATCGCCCTCACTCTTATCTATCGCCCTCACTCTTATCTATCGCCCTCACTCCATCTACCTATTGCCCTCACTCTTTCTATCGGCCTCACTCTATCTATTTATCGGCCTCACTCTATCTATCTATCTATCTATCTATCTATCTATCTATCTATCTATCTATCTATCTATCTATCTATCTATCTATCTATCTATCTATCTATCTATCTATCTATCTATCTATCTATCTATCTATCTATCTATCTATCTATCTATCTATCTATCACCCTCACTCTATCTACCTATCGCCCTCACTCTATCTACCTATTGCCCTCACTCTATCTATCGGCCTCACTCTATCTATCGACCTCACTCTTTCTATCGGCCTCACTCTATCTATCTATCGGCCTCACTCTATCTATCTATCGGCCTCACTCTATTTATCGGCCTCACTCTATTTATCGGCCTCACTCTATCTATCTATCGGCCTCACTCTATCTATCGTCCTCACTCTATCTGTCTATCTATCCATCGCCCTCACTCTATCCATCGCCCTCACTCTATCGATCTATCGTCCTCACTCTATCTATCGCCCTCACTCTATCTATCGCCCTCACTCTATCTACCGCCCTCACTCTATCTACCGCCCTCACTCGATCTATCTATCTATCGCCCTCACTCTATCTATCTGTCGCCCTCACTCTATCTATCTATCGGCCTCACTATATCTATCTATTGGCCTCACTCTATCTATCTATTGGCCTCACTCTATCTATCTATCGGCCTCACTCTATCTATCTATCGGCCTCACTCTATCTATCTATCTATCGGCCTCACTCTATCTTTCTATTGCCCTCACTCTATCTATTGCCCTCACTCTATCTATTGCCCTGACTCTATCTATCTATCACCCTCACTCTATCTATCAATCGCCCTCACTCTATCTATCTATCGCCCTCACTCTATCTACCCATTGCCCTCACTCTATCTATCTATCTATCTATCTATTGCCCTCACTCTATCTATCGCCCTCACTCTATCTATCGCCCTCACTCTATCTATCGCCCTCACTCTATCTATCCATCGCCCTCACTCTATCTATCTATCGCCCTCACTCTATCTATCTATCGCCTTCACTCTATCTATCTATCGGCCTCACTCTATCTATCTATCAGCCTCACTCTATCTATCTATCGGCCTCACTCTATCTATCGGCCTCATTCTATCTATCGCCCTCACTCTTATCTATCGCCCTCATTCTTATCTATCGCCCTCACTCTTATCTATCGCCCTCACTCTTATCTATCGCCCTCACTCTTATCTATCGCCCTCACTCTTATCTATCGCCATCACTCTATCTATCGCCATCACTCTATCTATCGCCATCACTCTAGCTATCTATCAATCGCCCTCACTCTATCTATCTATCGCACTCACTCTGTCTATCTATCGCCCTCACTCTGTCTATCTATCGCCCTCACTCTGTCTATCTATCGTCCTCACTCTGTCTATCTATCGTCCTCACTCTATTTATCTATCTATCTATCACCCTTCCCTCTATCTATCTATCGCCCTCCCTCTATAAATCTATCACCCCACCACAGCATCACTCAGGGGCACCACCGCATCACTCAGGGGCACCACAGCATCACTCAGGGTCACCACAACATCACTATGCGCTACAACAGCATCACTGAACGCCACAGCATCACTCGTCGCCACCACAACATCACTCAGCACCACCACAGCATCAATGTGTGCAACCATTCAACAACTGGTTCAAATATGTTCTCTCAATGTTTCAAGCTTTATTACAAATGTCACAAAAAGATGTTAATATTTCACTTCTGTTCTTGGATTTTCGTCACAATAAAATACACTGAACATAATATTCTCAAAATTTATTTACAAAAGTTTAAGCTATTGCAATTATAAATTACAATAACTTTTATTTAAGTAATAATTATTTGAAAAAATTAAAAGCCATTGTTAGTTGTAATACAATACATCTAAATCACGTAAATACAAAACATGTTGCATTAAAAATGCTATAATGTCACATTTACAAAAGTTAAAAGTATTGGCATTGTAAATGACAAAGCTATTAATTTCGCTATTTTCAAAACCAACACATAAATAAAAAATGTGTCATTTACAAGACCAATGGCTCAATTTTTCCTAATGCGAGACCTATTGCATTGCAAATGCTTGTTAATTCTATGTTGAGCCCCATTAAATCTCTTTCAATATTTTTTATAAAGACTCTTTTCTCTCTATTCTTATGGGCCATTATACTCATAATTTTCCCCCTTATACAGGCTTTATATGTGTCCCACGCTATTTGTTTCAAGGTTCCTTCTTTGTTTAGGTCAAAGAACTGTTGTGTCTCCTCTGCCAGGCTGGCCACACTTGATTCATCTAGAAGTATCCTCTTATCTACAGTCCACTTTTGGGGCGTGGGTAACTCTGATAGTACCAGGTTTCGTTGTACCGCGGAGTGGTCAGACATATGTTCTGGGATGTGTTCCACCTCTCTTGTATACTCAACAAGGTTACGGCTAAGAAGAAAAAAGTCAATTCTAGATTCATGACCTAGCCTTTTGTTTTTTAAGGTGAATTAATATTCTTTGTTCCCTTTCTCTTTCCAAATATCCATTATCCCTAAATCCTTCATGCAAATTCCGACCCAATCTCTCGTTTTTGGGATTGATGGTAATTTCCCTAACGGGTATCTGTCCTCTTTTGGGTTTAATAAAATGTTGAAATCGCCTCCCATTATTATAGGTGTATTTACTGTAAGTAAGTGGGAGTACAGATCTTGTATTGGTTCTGGATCATCCACATTTGGTCCATAGTAACCAACCACTGTGTATAAGTTGTTGAATATTTTTGCTGTCACACTTGCCCACCTTCCTTTCTTGTCTACTTCTTATCTCTCTATTGTAGCTTTAAGGGATTTCTTAAATATAATCACCACTCCTTTAACGTTACAATTTTGATTTGTGCAGATACAATGATCTATCCAACTTTGCTTTTTCCATATAGGTTCCCATTACTCTTTTGTTAAGTGGGATTCTTGGATGATTGATATCTCACAATCAATGTTTTTAAATACTCGATCGCAGCCCATTTACATTCCAGGTCAATATGTTAAGCTTTTTTTCCTTCCCTCCTATATTTGTACTACTCATTCTTGGTCACTTTTGTGCATCTTGCTTGGCGGCCCCTGAACTCCTCTTGACTTGTTATTAGGACTTTGTTTTTTTTTTGTTTTCTCCCCCATTTTGCTCCCTACCCAGTGAAAAATGTTTTATTTTCAAGGTTTTTTTGTGAGCATATCTATGGTGTGTACCCCCCGCCCCCCTGGAGAAGCCTCCCTCTTCTTTCTTCATTTGGGCATATATGCCCCTTGTTTTGAGCTCCCTGTCTTTAAGTGCGTACTTAAGGTTAATGTTTCCTTGTATTCCCACCTTTATGGTTCTGTTAAATTCCTCGAGCGTTTTAAACCATTTTAGAGAGTGTGCCTTAATTACGTGTGAGTGCTAGTATGAGCACCATCTTCCTGCTGGGCCTTGATTTGCTCCACTAGTCTTTCCACTTCCTTTAGATCCCTTATATTAAACATTTTATTGTTCCACATGATCCTCAGGGAGGCTGGAAAACGCAATTGGACATTTGCACCTAATGTCTTAAGTTGTGGCATAAGTTGGCCCAGCTCCTACTGCCTGTCTTGTGTGGTTTTGGAGATATCCGATCTAATCCTGCAAATCCACCCATCTTTGGAGAATGGCACCGCTTTTAGCCATTCCTTATGTTGACCGATTTCTGTAGGCCTGAATTGTTTTTTTCCCTGGAGGCTCTAGCATTAGATTTATAAGTGAAATTAATTTGCAAGTTGAATTTGTTCTTTCTCACGGTTCTGCTGCAGGTGGAGAAATTCATCCTTGTTAGCTGTAATAATGTCTTTGTTTTAGGAGTTAGGCTTAGGGAGGAGAGGATACATTGAACGGCTATACTAATAATAAAGAACTGTTGTATTTTCTCATCAGAGTAAGCCTGGGAATCAAGGTCATCTTACGAAAGCCTGAACGCATCGTTGCCGTGTGGAAAGTTACCGATGAGGGGGTGGCTTGCATGGATGTGTGATGTTGCAATGCATCTTGGGTTACTCTTGCCAAATGAAGTATCTAAGTTAGGGACAGTGTCCGGGGACTTCTACATTGCCTTGAGAGAGAGAGAGCATCTTAATTTAATTTAATTTAATTTAATTGTGGGTTTATATAGCGCTAGGAATCGACTCCCGGAGGAGTATCTCCACGCTTCGACCGCTGGGGAACCCGTCCTGGCTCACCCTGAGAGATGGTCCCAGATGGGTATCTCTAAGGTGCGACCAAGCATCCCCGGCGATCTGGGGGGGCCGTTGTGAAGATGAGGCAAGCTGATGCCCAGAGTTGCCGCGTGTGGTCCCTGACTAGAGTAGGCACCGAGGCGAGAATTATCGAGTCCGCTGACCTTGGTCCACGACCCTGCCGCGTCGGGAATCGAACCCTGGTCCCGGGCCGTTCTCTGCTTACGGGTCTGCTGCCTCTAACCAGTGAGCCACACTTCTCCTCTTAGAACAAGCTCTTTAGCTTCATGCTACTTGACCCATCTAAACATGAAGAGACTTTTCAGGAAGACTTCACACGCTGAACCCTTGATGGATCTTGCCTTGGGAAACGCTAAGTAGGGATGTCACTTTAGTGGTAGAGTAGGGACAGATTAATGCTTTATACCTCTGAACCTCCAATAAAGGAGAATCTCAACCTCTGTACGATTATTTTCTGTATCCTGATTCTCAAACTGATTATTCTGTGCCTTTTGCACCGACTTAACTTCACCTATAGGTTTGGCTCTGTATTAGTTCCAATGTATTTGTACACCCTCATTCTGAGATGTTTTTGTATGTCCAATTATTTTTGGCTTTGTAATAATCATGGCCTGTGGACAGTTATGCATCTCGCCTGTCTACTCCTGCCTGGAAAAATACAGAAGCTGGGGAAGGCACACTGACCTGCTCAATGAGTCATACCTACAACTGCCACAAATGCCACATAAGATGAGAAGACATACACAAACTCCCCTGCCAGCCCCAATATGACATCACAGCACACTAAATGACCACCCTAGAAACATTTGGCGATCAGACAGTAGAGCTGGCTCAAACTAGGGTCACTTAAAGAAACCAATATTGCTCAAAAAACTAACTTGGCTACATCAGCTGCAAAATCAGACATCAGCTGCATAATCAGACATCAGCTGCATAATCAGACCTAGCAACAGTCGAGCCTAACATGGCCAGTTTAATAATTTTCTGATGCCTATTTAGAATCTAGTGCAAAAAATCACAATTCTAAATAACATTTGTGCTGAGGGTTTTCAAAGTTTTTGCCTCATTCATTCTTTTGTGAAAACAGCATTTGCACCTATTTGTTGGCCATTTTTGCTCACTTTGTCAACTTGTGCCGGAAGTTATCTCTAGGTAAACCTACTGCTGTGTATAAGTATAACAAGGGAGCAGTAGTCATTTGAAGTCACTTCTCAAACAGAGTTAGTACCATAGCAATGGAAAATGTAGTCTGTGTCCATTTTAGTAGTAACACCGTGGCATTAATGAAGACCATTTTAGACCTGTTTCAGCTCTAAACATTAGGCTACAAAAGGCTCCATCAGTGCTTAATTTGTGCCGGACTTTCCGGTGCATAGCACCGGCACGTACTCATCAGGGCCGGGTCTACTCTCTGCACGTCACATATTATATTGCAGTCGATATTGAATTCAATTGACATATTTAATTTACATCCTTACTGTAACTAGACTCGACATCTGTCTAGCGCACTTCCGCAGAGTAGTATTGTTCTTGCGACCCGGTCAGTAGCGGTGTTGCGGGACTTGCGATAGCGGCTGAGACTGAGCCTGAGCCAAGTCAGAGCAGTATGAGATTGAGATTCATAAAATATTGCTTGATTGATAGCAGCCCTTACTTCAGTGTTGGGGGTGGGTGGGACACTGACTCATTAGTCTGGAGTTTGGTTCTGCGGGCAGGGTAAGGGCTGTGCGGCAGCGTGTGCAGATTTTTTCCAGGTTGCCACGCCCCAGCGTGCAGCATAATCATGAAAAGGCCCGAAGTCGGTGTGAATCTTCACTGTGCAGTGTGCAAGCCTCAGACATACGCTTTCATTTATGTAGTGCACACCACACACTAACATGTCAGTTACTACTTTAATCATGCCCTCCTAGTACCACGCCATGGCACACTGCTGGTTTGCACCTAGTTATCTGTTATTTTATCTCTGGATTATCCTGTTAAAGGGAGAAGAATGGAAATCATAAAATAAAGTATACAAAAGAACTTGTAAAGCGCATGTTCACCCAAGGGTATCTTGGAGTTGAACAACAGATCGTTATAGTTACCCAGCTCAATGGTACTCATTTTATCACCTCAGAACAGTGTAAGACTGGGGACCTGCCAGGATTTAAACCTGTGACCACACAGACAGGAAATTAGAACCTCTACCTGTGGTGGGTGACGACGCCCATGGCTCCATTTATTGCCTGCCATTTGAGCAGTTGCAAGTTTTAGTATTAATCCACATATTTAGGCTTGCATTAAAAGATCAGTAAGACTGAGAGTGAGTAATTATCCTCACACTCTTCTGAACGAGAGCTTAATCACAGACCGCAGATTCAAAAATGGTCCATTTATGCCCCACTTTACCTCGAATGAGTGGCTAAGCTGAGCTCTTGTTTCAGGTCTGACTCAAGATATTATTCATGGCTGTGTACCTTCTCTTTGCTGTCATAGAAATCTGCTCTTCTGAACTGCTGATTCAGTATATTTACTTGCTAAATGCTAAATCTTCTAATGATAAAATTCCACATTTTGTGTTATATGGCTGTGTAAGCACATACAGATGCCATCCAAAAACCTGACATGCCTCATGGCTGTTTTAATCTTCTAAAATAAGCATTTTTTTATAGCCAAGACACGATTCCAACTTAAAAATGTACGGCTAAAAATCAGCATGTTTCTGGTAACAGTTTCTCCAAAAGCCCACCTTTCTCTTTGCATTGCTTATTTGGAGTTCTTTCATCATGCCCTTTGTACCTAAATCTAACTGCTCCCTTCAGGTCGTACTTGCATCAAAGACTAGTATAATGGCGTTCTCCCCTGGGCATTTCTATGACTGTGTGGTTTGTCACTTACTTCTGGCAATACTCCTGCCAACAGAAAAGCCAGATGATGCAATACAGTTGATAGCATATCACTGATTTATTTATTCAAAGTACTAGAATTTGCAAAGCAGTATATTTTATAGGCTGTGAACACCATCATACAGAAGCTTATTTTTTGTAATGAGATGGGTAAAACAGCTGCCTTCAAAAGCATAAGCTTATTCAGTGCAGTAAAACAGAAAATGACAGTTCGTGATATGTGCTAAGCATTCTATGATACCCCAGTATGGTCCTTTCCCAAAATCAGGACATAGAGCACTGAAATTGTCCCTTTTCAATGCATTAGTGCTTTTAGCTAATGTATTCCCAAATTGTGCTTTAAATAAACTTTTGATTTAATCTTTTACAAAATGTTCACAGGGCATGGGGAACCTCCTATTAAAGTTTTACTATGAGGAAGGCTCCCTTACTGAAATGCAGATCAGGTGTTACATCTGACTTTTAGTACTGCCAGTTGAAGATGTGGGTGAAGCTAATAGAGCAAGTGGGTGGAGCCAGTTGAGGAAGTGGGTGGAGCTGGAGAAAGGTAGGTGTGGCCTCCGGCAAACATTTGAGCACCGCACTTCATATTTTACAAATTAAGCATTGGGGACAGAATTGTTGACAGGCATGAATGGTTTTATTCCTGTGTAATTCTCCACAATGAGTTTGTAGCTAACACAGTAGTAAACCCAGAGTAATATATTGGGTGTAGGCATGGTTTGCCGTATGTGATAAAGAATGATTGGTAACTTGTGGGTTGGTTGCTATTCACGAACTCCCATCCGACCCTTTGTCACCATGGAAATGGTTGGAGTGTTACTTCATGAAAGGACTGGAGTAACTCTTCTTTGCAGTGGTTAGGGGTACGGTTCATCCTCAAACTTGGTGGTTGTATAATGAACATGGTTTCTAATGGATAAAATGCCTTTTCTGCGCAGAAAACAAAAAATGTGATTTGAAAATCAGGCTGCATTTGCCAGTGCAGAATTCTACAATTGTACAATTCTGGCTTAGGTAAGTGGACACACAGGCAATATGTCACATAAGTAGGCCAGGGGAAATTTTAAATTACGCTGGTGTAATTCGGGTAATTTCGTGAATTTTGTATTGCTCTTGCAAAGTGAAATTCCTGAAATTACTCAATTGTGCCACTTCGCCTAATTGCAAGCCATTCACTGTAAAAAAAATACCATGAATGATGCAATTCAGGTAATTTGTGTTAAGAAATTTACCACAAACGCACAAGAAGAACAGAATGTGAGCGGCTATTGTTCACAATGCTCTTTTTTAAATGGATGCTTATTTTAAAAATTGACACAAGGATGCATTTTGAGTTAAAATACAGCAAGATATGAAGGATTTGCTTCATGCCCAGATTTGCTGAATTTTTCCATGATTTGTAATTACACAAAAGCAAATAAGAATTTCGAAATTTGCTGCACATAAGTTAACCACTTCACTCCAGGTCACTACAGGCAGGGTCTGCAGTCCTGAGCTTTTTATCATCAAATCATTGCTGTCAAGTGTGTTAGGCCAATTTGTTCAATGGAAGGAAAGGAAGCCTACAACACCTAGAACGTATTAGGTGATCACATGAAAGTTCAGGGTAAGGAATAGTGTTCGTAAAGACCCAAAAAGCGGTGGTCACACTAGGGTGACTTGATATTTCCAGTAGTACACCTGGAGATCTGCGACTGGGGCACCTTTTCAGACATACAAGCGAGAATGTCTGTAAACTCCCAAAAGTTCTACATTTATACCTGTGCGTGGGAATCCTTCCACAGGTGGACATATACAACTTTTCGTTGTGAACCTGCCATATTTGTTCCCAGCTCTGTGCTCAAGGTCCTTTGCTTTGCTACTGAGAGCGGTTAAAATACAGATATATGCATAACGTTGGTCTCGGACAGTTTCCACATAACATATTTTTAGGATTATTGTTCAAAATTCTTCAAAATATACATAGAGAGGGCTTTGGTTCTGCCTAGTGATGTATTTTATTCTCACCAGACGCTACTGCGGTTTGGTGTATCATTCCCCCTCCCATTAAGTGCCTGTTTTCCAAGGCATAAAGGGTTTTATGTAGATTTAGTGCTTTTTATGAAGTGTTGTTTCTAGACTTCATGCGTTACCATTCTTATTACAGCTCTAGCTTGTTGTGCACTTTAAATAATGGAACGTCTCCTGATGCTGGTAAACAGGATGCACAGAGGACCATTTTGGGCAATGCATGTTTTGCTGGAGGCACGGAACTGCATGAACCACAAATTATTTTCTTTTCAACAACCGTGCTAGCTAATAAAAAAAATTAAAATGCAGGCCGAACCTATTGGCTTTCCTAATGCTTGTTACTTGTCAAGATGGAGGGAACCGGCAAACCTTAGCCAGTTAAAACAATTCAGGCACTGTTTTGCTTTCATACCTTTAGTGCTTATGTTCCTGAATTCTGTTTAATCTGCCAGCTGCTCAGACCTCAGGTGGCTTCCGCTTTTTTTTGTCTTTAACTTCTTGATTTCCAGTTGCGGTCACTGATGTTCAGTCTGAAGCAGAATCGCTTCCTTCTTTGAGTGTTTGTAGACCTTGGGTTAATTATCCTCCCCTGGTCACCTGATCTGTCTCTGTAATTGGGTGTTCCTATTGACCAGTGTAACTCTTATGGAATGGTTTATTTTCAATTCAATTGCTTGCTTTTACATATGATGCATTTTACTAAAAATATATACATTTAGCCGTCCTGTTCTTTGATTCGCTTCATGTTTTTATACTGAAGTAAACAAATTATTAGCTAGCAATTAAATGTGTGGATGACTGAAAAAACAGTATGCTGTAGAATGATACTACATTTCTAGAAATTGCACTGGGACTTTGCCTGTAGGAAAGGCAATCTGCAGAGCACCGCAGTATGGATTTGGAAGTAGCAGACAAAGCCTGGTTAAGATGGTTTCCTAAAAAACAGATGAAATAATCACAGCACAAAGTGAGATGAAAGAAGCTGCAATCACCTCCCACGGGTATACTCCCTCATTTCGAGGGTATTTCTGACTATGGAGTGATCCACTCGGGATCACTGAAGCACCAGTGGAAATCTATAGCAGTTATCGATTTCTAGATGTGCTGCCTTCACAAAATCAATTCGCACAGATTTTGTTTTTGTGGCAGGGTCAGCCTGTTTAAGTCAAGTGGAAAGGGTGGATTTTGTACCATTGACGTTTTCATTTTTCACAATATAGAAAAAATGGTTACCAGTGGAGAAACTGACTCCAGGGCACGCTATTGAATAAGGGGATTCTCACCGGTGAAATATGTTATTAACTATGGGGCATATTATCAAGGGGGGTTTATCTCCGCTTTTTTGGCTTTAAAAGCCAAGAAAGCGGAGATAAAATTATCTCCCTATTACCTAGCTGTCGCTAACACCAGTTAGCGACAGCTAGTAGGAGATAGCGACCATCTTGGGCCCTGCTTTGCATATCAGTGATATTTATCACTAATGACATGCAAAGTGGGCGTGCCAAGATGTTAGCGACTGGAAACAGTCGCTAACATCGCTATCTCCTATTACCAATTTATGGAGATATTCGCGCTAAGCGCGAATATCTCCAAAAGCTAACACCTGCCCTGAGCAGTTCTTAGCCATGTTATCCAATGGAAGGTGGATAACATGGCTAAGAGCATTAGCTCGATAATGCATGAATATCGCTGACTTTTCAGCAATATTCATGCATTGCAGCCGATTTTTATCGCACTTGCGATAAACCTTGGTAATACCAAGGTTTATTTGCGATAAAAATCGCTGCAGCTTAGCGGTAAATTTTTGTCTCTAACCAAGCAATAGCGATAATTATCGCTATTGCTTGGTAATATGCCCCTACATCCTTCAGTGGTTTACGCCTAAAAGACTGCTCAGATCATCCTCTCACAGGAATGTGATTGTCCCCAGATTCCGCAAAACCACATGGGCTCCTTCTCGGTGGCGGCGGCTAAATTGTGGAATACTTTGCCTCTGCACATTGCGGCCCTAGAGTGCTTCTCTGTGATTCTCAAGCTTTTTAAAACCTGACTCTTCTCTCTCCTATGAGTGTTGTTTCTTGATTTCTATCGGTTGTTCCCAAGTATGCATTACGCTTTGATGCACTCAGTTTTAGTGAGCTTTCTAAATTTCATTTCATTTCCTTCAATAATGAATTTCTGAGGTGTAATTTTGAATCTGAATCCATGCTGCAGTAGACTAGTTAGAAATATGTGAATACTGAAAATGAAAAACTTTGAGGGTGGTTGCCTACTGCGCCAGGATATTCCCTGCTCCATCCGAAATGACTCCAGTCCATATACCAAATTTACAAAGGGGTTTAGTCTGCCAAAGTTGCAGACTTTTTACTGTCACAAGCACTCAACGATCATAAAATTAGGTTAATCCTGATTTTGGTAATCAGGATGTGAAAGTTATGATTTAAAATATCTTTTGCATATTCAAGTGTCACTTTGATGTACAAAATATGGTGAAATGTGTATTTTTTTAGCGGGAACCGACAGGCAAAAGAGTCAGAAGCAAGATAATCCATAAAGAGGCCGCCTAATTGGAGAAAGTCTTGCTGCCAATGTGGTTCTTTTGAAAGTGGGCATAGGCAACAGGTTTTTTTTGTTGTGGAATATTGAGCACTGGCAGTTTTTGATTAGGATTCCCAGTTTCCTTTTTTATGATTTTTGCAGAAAAGTAATAGGAAAGCAATTTGTTTTCCTAGTAAAGGATATAAAACATCCTGGTGCTCTTAGGCTCTCGGGTGGTTGGGGAGCCTAGGCATAATCAGGAGGAGGTGGTTCAAAATGTTGAGACCAATTGCACATTTGTAACCATGACACATTGATCCAAACATGGTAGAATTTAATGGCCACTCTGCATAGAGTTCTCCATGTTAATCGACATTAGGATAAAATACCATTACCTCCGTCCTCACCCGTCTTTATGGTCCCAGTCCTTACAAGTGCTGGTGACAGACGACAACAAGCGGGGGGTGTTTAGCTAAGCCAACGATGGAGAAGAAAGAAAGAAAAACGTATCTTGCCCTCATGGTTTATCACTGCCCATAAAAAAGTGATGACGGTGGCAGACCGTCCTTCCTGCCGCCCTCTCCCCCAGCCCCCATCTATGCCACTGCTGCCAATTTTTTCACGGATTTGCGGATGCTACATGCTACGTGCTATGTGCTACGTGTACCATAAATAATGTCTAAGTCGAATGCAATAGAAGTTTACCGCTTTCCTTGAGGTGAATGGTTATGTTTTTTTAGACACAGGGAGAAAGGAGTGGGTATCCATCGAGGTCATGCTTCATGGCCCAGCAAAAGAAGGATTCACAGCACGCCATAGTCAGACATCCAAGAGTACTGTTCCCTTGATACAAGTGTGTCGGGAACACAGAATGCCACCCTTGGGTATTTTTTATATGACTAAACCTCTCTTTTAAAATGAGAGTTGGTTGCTAAGCAACCACTATTTAAGGGAGTGCCGTTCATTTCCTCTGTGTGCTAAAACAGAGGATAAAGTGTCAACAAAGAGAAAGCATTCAGAGCCTTCACAGGAAGAGGGGGCAGGCCCAGCACCTGGACAGCTGGACACCATCTCATAAACCGCTTAATGATTGAGAATGCGGTCAAAGCAGTGCTTGTTTCCAGAGAAGGGGACTCATCTCTAAAGTTGCCCAGAGTGTCTTCAGGTTCTGATGACCATACTCAAGACTGCTTGAATGATGAGGAGCTCGAGGGCCTTTATGTGCAGTGCACTAAGTATCAGAGCTACTTCAGCAATTGAGTGTAAACCTATCCTTGCCAGGAGCGAAGAAGAGGATTACTTCAGTCATTATCAACACAAAGAACCAGAGTCACATCCAGTCCATGCAGCAATAAGGAAGGTACTATCAACTGACTGAAAGGACATAGTGATCCCCAAGCTTCTTGCAGATATCCCTTGCAGAACTTTTCTGAGGAATTCCCACCTACGATGAAAGATGACTCCCTTAGGACAGGTCTCTCCTTCCAAGAGGGGAAAGTTTCAGAGGGGGCACGGCTTCCGGAGTCTATAGGTTAAAAGGTAGAAAAGCAGTAGAAAGATCATATGTGGCTTCTATTTTCACAGTAAAACAACCAACTATGCTAACTGTATGATTCAATCTTTATTGAAAGACGTTCAATCTTTGGCGGATCAGATACAGAATGGTGTCCATTTATCATTTACTCTTGCCATCATGGAGTAACAGGTGCACTTTTTTTTCATAATGTTTGTTTCAATGTATTGGGCATTACCACATCATCTACAGGGGAAGCAGTTAAAGCCATAAGACACTTATGGATGCACTCTTGGAAAGACGCAGCAGCCCAAAAGGCGTTGTTGATGTATTTCTCCCTCACTGGTTCCTGGTTATTTGGTCTACAACTTAAGATACTAGTGACAAAATCAGTGGATGCTCACAAATCATTACACAACATTCAGGGTTGCTCAACATTCAGGGTTAGAGGAGCACCATACAAAAGAGGTACTACCGTAGGGTCAAGAAGAGCTTCTTAGCCCTTTTGAGGAAGGGGTGGTGGCTGTTGGAACCCTGTCTCGGTCAAATCCCAGTCCCATTCAACCCAACTCAACTCTTTGACCAGCCCCCAAATGCTCGATTATGCCAAACAATTTCAAATTCTAATAGGGGGTCAGCTACAGTTTTTTTCAGAAAAACTGGTAAAAGCACATTTTGGACCAATGGGTCCTCAAGATTATTCCTTCAGAATATCAGGTGAAGCTTGCTCAAAATCATTTATTTTAAGAGTTTCATATAGCGCTGGCTAGACCCGGAGGTATCAGAGCGCTTTACATGAGGTTCCACAAAATTACAAGATTACATCAGTTCCAATTTACATCAGACAAACAATTACAAGAGCATAGAAGACAAGATAAGTGAAGTGTAGGGGGGAAGGGGGGGAAGGGTAAAGGGGTAGGAGAGGGATACGGCAGAAAGACGGAGGAAAGTCTGCCCAAAGTCCGGCGGGTAGGTGACGGTCAAGGGGGAAGTCCCAAAACCCATCTCCTCTATAGCTATTAGGTAGCTCCACCAGGCATTGGCCAAATAGCTAGGTCTCAATGGGAAAACATTTAAAGAACATGGAGGGCACAATAAATGAGCGTAGAGGGGAGGGGGCAGGGAAGGTGAGAAAGGGAGGATAGGGGAAGAGACAACAAGAACAAGGAGAGACGAAATGAAGTCTGCCTAAAGGCCGACTGAGTAGTGTAGTGATTCCAAACCACACAAGAAGTAGGTTCCAGGTAGATTTATTGTACAGAAGAACAGCTTAACAACCACAAGTAGGAAGATGAGTTTCTTCCAAGTCCAACCTCTGTGCAACTGGCACTCTAATCCAGGATAAACATTCTAGATGACATGAACTAATTCCAAATGACATCAGGTCATGGAATACCACACACCTCCCCCCTTTCAAAAAATTAAAAAAAACAAAACCCCAAAAGAAAATAGATGAATAAGTAAATAAGTTAGTAAAAAGTTAAGTCCAAACATAGTCTTTAAATTTTGAAGGAACACTTTTTACGCGCTCGCTACGTTTTAAGGAAATTTCTTCACAATCTATATTCGATGAACAATTGTCAACTTCAGTACAAGAATCAGACCTAACATCAGAATTGACCACTACATCAGAATTATTTACAAACTTATTTTCTAAGTTGTCATATACTTCGAGTGTACCAGGAAAGCCATCAGAATTATGATCTCAAACATACTTTTCTGGCAAAGTGATCTTTTGAGTGAAGGGAACAACAGTAGTCTTGCATAAAGAGATTCTTCTCAAGTTCCATATTGTCCCTCCATCCACTCTGATAGCTTTGCTAAAAACTTCAATAACCTTAACAGGATCAGACCATTTGGATACCCTCCTATGCAATAATCCGCCCAATTTCACACATACAAAATCACCGATTTTTATTTTACAAACATTATACTTCTTCTTGGAAATATGTTGAACCATCCTTTCCTGGTATTTTCCAATTTTATCTTTCAACTCTTTAAAATCCACATCATAAGAGGAATTACCTTTTAACCACCAAGGTATAAGTTGAGAACCTGGTTTCCTGCCACGTAACAACTCAAACGGAGACAAACCAGTCACAGAATTAGGAGACAAACGATAAGTCAACAAGGTCGCTTGAAGAGCTTTCTTCCACTTCAAACCACTCTTCACAGCCAGTTGACAAGATTCCTTGATGACCCTGTTAAACCTCTCAACTTGGCCGTTAGCTTGTGGAAAGTAATTTGAGGTTCTTTTATGTACATTTCCACATTTACTAAGAAAATCTTCAAATTCTCTACTGATGAACTGTGGACCATTGTCCGAAATAAGTTCTTCCGGTAGTCCTTCCCTTGCAAATATTTCATCAAGAAATTCAATCACATACTCAGAAGAAGTTCTCTCAACAATTTTCAACTCCGGCCATTTTGAAAAGTAGTCAATTAGGACTAAAGCAAACAACTCTTTTCCAGATTGATAATTGAAAGGTCCAATGATGTCAATTGCCAGTCTCCGCCAAGGACCATGGGCGTACTCAATAGGAGTCATTTCAACAGTAACATTCTTCACAGTTTTGTCACTCAACAAACAAGGAGAACAATTCCTAACCCAGTTATCCACCATAGCATCAACACCAGGCCACCAGTAATGTTCCCTAATCCTCCTTTTGGTTGTAGACATACCCATGTGTCCTTCATGTGCCAACTTACAAATAGTTTCCCTTAGCTTCAACGGAGGAATAATTTTATCAGATCTTACAATAATGTCTTGACTCAACATTAATTCATTTCTGACTTTGTAAAATGACGCCAATTCACCGGAAAGTTTCCTCTCTTCAGGCCAACCCTTAGTCAGGAACTGCTTAACCAGATTTAAAACTTCATCATTGTTCATAGCTTCTAACCAATCTTCCTTAGAAAAAAACAGAGAACCTTCTTGACTTAAAATCACATTCACATCCGCAAAAGAGTATGCAACATCACATTCAACACTTTTACCAACAGCTACACTTGCAGGAAAACGTGACATACAATCCGCGTGAATATTCAAACGTCCTGGAACATACACAACCTCACAACGGTATTCTTGTAATTTGGCTGCCAACCTTGCTAAACGAGCAGTAAGTACTCTTCCACCCCCAGCTGACAACATAGTGATTAAGGGTTTGTGATCAGTTCTCAAAGAAAATTTAGTTCCCCACAAAAATTGTCTAAAGTGTTGAGATGCCCAAGTACAGGCAAGTAACTCTCTCTCAATTGTTGAGTAATTCTTTTCAGCGTCACGTAAAGCTCTAGAAGCATACGACACAACAAACTCACCAGACCTATCTTTCTGCATTAATACGGCACCTTAGCCAACGTTGCTTGCATCGACATAGACAATGCACTCCTTACCCACCGAGTATGGCATCAAAAATGGAGCCTCAACAATTTTGCATTTCAAAAGATTTCTGTTGTTCCTTGCCCCACTCAAATTTAGCATTTTTTTTAGTAAAGTCCTCAAAGGCTGTACAATGTCAGAATAGTTTTTTACAAATTTACCGTAAAATTCAGTTAGACCTAAAAAAGAAAGTAATTGTTCTTTTGATTTAGGTGCAGAAGCATTAACAATACTCTGAACATGGTTAACCTTGGGTTTGAATCCGTCCTTCGAAATTTCATGGCCTAAGTACTCAACTTTATCTTGCCTAAACTTGCATTTATTAAGTTTCAAGTAAGACCTTTAGACTTTACTTTTTCCAAAACAGAAACTAAATTCTCATCGTGTTCATTGTTGTCTTTCCCAAAAATCAATATATCATCTTGGAAGGCTATAGCCCCTTTACATTCCATCAATAACTCTTTCATTAGACGCTGGAGAACCGAGGCTGCCTTCGCTAAACCAAAAGGCATACGCAAAAATTGGAACATCCCTTCTGGAGTAACGAATGCAGTTAATTTTCTGGAATCCTCGTGTATTTCCACCTGGTGGTAAGCACTAGCTAGATCATTGGAGGAAAAGACTGTGGCCCCGGATAATGCAGCAATCAACTTGTGTATATTTGGTAAGGGGTGTTTATCTATCCAAATTTCTTTATTAAGACTGCGTAGATCTGCACATAAACGAAGATCGCCTGAGCCCTTAAGTGATATCACAATGGGCGAAACCCAAGGGGATGATTCAATTGGTTCAATTATGTTATTTTTGACCAAATCATCTAACATTTCCTTTAATTTTGCCCTATAAGCAAAAGGAACATTTCTCACTCTATGCCTAACGGGGACAGCGTTATCATTCAAAATGATTTTGTGTTTGAAATCAACATATTTTCCTAATTTCTCATTAAAGATTTCAGGAAACTTCTCCAATACCTTCTTAGTGAAACTAATATTGTTAGATGTGTCTAGGGTTAAATTCACTGTAGAGTCAATTATTGATTTCTCAAAACGAGGCTCATCAACATAGACTGGAGGATCTGCATTTGGGTCCAATTTAATTCCTAAATCACGTTGGTGAGGCCAACCAAGAATAGATACACCTTTGGTAGCAACATAAACTTTTGCTCTGATGTCCCAATTCTTGAAGGTTAGCTTCGCCCAGAAAAATCCTTCTAGTGCAATCTTTTGTCCCGTGTACCCACCAGGATATATATCTGGACTTAATAATTCTCTTTGGCACCACAAATGTTCAAAAATATTTTGCTAATGATAGTGTACCATGCACATGAATCAACAAAAATTGCGACGGGTTTATCATCCATCAAAATTGTACATGAAGGAAAATTCTTTTGAAGACATTCATCCACAGAAAGTATACAATTCAAACTATTAAGAACCTCCTCTTCTTCAGGTGATATATAATTAATTTTCTGCCCTGACTTGCATACATTATCAAAATGCCCTTTTTTCTTGCACTTTACACAGATTTTGTCCCTAGCAGGACAACCTCTGTAATTACCCACATGGTTGGAACTCCCGCATCTATAGCAGAGTGTTGTACCCCTCTTAACAAAATTTCTGTTTTCATTAGCGTTTCTTACATATTCCTTCTTGAAATTACTTTTACTACTGGAAACACTCGAGGTAGGTTGGCTTTTGACAATAGCTACTTCTATCTCAGGAACATGTGTCTTCTGATTTTTCCCTCTAATTTCTGACACAAATAATTCTATTATTGTTCTATACCTTTTGCTATATTGACTACTGCAGCTAATGTAGTCTCTGTTCCTAACCAAAGTCTCTCTTGGATCTTCTTGCTTTTGGTCTTCATCATAATTTGATCCCTAAGAACTTGTTCATAAGATATAGTTTCAAAAGAACAAGAGCAAGCAAGAGAACGTAATGCTGCAACATAATCTTCAATTGTTTCATCAGCCTTCTGCTCGCGAGAATAAAATTTGAACCTTTCCATTACAGTATTTATTCTTCTACCAAAACGAATTTTCATTTGCTTTGTGGCTTTATCAAACACATCCATGTCACCAGGATCCTCTAAAGGTGGTAAATTATCAAATTCTTTAATCCCAGCACCCCCAAGACAATGTCTCAAAAGAGCTAGTTTTCTTTTTGCAGAACAACCATCTTTTTCTAATACTTCTACATATGCAATAAACATAGGATACCAAAGATCCCATTCTATGTTAGGATCACCTGCAATTTGAAGAAAATGTCGAGGTGCAGCAATATTAGACATTTTCTAATTAAAAACTGGAAGAGATTGAAAACAAATGAATAAATAAATAAAAATTCTTTAAAAAGGAATAATAGTAATAGTATTGGTGTGCAAATCACCGTAATTAATGATTTGCTAACGTCGAAGTTTTGAAGTTGGTGTGCAAATCACCGTGGTTGTTGACTTGCAGGATGTTACAAACGATGCTTACTTTCCAAGAAAATATTTCTTTACTCGCTATGTTTCTTCCTGTCACGAAGTTTTCAAATACACGCTGAAAAATTGTTTCAGTCTTAACAAAGATGGCCGCCGTGAACGTCTTGTTTTGCGCGATGACGTCAGAATTCCCAGAATGCACTGCGTTAAGCTCGAGCAGAAGAAGAATTCCGGAGACAGAACACTGAAGCTCGTGGTAAGCTTTCCTTAATTTTAAAAATAAATAGTTCAGGAAAACGCTTACATCCCCATTCGATTCATAAATCCAGCGAAATAATCCAGAATTTCAATAACAGCGAACACCGCTCGATGAGTGCGGTCGATAAGACGATAGAAACGGCCAAAACATTGTGGAATTTTAACATGAATCCAAAGTTATTTTGAGAAAGAAAAAAAAAGAAAAAAAATTATATTTGTAGAGCCATACGGGATCAGATCTTCTAGCAAAGTCTCAAAAACATTACCGCAGATGAGTTTTTCTATGCTTGGTCATGGGTTGCAGGCTTTTCTTTGTTAAGAAACGAGTGAACACCGTCTTCTTTAAATCTAGTCCTTCCAATCGTCGCCAATAAATGTGTAGTGATTCCAAACCACACAAGAAGTAGGTTCCAGGTAGATTTATTGTACAGAAGAACAGCTTAACAACCACAAGTAGGAAGATGAGTTTCTTCCAAGTCCAACATCTGTGCAACTGGCACTCTAATCCAGGATAAACATTCTAGATGACATGAACTAATTCCAAATGACATCAGGTCATGGAATACCACACACCTCCCCCCTTTCAAAAAATTAAAAAAAACAAAAAAAAAAACAAAACCCCAAAAGAAAATAGATGAATAAGTAAATAAGTTAGTAAAAAGTTAAGTCCAAACATAGTCTTTAAATTTTGAAGGAACACTTTTTACGCGCTCGCTACGTTTTAAGGAAATTTCTTCACAATCTATATTCGATGAACAATTGTCAACTTCAGTACAAGAATCAGACCTAACATCAGAATTGACCACTACATCAGAATTATTTACAAACTTATTTTCTAAGTTGTCATATACTTCGTGTGTACCAGGAAAGCCATCAGAATTATGATCTCAAACATACTTTTCTGGCAAAGTGATCTTTTGAGTGAAGGGAACAACAGTAGTCTTGCATAAGGAGATTCTTCTCAAGTTCCATATTTTCCCTCCATCCACTCTGATAGCTTTGCTAAAAACTTCAATAACCTTAACAGGATCAGACCATTTGGATACCCTCCTATGCAATAATCCGCCCAATTTCACACATACAAAATCACCGATTTTTATTTTACAAACATTATACTTCTTCTTGGAAATATGTTGAACCATCCTTTCCTGGTATTTTCCAATTTTATCTTTCAACTCTTTAAAATCCACATCATAAGAGGAATTACCTTTTAACCACCAAGGTATAAGTTGAGAACCTGGTTTCCTGCCACGTAACAACTCAAACGGAGACAAACCAGTCACAGAATTAGGAGACAAACGATAAGTCAACAAGGTCGCTTGAAGAGCTTTCTTCCACTTCAAACCACTCTTCACAGCCAGTTGACAAGATTCCTTGATGACCCTGTTAAACCTCTCAACTTGGCCGTTAGCTTGTGGAAAGTAATTTGAGGTTCTTTTATGTACAATTCCACATTTACTAAGAAAATCTTCAAATTCTCTACTGATGAACTGTGGACCATTGTCCGAAATAAGTTCTTCCGGTAGTCCTTCCCTTGCAAATATTTCATCAAGAAATTCAATCACATACTCAGAAGAAGTTCTCTCAACAATTTTCAACTCCGGCCATTTTGAAAAGTAGTCAATTAGGACTAAAGCAAACAACTCCTTTCCAGATTGATAATTGAAAGGTCCAATGATGTCAATTGCCAGTCGCCGCCAAGGACCATGGGCGTACTCAATAGGAGTCATTTCAACAGTAACATTCTTCACAGTTTTGTCACTCAACAAACAAGGAGAACAATTCCTAACCCAGTTATCCACCATAGCATCAACACCAGGCCACCAGTAATGTTCCCTAATCCTCCTTTTGGTTGTAGACATACCCATGTGTCCTTCATGTGCCAACTTACAAATAGTTTCCCTTAGCTTCAACGGAGGAATAATTTTATCAGATCTTACAATAATGTCTTGACTCAACATTAATTCATTTCTGACTTTGTAAAATGACGCCAATTCACCGGAAAGTTTCCTCTCTTCAGGCCAACCCTTAGTCAGGAACTGCTTAACCAGATTTAAAACTTCATCATTGTTCATAGCTTCTAACCAATCTTCCTTAGAAAAAAACAGAGAACCTTCTTGACTTAAAATCACATTCACATCCGCAAAAGAGTATGCAACATCACATTCAACACTTTTACCAACAGCTACACTTGCAGGAAAACGTGACATACAATCCGTGTGAATATTCAAACGTCCTGGAACATACACAACCTCACAACGGTATTCTTGTAATTTGGCTGCCAACCTTGCTAAACGAGCAGTAAGTACTCTTCCACCCCCAGCTGACAACATAGTGATTAAGGGTTTGTGATCAGTTCTCAAAGAAAATTTAGTTCCCCACAAAAATTGTCTAAAGTGTTGAGATGCCCAAGTACAGGCAAGTAACTCTCTCTCAATTGTTGAGTAATTCTTTTCAGCGTCACGTAAAGCTCTAGAAGCATACGACACAACAAACTCACCAGACCTATCTTTCTGCATTAATACGGCACCTAAACCAACGTTGCTTGCATCGACATAGACAATGCACTCCTTACCCACCGAGTATGGCATAAAAAATGGAGCCTCAACAATTTTGCATTTCAAAAGATTTCTGTTGTTCCTTGCCCCACTCAAATTTAGCATTTTTTTTTAGTAAAGTCCTCAAAGGCTGTACAATGTCAGAATAGTTTTTACAAATTTACCGTAAAATTCAGTCAGACCTAAAAAAGAAAGTAATTGTTCTTTTGATTTAGGTGCAGAAGCGTTAACAATACTCTGAACATGGTTAACCTTGGGTTTGAATCCGTCCTTCGAAATTTCATGGCCTAAGTACTCAACTTTATCTTGCCTAAACTTGCATTTATTAAGTTTCAAAGTAAGACCTTTAGACTTTACTTTTTCCAAAACAGAAACTAAATTCTCATCGTGTTCATTGTTGTCTTTCCCAAAAATCAATATATCATCTTGGAAGGCTATAGCCCCTTTACTTTCCATCAATAACTCTTTCATTAGACGCTGGAGAACCGAGGCTGCCTTCGCTAAACCAAAAGGCATACGCAAAAATTGGAACATCCCTTCTGGAGTAACGAATGCAGTTAATTTTCTGGAATCCTCGTGTATTTCCACCTGGTGGTAAGCACTAGCTAGATCAATGGAGGAAAAGACTGTGGCCCCGGATAATGCAGCAATCAACTTGTGTATATTTGGTAAGGGGTGTTTATCTATCCAAATTTCTTTATTAAGACTGCGAAGATCTGCACATAAACGAAGATCGCCTGAGCCGTTAAGTGATATCACAATGGGCGAAGCCCAAGGGGATGATTCAATTGGTTCAATTATGTTCTTTTTGACCAAATCATCTAACATTTCCTTTAATTTTGCCCTAAAAGCTAAAGGAACATTTCTCACTCTATGCCTAACGGGGACAGCGTTATCATTCAAAATGATTTTGTGTTTGAAATCAACATATTTTCCTAATTTCTCATTAAAGATTTCAGGAAACTTCTCCAATACCTTCTTAGTGAAACTAATATTGTTAGATGTGTCTAGGGTTAAATTCACTGTAGAGTCAATTATTGATTTCTCAAAACGAGGCTCATCAACATAGACTGGAGGATCTGCATTTGGGTCCAATTTAATTCCTAAATCACGTTGGTGAGGCCAACCAAGAATAGATACACCTTTGGTAGCAACATAAACTTTTGCTCTGATGTCCCAATTCTTGAAGGTTAGCTTCGCCCAGAAAAATCCTTCTAGTGCAATCTTTTGTCCCGTGTACCCACCAGGATATATATCTGGACTTAATAATTCTCTTTGGCACCACAAATGTTCAAAAATATTCTTGCTAATGATAGTGTACCATGCACATGAATCAACAAAAATTTCGACGGGTTTATCATCCATCAAAATTGTACATGAAGGAAAATTCTTTTGAAGACATTCATCCACAGAAAGTATACAATTCAAACTATTAAGAACCTCCTCTTCTTCAGGTGATATATAATTAATTTTCTGCCCTGACTTGCATACATTACCAAAATGCCCTTTTTTCTTGCACTTTACACAGATTTTGTCCCTAGCAGGACAACCTCTGTAATTACCCACATGGTTGGAACTCCCGCATCTATAGCAGAGTATTGTACCCCTCTTAACAAAATTTCTGTTTTCATTAGCGTTTCTTACATATTCCTTCTTGAAATTACTTTTACTACTGGAAACACTCGAGGTAGGTTGGCTTTTGACAATAGCTACTTCTATCTCAGGAACATGTGTCTTCTGATTTTTCCCTCTAATATCTGACACAAATAATTCAGAATGTTCTATACCTTTTGCTATATTGACTACTGCAGCTAATGTAGTCTCTGTTCCTAACCAAAGTCTCTCTTGGATCTTCTTGCTTTTGGTCTTCATCATAATTTGATCCCTAAGAACTTGTTCATAAGATATAGTTTCAAAAGAACAAGAGCAAGCAAGAGAACATAATGCTGCAACATAATCTTCAATTGTTTCATCAGCCTTCTGCTCGCGAGAATAAAATTTGAACCTTTCCATTACAGTATTTATTCTTCTACCAAAACTAATTTTTATTTGCTTTGCGGCTTTATCAAACACATCCATGTCACCAGGATCCTCTAAAGGTGGTAAATTATCAAATTCTTTAATCCCAGCACCCCCAAGACAATGTCTCAAAAGAGCTAGTTTTCTTTTTGCAGAACAACCATCTTTTTCTAATACTTCTACATATGCAATAAACATAGGATACCAAAGATCCCATTCTATGTTAGGATCACCTGCAATTTGAAGAAAATGTCGAGGTGCAGCAATATTAGACATTTTCTAATTAAAAACTGGAAGAGATTGAAAACAAATGAATAAATAAATAAAAATTATTTAAAAAGGAATAATAGTAATAGTATTGGTGTGCAAATCACCGTAATTAATGATTTGCTAACGTCGAAGCTTTGAAGTTGGTGTGCAAATCACCGTGGTTGTTGACTTGCAGGATGTTACAAACGATGCTTACTTTCCAAGAAAATATTTCTTTACTCGCTATGTTTCTTCCTGTCACGAAGTTTTCAAATACACGCTGAAAAATTGTTTCAGTCTTAACAAAGATGGCCGCCGTGAACGTCTTGTTTTGCGCGATGACGTCAGAATTCCCAGAATGCACTGCTTTAAGCTCGAGCAGAAGACGAATTCCAGAGACAGAACACTGAAGCTCGTGGTAAGCTTCCTTAATTTTAAAAATAAATAGTTCAGGAAAACGCTTATATCCGCATTCGATTCATAAATCCAGCGAAATAATCCAGAATTTCAATAACAGCGAACACCGCTCGATGAGTGCGGTCGATAAGACGATAGAAACGGCCAAAACATCGTGGAATTTTAACATGAATCCAAAGTTATTTTGAGAAAGAAAAAAAAAGAAAAAAAATTATATTTGTAGAGCCATACGGGATCAGATCTTCTAGCAAAGTCTCAAAAACATTACCGCAGATGAGTTTTTCTATGCTTGGTCATGGGTTGCAGGCTTTTCTTTGTTAAGAAACGAGTGAACACCGTCTTCTTTAAATCTAGTCCTCCCAATCGTCGCCAATAAATGTGTAGTGATTCCAAACCACACAAGAAGTAGGTTCCAGGTAGATTTATTGTACAGAAGAACAGCTTAACAACCACAAGTAGGAAGATGAGTTTCTTCCAAGTCCAACCTCTGTGCAACTGGCACTCTAATCCAGGATAAACATTCTAGATGACATGAACTAATTCCAAATGACATCAGGTCATGGAATACCACAAGTAGGTGACGACCAAGGAGGGAGTCCACGGCCCATCTCCCCTATAACTAAACCAGGTAGCTCCATCGGGCATCAGACAAAATAGTTCAGTCTCAATACATTGAGAGAGGAGAGAAGGAGAGACATAATAGAGGGAGGATCCGGGAAGAGACAACAGGAGAGACAAAAGGAAGTCTGGCTAAAGACTGACTGGGTAGATGACGTTCAAGGAGGGAATCCACGACCTGTCTCCCCTATAGCCAAACCAGGTAGCTCCATTGGGCATCAGTCAAAATAGCTAGGTCTCAAATGACGAAGGAAATTTCACAGATAAGCAGGGTGGGGACTAAGGGCCAGGACAGAAGAGGGCAGAGGTCAGTAGCAGGAAAGTGGAGAGGAGTAGAGCGGGGAGGAGGGAGGTACAGCGGAGAGACGAAGGAAAGTCTGTCCAAAGTCCGGCTGGGTAGGTGACGACCGAGGGGGAAGTCCACAGGCCATCTCCTCTATAGCTATCAAGGTAGCTCCACCAGGCATCGGCCAAACTGCTAGGTCTCAACGGTCGGCAGCAAGTTCGCAGATTCAATGTCTTGATGGGTTAGCCGGGTAGGGGATATGCTTGAGGACTGGTCGATGATCAATAGTAGTAGCACAACGTGGTAGAAGACCACTATGGGTCAGAGGGGGTCACTGGTGTCTTGAGGAGGCACGGGTATTTGGTAGGTTTTCCGGTGTGGTTTCTGGTCCGGTTGCGTTCTGTGAGAACCTTGGTTTCCCCATTATGCTGCGTGTAGCTGGTGTCACCTGATGGTCCAGTGTAGTGTACTGTCTGTTGTCTGTGCAGTTCCCCAGCTCAGAAAATCGTGTGTGGCCTCCCCCTCAGTATTCACTTGCGGGCAAGCGTAGTCCACACCCCACTTCCCCGTGGGTACTCAATGCGCGGGTGATGGATTGCGCCTCAGGAACTCAGTCTATCTGGCAGGCGCTGGGAGGCCTCACTCCAAAGATATCAGTGGGGAGGGAGGTTGCATCAAGCTGGGTGCAGACCGGGCGTTCCGGCGGCCATCTTAGGTCAGGCGATGACCTCCTGCCGTACCTCTGACCGGTCTAGGTCAGTATAGGGGGGGTCGTACGGTAGACATCAGGCGGCTCAAGGGGGTCTCACAGCCTACCTCCCGAACTCAGTTGCTCAAGCCCTCCTGGATAAGGCAGGTTCATATTCAATAATCTTTCTGCTAAAAAAGAAGTTATAAAGACTGTGTAGATAAGAAAAAAGGGGGAGGAACCCTATATTCTATGATACTCTGGACGGGGTAACGACAGGAAACAAAAGGGTCCCTGGTACAAATTATTGAGATCATGGTTTGAACCAAAGCCTGATGCAATATAACAAATCATATATTAATGCACAGTGATGAAACATGCTAAATAAACATAAAATCAATGAAATGTTCAACACATGATCCCGATATTTTGTAACAGGGACCCTTTTGTTTCTTGCCATAAAGAGCATGTCAATGCATATGTTCCATACCAAACGTTCAAAATGACAATCTTGACAACCTTGGTCTTCCCTTCCTGAAGCAAGGGGTCTTTATGGCCCAATAGACCTCGTAGATGCCCAACCAGGTGTGCCGATGTGCTAGGCTTCATAGACATTTCTGAGATGTTGTGTTCAGGACAATAACTGCCAGTTCCAGGTTCTTTCACTTGGTCTGGCAACTGCACTAAGAGTGTTAACAAAGTTCTTGGTCCCAGTGGCAAGTAGACTGCGTTCCTTAGGAATGTTGCTCTTCTCTTACCTCAGTGATTGGTTGAATGGGTTGCTTTCTTTTTCTAACGGATCCGAGGATGTAGCTTTATTGATCAATGTTTTGGAGGAACACAGATTTCTAATGAATAAATCCAAGTTGCATCTCATCCCGGCACAATCAATCCAGTTCATAAGAGCCTGGTTCAACTCAGAGGTGGGAAGAGTGTTTTTACCAGAATACAAAACAAGAAAACTTCTATCCCATCTACAAGGTCTCCAATCATAATGCAGGACAGCAGCACACAAATGGCAAACAGTCCAGGGGGCTAGGACATCTATTGTTTTCCTCGTCCCATGGAGTTGTTTACAGATCTATATACTAGTAGGACACCTGGTAAACCAATGGAACCCTCTGTCATTGGGAATACGAGCATGTAATCCATGTAACGCTTCAGGTTTCAGTCTCCCTTCAACGATGGCTCAAAACGGAGAAGCTATTCAGACCTTGTCCCTTACAGTTTCTGCCTCCCAAGGTAGTGACCACAAATGTGAGTGTGACAGTTTGGGGGGAACCCTGAATTCTTTGGCGGTACAGGGGAAATTAAGTTACCAGGAGTTATCCATGTCGTTCAATTGGAAGGAGTTAGTAGTAGTTCTGCTGGCTTTGATGCATTTTTCCTGGTCCTAATCCAAGCTAACAATATGGGAGACAAAACCCTGAGAGGCGGAGCAGGTTCTCTAGATTTGTATCAGGTATTACAGGAGATAGGTGTCTGGATGGAGCACAGTCTAATCCTTCTCAGTGCAGTCTACTTCCCAGGGAAACAAAATTCTGGAGTCTGCATCCAAGGGTGTCTTAGGCAATTGCCCAGATATTTGAAGTCTCGTGGCTGGATCTATTTGCACAGAAAAATAATGTATTTCTCCTGCAATTTTATTTTCTGGAATGTTCCTATAAGGCCTGGGCAGTGGAAGCCATATCTATGGTATCACCTCAGGAACTACTATATGCCTCCCCACTAATTCCACTTATTCCTTATTCAGACGATTCAGGAAGTTGATTCCCGGATGTTGTTAGTAGAACCTGTTGGCCTTGCAGGATTTGGCTCCCTTATCTCCATAGACTGTCACTTTCTCCCCCAATTTCCAACTCATCCCTCCCCATTTCTGGCTGAAGCAGCTTTGGTTATGCTTCACCTAGGGGTTTGGAACTTGAGAGGTTAAATCTCAAAGTGCAAGATTGTTCTGAAGATGTAGGAAATACCATCCAGCAGTCCGGACATCGGCAACTTAGAAGGTTTATAACCAACATTGGACTTCCTTCTTGAAATGGTGTAATTTGAGAGGTTTTCTTCCTCTGTCTTTTGAGTCTCCTAAAGTGCTCTTTTGTTAGGCCTGGTATTCTATTGGGGCCTGCTGTGCCCACCCTTTAGAGCCAGTGGGCATTACTCAAGACCTTTAGAAGGGGGGAAAAGCTAGTTGGAAGAATACTGAAGAGTTTTGAGCTACAATATCACATTCCCCTATACCCTCTTGGGACCTCCCATTGGTGTTTAGGGCTCTGCAGCCACTCCTCTGCAAGCCACTAGAAACAGTCAAATCAAATCAAACAGCCTTTGTATAGCGTAGCACTGTCACTGCTAAGGGTATCTGGGTGCTTATGGTGCCGTGCCTGTGTCAAAAAGCAGGACTTTTTTAAGTTTCTTTCTGAAGTCTGCCAGGGAGGGTGCTGTTCTGAGGTGGAGGGGCGGCAGTTCCAGGTCTTGGTGGCAATGGAGAAGGAGATGTGCGTGCGAGGGTGAGAGAGACGGAGCATAGGTGTCTTGCCGGCAGGTGGATGTTCAATTGGTGGTTAATGTATGATGGTCCTTGTTCGTGGAGAGTTTGTTATGCGTGCGTGAGGATCTTGAACTGGCATCTCTTCTGGATGGTTAGCCAGTGGAGGTTACTGAGGTGAAGGGGGATGCAAGTCCATTTGGGGAGGTCCAGGATGATTTTGGCTGCTATAATCTGTAAGGTCTGAAGTCTTTTGAGAAGCTGAGTGGCGATTCCAGTGTAGAGAGCATTGCCATAGTCGAGGCGGCTTGTAGAAAGAGCTTGCATGATGGTCTTTCTTGTGTTGGTGGGGATCCATCTGAAGAGTCTGCGAAGCATGAAGAGGGTGTGGAGCAGGATAAGGTGACTGCCCTGACTTGTTATTTCATGGTAAGTTGGCGGTCGAGGATGATGCCGAGGTTGAGTGTGTGGTCTGTTGATGTGGGATTTGGTCCAAGTTCTACCGCCCACCAGCTATGGTCACATACGGAGTTGTTTCTTCTGGAGATCAACACTTCTGTTTTGTCAGAGTTTAGTTTGAGGCAGCTGTCTCTCATTCAATTTGCCACATTGTTCACGGCATTACAGAAGTTGGTTTTGGCGTTGGAGGAATCCTCAGTGAGAAAGAGGATTATTTGAGTATTGGCAGCATGTTGAGTCCCTGGAATATAACGACATCTGCGAGGGTGATCATTTAGATGCTAAACAGGCTGGGGCTGAGGGATGATCCTTGGGGTATGCCAAAATTGATGATCTTGGGTGCAAAGGTGCAAAGGTGAAGGGGAAAGCTAGATGCTCTAAGTGTGTCCTGTAAGGAAAGAGGCAATCTACCTGAGGATGTTCTGCTGAATGCCAATCTTGTGGAGTCTTTAACTGAGGATGTGGTGGAACATGGTGTTGAATACAGCAGAGAGGTTGAGGAGGATTAGGGCCACAGTTTCTCCATGATCGAGGAGAGTTCTGATGTCGTCTGTGGAAGCGATCAGAGTGGTATCAGTGCTGTTGTTGGCATTGAATACTGATTGGGAGGAATTGATTGTGTGTTTTTTTATCTAGGTATATCGGGCCCGATTCACAGAACTAACTTAATATAAAATCCTAAACTTACTACCATTTTGGTATTCACAGAAGGCAGTTACTCATTTTTGTATTCACATAAGGCACTTACTGAGTTCAGTATTCACAGAAGTTAGGAGTCTTAACTTTAGGACTCCTAAATGCCTTCTGTGAATACCGAAAGTCTTAAAGTTAGGATTTTTCTCAGTTTAGGAGTCCTAAAGTTAGGAGTCCTAACTTTCCTACTCCTATACTGAGAAAAATCCTAACTTTAAGACTTTTGGTATTCACAGAAGGCATTTAGGAGTCCTAAAGTTAGGACTCCTAACTTCTGTGAATACCGAAATGAGTAAGTGCCTTCTGGGAATACCGAAATGAGTAAGTGCCTTCTGTGAATACAAAAATGGTAGTAAGTTAAGTTTAGGATTTTGTCTTAAGTTAGTTCTGTGAATCGGGCCCTCAGAGAACTGTTTCTTTAGGAGAGGTCTGACCGCTTCGTGTTTCCATAGGTCTGGGAACATTGCTGTGGAGATGTAGGTGTTGGGGATGCTGCTGAGTTCTGTGCTGATTGGGTTGGCTCCAAGGTTGAAGAGATGGTGGGAGCAGGGGCAATTGGGCACCTCGGATTGGATGGATGACATATGGCTGTGATGATCTGGGTAGTGAGTGGAGACCATCTGATTATCGTTTGGCTGGTGTTCGCTGGTTGGGTGAAGTTTTTGATGGTGAGAGTGGGAGTTGGGTGTCAAAGTTCTTGTAGAGGGTGGCAATCTTACTGTGGAAGTAATCTGAGAGATTATTGCTTAATTCTTGGGAGGGGTGGATGGTGTTCTCTGTGGTGGTCAGGTTGGAGTATTCATTGATGATTTTGAAGCGTTCCCTCTTGTGGTTGGCTCTGGTGTCGATGCAGGTGGTTAATGCTGCTCTCTTGGCTTTCTTTATGCTCAGTGGTAGTTGCTGATGTCTGCTTTGTGGGCGGCTCTATCCGAAGGGCTCTTGGTGGCATGCCAGATCTTCTCAAGTCAGTAACAGCTGTGCTTGGTGGTTCTGAGCTCCGGGATGTACCAGCTGGCTTGGTTCAAGGGTTCGTTGGTTTTCGCTGGTTTAAGTGGGGTGACTCTGTTGGTGCATTTGTTTATCCAGGCAGAGAAGTTCTGGACAGCCTGGTTATTGAATGCTGAAGTTTCAGCTTGTGTGGTGTAGAAGGCTTGTGTCCATACGGTCTTGGTTACTTTTCCCAAGCTGCTGTGGAGGTTGCAGTCCGTGGTGCCTGGTGGTGGGCTGCTGTGCATTTGGGATGGTAAAGTGAATAATAGGGTTGCCCGTCCAGGTGAGTTCTGTGATGTGGTGTGGGTGAATTTGATTCTGTCATTAGAGGTAAAAATGGCATGAGTGTTTGTCCGGCTTTGTGTGTAGCTTCGGTGACCAGTTGAGTGAGGCCAATGTTGTTGAGTATGTCCAGGAGGGCGATAGGCATGGAAATTGAGGTTACTGATCAGAACATAGTGAAGGGAATCAATGGCAAGGGGGGAAAGGAGGTTGGAGATGGCATCACAGAAGGGTGATTGGGGTCCCGGGGGTCTGTAGGCGAGGGTGCCTCTGATCATGGACTTAGCATTGGTTTGTAGTTGGAAGTTGAGGTGATCCATAAGAGGCATTGAGTCGTCATTGGTGACGGTGCATCGGATGGTTTCCTTGAAGGTGATAGCGGTGCCCCCGCCGTGTTTGTCAATGTGGTCTTGGTGTATCATCTTGTAGCTGTTGGAAGTGGCGGTGGCGATGGTCGGGTTTCGGTGATTAAGGCAATGTCCGTGGAGAAGATGGTGATGTGTCACAGATTTCTGTGGGTTATTTACAGTGGGAGCGGGTGTTGATCAGGATGCATTGGAATGGTTCCAGGCTGTTCATCGTCTTCAGAGTAGCAGTGCTGGCGGGTGAAGGGTTCTTTGGTAAATCGTGTAGAGGAAGTGAAGCCGTTGGTGTTTCGGCGTTCGGGTTTCAGGTCCAAGAGCTCCATGGCGGTGTAGAGGCAGGAGGTGGGGGCCAGGGGTCCCGGTGCTGGGCGTGGTCCAGACGTGGACGGGTGCAAATAGGCACAGGTGGGCGTGCCTTTGGTGCACCATTGCCCCAACCATACTGCTGCCCCCTAAGTAGCCCTGAGATAAGGTAGGGGCTGTCAGGGAGGCAGGAGGGTGAGGAGCGGGAATGGTGGAGGGGCCTCAAAATTTTTTCCTACAAGACACTATGGGGCTCATTATGATGTCGTAACATTCGCCACCACTAATCTGGTGGTGGCGACCGCCACGACATTGTAACAAGTGAAAACCTCTGCCACATTATAATGGCAGTGGTTTGACAGCAGACACAAGGTGCGTATGCCGCTTTTCCGCTGGTCGGCAATCATCCTGATCGCCGGCCGGGCGGAATTGGCCCCATATATGGTGGAAGTGCCTAGCAGGCGCCGCCATCCATATTAGGATGGTGTGTTGTGAAGGCCTTTCCATGGAGGCTTTGCTGTCATGGAAAAGCTGGTGGGGATATTCTTTGGGGGCCCTTTGTGGGCCCCGGAGGGTGCACTTGGGGGGTACCCATGGTACCCCCTCCATTTACATACAGAAGGTGGCAGGCACCGCGAGGTGCCTGCCACGTTGTGCATGCAAATACAAAACATGCCATTTTGGCATTGCGGTGGGTGCTGCTGTACACAGCTCACACCGCAATGTCAAATATGCAGGATGCGACAGCCAGGGTGGCGGTCGCACCCTAATCTGGACTGCGGGATCGCTTCATGTTTGGCTGCCTGTCCCGTTTCCACTGGGATTAGGACTAAAGTCTGCCCACCATCCTAATCAGCCCCCTATATTTGGGAGCAATCTGTTTGGGATATAGAATTAGAGAACTAGATGCTTTATTGTGCACTGATCCTTTTTTACGATTATTGTCAGACAAAGTGGTATTACGATCCAACTACTCACCTAAGATCCAGTCTTCTTTCCATATCTCTTAGGGTGTGGTGCTTCCCTATTTCTTTGCAAATCTATCCTCCTTGGGAGAAATATTGTGGCATACTATAGATGTGCATCTGGCTCCTACCTTCTATCTTAAAATACAGCTCCATTCAGGAAAGTAGACAAGTTGCATGTCACCTTTGGTCTGGATGGTAAAGTTCTGAAGCTGTCTTACTCCAAGCTGAGTAAATGATTAAAGACAGCGATTATTATTCCTGAACAGATAGAAGGCAGAACCTGTCAGCGGCTATACAGGGAAGAACCGCTTGTGAGGTGCCTACTTCATGGACCCTTTTTAATTGAGCATCAATGAAGGCATTTGTGCATCAGCTTTGTGGGCTATGCTCCACACATTTATGTCTCATTGTAGACTACAGGTAAGACCTGGACTCTGAGGAATTAATATTATTAGTAAGTAACAAGCCCATTAACCAAGAGGGCTTAAGTTCTCCTAAAACGATTAGAGTATATCAGAGAATATATCACACATGTAAGCAAGTTATGCTAAAGACAGGTGTAAGAAATTAGGGGCCTCATTTATGAAAAGTGACGCATCGCTGCGTGAAAACAGGGATGCGTCACTTTTCATTGCACCTTCCTTGCGACATGATGGATGCCTCATATTTACTGTATGACGCATCATGTTGCAAGGAATGACAGATATGTCAATTTTACTGAAGTATCTGTCGGCGCAAAAGTGAAGCGTTGCTTCTTTGTCAGTTTGTCAGAAGCGTGACACAACTCCAGCAATGAAAAGGGGGCTATGGATGTAGCACTGCATCACCCTTATGCCTGCTATAAGGCAGGCGTAAGGTTTTGACGCATTTGCGTCCTAGAAGTGGCGCAGTGAAATCTCCTTGATTTCACTGCGTCACTTCTACAAGGCTTACTTGCGTGGGACGCAGGTATAATGTAGCTCAGTGGTTTACAAAGTGATGCATCTGCTTAGATACCACACTTTATAAATAGGGTCCAACAGTGGGCATGTTTTACGTCGCTAATGTGTCACAAAAAGTGACACAACTGCAGCTCAAAACTGTCACAATCAATCAATCATGCCATTTGTATAGCGCACTACTCACCCGGGAGGGTCTCAAGGCGCTTGGGGGGAGGGGTATGCTACTGCTCGAAAAGCCAGGTCTTGTGGCGAGATGGTCCTGGGTCAGCCGAAGGTGGATGGGGAGGGAGTTCCAAGTCTTGGCAGCCAGGTAAGAGAAGGATCTTCCTCCGGCGGTGGCTCTTCGGATGCCTGGTACGGCTGCGAGGGCGAGGCTGGTGGACCGTAGCTGGCGGGTGGGCGTGTAGAAGGTCAGGCGGTCGTTGAGGTACTTGGGGCCCAGGTCGTGGAGAGACTTGTGTGCGTGGGTGAGGAGCCGGAACGTGATCCTCTTGTCGACGGGGAGCCAGTGCAGGTTCCTCGGGTGGCTGGAGATGTGGCTGCGTCGGGGGACATCCAGGATGAGTCGGGCGGAGGCGTTCTGGATGCGCTGGAGTCTTTTCTGTAGCTTGGCTGTGGTTCCGGCGTAGAGGGCGTTTCCGTAGTCCAGTCGGCTGGTGACGAGTGCCTGGGTGACAGTCTTCCTGGTCTCGGTCGGGATCCAGCGGAAGATCTTGCGAAGCATACGCAGGGTGTTGAAGCACGATGAGGAGACGGCGTTGACTTGTCTGGTCATCGAGAGGGAGGGGTCCAGGATGAAGCCCAGGTTGCGTGCGTGGTCGGTTGGCTTGGGTGCGGTGCCCAGGGCTGGGGGCCACCAGGAGTCGTCCCAGGCAGAGGGCGAAGATCCCAGGATGAGGACTTCCGTCTTGTCCGAGTTCAGTTTAAGGCGGCTGTCCTTCATCCACTCGGCGACGTCTTTCATCCCTTTGTGTAGGCAGGTTCTGGCGGTGTCGGGGTCTCTGGTGAGGGAGAGGATCAGCTGGGTGTCGTCGGCGTAAGAGATGATGTTGAGGTTGTGCTGGCGTGCGATGGCTGCGAGAGGTTTCATGTAGATGTTGAAGAGGGTGGGGCTGAGTGAAGATCCTTGCGGGACGCCGCAGATGACTTCGGTGGCCTCGGAGCGAAACGGGGGGAGGCGGACTCTTTGTGTTCTTCCGGCGAGGAACGAGATGATCCACTCCAGTGCCTTCTCTTGGATACCGATGTCGCTGAGGCGCTGGACTAGGGTGCGGTGGCAGACCGTGTCGAACGCAGCGGAGAGGTCCAGGAGGATGAGGGCCACTGTTTCCCCCTTGTCGAGCAGGGTCCGGATGTCGTCGGTGGCTGCGATCTCGGTGCTGTGGTTGGCTCTGAAGCCAGACTGCGAGGGGTCGAGGGATCCGTTCGTCTCGAGGAAGGTGGTCAGCTGTCTGTTGACGATCTTCTCGATGACTTTAGCAGGAAAAGGGAGGAGCGAGATGGGGCGGAAGTTATTGAGATCGGTGGGGTCCGCTGTAGGCCTCATAAATAAGGCCCTGCGTTTCTGGTTGGCAGAGGTAAGCAGAAACCACAATCCTGGTCAGGATAAGTCAGTAATACACTTATTTGTCAGGGGCAGTAAGCTCTATTTAAATTCAATTACAATACAATACAATACGATACAACCTGTGCTTACCCTCTGGTAGCTTGGCACAGAGAAGCCAGGCTTAACTTAAGAGGCAATGTGTAAAATATTTGTGCAACACTTCAAACACTAAAACACAGTTAAAACACCACAAAAAGACTCCAAACCACGTTAGAAAAACATAAAACAAGACAAAAACAGCAAAAATCTAATAGGCAGAAGTCAAGATTTGAATTTTTAACTCATTGCATGCTGAGGACAGAATGGTTCCATCCTCAGTCACAGTGGGTGTGTGCTGGGAACAAAACCGTTAGGTCCTGGCACCTACCCACGGCGAATGTGCCGGTGCTCCCCTTTTGGTCCGCTCATTTAAACACTACCACCAGGAATGGCAGTGGAAGTGCTTCTGCTGCAACCTCTAACCTCCCCTGTTGGCGATCTGATGTCATCAGTGTGCGCACAGCGCTCTGACGTCATCAAATCCAGCCGTGGATGTGCTGCAAGCCAGTTGCTTCCAGCATGTCCAGAGAGAGGACGTCGGTTCAGTGCAGTGAGTCCTTCTTCAGGGCGTGTTTATTTTTTGGTAAACAGATACAGGGAAAGGAAAGAGTTTTTCTTCCCTGTGCCTGTTTGAAGTGGATTACTGCTCCAAGATCGCGGGTGGGGTCGCAATTGTGCAACAGGAATCCAAACCTTAGACCACCAGGGACTTTTTATCTTTTGTTGGGGTGAGCAACCTCTTAGACAAGGGCCATTCTATGCCCCTGGGGGCATAGAATATCAATTATTATACCCCCCTGGGGCTAATTCAGCCATTTTTTCAGCCTATCTGCCCCCAGGATGGTCGAAACCCGCGACAAACCAGTGATTTGTTTATAATGTTGATTATGAGGAGCGACCCCTTGGACAAGGGTCGCTCCCCTTGGAGGACACTATATTTGTGAATTCCGCCCCCACCCTAGAGGGCAGAGCGGGCATTTTTAGGCTGATCTGCCATCTGGGGGGCAGAAGTCCACTAGAACAAGGGAATGTATTTTTTATATGTCAGGGAGTGGACCCTTGGGTAAGGGTCAACCCCTTTTAGTGGGAATATAATTGGATATTTTTTTGGTCACTGTCTGCCCCCCTTGGATGCAGATTTGCCTTCCTTTAGGCTGATCTCCCCTCAAGGGGTGTTGAAATCCACTAGACACCAGGGATTTGAATATTTATATGTCAGGAAGTGACCCCTTGGGCAAGGGTCACTCCCTTTTATTGGGGCAATATTTAGGCTTTCTCCTTGGCGGCAGATTACCCATATTTTTAGGCCCGTCTGCTCCTGAGGGGGGCAGAAAGCCACTAGACACCAGGGTTTTTCTTGTTTATATGTCTGGGACCGGCCTCTTGGGCAAGGGTCGCTCCCCGCATGGGGTTAATATTTTGTCCATTTTCTGCCCAACCTCGGGGCAGATTGGCCATATTTTTAGGCCCACTAGACATCAGGGAAAATGTCAGTGTGTGTGTGTGAACTGGAGTTCGGCTGATTGTCTATGTGTACGGGCGTTTGGCTGACTGCATGTGTACAGACATTTGGCTCATAGCATAGCACAAAGCAGCCAGGCTTAACTTAAGAGGCAATGTGTAAAGCAATTGTGCAACACTTTAAACACTAACACAGTTAAAACACCACCAGACTCCACACCACATTAGAAAAACGTAAAAGAAGAAAAACGACAAAAACAACAAAAATGTAATGGGAAGAAGTCAAGATATGAATTTTTAACTCATTGCATTCTGAAGATGGAATGGTTCCATTCTCAGTCATGGTGGCCGTGTGCTGGAACAGAACCATTAGGTCCTGGCACCCACCAATCCACGGGGAATGTGCTGGTGCTCCCCCAGTGAGCCGCCCATTTGAACACTCCCACCAGGAATGGCAGCGAAAGCACTTACGCTGCCACTTCCAACCTCCCCTGTTGGTGATCTGATGACATCAGTGTGTGCACGGCGCTCTGACATCATCAAATCCAGCTGTGGATGTGCTACAAGCCATTTGCATGTCCAGAGAGAGAACATCGGTTCAGTGAGTCCTTCTTCAGTGGATGTTTGTTTTTTGGAAACAAGACATGAGGAAAGGAAAGGGTTTTTCTTCCCCCGTACCTGTTTGAAGTGGATGGGGTCGCGATCATGGAGCAGGAATCCCAACCTTAGACCACCAGGGAGGTTTTTATCTGTTGCTGGGCGAGCAACCTCTTAGACAAGGGTTGTTTCCCTGGGAGCATATAATATCTATTATTTTACCCATATGGGGGCTAGTTCCCTCATTTTTTCAGCTGATCTGCCCCCAGGTGGTCGAAACCCACAAGAAGCTAGAGATTTGTTTATAATGTTAATTATGAGGAAAAACCCTTGGACAAGGTTCGCTCCCCTTGGAGGACACTATTTTGTGAATTCCGCTCCCACTCTAGAGGGCAGATCGGGGATTTTTAGGCTGATCTGCCATCAGGGGGGGTGGGGTGGAAGCCCACTAGACACCAGGGATTTTATTTTTTATATGTCAAGGAGTTGCCCCTTGAGTAAGGGTCACTCCCATTTTAGTGGGAAAATAATTGGATATATTTTTGGCCACTGTCTGCCCTTCTTGGATTCAGATTGGCCTTACTTTAGGTTGATCTGCCCCCAAGAGGTGTAGGAATCCACTAGACACCAGGGATTCGAATATTTATGTTGGGGAGTGACCCCTTGGGCAAGGGTCACTCACCTTTATTGAGGCAATATATAGGCTTCCTCCCTGGTGGCAGATTGCCCATATTTTTCAGCCCACCTGCCCTAAGGGCGGCAGAAAGTCACTAGACACCAGATTTTTCTTGTTTATATGTCAGGCACCTGCCCCTTGGGCAAGGGTCACTCCCCATTATGGGGTTAATATTTTGGCAATTTTCTGCCCCACCTGGGGGCAGATAGGCCATATTTATAGGCCCACTAGACACCAGGGAAAGTTTCAGTGTGTGTGTGAACTGAAGTTCAGCTGATTGTCTGTGTTCACCGGCGTTTGGCTGGCTGCATGTGTACTGACATTTGGCTGGTGGTTTGTGTAGGCTGGCGCTTCGCTGGTGGTGTGTGTGGACTGGTGCTTGCCTTTCAGTGTGTGTGGACAGGTGTTTGCTTGGCTGGCGGTGTGCATAGACTGGCATTTGGCTGGTGGTGTGTGCAGTTGGTGACGTGTGGACTGATACTTGGCTGGAAGTGTGTATTTATCTGACGCTTGGCTGGTGGTGTGTGTGAACTGATGCTTGCCTGATGGTGTGTTTGGGCTGGCGGTTGGCTGGCATTCTGCATGGACTGGCACTGGGCTGGCGGTGTGAGTGCACTCATGTTTGGCTGATGGTATGTTTGAACTGGGGATTTTGTGGCTGGGTGTGTTGACTGGCAATGTGTATGGCTGGCATTTGGGTGGTGAGGGGCAGGAATAGAATTTTATAATGTTTTATTTTCTGTCATCATTTGTGATTGTAATGTTTTAGTTCTCCTTTTTATTCTAGTCTAAAGGTTTTAATTTCCTGTGCTGTGACTCCTGTTCACAATTTCGGTACTGGTAGCTTTGCAGTTTGTATAGTTATATTTGTTTGGTAAGAAAACGTTTTTGAACTGTTTAGTGTAACTTTGTACCATTTTCCTGCATGAATGTGATTTTTGTAAATGCTGTAATAATAGCAGCATATTTAGCTTCTGTTTTATGTTGTCTGAAATTCTCCTTGGATTTGTGTACAATTTGCAATGTGTTGTCTTGTGTTTAATTTTCTTTTGTTCTGCCTTTCTAGGGATATCCTGGGTGCTTGATGTGTCTGTGCAGAGTAGGTGCTGGTGAGTCTAGCTGTCTCTGGCAAGTGAATGGTATTGTTTTTCAATTTATATGTGCTTTATATTGATTTACTTTACCTTTCAGATTACCAGTAGTTTCACTTTCTGTTTGGTAAAGCCACACTTTGTTTATTACTTATTTTACACTGTTGGGTATTGTTGACTTATTTGTCGAGTTACTTTTCTTAGTAAGGATTATGGCTAGTCACATGATTACTGCTCTGCAGGTTGTTGATATGCTTTTTAAGTCTTCCTCTGACCATGATTATTTGACTGACTCTGCCTCTGATGCAGAGGAGGAAGTCCAGAATTCTGGAAAAGTATTTGAATAATTTGATGAAGAAGCAATTCTCAGTGCGGAGGAAGTGACTCATTTAGAGGTGGACACTGATGTGCCGATAGTGTAGTAAGACTGTTGTCTATATTGGCACCACCTAAAAATACAGAATTGAGCTTGAAAAGACTTTATGAAAGCCTTAAGTAGAAAGGAAGTACAAAGGATTTTGACCTTCCCTGGCTCCATGTAAATACGATGTGGTGACCAAGACAAAGGAATAAGGTCCTTTAATTAAGTGCCATAAATGTCCTTGTTTAAATAACTGGGCATTAGAACCATAAAAACGGTTCAGGAGAAAATGTCTTTGCTTTTTTGTGTCTGTCTTTATGTTTGTAGATATTGTAGATATTGTACAAATATACATGTTCAAAAATGTTAAATATGTTTATAAATGTAAAAAAAAGTAAATGAGAATTAGAAAAAGAGAACATTAATTTTTCTTAAAGAAAAAAAGATATGGTTTACTAAAATAAGTTATAAAACCATCTTTTTGTTTGTTGGATTTATTGAATTGTTTGGATGGTGACTAGATGAATGATGACAAAGTAGATTTTGATATTAATTCACGAAGTATTTAAGAAACTGAAGACAGATAATTGATGGTACCTGTCTTACATTAGAGAGTCTAGAAAGTACTGCCATAGGCATCCCTTTTGATAAGGATAGTTTAGTAAGAGGCATCTGGATTGCAGAATGGGGCTGAAATTCTTCCCATTGGAAGAGCTGAACTCTGGGGTGCCCCAAACATGGTGCAGCCAGCGTTGCCTATCTTTAGTAGTCCACAGACTCAGTCAGTCGCAAGCCGGTGTGATTGCTGTGTCAGTCATGTGGGTGTATGAAAGTGATGGGTCATTGAGTGGCACTGACTGTAGATGTTCTGGGCCCCCGGCTAGAAGTATAAATGGTTTTGTGTGTTTCACATATGAAAAGTGCGTGAATGGCCTGTAAAACGGTTTGTGCCTTGTATTTGTTTTACAGCCCACGAGCTGTTAGTCATTGGTCCAGTTTTTGACCTTTCAATTATTAACAGTGCATTTCATTTTTGTGAAATCTCTTGTTAATAAAAATACACTTTGAAACTTTCACTCACCATCATGCCAAATCTAACCAGTATGTGTGTGTACTTGAGGAAATTAGGATTGCACCGTAATATTTGTCTTTCTGTCTTTTTCTGTCAAGGTGCAAAATCTACCAGTTCTAGATATTTTCACAAACTAGACACCCACGGGAGTACAAGGTGGGGTGCCTCTCATGGGTCCCAACACGTTTTCTTACCTACGATGCCATGCGAACCTCAAAATGTGACTAAAATCATACATTATCCTAGTATTGCTGTGTCATATTATTCCAGAATCAGAAAGAAACCACACAATTCCAACCATCCAGTGTTCCCCCAGGTTTCCCAATAAAAATGCTACTTCACTTGTGTGGGTGGGTCAAGTACCCGCAACAGGAAAAGGCACAAAATGTATTGTGGAGACATCAAAATTATCTATCACAAAATGCCCTGGTTTTGTATTGGGGTCGCCTGCATTTTTGGTACTGGGCTCGGCATCCATCTAGTGAAACCTACCAAACCCAGACATTTCTGAAAACTCGACACTTGGGAGCTGTGTCTTGCATGGAGCCCCCAACATTTCCTTACCCAGCATCCCCTGCAAACTTCAATTTTACCTACAAAATTCACATTTTCCTCACATTTCTGTGTGTGCACTGCATAGGCACAGATTTCCTACCACCCAGTATTTCCATTGGTCTACTGATAAAAATTGATACCTCATTTGTGTGGGTGTCCATAGCAGAGTCAGCCTAAAAATGCATTAAAAAAACCTCTGCACTTATGGACACTCTTCGGTGCCCCCATCATCTTGTTTTTGACCCTTCCGTGTCGCAGGCACTTGGACCACCCACGCACGTGAGGTACCGTTTTTATCAGGATACTTGGCGGAATGCCCGGCTGTCAAAAGTTTGTGGCTCCCTGCAGATTCTAGAACTTTCCATCACAGAAATGTGAGGAAAGTGGCATTTTTAGACAAAGTTTGAGGTTTGCAAGGGATTCTGGGTAACAGAACCTGGTGAAAGTCATACAACTCACCCCTTTGTGAATTTCCCTGACTATCTAGTTTTCAAAAATGTACAGGTTTGATAGATTTCCAGAGGTTATGGCTGAGCTAGGGCCTAAAGTCCACAGCTAGGCACATTGCAAAACAAGCATTGGCATAGCCAATAGGTCTTGCCTTTGGGACCTTATAAGAGTTTAGTTATCCAGCACAATATCCTTGGTGCAACAACATCGTGTTGCATGGCTAAACACTTATAAGGTCTCAAAGGTGAGCCGTATCAGCTATGCCAATGCTTGTTATCCATTTGAGCTAGAAACAAAATGATTTTGGTAATATCTGCAAATTATGTAGAAGATGTTGGATTATGTGGAAATACCATCACTGCAAAATCTCATAAGTCAAGTGGTCTTCCTTCTCCCTCCATTGCATGAGGTTATAACTTTGCAATACTGCATGCTCATCTTACAAATTAGTCTGAAGTGTGGCAGTAAATCTTTTTTGTTTGAACGACACCAAGACTGCAGGTCCCAGAAAGCACTAATATAATAAATTAAAGACTAGATATCTCCATGTGATATGAAGTCATATGTTAATCCCAATTTGAGGCAGAACAATCTGCCCCTCTATGTCCATCTGAGGAGTTGGGTGACAGTGGAGTAGACACCTGTATTACTTTCAGCCTCAAGAAAGCCACCCCATCTTCATGGAGTGAGGAAAACAGATTGAAGACAATTTTAAAGTACATTTAGGAGGAAGGGCATTAGAGTAATCCCAGACCCAGAAGTGTACAGCCAACTTTTGAAGATCTTGGAAGGCCAATTCCTAGATGTATTTCTATGGGCAGATCATGGGGCATTCAGGTTCCATCCCTTCGCTAGTGAAAATCATTCCCATGCATTCTTCACTAGTGACTCCTGTGATCACTGTTGTGTATCCTCAACACTTTCTTGAAATCAAATGGTAGAAGTCTGAGAAGGATCTGTTATCACGTCAAACCTACTTCTTACCAATAAACCTATGGCCTGTTCAAAATTAGGGCACTGCTTGGCAAGTGCCACATGGTGGGGCGGCCCTAATTCCCATTTCAAATCCTTGCTTCTTGAGTGATCTTTGGCCAGATACTTATTATCCTGTGGTCCACTAGAACAGCCATTTATATCATATTCACGCATTTACTTCAAACCTGGTTGCTTGCTACCTTCAGTGGTGGCTGTAATGGGGCAGCAGAGAGGTCTCGAGTATGAAGTGTAGTGTGCACCTACCTGAGAAAGATATATATATTCACAAAAAAACATAGGTTTCAGGGACGTTATAGTTAGGTTAGTTGGACATTTGACTCATATAAAAACAGAGAAATTATAGTTGAGCTAACTATAACTTGCACGCCCCGCAATGCACTGCTGATTACGTCACATATACTGCCTTAAAACATATGTAGTTAGTCACACATATACCACTGAGACATTCATTCACTCACCAACACACCCATACACACACTAACTCAGCCATACAGCCCCTCCCAGATGCACTTTTGAATCCATACAACCAGTGAATCACCCACTCAGACATCTATGCACAGAGTCACACACCCCCTCACTCACCCACATAGACACTCAGGCACCCATACAGATACTCAGACAACAAATCAATAACCCATATAGACACTCATGTAGCTACTCACCAACCCATGCAGCCACTTACACACCAGATGAGAAACTAATACAGACTTCCACACAGTTTAGTCATTAACCAATGCATTCAGTAAGACACGTTCTATCACTCACTTATACAGTCAGTCACGCACCTACTAAATAATCCATTCAGACACTTGTAAATCCACTCATTCTTCAATACACCTTGGCATAGATATATATGAAAAATATTTAAACTTTACAGAAATACACATTTACTGGATGATGTCATCAGTGATGTCATCAGTGATGTCACTGACCATGTCATGAGTGATGTAATATGTGATGTCATCAGCAGTGCATTGTGGGTGCGCGAGTTATGGTTACCTCAACTAACTATAACTGGTGAATTTCTCTTGTTTTATATGAGTCAAATGTCCAACTAACTATAATGGCCCTGAAACCTATAGTTTTTTAGTGAATTCCAAAGTTTTTTTTAATGCTAATTCGTAACTCTAACGTCTGTAAAACCTATGGTTTTTTCAGTTAATTTCAAAAGATTTTTAAATGTAATTTCATATTTTAATATTTATAAAACCTATATTTTTTCTATTTTTTTGTAATATTTTGGAACTCTATTATCCTTTTTATTTTAACTTTAAAAATTATGTAATGTTTTATATCTTAAAAAAAACTATGTATATATATTTTTTGGGGGGGGAGAAAATTGAAGTCCCGTACCGGTAGTGTACCAAGCTTCATCAACAGGCGAATCCTAACCGCCATATTGCTAAACTCGTAAATGATGCACATTTCGTATCCGATGGGTTTGTGGCACCCCATCCCGCATAACATCATATACGTATGAGGTCGCGCCAGCTGCTACTTTGGTATGCAACGGGTTCAATATTCGTTGTCTGTACAGTAGCCTTCCATGTGTGATGGCCATGCATTTAAAACATTATATCAAAAAACAAATGTGTGTTACACGATGCCCTTGGTGTGTGTGTGTGAGCGCATTATTGTGCTGCCTTTCAGCCTGGGTATTGGTGGCTCAAAGGGGTATCATCAGCCACGGACAGAGTGTATATCCTTGATCACATGTGACAAACAGTAAAGAGTAATGTGTAGATTTGTGTTGCAGTATGCTCTGTTGTCAGGCTTTACCAGTATAGTAGTGTGTCATATATGAGACTTTCAGATTCACATTTGACATGCATTGCTTGACTGTAATGAGCGTTATCACTGTGTATGACGTAGCCTCATTGCTGATCCTCCCTCCATCCGAGCACATTCACATGGGTGCGCTGCGCGATAGCAACACTTTCAATAATACCACACACTATTGACATGCGTGTCTGCGCATATCCACAAGCGTGTCTGCGCATATCCACAAGCTTGACAACGACATGTGATGTTGGCCATTCAATGTTTTCGGACAGCATCTCATTGGCGATAGTTGCCGCCCTCCTGGTACATGCTACATTAATGTAAATTGTGCATTGTGCGACGTTAAAACTGTAACAGGGACACACACATAAGTGCACTTCCTGGCCAGGCAGGAAAAGAACAATGTCCAGGAATATTTATTCACACCCCTACGCTGGCCTAGCGTACGCCCAGCCCACTTTCCGTACATATAAATAGGATAATGACGAAGTCACCTGTCCCAGTTCTTCCACACTGCCTCAGGTGATATGGCCGCATCCACCTCGCATATCAATGCACAATAAAAAAAAAAGGAATCCGTGAGGTGTACACCATCCTGGCAATCAAAACTCCATCTGAATTGTGAATCATGCTGACCGTAGTGTTTGGACACACAACAATGACAGCAGGTAAGCAGTGCAACCTGGGTGCACAGGGGCTGCAATTCAGCCCAGTGCGGCGGGAGGGGTGGATGCATCAGCTTGGGTGCGCAGGTGAGAACAAGCGATTTTAGCTTGCGTAATGATGTGATCTCTGACCTCATTCAGTCACATCTCTGTCTCATTTTAAGGACCTGCTGGATCTTACTGTAGGCCTGAGCCAGCGGGCAGCACTGCCCTACAGACACGTGGTGTTGGCTTTTGGGGCACTATAGTGAGCTGATTACTAAGTGTACATGCACACAGGCTTCCGCCACTGCATTACACGCTCACAATATGCTTCAAGCATGTGCTCTGTTCCTTTTTATGTGAACGTTGGCATAACATATTTTTATTTAACCTTCTGTATTCTCGTGCACTTCAACTCCTCTTTGAACCATGATTATCACCAACAGTTGGTAGATCGTACTTCAAGAAGGAAGGATGCACTCAACTGGTGTTCTCTATTAAGCTTGAAATAAACCTTCATTTACATCAAGACGTTTCCAGCATTATATTATTTCTCCCTTTTCAGACACTGAGTTGGTTACACCAAAATGCGTGGAGCAGGTCCTCAGCCCGTGATAATGCCCTGGGCATTCTGACGCCTTCCATCGTGGTATCAAGACACCGTCCCCGACCGGCGACCTGCTGTGCCACCCTGAGAGAGGCACCCCGGAGTCGGAGCTTGCACCAGCCCTACATTCTAACATTACATACTTACATTCTAGTAGCATTATTACATACTAACATTCTACTATGACTTACATTGGAATACTACACAGAGCACATGACTTAACAGCAATGACCTCGTGGTTTCATCCATGAGTCTTGAGACAGATAGAGGTGAGTAGTTTGCTTCTTACTCCCTGTATTGTATAAACGCAAACTAACACTACTTCCACAGGTATGCTACAGGGCCCAGAGCACATCACTTTACAGCAATGAGCTCATGATTTAGGCTCACGGTTTATTCCTCGAGTCTTCAGATCTGTAGGGGTGAGTAGTTTGCTTCCCACTGCCTGTATAAACACATACTAACACTACTTACACAGTTATACTACAGCGGCCAGTATGCTACAGAGCCCAGAGCCCATCACTTTACAGCAATCAGCTTGGTTTGATCCCCGAGTCTTCACACCGGTAGGCATGAGTACTTTGCTTCCCACTTCCGGTATAGTATAAATGCACGGTAAGGGTCAGCAGTTCGCTTCCCACTCCCTGTATGGTATAAACGTCTACTAACTCTACTTGCACATGTACGCTACAAACACCAAAACACATCACTTTACAAAAATGAGCTCACTGTTTAGGCTCTCGGTTTCATACCCGAGTGTAGCAGCATCTCATCTCAGCACCATGTTACTCTGAGCAACACTGCACTTTCAGACCGATACGAGTGACTACTTCACTTCGCACTCCACCACAGAGGTTACAGTGCTCCTATCCTACTGTTTCCTACTCTTTTTGCCCTTTTATCTCCTTACTCCTTTCAACGGAATCACACATTGGCTGCCAACACTTCCTAGTTGCAACAGCTTGCAGCCAATAAGCAGCAAGCTCATGCTCGTAAAGCCTCAGCCAATCAGATAGCAGAATTCCCAAATATCGATATCTGTAAATTTCAATATTTCTCCAAAATTGCTAAACGGATTTACACCACATAAACAAAAGTGTGCTTTCTAGACCAAGACCCTTCTCCCTGCCAAATTTGGGGTAATTCCATTCTCCCGTTCGACCTGTAGCCTTGTCTAAAGTTTCCTATGGAAATTCCATGGAGAAAATACGTTTTGGGACCCCCCTTTTTTCTCGGCCTCCTCTTGACAAATCACACCCACACTCTCATCATAGGAGCTGATATGAACAAAGAATCAGTTTGGAAAATGTCATGAAGATTCATCAAAGGACACCAAAGTTATAATGCTCTTCCTATGGAAACTTGGTCCTAACTATAACTACCTACTGGCGACATGGAGCTTCAAGCTTCAAGCAGTGATTTAGGCTGTGGAAGAGATCGGCTGGGCGTTTTCCTCCGTACCTGAAATATAGGACTTTGAAGCTTGAAGCTCCATATTGGTTATTAGCGTGCCTCTCAACTGTTGGAACCAAGCTGGAGCTTTGATTTTTGGTGGCCATGATCCCCTCTAGTGTGGGGTGACAACACAGGATTTAGGAGGAGCTTCGCCCCGCTGAGACCCATCTGTGGGTTTTAAATGTGTCAGCAGCATGAAATTGAAACACTACAAAAGGAACATATTTCCTGCTGGGACCCCAACTCCCAGAAGTACTTGCGCAGGGTCATAGTGAACAGCCCATCCAAGGGCGCGCAATCACACGTACTTAAGAGGCGGGGACCAGACTGTGTTGTATCCTTATCACCAGCAGCCTCTGAGGAAGAAATGAATTTTCGAAACGCGTAAGGCAGCAGTGATTTAGGCTGTGGAAGAGATCGGCTGGGCCTGAAATAAAGGAGTTTGAAGCTTGAAGCTCCGTGTTGTTCATTAGCGTGCCTCTCAACTGTAGGAACCAAGCTGGAGCTTTGATATATATACATATATATAGATATATATATTCACTGAAAAACCATAGATTTCACACTTGTCCTATGTCCTATGCTTAAAGACTTTGCTGTAGAAATTGTAAAAGACTTTGTCCTTTTCTATCTCGGCGTGGATTGCACTGTGCTAATCCTACTCTTAAAGACTTTGATAGACAAAACAGACATTTGAGGTGAGCAGATCTAGAGTGTCGCTGGTGTTGAGAGTGCTCTAACAGGAGCTGCTTTCCACCTAAACTTGAGAACTACCCAGAGTTCTCTCCTTCTTTTTTGCATAATTTATGCGTCACTCTATGCCTGAAAGGGTTTTGTTTTGACTTATACTGGGTGCTCCCTTGTGTCTGGACAAAGCTATACCTCTCTGAAGAGCTCTAATTAGAAAAAAACACTGTGTCAGGGGTTGCGTTTACGCATTTCAGGTTGGCTTGAGTTGGTATTTTACCAATTCAAAGCTGTAATACTGTGCCTGGAGTGATTAATGGCTTTTGTCATTTTGCAGCTCGGCAAGGACAGCACTGTGCTAGTCCTATGCTTAAAGACTTTGCTGTAGAAATGGCAAAAGACTTTCTGTAACATGCATCAATATTGCATTTTGCGATTCCTTAATTGCGAAAAATAAGGAATTGCAAACTGCAATGCGTCAAGAAATTGCAAAAAAAATAGCGATTTCTTAAAATTCCTTAATTGCGATTCTCTAATTGAGAATCGCAATTAAGGAATACCTCCCCATCCATTCCTATGGGCCTAGAGGCCTAGAGGCCCATAGGAATGAATGAAAGAAAAGACATTCTTAATTTGCAATTCACCATAAGAAATTCGCAAATTAAGAATGCAATTTCAAGGGTGCAGGGGTCTCCAAAGGACACCCTGTTGCACCCCTGAAATATGCTTAGAAATACATTTTTCACACTCGCATGCCCCAAGGGCATGTGTGTGTGTAAAATGGAACTTTGAAAAAGGCACTTTAGTGCATTTTTCAAAGTTTTCGCAAATTACCATGAAGGTCAACTTCATGGTAATTTGCTGCCCTTATTTGCGAATTCGCAAATTTTAAAAGTTTGATGCATTGCATTTAAGGAATCTCAATTTGAGATTCCTTAAATGCAATCGCAATTCAAGAAATCGCAATTTTGCGATTTCTTAAATTGCGAAAATTACAAACATGTTAATGCGTCCCAAAAATCGAAATTGCATTCGCAAACGGCCGAATTTTGCGATTCGCACCATTTGCGAATGCCATTTCCTTTGATGCATGTGCCCCTTTGTCCTTTCCTATCTTAGCGTGGATTGCACTGTGCTAATCCTACGCTTAAAGACTTTGATAGAAAAACAGACATTTGAGGTGAGCAGATCTAGAGTGTCGCTGGTGTGGAGAGTGCTCTAACAGGAGCTGCTTTCCACCTAAACTTGGGAACTACCCAGAATTCTCTCCTTCTCTTTTACATAATGTATGCGTCACTCTATGCCAGAAAGGGTTTTGTTTTGCCTTATACTGGTGTTGTAAACCATAGTTTCTAGTGACCTCCGAGCTAGCTGGCACTCACAATTAAGTCTAGTATATTTGATAGAGACCGAGTAGA